>NC_089252.1:68345927-69595927 GCF_963930625.1 Muntiacus reevesi
TACTGACAGAAAACAATTAGTCTTTTTTTTTTTTTTTATTTTTTAATTTTTCAGTGGGTTTTGTCATACATTGATATGAATCAGTCATAGAAACAATTAGTCTTGAAAGAGTTTACTTTTCATGTCTTAAAATGGAAGTTAAGTCCTAATGAGTCTTTGCAGTTCATGGTTCTTCTGAAGAAAGCTCTGTGCTGGTAGCAGCGCCGAGCATTGTCCCTCCAACCTCAGAACAGCTGCAGGCAACTTCTTCCTCTGCTCTCTTGCCTGCTCCTCCCCCTGCTCCTCCTCCCTTCCTCCTGCTCTCTCCTCATCTTTCTGCTGTGGCCATGCAAGCATCTGTGTTGTACAGAACTTTTCAGAGGCTCCGTGAACTCGAGTGAAAGGGCAGAGCGGCTCAGCCTCTCACATCAGATCTTACAGCTCTAGACGGATTAGCATTATTACTTTGGAGAAATTCCTTCAGCAAACTTCTACTGAATATTTGTGTAATATCTTCCAGGGATTACTAATAGCTCTCAGAATACTCTGGCAGTCTCATCTCACTCGTGATCTGTCCTTCTCAGTGAGTTCTTTGGAACTCCCCCCCTGCACTTGAAAGCATATAAGATAGTTTTAGCAGTCATCCTTTTAAAGATAAACATTTTCAAGTTCAGAGTGCAGAGATGATAAATACATAATGCTCTAAGTTTTTGGATTAATTGGTAATTAATTTTTGCAAAGAGCTTTGGAGATAAAAAGTGTTGCATGCCATCATGTCAAATTAGTGTTGATTACAAAGATTTTTAAGTTTAACACTGTGTGGATGTAGGGTTTTTCAGACCTCTTATACTGTGTTTTTGGAACAAAAGGGCACTTCTTTGAAATTTTGCATCAATTATTGGATAAATGAGAGAGAGGATCAGTGAACTCGACAAATCAGCCATCAGTCTGATAGCAAACACACACACACACACATGTGCAGGCCTGAAGAATTTTGACTGCATTGGGAAAGACATTCTGTATCACATTATTATCATCCAGACTGGAAGGAAGAAAAATGGTGATGACAAAATGGGTTTTCGTGGAGCCTGAAGATATACTTTTTCTTGATTTCAATTTGAATGAGATGATGAAGTGAATATGCTAACTATAGCCCTCAAAAGTCAAAAAACAAACCCAAACAGAAGACATGGGAATACTGACAAGACCTCAGGAAAGTACCCCATAAAGGAGTGCTGCTGAGCACAGACCTGGCTGCCTTGTGGGACCAGCAAAGCCCAGGGAATCACCTACATGTGGAGTCACTGCTCATCGAGGTGCCTTTTGGTTATTTAATCTGGGAATACGTCTCCTGAGTCCCAGTGTCCCCTCTGAAAGATGGGACAGCCATGTCTACCTCAGAGTTGTTTTAAGTGGCAAATGAGGTCAATAGTGCCTTGCAGGTGATGTTTTCTGTAAATGTTACCCTAGGTACCATGATACTTAGGGACGCCCAGCTGGTGTTCCTCAAATTGTGCTGGTGATAAGGACCCTATAGGGTAAGAGTATTTGAGCCACATGGAGCAATAAAGATAGCTGACATTTGCATTCAGCTTTGGGGTTTATAATTCACTATCACTCTTCTTTTATGGTGTCCCCACAACGTTCTTGTGAGGAGGTCAAGGCAAGCAGTATTTCCCCAAAACCAGAAATGAGAAAGTTGAGTGATTTGTCTACTCAGATCTTTTGATTCCAAGCCCAGAGCAATTCAGCTGCATCTCTGAAGGTACCAACAGTCACGGCAGGGAGTGAAAAGAAGGAAACCATTGTGGATCTTATAAAAGTCTGGCACAAAGGAACCACTCCTCAGATAGAGGGAGGGGACCACCACCTCCTCATTCCTGTGGGTCAGTGAGTGTGAGCTTGCACATGCACACATACACTCACACACACTCACACCTCTGAAGATAGCCAGACAGCCAGTTTAAGCATCTGCCTGTAATTCTTTAAAAAAGGAAGATGCCATTTGCAAAGGCTAATCCCACTTTTTTTGGAGGAAAAAAAGGAGAAAGTCTGATTTGGAGACAAGCAGGGTGAGGGAGAGACTTGCCGGGCTAGCTGGAGAAGTGTGGATGTGGCGTGCTAGCCTCGGTGTTAAGGTGCTCCAAATTTAACTCTTTCCCACAGCTTTACACGGATGTCTTTCTGATGCGTGCCTTCCTTCTCTTCTTATGAAACAGTGCTGGCAAACGTGGAGGTGAGGACTTTTATTGTGTTAAAAGGAGCTTTATTTGAGACAAGTTTCCATAACAACAGACTTTTTATATATAGGAGCAACACTACCTGCTTTTTTAAAAATATTCTTTTGGAATCACAGTCTGAGTAAAATGTGGTAAATTCTTAAGATATTCTAGGGGTCGACAGAAAGGGTTTACAGACACCTTCAAATCAGTGGGTTCACGGGCAGATGGGCTGCAAATTGCTTTGCCAGTCCTCTGTGGACCCACTGGCCTGACCCTGGGCTGCAGCCTGTACAGAGAAGGCTGGGGAGGATGCTGGCAGCTTCCCCAACCCTGTCCAGTACGATTCCATCTCCCATCTCTTCCTTACTCTCTCCTCTTCTCTCTTTCTATTTCCTCACTAATTTTCCTTCCTCTGACTTTGCAGGTTAATAACATGCTAGGATCTTGGCCATAAATAGATCCCAAACTTTGCTTCATGATCCAGTCACTTGGGTGGGCCAGTTAAACTGTAGGTTCTGGGGGCCTCATCCCATATACCCTGAATTAGAACAGAGAACCTTCATTTCTAAGCTTCTCCCCAGGTAACTGTGAGCCCACCACCCTGCCCTGAATGAATCCTGCTAAGAGAATAAGGAACAAGGTTAGGTCACACTGAGCATTGTTTATTTGTGAATGCGTTGGACCCTTGTCATCACCCCAGGACAGATACTGAAGCTGAGGCTTAGGGAGCTTAAGAAATATGCTTTGAGGTAACTATTCAGTCACTTCTTCATTGAATCAGTGAGTGATTTCTTCTTTTGTCATGGTTTTTTTTGTGAAGGAGGGGATAGACCCTAAAAAAATACATAGAGGAATAAAACACAGTGGCTCCTCTCAAAAGTGACTATAATGAAGAGGATCACACTGCTCATTGCTGCTAGAACCAGAGTTCAAACCTTGTAATCTGACTCAGGATCTTGTGTTTTTAGAAAACCTTTTGTTTTGAAGTAATTACAGACTCACAAGAAGTTGTAAAAATAGTACCGAGTTCCTGCATATCCATCACCCAGCTTCTTCGAAAGGTACCATCTTACAAAGCTATCATGCACTATAAAAACCAGGAAATTGACATTGGTACAATACAACTAGGCAAACTCCAAGCCTTACTGAGATTTCACCAGTTTTCAGCGTGGACTTTTTTTTTTTGGAGGCTAATTACTTTACAATATTGTAGTGGTTTTTGTCATACATTGACAGCATGGACTTTTTAATGACATACAAGGCCACAGATGGATCTGTAATCCTCCCTTAGCCTTCATGTTAGTTCACAACCAAAGTGATTTCTGTTTCTGAGATGACAGGAGCTGATCAGAACATGCAGAAGACACAAGTCACACTCTAGGTGAGTTTGCCTTTCACAAAATAAAAATGATGTAATATCCAGTGGGCACTGTTGTTGCTGTGAACTGTTACCGGGCTAGCATCTCCCAGCTGCTGTTAGTGTCTGCTGCCCTGGCATGTCGTTGATACTTCTCCGGACAGGTGACCCCCAGCCAAGCAAGAGCAGCCTGGCATGGGGTAGGATATCCCAGCCCCTCCTCCTGCAGCCGATAACGGACTGACATGGGGGCAAAGAAGCCAATTCTTAGGATTATGGCGGGACCAGTTCTGTGACCCAAGTCACACTCCAGAGCACCTAGAGGATTGGGCTGAAGCACTTTCCTGCTTAGCTACTTCCCGTGCCCCATCCTGAAGCCCCCACCCCCTTTCTCCTGAGAACACCCCCTCTGTAGATGATGTGACTCTGAACCCCCATGTCAGACTCTGCTTCTAGGGAGCTTGAGCAAAGCCGCATTCTTGTTTTGTTTTCTTTTCTACCTTTTTAATTTTGGAGAAGGGCCATCTTAGACTCACAATAGATTTCCTTGTTGTGCTTTGGAGTGCCCCCATGCCCCCACAAACAGGCCCAGATGCCCAGACGCATACATACATACTTGTACAGCCTTATTGCCACCCGACTATCCTTCATAAACACCGTAACCAGGACTGCATGGCCGATGGTGATGGGGCAATCCTGAGCAGCCATTTTGGACCCTGCACTGTGTATATAAACAAGTTAAAGCCCAGATCAAAGAGCATACATTTTATGTCAAATTGTATTTCATTAGTTTCTGGACACTGCTTTGAGATAATCAATACAGTGTGATCAGAGTGCAGTTTTGTATTCAGTATAATGTCTTAGCTGGAAATTCAAACTACTGTCTTCTGCCTCCTTGTTTACACAAAGGCAACTTTAAATTAGACTGATTTGACTGAACTGATCATTTGTTTTCCCTTCAGTAGAGAGTAACATCTCAATAAGGCTGCTTCTTAGCCCACCTGGGTGTGCGTGGCCAGCACATAACCATGGAGAAGTGTTGCAGTGTTTTAAGAGGTACCACTCAGATGACAAAGAATCTGCCTGCATTGCAGGAGACCTGAATTCGATCCCTGGGTTGGGAAATTCCCCTGGAGAAGGGAATTGGCCACTCCAGTATTCTTGCCTGGAGAATTCCATGGACAGAAGAGCCTGGTGGACTACACTCCGTGAGGTCCCAAAGAGTTGGACACAACTGAGAGATAAACACTTTCATTTTCAGTTTTTTCACCAAGCTCAAAAACTAAGATTCAGAAGTCTTGGGGCTCTTCCATGACTTGCTAGCCAGAAACACTGGGCATGTTCCTTTTAAAATCTCTGGGTTATTTTCCAATAATACGGAACTAATATAACCTCCCTTGCCTGTCCCAGGAAACAAGAATAAAATTGTTTAAGTGAAGATTCTTTGTAAGCTAAAAAGTACTCAAGAGAGAGATAGGTGTCAGTTTCCAGGACCTCATCCCTTAACTTGTGCATCTCTTCCTCCTCTGGTTAAACATCCTGCCTCCTCCTTAACTTTATCCCAGACCAAACCCCCACCCTCACCCACCCCACCCCAAAGCCTTTATGACTTCTTGGAGGGACCCGGAGTCTCTTAGAATTCTCTTTCCTCATGACATCTGACCAAGAAGATGTAATCTAACAGTGCTCTGTTGTGGCTGGAATTTTACAGGTGCTTTCATCACTCTCGATGCCCCCAAATCTGGATTAAAACACGGAAAACAAAATGTGTCCAGTCTTTTGACTTTGGCTTATTTTGCAACAGGATTTTATAGTATTGCAGCCAAGATATAGAACAGGTTCTGGTATTTCTCCACAAAATACCCCCAAAGGGTTCAGCAGTTCTTTTGTGGGATGTTTCCAGTGGAAGAATGAGTCTGCTTCAAATCATCCTTCGGTCTGCTGTGATCACGCAGCCACTAAGGGCTTGGTGGGCGTGCAAGGAAGAGGGTCAGGGAGCCTGTGGTGATGAGGCCAAGGCTTTGAGGTTTGGAGACTACCTCCTCTGAGTTCAGTTTTTACTTTTTCTTGCTTCTGGAAATATACTCTTATTTCTCTCCTCCCCACTTGATATCAGATATTAGCATCCTCCCTGAAGACTGCCTCCTTACGGGGTGCAAATAGCATCAAAATATAACGGTTCAGGTTTTGTATGTTATAAAAATATAGCACTTATTGATGTGAAGTTAATTACATTGGAGTACACCAGAGGAAACAGAAAGATTAAACTTCTACCCAAGATGCTTCATTTCTCCAAATTCGTGTCAGTTACCATAAAGTTTGTTCAGGAGACACAGTCTAAGCAGTTTAATAGCCCAAAGAACAGTTCAGGGTAAGAGTTTTCTGGAAGTTATCTTTTTTTTCCCCCTCATTTATCTTTATTAGTTGGAGGCTAATTACTTTACAATATTGTAGTGGTTTTTGTCATACATTGACATGAATCAGCCATGGATTTACATGTATTTTCCATCCCGATCCCCCCCCCCCCACCTCCCTTTCCACCTGATTCCTCCTCTGTACCAGGCCCGAGCACTTGTCTCATGCATCCAGCCTGGGCTGGTGATCTGTTTCACCCTAGATAATATACATGTTTTGATGCTGTTCTCTTGAAACAGCCTACCCTCGCCTTCTCCCACAGAGTCCAAAATTCTGTTCTGTTCATCTGTGTCTCTTTTTCTGTTTTGCGTATAGGGTTATCATTACCATCTTTCTAAATTCCATATATATGCGTTAGTATACTGTATTGGTCTTTATCTTTCTGGCTTACTTCACTCTGTATAATGGGCTCCAGTTTCATCCACCTCATTAGAACTGATTCAAATGAATTCTTTTTAACGGCTGAGTAATATTCCATGGTGTATATGTACCACAGCTTCCTTATCCATTCATCTGCTGATGGGCATCTAGGTTGCTTCCATGTCCTGGCTATTATAGACACTGCTGTGATGAACATTGGGGTACACGTGTCTCTTTCAGATCTGGTTTCCTCAGTGTGTGTGGCCAAGAGTGGGATTGCTGGGTCATATGGCAGTTCTATTTCCCGTTTTTTAAGAAATCTCCACACTGTCCTCCATAGCGGCTGTACTAGTTTGCATTCCCACCAACAGTGTAAGAGGGTTCCCTTTTCTCCACACCCTCTCCAGCATTTATTGCTTGTAGACTTTTGGAAGTTATCAATGACTGTTTTCTGAGCCCGGCTGTTGGTCTCCAGGGAGCCCTGGTTGTATCTTATCGGCACAGTTGATTCTGGAAATGCATAGACTGTTCTACTGGGTTTGACCTGAGCATTTTGAGCTTTTCAGCTTATGGAATGGTTTAAACTACAGTCAGGAATGTTTAGATGCATTAGAATGTCATCTCTTCATAATAATAATAATAAAACAGCAGGAACAACTACTACATTCCTTGTTGAGTGCTGATACAGTGAAGGGCACCTCTGTCCACTGGTTACGTCAGCCTCCAGAAGTTACCTTGAAGCTTTATTCTTAATTCCTGTGCCTAATCCTTCACCAAGTGCTGCTGATTACACTTCCATTCTTCTTCTTCTTCTTCTTTTTTTTTTTAATCTCCTGAAGTATAGTTACTTTTGGGCTTCCCTAGTGGCTGAGATGATAAAGAATCTGCCTGCAATGCAGGAGACCTGGGTTGGATCCCTGGGTTTGGAAGGTCCCCTAGAGGAGGACATGGAAACCCACTCCAGCATTCTTGCCTGGAGAATCCCCATGGACAGAGGAGCCCAGAGGACTGCAGTCCCTGGGGTCACAAAGAGTCGGACACGACCGAGCACAGCGCATAATTGCTTCACAGTGCTGTCTCAGTTTGTGTTACACAGCGAAGGGAACCGGTTACATGCATACATTTATCCCCTCTTTTTGGTGTTTCCTTCCTGTTTAGGTCACCACAGAGCATTGAGTGGGGTTCCCTGTGCTGTGCAGTAGGCTCCCATTAGTTACCGATTACATCTCACTTCCATACTTTTAAAAAAAAATTAATTATTTGGATGCGCTGGGTCTTGGTTGCTGTGCGCTGGCTTTCTGTATTTGCGGTGAGCACAGCCACTCTCTAGCTGTGGGGCCTGAACTTCTTAGCGCAGTGGCTTCTTTTGTTGAGGAGCGCGCGCTCTACATTGCAGGCTCAGTAGTTGTGATGCATGGATTTAGCTGCCTCATGGCATGTGAACTCTTTACTGACCAGGGGTCGAACCCATCCCCTGCATTGGCAGGTGGACTCTTAACCACTGGATCACCAGGGAAGTCCCTTCCATACTTCTTAATAAATCTTTCCACTCCTCCATTGCTACTGGCCCCATCTGAACCTAAGGACCTGTCTTATCACACCTGCATTATCACAAACACGTCTTTTTGAAGCCATTCTTGCCTCCCTCCAATCCATTCTCCTATAAACGTGCACATCTGGTTTCGGATGTAGGATGGCAAACTTATATATCCAGCTTTCCTTTCTCCCAAAACTCCCCTGGAAGGACAATGGAGATTTCAAGAACAACAATTCAAATACAGCAGTGCTGGAAGGTTAAGGACAAAAGCCAACAGCCACAGAGAAAGTTAAACGAAATCCTGTATGAGAAGAGAAGGTGTGATCAGTGTGATAAAGACAACAGATCTGAAAAAACTGCAACCTGAAACACCCAGCAGGAGAGCAACCTTCTCCCAGGGGCAGCAGGGAAAACTTCCAAGGTTGAGGATGATGAATGATGGCTATGGGGTGATAGCCAGGAGTAGCAGTCCAAAAAAAAAAAAGAATTTTTAACAACTGAGTCTCCTGGAAGTGTCCTCTTTCATCCTCTTCCCCTCATACACAGAGCATATAGCCATGGCACAAAACCCAATAGCTAATCTTGAAAGAAGGTGTGTGATCTTTCTAGGAAGGTATCTTCCTTTGGTTTGGGGATCCGAAGAAAAGCTGAGCTGATCGGAAATGAGCTCATCGGAAATCAGCATTAGAAAGAGAGAAATAAAGGCATCAAGAACAAAGCTGCTCCACCCAAGAGGTCATTCTGATGTTAAACCCGCGCATCCTCTGTACGTGGCAATTGTGAGGGATGCTGCTTGCAGACAGCTCCCCAGCTCTGTCCCCACAGCAGAATCAGCAGGTCAACAGCCCTTGCTTCCTCATGAAGCCTGCCTTCCACTATTCCACTTATGGAAAAGCTTGTTAGAGAAACAAATCTACCCCATTGCAGAGGAAACATTACCCTTTACTCATGAATGTGTATTCCCAACCAGAAACCAGATATTTAAGGAAAACCAGTAGTACAAAGGGAAGGACTAAGATTTAAAAAAAAATAAACAACAACACAAAATAGAGCAACCCTCTGTGGAAGAGACAGAAATAATTGAGAAATAAAAAAGGAACTTGAAAGTTCTGAACTGTCTTTAAAAAGAGACTCAAGTAGATATTCTGTTTTCTCTTCTTTAAAAAACAAAGAACAAGATATTCCATATAAAAAAGAGCAAATAGTTAGCAAGAAAGGAATCCCTGGAAACTAAAAATATGTTCAATGGAAATGAAAAAAAGAGATCAAAGGGCTGACTAAATAAGACAGAGCAAAGCCAGGGTTAAAGACCAAAGCTAGGAGATAAGTCAAAGAAATCTCCTGCAATAGCAAACAAAAGTCCTAGAGGTTATCCTGTCAACAGTAGAATGGCCAGAAATCAGAGTCTCTTCCCATGTGGAAAAGGATGAGAACAGTGCAGGGCTGCACACAATGTGGGTGAACGTCAGGAACACTGGGTAAAAGAAGCAGCCCCAAAGAGCTTGTGCTCTATTATCCTCTGCGTGTAACGAGTTCAAAGACTGGCACAAATGCTCCCAGGCACTGAAAGGAGAGTGGTGGCCCGTGGGGAGGTGGTAACAGGAGGCCACATGATATTGGTAACATTCTAGATATTGGTAACATTCTCTTTCTTGATTTGAGCGCTGGCTACATAGGTTGTTCAGTTTGTGCAAATTCATCAATTCGTACATTTGGGTGCATTTTTATTTATGTATACTGTATTCTGATAAACATTATCAAAAAAGAGTCAAACAAGTATAAAACATTACGCATTCGAATTTATCAATGCATCCTTGATGGTTGTGGGTTTGGTATTAAATATCATGTTCAGAAAACTCTCCCCTGGCCTGAGACTACAACTTTGTTTTCCCTCATGCTTTCTTCCAGTACATTTATGGTTTAATTTTGTTTTGGTTGTTGTTTAAATTGCATGACCATCTGGATTTCTTTCTATAGATCATCATTAAAAAAAAGATGGCTCCATGCATCACCAACAAATGTGTCATGATGCATTTAATAAGTCCTCTGTTGTTAGAAAATAGTTTTCACTATTTAGAAAATAATAAAATACAGACAACTGAGTAATAAGGAGTTAAATGTTCATCCATTAAAAGTTCTAGCAAGAGGATGTGATAACAGAGGGAACAAACCAATGGAAAACAGGTTTCTCAGAGGTAAAGAAAGGAAGGTCTTTAGAGTGTCATGGCCTAATCCACGCTGAGCAGGATGCTGAGAAAAAAATTCACACTTAGATGCAACGAAATTAAAGTGGAAAACTCCAAGGATGAAAAGAATATTCTGAAAGTTTCTGTATATAAGAAGCAGGTTACCTGAGATGCAATCAGCTTGACATCAGATTTCTCACCGTCAAGAGTGAAGATACATTATTTAAAAGAAAATGACATGTTTCAAATTCTGAATATGCCCCCAGCCAAACTTTCAATTAAAGGTTATTTCTGAGAAATTAAGCATTCAAAGTATTTACCACCCAGGTAGCCAATTTGAACATAATTACTTGACTTGAAGAGTTTTTCTGAAACATACAAAGGAATATAAGAGAATGACTATGTCCTGGTTCTCCACAACCTTTGTTTGGACCGCAGATCCATTTGATTGAGTGTTCACAGAACCTCCATGCCCTCTCTTTAGGACACTCAGAGTCTTCTGGGTCTCCTGCTCACCACACACCAACCATAAGGAATCAAAGCTGCCACCTCAGGTCAAATATTTAGATAACTCCCTCCACCCGTGTTGTAGCCATTTTGGACTTTGTGACTTGCCAAATGGAGGGCTTTTCTGAAAGCACCGCAGACTCCCTCAGACTATGGTCTGGAAAGTGGTTTGCTGGCCCCCAGGGGTCTCATGAATCCTCTTGCTAACTGGAAGGTTACCACTGCACGCAAACTCTCTGGGATCTCAGCCTGGACGGAGGCCAGGACACATGTTTTCTTCTCCATCTCTTTCTCTTCTCCATGCTCAGCACAAAACCAGGAAGACTAGGCTTTCCCGTGAGGCAGTGGGCTTTTATGTCCTGGATTCTCTCCTTCTCTTTAGCTTGTAGCTCAGCTCCCAACCCTTGAGAGCCCAAGAAATATAGAAAATTCCCTCCTCTCAACATGGCAGTTTCCTTGATAAGAACTTGAAGTCCTTTTCAAATCATTGACGACGATGAACTCTCTTCTTCCCTCATGTGATAAGTATTCAACTTCATCTATTCTAAGGACAAGCAGCACTTTTTGATTCCTCCCAGTGTAAACCTTGTCTGCCAGATCTTGCACAGGACATAGGAGTTATCATAATTATTTGCATCTATCTGGTTATCACATGGCTCCCTCCAGATCATGCACTCTATGAGAGAAATGCCTCTAAACCAGCGGTCCTCAATCTTTTTGGCACCAGGGACTGGTTTCATAGTCTTCCCTGGTGGCTCAGATGGTAAAGAATCTGCCCGCAATGCAGGAGTCTCCGGTTCAATCCCTGGGTCAGGAAGATCCCCTGGAGATGGGAATGGCAACCCACTCCAGTATTCTCGCCCGGAGAATTCCATGGACAGGGAAGCCTGCAGGCTACAGTCCATGGAGTTGCAAAAAATTGGACATGGCTGAGCAACTAATACTTTTTAAACACTGGTTTCATGGAAGGCAATTTTTCCACAGACTTTAGTGAGGGGATTGTTTTGGGATGATTCAAGCACATTGCATTTGTTATGCACTTTATGACTTTATTTCTATTATTATGACATCAACTCCACCTCTGGTCATCAGGCATTGGATCCTGGAGGTTGTTGACCCCTGCTCTAAACAAGTCTATGAAGTTACTCTGATTTGACCAATTAAGGTGGATTTGTTTACATTCTCAGATCTGATTTTTAATCAGGAATATCTTTAGAGTGTGTTTAAATGACTTCTTCTGGGTTAAAACCAATGGCCAGGGCTGATCCTTGAAGAGGACCCAAGGATAGAAGGACGTGAATCTCCTAATGACGAGTATCCAGGACGCAAGACTCTGAGACAATGCATCTCTCCCCATCTTCATCCCAACCTGCCAGTGCCCTGTTTTGGAGGTAAACAACTGGGCTTTCCTGTGGAAACTGCTTCTGGAGTGTCCTTTCTGGTTCCAGGTGCCCTTAATGTTAGTGTTTTTGTGGATGTTAATGAGGGGACAGTCAGATCCATACACCTAAGCTGGCCCAACTCTCAGGCTCTAGATTCAGGACATGAGAAGAAGCACCCTGTAGGGCATCTTCCAGAGACCAGGAGAGCTGACTCGGGCTGGAACTTCTCAGGAGCAGTTTTGCTGGGAATTGAAGTCCTTGCTCTTTCTTCTTTCCTCTTTCTATCCTTTCCTCCCTCTTAAGGATGTCTGAACAATGCTATTTGCAGGAATACCTGACCCTTTCCCAGATTCTCTCTTATATTATGCTATATTATTTGCTTGCCTTTTAAAACATACACTGTGAATTCTTCTTCATTGCTTCCTTAGTTTTGAAATACATATTTCCAGCATTTTCCTTGGGAGCCAGGAGGCTTGGTCTCAGACTTGCTGTCTGACTGTGGGAAAATTGATTGCCCCTGCTGGGCCTCTGACTTATCCTATGCAACAGGACTGAGAAGGACCAGATAATGCCACCACTTCTGTCAGCGATGGCATTCCAGGGCACTTGGCTTTGAAGCCGAGGCAGGACTGACATATGATGGTGTCTGTATGTGATCGGTGACTGTCAGCATTCCACCTGGAGAGGTTTCATGGGTACGTGGACTCCTGCTCGGAATGCAACTGCCTAGAAGGAGCAGAGACAACTGTGCCAGCAGAAGTGACTGCCTATTAACACAGCCCATTGTTGATTAATGAAGGGGAGAGAGCACAGAAAACTGAAATCCACAGATGATTGTCAAACCTTATCTTCAGCAATAATTTTATCCTCCTCTCTGATTTCATTGAAAACAAAATTTTTTTGCTTCCTCTTAGACCAGAGCTGCTAACAAGAATAAAATGAACTGATTTAAGTTTCATCTTCTTTCATTTTCTCCGTGCAAGCTGAGGTAGAGTGCTAATGAGCAGTGGAAAGAAAGACCACAAGGGTTCATCAAAGGGTGCGAAGAAAGACTGAAGAGGCCAAAGTCCCTGCCCACAAGGTGGGAGTTTAGCGAGTGAAGGTCAGCATTAGAATGTTTGGCTTATCACAGTGTAGGTTTGTCCTCATACGTGCCACAGCCCTTGTCACAGTTGGTGCAATCGCTCAGGAACCCAGGATTCTTCCATCCCGTGAGGCATCAGAGACCTCTACCAAATTCTCTGCATCTAGCTTGAAGACAGAGAAAGAGCATGGAGGATTGTGAAGGAGGTTTTGTGAGTGGGGCCTGACCACAGAGAACTCAATCGCATAACCCTATCTGACTCCAGGGGAAGCTGGGAAATGTAGTCTGGCTACGTTCCCAAGTAGTATAGGAACAGGGTGAAGGTCTTTGTCTATGCTGGTGGGTTGTTGCTCTTATAGCTCTCAAGTGGTGGTGGGGTGGGGGGGCACTTTTCTCATCAGTACCTGAGCTCATTCATGGCCTTACCCATGGCTTTTGTGTCATCCCATCTTTACTGGAATACAGTCAGTCTACAATACCCAGATTACAGCTTCTCCTGGTCAGGGAAACTCTCTGATGGTGCCTGACTCTCTGAAGAAAGGAAGAGGAGACTATTTCCTTATAATCTCATGGCTAGGGACCAGACTCTAAGCCCTTTGGATCTGATTAGAATCTTTGCTATGTTATTCCCCTTTCTGGACCTGAGTTGTTCCAACTGTAAAATAAGAATTAAAAACTTTTGTCTCATAAGATTTTTGTGATGTTGAGAGTAGTGTTTGGCATATTTGCAGGTTTAATATATTAATCTAAAACACTCAGTGGATTCAGAAGGGGAAGAAAATGTTCAGACTTTGCTTCTAACCCCAATAACTCTAGGGAAGTTGTTACTTTTAAAAAAGAATTAAGTTTGTGCTGTCTCTTTCTTGCTCATTAACCAACAAAGAATCTAGTTATGGCTTCTCGTCATCAAGAGTGCAGGGTAATGGTAAAGAATGTTCATTTTTCTTCCAATCTGTAACAAAAATTAGGTCCAAGTGTCTGATCTGTCATCCTTAGACCATCAAAGGACCATGGGATCTATACTGGGGAAAAGTAGAATGGATGGAAGTAATTAGGATTGATTTTGAAGTTTTGGAGCTTAAAACACCTTGTTTGGAGCTTAAAACACATTTTTTCTTCTGTCTCCCATGGAAATAAAATTTTTTAAAAATCTTAATGCTTCCAGTCCAAAGTCTGTGTTTCTCAGACAAAGGATTAATCTCAAAAATATACAAGCAACTCCTGAAGCTCAATTCCAGAAAAATAAACGACCCAATCAAAAAATGGGCCAAAGAACTAAACAGACATTTCTCCAAAGAAGACATACAGATGGCTAACAAACACATGAAAAGATGCTCAACATCACTCATCATCAGAGAAATGCAAATCAAAACCACAATGAGGTACCATTACACGCCAGTCAGGATGGCTGCTATCCAAAAGTCTACAAGCAATAAATGCTGGAGAGGGTGTGGAGAAAAGGGAACCCTCTTACACTGTTGGTGGGAATGCAAACTAGTACAGCCACTATGGAAAACAGTGTGGAGATTTCTTAAAAAACTGGAAATAGAACTGCCATATGACCCAGCAATACCACTTCTAGGCATACACACTGAGGAATCCAGATCTGAAAGAGACACGTGCACCCCAATGTTCATCGCAGCACTGTTTATAATAGCCAGGACATGGAAGCAACCCAGATGCCCATCAACAGATGAATGGATAAGGAAGCTGTGGTACATATACACCATGGAATATTACTCAGCCGTTAAAAAGAATTCATTTGAATCAGTTCTAATGAGATGGATGAAACTGGAGCCCATTATACAGAGTGAAGTAAGCCAGAAAGATAAAGAACATTACAGTATACTAACACATATATACGGAATTTAGATAGATGGTGGCGATAACCCTATATGCAAAACAGAAAAAGAGACACAGAAGTACAGAACAGACTTTTGAACTCTGGCGGAGAACGTGAGGGTGGGATGTTTTGAAAGAACAGCATGTATACTATCTATGGTGAAACGGACCACCAGCCCAGGTGGGATACATGAGTCAGGTGCTCGGGCCTGGTGCACTGGGAGGACCCTGAGGAGTCGGGTGGGGAGGGAGGTGGGAGGGGGGATCGGGATGGGGAATACGTGTAACTCTATGGCTGATTCATGTCAATGTATGACAAAACCCACTGAAATGTTGTAAAGTGATTGGCCTCCAACTAATAAAATAATATTTAAAAAACAAAAAAAAACAAAAAAAAACAAAGTCTGTGTTTCTGTTTGTACTTCCATAGGAGTTCAGGGACTTTGATCATAATCCTAATTACTGTAACAGTGCAACTGATTTAATGGAATTAAACAAATACCTGTACTTAATAGTTACTATATGCTGGGCATATTCAAACTTGTTCCTTTTGTCTTGGCAGGCATAGGGTTTGAATCCAGGACCAGTTGGCTGCAGAATCCAAGTCTTTTCTACAGAATGGTGTCGTCTTTTAGATTATGTAGATGTTGGTGTTATAATTTGATCAATCTTGATCAACTTGATCAAGTTCATGAACTTGAAGAACTTGATGAGACATTGGTGCCTTTATTAGATTGCACAGAAATTATACTGCTTGGTAATGGTGGTGGGAGACTGTATGCAACATTTTTGTTAGGAATTTGCAGTATTTCAGTTTTAGTCTAATAGATGAAGTAGGCTATATAGGTCCAGCTCCCAAAGAGTTCCCAGTTTCGTGGGTCTAAGTGCAGCTGAGTGTCCAAAGTTGCAAGTCCAGGAACAAGGTTTTCAAGGGAGTTCTCAGAGGAAATTCACAGTTCTAGCAAAGGTCTGTGTGGGACAGGGAGGATGACCCAGGGGAGCCAAGGGATAGAATAGGGCCTGGTCCAGGCCATGTAGAGGGGTCTCACAAAGACCTTGGGTTCATCACCCTGGTGAGAAAACCTTCATCCACTTGCATGTCCTGGGAAGTGGGTAACCCTGGTGGACCAGATGTGTCCACCCACCGTCTTAGTGTCAGGGGTGCCGTGGGCTCTGAGGCAGAGGTGGGCTGATGCTTGGGCAGCCCTCCCTATGTGCCCTTCCCTAAGTGGGGGGAGCGAGGACCCCCACACAGATTTTGTTTTACAGATTCCCAGGAAGTGGGAAAAGAACAGAGGCTGACTCTGGTTTGACATTTCTGCTGCTCTCTCCTTTCCTTCCACTGTAGTGAGGAATTCAGAAGTATAGGAAATTACTTGGTTAACCAAATGGAGAGTTTAATGAACCCACTGATGCTAAAAGAAAAATCTGCAGTATCTTTTTCTGGGTAATTAATTAGCCTCTGTCTGTGAAGTGTTCTGAGCATGTGATGTGCCATGGATCTCTTGTGTTATTAATTATCATCATGCACGGGAAACATAACTCAATTTCTTGACCTCCATGCCCTTAACAGCCCGTTTAATGGTGCATTAATTGTAGCTTTACTTTTTGATCAGCTTCGATTCTTTTTAGGTGATGAAATACTTTTTCATGCCTTTCAAGAATTTTTCCTTAGAAAATCAAGTTTCAAAAGTATGTGTGCAAACGTGTGTATCAGTGAGGAGCCACTGAAAGTGTCTGAGGTGGGAGGAGCTTCAGGGAGGAGCCAGTGAAAGCACGGGAAACAGGGTGACAGAAGATGTATTTCCTAGTGTCAGGTGAAATTTGAAGGAGAGCCTGGGAGCAGGAAGAATCCTGGTCAGGCATGAAGTAATGAAAATTTAGGAATTAGGGATTGTATGGTGGAGAGAAAAACTTATTATTTTAGGAACTGTTGAAGACAGTGTCCTAATGGGCCCTCTGGTATGCTGGGGAAAGACCATAGGTAGCTTAATACTTTGTGTTAAAAATGAAAAGGAATTTGGGAGCTGGAGGTAGTCTTGAGACAGATAGATGCGAGACAGATTTGGAAGGAGGGTACCACAATGAGAGTCCTGTGGGCTTGAGGACGGAACCCTCTGTGGTGAGTGAGTGGCTGTGTGCCCCACAGCAGGCATTGCCCAGGTCCTGAGTAAGCACGGGGCTGGGTGGCAGTCAGGTTTGTCTTCTCATCTGTACTTGGATGCGGGGTAATACTCACCTGTCTTTAGTGTGGTGGGAATGGTGTTCTAGAGAAGTCAGAGAGTTCCACTCCTGGTTTAGCAGTGAGAAGAGGGAAGGGGAGGTTGGGAGAGGGCCATGCAAGTTAGGTTGAGAGTGGTCCTCCAACACGGACTCCAGTGACTACAAGAACAAAAAGCCACAGAGGGATTCAGTAAATTCTTGAGCTAGGCCTGGATTTCCTGGAGCATGTGAGATGGGATTAAGTCAATTTTATTTGATTTTCAAAACTGATGTGACCTCAGCTAATATCATGATACCAAAAGGGAAAGACAAATCCTAGCTACTCTGCAAATTGCGGATTATATGCTGAACCTTATGAATTATGTGCTGAACCTTATGAAGACCAAAGTCCATTGCCTTCCTCTCTCCAGCTTTGACCTTGTATTTGTTGTTTAGTTACTTAGTCATGTCTAACTCTTTTTCAACACCATGGACTGTAGCCGCCAGGCTCCTCTGTCCATGGGTTTTCCGAGGCAAGAATACTGGAGTAGGCTGCCGTTTCCTCCTCCAGGGGATCTTCCCGACCCAGGGATCAAACCTGTCTCTCCTTCATCTCCTCGCATTGGCAGGCAGATTCTTTACCACTGAGCCACCAGCGAATAGTCACCTGTATCTCAGTGGGACAAACTATGTTTTTAGAGCTTTCGGAAAATCCTTTTCTTCTGGAGCCACTCTGTTCTGGATCACTTTGGGATTTTAATGAGATAAGCCCTGGATAACTGTTCTGGATCATTCTGGACTTTTAATGTGAAGAAACCCAGAGACACTTGTCTCAGAGCCACTCTTGGTTCTTAATGAGGTGAGGCCTATGGAAATGCAAGTATGTGGATGAAGTCTTCCAAATTGCTACCCTCCTTCCCCAACTCCTCTCCTTTGTTGTTTTTCATATTGCTTCTTTTTTCCTGAGTGTGTGTATGCTAATAGGCATTATCAGTGGACAGGTGGAGGTTTGAGTAGCTATTTATGATTCTACACCTGGACTGCCTTTGTCACTAAATAGCTATATGACCCCTGGCAAGTCACCCAGTCTTTCCTTCTCTGCCTAGTTCTGGCCTTCTATAGTCCACTGTTTACTTTTCATTAGATTACCCTGTTTAGTCATCTCTATTGATAAAATGCTCAGGCTAACTGATCATTTCATCTGCCCAAACAAAAGAACAAAAATACCAAATGTTCCATAGCTAAGATAGGCACCCAACCTAAATGCCCTTCAGTGGATGAATGGATAAGGAAAATGTGGTGTATGTGTATATATATATATAGAGAGAGATATATAAGACAAATGACTTTTCTTTCCTTTTGAGATCATGATCACATTGATTTGGAAAATCAAATAAAATTAACTTGATCCCATCTCAAATCCTATATAAAATAGAATACTACTCAGCCATAAGAAGATGGAATCTTGTCATTTGAGACAACATGGATGGACCTTGAAGATACTATGCTAAGTGTACTAATTGGGAAGGACAAATGCTATATGGTTTCACTTATGTGTGGAATATGAACAAACAGACAGAATTAATGACCAAAACAAACACAAAATAAAAAGAGAATAGTGGTTACCCAATGGGAAAGAAGGCAGAGGGGAAGGCAAAATGAGTAAAGGGAATCAGCTTTATGGTGACAAGTAGAAACTGAAGTTTGGGTGGTGAGCATGCTGTGGTGTATGCATACTGGAAACTTATAAAATATCATAAGCCAGTGCTACCTCAATTAAAAGAAGTAAAGTGTTGTCTTCTACAAATACTGATATAAGACACTCCGTGATTGCTAACTTGAATCACCCTGGGGTTGAGAATGCCTTCCTGGCTTGGCCTCTGGTACTCACCTGTGAAGTGTTTGAGTATTGGAGTTACAGATCTTGTGGGAGAGACATTTCTTTCCCTGTGAAAGTTACCACATCCAGGCAAGCATGCAGGTCATGTCAAGGATCCTGGGCAAGTTCTCAGTGTGTCTCTAAGATACATTTCATTCCTTGTGTTTCTTTGTGTTGCCATTCTAAAATGCAAACAGGTTGAAGACGGGAGCTGTCTTTAACGGAATCTGAACAGTGCCTAACCCCTGTGGATGTCCACTGAGTGTTGAATAACAGCAGTGATCATGTAATAAGGACACCGACTCACTCAGGAGAGAATACCAAATAGCCTGGAATTTTCCTGTTGCTGGCATCATGGCCCAGGAGCATCCTGAGGTGAATTTAAAAACCTCAGCGATTCAAATCACATTTCCCATAAGAAATCCATCTTCTAGCTTGGAGTAATTGTTCAGCTCATTGCTGGTTTACTGCGTGATTTGTTAGTCCTTGTTTGAATCCTCCAGGCCTGGAAGAAAGATATTGTGCTTTAATGATAAATAATCTCAAAAAGAGGAAAAAACATCCAACCAGCTCCCTGGCCAGTACCTTTCTCTTTTTACCTCATCCAGTATTTTTTTTTCCAACTGCTTCAGTTGTTCTGAAGTAAATTATTACTGTCTGAGCTCCATTTAAAGAGCTGCTATAGAAAACAAGCTGCCACAAGCTATTAAGAAAATAACGCTATTTCAGTTTTGAGTGAAAAGGAAAAGAAATTAGCTCCACTCAAGATACATACCCCCCCCCCCCCATGGAACCAGAGTCTGTCTCTATAGCATCAAAGAAAAGAAACGGTGTCCTTTTTTATCCTCCCTGCTTTCTTCAGTTCTACCCCCAGTCTTATTCCAGAGGATCCTGAAGGAAAGCTGTCAGAAGTCTTGGTTAAAAGCTTTCTGATGGGGACAGTAATGACTGGTTTGGAAAGACCCAGGGTGAGTGGGCATGACTGCGGCTCCCCCCGCAGATGGGCAGTGCTGTGCCCAGCACAGACGTCCTCCCCAGCATGGGTGCTTCAGCGTCGCCGGGGTGCTGCTGGGCTTGAGATTCATGCACGTACTCGTTATTGGCCCACAAGTGCCACATGTCTTGCCAGATGACCACGATATAGTAAATAAGACATAGCCATGCTCTAAAATGATCTCACTGTAGATTAAAGAGTGATGGGTTCCCCAGATGTGTATAATGACAGTGACAGGCATGACTTGGAGGTGGGTTGTGGGACCACAGCTCAGAGTACTTACTCCTTCTTAAGAGGGGGTCACAGAAACTTTCTAGACGAGTTGATACCTTAGTTGCTTTCAAAGACAAATAGGAATTTTCCAGTTGTAGGAATGGCCAGGAAAGAGCCTTTCATTGTCATACCTTATTTGCTCTCTGCCCTTTGAACTTTATAATTATTTCACCCCACATTTCCAAACCTTGTTGAAGTTCAAAGAGGGGCCATTTCTGCTTCCCTGTGTCTACCACTAATTCTCTCAGCTATCAAATATCAACAATGGAGCTGATGCTGGGTGCTTTGTAACATCTTATTTGTCTGAACTTTACTTCTGTGTTTATAGATGAGGAGGCTATAGTCATGCAGCTGATAATTCAGATAGCCTAGTCTGTTTTCTAAAATATAAGCTCTTCTCACTAGAGTGTGTTGCAAGTTAAAGAGAAAAAAATTCTGTATGGTCTAAGTGGAAAGAATATTTAAACCTGACAGCCACACTTTCTAGCATGAAAACTTGCAGCACATTTATAGTATTTGCCTGAGTAGATTAGTATCATTGTTATTATTTTTATACATGAACTATGTTATTTGTGGTGCTTGGTTTTTGTTTTTCCATATTGTCAGTCTTTGAAATGTACATTTTTATGGCATATTTACATTTCTTATGAATAGATACTTCCATCTTTCTGTACTGTTTATTTGTGGACACCAAAAACCTTGAACTCCTGAGCCAGTTGCTGGCACACTTTAAGAAGCACTGAACTGGGCTCACTGCCACAGCAGGAAGATGGCACCTTCAGAGTCCCTGTCCCTGGGTAGACATAACCATACATGAAACTGGATTCTAAAGTGTCTACTTGGGACTTTATTTCCTCTTATGGAAAAGAGAATTTTAGGAAGTTTTGAGTTGATCATTGTCCCTGCTGGCAAAGACCACTGACTGTATGAGAATTCTAGGGCTAGGCTACATTTCCCAACCTTCCCTGCAGTTCAGCATGGTCATGTGCCTGGGCTCTAGCCAATGGGCTGTGGGAGTCGGTGATGTGTATCCCTGCCAGGTTTGGCACGCAAACCTCCCATGCAAGTTCTTTCATGCTGTGCACCCTGTCCAGCTGCCTGAGATAGAGGTGACTTTCAGGGTGACCTTGGAAACCATGTGTTAAAGATCCATGATCAACCATCTGCCTGAATGACTATGTGGAAGAATCCATTCTCTGTCAAGAACTGTTAAGTGAACACAGAACAAACTTCCATCGTGTTTCCCGTTTTTATTTTTAGACTTACTTGCTGCAGTAGCCAGTGTTACTCTAAACAATGTAGATAATCTTCCCTGGAGTCTTTATTGTCTTAAACTTAGTATCTGTGGCCTGAATCTTGCAGCTTCCACTGTAGAGAACTTAGTAGGGAGAGTTGGAGGGCTCTGTGAGGCTTTAAATGGGAGGAAGGCACATAGATTAAGGTCATCAGGTCCCATCCCTGCTGTATCTACTGAGCTGGGGGGTGGCCTGTCCTGGGAGGGCTCTGTGGGCATAGAGGAGAATGTTCTGACCGTGGTCTTTTCTTTTGGTTGTTTTATCAACAAAACTTGTTCTGCTGCAGGGTTTCTGATGAGATTTCTGTCTTCCAGGGCCTGCCATCTCTGTTTTTACTTCATCCTTCTTCTCTTGAAGAGTTGTCCATTGCAGTGACTTCATTAGGTCTATCTGATTTCAAAATTTTATTTAAGTGGGGTGAGGAGTTCCAGTTCTCACAGCTGCTGAGTTTGGAGGACAAGCAAAACCATTCCTTCACTTGCTCATGTGTATTAGTGGAAGGTGTTGGCAGGAAACTGGTGTCAGTGAAACTCTTTTTAAAAAACACCAATCTAGTGTTGAAAAATATGCATATATCCTGTCAGTGTTTCTAGAGGTCTTCCTGAGTCTAAGTTCTGGGCACAGTTTATCTGGATAGATTTGGGGAACTGGGTTTCTACCACCACTCATGCTGTATCTGGAACCCATAAGCTGGGAACATCTGTTGCTGAGTAAATCCACTTCTCACTTTATGAAAATGTCACAGGACATGACCCACAGGGAGTGGGCAGACTGGTGTATGACCATGTTCTCATAGACTTCAGGGTCTGAGAACTAGGTTAGATACTTGCCTTCTCTGGGATTCCACATTGCTGTTTCCTTCTTATTCTTTCAGATGTGAGAAAGCTGAAGCAGGAAGGATTCATATGTATTGCACAGCAACCCACAAATGGTACCTTCGAGACATGCCCCTCTTCTATTCCTGTAGAAATGGGCAGGGATAAGATGACTCAGCATTTGGGGATTTTGAAGGTGGGCATATTTAATATTATATACTTAGCTTTTATATCCATATTTCTAACTTAACCCAGACTGAATTGCATAGGATTTTATGTATCTTTTTAAACAGATATATCTCATTTTACTCTGAGTAGACTTCCTATTGTGGGCACTTATAAATAGGACATTTCATGATTTCTCAAATATTTACTGTTAACCTGTTGTTTATTATTATTTGGAAAGCCATCTGAGCGTCTGTCTCCTCTCAACCAGAATGCTTCTGCCACCATCCCAGAGCAACAGTGTTAAGCTAT
The DNA here is from genome assembly GCF_963930625.1 of Muntiacus reevesi. Classification (NCBI taxonomy): domain Eukaryota; kingdom Metazoa; phylum Chordata; class Mammalia; order Artiodactyla; family Cervidae; genus Muntiacus; species Muntiacus reevesi. The sequence goes on from NC_089252.1 coordinate 68,368,734, forward strand.
GATACTTAGGAGAGCTCATAACTTGGTTGCCTTCTTTAAAAATAGTATGTATAACAGAGGATGAAATGGTTGGATGGCATGACCGACTTGATGGATATAAGTTTGAGCAAGCTCCGGGAATTGGTGATGGACAGGGAAGCCTGGTGTGCTGCAGTCCTTGGGGTCTCAAAGAGTCGGACACGACTGAGTGACTGAAATGACTGATAAATAATTTCAACTTTCTAACCCCCATTGATGTCCTCAATTTGATTATCCCATTCACAAATTCTCCCAGGGAAGTTGGAGTAGTTCTCGTAATAATGTAGATCATCTCGAACTGTCTCAACTTTGAAGTTGTAATGACAAATCCCAGTTAAAGTTAAAATTATACTTTTAAATTGACCAGGGGTGAAAATATCTATTATACATGCCCTTAAAAGGTTCCAGTTGCCTCCTAATAAGCACCTTGTTTTTAGAGTTTTGTATTTCTAAGTCTCTGGAGAAATGGGGAGAGTGAAAATTTCTTACTTGAATGCATTATTCAAGGGAAGTCTTGTGCCAGATAGAACTTGCTAACAGACAGTATTAAATGCCTTTAATCTGTCTTGATAATTTCCAGTTGGAAGATTGTGTTGGTTTTCTTCTTGAGATCAGGGTGACTTTGTCATATTTGTAAGAAATCACCGTCAGGAGGGAGACTTTATTTCACTTTTTTAGGGGGCTACATGGTGTCCCCCCACTGCTTGCCCTCCCAGGGCTAAGGACCTAAGGGAGAGCCTTGTACAAGGTCTGCTGGGCCTGGGGAGCAGACGCCGTCTTTAGCATAATCGGGAGAGGAGGGGCACTGGCACTCACGGTGTGAGCTGCTTTGTCTGGACTCTGGTCTCATTCCCACACTGAAATCAGAGTCAGGTAGTGGCCCTTTCCTGCCTCCTTCTTCCATAAGGTGGAACTTCTCCTTCTTTTAAAGCAACAACATCAGGGGTGACAGGTAGAGACTGTCCATCCCTGCTAGAGGCCAAAACCAAGAGAAGTAGGGAGAGAAAGGAGCATTTAGTGTGGAGAGAAAGGGCAAGTCTAGAAATGATGTCCCATGTCTGATAAGATGCTTTGTTACCAAGGAATAGGAACTCCCCACACAAAAAATTAAGAAAGGAAGAAGCTTACTTCATGTGGGTGTGTTTGTGATGTGTTTGTGATGGCGCCAGCTTCCTCAGCATTCTGGGTTTGTCCTCGGATTGGTGGCTTGGTGGCCCCAGCAACCCCATGTCATCTAGACACCATAGCACCAGAGACAGAGGACAACCTTTTCTGTGGCTTTCTCTTTACATTGAGAAAACGGTCCCTGAATCTCCAGGAGAGTCATTTCTCATGGGCTAGAGTTGGGGTAAATGCCCATTTCTTAGCTACTAATCCATAAGACAGTGGAATTACTGTGATTGGTTTCAGTTCAGTTCAGTCACTCAGTCGTGTCCGACTCTTTGCGACCCCATGAACTGCAGCACGCCAGGCCTCCCTGTCCATCACCAATTCCCGGAGTCCACCCAAACCCATATCCATTGAGTCGGTGATGCCATCCAACCATCTCATCCTCTGTTGTCCCCTTCTCCTCCTGCCCTCAATCTTTCCCAGCATCAGGGTCTTTTCAAATGAGTCAGCTCTTTGCATCAGGTGGCCAAAGTATTGGAGTTTCAGCTTCAAAATCAGTCCTACCAGTGAACACCCAGGACTGATCTCCTTTAGGATGGACCTCACCCTTTACAGGAGTAGCAACTCTATGGTGGAAAGAAGGGTCCTTGACTTGACTGCTGGCCAGAAAACTGACAGCTCCTGAGGGTTCCACTCCTTTCCTTCCCCTCTGAGTGGCGCACATCCATTGTTTGTCATACCTTTTTTTCTTATTTCTTTTTTTTTTTTTAAGGAACATATTCTCCTCTGCTCTGGAACTCAAAAGTAGGTATTCTACAGAAATGTGAACTGTGAAAGTATATCCTATAATTTATAGTCAATGTGCTTTGAAGGTGAAAAACACCCTTTAGCCATACAACATCACTGTGGCTTCTGTCTGTTTTTTTATCCACTTCTCTCCCTACTTTGCTGGCTGACTTGAATCACCTGCAGAAGAGATCTGAAGAAGGAAGGAGAAATGAAGAAACACACTGGAAAAGATTCTTCTTTTATTATTAACTTAAACCTCCAGTTGACTTGCTTCCCCCAGGGCTGGAGACTACAATAGGAGTGGGGAATCGGTCCAGTTAGCCTCAGACATTCAGAAAGAGAGATCAGTGTCGTGGAAAGGCCCGTGAACTGGGGGAGAGAAGAGCTCAGTGCTAACCGTGGTTTTCTGAGTCCTTGAACTTCTCAGCCACTCAGTTTTGACTTCGGACACCTTGTTCTCTCTCTCATTGTCTTCCTCTTCTGGCCATTCTCTGGTTTTCTTTTCTACTTACAGGAAGGCCTCAGAGCATAGCAGACAGGAAATGCCTCGGACTGTATATTGGTTAAACACATCATCCCCAAACTCTGTTAGTTCACAGTGCTGTGGAGCGTCCAGTTCCTCTGGCCTGGGCTAGCTCAGCCTGTCAAGGCAGGTTTGCTCACGGGTCTGCGCTCAGCTGGCAGGTCTGCTTGATGATCTACCACGGCCTCCCGTGTGTGTCGCATGGTCGGCAGGCTGGTGGCCAGGATCCGGTTGCCTGTTGGCTGTGGGGCCCCCTGGGAAGCTTTGGTTCTCGTCTATGACCTTTCATCCTCCAGCACACTATCTCAGACTGAATCACATGATGGCCTCTGGGCTCCAGGTCAGCAGGTGGACCAGCCAGGATGCTTAAGCACTTTCCTAACCTCTGATTATATCTTCTTTGCTAATCTCCGGTTGGTCAGAGCAAATCACATGGCTGATCAGGATTCAAAGGGAGGAGAATTAGACTTAGTGTCTAGATGAGAGAGAAGAGATTTATGACCATTTTTGCAGTCTATCAGAGACTGTATTTTAACACATCTGAGAAAAGTGATGACTGGCAGAGAGCAACTTTGGGTATTCACTGGGTACAGGACATTACACCAGTCACTGAATTTAAGTGATGTCGTGACACTTGACGGTATCATGTCCTCATGATATCACTGTTCTCATCCGTCCTGCATCTTTGGTGCTTCTGTTTAGAAAAGTCACTATGCCAAAACCCTGCTCTGCTTTACGTAGCAGATGTGGTGTAGAAATGTTCCTTGTACATAGAAATTTTTGTAGCTTGAATTATATTTTCAGCACAATAGGGGAGTTGGCTATTTCAAGGAACCCAGTCGTGAGTCTTTTATGAAAGTAACGAATCCTTTTGTAAGACCCCAAATCGCCTTCTGGTTTAGCTGCTTGGCAGGTCAAAGTAAAGGGATTTTAAAATATAGATGATGTAGAAAGGGCTCCGACTTTGCACTTGAACTGCCCAAGGTTCAAATCTTCCTGACTGTGTGATCTCAGGCAGGTACTTTAATTTCCCTAAGTCCTACTTAAAAAAAAATTTTTTTATAAGTAAAATGCAGTTAAGAGTTATCTACATCCATTGGATTATTGGGAGGATTACATGACAAGTGGAAAAAAATGTAAAGGGCCAGATAATTACAGAAGTTCATTCAATGAGCACGATGGTTTCTTCCACATTATCAGATGTTAGATTTTGTGTAACTACCTATCCTGTCATTTCCCATCATAGATAAGAAGCTTTTGAAATATTTGTTTTTCAGTTTTGAGATTAGCTTGGCTTGGTTCCCTTTGTCTGTTCTTCCAAAGTCTTGCCATAAAGCTTTATAGCCATTTTCATTCCTTGATCAAATTCAAGAGGGTAGATGAGGAAATGAATTCATAACTTTGTAGACATCACCGGGTAAAACGTCCGTACTAAATCAATTTAAAATAAATTAGCTGAGAATAAGGCAGGTGCTGCCTCACACCGTCTGCAGAGTTATCTTTTAACCTAATCAGCAGAGAACAGGAAAACAATTAACAACCTGGGAAGCCATCCCAGGGTATCTGAGGGCCACCAACCACAAGGTGGTCGGTTGAGCGATTGTCACAGGCTTCAGGGTCAGTGGGTGGACATGCCACGTCAGCACAAAATCCTGACCTGGGGTGGCCAGTCTTCCAGGGCTGTGAGAGCATCACAAGGAATTTATAGCTGGTGAATTACAAAAACAGCTCTAATTAGCCCCAAGAGGCAATAGCATAAGAATTACTGAGAACACTGCAGACTCATATTTGCTTCCTTCTCAGGATTTTATATGAGAGCTTGGTAATGAATGTTCTTTAACAATAGGAGCTGGGAGACCTTGGCTCTTAATAGGCCTCCTGAGGATGCGGCCTCCTTTGTTTGCAATCCTGCGAAGATCAGTGGGATACTGTTGTTAAGCCCTCAATTGCCCCCCAGTTTTCACTGTGGCTTCAATCAGAAGGGAGGAGCAGAGGGGAAGAACTTTTCCTTAACCACTGCCCCCTCCCCACGCAGTAATAAACAGTAAATAACCCAGCATGCAGAGGGGTTGGAATGCTTGGTGGAGGACCAGTGCAGTTTTAAAAGGAGTTTCAGGCACAAAGGTTGTTTTATTTGTTTGTTTGTATTAATAAAGAATAAAAATGTCTCTCTGACATAGGATAAGATACTGTTTCTGAAGTCAGGGTTGCTTTGGCCAGATATTGTCACTGCCTCCCTTGGCCTGCTTTTTATACATCTCAGTGAAAAGGTACTCATAAATTCATTCTTTGGTTGACGTTTGGGGGTGTGGCTCAAAAAACCCCTCTGTTTTTTCCCTTGGTCCACTTAGTAAATATATAGAGAGCCTTATATGCAACAGCCTCTGCTCTAGGTCCTGGATGTGTAGTGGGGTTGAATGAAAGATTTCTCCTGAAACCTGAGCACTGTGGTGTTTTGGTTGTGGCTAGAAGTTCAGGCAAGTAGCTGTAGGGGACTTTAGGGGTAGCAGTGGGGATCCAGCCGTATTCCCATGCTTGTAATTCCTCAGTCAGGTGAGAGTACAGGATGGGGCAGGTACAGGAATTCAGTGCTGTTTTCCTCAGCTTGTGATACAGTTATAATGGATTTCAATGTAGGAAGTTCAGAAAGGGCAGAAAAAAATAAATCATCATTTTCATGGCAATTTGATTCTGAACCAAACATGTTAGCCCATTCCTGGTGGAAGCTGATATGACCAACTTCATCCAGGTCAAGGAGATGGTTCAGTTTCACTGACTGGTGACTTAGGAGCTTATTATAATATTGATTTCTGGGTCCCATCCAGGAACTTCTGAGTCAGTGTATCCAGGGAAGGGGCTGAGTCTCTTGACTTTTTAAAAAGAACTCCTCTGATGCAATTCTTGGCTACAAATCTTAGCGGGCCCATGTGGTTGGTTTTGGAGACCCACTCTTCTCATCCTGTGAGGAGTAAAGAAGAGTGTGATAGTTGGTCTTATATCATTAGCTGATCCAGACAGATGCTGCTTTTCCCAGAGTGAGGTAAGAATAGGACAAATGATTTGGAGCCCATCAGTTCCTCAGTGGTACTCAGAGTAGCTGGTTTTAACTTCTGCTGCTTGAATCCTCAGAGTTGCTCTGATCCCAGATTTTGTTCAAGTTCAGTCCTTCAGCCATTTATGGTTTTGTGAATCTTCATGAGAGCCTTTAAATGGATTTTTGGGGGGAAGGGAGCAGAATTATTCTGTTGGTATCGCTGAAGAGGCAGGAAAGGACATGAAATAATAACACGGGATTGGTGTTCTGGCTTTGGGTGGATGCCATGTTTAGGAAGAAAATGCGGGTCTTTCCTCTGTGTGGTCCATGAAGGAAAAGCCTGCCCTGCCTTCTGCCTCTGCCTGAAGAGGAGCGACATGCCTCCTCTCTGTCTTTCAGTTAAGGCAACTATGCTGAGGATATATTTTCTATGTATCTATTTCTCCTCCTAAGCTCTGAGGACAAGAACTGTGTCTTATTTTTGTCTGTGATTCTGGGGATTAATGGAGGGTTTGGCGTATAGAAGACTCCATATGTGGCTGTGAGACAGGATTCTATTCTGGACTTGAACCGTAATGTAGGGACTGGGCCTGGTTTGAGCCTCAGGCTTCATCATGAGCCCCACCTGGGTGTTTGGAATCTGTTTCTCTCTGATTTGACCACTCCTGTGCTTCCTAAGAAAAAAATTACTGGCTCCATTTGGGCCATTATCCTTAGTTTTTAAAGTCCAAAGATCTTTCATTTGCTTAGGAATTGGTATGTTTCTTGGATTAATTTCTTATATCTGGGGCCACATTTCATGTTTTGCCCCTCCTAAGTCTGTTCTGTGCTAATGGCATGATAGACAAAAGAAGCGTATTTATCTCTAATCTCTCCAGGACCTGAAGAGATAAAAGTTTCCAATTAGCATTCTTTCCCTGGCAGCCCCACTTCGTGATTGAAGAGCTTCATTGGCCTTGGACAGTGTTAGAAGTAGAACTGAGTGCTAACAGAGATCCAGGGGCAAGACCTCATGAGTGGAGGCCAGAGAGGAAAGAAGCCAATGAAAGGGGCAAGGAGGAGGCCACTGTTTCTGGAGAGGCAAGGAAGGACAAAAACAGCCACCAAGATAATTTGCTCTCCTGAAAGTGGAGTCAGGGGCCATTTCCACTGAGGCAGTGCAGTTTGGGAGTCAGGAAATTTCAGGGAACTCACCCTTGTTTCTACTTTGTAAAATGCTACTGAATAAATCCAGGAATCTTGGTTTGTAACTCCTTCCTCTAGAAACTCACTTTATGGCCTAAATATGTGCTGAACTATTGCTTTGAAGGCAGCCATGAGGGATATCAGAGGTCAGCTTAGTATGGAGAGGTGGAATGAGACTGGCTGGATGTTGGGAGACATCTGGGCATCCATCTGGTTTCTGTCCTGCCCCACCACCACACACCCCTCTGCCCAAAGCTCACAGCTGCTGTCTGTTGTTCTGGGCTCTCTCACATCCATGCCTTTGCACCATTGCTCTCTCCATCTAGAACATTCTTCTCCCTGACTTAGGTTTTCTAAAAGCAGGAAGGAAGCCAGGAATTCATATGATTTCTTGAGGGCGTGGTGGCAGGAGAAGGGAAGGGAGGGAAGAAGGGGACTGGAGGGTAATGAGCTGAGCAAGAATGTGATCTCAGCTGCTCCTACAGGGAGCTCTTGAGTGTGAGTTGCATCACAGAAATTGTCCCAGTTTCAGGCAGGGCCCCTGGACCCCCACGACTGTCAGTCATTGCAGAGGGGAATATCTCTACATACAGGACGTGACTGGTGGCTCAGACAGTAAAGAATCTGTCTGCAATGTGGGAGACCTGGGTTCAATCTCTGGATCAGGGAGATCCCTGGAGAAGGGAATCTTCTAGTATTCCACTCCAGTATTCTCGCCTGGAGAATTCTATGGACAGAGGAGCCTGGCAGGCTGCAATCCATGGGATCACAAACAGTCAGATGTGATTGAGTAACTAACAGTATCCCTGGTTATAGGTGAGGTGCCTCCCCTTGGCTAGGGCCAACTGTCCTGAGAATGGGGTCATTGTGAATCGTAGCAGTTGAAACCTCCACAGCAGCTGATGGTGGGAACCCTGTCCTGGCAAAGAAGCTCCTAGTGGAGTGTCAACAGCATCCCCCCCACTGCCCTTCTTTACCCTGCTAAGTTTTGTTAGCTGATTTTTCAAGACTTGGTCTGGTCATGCATTCTTTGACCACTTCTTTCCTTTCTAGCAGGTTAGATAGCCCTCATCTGTATTCAGTAGCCTCCTGGACTTACTAACCTCTATACCATCTCACTGTCCATCAGTGGGCCTCCTCTAGTCATCTCCGTGGTGATACGGGATTACGCTTTCCCATCTTTATCTATCATGCTTGCATAGTATGTGGGACTTCCCTGGTGGCTCAGAGGATAAAGCCTCTGCCTGCAGTGTGGGAGACCTGGGTTCAATCCCTGGGTTGGGAAGATCCCCTGGAGAAGGAAATGGCACTCCATTCCAGTATTCTTGCCTGGAAAATCCCATGCAAGGAGAAGCCTGGTAGGCTACAGTCCATAGGGTTGCAAAGAGTTAGACTTGACTGAGTGACTTCACTTTCTTTCTTTCACGTAGTATGTACAACATAATGCATGCTAAGTTGCTTCATTTGTGTCTGGCTCTTTGCAACCCCATGGATTGTAGCCTGCCAGGCTCTTCTATCCATGGGAGTCTCCAGGCAAGAATATTGGAGTGGGTTGCCATTTTCTACTCCAGTACAACATAATGGTGTTCCATAAAATTGTGTTGAGTGGATGAGTGAAATCTTGGGTCCTCCATTAGTTTGCTGTGTGATTGAGGTCATAACTTTTGTGAGTCTCAATTCCCACTTTTTAAAGCAAGGTATAATATGTGCCCACTGGTCTGTTAGTGTTGTTAAGAAGGTCAAGCCACCCAGCCTGGTCTAAGCCATGAGGTATGGTATGAAAACCAGATCTTGTTTTGTCTGGCTCACCCTAGTGCAAGCGTCTACTTAACAAAGAAAAATGGTGTCCCTCCCACCTATTTCCTGTGTTGGTACCTTGGACAGTTCCAACAGCTCTTTCTTACATAACACAAGGCTGAACTCTTGAGCTTCTCTTGAGCTTTCAGCTTGCCTCCTGGAGCCACTCAGGATGTCAGCTCTGTGTTTCACAGGACAGTCCTTATGATTCAGTTATTTCAGGGAGTGTTGTTGCCTCATCTGCTGTTCTCACTTCTTGATGACAGTTGCAGCCAAACCTCTGACGGTTGAGTCTTGCTTGTCTCCTTCCTTCCTTGGTTGTCATCAGCTCCTGCTGTCACCCAGATGAGATGGGGAGAGGTGGACTCTCAGTGTTGGTTAAGTTCCCAGGAAAATGATCCTCGAGGAAGTTTTCTGAGGACATGCATGGAATCTTGTCTTGATTTTTTTCTAATCATGCCAACTCAAAGGAGGACATTTCTGCTTAGAGGGATCCTACACTCCCCTCTTTGAGCAAACTTCGGGAGCTGGTGAGGGGTAGGAAAGCCTGGCATGCTGCAGCCCAAGGAATTGCATGGAGTTGGACATAACTTAATGCCTGAACAGCAACAACAACACTCCCCTATTTTTCCTCAACAAAACCTTGAGGATAAATTACATCATATGCATAATCAATTTTGGTTTTCCTGAATAATGTATGATTATATTAGGGTGATGTGGATGCACCAGTGTACCAGGGGCTGAAATACTTGGGCCCTATTTTTAGTGGCCATTAATTAGCAGTGTAACCTTAGGCAACTTTATCTCTTTGTTCTTGAGGTGCTACAGCACCTCTCAACATGTGAGAGGAATGAAGAGAGACAGTGGACAGAATAAACAATTACTGAAGTGCCCACATTAACAGGATTTACTGATGGTTTTGATGGAGAAGTAAGGGAGAAAGAGCAATCAAGGACAACTCTCAAGAGTCTGTAGGAGCTCTAGCAAGTTGGATAGGTAGTGGGAACCTGCAGAGAAAATAGAGGAGCATCCAGGGAGATGGGGGAACAATTGTGGGGTTGAGGAGTCCTGAGAGCCCACATAATTCCAGACAAGAGGTGTGGTCCGCACCACTGCTGAGGTTTCCAGTAAGATGAGGATTAAAAATTATCCTTGGGCTTTAGCAGTAAAGAGGTCACCTGATGATCACAGAGGCTTTTTAAAGCCTGTGATGGGGGTGGAAGACGGATTGGAGTGAATTGAGGAGTAAGTAGGAGGGGAGCATATGGAGACTGCAGGGAGAGATAACTTTCTGGAAAACTTTGGGGTGTGAGGAGGAGGAGGAGAGAGGACTATAGCTGCAGGAAATGTGGAGTAGAAGGAAGGTATTTTTAAGTCGGGGGCGACTTGAACCTTTTTAAGTGATTGAGAGGAAAGGTTTGGCTTCTGCGTAGAAGAGAAACAGGCTAATTGATACCCTGAGAAGATCAAGGAAGAGGTCCAGAACACAGGAGGAGGGACCAACCTTGGCAGAGAAGGGCACTGTCTTGAATGTCACGTCAGGGATACATGTGTTGCTGTGGAAACCACACTCAAATTCACTGGCTAGCTGCTGTTTCTGCTTCCCTCACCGCGACCACAGTATCTGCTAGATACCTTTTCTCTAGACCTCGGTTCTCAGCAGCCTGAACTCTGTGTGTGTGTGTCCATTGCGGGAAGGAGAATATCCCAGAACTGCACAGGCACATTCTTGGTTGTTGAGACTAACCCCCTTCCTGCCTCTGTTCATTCAGTGTCTGATCAGGAGTGAGTCACACCCAAGCTTCCCTGCACACTCACCCCTATCCACGCATCCATTCTCACCTGATTAGCAAGTTCACATCCTGCAGACCCACAGTCAACTCCCTCTCTCCTCACAGATGAATTAGACAAGCTACTGTTGCTAAGAGTATGATGGTTTCATTTCCCATGGTCTGCCTCAGGCTCCTGTGTCTGGGTCCAGGATGAGTCAGCATTCTCTAATACTGTTGGCCGAATCTACTTTTCTTATAAATGAAATTGTTGTCTTTGTTTACTTGCTAAGTCGTGTCCAACTCTTTTGCAGCCCCATGGACTGTAGTCTGCGAGGCTCCTCTGTTCTTAGGATTTCCCAGACAAGAATACTGGAATGGGTTCCCATTTCCTTTTCCAGGAGCTCTTCTAGACCCAGGAATTGAACCCATGCCCCCTGCATTGGCAGTTGAATTCTTTATCACTGAGCCACCAGGGAACCCCATAAATGAAATTATTGTTCCCATTTTCCTTGTTGATAGAGGGGCCTAAAGGAGTCTACTGACCTCCCTATGTGTGTTAAGTAGCTTGAGTGTCAAGATGTATGACTAAATTCTAGATGTGTTAATAAAATACTGACCCTATAAAAAATTCATGTCACATTTTAAAACAATCCAGGAAGCAATGACTAGAAACATCAATTAACTGAGAGCTTTAATATGCTTATGTGTTTGTGCATAACTAGCTTTCTAAAGGCCTGAAGACAGAAGCACAGACTTTTTTAAAGTAACAAGCAATTGCAAGTCAATAAACATCCTGCCCCTCCTCTGCTCATCCAACCCAGTGATGATGAAATGCACACCGACAGGAGCAATAAGAAAAATAATAACATCATCACAGGATCGATGTCTATTGCTGGCTTCATAAATAAAGGACTTGGCTTCCTATTGATGTTTAATTTTTGTAAATGCCTCTGGAAATTTAAGTAGCAGTAGGAAAACATTATCCTGAGATAATGTTCAGTTTCTCCCAACATAAGCTCCTAAACCTTGGACGTGTTCAGCTTTCAGTCTGGGACAAATTCTGGAGAACAAATTTCTTTGGAACAGACGGTAGTAGATTGATTTTAAATAGGCTGACTTTGGTACTCTGGATCTAGGGGACAGGAGAGTAGAAGATGGTTGGAACAACAGAGGCAGAGAAGGCCTGATGTTCCTGCTTCTTCCATGGCTTGTTCAGAGGTATCCATCAGCAAAATGGGAGATTCTCTCTCCTCCATCCATATCCCACAGCCAATGCAGCAGCCTATGCCAAATTTGTGAGTCCTAGGGGACAGACGAGGCTTGGAAGGAAGGGTTCACCTATCTCTGTAGGATACTGTGATGTCCTCGTATCCTGTTAGCTCTTGCTGTACATCAACTACACTGGGCACCTGGCTTGAAAAACAGATCAACGCCTGCCAACTCTACCCTAGCAAAAGCACTAGAATACTTTGCAGGCGAGAAATCATAGATATTAAAGCTGAAAGGGAGCTTCCTCAAGAGATCTGCTAATCTAGGATTCCTCAGCCTTCAGGAAGGTAAGCATGAATGCCCCCATTCCTCAGAAGACGTTCTGAAAATTGAGCTAATTAGAGTAGAGGGCAGGTAAGTGTCTTCTACCCCGAGAGCAGTGTTTTCCTGACAGCTTGCACAGAATCACCTGGCTCTTGTTGAAACACAGATCCCTGGACCCCCAACCCGAGCATCTCTGATTCTGTGGATCCAGGGGTAGGGCCCAGGAGTGTGCATTTCCTTTTTAAAAAAATTACTTCTTTCTTTATGGCTGTGCTGGCTCTCATTTACGTCATGTAGGATCTTTCGTTGTGGCACATAGACTCTGTAGTTGAGGCTCACGTGCCAGTAGTTTCAGCTCTCAGGCTTAGCTGCCCTGTGGCATGTGGGATCTTAGTTCCCTGACCAGGGATCAAACCCTTATCCCCTGCAGTGGAAGCCGAATTCTTAATCACTGGACTGCCGGGGAAGTCCCCAGGGTGCATTTCTAACGAATTTTTAGGTCCTGCTGATGCTCTTGGTCTTTGTCTTTACTTTGAGAATCAGTGGACTAGAGTCTCCTTTCTTGATTTCATGACCCAGAAGCTGGGCTGTCTTAAGCTACCCAGTGAGTTGTTCTGTAACCCATTGTGTCCAATAGGGGCAGAGAATATGTATGTTAAGCTTATTACTTAATCTGAGACAACAGAGTCTTTGCTCGAATAAGAGCAAGCTATTTTTCTCACTGTGACTTTAAGGCCAGTTCCTGCTACTCCAAAGACACGTGGGCTTGAAAAGACACGGGGATCCCTCAGGTATCCCAGCCTCTGACCTGGTTTCTTTTAGCTTGAGAAGAGCTGTCACTTTCCTGGGAATCTGAAATAGAAAGGCAGATTTGTAAAGGCCTTTTTGACTCCAGACAGCTGGATTTGCACTCACCATGGTGATCGCACAGTGCCACGCAGACCTGACAGTGACGAATGATGCTGGTTGCACTGGAATTCCATCAGAGCTGCTGGGTAGAGACCCCGGTCACTGAGCCCAGCGCCCTCTGGCTCTTCCCCAGCAAGGTTTGAAAAGCCGACATGTAGCAAGGAGGCTGGTGGGAAAGAGGTGCCAATTGGGTGTGGCAGCTTTGCTGTTTAGCTGAGGATGCAGTGTTAGCGATAGGGGATCAGCAGGAGAGGAGGGAATGAAAGGGTTTTCTTCAGTCCCAAGAATTCTAGACCCTTACCTGACCTCCCTTCTTCTCTGATGGAGAATCTCACGAGAAGGTGTACTTGCCGCAGAATACAGTCCCAGCCCCACTCCTGCCTGAGTCACAGCAGTGAGAACAATTAGGCTCTTCCTAGGGTTATGTGTTCTCAATATCCTACTTGCGTTATATTTCATGTAAGGGTTAGAAAACAGAAGTGCTGGAATTTTCAAGTCCTTGTCCTGCTTCTCTCTGTCAATTTCTAGTGTGCTGCCTTTATAAGCATGTCCCTCTGTTGTATTAATTGCCTCCATCGTTTTCCTTTTGTATTCTTTCTCACTGGTTCCTCTTCTTTGTTTCTCTTTGAGGGATTGAGATTTCTATTCCTCCATTCACCTTTCTGTCCAGTCTTTGACTTTTAAGAACAGACTATGTAGGTGGTTATGAAACACAAGGGCCAGTTCTGAGAGCCAGTTCTTCCCCAGCAACTTGCATTTCAGGCAAAACAAGCCCGTGTTTCACTTCTGTTTTGCTTAATGTGTTACTGAAATGTGACATGCATACAGAGAAACGCACCAATCGTACATTTTCGGCAGATGGATTTCCTCGCATGAACACATGGAGTGACCAGCACCCAGGTCGTGAAACAGAAAATGCCTGGTACCCCCAAAGTCCCAGTGCTGTCCTTCAGTAATTTCCTGCCCTCCAGGATATCACTGTCTTGACTTTTAAACAGATTAATTTTGACTGTTTTTTAGCTTTGTATAAACGGGATCATTCCATATATACTCTCTGATGCCTGGCTATTTTTCTCAATTTTGTGTTTGTGAAATCGACTGATGCTGTTATATGTAGTTCATTTTCCTTGTGCTCTCTTCTCTGTGTAATGAACATATCACACTCGATTCATTCGACTATTAATGGAAATTTGGGCTTTTCCAGTTTGAAGCTGTTATAAATTTTGCAGCTATTCACTTTCTTTTACATGTTTTTCTGTGAACATACATCCTTTTTTTGTGTGTGTTGAATCTATAAATGGGTGGAATTGCTGTTTTATAGATTGGCATTTATTCAGCTTTGGAAGATAGTACTTTATGGTTATCTATAGTCGCTCTACAAATTTATACCTATACTCCCACCAGAAAAGCCCAAGAGCTTAGTTCCTCTGCAGCCCTGCCAACATCTACTACCTTTAATTTTAGTCATCTGGTAGGTGTGTGATGATGAGGGGTGGTAGGTTTAATTTGCGTTTCTTCAAAAACTGATAAAATTGGCCAAGTTTTAATATGTTTACTGGTGGTTTGGATACCCTTTGTGTTGAAGTACCTGTAAAGTATTTTGCCCATTGTAAACATTGGACTGTTTGCCTTTTCTTGTTGCTTTGTAGGAGTTCTTCATAACTGTGGATATGAATGTGTTGACAGGTACTCTGGAGCAGATGTCTTCTGCCGGGTGCTGGCTTGCCTCTGGCTCGTCCTCAGACCCTTTACTTTGTGACTGTCACACTCGCGCTTGAGCCCCAGCTCACACGTCATTTACCTGGCGGCTTAGTCCCCACCCCCTTGCTCTCGGAGTTGTCGCCTGCCCCTGTCCTGCCACAGCGCCTCACAGCAGCGGTCACGTTAGTCACAGTGACCTCTTTTCTTACCTCTCCTTTCCCAGCCCCAGAGTACCCGAGGCACAGACAACTCTAGATGGAAACAGTGGCAGTCGTTTTTTTGTGGAGGTTCTAGGTGTTTTGTTTCTTTTTTACTTTGTAACCTCTGTGTCCCAACTTTCTACTATGTGTATGCATTATGTTTGTAATGATAAAAAGATATTAATATATGCCTTAATATTGTGCACTTGATCTTGCCTCACTATGCGTTGGGCATCTTTCCAGAGATTCTTTCAACTCAGTGTGGTAAGACTGAGCTCCTTGTTTTGTCTTTCCATCTCAGTCCAGTTTCTTTCCTGGCCTTTGTGATGGGTATGGGATAGGATTACAGAAAATTGCTGATAATTACAGAAATTATCTTTTAGTCCTTCCTGCAACATCCAAACTGTGATTTCCAGCTCTACTGTCTTCGCCTCTCTCTGTTCTGTTGGAAAACTAATACAGCTTTTAAATTGTTCCTTTGCCCACCTTTGTCAGCTAAGAATTGCACTTGATGGAATTAAGCAGATAAGGAAGACTTTATTCAAGACTGTTGTTATAGAGGTCAACTTCACTGCCATAGGGGAGAAGGGCTGACCTCAATGCCACTGAAACAAAAGACAGAGTTTTTAAGCACTGGGGTGAGCTAGTAGAAAAGTACTGTGGGACTCCAGGGGGAAGGTAGGTCAGTATGATTAGCTCATCTGTGTCTGCTAATTGGTGTTTATCAAAGTTAGGCTTCAACCCTCCCACAGAGACAGACATGACTGTAATCATTTCTCTTGATGATTCTGTTTCAAAAGGAAGGCTCTTCAGTCCTTGAGAAAGACTCAGGTTTCTTGGGCTGTAATTGGCTGGGAGAAGAGTTACATTTCCAAAGGACAGAGAAAGAATTTATAGTTTCCTAAAGTAAGTAATAAAAAAGTAAAGTAAGTCATGCTTTGAGAAAAGGGAGGTCAGGAGCCTATAGTCAAGGAGGAAGCCTGTCTAAAGTTTAGTGAGAGGAACACTAAGGCTATCTTGCTCACCCTCACTCCAATTTAAATGCGATAATTTGAATTTGATTCTGACATTCTACCCCTGTGTTCTAAAACTTTCCATGACTTAGTACTGAGTGATCTGTAACCTCAGGCGTGTATGCAAGAGTCTCCATGTCCTCACCCCAGCCTCTCCTGAGTCTTATTCCCTCCACACTGGAGGTGAAGTCACCATGAGCATTCTGAAAATGGTCGCAGGAAACAGATTGAGGGAGGTGAATTTCAAAGCATCGCAAGATATGAGTGACCACCTGGGGGTGGGGGGTGGGTGATTTGAGTCATGGGTTGGGTGAGGATGGAGCAGGAGAACCAAGCCCAAGTAAAGTCCAAAGTCATTAGCCTCCCCACCAGGTGTATTTCTGGGAAGATGGACATCTCCTCTCCAATGGCGCACAGAGAGTGACCTGCTCAGACTCCTCGGCTGGGGCACAGCTGCCCTTTCAAGGGCTTTCATCTCAGGGTTTAGCAAAATTTGGAGACTTTTCCTCATGTGGAAACCTTCTGTTATCTATCAAGGTCAATGGGACAGTGGGGCCATCGTGTCTCATGCCCATCCTCTGAAGGTCAGCAAGGTGGGCACTGTTCCCTTAATGTCTCCTGAGTGACAAGGACAATCTAAGATTTTCTACCTTCCTGCTCCACTGAACACGCAGAACTCAATTGAAAGGCCACAACACATTTAAGTGTCTGAAATTAAATCTGAAGTCGAAGCAGCAGCATCTTATTACTTTTAATCAGTGCAGTGCATGAAAGCCCCTTTGGAGAAATCATTATTTTACCTCTCTGCATGGAAGGCCGAACTGCTTCCCCGCTTCCTCTGATTGCTGGGAAATGACAGGGGCTCTTTGCTCTGCGTGTCCATCCGATTTGGGGCTGCCTTCAGCTTCTGCTGTGTCCAGGGCTTGGGTCAGATTTAATTCTTAGAGCTGCTTCTTTTGAGTCCTCCTTTCCCTGCCTCTCAGCTGTACTTTTCTTAATAAAGGGACAAGAGGCTGAGGGATTAGTAACTATAGTTACCATTTATTAAGCACTTTCTTTATAAGTTAAGGTGTTTAGTAGCAAACAATCAAAAGTGGTTTGATCAGAGGGTAATTTATGAAAGGATATTGGGTTGTGCACAGAATCTCCAGCAAAGCTAAAGTAACAGCGTCGGGAGCTGTACTGCTGAAACAATGCTCAAAATCTCACCAAAGAATTGGAGGTGACGCTGACACATCAACTGCCCTCCCAGGCCCAACACCACAGGTTGCACTGCTGATGCACTGGAGGCCACGTCTGATTTCCCCGCAACAGCCATGAAAGGCAGCTTTACTCTCTTCATCTTGTAGATGAGGTCATGGAAGTTCAGAGATGGTAGGTAACTTATTCCCAAGGTTAGCCATGATAGACATCCTCAACTGTGCGTTCGGTGAAGATGGGGATTATGTTGGTTTTGCTCACTATTTACTGGAAGCTCAGAACCTAGTGCGGTGCTGGTTCAGTAGGTACTAGATGATAAACTTGTGGAATGAATACATGGGGGAAGTGGTGGAGAGATGCATTGTTACTGCATTTGTGGTAGTCTCACTGTAACGTGACCTGTCTTCTCCTGCCTTGCTTTGGGGCCATCCTGCATGTTTGTCATACTATATCCTCCGGGCCATGGCGATTGGCCCCAAGGTTTTAAGGCTATGAGTCTGACCAGTTGGCCCAGCACCTGGAGTAAGACTGACTTGCTCTGATATGTAAGAATAGAGCTGACATACAGAGAGGAGCAGAGACGGGGTTTATGATTCTACTTCCCTGCATGTTACTCACGTTGGCCTT
Organism: Muntiacus reevesi; assembly: GCF_963930625.1. Lineage (NCBI taxonomy): Eukaryota > Metazoa > Chordata > Mammalia > Artiodactyla > Cervidae > Muntiacus > Muntiacus reevesi. The sequence continues at coordinate 68,386,145 of NC_089252.1, forward strand.
TTATAAGCAAGCACTATCACTGCAGTCAAGAAAGGCAGATTGGAAGTGATGACTTCTCTCACAAAAGGGATTTTACTTTGGATGCCAACTCCAGTGCCCCATTAGATGGATGGGTGTCTTTCCAGAAATATTCTGGAAATGGGTAAAAATGGATGTTTTCTCAATCTTTCTTCCTCTTTCCTTGGCAAGTCCCTCATGTGTCTTACCTTATATACAGATTAAAAAAAAAATTATATATGTATGTATTTATTTTTGGCTGTGCCATCTCTTCACTGCTGCTTTCGGGCTTTCTCTACTTGTGGCGAGCGGGGTTTCTCTGCATCGCAGCGCGCGGGCTTGTCATTCCGGTGGCTTCTTTTGTTGTGGAGCGCAGCACTAGAGCTGGTGGGCTCAGCTGTTGTGTGTGGGCTTAGTTGCTCTGAGGTATGTGGGATCTTCCCAGATCAGTGGTTGTGAACCCATGTCCCCTGCATCGGCAGGTGAGTTCTTAACCACTGGTCCACCAGGGAAGCCCTACCTTATCTCCAGTTGAATGGAGTCTTTTTTTTCCCCTGACAGTTTATCCATCTCCAGGCCCTTGCTCAATGAACATCTCTGAGATATGTTTGTTGGGACAGCTGTCGGGCAAAGGATGCGATGGTTACGGTGGCGAGGGGAAAGCAGACCAAGGCGCACAGTGCAGGCTCTGGTGAGGGTTGTAGGTTTCAGGCTGGGCATCCGTGAGAGCCCTTCTCCCGGAGCAGGCTGCTGGGCAGGGTGCTCAGGCAGGCAGGCACAGAGCACTCTGTCAGGACAGCTTGGAAACGGGACTGCTGTGAACTTGTTAGTGCGCGCATCGTGTTGACACTGCATTGTCCAGAGGCCTTGCAGAACCACGGCCATAGCATGGGTCTCTATGGATACTGGGATGTGATGTAAGAATGAGATGTTTGCTCTATGCTGGTAGCTTTGGCCTCGGGCCATCTCGGCCGGTCATGTAGTACCAGGGTTGCTTCATTATCAGGGCTCAGTTATCCTCCTTTTGTTCCTACCCCAGCTCCAGTGCTGTCAGACTGACCCTTTCCCTCATTACTTCCAGGGACCACCGGCTGGCCCACAGATGAGACATCCCTGTGGGGGACATCTGAGCCGTGCTGACCTCTGTCCTTGATGGATAGACCTGTGGCCCTGCTGTCCTTCCCCGTGCACCCTGGACCCAGTTCCCGACCCAGCCCTCTCCTCTCCAAAGCTTTGATGAGTCAGTTTTCATTTCCCAGGTTGTGTGTGTGCCCGTTTTGGCTGAAGACTTTCCAGAGAACGTCCAATCCCTGTGCCTTTGTTTTCCTCCTGTGTCATAAGGAGAGCAGCCTGCTGCTGCCCTGCCCCGTCACTGCTTGCCTTAGTAACTTTCTTTTTCCTAATGAGGCTTAATTATAAGTTTTATTGACAGACTTATGTTATGCCATAGGAACCCATCTTGAATCAATTAAAATCAATTAATCACACTGTGATTAACTTTAATTGTGGGATGTTTCCTACACCGAGCAAATAACCATTCACATATGTTTCAATTAATATTTTTACACCCCCCCTTTGTTGATAAATGAGCTATTGTACTTAAAATTAATTAAATGTTAGCATGGTCCCAATTAACATTGTGTTAACCTGAAAAAAAAAAAGTCTTGATTGTCAATCCTGAGCAAAATCTGTGACAATCTACTACTTATATTGCACAGTATGTATTAGTTAAACACATGGGGCCTAACTTTTTGCCAAAGTAGTGGATGATCTTGTCAAAATGTGAGGCCACTTTGAAAATCTTGGGGTTTTTTACTATGACTTGAGATAAGTAAGGAAAATAAATGTTGTCTGCCTGGAAATAGTTACCTATCTTTTTCTGTTTTTGCTAAACTAAGATTTAATGTCTCTAGATTATCAGTACTTTATATATTGGACCTTTTTATTTTACTCAGTTTTTTTTTTCTTTTTTTTATCTCTAAAGTGTCTCATTACCCTGTATCTTGAATATTTCTTTACCTAAATGCTATTTATTGTGCTGTAAATTCCAAAGTGTATCTTTCATTTTTCACTCAGCCTTCTGTTTTCTGAGACCCCTCTAAGTAGGTTATGTGGGTCTGTTTTATATGCAGACATTGTTTATCCATGTTCACATTGATAAGCATTCAAATTGTTTCCAACTCTTTACTTTTATAAGCAATGTTGGAATGAGTATCTTAGTGTATCTGAATTTGGGTAAATTGAGTCCCAGGACAGACACTCCAAAATGTGTCTCAATGACATATTGATTATTTTAAATTAAAGTTACTGAAGAAACAATCAATACCAGAGGAACACTCTGACTCTTTTTTTCTGTCTCCCTGGAGGCAAGGAATGAATCTTTCCTGTGAGTTACATTTCCTGCATCTGGAGGAGAAGGGCACCCTTGCTGCCTAAGACAAAATTCAGGGCAGAGAAGCCCACAGAGACAAACATTGTGACTTTTTCTGTTTACTACCCCCAGCCCAACTCTGTTTAGAATCTTCACTAATTGGCCACCCCAAACCTAAGCTTCTTTGTTCTGTGAATTCCTCACAAATTTCTTGTTTCCTTGCCAAGGATTAAAGCCACCTGCTTTGGCCACCTCTTAGGTCTCTTTTCGTTGGGACTTCGGTGCACATGAATTGGAATGTGTTTCTTTTTCTCTTGCTAATATGCCTTATGTCAGTTTATTATTAGACCAGCCATAGGAACTCAAGAGTAGTTGAGAGGGAAAACACCCCCGGTGTTGTATATCTCAAGTACCCATCTGAGATATAGTTCTAGGAAAACAATTGTTGGGTCACAGGGCAAATGCAAAGTGTACTCTGAAATTGATCCTCTTTGGCACAGAAAATGGAGATCTGGAGAGGTTAAGTAATTTTTTCAAGGTCAAGTCTACAACTAGGCTTGATTTCAGATCTTCTGAATCTTAGTGAAATATATATTTCACAATAGGCTATGATCTCAATTTCCCTGAATTCCCTGGAATGTTCTAAGCAAAATTTCTCTAGTATGATAGTTTCATTGTCTTATAGCTTGGAATCATGCTCCTTAGGCTCACCTTTAAGAGTCAACTTTCAGTATATGTTATACAACTGATCAGCTGTTACCAGGTGATGGCACTGGGAATTTAGGTCTACCCTGCTCTCTTCAAGAAGATCTGCTTTTAGGGAATTGACTGGCAGTCCAGTAGCTAGGATTCTGGACTTTTCACAGCTGATGGTATGGGTCCAATTCCTATTTGGGGAACTAAGATCCTGGCAAGACTCACAGCCAAAAAATAATTAATTAATTAAAAAAAAAACAACTGCTTTTGTTATTGAACAAAGATCTATAAATATTTCAGAATAGGTGATAGAGATATTGAGATATAATAATGATCAATCTGAGATTTCAAAGCTCTTCTCACACAAGGGGGCAAAACACTACTTCAGTGATTAAAAAACAAAGCAAAACATAAATCCCAGGTTTATCTTTACAACTAAGTTTTCGCTGAAGGATGAATATGAGAGATAGAAAGTGATACAAGTTTTCTAAGCTTTCAAGTTGTCTTTGGAACTTTGTATTTCTTTGGGGTGTTCCTAGAATTGACCACTAGAAGGCAATCCCTGGATACATGATTCTCCTCCCTCTTTCCCCTGTCTCAGTTCACATTAATTCCTTAAGGGTTAACTGAGCAACTGGTGAATCCGAGAACAATATCCATTCCTTGTCCTTATAACACAGGATAGAGGGAAATGAGTAACAGTTCTGAGTGCTGAGCCAGCTGCTGTGGGTAACCTGAGGAAAGAGCCACTGAATCAGTGAGTGAGTGGCGAGCAGGGCGGTGAGATCTGAGCTGGACTTCAGCAGACGGTAGGAGGTGGTCCTCAGGGGAAGGAAGGATCCTAAGTTTACCTTCCTCTGGTTCTCACACCCCCACCCTCTGCTCCTCCTGCCCCCACAGTAGTCATGTTCAGAAATAACCCAGCATCCCTGAGGGAAGAGGAACAAATGTTCTACATTGCACCATGCTAAGCATCCCCCTCCAGTCCTTGTGCCTGTGAAATGCATTTCACGCCTCATCTGTTCCCTAAATGAGATGTGAAAGCAGTTTACACCTCGTTTACATTTGTGCTGTTTTACCAAACAGCATAGATACAGCTCCATCTCAAGGAATGAAATGAGGTCAGGCACCCTTTCTCTCCTTGGATTGAATCCACCCAACTCTCCAGATCATCTCAGCAACCAGGCGTCCACCAGGTGTTGAGTGAGAAAGTGCAAGCCTTGCCGGAGAGGTGTGGGGAGCAGTGAGCAAGGGGTGTTCAGGTCCTTTTAGGTGAGGGGAATGGCCTTTCTTTAAAGCCAGTTGTATACTTAGTAAAATTTGCTTAAGTAAAATGCAAAAATCATAGGTGTACACTTAGAAGAGTTTTTAACCTTTGCACATACCTGTGTAATCAATACCCAGATCAACATATAGAACATTGCTCTGACTCCTGAAAGTTTTCTCACACCCCTTTTCAGTCAGTAGACCCCTTCCCAAACAGAACTGCTAGATTCTGACATTCATCGCCACCATGGATATATTGTACCTATTCTAGAACTGAATATACATGAAAACATAATAGTATGTACTGACATTTGTTCAGATAATGTCTGTGTGATTCATGTGTGTTGCTGTATCAGTAGCTTGTTCCTTTAAATTGTTGGATAGTGTTCCACTGTATGAATAAGACAGTTCATTTTCCTATTGATGGGCATTTGGGTGGTGTTCTGCTTTTGCTGATTATAAATAAAACTGCTATGAATATTCTTGCACAAGATTTTATGAACATACACACCCATTTTTTTTTCCCTTGGGAACACAGTTAGAGGTGGAATTCCTGGGTTGTAGTGTAGATTTATTTTAACTTTATTAGAAACTGCAGACCATTTCTATGAGGTGATTGAACCATTTTCCACTCCCACCGGCAGTGTATGGAAGTTCTGATTGTTTTGGTTGATTCAAGATAATGAAGCAGTGTTGGCCATCACTAAAGTAGCACAAATTCATTTAAGGAGCATGAGATAAAAGACAAGATTAAATATTTTAGAAGAGAACTAGAACATGAAAGGTGTTCCTATGCATGATCTTTATTTTCCCAAATAGTATCTCTCTAATGTCCTGATTTTGTTCAAAACTCACTGTATTTAAAAATGCACAGCATGTTTTGTCTTAATCAGACTACATACCCGGGGATATAAGAACAGTGTACTGGGAGTCATATACCAATAATGCATATGAAGTCCTTTGCCCACCTTCGCCAAATTAGATTAATAATGTTTGTTTTGCCAAACTGATAAAAGAAATTTATCTCTTACTTCTGTATTTAATTTTTGCATACCTTGATAGTTAATAAAGCATTTTGCTTGTTTATGTATATGTGTATTTTTCCTTAGTGAATTTTCATGTTCTTTGTCCATATTCTCTGGTGTTTGTCTTTTCCCTGTTGATGTTTGGGTGGCTTAATACTGACAACTGGTTGTTGTATATGTTGCAAATATTTCTCTTTTATGTTGTTTACCTTTTAAAATAAAAACTGCTTTCATTATTTTTAAAGATCCTACTTGCTCATTACAAAACATCTGCACAATTGAGAAAATATTACAAAAGATCAAAATTCTTCCAAAACCCACTCTATAGAGGTAAAACAATAACAACAAAAATAGAACCAAGAATAATCAATAAAGTTCTGATGAAAATCACTGCAAGTATCTCTCTATGCATATGTAGAGAAACCTAATGAGATATGTACAATAGGTAGACATTTAGAACGGCTTTAAATATGTAAGTTCTAATCACATGGCTACACTTAAGATAAAAGTTTCTTTATTGCAAAGTATATTAATCCTAAAATAATCTTATTATGTAAAACTTCATGAGTTTGAAACAATATTTGAACAATATAATTTAACTATGGACTGTATCTTTGGAAATCTTTGCTATAAACAGTGAAAAAATTAGCAAACATTTTTTTCTACTCTCTGGCTTGTCTAGTTTTATTGGTTACCTCAGTGCTTTGATATTGTCAAGTTTTATAACATTTATAACGTTTTCTTTCACTGTAATTCTCAGAGTTGTCAGTTTTTCTTCTGTTTTAAGCACATCATCAGCATTTCTTTTATCTTGGCCTTGTATTCACATTTTATTTATTTTGACTTTTGGCTTCTTATATTCAGTTTATTATTCCAATAAATTACTTTTCACAAAGGGCTTGTAGGTGTTAGTTTTCCTGAGTTCTTGCATATTTCAGGATATTTCTCAGTTGCATTTGCATTGGAAGGTTTACTTGGGTAGTGACCTGATTATTGGGCTATGCCTTCTTTTACTCAGAACTTTACAGATATTGCACCAAGTGTCTACTGGTATTAAATGTTGGATACAAAGGTCCTTCAGGTCAAAGCTATGGTTTTTCCAGTAGTCATGTATGGATGTGAGAGTTGGACTATAAAGAAAGCTGAGCACCAAAGAATTGATGCTTTGGAACTGTGGTGTTGGAGAAGACTCTTGAGAGTCCCTTGGACTGCAAGGAGATCCAACCAGTCCATCCTAAAGGAGATCAGTCCTGAATATTCATTGGAAGGACTGATGCTGCAGCTGAAACTCTAATACTCTGGCCACCTGATGCGAAGAGCTGACTGATTTGAAAAGATCCTGATGCTGGGAAAGATTGAAGGTGGGAGGAGAAGGGGACGACAGAGGAAGAGATGGTTGGATGGCATCACTGACACGATGGACATGAGTTTGAGTAAACTCCGGGAATTAGTGATGGACAGGGAAGTCTGGTGTGCTGCAGTCCATGGGGTCGCAAAGAGGAGGACACTACTGAGCAACTGAACTGCACTGAACTGAAAGCAGAGATCAAGAGGAACCTCATCAGCTCCCTCCCCAATACACACACTTACACACTCTGTAAAGTCTATGTATGCCTTTCTGCCTAGATGTCTATATATATTTTTTTCTTTTAAAATATATTTCTTTTGGTGGTTACTCTAGTGATTACAACATATACCTTTGACTTATCAAAGTCTAATGTTACTTGGAACTTTTATCCTCTTCCAGGACAATGTTAAAAAGTTTAATTCCATTTAACCTCCTTATATGCACTTATATCAATTTATATGCACTGGTCATATGTTTTAATTTATTATACATTTTAAGCCATGTAAAACACGATTGTGGTAATAATTGTTATTGTTTTATACAGAAAACATTCATTTATTTATTTATGTCATTCATTTGACATACATATCTAGCTTTTTATTTTTCTTCTCTTCATTCCTTCCTGCATCTCCAAGAAAACATATATGATCATTTTCTTCCTAAAGAACACCCATTGTTATTTCCTTAAGAGTGTTTGGGATGTGCTGCTTATGAACCCTTTTGGTTTTTATTTGTCTTATTTCACCCTCATTCTCCATGTGTATTTTACTGAGTATCAGATTCTGGACTGACACTTTCCTGCTTTCAATACTTCGAAGGTCTGTGTTTACTGTCTTCTGTTTGAATCTGTCGTTTCCGGGTAGAAATCCAGTTGTGAGGTGTCTGACTGCAAGTTTGGATGTTTAGCTGCTGACAGCTTCTAAGCTCCCTCCTACGTCTTTTCCTTCTGCCCCACATCTGGACCAGCTGATGAAAGAGCCTGGGTGCTCCCTTCTTTCCTGCTGGTGGGAGAATCTACCCACAAAAGTCCCTGCCTGCACGTGGGAACCCTCACCACAGCCCTACTTCCCAATCACAATGAAAGCCAGGCCCATCTCTTTTGCTTGCTCTCTGAAGTCACCCTGCTCTCCCCATTGATACAAGTATGTAAATAGCACACTTTTCCACAGCCTCTTGATGTGTGTGGCATCTTCATTCTTGATGTTAGAACCAGGCTTTGGGTGGAAGTCCTGTTAACTTTGCAGGGAATTTAGGGAATTGTGACAGCTTTATTTTATTTTTAAAACATTTATTTATTTATTTAACTATGCTAGGTCTTAGTTACGGCATATGGAATCTAGTTCCCTGACCAGGGATGGAACTCGGGCCCCCTACATTGGGAGCACGGAGTGTTAGCCACTGGACCACCTAGAAAGTCCCATGAGACTTTTAAAAGTCTGTTTTGTTTAGCTTTCATTAGTTTCATCCTGAGGTATTTAATTGTTATTTATTTTATTTTTTCATTACTTTCTTGGGCCTTCTTGAACTTATAGCTTGATTTTTAAAAAAAGTTTTGAAAAGTTCTCAGCCATGATACTTCTGTCATATTTTCTGTAACCTTTCTTTCTGGGACTCCAAGTCAGTCTCCCCAAGTATATCAGTCTTTATCACTTCTCTCTGATCATTTTTTCTGACTTTTTCATCCTTTACTCTCCCATGTTTCACTTTATATATTTTCTTCTGATCTTGCTTCCAATTCCATAATTCTTTTCACCAGTGTCTAAGCCTGTACATTAAGTTCTCAATTTAGCTACTTGTATTTTTAAGAATTATAATTTTTCAGCAAGAGGTCACGTTAGAACTAAAATATATTCTTGTAAAACAAAATGTTACCTTACAGTTTGCACTCTTTCCCCATTTAAGACTTTAAATACAAATAAATATCCCAAGTGGTCACATGAAATTATGGAGTTAAAGTAACCCACACACACAAAATATTTTCATTTAGTTGTATTTATAATTCCTAGTTGTCTTCCAAGATCTCAATCTTGTGTGTTTCTCCATAAATGTGTTAAGGATGGTTATTTTAATGGAGTTTGGGAACATCATTATCTTAAACTCCCAAAGGCTGTTTCAGTTTCTTATTATTTCTCTTGATTTTTGTTTAGGTTTCTTACTTCTTCGTTTGCTTTTTAATACTTGCATGTCCAGGGGGAGAATTGGCCTGAATTTACCCAGTCTGCTATAATCAGAAGTGGAAGCCTGAATCTCTGACTTATCTTTATTCCTTACATTCACGATAAAACTTGTTAATGAACAGTTCACAATGAAATATATATAAAGTATATGTATATAATACACTTTATATAGTAATAATATATACATAAATATTTGATTCCTTTATTTTTTCTCAGGATATCAATTATATATTTGTTGATTCTTCTTTTTTTATAATCCTCTTAGTAATTCTTTAAATATCTGTTCTTTTTCTTACTATTTGAGTTATTACCTGAGCTTTGTCAAGCCAGGGATCAGGCTATATTTTTAATTATATATATTCAATAGTTTTCTGCTTCAAAAAAGACTCTAATTTCTGTAATGTTTCCATTTTCCTCTTAAATTTCTACCTGCACTTTGTCAGCTCACTTCCTTTCTCCTTTTATTATCCTAAAATCTCTTGAAGATTTTCAAGCCTTCCGTTCTCTTTTTGATGTCATTTTTGAAAAGAAAGTTCCATGTAATTCTTTGAGACCCTGAAGAATCCTTTGCACGAGGTCTTCATCTCTTTCCTTACATATACTTTTTTATCCTGTGTTGTTTTTCATTCTTCCTCTTCTTCTTCTTTTTTTAAATGTATGAGTTTGGTTCCTTTTCATTTATGACTCTTTTTCACATGGGGCCAAACAGGTACTGTGCAGGGAGAGACTTGGGTGAAGGTTGGGCCAAAGGCATTTGTAGCTTAGGATCAGGGTTTGTGGCTTTAACTGTGCTCTCATTTAATCTGCCTTCTGCTTTACCCTGAGCTCAATTCTCCCTTTGGTTGTTGAAGGTCAGTGGTCAGTGTGGCCCAGAGCATAATCCCTTTCATTCACTGGCTTTCCAAGTTATCATTTGGTGTTTGTTTTTCCCACCTGCCTTCCCTTTGCTTTACCCCTGAAGCACCATTTGGTTAAGAGTCTCACACTGGTCAGATTTGAAAAAAAGAGAACTGGTGTACTTTTCCCACGATGATTTGGATTATAGTTTATGCAGAATTTAAGCAGGCGCACAGTTCAAATCTAAAGGCAGAGGTTTGTTTCCTGGGCTGGTGACGAGCTGCAGGTGACAGGCGCTCCATCAAGAGGCTTCAGCCAGTGTCTCTGGACAGGTTTATATGGGAGCTCTGCCTGTCGCAACAGCTGTTTGCTGCAGGGTAAGGACCCTTGGAAGCTGCTTCTCTTGAGGCCCAAAGCAGGTCCTTGAGCTGACTGTCCAAGGTTGCTCAGAGTTCCTAACAGATGATTTAGAAATTACCCATCAGTCTTACCAAATGGAGTCTTGGCATCATGGGCAAACACCTCTCCTCACATAGTAACGTGGAGAAGTGTGTAGAGTGATGATGAGAACTCTGGCTCGAAATTAGAACACATACGTCCCCCTCCTAACCTGTACATTGAATGGTTAATGCAATTGGTAACAAGCAGTTAGCCTCTTCAGGATTTAATCTCTTCAGTATTGCTATGCCTGGCTTGTGATCTTTTCAAGTGGGGATAGTCTGAAAAAGGTCTACACATTTCTGCTTCCAAGAGAAAATGCAAATTAGCAGTTTCTTTCCTTCTGATTACTTGTGTGCTCAGAACAGAAGAAAGACACCTGGATAAAGCATTTCCACCGACTTCTGCCATTCCCTAAGGGGATCTCAGGATCTTTAAGCTTCTCTTAGGTTCCTTTGAGGTCTCAGCTCAAGGACTGTCTCCACATGTCCTCCATTCTGTCCACACTTTCAGCAGGTGTGTGTAGGTGGAACTCAAATTTAAAAACAACTCAAGTGAACTCACATATCTTTTTTTTTTTTTTTTTGCAACTTGCTGTTTCAGTGGAAGCTCTTAAAAGTTGTCAGCATTTTTCTTAGTAGTTAAACAGAACTAGAAACACAGACAGTAGCCTCTAATGACCACAGTGTGCCTCCAGCTCTCATCCGTAAACCAGCCTCCTCAACAGACAGAGCAGCAAGGTATACAAATTTTCTGTACATGTAAAGCAACAAGGGTATAATGTTCACAATGTGATCCTTACTGAAAATGGTTCCAAAGTTGAATCACATGCCATCCAAGCAGGTGTAACACTAATGAGTTGTTTAGCGCACAAACTTCAGCAAATAGGCTGTGTAACTTCAATACCTTAAATAAAAGAGCAGCATGGCTTTAGAGTCAGGGCAAGTTTGTCACCTTGAAAAAGTCAGCTCAGTTACCTGGTGGTACTTACCAGCTGATTCCATAGTTATTTAGCTATTGGAGACCTTGGAGATACCAGGGAGAGCTTCAGAAGGAGGGAATGTCTGCTAATGGGTTCAAATAAGAGGCCATTTTGTCATCCCAGGTGACTGAAGCCTTTTCTTTTGAGTTGCTTTGGAATCCACTGAAATAGCTACACACTAGAATGGATTAGAACAGAAGAGTGGATTTCTTCCAACTTCTGGACTAATTTCTTCATGCTTTCACATCCCCATAAATATGATCCAATAACAAAGAAATGCCTGTGTCATAGCTATGAACTAGTAAGTAGTGTCCTAAAACTTCTAGGATTTTTGGCAAGAAACAGTAGAGATGAGAAGGAAGAGTTTGTAAATTCCTGTTTTTCCTTTAGACAGGAATAACCTACCTAGGAAGCTAAAATGACTTCTGGCAAACAAAACAGAACAAATACACAAATAATTCAGTAAAATCCTCTTGTCTGAACTGTCAGGTCCTGGAAATAAGAACTGGTTTATCAGCAGTTGACAAATGTATGGGCAAATGGCGATCATTTTAGAGTTCCAAACCAAGGTATACAAGGATCTATACAGAGCAGGAAAAAATCCCAAGAGGGTACCCCAAGTGTCCTGGAATGTGACTGATAAATGAAAGATCATGAAGACAGTGGACTGACTTGGGATGAAGACTTATGCCTTTATGGACTTTATGTTGTTTTGTTAGGTGGACTATGTGGGAAGGAAGGAAAGAAGGGGTCCAAGGGTTAGAGAGAACATTTAACCTCAAAGAATATTTCTGTCCAAGCCTTCCTTCTTTTGCCTATATTCACCAAAATATCTCCACACCATCCCTCAAAAGATTACTGTTTCTCAGGAGATTAAAACCTTTGCTTTTTCTCTCCATCTTTTCCTAAAGGTTTGAACACTATTATATTTGAGCTACAGCTCAAACAGCACCTTGTGCTATGCTTAGTCACTCAGTCATGTCTGACTCTTTGCCACCCCATGAACTGTAGCCTGCCAGGCTCCTCTGTCCATGGGATTCTCCAGGCAAGAATACAGGAGTGGGTTGCCATACCCTCCTCCAGGGGATCTTCCCAACCCAGGGATCAAACCCAGGTCTCCCTCATTGCAGGTGGATTCTTTACCATCTGAGCCATCAGGGAAACCCAACAGTACTGGAGTGGGTAACCTATCCCTTCTCCAGGAGATCTTCCAGACCCAGGAATCAAACCAGAGTCTCCTGCATTGCAAGTGGATTCTTTACCAGCTGAGCTAGCAGGGAACCCACCCCCCCCCCCCCCCCCCCCGGTCAACTCCTAAAGGTAAGACAGACATCCTACTATGACATAAGAATGAGTAAACATTTGTAAAACATCCCTAGTGTTTGTACATATAGCATCTGCAGCTGTTTATAAATATCTATCTATCTAATTAGTAGTAGAAATTAAAGCAACCACATGGACAAATGGTACCTTTTAAACAAAATTACTTTTATTAATAGATAAATAATAATATTCAATGAAATCCCAGAGGACATTAAGTCAATAAACCATAAATAGAGAATCATGAAAGAATTTTATTTCATGGAAAGAAGAAGTAGTTCTTAAGAATAAAAAATATAATGGAGGTATTTAAAAAGTCCTTAGAAGAATATTACACTATGATTTCTGTACTAATCCAAATAATATACTGGCCATGTATTTCACTCCCCACAAGCCTTCCTACAGGTTTATCCAAATAGAACTCAGATGACACATAAATTTACTAAGAGAGAAAGAGTCCCGATTGTTCGGGGCTGTAAACATAGAAGGAATATGTGCCCTGGTCCCTGACCAGACTAAAACCACAGAAGACAAATACCTTCTGTAAGGATGATGGGCGTAGTTTGGCCATGATCTGCTCTGTGAGAACCCTGCTTTTCTGCAGAGACCATGGAGGTATGGATGCATTAATCAAATACAACAATACTGTTCTTTGTATGTGCATGCATGCTCAGTTGCCTGAGTCATGTCCAACTCTTTGCGACCCCATGGACTGGACCATAGTTGCCCCCCAAGTCTCCTCTGTCTATGGGATTCTCCAGGCAAGAATACTCAAGTGAGCTGCCATGCCCTCCTCCAGGGACCTTCCAGACCCAGGGATCAAACCCATGTCTCTTACGTCTCCTGCATTGGCAGGCAGGTTCTTTACCACCAGTGCCATCTGGGAAGCCCTTCATTGTATACAGTTTAGCCCTTTTAACATACTTCCATTCTCTGCTCTTATTCATCAAAACAGGTCTAGATTTGCACTAGTTCAAGAAATTGTCTTCAGTGGCTTAGATTCTCCTATGAATAATCAGAAGAGTGGGGTCCAAGTATTCTTAACCTCTTTGTTTTTATAAGGAGACAATATTGACTAATGAATGATTAAGGTGACCACATAATTTATCTTCCAAGCCAAGACCTTTCTGGGAATAAGTATAGGAGCTGTTAATAATTATGTTCGGACAATGGGCAAAATGGGATTCAAGGGTCCCCTGCTTATAGTCAAAATCAAAATATATTTCTAGCCAGGTTTCAGTGATTTATTGCACACTTCAAATTAAAACACACTTAATATCTAATATAAACATGGCCACCTGATTTTTTAAAAATTCTTCCTTGAGGGGAAAGATGCAATAATCTATTGAAAAATACCCTATATGCTCTCACACTTGCATTCTTTATTTCTGATCTTCCCAAGGTTGGATAATCATAAATAGAACTTAAATCTATTACATAGAACAATGATGATCCTTGCAGAAAATAGATTTAGGAGCCTGAAGAATGTTGAAGAAATATTCCTTGAGCTCAGAGAAAAATGAAGACATTCAAGCTTTATAAGAAAAGGTAAGATATATAGGGAATGGATGGGAGATGTCAGCTATACATGTAGCAGTACTCAGAGAAAGACAATACGGTTGTTGTTCAGTCGCCAGTCTGTGTCCAGCTCCATGGACTGCCACCCATGGGCTGCAGCGCCCCGGGTTTCTCTGTCCCTCACCATCTCCCAGAGCTTGCCCAAGTTCATGTCCATTGAATCAGTGATGCCATCCAACCTCTCATCCTCTGTTGCCCTCTTCTCCTCCTGCCTTCAATCTTGCCCAGCATCAGTCTTTTCCAATGAGTCAGTTTTTCACATCAAGTGGCCAAAGTATTGGAGCTTCAGCTTCAGCCTCAGTCCTTCCAAAGAGTTTTCAGGAATGATTTCCTTTAAGGTCAACTGGTTTGATCTCCTTGCTGTCCAAGGGACTCTCAAGAGTCTTTTCCAGCACCACAGTTTGAAAGTATCAATTCTTTGGCAGACAAAGCAGGTTGTAAAAACAAAAATTAGGAGGAAAAGGGACTTCCCTGGTGATCCAGTGGCTAAAACTCCTCATTCCCAGTGCAAAGGGCCTGGGTTCATTACCTGGTCAGGCTTGATGCAACTAAGACCTGGTGCAGCTGAATAAATAAAGAAGTAAGTAAGTAAAAAAAAATTAACAAGGAGAAAGAAGGATAGAAGTACATTTCCCTAAGACTGAAAACAAAATAGAATCCCACCAAAGTCCTACATCAAGAGATAAGAAAAGATTCACTAAGGGCCAGACTAGATGAATGAATCCATTCCCAGATAGAGTCTAATGATATTCTGAAACTTTGGGAATAAAGAAGAAACAATTCAATAAGCATTGATGCAGAAAAAAGGAAAATAAAAAGTTAACCAATCATGTATTTATTCAATAAGTATTTGTGGAGTACTGTGGTAGATTGAGCTGATCTCAGTTTGCTGCCCTGCCTCTAAGATGATCAACACATCCCTGCTTGTTCCATGTGACTTGCTTCCCTACAGGAGAAGTGTATCTCTCCATTGCTGTCAAGCTTAGCCAGGTGGCTAATTGCATATGAGTTGGGTGTTATGTGCTGCATCTAAGTAGAGGGTTTAAGAGTGAAACTTTATATGGTTCTGCTACTGTCCTTTCCTTTCTGCTAGGAGAAAAATTGCTCAAGGTAATATTCGCTCTATCAGCATGGATTCTGGGATAAAAGATGTAAAGAAAGCTACAGTTATGGAGTAGAGCCTCAGCCTACCTTTATGCAGATACACATAATGTGATTGAGAAATAAACTCTTGTTGGTTAGAACAATGGGGACACTAGGGTTTTCTGCCAAAGCAGTATAACCAAGCAGAAGCTGACTAATGGAAGTGCTAGTGATTGGGGCTTCACAGGTGGCGCTAGTGGTAAAGAACCCGCCTGCCTGGAGAATCCCATGGACAGAGGAGCCTGGCGGGTTACAGTCCACAGGGTCACAAAGAGTCAGGCACGACTGAAGCAACTTAGCACAGCACAATGATTTCTGTTACACTGCTTGGTCCTGGGAATTTAGTTACCATGAGTCATTTTCTTCATAGAATTTATAGCCTAGTGAATCATCCTATGAACTTTAGATACCAAAAGATAATAGGTTGCTATTTACTGGATTTTAAGACAAAGGCAAGGCTTTCCAGGTGGTGCTAGTGATAAAGAACTCACCTGCCAATGCATCTTTTACTCAGATGCAATAAGAAACATAAAAAGTGCAGATTTGATCCCTAGGTTGGGAAGGGCATAGCAACCTACTCCAGTATTCTTGCCCGGAGAATCCCATGGACAGAAGAACCTGGCGGGCTACAGTCCACAGGGTCAAACAGTTGGACACAACTGAAGTGACTTAGCAGGTACGCATGCAAGACAAAGGCAGAATATTCTCAAACATGAGATAACTTACGGAAAATGCCATTCATATGTTTTTTTGGAAAATTAAGATATTAATAAGATAACAAAAATATGGAGGTGCTCTTAAGAATGAAGGAATTTTGTTTAAATAGGACTGGTAATGAGCCCATATTGAAAATATGGGGCCAACTTGGTTGGTTTATTTATTCATTCAACAAATATTTTTTAAGTGCAGGTGATACTATTTTCCTAAAGAATTCAAGAACGTCAACTACAAAATTATTAATACTAATATAAGAGTTTCCTGTAAAAATCTACATGAATAACATCATTAGCTTTTTGTACACTTGCAGATATAATTAGGAAAAAGAGCTCTGTCATCATAGCAACAAAACTATTGTAATACACAGGAATTCAGTTAATATGGCATAAGAAAGACTTTACTGAGGGATATAAAATGAATGAGAAGATACAGTATTGGGTAGGTATTCATTTCCCTTAATTTCTACAATTAATATGAGGAAGAAACTGCAGTTCAGAGATTCTGAATGACTTTTTGACTACCTTGCCAGCAGAAGGGAAGTCATAATCTGATACCTAGTCTCTATTTTTTTCCATGATTTCATATTGCACCCACTACTAAGAAGAAAATTGTATATTGTTTAGATTAAAAATACCTTTGAACACTCAAGTTCTATGAGGCTCAATCTTTCTGAAAGGTTTCTTTTCCATCAGCTTCATCTTACACCAATGACCCCAGGTACTCTAGTCACACCATCTAGGAGCTGTGAGCCTTGCTATTTAGTGGGGGAGCACAATCAGCACCATAAAATGTGTCTCTTTGTTGGGAGGATTAATTTAGGTTGATTATTTTTACCTAAAACAAGACTCAGGAAGGCTTCCTTTTTACTTCTTCCTTAGCTGCATAAGGGTCATCCCTACAGTAAAGAATCTGCTTGCAATGCAGGAGATCCAGATTCAATCCCTGGGTCGGGAAAATCCCCTGGAGAAGGGAATGGCAGCCCACTCCAGTATTCTTGCCTGGAGAATCCCATGGACAGAGGAGCCTGGCAGGTTATAGTCCATGGGGTTGCAAAGAGTTGGACACAACTGAGTGACTAACACTTTCACTTTCACTGGCTACCTAAAACTTTGAGATGAAGGGCCCATTTCCAGAATAGAGCTATCATCAGAGATATCTGCAAAGAATATGGTGTGTGGTGAGGGAACCTGGCAGGGCTTGGATGTCAGAGGTCACTCGGTCTCATTGCCTCTGTGTGGCCCAACAAACATTTATTTACCTTTTTTATTTACTGCTTTTCTACAGTAATCAAAACAGTGTGGTACTGGCACAAGAACAGAAATATAAGTCGATGAAACAGTATAGAAAGAAAGAAACCTGCACACCTATGGTCAGTTAATCTAAGACAAAGGAGGCAAGAATATACAACAGAGAAAAGATAGTTTTTCAATAAGTTTTCCTGGGGAAACTCAACAGCTATTATGAAAGTATGAAATTAGAACATTTTGTGACACCACAGACAAAAATAAGCTCAAAATGGATTAAAGATCTAAATGTAAGACTGGATACTATAAAACTGCTAGAGGAAAACATACCCAGAACACTCTTTGACATAAATTGCAGGAATATCTTTTTGGATCTGTCTTCTAAAGTAATGGAAATAAAAACAAAAATAAACAAATGGGACGTAATTAAACTTGAAAGCTTTTGCACAGCAAAGGGGACCGTAAACAAAAAGGCAACCTACAAAATGAGAGAAAATATTTGTAAATTATGTGACTGACAAGGGATTAATCTCCAAAATATGGAAACACCTCATATAACTCAATATAAAAAAAAAAACAAAACCCCAAACAACCTAATGAAAGCATAGGCGGAAGATCTAATTAGACATTTCTCCAAAGAAGACATACAGATAGCCAAAAGGCACACGAAAAGATGCTCAACATTGATAATTATTAAAACTACAATGAAGTATCACCTCACACAGGTTGGAGTGGTTGTAGTCAAAAAGTCTATTAATAGTAAATGGTCTACAAATATAAATAGTGTGGAGAAATGGGAGCCTTTCTACTATTGGTGGGGATGTAAATTGGTGCAGCCATTGAGCAGAGTATGGAGATTCTTCAGAAAACTAAAGATAGAGTTACCCTATGATCCTGAGGTCCCACTTTTGGGCATGTATCCAGAGAAAACCATAATTCAAAAAGATAGATTCATCCCTGTGTTCATTGCAGCAATATTCGCGATAGCCATTGCAACTTCCTGTGTGACTTGGGACACGCTCAGTGTTACATTACTAGTTAATGATAGAGGTTGGGTCAGAACTATCTTTGACCCAGCAGAGAAGCAGCAACAGCCATATTCTACTCTTAGACTTGGCAAGGGAGCTTTTTATTATAGCTTCATTGACATGGAGTTTGGCTCTGTGATTAGGAAGTCGTTTTCTGTATAATCTCATGCCATGAGAATCCTATACAAATGAATAATAATTATTATTCCCACTGAATAATAATAGTTTCATTAGCTCTCATTTTGAGATCTTTAGAACATATGGTTTATTAATGAGGCAACATAACCAAAGTTTAATTAATAATTACAAACAGGCATCTGTATTTCAGATGAAAATTTAGGCATTTTTAAGTACTCCTCAGTCAGTGATTCTTTCCTGGGAGAAACTAAATTTTTAGAAGCACTTGAAGTACTAGTTCCTATAACATTCACCAAATCTTCCAATTAAATGTAAAAGCCAGAGTCTTGGTCACTCTTGGATACACCCTGAACCTAAAGATTGTGTATGTCTGATCGAAAAGATCTATAGCTCTCCAAAACAGATCAGCAACCTCTGTGATGTTTCCCAGCAGCACAGACATTGACAGACCTTCCCTGCCTGCCCCCACTAGTGCTCATCATTGGAGAAGAGGTCTCACCCAGAATTAGAGAACTGAAATTCAGAGTCGGTCAGGTCTGACCTTCATCGCTTCTCAAGGTTCCCACTTGCCTCAATATGTCCTACCAAGGGAGAGTTGAACCCGAGCGCACCTATGAAAAAATGCCAGGTTCCAATACTCCCATCTTTGAGGCGCTCAGGCCGTCCACATTGGTCCCCTCGGGCTTGTCTTGACACCTTCTAAACCTGCTCTGCCTCTGGTCTCATACCTTACTGTTGTGACTCCTCAGTCTCACCAGAGCAACCTTTCAAAAGGCAAACCCGAGGATGTTCCTGGGGCTTGCAATCTTACCTGTTTTCAGGGTGTTTCTTGCACCCCGTGGTCGAGGCAGCTGAGTGTGTTGCCCTTCAGCTCTCTGAGCAGCAATGTGAATGCCCTTCCTGCCGTGGCCTGCCTTGAGAAACTCATGTATCCATTAGGGTTTTTTCCAGCCTTCATGCTTTTGAGATGCCTTTCAAAATACCCACAGGCAGATTTGAGCTGCATCAGCTCAGATCCCAGAGTGTCTTGTGCAAATCTTACTAACGCTGTGAACAGTTTCTCTGTGGTTCCCGTCTGTGTCCCTCAGGACTCTGACTCTCATGTTTCTCGCTGTATCTTCAGCACATGGATGAACGGAACGACTGCTGGGTGGTCACCTACAGCTTAGTGCTTTTGATTCCATTAAATCAGAGTGTGAGATAATTTATGTGAATTGACTGGATGGGATTCCCAAGGGGTGGGGCACATGTAAGCCTTTTTCTTTTCTTCCATGGGCAGTCACCATGCTTGAAACATTATGGATACCTCCCAAAGAGTGCCGGTCTTTGCCAGAACTGACAGAAGAAACAAAACTGCAACAAGATTAATTAATAAAGAGAGAAGAGTGCCTAAGCACTTTTGTATCAGTATTTTGAAGACCTTGGTTTTCTCAGTTAAATCAGATTACATATAGTACTTAAAATAAGTCTACAAGGCTTTATTGACATTCTTTTGATCGTTTTTCATAACTGGAAATAATGCATTACCATGCTTTTAAAAATGATCTGTGTTTTAGTTTTAAAACTCTCTCTATTTTCTTTATTTTCTTATTCACTCAGAAATGATTAAGGCCTGTGCTCCCGTAAGAGGAATTTTAAATCTGTCTTAAACTTTCATATAAACTCATTTTCATTAAAAGCTTTTCTCACTAATATATATGGGCTTTCCTTGTGGTTCAGACAGTAAAGAATCTGCCTGCAGTGAGGGAGACCTGGGTTTGATTCCTGGGTTGGGAAGGTCTCCTGGGGAAGGGAATGGGTACGCACTCCAATATTCTTGCCCAGAGAATCCTATGGACAGAGGAGCCTGGCAGGCTACAGTCCATGGAGTTGCAAAGAGTCAGACACGACTGAGCGATTTTCAGTTCACTAACTAATATATATAATCATACATACTAGTATTGTATGATTATGAATTAAAAGCATCTTTTTTCTAATCAGGGCAACTTTTAGGGACATATACATACACACATTTCAGGACTTTCAGTTTAACATTGTGGCATATGAAGGAGCCACAATGGTCATTCACTTTTTTCCTTCATATTTTTTGCCACTTCCTCCTCATTATCATTAGGAATAACATGTTTAGACCAGGAAGCTGTGTCCACCAGTTTGCAACAAAATGAGAAAACACTTTTTTTCCCCCAAAGAGTCTTATCCTTAATTCAAGAGCTGCTGACAAATTTTAAGCAAGGGAATAAGGAAAACCACAGTTACACTTTGGGAAAGATTCAGTTAAGTTTAGTCCAGTTGCTCAGTCGTGTCTGACTCTGTGACCCCATGGACTGCAGCATGCCAGGCCTCCCTGTCCATCACCAACTCCCAGAGTTTACTCAAACTCAATGTCCATTGAGTCGGTGATGCCATCCAACCATCTCATCCTCTGTTGTCCCCTACTCCTCCCGCCTTCAATCTTTCCTAGCACCAGGGTCTTTTCAAATGAGTCAGTTCTTCGCATTAGGGGGTCAGTGTTTTAGAGTTTCAGCTTTAGTATCAGTCCTTCCAATGAGTATTCAGGACTAATCTCCTTTAGGATGGACTGGTTGGATCTCCTTGCAGTCCAAGGGACTCTCAAGCGTCTTCTCCAATACAACAGTTCAATAGCATCAGTTCTTCAGCACTCATCTTTCTTTATAGTCCAACTCTCATGTCCATACATGACTACTAGAAAATCAATAGCTTTGACTAGATGGACCTTTGTTGGCAAAGTAATGTCTCTGCTTTTTAATATTCTGCCTAGGTTGGTCTTAACTTTTCTTCCAAGGAGCAAGTGTCTTTTAATTTCATGGCTGCAGTCACCATCTGCAGTGATTTTGGAGCCCCCAAAATAAAGCCTCTCACTGTTTCCACTGTTTCCCCATCTATTTGCCATGAAGTGATGGGACCAGATGCCATGATCTTAGTTTTCTGAATGTTGAGAGTTTTAAGCCAACTTTTTCACTCTCCTCTTTCAGTTTCATCAAGAGACTCTTGAGTTCTTCTTCGCTTTCTGTCATAAAAGTGGTGTCATCTGCATACCTGAGGTTATTGACATTTCTCCCAGCAATCCTGAGTCCAGCTTGTGCTTCATCTAGCCCAGCATTTCTCATGATGTACTCTGCATATAAGTTAATTAAGCAGGGTGACAATATACAGCCTTGACACACTCCTTTTCCTATTTGGAACCAGTCTGTTGTTCCATGTCCAGTTCCAACTGTTGCTTCCTGACCTGAATACAGATTTCTCAGGAGACAGGTTAGGTGGTCTGGTATTTACATGTCTTTAAGAATTTTCCACACTTTGTTGTGATCAATCTGATTTTGGTGTTGACCATCAAGTGATGTCCATGTGTAGAGTTTTCTCTTGTGTTGTTGGAAGAGGATGTTTGCTATGACCAATGCATTCCCTTGGCAAAACTCTGTTAGCCTTTGCCCTGCTTCATTCTGTACTGCAAGGCTAAATTTGCCTGTTACTCCAGGTGTTTATTAACTTCCTACATTTGCATTTACTCCCCTAAAGTGGAACAAAAGAAAAGAAAGAAAAGAAAATTGAGTCACTCAGTTGTATCTTACTCTTTGAAACCCCATGGACTGTTGCTTCCATCCCTGGAATTTTCCAGGTAAGAGTACAGGAGTGGGTTGCCATTTCCCTTTCCAGAGGATCTTCCTGACCCAGGGATTGAACCCGGGTCTCCCGCATTGTAAGCAGATGCTTTACTGTCTGAGCCACCAGGGAAGTCATAATCAAAAGGACATCTTTTTTGGATGTTAGTTCTAGAAGGTCTTGTAGGTCTTCATAGAACCATTCAACTTCAGCTTCTTCAGCATTTTTGGTCGGGGCATATACTTGGATTACTCTGATATAGAGTGATTTGCCTTGGAAATGAATAGATCATTCTGTCATTTTTGAGATTGCATCCAATCTTGATTGCATTTTGGACTCTTTTGTTGACTATGAGGGCTACTCCATTTCTTCTCAGAGATCCTTGCCCACAGTAGTAGATATAATGGTCATCTGAGTTAAATTCACCCATTCTAGTTCATTTTAATTTGCTGATTTCTAAAATGTTGACATTCACTCTTGCCATCTCCTGTTTGACCACTTCCAATTTGCCTTGATTCATGGACCTAACATTCCAGGTTCCTATGCAGTATTGCTCTTTATAGCATCAAACTTTGCTTCTCTCACCAGTCACATCCACAACTGGGTGTTATTTTTGCTTTGGTTCTGTCTCTTCATTCTTTATGGAGTTATTTCTCCACTGATCTCCAGTAGCATATTAGGCACCTACTGACCTGGACAGTTCATCTTTTAGTGTCCTATCTTTTTGCGTTTTCATACTGTTCATGGGGTTCTCAAGGCAAGAAAATGGAAGTGGTTTGCCATTTCCTGGAGAAGGGAATGTGAAAAATTATCTGAATGCAATGTTCAGGTTCATTGGAAGGATTGATGCTGAAGCTGAAACTCCAGTACTTTGGCCACCTCATGCGAAGAGGTGACTCATTGGAAAAGACCTTGACTGGGCGGGATTGGGGGCAGGAGGAGAAGGGGATGACAGAGGATGAGATGTCTGGATGGCATCACCGACTCGATGGACATGAGTTTGAGTAAACTCCAGGAGTTGGTGATGGACAGGGAGGCCTGGCGTGCTGTGATTCATGGGGTCGCAAAGAGTTGGACATGACTAAGCGACTGAACTGAACTGAACTGAATGTTCAGGTTGAATCATGCCAAATTTGGAGGCTGTTCTACATCCTCAATCTAGTGTATGTCTTGGTCTGGCCAGTCGACTGCCAGTGGCTATGATGAAGATAAAGACTCTTCCTTTATCTCCTTGAATCTGCCAGAATTCATGAGCAATTAGGCATTTCCCCAAAGGTCCCACTTTCTTTGACCTTTTCTGTATAGGGCAGGTTTATTCCACCTCTCACCTCTAGGGGGAGCATTCCCATTCCTCAGCCTACACAATGCCCCACTCCTAGGGCTAGTGCCTTCCTAGCATCTGTGTCAGAGACAGGTCTTGCCTGGAAAGTTATTACCTGGAACTTTAGCCCAGTTGGTAGTAGGAAACCCATTCATGTGATCAGTCATTCATGTGGCTTCAGTGTCCTCTCATATGTGGTTCCATGAATGAGGTGGGGAATGAATGAATGGGTAAGAACAGAAGTAAAAAGACTAGGTAAGTAGCTGGTCTGAATGCTAGATAATTTCAACTTCATTTTGGAAATGATTAGAATGTGGTTTGGAGGGTGTTTGGTATTTCACGCGTGACATTACGATAGCAGGGCTTCCCTGGTAGCTTAGGTGGTAAAGAATCAGCCTGCAATGCAGGAGACCCAGCTTCCATCCCTGGGCTGGGAAGTTTCCCTGGAAAAGGGAATGGCTACCCACACCACTTTTCTTGCCTGGAGAATCCCATGCACAGAGGAGTCTGGTGGGCTACAGTCCACACGGTCACAAAGAGTTGGAAATGACTGAGCGACTAACACACACATGTATTACAATAGCAACCCCTGAGTGAAAAGCAGGTGCAGTGGAGAAAAGAGAATCACAAATGATAGAGACTTTGGTTTGCTTCAGAGACTGCATGTTCTAGGGGTGGAAACCGGAGGAGCAAGGAGAAGTAATTTTAGGATTAAAAACCAGCGATTTTATAGAAGTTGAATTAATAAAGTACATTGGTGGTGTTGTTCAGTTGCTAAGTTGTATCTGACTCTTTTCCAACCCCATGGACCCACCAGGCTTCTCTGTCCATGGAATTTCCCAGGCAGGAATACTGGAGTGGGTTACCATTTCCTTCTCCAGGGGATCTTCCCAACCCAGGGAGGGATCGAACCTGCATATCCTGTGTTGGCAGGTGAATTCTTCACCACTGAGCCACCAGGGAAGCTCAGTAAAGTATATAGCACTGTAATATTAAGATAGCGTTGAGATTTTTCTCTCTGAAGTTTCTTCTATTGGACCTAAATTTCCAGTATGTAATTTATACCCAGTTTGGTACAAAATTTTCTTCTTTACTTAGTTCAGACTCCTGAATGAATGTGTTTGCTTTAAAGAGAGAAATAAATACTTGAAAAGAGTAAACAGTTGAAAAATTAAAATATGAATAATTTACATGCTGACTGTCAGTTATTTTGCTGATTGCTAAATTATGTGTTCATTGAATGCTGACTATGCTTAAATATCTCCTTCAGTGTTGCTAAGGGAAACATTCTTACCTGACTTTTGTGTGTAGACTTTTGTTTATATTGCTCCCAGTTTATTTTTACTTTCTGAAAGAATAATAACTATTATTGTTCATAAGTGTATATGTTAATTTTAAAATAAGAATGCAGTAAAATAGGGCTTGCAAAGAGAACAAGTTACCTAAAACCCCACTACCCAGAAATTACTGTTTTTTATATTAGATAAACTGAATTTCAGATATCCCTGTAATGAAATACATATAGATGGAGGGGGAGGTAAATAAGAGACAGAGACAGAGAACAAAGATTGGATCCATAAAGCACATACTATTTTGACTGAAAATACTAAACATAATCCTCCTTTAATTTGCAGAGATAAATTGGCAGTGAAATTAAAGGAACCAGTGATTTCAAATTCTCACAGTTGTTTAGACTAAGTTTTTTATCGAAATGAATTTAATACCAACTACTAGTGCTTATTTTATGGTTTCTTCTTTCCTGTTGTGTATACTTTGATAGGTTTCCTTGCTAGCAGGATCTCATCCTCTAGTAGTTTTCAAAGGAAAGGCATACAGGTGCTTGATATTCTAAGTTATTGCCTACTCAAGAATGTATATTTGTTGCTTCTGTAGTTTCTATTTGAAGGAATTCTTGTGGAGTACTTTTACTTTTCTTTCAGAACATTTGAACTATCTGTCTACTGTTTTCGGGCTTTGATAGTATTGCTTTGTATAAATCTGTGTTCAACTTTTTTTTTCCTACTGGGATGCTGGTTTGATATTTCCTTTTTAACCATTGTGTTTTGAACTACAACTCACAAATAGAGAAATCCACAGCACACA
This sequence comes from Muntiacus reevesi, assembly GCF_963930625.1. Classification (NCBI taxonomy): domain Eukaryota; kingdom Metazoa; phylum Chordata; class Mammalia; order Artiodactyla; family Cervidae; genus Muntiacus; species Muntiacus reevesi. The sequence goes on from NC_089252.1 coordinate 68,411,495, forward strand.
GAACAAGTACTTAGGTAGCCCTCACCCAGGGCAAGAAGTAGAACATTGCCAGCACTCTACATTATCGTCTTGAGATTTGCAAAATTTTCACAACACAAGTGGCTTCTTATGGAGGGCTTACATCCGTGTATCTTTGGCTTTTCCCAGATCTTGTGGCATGACTTCATTTTCTACCTTATTCACCTTTCATTTAGCACAGTTTTGAAAAGTATTTTGTCCAGCTTTTCCATTAGTTGTCATCTGTGGAGGGGTTGTTCTGAATTACACACTCCACCACAAGCAGAAGTTGAATTCCCTAATGTAGCTCTTTAACTTTGAATTTCAGTGATTGTGGTAGGATTTGATTATCGTGTTCAGTGTTATTTATTTATTTATTTGAGGGGAGGTAGGTCAATGCCCAGTTTGTCTGTAAATTTAATTCTTTATGTCTGGAAATTTTTCTTTTCAATTATTGAATTCTTATTGTCCATCTGTTCCTTCTATATTTATCACTATCTCTATAACCAATTTTTAATATCAACATCTTATTGACGTGTTACATATATATACAGAAAATTTTTTAAATTTTAGGTGTATTATGTGACAGATTTGCACACACTTAGTACACCTATGCAATAAATGCTCAGTTGAAGAAATTCAAACTTCCCAAAAGCCTCTCTTGTGATCTTTGTCTCCTATCCACCCTCTCCAAAACTATCCCCTGTTTTAACTTCTAATACCATAGACAGACAGGGAAGCCTGACGCGTGGCAGTCCATGGGGTTGCAGAGTCAGACACGACTGACTCACTGAGCTGAACTGAACCATAGATTAGTTACATCTGTTTGTGAGCTTTCTGTAAGTGGAATTGTACTGTATATTATCTTTCTATTTAAAACTTTTTACTCAATATTAAGTGAGTTTTATCCTTGTTGCTGTATGTAGTTGTTTATTATTACTGCATAGTATTGCACTGTATAACTCCATTATGATTTCTTAACCTCTGTTTAATAGGATTAGGTGTTTCCAGTTTGGGGCTATTTAGTGAAGGATGTTGTTATGAACATTCGAATACGTTATCTTTTAGTGAACAGTTGTACTTTTTATTTTGTATATTTTACTCAGAGTGGAATTGCTGGCTCATAGAACAGGCAGGTATTCAGCTTTAGTAGGTATCATGGAATAGTTTTCCAAAGTGTTTGGACTACTTTGCATTCCCACCCACAGCATATGCTTTGAGAGTTCCAGTTTTTCCACATTCTTACCCTCACTTGGTAATGGTTCCTTTTTGTCTTAGTCATTCTGGTGAGTGGGTTTTTAATCAACTTTATTTGCTTCTGATTTATGTTCCAGATTTCTAAGGGCTTAATTCTGTGTCACTCACTATAAGATCTGTTTTCTGGGTGTCAATTCTTTCATCTGTAAATTAAATATACTACCCTGAGTGTTGAAACGGTGGCAAGCACATTTCTAAACTTCATATTTTTCCCTTTCACATCTAAAATTCTCTTTATGAATTTCTCAAATAGTTTTTTGGCGTGTGTGCTCAATTATGATGCAAATTTCCTTCCAAGTAAACTCAACCTATATTTTTCTGACTTGTTTCTGGAGACAACCTGGGGGAGATGACAAGTAACTGTAGCTTGACAGAGTGCTGCCATTTGGTTGGATCATCCTGGAAACACTGATCACCCAGTTTTATCAAATGAACTTTTAGGTGCACCTTTAACTGAAATTTGACCTGAAAAAATGGCTGTTAAGTGTCAGTGCTGGAGTTTGAATCTAGCCTGCAGTGACTCTCATTTTCTTTCTCTTCTTATAACAGGCAGCACTTTGGTTTCCAGAATACTTAGGTGCATAGGGCTGTGCTCAGTATTTTATACCTTCTTGTTAACCTTCACTGGGAAGCTGTGTAAATAAAACACAACCCGGCTATAGAGAGACCCTGTTTGAAACTCCAGAGGGCTGTGTGATGATTATCCTACGGCTCCTTTTCAAACAGGAAGAATGCCTCCCAAAGGCAAGCAATCAATCTGCTCCTTGGCACTTCCTGGAGCCCTGGGGTTGCGCGATGTCAGGAAATTGCTGCTCCTTTGTTCCCTGGCTGGAAATGGCTCTGCCTATTTCCGTTTACCTGCATTTATGTTACTTTCAGAGCTCAGTCTTTGCCGATACTGCTGCTGATCATACTAACAACAAAGAAGAACCTACCAAGTTTTTGCTTTGCCTGTGTTTTTAAAAAGATTTTATTTATTTATTTTTGTCCGTGCTGGTTTTTCGTTACTGCTTGGGTCTTTCTCTGGTAGTGGTGTGGGGGCTTCTCATTGCAGTAACTTTCCAGAGCACAGGCTCTCGAGTCCACGGGCTTCAGTATTTGCAGTGCACGTCGGATCTTCCCGTACCAGGGCGTGAACCCATGTCCCCTGCATTGGCAAGCAGATTCTTAACCACTGGACCACCAGTGGAGTCTTGCCTGTTTTTAAGTAGCAAAATGTATATAGTAATCTTGCTTGTGCCTAAAACAAAGAATATTAGTGACTGTAGTGTCACAAGATTTCGTTCATAGGAATTCGTTTTTAGCGATAATTCTGAATGATGGACTTTAAAGACAGAGATTTTAGTCCCTAACTACCTTGTTCTCTGTTTGAAAAAATGTCTCACTATCCAAAAACCAGAGAAGAGGTAAAACTTTTCATTAACCTGTCTAGTTATTTGAATGCTGTTTGCTTTTGGACTTGACTTGCCTATGTTTGCCCTATCTTGTCCCCTTAGCCAAGGTGGAGAAATGGGCTCTGTGAAGGATTAATGGGTTTATCATCAGCATGTACCTCAGGAGCATCTCTGTTAGAGGGACATGGAGGATGAAATATTTGTACCCTCTGTCAATACAGGAGCTTTGCTCCTGAAGCATCTATGCTAAATACCCATTTGAGAATTTCTTACAGACCTTCGAGACTCGAACGAGTAGTGTCTCTTGAAATCCCTCAGAGGTGAGAATATGCAAGCCCTGACTTCATTAGCCTGGCAATCTAACAGCCTCAGTTAGGGGAATGGATGGGAGAAACAGCCCTGCACATCGCATGTGCAGGTCCAGCTTTACCATGCAATGTCTGGGCATCATGGGGGGGATCTCAGAAACTGATCCTGGTGTTTCAAAGCTGGGATGAAGTTTGAGTATCCGGAGTGTCCAGGTGCTGAGGCTCAAGGAAGCAAGGTGGGCTTTGTCTAGCTGTGAATGGGCAGTGTGTGACTTCTGAAGAGGGATGAGAACACAGACACAGGAAGCAAATCAGGCTTCATGTGAAACATTTGGCAGTGTTGCCACCTGAACTTTTGACATGTGGGGGTGCTGCTCCTGACCTCACTAGAAAGAGTATAAAAGACACTATCTCTCTGGCTACTTCCTTGGATTGTGTTTTTTCCCCTTTCCTGTTAACCAGGCAGCATTCAGGAACACATGTCTGACTCCTCAATTCTTCCTGCTTCTTGAATGTGGGTGTAGGGCGGGCTATCAAAACCTGCTGCAGGAGAGAGGAATGCATCTAAACTCTTTAAGAGGTGGGTTTTATTGTGCTTTGATGAGACCTGCATGGAACACCTGTGCCTCATTCAGTCTTTATCATATCTCTTGGTTTTCATATTGACTACACGGCATACGCCATAAAACAATTAAGGAGAGAGTGGTATGCAAAGCAGTTCTTGATAGAGTACGTAGGGGCTTTTGGAACAAGGCCATAGCAGAATGATAACACCTGATGGCTGCCAGTAGCGTGATGCAGGTGAGATGGACCAGTGCCAGTATGGCCTTCTCCTAAACTGCCAGGCTACCTGCCATGGTAGATTCTCTGGAAGCAGCTGCCCTCCCGAGGTCACAGGTGTGTGAGGATGGCTCTCCACTCATGATGTTCACTCCCAAGATGCCCACTGGCATCCAAAATATATTTAAGCATTGTTTTCCTGATACTGTGACTATAGGCTGATTGAGCAGGTGAGAGCAAGTTTCAGACCATAAAAAGTGGAAGAGAGGATGCCTAAGAAATGTAAGTGCTTCCTAATAAGGGCAGTGGATTAAACTTGGTTTCAAAATTCCTGTGTGACTATTCCAGGACTGACTTAAAATATTTCTTCCTTTAATAGAGACATATTTTAAAAAAGAAAACTATAGGCCAATATCCCTGATGAACGTAGATGCAAAAATCCTTAATAAAATTCTAGCAGACAGAATCCAACAACATATTAAAAAGATCATACATCATAACTAAGTGGGCTTTATCCCAGGAAGGCAAGGATTCTTTAATCTCTGCAAATCAATGTAATACACCACATAAACAAATTGAAAGATAAAAACTATATGATTATCTCAATAGATGCAGAAAAAAACCTTTGACAAAATTCAACATCCATTTATGATAAAAACTCTCTGGAAGGCAGGAATAGAAGGAACATAACTCAACATAATAACAGCTATATATGACAAACCCACAGCAGACATTATCCTCAATGGTGAAAAATTGAAAGCATTTCCCCTAAAATCAGGAACAAGACAAGGGTGCCCACTCTCACCACTACTATTCAACATAGTGTTGGAAGTTTTGGCCACAGCAATCAGAGCAGAAAAAGAAGTAAAAGGAATCCAGATAGGAGAAGAAGAAGTGAAACTCTCATTGTTTGCAGATGACATGATCCTCTATATAGAAAACCCTAAAGACTCTTCCAGAAAATTACTAAAGCTAATCAATGAATATAGTAAAGTTGCAGGATATAAAATTAACACACAGAAATCCCTTGCATTCCTATATACTAACAATGAAAAAACAGAAAGAGAAATTAAGGAAACAATACCATTCACCATTGCAACTAAAAGAATAAAATACTTAGGAGTATATCTACCTAAAGAAACAAAAGACCTATACATAGAAAACTATAAAACACTGATGAAAGAAATCAAAGAGGACACAAACAGATGGAGAAACATACCGTGTTCATGGATTGGAAGAATCAATATTGTCAAAATGGCTATTCTACCCAAAGCAATCTATAGATTCAGTGCAATCCCTACCAAGCTACCAACGGTATTTTTCACAGAACTAGAACAAATAATTTCACAATTTGTATGGAAATACAAACAAACCTTGAAGAGCCAAAGTAATCTTGAGAAAGAAGAATGAAACTGGAGGAATCAACCTGCCTGACTTCAGGCTCTACTACAAAGCCACAGTCATCAAGACAGTATGGTACTGGCACAAAGAAAGAAATATAGATCAATGGAATAGAATAGAAAGCCCAGAGATAAATCCACATACCTATGGACACCTTATCTTCGACAAAGGAGGCAAAAATATACAATGGAAAAAAGACAACCTCTTTAACAAGTGGTGCTGAGAAAACTGGTCAACCACTTGTAAAAGAATGAAACTAGAACACTTTCTAACACCATACACAAAAATAAACTCAAAATGGATTAAAGACCTAAATGTAAGACCAGAAGTTATAAAACTCCTAGAAGAGAACATAGGCAAAACAGTCTGTGACATAAATCACAGCAAGATCCTCTATGACCCACCTCCCAGAATATTGGAAATAAAAGCAAAAATAAACAAATAGGACGTAATGAAAGTTAAAAGCTTTTGCACAACAAGGGAAACTGTAAGCAAGGTGAAAAGAGAGCCTTCAGAATGGGAGAAAATAGTAGCAAACGAAGCAACAGAGAAAGGATTAATCTCAAAAATATACAAGCAACTCCTGAAGCTCAATTCCAGAAAAATAAATGACCCAATCAAAAAATGGGCCAAAGAACTAAACAGACATTTCTCCAAAGAAGACATACAGATGACTGACAAACACATGAAAAGATGCTCAGCATCACTCATTATCAGAGAAATGCAAATCAAAACCTCAGTGAGATACCATCACACGCCAGTCAGGATGGCTGCTATCCAAAAGTCTACAAGCAATAAATCTGGAGAGGGTGTGGAGAAAAGGGAACCCTCTTACACTGTTGGTGGGAATGCAAACTAGTATGGCCACTATGGAAAACAGTGTGGACATTTCTTAAAAAACTGGAAATAGAACTGCCATATGACCCAGCAATACCACTCTTGGGCATAAACACTGAAGAAACCAGATCTGAAAGAGACACGTGCACCCGTGTTCATCGCAGCACTGTTTATAATAGCCAGGACATGGAAGCAACCTAGATGCCCATCAGCGGACGAATGGATCAGAAAGCTATGGTACATATACACAATGGAATATTACTCAGCCATTAAAAATAATTCATTTGAATCAATTCTAATGAGATGGATGAAACTGGAGCTCATTATACAGAGTGAAGTAAGCCAGAAAGATAAACACCAGTACAGTATACTAACACGCATATATGGAATTTTAAAAGATGGTAATGATAACCCTATATGCAAGACAAAAAAGAGACACAGATGTATAGAACAGACTTTTGGACTCTGTGGGAGAAGGCGAGGGTGGGATGATCTGAGAGAATAGCATTGAAACATGTATATTATCAAGTATGAAACAGATTGCCAGCCCAGGCTGGATGCATGAGACAAGTGCTCAGGGCTGGTGCACTGGGAATACTCAGAGGGATGGGATGGGAGGGAGGTGGGAGGGGGGATCAGGATGGGAAACACATGTAAATCCATGGCTGATTCATGTCAATGTATGTCAAAAACCACTGCAATATTGTAAAGTAATTAGCCTCCAACTAATAAAAATTAATGAAAAAAAACCAGAGACATATTTTTATCCCTTGCTGGAGAAAAAAAAAATCATATAGTTCTTTTGGATCTATTTTTTCGTAAATGAGTTGGGGAGCAGGTGTGTTCTGGCTCCTCATCTGTCTGCCCTCGTGGATAGCTGGTCTTCCACTGTAGGAAGGAGAAAGAATATTTTCATGGAATAGTGCCTTGCAAAACAGCCTGTTTCAGCAGCATGCTTCAGCAAGGCCAGATTTCATATCTTCTCTTTGGCAAGACATAGTCTTTGCCACTCTTTCCAAAATCAGATCCAGCCCAGTCACTAGGATCTGGCAAGCATTTGGCCAGGACCTGTGTCAAAGGAGACCCTGCTGGGTTCCCACCTCTGATGGATGAGGTGGCTCAGTTGGGAACAGCGGAGGGAAATTCTTGGAGGGGAGGCTTCAATGTGGTTCAGGCAGCCCAGAGAAGTAGCCAGCATGAGCCACTAAATGTGACAACATGGCTCTGGGATGTGGAGAAGAGTTGATAGACATATCACAATACTATTACACATTTGATTATTCAAAGAAACTCAGGCAAGCTACAATTGTTTATTCATATATCACCACTGGAGACCTATAGGTACCAGAATATAAAAGCGAAAGTCTGCTGCTCCTAGAAGCATAACCTGTCACAAAGTCTAAAGTTCATTCTGGTATTTAGATTAGCTTTCACCTGTCTTTCTGAATTTCCTGAGCTTGTCTCCCTGTGCTGTCCATGTGCCGCTGCCTTCAGGGGAAAAATGAGAGCTCACCACATTTTATGGGTTCTGAGCATAGGTACTGTGCTGGACTGCCACGGTGTGTAGAGTTGAGAAGCTAATGACCACGCCTGAAGAGATAGGTGTGTGGGTTTTTTTTTTCTTTTGGCCTTTGTTGGTTTCTTGTGGTCACTTTTTAGTCTCTTTGGCTTCAGACTGCACACATGCCATATGCATACACACATGTACAATTGCATATACACATATGTACATGAGCAGTTGTACAGAGACTTGAGTTTGCACTCCCACTCTGATTTTAATTGGCATTCTTCATGTTTTACAGTCGTCTTGCAGGATAATAGACGATAAAGATATTTAGGAGAATTAACCCTCTATGACATGTAAATGTGAAAAACTAGAATAACTTGAAGTCTAACTATACAAGTTTACAAGTAGAAACTCCTAAACAAATTGAAGAATAAAGCTTAAAAAATGAGGGGATGGACATATAAATACATGCAATTTTAAACAAAAGGGAACAGAGTTGATAGTAGAAGAAATAAATTATATGAAAAAATTAAATGTGGAAAAGGAAATAGTCTAAATTCACTGATGATATACATCCAAACAAGAATATAATAATCACAAACCTTTAAGTAATTAATCACACGTAGTTGGACAAAATAAAAAGGGGAGAAACTTGAAACTAAAATAAATAGTAGGAGGCAATATTTTAAATATTAAATATGTAACAGAATAAAGAGAAATCAATAATTAGATTGACAGGCTTTTTTTTAATGGTTGTATTTTGAATTGTATCCTATCCAAGGATGAATAGAATGAAAATATGAGGAGAAATTAATATGTATGAAAATAATGAAAATGAGAAATTAGTACTTTTTTGTTCTTTTCATTTCTTGTCTTACTTTTCTTTTTTAAAAAGAATCAAGACCAACAAAACAGGTGAAGTGCTATTAAAGGTGATCAGGGAAATAGAAAAGAAGGAGCCATGTATTTTATTAGGAATAGTGAAGGAGCTGTAGTTAAATAGCTGTTTGTATATGTTTATAGAGAAAAAAGTAGAATTCAGTGTCAATACATGCCAATAGTGATAAATACATGGATGAAAGAATGATCATATAGGGCCATTATTAAAAAAGCAACTGATTATAGAGCAAGTAGGAAAAAACTAGGAGTGAGTTCCTGCAAACAATTTTGAAACACAAAATTCTTTTTTTTTTTTTTTAGTTCACTTATTTTTTACAATGTTCTGTTGGTTTCTGCCGTAAAACAACACGACTCAGCCATAATTATACATATGTCCCCTCCCTCTTGAACCTCCATCTCCGCCGCCTATTCTACCCCTCTAGGTCATCACCAAACACCAGGCTAGGCTCCCTGTATTATATAGCAACTTCCCACCAGGTGTTTCTTTTACACAGGCTAGTGTATGTAGGTCAAGGCTAGTTTATCCATTCATCCCTCTCTCTTTTTCCCCTAATGTATCCACAAATCTGTTCTCTACATCTGCACCTAAATTCCTTTTCTGCAAGTAGGTTAATCAATATCATTTTTCTAGATTCCATATGTATGTATATATGTCAGTATACAATATTTGTTTTTCCCTTTCTGACTTTCTTCTCTCTGTGTAACAGGCTCTAGGTTCATCCGTCTCACTACAACTGGCTCTGACTTGTTCTTTTTTATGACTGAGTAATATCCATTATATATACGTACCACATCTTCTTTATCCATTCTTCTGTTGATAGACACTTATGTTACTTCTATGTCTTAGCTATTGTAAATAGTGCTGCAGTGAACACTGGGGTATATGTGTCTTTTAGAATTGTGGTTTTCTCAGGGTATATGCCCAGTAGTGGGATTGCTGGGTCATATGGTAGATTTATCCATATTTTTTTAAGCAGTCTCCATACTGTTCTCCATAATGGCTGTATCAGTGTACAATCCCATCAACAGTGTAGTAGTGTTCCCTTTTCTTTCCACATCCTCTCCAGCACATATCATTTGTAGATTTTTTTGATGATAGCCATTTTGACTGGTGTGAGGTGATACCTTATTGTAGTTTTGGTTTGCATTTAATAATTACTGATGTTGAGCATATTTTCATGTCTTCTTGGACAAATGTCTGTTTAAAGCTTCTGCCCATTTTGTGATTGGGCTGTTTGTTTTTCTGATATTAGGCTGTATGAGCTGCTTATATATTTTGGAGATTAATCCTTTGTCAGTTCTTTCATTTGCAGTTATTTTCTCCCATTTTGAGAGTTATCTTTTAATCTTGCTTATTGTTTCCTTTACTGTGAAAAAGCTTTTAAGTTTAATTAGGTCCCATTTGTTTGTTATTGTTTCTATTTCCATTACTCTAGGAGAAGGGGTCAAAGAGGATCTGGCTGTGATGTATGTCATAGAGTATTCTGCCTATGTTTTCCTCTAAGAGCTTTATAGTTTCTGGCCTTACATTTAATCTTTAATCCATTTTGTTTATTTTTGTGTATGGTGTTAGGAAGTGTTCTAGTTTAATTCTTTTATATGTAGCTGTCCAGTTTTCCCAGCAACATTTATTGAAGAGGCTGCCTTTTTTTCCCCATTGTATATTCTTGCCTCCTTTGTCAAAGATAAGGTGTCATAGGTGCACGGGTTTATCTCTGGATAAATGGATATCTTTTTCCATTGGTCTATATTTGTGTTTTTGTGCCAGTACATACTATCCTGATGACTGTAGCTTTGTCATATAGTCTGAAGTCAGGAAGGTTGATTCCTCCAGCTCCATTTTTCTTTTTTAAGATTGCTTTGGCTATTCAGGGTCTTTTGTGTTTTCATACAGATTGCGAAATTTTTTGTTCGGGTTCTGTGAAAAATATCATTGGTAGTTTGACAGGGATTGCATTGAATCTGTAGGTTGCTTTGAGCAGAATAATCATTTTGACAATATTGATTTTTCCTATCCAAAAACATAGTATGTCTCTCCACCTCTTTGTGTCATCTTTGGTTTCTTTTTCAGTGTCTTATAGTTATCTACATACAGGTTTTTGTCTCTTTAGGTAGGTTTATTTCTAGGTATTTTATTCTTTTTGTTGTGGTGGTGAATGGGATTGTTTCCTTAATTTCTGTTTCTGATTTTTTAAACTGTTAAGTGTATGGGAATGCAAGAGATTTCTGTGTATTAATTTTATATCCTGTGACTTCACTATATTCATTGATTAACTCTAGTAATTTTCTGGTTGCATCTATTAAGAAGATCATATTGTTTTTATCTTTCAATTAGTTAATATGGTGTGTTACATTGATTGGTTTGCATATATTGAAGAATCCTTACATCACTGGGCTAAAAACCCACTTGATCCTTTTAAAGGAGTAGGATCCTTTTAATATGTTGTTGAGTTTGTTTGCTAGAATTTTGTTGAGTATTTTGCATCCATGTTCATCAATGATATTGGCCTGCAATTTTCCTTTTTTGGTGCTATCTTTGATTTTGGTATCAAGGTAATGGTGGCCTTGTAGAATGAGTTTGGAAGTTTTCCTCCCTCTGCAGTTTTCTGGAAGAGTTCTAGCAGAATAGATGTCAGCTCTTTTTTAACATTTTGGTAGAATTTACCTGTGAAACCCTCTGGCCCTGGGCTTCTGCTTGTTGGAAGATTTTTTATCATAGCTTAAATTTCAGTGCTTGTGATTTGTTTCTTCATGTTTTCTATTTCTCCCTGATTCAGTCTGGTAAGGTTGTACTTATGTAAGAATTTGTCCATGTCTTCCAGGTTGTCCATTTTTTGGGCACATAGTTAGCTGCTTGTCACAGTCTCTTATGATCCTTTGTATTTCTGTGTTGTCTGTTGTAACTTCTCCTTTCTCATTTCTACCTTTATTGATTTGCGTCTTTTCTACTTTTCTTGATGGATCTGGCTAATGGTTTTTCAATTTTGTTTACCTTCTCAAAGAAAAAGCTGTTAGTTTTATTGATCTGTGCTATTGTCTCCTTCATTTATTTTTCACTTATTTTTTCTCTGATCCTTATGATTTCTTTCATTCTGCTAACTTTGATCTTTTTTTGTTATTCTTTTTCTAGTTGCTTTAGGTGTTAAGATTAGGTTCTTTATTCACGCTTTTCTTGTCTCTTGAGGTAGGCTTGTATTGCCGTCAGCTCCCCTCTTAGCATTGTTTTTGCTGCATCTCAGATTTTGAGTTGTTGTGTTTTCATTGTCATTTGTTTCTAATATTTTTTGATTTCCTCTTTGATTTCTTCAGTAACATGTTGGTTATTCAGAAGTGTATTTGTATTTTTTACATTTTTTCCCCAGTAGTTGTTATCTAATCTTACAGCTTTGTGGTCAGAACAAAATGCTTGATACAATTTCAGTTATTTTAAATTTACTAAGGCTTGATTTGTTACCCAAGATGTGATGTGTCCTGGAGAAGGTTCCATGTTCACTTGAGAAAAAAATGAAATCTACTGTTTTTGGATGAAATGACCTTTAGATACCAATTAGGTCTATCTGGTACAACGTATTGTTTAAAGCTTGTGTTTCCTTATTAATTTTCTGTCTGGATGATCTGTGCATTGGTATGAATGAACGTGGTCCACTGGAAAAGGGAATGGCAAACAATTTCAATATTCTTGCCTTGAGAACTTCTGAACAGTATGAAAAGTCAAAAAGATAGGACACTGAAAGATGAACTCCCCAGGTTGATAGGTGCCCAATCTACTACTGGAGATCAGTGGAGAAATAACTCCAGAAAGCATGGAGAGACAGAACCAAAGCAAAAACAACACACAGTTGTAGATGTGACTGGTGATAGAAGTAAAGTCCAATGCTGTAAAGAGCAATATTGCATGGGAACCTGGAATGTTAGGTCCATGAATCAAGGCAAATTGGAAGTGGTCAAACAGGAGACGGCAAGACTGAAAGTGAGCATTTTAGGAATCAGCGAACTAAAATGGAGTGGGATGGGTGAATTTAACTCAGATGACCATTTTAAAAAAAAATTATTTATTTATTTACTTATTTTTAAAAATTTTTTTTATTAGTTGGAGTCTAATTACTTCACAACATTTCAGTGGGTTTTGTCATACATTGACATGAATCAGCCATAGAGTTACACGTATTCCCCATCCCAATCCCCCCTCCCACCTCCCTCTCCACCCGACTCCTCTGGGTCCTCCCAGTTCACCAGGCCCGAGCACTTGTCTCATGCATCCCACCTGGGCTGGTGATCTGTTTCACCATAGATAATACACATGCTGTTCTTTTGAAACATCCCACCCTCACCTTCTCTCACAGAGTTCAAAAGTCCGTTCTGTACTTTTGTAAATCTTTTTCTGTTTTGCATGTAGGGTTATCGTTACCATCTTTCTAAATTCCATATATATGTGTTAGTATGCTGTAATGATCTTTATCTTTCTGGCTTACTTCACTCTGTATAATGGTCTCCAGTTTCATCCATCTCATTGGAACTGATTCAAATGAATTCTTTTTAATGGCTGAGTAATATTCCATGGTGTATATGTACCACAGCTTCCTTATCCATTCGTCTGCTGATGGGCATCTAGGTTGCTTCCATGTCCTGGCTATTATAAACAGTGCTGTGTTGAACATTGGGGTGCACGTGTCTCTTTCAGATCTGGTTTCCTCAGTGTGTATGCCCAGAAGTGGTATTGCTGGGTCATGTGGCAGTTCTGTTTCCAGTTTTTTAAGAAATCTCCACACTGTTTTCCATAGTGGCTGTACTAGTTTGCATTCCCACCAACAGTGTAAGAGGGTTCCCTTTTCTCCACACCCTCTCCAGATTTATTGCTTGTAGACTTTTGGATAGCAGCCATCCTGACTGGCGTGTAATGGTACCTCATTGTGGTTTTGATTTGCATTTCTCTGATAATGAGTGATGCTGAGCATCTTTTCATGTGTTTGTTAGCCATCTGTATGTCTTCTTTGGAGAAATATCTGTTTAGTTCTTTGGCCCATTTTTTGATTGGGTCATTTATTTTTCTGGAATTGAGCTTCAGGAGTTGCTTGTATATTTTTGAGATTAATCCTTTGTCTGTTTCTTCATTTGCTATTATTTTCTCCCAATCTGAGGGCTGTCTTTTCACCTTACTTATAGTTTCCTTTGTAGTGCAGAAGCTTTTAAGTTTCATTAGGTCCCATTTGTTTAGTTTTACTTTTATTTCCAATATTCTGGGAGGTGGGTCATAGAGGATCTTGCTGAGATTTATGTCACAGACTGTTTTGCCTATGTTCTCCTCTAGGAGTTTTATAGTTTCTGGTCTTACATTTAGGTCTTTAATCCATTTTGAGTTTATTTTTGTGTATGGTGTTAGAAAGTGTTCTGGTTTCATTCTTTTAGAAGTGGTTGACCAGTTTTCCCAGCACCACTTGTTAAAGAGGTTGTCTTTTTTCCATTGTATATCCTTGCCTCCTTTGTCGAAGATAAGGTGTCCATAGGTTCGTGGATTTATCTTTGGGCTTTCTATTTTGTTCCATTGATCTATATTTCTTTCTTTGTGCCAGTACCATACTGTCTTGATGACTGTGGCTTTGTAGTAGAGTCTGAAGTCAGGCAGGTTGATTCCTCCAGTTCCATTCTTCTTTCTCAAGATTACTTTGGCTATTTGAGGTTCTTTGTATTTCCATACAAATTGTGAAATTATTTGTTCTAGTTCTGTGAAAAATACCGTTGGTAGCTTGGTAGGGATTGCATTGAATCTATAGATTGCTTTGGGTAGAATAGCCATTTTGACAATATTGATTCTTCCAATCCATGAACACGACACGGTATGTTTCTCCATCTGTTTGTGTCCTCTTTGATTTCTTTCATCAGTGTTTTATAGTTTTCTTTGTATAGGTCTTTTGTTTCTTTAGGTAGATATACTCCTAAGTATTTTATTCTTTTAGTTGCAATGGTGAATGGTATTGTTTCCTTAATTTCTCTTTCTGTTTTTTCATTGTTAGTATATAGGAATGCAAGGGATTTCTGTGTGTTAATTTTATATCCTGCAACTTTACTATATTCGTTGATTAGCTCTAGTAATTTTCTGGAAGAGTTTAGGGTTTTCTATGTAGAGGATCATGTCATCTGCAAACAATGAGAGTTTCACTTCTTCTTTTCCTATCTGGATTCCTTTTATTTCTTTTTCTGCTCTGATTGCTGTGGCCAAAACTTCCAACACTATGTTGAATAGTAGTGGTGAGAGTGGGCACCCTTGTCTTGTTCCTGATTTTAGGGGAAATGCTTTCAATTTTTCACCATTGAGGATAATGTCTGCTGTGGGTTTGTCCTATATAGCTTTTATTATGTTGAGGTATGTTCCTTTATTCCTGCTTTCTGGCGAGTTTTAATCATAAATGAGTGTTGAATTTTGTCAAAGGCTTTCTCTGCATCTATCGAGATAATCATATGGTTTTTATCTTTCAATTTGTTAATGTGGTGTATTACATTGATTGATTTGTAGATATTAAGGAATCCTTGCATTCCTGGGATAAAGCCCACTTGGTCATGGTGTATGATTTTTTTAATATGTTGATGGATTCTGTTTGCTAGAATTTTGTTAAGGATTTTTGCATGTATGTTCATCAGTGATATTGGCCTGTAGTTTTCTTTTTTTGTGGCATCAGATGACCATTATATCTATTACTGTGGGCAAGACTCCTTTAGAAGAAATGGAGTAGCCTTCATAGTCAACAAGAGAGTCCAAAATGCAGTGCTTGGATGCAATCTTTAAAACGACAGAATTATTTGTTTCCAAGGCTAACCATTCAGTATCACACTAATCCAAGGCTATTCCCTGACTAGTAATGCTTAAGAAGCTGAAGTTGAATGGTTCTGTTAGGACCTACAAGACATTCTAGGACTAACACCCAAAAGAGATGTCCTTTTCATTATAGGGAACTGGAATGCAAAGGTAGAAGTCAAAAAATACCTGGAGTAACAGGCAAATTTGGCCTTGGAGTACAGAATGAAGCATGGCAAAGGCTAACAGAGTTTTGCCAAGTGAAAGCACTGGTCATAGCAAACACCCTCTTCCAACAACACAAGAGAAGACTCTATACATGGACATTACTAGATGGTCAACACCGAAATCAGATTAATTTTATTCTTTGCAGTCAAAGAAGGAGAAGCTCTATACAGTCAGTAAAAACAAGACTGGGAGCTGACTGAGGCTCAGATCATGAATTCATTATTGACAAATGCAGAGTTAAATTGAATAAAGTAGGAAAAACCACTAGACCATTCATGTATGATCTAAATCAAATGCCCAATTACTATACAGTGGAGGTGAGAAATAGATTCAAGGCATTCGATCTGATAGACAGACTGCCTGAAGAACTATGGACATTGTACAGGAGGCAGTGATCAAGAGCATCCCCACAAAAAATAAATGCAAAAAGCCAAGTAGCTGTCTGAGAAGGCCTTACAAATAGATGTGAAAAGAAGAGAAGCAAAAAGCAAAGGAGGAAAGGGAAGATATACCCATTTGAATGCAGAGTTCCAAAGAACAGCAAGGAGAGATAAGAAAGCCTTCCTCAGTGATCAGTGCAAAGAAATAGAGGAAACAATAGAATGGGAAAGACTAGAGAGCTCTTCAAGAAAATTAGAGATACCAAGGGAACTTTTCATGCAAAGATGGGCACACTAAAGGACAGAAATGGTATGGACCTAAGCAGAAGCAGAAGATATTAAGAAAGGGTGGCAAGCATACACAGAAGAACTATACAAAAAAGATCTTCACGACCCATATAATCACAATAGTATGATCACTCACCTAGAGCCAGACATCCTGGAATGTGAAGTCAAGTGGGCCTGAGGAAGGATCACTAAGAACAAAGCTAGTGGAGGTGATGGAATTCCAGTTGAGATATTTCAGATCCTAAAAGATGATGCTTGAAAATGCTGCACTCAATATGTCAGCAAGTTTGAAAACTCAGCAGTGGCCACAGGACTGAAAAAAGGCAGTTTTCATTCCAACCCCAAAGAAAGGCAATGCCAAAGAATGTTCAAACTACTGCACAATTGAACTCATCTCACACACCAGCAAAGTAGTGCTCAAAATTCTCCAAGTTAGGTTTGAACATTACATGAACCGTGGACTTCCAGATGTTCAAGCTGGATTTAGAAAAGGCAGAGGAACCAGAGATCAAGTTGTCAACATCCGTTGAATCATCAAAAAAGCAAGAGATTTCCAGAAAAAAGCATGTATTTCTGCTTTATTGACCATGCTAAAACCTTTGACTGTGTGGATCACAACAAACTGTGGAAAATCCTTAAAGAGATGGGAATACCATACCACCTGACCTGCCTCTTGAGAAATCTATATGCAGGTCAGGAAGCAACAGTTAGAACTGGACGTGGAACAACAGACTGGTTCCAAATAGGAAAAGGAGTGTGTCAAGGCTGTATATTGTCACCCTGATTATTTAACCTATATGCAGAGTACACCATGAGAAATGTTGGGCTGGATGAAGCACCAGTTGGAACCAAGATTGCTGGGAGAAATATCAATAACCTCAGATATGCAGATGCCACAATCCTTACGGCAGAAAGTGAAGAAGAAGTTAAGAGCCTCTTAATGAAAGTGAAAGAGGAGAGTGAAAATGTTGGCTTAAAACTCAACATTCAGAAAACTAATATTATGGCATCTGGTCCCATCACTTCATGGCAAATAGATGAGGAAACAGTGGTAACAGTGTCAGACTTTATTTTGGGGGGCTCCAAAATCACTGCAGATGGTGACTTCAGCCATGAAATTGAAAAACACTTGCTCCTTGAAAGGAAAGTTACACCAACCTAGACAGGTAATAAAAAGCAGAGACATTACTTTGCCAGCAAAAGTCCGTCTAGTCAAAGCTATGGTTTTTCCCAGTAGTCATGTGTGGATGTGAGAGTTGGACTATAACGGAAGCTGAGTGCTGAAGAATTGAAGCTTTTGAACTGTGGTATTGGAGAAGACGCTTGAGAGTCCCTTGGACAGCAAGGAGATTCAGCCAGTCCATCCTAAAGGAGATCAGTCCTGAATATTTATTGGAAGGACTGATGCTGAAGGTGAAACTCCAATCCTTTGGCCACCTGGTGTGAAGAACTTACTCACTGGAGAAGACCCTGTTGCTGGGAAAGATTGAAGGCAGGAGGAAAAGAGGACAACAGAGGATGAGATGAATGGATGGCATCACCGACTCAATGGGCATGAGTTTGAGTAAGCTCCAGGAGTTGGTGATGGACAGGGAGGCCTGGCGTGCTGCAGTCCATGGGGTCGCTAAGAGGCGAACACGACTGAGGGAGTGGACTGAGCTGAGCTGATGACTGCGGTATTGCAGTCACCCACTGCTACTGGTTGCTGCTGATTTCCCTCTTATAGTTGTTAGAATTTGTCTTATGTATTGAGGTGCTCCTATGTTGGGTGCATATATATATATCTATGATTGTTTTATCTTCTTCTTGAATTGATCCCTTGATCATTACAGTGTCCTTCCTTGTCTTTTGTAACATTCTTTCTTTTAAAGTCAGGTTTATCTGATATGAGTATTGCTACTCCTGATTTCTTTAGGTTTTCATTTGCGTTCAATTCAGTTCAGTTGCTCAGTCGTGTCCGACTCTTTGTGACCCCATGAATCGCAACACGCCAGGCCTCTCTTTCCATCACCAACTCCCGGAGTTTACTCAACACTCATGTCCATTGAGTCAGTGATGCCATCTAGCCATCTCATCCTCTGTCATCCCCTTCTCCTCCTGCCCCCAATCCCTCCCAGCATCAGGGTCTTTTCCAGTGAGTCAACACTTCATTTACGTAGGATACCTTTTTCTGTCCTCTCACTTTCAATCTGTATGCATCCCTAGGTCTGAAGTGAGTCTTTTGTAGACAGCATACATAGGGATCTTGTTTTTATATCCATTGAACTAATCTGTGTCTTTTGGTTGGAGCTTTTAATCCATTTATATTGAAAGTGATTATTGATATGTATGATTCGATTACCATTTACATTATTGTTTTGACTTTGTTTTTGTAGGCCCTTTCTTTCTCTTGTGTTTCCTGCCTAGAGAAAATTCTTTTATCGTTTGTTGTAAAGCTGGTTTGGTGGTCCTAAACTCTCTTAATTTTTGCTTATCTGTAAAGTTTTTGATTTCTCCATTAAACCTGAATGATATCCGTGTGGGTAGAGTAATCTTTGTTGCAGTTTTTTCTCTTTCATCACTTTAAGTATATTCTGCCACTGCCTCCTGGCCTGCAGAGTTTCTGTTCGAATATCTAGCTGTTAACCTTAGGGGAATCACCTTATATGTTGTTTTTTGCTTTTCGCTTGCTGCTTTCAATATTTTCCTTTCCGTTTAGTTTTCATTAGTTTGATTAATATGTGTCTTGGTATGTTTCTCTTTGGTTGTATCCTGTATGGGGCTCTCTGGGCTTCCTGGACTTTAGTACTATTTCTTTTCCCCTGTTAAGGAATTTTCAACTGTCATCTCCTCAAATATTTTCTCATACTCTTTATTTTTCTCTTCTTCTTCTGGGACCTCTATAATTTGAATGTTGGTGTGGTTAATGTTGTCCCAGAGGTCTCTGAGACTGTCCTCATTTCTTTTCATTCTTTTTTCTTAATTCTGCTCTGCTTCAGTTATTTACACCATTCTGTCTTCTAGCTCACTTATCTGTTCTTCTGCTTCAGTTATTCTCCTTTTGATTCCCTCTGGCATATTTTTTCATCTCAGTTACTGTGTTGTTGATTGTTGATTATCTATTCTTCATTTCTTCTAGGTCCCTGTTGAACATTTCTTGTATCTTCTTGATCAATGCCTCCATTCAATTTATCTGTGCCTTCATTTTATTTCCAAGATTTTGGATCATCTGTATTATCAATGCTCTGAATTCTTTTTCAGGTCGATTGCCTATTTCCTCTTCATTTATTTTGTGTAGTGGGTTTTTCCTGTTTCTTCGTCTACTGCTTATTTCTCTGTCTTTTCATTTTGTTTGATTTACTATGTCTGGGGTCTCCTTTCTGCAGGTCATAGTTCCTCTTAGTTGTGGAATGTGCTCCAGTGGGCAGGGATGGACCAATGCCTTATGATGGTTTCCTGTTGGGGGAACTAGTGCCTGTGTTCTGGTGGGTGGGGCTGGATCATTCTCTTTGAAGGGCAGTGATTTATCCATTGGTGTGTTTGGGGGTGTCTGTGGGCTTGGTATGACTTTGGGTAGCCTGTCTGCTAATGGGTAGGGTTGTGTTCCTGTTTTACTGATGGTTTTGTGTGAGACGTCTCGCTCTGGAGCTTGCTGACCTTTGGGAGGGGCCTGGTCTTAGTGCTGAGATGGAGGCCTTTGGGAGAGTTCTCACTAATTAATCTTCCATAGAGTCAGGGCTTGTCTGGTAGCCTAGCATCCTGGACTCAGGTCTCCCACCTCAGAGATTCAGGGTTGACCCCCTACTGTAGCTACCAACACGCATTCTCTGGAGATTCGTTTGCCATTTTGGAAGTCTGGGGTCTTCTGCCAGTGTTCAAAAGGTGTTCTGTAGGATTTGTTCCACATGAAGATATATTTTTGATGTATGTGTGGGGAGGAAGATGATCTCATTTTACTCCTCCACCATCTTGAAATTTCTCTGGAACATAGAATGCTTGTGCCACTTGAAATATTTTAGCACAAAAAGATAAGTTTCTCCTTTTTTTTTTTTTTTTGTTATAACTATGGAGAACTGCAGGCTAGTCTCTCTTAGAAATGGAAATATCGAATCCTAAACACATGATGGCTCTGTGAAGTCAAGTGTATTAAAGAAATTCTGTGTTATGAATAAGTAGGCTTTATTCTAGGAATTTAACAATGGCTCAGTAATAAAAAGATATATTAATGATAATCATTGTTAGTAAGGGAAAAATATATGACTATTTCTGAATTAGAGTAAATTATGGATTTTCTTGCTGTTCCAGTGATTAAAAATCCACCTTCCAATTCAGGGGATACAGGTTTGATCTCTGGTTGGGGGAGTAAGATCCTACATGCCATGGAGCAACTAAGCCCATCTGCCACAAATACTAAGACTGCACACTGCACCTAGAGAGAAGCTTGTCTCTGCAATGAAAGATCTCACATGCTGCAACTAGGACCTGATGCAGCCAAAAATAAATAATTAATAAAAGTAATTCCAAATCACTAAAAAAATTAAGTTGCAGTGAGATAGGATTAGAAAAGTAACTCCTGTATATAAAAAAAAGATCTCTGATCAAAACATGCATATCATACTTAAAATGCAAAAGAAGCACTGTGAACTTTTTAGAACCATCTTCAGAGTTCCCTCCATTATAACAATCTCTTTCCAGTAACACCATGACTTGGGAGTAGGTTGGAGAGTGTTGATTTCGCTTCTCTATTTTCACGACCAAAACATGCACATCATACTTCAAAGGCAGAAGCACTAGAGCTTGTAATGTCCTCATTACAAGACAAGATGGTTTTCCTCCCTGTTGGACTACAGTCGGCACAATGTATACAGAAAGTACTTCAGATCAACAGGATAGAGCATAGATGTTTGTTAGTATTTTCAGGAAAAGTACGTGTTGAAAATAAACACACTCCTCCGTGGGTGTACATGTGTTCCCCATCCTGAACACCCATGAAGGATTCAAGTCAATGTATGGCAAAACCAATATAATATTGTAAAGTAAAATAAATAATTAATTTAAAAAAAAGAAAAAGAAATTAAAAACAGTCAAGGAGACAAATGTTTTTTTTCTTTTTCTTTTAATTGGAAGCTAATTACTTTACAATACTGTAGTGGTTTTTGCCATACATTGACATGAATCAGTCATGGGTGTACATGTGTTCCCCATCCTGAACCCCCTTCCCACCTCCCTCCCAATCCCATCCCTCAGCGTCATCCCAGTGCAAGGAGACAAAATTAAGGAGGCTCCAAAGCCTTTTATAAGCATATCTCCTAAGTGGATGAAGGGTATGAAGGTGAAAAAATTAAACTGTTAGATTCATGGAAAACATAAGCATATATATTTATGTTAGCTGGAAGTAAATAAGAACTTTACAACCATGATGGAAGTCAGAAAATTAGAAAAGAAATAAAGCAATTTAAATTAAAGTAAAAGAAAACTGGCTAAGAGTTTTTGAACAAATATGACAGGGAGAAGGTTAATATCTTCAATGTATAAAAAGTCCTTAACACAGTCTCACAGATATAGAAAACTAACTAGTGGTAACTAGTTGGGGGAGGGGAGTTGTTTTCAAACTATTGGGTATAACATAAACTCATTGATGTACTCTACATCATGGAGAATCTAGCCAGTATTTTATCATAACTGTAAATGGAAAATAACCTTTTAAAATTGTATAAAAAATAAAATTCTAAAAAAGCTTTTACAAATCAAGGAATAGGTAAATATCCTTAAAGAAAACAGGCAGTCTATAGAAGAGGGACCACAAGTTGTCAGGAAACAGAAAAGTAACAGCAATGACTTATCACTAATCTTATTAGTTAAGCAACAATTGGTTTTTGGAAAAATAGTTAACTCAAGGCAGTAGAGAGAAAGGCAATTCAGATTTAGGCTGTGGAATAGAATAATTTGAGTTAAAACACTTTCCTAACCCCTTCTAACTGCTAATCTCAGTCAGCTTTCTCAGTCTTCAATAACAACATTTATATGCAATGGAAGTGGCCTTTACATGATCACTGGTTGAAGTAAATGATAAAATCATGAACCCTCAAAACATATGGAAGCATATTGAAGCACTCTGTCTGTTCCTCTATCTCTTTATCCATGTCTCAAATCCATCTCTTTCTTTTTAATTATATTTTTATCTATGTTAAGAAAGGGTTTCCCAGGTGTCTCAGTGGTAAAGAATCTGCCCACTGATGCAAGAGGTGCAAGACACACAGGTTTGATCCCTGGGTCAGGAAGATCCCCTGGAGAAGGAAATGGCAACCCACTCCAATATTCTTGCCTGGAAAATTTCATGGACAAAGGAGCCTGGTGGGCTACAGTCCATGGGGTTGCAAAAAGTCAGCGCTGACTGAGCAACTGAGCACATATTAGGAAAGCATGGATTGGTGGCAAAAGAGAGAGAAAGAGAATTATGTCCAAAGATGGTGCAGGCATTAAGACTTGTGAAGATTTAAATCTGTTTCTATAGAGAATATTTAAGTCAAATATATATATATAAAACATCCATAATAATAATAAAAAAGGGCTTCCCTTGTGACTCAACTGGTAAAGAATCTGCTTGCAATGTGGGAGACCTGGGTTCGATCCCTGGATTGGGAAGATCCCTTGGAGAAGGGTTGGGAAGATCCCCTGGAGAAGGGAAAGGCTACCCACTCCAGTATTCTGGCCTGGAGAATTCCTTGGACTATATAGTCCATGGGGTCGCAAAGAGTTGGACATGACTGAGTGACTTTCACTTTACTTCACATAATAAAATTAGTAAAACTTGACTTAAAAATGACAAATAGTGCAGTGAAGACAGTTTGTTGGCCAGTCATCCAGGTAATTGATGGTACTCTCACACTAGGTAGACCCTGAAATCTTGGTGGCTTGGCAAGATTAAAGTCTATTTTTCACTCATATCACACCTAGGTGTAGTGATACCATCTGGAAAATATGGCCTCCAAGGTTTCCATGGCAAAGGAAAAAAATAGGTTGAAGGCTTTGGGGTTTTTAACTTACCTCAATTTTTGGGCCCGCATTCCATTAGATAGAATTTAGCAGCTTAGTCCTGACTCACCTGCAAAGGAGATGGGGCAAGCAGAGAAGTCCGTGAAGATCAGATGGGCATTATTGGTCTAGACCTTTGACATAGTATTAATAGGCCCAGTGTTTCCTGGATGACACAGTTGCACTGTGAACTTTTTAGAACCATCTTCAGAGTTTGTTCCATTGTAGTAATGCCTTTACAATAACATTATCACTTGGGAGATGGTTGGAGAGTATTGAGTTCCTCTATTTTCATAAAAGATTGTCAATCAGTAAAAATAACAGCAACATCAACAATAATAACAGCAGACCTGCATTCTAGATCAGAGAATTTGATAATATGTTTGCTTTCCAATTCTTACTTAAAGGTTAGCTGAAATAAGGAATATTTGTGAGTGTGTGGGAATTCTCCTTAAAAAATATTTTAATTCTTGGATCAAGCAGAATAAATCTAAATGCCCTGAAAGTGAAAGTTGCTTAGTCATGTCCGATTCTTGCGACCCCATGGACTGTACAGTCCACGGAATTCTCCAGGCCAGAATACTGGAGTGTGTAGCCTCTCCCTTCTCCAGGGGATCTTCCCAACCCAGGGATTGAACCCAGGTCTCCCGCATTGCAGGCAGATTCTTTACCAGCTGAGCCACCAGGGAAGCCCTAAATGCCCTGAGACCCTCAATGTTACTCCCTCCCTTCCCCTTGTCTCTCCACACCCTTCCAGACTTCTTTCAGAGGATTATACTTTGATTCCATGCCCAAAGGCCCTAATGAAATCTGTCACCATGTTTGCAGTTTGTTTTGTATATGCAGTAACTTTCGGTGATCCATGTGTGAACCTCCAACTGAGAGATGTCTTTCAATACTGAGTTTTAATAAAAAGTTGGCTTATTTTGAAGGGTGTTGTATTTTGTTCAGTTTTCTTTATGTTTTCTCTTTTGCTTTGGCCACCAGGAACCTCTGTCAAATTGTTGGATCAGCTAACACAACCAGGACATGAAGGGCCACAGATATGTGTTGCACCATCCTCTCTCCATGTGGATCTTTCATTTAGATTTATGTTTTTGAGTCCTGAATTTTAATTTTGTTTCTATTTCAGTATTGTCACACATGTTTTATAGTCACCTTAAGTCCCAACTTACCTTGGGGAATTAGTTAGCTCAGAAACTTCCAGGGGTGGTTATTGGAAGGACTCTTTTAATATAGAAAAAGTTGGTGCACATTTAATTATAAGGCCGGACTTTACAGAAAAGTATCAATTTCTTGGGTGTTCTTGTATGCTTATTTTATTAAAGAACAAGACTTGGAAAAGGGGATGTTTATGGAAAGTGAAGAGATATGTGACAGTCAATTTAATAAGGAACCAAAATAAGTTATAGTGAGTCCTTTTAGGACTCACAAAGGATTTATGTGTTCTTTTGTTCTAGAGGGAATGTTTTCTGTCTCGTTTATAAATTGCTACGCTAATGGATGGGCAAATGAAGTACCTTGACTGTTAATATCTCTATAAAGATCATATTCATGAGTGTAAAGCATAGGATTTGCCCATTTCTCAGAATATAGGATGTTATACACAGAGAAGTATTATAGATGATGACCTAGTTTCCATGGCAACAACATTCATTATCTTATCTCAGTCTCTTCTAAGTTACCCAGTTTAACTGCCCTATCCCTTTCACCACACCTCCCCCTCATTAAACACTTACCAGATCCTTTTCGGTTGCTATGTAGGCAGTAAAATAGCTTTCACAGCTGCCTGCTGAATGAAATGGGAAACACACACTCACACACACATGCACACTGAGAGTGTGTGTAAGGAGAAGAATTTCAGCAGTATTTCAGGATCAAGGGATGCAAGTGGCAGGTACGTGTTCTATATATATATATTCTATATACATATACAGTGCATCCCCCTGGCACATTTTGCACAATGATGTGACCTGATTTTGGTGCACAGAGCTGCCATGTATGTCGATTTGATGGAGTCTGGGTTCTCCTGACAGTGTAACAGGCTATTAATCACATGTGACCAGAATAGCACACACAGGAGGACATTCCTGTGTGGTTTTTTTATTCCCTTCCCTGAGTGGGAATAAGTGATGTGCTGAAATTCCTTGTCTTTGTATCCTTTCTGGTTTCTTTTTTTAGTCTTTGTCTTTGTCTCATCCTTCATCCTTACTGGAGGACTTCTCATTTAGAACTGCAAGGTAGGTGTGTTGCCTTGGGTGTGTGAGGTCATAAGGACCAAGTCAGTGGAATAAGGATAACATAAAAAACCCAGATGCTTATTTCACATAGACTTGTTTACTCCTAAGACCCATTGCAAGAATCATGTAGCTTCATAATTATTATCTTAATGGCTTTGTCTTATTTAGGAGGATAAAGTAGGTAATAGTTAAGATTTATAACATTTTTAATGGCCAAATCATGCTGATAGTTAGTACTTATCTTTGTATAATTTGCAAATATAGAATACTGTCATATTATGTTTTTACATGTCCTGTTTCAAAGCAAAGTAATTACATGATTTTCTGTGGGAAATTTCTAATATGAGATAGTGAAACCTTAGGGTCAGAGTCTGCTGTCAAATGCCTTGTCTTGGTCAGAAATGGCATGGGTACTTGATGTGTCCTGTCCTCTGCCAATGATGGGACATGGCCAACAGAAGGTGGACTTGATTTTTTGGTACTTCTGGTCCAAGGACATAAGATTTTTTTGGTTTCACTAGTCACTGCACCTGAGGTTGGAGTGTGGAAAACTAGTAATGGGTCTGTGATAGGGAGCTTATGAGGTAGGGGGTAAAGCCAGGGGAGCAGAATTCAACAGTATTCTTAAGTACAGTCGGCAGATATTTTCTATAAAGAGCCAGACAGCTTTGCAGGTCCTATGGATTGTGTTGCAACTATTCAGCTCTGCTGTTGTGGCATAAAAGCAGTCATAGATAATATATAAATGAATGGACATGGCTGTGTTCCAATAAAACTTTATTTATAGAACTGGAAGTTTGGCTCTATTTGACTCACAGGACATAGTTTGCTGACCCATGTTTTTAAAATGGTACCAAATAGATAGTCATTACTGAGATATGGGGTCCAATATGAAGGATGGGTTGATCGACAAATCTAGCAAGAAGAAAAATGAAAAGTAATGGTAAAAATTGACAATTCAGTGGTGTTTACTAGATGCTAGTCACTATTCTAAGTGTTTTACATTCATTAACTCATTGCATCTTTTTAACAACAACCCCATGATATAAGTACTGTCTTCCTTGCTGGGAAACATAGAGGTTATATAATATTCCCAAGATCACATGGATAGGGAGCATCAGGACTGGGATTCAAACCCAGGTTCTGAAATCCAAATCAAGTTCCAAGATCCAGGCTGTAAACCACTGTGGTTTATCACCTTGCATGGCAGAGCTGACAAGAAGAGAGGTGGTCAGGAGGAACTCTGGAGGTGAGTGCAGTAGACTTTATATTATCTCAGAATGTACATAAGATTTCATTTGAAAGGCCAGAATGGGATGAACAGGCTGTACATTGACTATGCATGATGGGACTGCAGATGGTTGGGGACTGAGGGAAAATCTCCACCCTGACATTAACTTTCTTGGAGTGTGAAGTATATCATACATGAGAGAGTGTATATAACATATGTGATGGATGTAAGGAATGATAGTAAAACACACTTGAACCCACCATTCCACTTAGAGACAGGTCATTATCAAGACCAAAGAAGCTCCTTGAGCCCCCTGGTCCGATTCTGTTCTTGTCTTCTTCCAAAATAGCCCATTATTCTCCATTTTAATTAATATTTACCTCACTTTTCTTTATGATTTTATGACATATGTGTGTAATCCAAACAGTATGCTATTTACTTTTGTCTCTCATATGAATGGAATCATACTGCATCAGTGAAATTTTTTCAGTGATTTTTTCTTTCAGCATCAAATCTTTGGAGTTTGTACACCTTGCTAAATCTAATGGTAATTCATTTCCATTGCTGTATAACATTCCATTGTATGAATGTAATCCAGTTTATTTATTCATCCTGCTAATGGGCATCAGGTTTTCTTTAGGTTTTAGTCTGCTTAGGGTGATACGACTGTAAATATTTCAATATGTTTTTTGTATTGTAGAGCGCAAATGCAAGAATTTCTTTAGGAAATATTTTTGAGTGGAATTCCTTTCCCATAGACTGTGAACATGCTGAACTTTAAGAGGTAACACCACATTCTTTTTTAAAGTGGTTGTACCAATTTCCTTGCTCACCAGCAGTGTCTGAGGGTTGGTAAGTCTCTGCATCCTGGCTAACCCTTCATGTTGCTGGGTGAGTGGATTTGTGGTTTTAACTTACGTTCCCCTAATAACACTTGAAAGATTTTTCAGGTTTTATTATTTTTGCTTTCACACTCTTCCTAGTCACTCTGTGCATGTGTGTGCGCTCAACTGTGTCTGACTCTTTGTGACCCTATGGACTGAAGCCTGCCAGGCTCCTCTGTCCATGAGTTTCCCAGACAAGAATACTGGAGTGGGCTGCCATTTGCTCCTCCAGAGAATCTTGCTGACCGTGTCTCCTGTGTCTCCTGCATTAGCAGGTGAATTCTTTACCACTGGAACCAATAGACAGATATACACTTCCAAGGTTGATGAACTCTTGCAACTCACTGTAGATGCCTTTTTATCCCCCTCATGCTAGTAGGGTTGGTGAATGAGCAACCCCAGCACAGAAATGTCCTCTCAGGATCCGGATGGATAAATCTGTGTCTTCACATCAATCAAAATCCATTCATTCTTCCTTCTTTGTAGGCAGAGGGATTCAGGCTTATTCACACACCATTCCCACCACAAACTAGCAGAGAGAACTTAGGCAAAGTTATACTACTTCTTGAAACTCAGTTGCCTCAGTAATAAGATGAGCACAATAGCGTCTCTGTATGCTGGAAGTTGTCTGTTGATTTTAAGTTCTTCCTTGTTTTATGGGGTCTGGAAGGCTGAAAACTACATTTTCCAGGCTCCTTTGGTCAATAGAGTTCTGGTTTGGATCCTGCCAATGCAAGGCAGTCGTGCAGACCTGGAAGGCAGAGAGGAGGAGAGCCATTCATTCCCCGTTGCCTGTTTGGGGTGACCCCATGAACATACAATGGACATGATGCTTGCAGTGACTTGCAGGTGAACTTCCAGAAACCTTGACTTCAGTGTGACACATGAGATGAGATCATGAGGTTAGGTCATTGGTATGGGCTTCCTGTGACTCAAGTATTTTCTGATTTCAAAGTCAACACTGGTTTTCACTGACCCTCACTCCCTTGACAAATATTAAGAATTTCTGTATTAACTTCCTTTCTACTAACATACCTGGAGTGGCTCTATTCATCTGCCTGAACTCTGACTGATACACACTTCTTTATACTACCTAACTGCTTCAGGCTGTTGGAAGATGAAATGGAATCATATGAGCCTGGCACATAGGTGGGTGCTCTGTAAGTATCCATTTTTTCTTTTCAAAGAGGATCGTCTCTCACTTTGAAAAGAAACAATGCATAGAGCATGATGAAGGATCTTGCTTCAGACAGCAGAAAGGAGACCTTGGGTAAACCTTCATTTAAAACTTTGTTTCCATGGCATCTGGGCCAGGGCTCTAACACTGCTGCTCTAGCACTGCCAAAGCTGCCGTGAGACTCCCAAATGTCTGGAAGTTGCATGCCGTTGGCCAGGTTCGGTCTCCACCAGGTGTGTTGGAATGCCAGCATCCCTCCCTAACTGTGATGGTGACTTTCTTTATGATGTTCACGCTGAATCTCATTAAAACATCCTTACCCAGAATTATCCCTGCATCAAAGCCCTGCCGATACCTGCCAGGAAATTTTCTAAACAATTTTCTAGGTTGAGTCAATGAAAAGATACCACCTCCCTCCATACCATTGAAGCATCATCTGGAAGCAATCAATGCAGCTATGGCTTCCGTTCATTTCTCCACTGGCCTCCTGCAGGTTTGAAATAGGCCAAACTTCGACTGGTTCACAATCAGATATGCTCACTTCCAAGTGCTCCTTTGCTTCCTTGTTTTGACATTTTCAGAGTTCTTCATGAATAACTTCAGAAAAGCTGCTGGGCTGCCAATCAAATTCTATCTGACTTCAGAGTTCTGAATTCTTTTTTTTTTTTCCAACTGTTGGAAGAAATGCTCCCCTGAGAGAGGATGTCACCCTCTCCCTTTCTTAGCACCAGCAAAACCGACCCTGATCTCCATCCTCTCCAGGCGAAACCTGCCTTTGTTGTCCTCCAGAGTCTCCTTTCTGATTCCTTTCTTCTCTTTTAGGAGTCCCTACACACTTCAGAGATTCAGGTTCTTGAGTGAAATTACATTATTGTGCCCCCTCTGACGGACATCATTAAAAAATATATTTATATATGTATTTCGGTGTACTGGGTCTTAGTTGTAGCATGTGGGATTTTTAGTTGCAGCATGTAAACTTTCAGTTGAAGCATGTGGGATCTAGTTCCCTGACCAGGGATTGAACCCCAGCTGCCTGCATTGAAAGCACAGAGTCTTAGCCACTGAACCACCAGGGAAGTCCCCAGACATCTGCATTTTAAGGCCTGTGTCCTCTGGTGTGGAAAGCTCTGCTTACTCACATATTCAACACACATATTAGTGCCTTGTATGTAGTGGGCACTGTGCTAGGCAGTATGGACAGGACAGAGCATGCCTTCCTGTTCTCCAGGAGGTTAGTAGGAAAGATATCTCTGGGGCAGTGCCAGCTGGACTGTGGGAGCTCAGGCTTGGGAGGTCACTGTGATCAGGGAATGCATGGGCTTGTTGGGCAGAGACTCGGGCAGAGCAGGGCGGCAGTCCACATGGGAGACACCTCATGAGATATCCATGTGACCTTTCCAGCTCAGGGGACACGTGGGCAGCAAATGTGGGATGGCTTTGTCTGACAGTCTAGCTGCAAGACAGCCTCATCCTGAGGGAGCTTAGTGGTGGGCTCTTTGGAAAGTGCAGGGGCGCCAGGGGGAGGGGGCTCACACTGTGAGGCTGTGGGAGGGGGAACTGAGAAGAGGAGGGTGGGGAGCCATGTGTGGCCAGTCTTTGCTTCAGAACAAGGCAAGCTCTTCTTGGGTGCACATCCTGTCGGCAGAGGGCACCAGTGGGCAGGGCCTGTTGGTTTGTTAATCTGTGTGTCTGCAGTTGCGGTAAAGCATTTTCTCAGAAATGGAATCCAGTCCTGTGCTGAGTTTTCAGCTTAGTACAAGTCAAAAGCAACGATTTGTGCTATGTCCTCTGTGTTTTATCTCCGGAGTTTGGTATTTATTGCTTAGTGTTTTGAGAATACCTTCTTTATGGGGTATTTTTAGGGGAAACTAGTTAGACAGTTTTCTATTTCAGAGCCATCTCATTTCCTCGCAAAATACCTCCATCTTTTCCTACTATCTTTTAAGGCAGGAATCAAGGGTGGTCATTTTCTTTTTATATCAGGGAGAATATTTGGATTGTGTTAAGGGAAATGGAATACATTTGGTCTTGCCTTTGAAATCCCTTTGTGGTTTTTTTCTCATTTGTGAAATGGGACTGGTGCTTTCCATGTCAGAGGGTGATTGTCAATACATAATGAGATAATGGGTCTGAGAAGACTTCTAGACTCCAGTGTCAGGCTGGCTCCAAACAGAGGAGCTCCCTTGGTTCCAGGAACATGCCAGAGCTTTGTCCATTGGATGTGTTGGAGCAGGGGGTGAAGGTGATAAATAGCTTTACTCCAGCCCTCACAGAGCCCAAGGACACTCCTGTACAAAGAAAGCCCTGCAGGCAATCTAAATCCATATGTTGTGTGACCAAAAACTTTGTAGTAGAAAGAGGGAGAAAGAAGCGGGCCTGGCTGAGGGTGGGAAGTGCTAACAATATGCTTGGTTGGAAGGCCGGCTGTGCCAGATGCCGCTCTTTTGGTTCTGCAAGTGCACTTAACTTTGCTGTATTTCTGTGTTGGGTATTGCTGTTCTCATTCTAGAAAACTCTGTCTTAGAGAGTTAACTTGCCCGGTGGTGGAATATGCGTTTGAGGCTAGATAGGTTGGATGCTCAAATCCACTGTCTTTATTCTGCGTGGTATGTATGTATCTGCTGCTGCCTCAAGGGAAAGAAGCCTGTATTGCTACTTAAAGGAGCCTACAGTTGTCACTGTTCCCATGTGCCTTTTTGTCATGGAAGCAGGAAACACAGGAGGCCTTGCTAATGGCTGAGGGTCACAGGCACCTGACTGACGTATCTGGCAGCATAGTGATGCTGAGCATCTTTTCCTGTGTCTGTTGGCCATCTGTATGTCGTCTTTGGAAGAGTGTTCAGGTTCTCTGCCCATTTCTTAAGCAGAGTGTTTGTTTTTTGATGTTGAGTCATAAGAGTTCTCTGTATGTTTTGGATATTAACTCCTTATCGGGTGTCTCATTTGCAAATATCTTCTCTCATTCAGAGGGCTGACTTTTTGTTTTGTCAATAGTTTGCTGCACAAAAGCTTCTTCATTTGAAGTGGTCCATGTTGCTTGTCTTTATTTCCTTGCCCGAGGAGACATATCCAAAAAATATTGCTAAGGCTGATGTCTTCTGGGAGTTTATAGTTTCAATTCTTACATTTAAATCTTTAACCCATTTTGAGTTTATTTTTGTATATTCTGTGAGGTAGTAGTCCATTTTTATTATTTTATATGTAGTTTTCCCAGCACCAGTTATTTGAGAGGCTGTCTTTCCCCCATTATGTATTCTTGCCTCCTTTGTCATAGACGACTTGACTATATAAGTGTACATTTTTTCTAGATCCTTTATTGTGTTCCATTGATCTATGTGTCTTCTTTTGTGCCAGTCAGTCAGTCCATTTAGTCACTCAGTTATGTCCAACTCCTTGCGACACCATGGACTGCAGCACACCAGGCCTCCCTGTCCATCACCAACTCTCTCTCATGTCCATCGAGTTGGTGTTGCCATCCAGCCATCTCATCCTCTGTTGTTCCCTTCTCCTCCCGCCTTCAATCTTTCCCAGCATCAGGGTCTTTTCAAATGAGTCCGTCCTTTGCATCAGGTGGCCAAAGTATTGGAGCTTCAGCTTCAACATCACTCCTTTCAATGAACACCCAGGATTGATCTCCTTCAGGATGGACTGCTTGGATCTCCTTGCAGTCCAAGGAACTTGCAAGAGTCTTCTCCAACACCACAGTTCAAAAGCATCAATTCTTCAGCGCTCAGCTTTCTTTATAGTCCAACTCTCACATTTATACATGACTACTGAGAAAACCATATCTTTGACTGGATGGACCTTTGTTGGCAAAGTAATGTCTCTGCTTTTTAATATGCTCTCTAGGTTGGTCATAACTTTCCTTCCAAGGAGGAAGCATCTTTTAATTTCATGGCTGCAGTCACCATCTGCAGTGATTTTGGAGCCCTCCCAAAAATAAAGTGTCTCACTGTTTCCACTGTTTCCCCCATCTATTTGCCCTGAAGTGATGGGACCAGATGCCATGATCTTAGTTTTCTGAATGTTGAGCTTTAAGCCAACTTTTTCACTCTCCTCTTTCACTTTCATCAAGAGGCTCTTTAGTTCTTCACTTTTTGCCCTAAGGGTGGTGTCATCTGCAGATCTGAGGTTATTGATATTTCTCCCGGCAATCTTGTGCTTCATCCAGCCCAGTGTTTCTCATGATGTACTCTGCATATACCAGTACCATACTGTTTTGATTACTGTAGCTTTGTAATATAGTTTGAAACCAGGGCTCACAATTCACCCAGTTTGTTCTTCTTTCTTAAGATTGTTTTGGTTATTTGGGATCTTTTGTGTTTCCAGATTCTAAAATTTGAATTATTTATTCTAATTCTATGTAGAATACTATTTATATTTTGCTAGGGATTGCATTCAATCTATAGATAGACTTGGGCAGTATGGTCATTTTTAACAGTGTTTATTCTTCCAATCCATGAAAATGGTATTATCTTTTTCCATGTGTGTGTATCATCTTTAATTTCTTTCATCAGTGTCTTATAGTTTTCTGAATACAAGACTTCTACCTCCTTGGTTAGATTTATTCCTAGGTATTTTATTCTTTTTGATGCAGTTGTAAAAATTAAAGGGGATTCTAATCATGCAGAATAAATAATAACAATATGGCAATATAGTACTCCTACTTCTTCAATATTATGATATGAAAAACCTATTCATATTCTGAAAATGTCCTAAAATAATTAGAACTTCATATATTTGGTATAGATTAATTATTATAGGGGACTTTGACCTCAAGCAAATAGACTTCCAGTTTTTCTTCGACAAAAATAAAACTTGGAATCAACCAAGAATGTCTGTTCATGGTCTATAGTCATGGTGAGTCACTTGCAAGTCCCCTGCAAAAATGAAGAGAACTCTTTTATATAGGGGAAAGGAAGTTGAGGGCCTGTGCTGACTTTTTAATGTATGCCATCTACCTTGGGCCCAAGCTAAACACACATCCTTTGTGCTGATAAAATCTGGGAATGCACACCTGTACCAATGCATTCAACCTTAAAAGGCACTAAGTCAATTGCCACATCATATTTTCTGCTCTGTCCTTGGGACAAGGTCATATTTCTGTGCACTGAGTTTCGCAAACTTTAGGACACATATATTAGGCTTAATGGTCCAGGCTCCTCAACTTGAGTCTGCATACTTGAATGAGGAAAACCACCCTATCAGTTAGTTCCCTGCTCCCTTCAGGAAAAAGACTTCCCCAGAAAGTCTCTGGCTTATCTTGTGTGTTTTCAGGGATTAAAAAGAGTTAGTGTGGAAGGCTCCATCAGGGTACAGAGGGGAGGATAGTTAGCATCATGACTTTTCCCTAGTCTAAGTGTCTTTGAAAAATTCAGAAGCCTTCCCATAGATAACCTAGTTTTATTTCTGTCTTCTCTATACCTCCTTCTTGGGATCAGCAATCCCCAAACCAGGTTTGGAAGTTGGCTGCCAATGAGGGAGGACTTTGGTTAAATTGACCCCAATTGCCTGAATGGTCCCTGATTAATTACCGTTTAGGGATATTGTGATCCTTAAATAAGCAGCTATAGGCAGAAGAGAGACTGCAGATTAGAGAAAAAAGTGCTTGTCGGTGTTCTCTGTGTTCCTTGGTTCCACTGCTTGCTACAGACATTTTGGGTGGGATCTGAGAATTTAGATGTTTCAACCACTTGAAACACTAGTAAGAATAATTTTTGAAAGAATTTATCCTGAGGAAGTTAGGTAATTGTCCCTTTTGAGAGGGCATTGAGAGGCCCCAAGAAGAAAATATTTCACCAAGGTCTTAATGTCACTTAGCTTGTGAAATAGCCACCCAGATTCTGAGAAATGTCTGTAAAGTTCTAAAACTTCCGTTGGAACTTAGTTGACATATATGCCTAACTCCAAAAAGAACTCCTAGGAGATACTCTAAAAGGGCCCTGCTTAATGCTTGCACTGTTCCCCCCTGAGCTCACAAACTTTTTATGTAGCAGATGAAAATCAAGCATTTTGCTGATGCTCCAGTAGCATGACATGGCTTTAAGGCAGCCAGCCATCTGCAAAATGTCTAGAAACGCAAGTGTATACCATCATCTCCTTTCTTTCTGGCCTCTAATTTCATAACAGAGAAGTATAAAGTGGATTTTTTTAAAGTGTCACCATACTGTAGAAACAGATTGAAGGAAGATAGATTTGGGAGTGTAGAGTTTGCTGTAGGAGGGAATCTAGGTCCCAGAAGGGAAGACATGTGGCTGACGTCAGAGCCCATACAGCCTCCTTGAGTAGAGTGGAAGCTTCCTGATTGTAAAGAGCCACAGTACCAGCAGTATTTATTGAGCAACTACTTTGCACTTGCTTTTTAATGAATTCTTTGACCCAAATTTTAACTAATGTATGAGTTGGTTATTAAAAGCATTCTATTTTTAAAAATTAATTTTTATTGGAACTTAGTTAATTTACAATGTTGTGCTAGCTTCTGCTGTACAGGAAAGTGAATCAGTTATATATATACATATATCTACTCTTTTTTAAATTCTTTTCCCATATAGGTCATTACGGAGTATTGAGAAGAGTTCCCTGTGCTATACAGTAGGTTCTTATTAGTTATCTGTTTTATATGTAGCAGTGTGTTTATATGCCAATCCCAGTCTCCCAAATTATCTCCTCCCCTACCCTCCCCTCCCCATAACCATAAGTTTGTTTTCTACATCTGTGACTCTATTTCTGTTTTGTAAATAGGTTTCATTTGTAACATTTGTTTTCGATTTCACCCGAAAGCAATATCATTTGATGTTTGTTTTTCTGACTTACTTCACTAAGATGACAATCTCTCGATCCATCTATGTTGTTGCACATGGCATTGTTTCCTTCTTTTTGTGACTGAGTAATATTTCACTGTGTGTAGTATCACATCTTTATCCATTCCTCTGTCAATGGTCTATTTTTCTAAGTGGGGAAGTAATCTTCTTAAGGTTACACAGCTGTTAAGTGCTAAAGTCAGAGTTTGAAACTGTGACCAGCCAGACTCCCAAGTTGTGGGAAAACTTAAAAGGAAAACAGATGTTC
This sequence comes from Muntiacus reevesi, assembly GCF_963930625.1. NCBI lineage: Eukaryota > Metazoa > Chordata > Mammalia > Artiodactyla > Cervidae > Muntiacus > Muntiacus reevesi. The sequence goes on from NC_089252.1 coordinate 68,447,176, forward strand.
AAAAAATTCACTAACCCTATGTTATAAATTTAATAGTGTCCTCCGACCCCAATTCATATTTGGAAACCCTAACCCCTAATGTGATGTATTTGTAGATGGCCTTTAAAGAGGTAATTAATGTCACATGAGGTCATAAGTGTGGGGCCTGAAGTCAGCAGGACTGATATCTCATAAGAAGAGGAAGAGGCACCGGTAGCATGCACATACAGAGAAAAGGCAGGGTGAGGACACAGTGGGAGAGCGGACAGCTAGAAGCCAAGGAGAGAAGCCTCAGGAGACACTTAACCTGCCAAACCCTTGATCGTCCAGAACTGTAAGAAACAAATTTATATTATTTAAGCTACCCAGTCTGTGATATTTCACTATGGTAGCCTTAGCAAACCAGTACACCCCACCATCTTTGTGAGTGGAACACTTTGCCATTCCTTGACTTTGAGTTTATTCATGTGATTTGTTTGGGTCCACAGAATGTTAGCAGACCTGATGTGAATAGAGGCTTAAGAGACATTTGTGTGGTTTGGCTTGCTCTCTTGTGCCTGGGAAAGTGCTAGTGCCATAAGAAAGACACATTCCTTGTAGCTGGTCCAAGGGAGGATGAGAAAAATGTGGAGTAGGGCCTTGCAGCTTGAAGCAAAGCCAACTGGCTGAACCTGGTCTAAGTTAGTCAATGCTAAGGTGCTGCAATTTGAAGCCAAATCGCCCGAACTGACCTCCATATCCGTGATAGCATATGATCATTGTCTTAAGCTCCTGAGTTTTGTTAGGCAGCATTATGGTGGCAATAGTTAACTGTTAACATTAGTCAAAGATCAGACTAGGCAGCTTCACATAATTTCTGCACAATAGTTTCTCTGGCCATTCATTAGCGGTGGGATGGAAGGATATTTGGAGAGAAGGTAGACAAATGGCAGTTCTAATAATTCTGTTGACTTCTGAATTAGGAGGAGAAGTTGTATTTCTCTAGGAATATGTATATTGGTGGAATTGAACTGTTATTTTCCACTTCTTCTAGGATAATATTTGTAGTTGTTCAGTTGCTAAGTTGTGTCCGACTCTTTGCAACCCCATGGACCACAGCATGCCAGGCTCTCCTGTCCTTCACCATCTCCCAGAGCCTGCTCAAACTCATGTCCGTTGAGTTGGTGATGCCATCCAGCCATCTCATCCTCTGTCATCCCCTTCTCCTCCTGCCTTCTGTCTTTCCCAGCATCAGGGTCTTTTCTAATGAGTCAACTCTTGACATCAGGTGGCCAAAGTATTGACACTTTAGCTATAGTGTCAGTCCTTCAATGAATATTCAGGATTGACTCCCTTTAGGACTGACTGGTTTGATCTCCTTGCAGTTCAAGGGACTCTCAAGAGTCTCCTCCAACACCACAGTTCAAAATCATCAATTCTTCAATGCTCAGCCTTCTTTATGGTCCAACTCTCACATCCATACATGACTACTGGAAAAACCATAGCTTTGACTCTATGGACTTTGTTGGCAAAGTAATGTCTCTTCTTTTTAATATGCTAAGTTGGGCATAGCTTTTCTTCCAAGGAGCAAGTGTCTTTTAATTTCATGGCTGCTGTCACTGTCTGCAGTGATCTTAGATCCCAAGAAAATAAAGGCTGTCACTGTTTCCAATGTTTTCCCTTCTATTTGTCATGCAATGATGGGACTGGATGCCATGATCTTGGTTTTTTGAATGTTGAGTTTTAAGCCAGCTTTTTTACTCTCCTCTTTCACTTTCATCAAGAGGCTCCTTAATTCCTCTTCACTTTCTGCCATAAGGGTCGTGTCATCTGCATATCTGATATTTCTTCCAGCAATTTTGATTCCAGCTTGTGCTTCAGCCTGGCATTTCCCATGATGTACTCTGCATATAAGTTAAATAAGCAGAGTGACAGTATGTAGCCTTGATGCACTCCTTTCCCAATTTGGAAACAGTCACTTGTTCTATGTCCAGTTCTGACTTTTGCTTCTTGACCTGCATACAGGTTTCTCAGGAGGCAGGTAAGGCGTTCTGGTATTCCCATCTCTTTAAGAATTTTCCACAGTCTGTTGTGATCCACACAGTCAAAGGCTTTAGTGTAGTCAATGAAGCAGAAGTAGATGTTTTTTCTGGAATTCTCTTGCTCTTTCTATGATCCAACAAATGTTGGCAATTTGACCTCTGGTTCCTCTTCTTTTTCTAAATCCAGCTTGAACATCTGGAAGTTCTCTGTTCACATACTGTTAAAGACTAGCTTGGAGGTTTTTGAGCATTACTTTGGTAGTGTGTGAGATGAGTGCAATTGTGCAGTAGTTTGAACATTTTTTTGACATTGCCTTTATTTGGGATTGGAATGAAAACTGACCTTTTTCAGTCCTGTGGCCACTGCCGAGTTTTCCAAATTTGCTGGCATATTGAGTGCAGTGCTTTCACAGAATCATCTTTTAGGATTTGAAATAGCTCAGCAGGAATTTCATCACCTCCACTTGCTTTGTTTTATAGTGATGATTCCTATGGCCCACTTGACTTCACACTTCAAGATATCTAGCTCTAGGTGAGTGGTCACACCATTGTGGTTATCTGGGTCATTAAAGTCTTTTTTTGTACAGTTTTTCTGTGTATTCTTTCCATCTCTTCTTAATATCTTCTGCTTCTTTAGGTTTATACTGTTTCTGTCCTTTATTGTACCCATCTTTGCTTGAAAAGTTCCCTTGGTATCTCTAATATTCTTGAAGAGATCTCTATAGTCTTTCCCATTCTATTGTTTTCCTCTGTTTCTTTGTATTGGTCACTTAGAAAGGCTTTCTTTTCTCTCCTTGATGTTCTTTGGAACTCTGCATTCAAATGGGTATATATTTCTTTTACTCCTTTACCTTTCATTTCTCTTCTTTTCTCAGCTATTAGTAAGGCCTCCTCGGACAACCATTTTGCCTTTTTGCATTTCTTTTTCTTGGAGATTGTTTTGATCACCACCTCCTGTACTATGTCACGAACCTCCATTCATAGTTCTTCAGGCTCTCTGTCTATTAGATCTAACCCCTTGAATCTATTTGTCACTTCCACTGTATAATTGTAAGGGATTTGACTTAGGTCATACCTGAATGGTCTAGTTATTTTCCTGACTTTCTTCAATTTAAGTCTGAATTTGGCAAAAAGGAATTTGTGATCTGAGCCGCAGTAAGCTCCTGGACAATATTTAAATGGATGAAAAACACTCCTACACACTCACACAGATGAATGGAGAGAGAATGGCCCTGTGCTTGTTGCAGTGACTTATACTGAGTTTAATGTCTTGCCTTTGTCTCTTCCTAGCTATGAGTGACCTGGAACACATTACATAACCTCACTGACCTTTAGTCTTTCTATCTGAAAATGAGAGTGCTAATGATATCCTTCACACCCAGATACAATTTTGTCTCCCACATGTTTGTTCTGATCCCACAGTTGGAAGTGTCTGACTCAGAGCAAATACTCTTTATATTGCCTCTTATAGTCCAGGAAGCTTGAAGGGATGGGGTAGGGTGGGGAAGATTTGAGAAACACAAACTTTTGGAAATGTGTTTTGCTATCTGGGTGTTTGGAGATACTTAGTTCAGAGGGGCCAGTAGGACAGGTTGCACTGCCTTCATGCTGACCTGGGTTGGTTATGAAGTCTTGAATCCTGATTATGTGGCCCAATGGGGGAAGGTGTGGAGTCCCAGACTGTCAGAGCTAAAGGACCCCACGGAGGTGACAAATAATAGATAAGTTCTAGTTTGACAAGTTGGAGCCCTGATTAATAGTTCAGGTTCCAGGTTCCAGAATTTGTGACTTGGGACACATTATTCAGCCTTTTTGAATCTTTGTTTCTTTATCTGTAAAAAGAAAAGAATAGTAGTGTGTATCTTTCATAGTTAAGCTTTCCATTATTATGAAAATCACATTAAACCAAGGCTCTTAAGCCCTTAGCATAGTATCAAGTTGCAGATAAGCACTCACAAATATAATCTTGAGGTATTTAATTTATCCAGACTTCCCCAGTGGTTCAGTGGGAAAGAAACCGTCTGTCAAGCATGATGTGGGTTCGATCCATGGTTCAGGAAGATCGCCTGGAGAAGGAAATGGCTACCTACTCCAGTATTCTTGCCTGGGAAATCCCATGGACAGAAGAGCCTGTCCATGAGGTCCAAAGAGTTGGACCCAACTTAGCAACTAAACAACAATAAATTTAATTTATCCACTCTAGTCCCCTCCTTTTGTGGATAAATAAACTGAGGCTCCCTGAGGTATGCTGATCTTCTCAAGTCATAAGCAAATGATGTGCCAAAGTAGGACTAGACTGGAGAAAAATTTTCCAAGTGATATATACCTAAAACAGAGGCGTCCTAACCTGTTCAGAGGTTAAGAGGCAGTATATAGTCTGCAGACCCAGGAGAGAGAGTTAGAGCTATAACTTTTCAGTATTGAAAATGTCCCAGAATCTACATCTAGCCTATCATTGTTGCAAGAGTCCTTTCCTTAGTTGCTCATGGTAGCTTGGCTTGATCTGTTATTACCACCAGCGACAAGAAGCTCATCACCTACTATGTCAGCGCATCCCACCTAGAACAACTTACTACCAAGTTTTTCCTTATATTGAGCCTTAATGTAACATCTATTTCTTGATCCGCATAGACTGAATCTAATATTTTTCCATACCCTAGTCTTTGAGTGTTTGCAGGCAGCTGTCTCCTGCTCTCACTGACTCTGCCAAGCACACATTCATTCAACAAGTGTGTATTGAACAGCATGTCAGGATTGTTTTAGAGGTAATAAACAGGAAACTCAGACTTAAACATTTCATTCATTCATTCATCTGTTTGACAAATTTTCATTAGGTATGTTTTATGTTCCAGGCACAATTCTAGATATTGAGGGCAGAGCAGTGAATATAACAGTCTCTACCCATATGGAGTTTGCATTCTAGTGTGAGAAGATAGACAATGAACAAATAAAAGGTTTAGCTCAATGAATAAACATATAGTAATTCAGAGGAAAAGTGCTTTGGAAAAAGGAAACGGAAGTAGAATGAAGGGTGCAGAGAATCCTGAGCTGTGGTTGTGTGGGGGATGGTGCCATTCAGCTGAACACTTCAGGGGGCGGGCGCAGCTCAGTTCCCCATTTCTTTATCCGTGCTCCTCTCAGGTTTGCTTTGTGCCGGACCAGCTCCCTTTGTGTTAGCCACGTGGCTCTCCATGGACCAGGGCTGTGTGTTCTCATATACGTTAGAAGGAGATGGGTGTTAGCTTCTACAACAGGGAAACAGATGTTCCAAGCTCTACTCTGACAGATTCACCCTTGAACTCTGTGTCCAAGGGGAATATCATGCACTGATTAGCTTTCACCTTGGTTTGTTTCCATGTGAACTTTTATTCATTCTTTATTTTCCCGTGTGAACTTTTAGAGGGACACATCCACTTCTAAAGTGAGAAGTGTGGAAGTGTGCTCGTTGTCACCCAGAGCATATGGTTGCCAGGAAATAGGGGAAGAGGAGCCTTGTGATAGGAAGGCAACTGTGTCATCCACTGCAAATACTATATGTAGGCTCTCAGGGCTTACAAAGATTGATAGGACACAATCCCTGATCTTACAGAGGTCACAGCTTAGTGGAGGGATACGAATGATTACGTAATTCCATAACGGGGATTAGCATGCTAGCTGGCTCAAGACAGTTGTCAGTCTTCTAGGGTAAGGGTATGATAAAGGGGTTAGGGGTCCTAGAAGAATCATTCTAGAATAGTCAATACTACTCAGGATTTCTGTGTTCCCAGCTCTTCATTCCCCTATTGGTAACAACCTTACCTATGAAAGTTTGTGGAGTTCTTTCATTTAAGGGGAGTATACTTCTCCACCCTACAGAATTTGCTTTGGCCAATGGGATACTGACAGACCTGAAGTCAGTGGAGGCATGAAACATGCTTGTACATATGGCCTTCCTTCCTGCACTCTGCCATGCCTGCAGAATCATGTACCTGGGCTCAACCTGCTTGTTTCAGGAAAGAGAAGAGAAACAAGTGGTGCAGAATCACCCCAGCTGAGTCACTTCAGTGGAACTCAGGTTCAGTCTTCTAGCCCCATTCAACCTCTACAACCATGAGCTAAGTAAATGCTTATTAAGTGTACCCTTAGAGTTTTGTGATTGCTTGTTATGCAACTTTATTGTGGCTGACAAATACAGGCTAGAAGAACATCTTTGTAGCATTTGAAAACGTTCTAAATTATTTTAGTTCTCATATAACATAGCAAGAAATATAGTCATCTAGTTTTTTGTTCTAGAAGTCTTTGCAAATCAAGAGAAGACCCTGAGAATAGCTTGCTCTTTCTAGTCACGGCAGATGTTGGAAGAAGACAGGAAAAGAAGATGTGATCAGAAGAGGCAAATGGCCAGAGAAATGATCAAGCTAGGATTGGCTTCCCTGTACTTTGGCTCCCTGGGGTAATAGGGTGGGATGCATGGATGGAGGGTGGATATGGTGGGGAAAAGGGTCTACTATAAGTGGTCCTGTAGAAGGATGCAAGGAGACACTGCAACAGGGATGAGTTCAGACATGGCAGAGACTCTGAGGGGTGCCTAGAAGAGGCATCAGTGAGAGCCCCAAGGGAGGCCCAATCAGCCAGAAAGCACTGTTGGGTCTTGAAGCTGAGAGGCCAGTTGGCAAGTCACAACAGCCAGAGGTGTCCCAGCAGGCATTGATGGGTTGCCCGGGGTGGAACTACCTCACTTTGGGGGAGGTCATTCAGGGTCAGTTCAGCCCTGCCTCTCCATAGCCTAAACCAGAGAGGATTCAGAGGGTACCAGGTCTGTTCAAGGATGCTCCACTCTCTTCATTCACCAGCCCAACCATATACATAGAAGATGGGATGGAGCCTGGGAGACAGGCTTCAGAAACCTGAGAATCTGAGCATTTTGACCTCAAGAGACTATGTACTTAATTCAACAGATTCTTCAAATTTAGAATCAGACCCAAGAGTAACAGCTTAAACTAAATTCAGTTTTCTTTTCTTGCTTACCAGTGGGGAGGGGGCTTGTGAGGAAGAACAGGCCAGTTATTGACCGAATGAAGAAACCACATTTTCTTTGTACACAGAAGAGTAATGGGGATGGATTTTCAATCCTGCCACAGTTAAGATCCAGCATAGTGAGGTCTGAAGTGGTGGAGAGCTCTGGGGTGCTGGAAGCACTGCAGAGATTGTCTCTGACTCAGAATGAAGAGGGGCAGGGCTGGGGACTCGAGAGAATTAAGTGCTCCTAACAAGCTGAATCTTACAGGAGTGGTAGCCCAGTGGTGCCCAGATGAAGAACCAAGTTGCAAAGAAGGGACTGAGGTGGGAAGTGGCGTGCACAAGGGTCTAGGTTGGGGGGAAGCACCTAGAATTTCTCTAGGTGACCTACATGGGATGATTGAGTGTCCTTGTTGCCTGGGAAACTGCAGGGATCTGAGAGTCAGGAAGGTGAGTGAGCATGTGCTGGCCGAGGCAGGGACTTGCTCTGCCTTCTCTTTTGTCCTCTCAGCCAGACAGCCCGTGAATATCCCAAGGATTTCATTTTACTTGTAGGAAAATGTACAGCATGGGGAAGAGGTGGGCTGAGACCAGGGCAGTAGGTGAGGCGCTGCATGCATGTATCTCACTTCGTCCCCACAGCAGCTTTCTCATCCCAGTATTAGTCTCTAATCCATCTCGGCTCTTACTTATATTCAGGATACAAACAGAATCAAACCACTTCTTTTTTTAAAAAAAAATTTATTGGAGTATAGTTGATTTAGTCTCATCAGTTATATGTATACATAAAGCCTTTCTGGTTTTTTGTTGTTGTTGCTGTTGTTTTTTAGATTCTTTTCCCATGTAGGTCATTATAGATTATTGAGTAGAGTGCCCTGTGCTATGCAGTAGGTTCTTATAAGTTACCTGTTGTATATGTATAGTGTCTATATGTCAGTCCCAATTTATCCCTCCCCCCTTACTCCTGCTAACCACAAGCTTGTTCTCTGTATCCTTAACTCTACTTCTGTTTTGTAAATAACTACATTTGTACCCTTTAAAAACATGATTCCACATATAAGTAGTGCCATATTTGTCTTTCTGTGTCTGACTTCACTTGATGTGATAAATCTCTGTGTCTATCCATTTTGCTGCATATGGTATTATTTCATTCTTTTTTATGGCCAAGTAGTATTCCATTATATACTTACATCTTTTTTTATCCCTTCCTCTGTTGATGGACATTTAGGTTGCTTCCATGGCTATTGTAAGTAGTGCTGCAGTGAACATTGGGGCACATGTATCTTTTTGAATTATGGTTTTCTCTGGGTGTTGGACCAGGAATGTGATTACTGGGTCATATGTTAGTTTTATTTTTAGTTTTTAAAGGAACCTCTATACTATTCTCCATGCAACTGTTACCAATTTACATTCCCACCAACAGTATAGGAAGTTTCCCTTTTCTCCATACCCTCTCCAGCATTTATTGTTTGTAAGGTTTTTTTTGGTGATGGCCATTCTAACCCATGTGAGATGATATCTCCTTGTAGTTTTGGTTTGCATTTCTCTAATAATTAGTGATGTGGAATATCTTTTCATGTGTCAAACCACTTCTTATTCCTCCATCACTTCCCAACTTGCCTGTTGGTCCAAACCACAGCTGTCTCTCACTTGGATTACTTTAATAGCCTCCTAACTGGCTTCCCTACCCCCACCCTACCTCCCCATCCTCCACACATGTTCACGGAGATCCATAATACACACCGAAGTCTGATTATGACATCTCTCTGCACAAAGCCATCCAAAGGCTCCTCACATGACTCACAGTAAACCCCCAGACCTCGTGGGAGTCTGCTAGACCCTCCATGATCCGGCCGCCCTTATCCTTCCCAATCTCAGCCCCTGCTTACCCCTGTTCTGTTGACCCCAGTCACTTGTTTTCTCTTCATGGAATGCTTTTTCTTCACATATCCTCAGAAAGCCTTTATCCTCTGCCATCCCTCTGGTGTGCTACGCCCCCACCCTTGTATCTATTTCCTGCCAATGAGGAGGTAAGGTCCTCAATTAGGAGTCTAAGCAGCAAGGGGCTGAGCTGGTTGGGACTCCTGGTCAACCCTTCACTTGATCACTTGATGATTATGCACTTGGATGCAGGCCAGTACAGCAGCTTGGTGAGGAGCCGGGGCAGAGCCAGGCCCTGCTCCTGTCCCCTCGCCATTCCCTTCTTCATCCTCTTGGCTCACTCACTGTCAAGGGAAGCTCAAGGGGGAAGAAACTGCCAGTGCCTTCCTTATGCCCATGAGATCTGGCCATTTGGCAGGCATTGGAGATAAAACTGTTGATGACTTCAGAGATCTTTGTGCAAGAAACAAAAATGCTAGCATGGTGTATTTAAGCAGTATTAGATGTCTGTATTAGTTGCAGCAATAGCAGGAAAGAGAAAGTTATGCTATTCTAGGAAGAAGCACAGAGAATATGTTGTCTGAACAAAGTCTGCAAAGGGAATGGCTTGTGAAATGGACCAATTGGGATCAGAGTGAGGTTGAAGGAAAGAAAGTCAGTACTAAAGTTCATGTGCAGAAGCTACAGAAGGATACAGACCATTTGGTGATTGACCTGAGTTGGAGGCATCTGTGAGAGCCTTGGGTCCTACTGACAACTACATGCCCAGAGCCAGATCAGTGAGGACCCAGTGATCAAGGCTGGAGGCCATATGTGGAGACCCTCAGCATATGCACAGCAGGTGACTTGATGGATGGGTTTGGAGATCTCAAGCAGAGAGGGCTGGAACGCAACCCTGGAGAGCACCAAGCTTTGGATATGTTGAGAAAGAGACATCTACCAACGAGGCCCAGTGAAGGAGTGTGATGGGGTAGAAACTAGATACAATCATATTGCTGAAGACACAACTGAAAGTGTCAGGCAGGAGTGGCTAAGAGCCCCAAACCGTACAGGGAGGCCACGGTCAGACTATGCATGGAATTTAACAATTAAGAGATCAGTGTTGATGGGAGGGAACCACCTGGCATTCAGTTAGGGCACATGTAACGGCTTGGTGAAAAGGAGAGCCATGGGAAAGCCAGGTCGGTACCCAGTGAGGGCAGACATCAGCAACCTTGCTGTGCGCTAAGTAGCCTCAGTCATGGCCAGCTCTGTGTGACTGTATGGACTGTAGCCCACCATGCTCACCCTCCATGGGATTCTCCAGGCAAGAATACTGGAGAGGATTGCAGTGCCCTCCTCCTGGAGAGCTTCCCAACCCAGGGATCGAATCCATGTCTCTTTCAACTCAGACATTGGCAGGGAGGTTCTTTACCACTAGCACCACCTGGGAGGCCCCATCAGACACCCCGGACTGATCAATTCAGACCTTGTAGTGAGAATAACATAAAATTCACCAGTCCACGTTTACAGCTTCTCAACTACATCCTGTGGATAACAGAACACCAGTATTTTAAATAGACACCCCTGTGTTCATCATGAATTTTTTTTAACACTTTTACATCTTTATCTAAAAATTAGCTTTTTGTCAGCTCTGGAAGATTGCTTGGGATTTGTTGCCACGGAACAAAAATAAAATTGGGGGCATCTGAAAGAATGAGAGGGAGAAACTGCAAGTTACGGGGTCATTACTATTCAGGAATCAATAATCCTGAAACTCAGTATCAATGCCAAGCTGTAGAATGTATCCTCTGAAGAAAGAAGCTTCCATCTTAAAGTCTGTTTTGGATAATGCCAATAGGGAAAGGACTTGTAGTGGGACAAAATAGATTTTCCAACTAGTAGTTTTATCCTGTAAAAAGGAAAAGGAAACCCATAGAATATCATAAGAAGTAAGGCTGTTTAGAGAACCTCATCTAGAAGCTGCGTGAGTAATTTCAACGATGCAGTGCAGGTGTCCTGATCAGCTGCAGGTGACTGTGGAGTGCAGCAAGGGGAACGCTTGGGAGAGGATCATGCTACCCTGAGTCTGTTTGATTTATAATATCTCCTTATGATTGTGACTGAGCGCCACACAAATATCTCAAGAGGAGTCGTGTAAGGTTGTGCGTTGTGGCCTTGATGAGTGATGTTCCTTACTCCAGGCTGGGAGTGTCCTGCCTTGACATTGATTCTTCTCCTGTTTGGTGTGCTCATCCCCAAATGTTCACACATGGCTATTACTCTCTCTATTCTCAGGCCTGTGCCTAAGCACTGCCTTCCCTATGAAGCCCTCTCTGACAGCCCTATTTAAAATAACACTTGCATTCATCCATCCCCTCACCTGCTCCTCTTCCCTGCTTTATCTTTCTTTATAGCACTTATTGTGTGCCATGTGTGTGTGCTAAGTCGCTTCAGTAGTGTCCGACTCTTTGTGACCTGATGGACTGTAGCCTGCCAGACTCCTCTGTCCATGAAATTCTCCAGGAAAGAATACTGGAGTGGGTTGCCGTGCCCTCCTCCAGAGGATCTTCCCAACTCAGGGATCAAACCTGCATCTCTTATGTCTCCTGCACTGGCAGGGGAGTTCTTTACCACTGGAGCCACCTGAGAAGCCCATAGCACTTACTATCTTATGATATATATTCTTTCAGAATGTCAGCTGCTTAAAGGAATGGTTTCGCCTATCTTGATCACTGGTATATTCCTGATGTCTAGTAGAGTGTATGGCACCTCATAGGCACTCAGTGAATATTTTTGGAATGAATGAAGGATGGGCGTTGACAGTCTGCTATGTTTTCAGCTCCAGAGAGGGATTGTCAAGCTTCTAGAAAAGTAATTCCCTCATAAAGTTCACCATCAAGTCTCCACTTAGCCTCCTTTCTCCAGCAGGTCTGTGGTTCCTGCCTCTTCCTTCCAAGAGTGAGCAGCAAGGTTCAGGTTTGCCAGGAGCTTCCAGGATGTACATCCTGGGTCTTCTATCTTCCATTGTGTAAATCCGTCCTCCTTTCAAAAGTCTCACAGATCCCAGACTGGTGCCATTCCTGAAACCTATGGATATTTAGAACCTCAGTGCCCGAAGGAGCCTGGAAAGCCCATCTGTCCAGTCTAAACTTCTCTAGGTGGAGAAACTAGAACTCAGAAAGGTGTCCTAACGTCCCTCATGCCATGCAGCCCATTGGGTGGATGGGGCCTGCCAAGGAGAGGAAAGGACATGACGTGTGTGATCATATGTGAACCTTGCAAAAGGTGTGGGTCTAGTGTCATGAGTCCATGGACAGGTTGAAAATAGAGGATCAGAAATGTTAAGTTACTTTTTCAAGGCTGCTCAGCTGCTGAGTGTTAAAGTCAGGATTGGGACCCAGGTTTGTTTTGATTCTAAACTGTTCCATGGAGTAGATTCTGTTTGTGCTATAATTTGAGAGGAATGTCATATCCTGGCCTGCTGCCCTTGTCGATGGTGAATGTGCGGCCATGTCCTTCTCTGTGGTTGGTTCCTTTTGTATTTCTGAAAGATGGTTTTCACCTTTCCTGTTGTTCCAGCAGAACAGGTGTTCCTCTCTTCTGTCTAGCAGTCAGTCCTCTGCTGAGTCATTTTTCTTTCTCTTTTTTCTCCATCTGCACCTGTTCGTCCTCTCCCTGGCCTCTCCTATGCATTTAAACATGCCTGGTTTCATGTACATCTCACTGTCTAAAGGAAAGCAGCTGCCCAGTTATCCTGCATTCCCCTGCAGTGACAATCTTTGCTCATTCTTCAATTCTGGGATTCCCAGATGCATCCTCCACATTTCCCATTCCCTCTTCGACCCTCTATCCTTATGAGTTTCAAAGCTGTTTTGGCTCCTTCTGTCCTTCCCTCCCCCAATACCCTGGTGGCCACCATTCTGTCTTCTACTTTTAAACCTTTCATTGTTTTCGATGCATCATATGAGAGGAATCATGCAGTGTTTGTCTTCCTGTGCCTGACTTAATTCTCTTTGTATAATGCCTTCCAGGGCTATCCATGCTATCACAGATAGTAAGATTTCCTTCTTTTTTAAGGTGAAATTATATTCCATTATGTGATCTCATGTGAAATGTTTTTACTACATCAAAAATAAAGAAAGAAAAAGGAGGGCAGGAAGGAAGGAAAGAAAAAGAAAACAAAGAGACACAGAAAGTTTTGGTGATGATGGATATATTTATTACTGAGATTGTGGTGATGACAACACAAGTGTACACTTATGTACAAGCTCACCAAATTGTATACATCAATGATGTGCAGATTTTTGTTTAACCAATTATACCTCAGAAAAGCTGGGGAAAAAATAAAATATCTATGACAAGACACGTTACCTATTTAAATAAAGGTTAATTGCACACATGAAAAAAGAGCCTTTCTTGCTGAGAGCACCAGCAGCCTCTTTGTTGATAAGTCCTGTGACCTTTCTTCAGATTCATCTTTCTTGACTCTACAGCATTCTACATGGGGAACCACTCCATTGTTCCCTGAACTCTCTTCCTTGGAACTGTGCGTCAGCGTACTCTTTGGCTTTCTGCACAGCCCTCTACAGCTTAGTTATTGTTTGTGGATCTCTGGTAGATTGCAGAGATGGCTTCGTTAATCTCTTCCATTCCAGGTGCATGTCCCTGTGCGTTGTGGCTTTGCTGATCCTCCTTCAAGAGGTAGTGTTTATTTCTGCCTCCATTTAATCTAAACATGATCACATGAGCTGCTTTAAGAAAATTAGAAAACGGATTTTAGAGAAATTAGCAAGCAGTGTTTTAAAATGGCTTGCCACATTAGTGCTTGTCATTTTCTGACTGTGATTGGAACTCTGAGCCAACAGTGTGAAGGAGCTGCAGCCAACCTGCTGGAGAGGTCATATGAAAGGTAGCCAAGATACCCTGGCCTCACGATTTCCAGACAAGTGAGAAAGATTTAGATCAGTGAGTTCATCTGAATCATCAATTCACTGTAACCATATGACCTCAGGTAAAACCAGCACAAGAAACAAACAAACAAACAAACACTCAAGTGAATCCAGAGCAAACTATCAAACTGCAGACTATGCAAATCAAGGCTACTAGGTAGTAGGGCATTTGTTACATAGCAGTAGAAAACCAATACCACCTTTTATTTCATCTATTCCTTCTGTTTTTGTGGTTTTTAAAAATCTATATGGCATATCCTCTTCTCTGAATATTCCTATTAATATGTGCATTCTAACAATTCCCAAAGAGGCAGTGCCAAAGAATGCTCAAACTACCGCGCAATTGCACTCATCTCACATGCTAGTAAAGTAATGCTCAAAATTCTTCAAGCCAGGCTTCAGCAATACGTGAACTGTGAACTTCCAGATGTTCAAGCTGGTTTTAGAAAAAGACAGAGGAACCAGAGGTCAAATTACCGACATCCGCTGGATCATCGAAAAAGCAAGAGAGTTCCAAAAAACATCTATTTCTGCTTTATTGACTACATTAAAGCCTTTGACTGTGTGGATCACAACCAACTGTGGAAAATTCTTCAGGAGATGGGAATACCAGACCACCTGACCTGCCTCCTGAGACATCCGTATGCAGGTCAGGAAGCAACAGTTAGAACTGGACATGGAACAACAGACTGGTTCCAAATAAGGAAAGGAGTACGTCAAGGCTGTATATTGTCACCCTGCTTATCTAGCTTATATGCGGAGTACACCATGAGAAATTCCAGGCTGGCTGAAGCACAAGCTAGAATCAAGATTGCTGAGAGAAATATCAATAACCTCAGATACGCAGATGACACCACCCTTATGGCAGAAAGTAAAGAAAAACTAAAGAGCCTCTTGATGAAAGTGAAAGAAGAGAGTGAAAAAGTTGGCTTAAAGCTCAACATTCAGAAAACTAAGATCATGGCATCTGGTCCCATCATTTCAGGGCAATAGATGGGAAAACAGTGGAAATAGTGGCTGACTTTATTTTTTTGGGCTCCAGAATCACTGCAGATGGTGACTGCAGCCATGAAGTTAAAAGAGGCTTACTCCTTGGAAGGAAAGTTATGACCAACCTAGACAGCATATTAAAAAGCAGAGACATTACTTTGCCAACAAAGGTCTGTCTCGTCAAGGCTGTGGTTTTTCCAGTGGTCATGTATGGATGTGAGAGTTGGACTATAAAGAAAGCTGAGTGCCAAAGAATTAGTGCTTTTGAACTGTGATGTTGGAGAAGACTCTTGAGAGTCCCTTGGACAGCAAGGAGATCCAAGCAGTCCATCCTAAAGGAGATCAGTCCTGAGTGTTCATTGGAAGGACTGACATTGAAGCTGAAACCCCGATACTTTGGCCACCTGATGCAAAGAGCTGACTCATTGGAAAAGACCCTGATGCTGGGAAAGATTGAAGACAGGATCAGAAAGGGACAATAGAGGATGAGAGGGTTGGATGGCATCACTGACTCAATGGAGATAAGTTTGAGTAAACTCAGTGAGTTGGCGATGGACAGGGGGGCCTGACTTGCTGTGGTCCATGGGGTCCCGAAGAGTTGTACGTGACTGAACTGAACTGAACAATTCCTGAAACAGTATCTCTAAACCAAGTATTCTTCTGCTTCTTGATTGTAAAACCAACTGCCTATTGGAATTAGGTTTCATGGAGCTCAAAATGATCACATCCTATGTGAAATTCACCCCTGCTCTCTCAAACCTGCTTCCCCTCTTCTCCCTAACTCAGAGAATAGAGCAGAAATCTGTACATTTTTCAATCTGTAAATTTCTTCCTTGCCTGCTTCCAACACTCACATTCAATGTGTAGTCCATCACCAAGCTCTATGAATATTCTTCCTTGATCTTGCTTAAAATAATTTACCTCTGCCTATCCCTGTTTTCACTACCCTAATTCCAGGGCCACAATTGTCTGCCAGCATTACTTTCAGCCTCTTCTTAAGTAGACTTACTCTTACCATCTGGTTACCAAACAAGTAAGACTCTCACTGTCCAGCTGCCAACCAATCCATTCTTGAAAGCAGTGCATATTCTTCCACTTTCGGCAAGAGCATTAATCTATGTTCATCAGATCTCCAGGAGATCCGAGTAAACAGGAGATCTGTTTACTTTAACTATTTTCTCCCTACTTGTCAATTTTAGGGATAAATGTGTTAAAATCTCATGTTATGGAATTGTCTAACTCTTTGGGTAGTTCTGTCAGGTTTTGAGTTTTATATTCTGAGCCTGTGTGGTTTTTTTTTTTTTTGTATGTATAAGTTGGAAGTTGTTATAGTTTCCTGATGAATTAAGTGTTTTTATCTTTATGAAGTGACCTCCTTTGATGCTAATAATACTTTCTTCTTTAAATTTTATTTTGTGCAGTAATGTTTATATGCCAGTGCTTATTTGTAAGTTGTTTTCGTAAGTTTATTTTACAACTTTTCTTTGCCTTCATGTTTTAGGTATATTTTTTATCCAGTCTTTATTTTTATCTTTAAACTGGTGGAGTTAGTACATTTCCATTCACAGTGACTACTGATATATTTGGATTTTTTCCCAATTCTTTTATTTTGCATTTGTTTATGTGGGAATTTTTTTATTGAGTTAGGGCTTCCTCTGTCCCCCATTATTCCTTTAGTTTTCTGCTGTTATTTTGGGAATTTTTCCATTCTATTTGTATTATTTAATTGGTTGCTTTAGAAAATTTTCTCCATATTGAATTTTTAAAAGTCTGAAATCAGTTTGCCTTCTCCTCCCCCATAATGTAAGAGATTTAAAATACTTTATTTCCAAATATTCTCTCAGAATGTATATAATATTATTTGATAACTTTTTGTGTCTTGTTCATATTTTATCATATAAATGGGACATTATGACCATTGTTTTATAAGTTAGATAGGTCTTAGGTTTACCCAGATGTTTACCAGCTTCTGTGCCCACTATGGTTTATTAAATCTTCGATCTGTTTGAAATCATTTCCCTTCTTTCTAAAGTATATATTTTAGTCCTTTAGTAAAGATCTTTGGAAATTAAGCCAGTTTTTGTTTGTCTATAGCTGCCTGTATCTCACCCTCATTCTTCAATTATTGCATTGATGGTTATAAAATTTCCAGTTGACAGCTATTTTACTTCAGCACTTTAAATGGGTTCCATTGTTACTGCTGGGGGTCATCCATCAGTCTAAGTGCCATGACACTGGAGGTAAGGTAGGTTGTTTTTCTCTGGGTACCTTTAAAGGCTTTCTCTGTTATTTGGTGTTTGACAGATTCATTACACGATATCACTGTCTAGGCTTCTTTTTAATTATCCTATTTAGACTAACTCATGCCCTTCATCAATTCTGGAAAACTTTGAGCCATTATTTCTTCAAATATCATCTACCTACCAGCCCATTATCTCCTTTCAAAATTCCGATTAGGCGTGTTTTAGATATCATTACTTCACTTTCTGTGTCCCTTAATCTCTGATTTATACTTTTTATGCAATATTTTAAACAATAATTATTATTAATTTATTTTTGCATTCATCTTCCTGTTGAGTAGTAATTCTCTTTTAATTCTAGACTATTTCCAGTTCAATGATTCTTGCTTTAGCTGTGTCTAGTCTGTAATTTCGCTTATACCTTGATTTTTTAATTTTTATTTGCTATATTTTTCATTCATATAATCTCTCTTTGAATCTTTCTTTCAAATATGCCTGGTCATTTTTGAGACATAATCTCAAACTTACCTCTTTAAATGTATTACCTGTGATGTTTTTTAGATTCTAATTCTCACCGTTCTAAAATCTGAAGACATCATGTGTTGTTTTCCTCATTTGGAAAATGGGAATAAAAGTTAAGAAAAACGTATTAAAAGTAATTGCTTTGAGAACTGTTTTGAGGTTTGAATACTAATGATATATAAAGTTCTTAGAGAAATTCCTAGCACAGAGTAAACTACACAAGTGCTGTTGATACTGTTACTGTTGATACTGTTACTACTGCTATTGTCATTTGTAGAACTGATTTTGCTCTTTGCCACCTCCCTCCAAATGACTTATCTTACTCATGTGCTGAGTAGTTTTTGATTGTGAGCTCATGTTCCTTGAAACATTATCAGTGAAAAATTCTTAAGGCTTGTGTGTATCTAAGATGCATTTCTCCAGAAAGGCTATGTAGAGCTCTAAGGCCAGCCCTAACTAGTCTAAATTAAATTCTTGCCTTGGATATTTTTCTTGCCTTTTCGTACTGTTCAAGGTCAATTTTCCTTCCAGTACCAAAGAGGGACAATGCCAGAGAATGTTCAAACTACTGCACAATTGCACTCATTTCACACGCTAGCAGGTAATGCTCAACCTAGGCTTGAATCCTTCAACCTAGACTTGAATGATATGTGAACTGAAAATTCCAGATGTACAAGCTAGATTTAGAAAAGGAAGAGGAAGCAGAGATCAAATTGCCATTATCCATCGGATCATAGAAAAAGCAAGGGAATTCCAGAAAGACATCTACTTGTGCTTCATTGACTACACTAAAGCCTTTGACTGTGTGGATCACAACAAACAGTGGAAAATTCTTAAAGAGGTGGGAATACCAGAACACCATACCTGCCTCCTGAGAAGCCAATATGCAGTTCAAGAAGCAACAGACATGGAACAACAGACTGGTTCCAAACTGGTAAAGGAGTACATCATGGCTGCATATTGTCACCCTGCTTATTTAACTTATATGCAGAGTACATCATGCAAAATGCCAGGATGGATGAACCACAAGCTGGAATCAAGATTGCCAGGAGAAATATCAGATATGCAGATGACACCACCCTTATGGCAGAAAGTGAAGAGAAGCCAAAGAATCTCTTGATGAAGGTGAAAGAGGAGAGTAAAAATGTTGGCTTAAAACTCAACATTCAAAAAACAAAGATTGTGGCATCTGGTCCCATCATTTCATGGCATATAACTGGGGAAACAATGAAAACAGTGACAGACTTTATTTTCTTGGGCTCCAAAATCACTGCAGATGGTGACCACAGCCATGAAATTAAAAGATTCTTGCTCCTTGGAGGAAAAGTTATGACAAACCTAGATAGCATATTAAAAAACCAGAAACATTACTTTACTGCCAAAAATCTGTCTAGTCAAAGTTATGGTTTTTCCAGTAGTCATGTATGGATGTGAGAGTTGGACCATAAAGAAGGTTGAGCGCTGAAGAGTTGATGCTTTCAAACTGGTGTTGGAGAAGAGTCTTGAGAGATCCTTGAACTGCAAGGAAGTCAAAACAGTCAATCATAAAGGAAATCAGCCCTGAATATTCATTGGAAAGACTGATTCTGAAGCTGAAGCTCCATTACTTAGGCTACCTGATGTGAAGAACTGACTCATTGGAAAAGATCCTGATTCTGGGAGGAGAAGGGGACAACAGAGGCAGAGATGATTGGATGGCTTCATTGACTCAGTGGACATGGATGGGTTTGAGCAAGCTTCAGGAGATGGTGAAGGACAGGGAAGCCTGGCATGCTGCAGTCCATGGGGTCACAAAGAATCAGACATGACTGAACAGCTGAACAACAACATTCTTCTTGCCACACGGACATTGTGAGTCCAGTCCCAAATTTGCCTGAAATGTTGGATTGTCATTATGAATTCTCAAGGAAGACTTGTTTCCCCTTCAACCTTAGATGGACTAAGATAGGCAAACTTCCTTAATGCCATTCTTTGCAAGGTAGGTTCTTCGCTGGTTTAACTGGTGAGATTTTCACTCATTAAGGTCCCAGCATTGGTATGAGTATCAGTGATTGTGAGTCCCATGGTAGGATGATCCAGTATTTGTAGGGAGAGGAAAAATGACCCTGGATCATACACTAGCTTAAGTAGTTACTTATTTTTGAGAGTTAATTATTCCTGGTCATTTTTGACTACTTTTATTGCCACCTCAGCCATCCTTTAGAAATATATTTTGAATATTACATCCAGGATTTGTAAATATTTTGAAACTGGAGATTTTTTCCTAACAGAAAAGTCAATATTTTAGGTTTCGTGGGTCACATGGTCTCCATTCTTACTAGCTCTGCTATTGTAGCATAGAAGCAGCCACAGACAATTCATAAACAGATGGGGATGATGGGTTTCCATTAAGCTTTATTTACAGAAGCTTTACTGACCCAAGGACTTCAGTTTTTTGACTCTTGTTCTATAACATAGCTGATGATAGAAGATGGAAGAATAATGCTGCCTTCAAGACTCCTGGCAGCCATAACCAAAGGGTAACTGACATTGCTACCTGATTGAAACTTTCCTTTTTATTTGGAGCTTAGTCTTAGAAGACCAAACCCTATAGGGGCTTCCCAGGAGACAACCCATAGTGTGGGAGGTTGGGCAGAAGCTAGAGTTGGGATATGGGGGAAACCTGAAGTGTTTACTGCCATCCAGATTCTTTCTGATATAGTCTCCTACCTGTGCCTGTCATGATTCCTGCCAGTTCACAGATGCTTAGGAATTCCCAAGTTTCATCCATCCTTCCCAAAGTTTGTCAGTGTCTGTATAACCTCCACACCTGCCTGTTCCTCCTCTACCAACACAATATCTTCCATGTCTCAGTGATGATTCAGGCCAGGATAACTGCTTTTTCTTTTTTCTTAAGCCAACTTAGATCCTCATCATGAATTAAGGCTGTGGTATTGACTGACTCCTTGGGCCTAAACAATAATCTTATTTGTCATGTGAACTTAAAAGGGGGTGGAAGTGGGAGATGGTTGTATATTATAATTCCCTGAAATCCGACTATGGAAACATCACTTTTACAACAAAGGCAGCTTCAGTACAATTTTGGGAAACATAAAAGCTTTTGTTGAGCAGGTTGTGAAGTCTTCCTGGCTGGAGAGAACTCAAGCCTATTTTAGTGGTACAGGTACTGAACTTGTTGGTAGGAAGGTGGGAATACATCCTGAGGCTACAGGTGCAAAGAAGGATAGTCATTGAGATGGCATCTCTGAATGTAGTTGCTCAAAAGCTGGGTTTTCCCGTCCCCTTATTTGAAGCGCTCTGAAGAGCTGGCATTTCCACAGGCGTCTTTGTTAGGGAGGAGTTGAGAGGGCCTGTCAACTGATAGGTTAATCTTACTAATTAACAGGAAGTACACAGACCTCAGAAAGTGCCTCAGCAGACTGGCAGAGTGTCCATCTGTTTCATCTGGGTGATTCTGAAAAGGTTGCAGGCAAATGGCACCTTTCACTTTAAGAAGCAGAACCATGACTTTGTAACCATTTTATTTTTTTTATTTATTTATTTATTTTTTAAATTTTATTTTATTAGTTGGAGGCCAATTGCTTCACAACATTTCAGTGGGTTTTGTCATACATTGACACGAATCAGCCATTGAGTTACAAGTATTCCCCATCCCGATCCCCCCTCCCACCTCCCTCTCCACCCGACTCCTCTGGGTCCTCCCAGTGCACCAGGCCCGAGCACTCGTCTCATGCATCCCACCTGGGCTAGTGATCTGATTCACCATAGATAATATACATGCTGTTCTTTTGAAACATCCCACCCTCACCTTCTCCCACGGAGTTCAAAATGTAACCATTTTAAAAATTAGGATTTGAGGGGCTTCCCTGGTGATCCAGTGGTTAAGAATCCACTTTCCACTGCAGGGGGCTCGGGTTCAGTCCTGGGTTGGGAAACTAAGATCCGACATGCCGCGTGATGCAGTCAAATAAATAAATTAATGAAAAAAGTAAAGAGTTTGAGAAGCCCAGATTGTTGAAGGTGTGGGCAGTTGTGGAGTTTTTCGGAAACCTGTCCAGAGGAAGCCTGGAGGAATGGAAGGGCTGCATTTTAAATGCATCATTCTTATTCTCCAGTCCCCCTAGCCTAGCTTTTTTCCTTCTTTGCACTTATTTTAAAAGCCCATCTCCCTCCTCCTTCCAGTGAAAACCCACGCTTCATCCCTGAGTCTGTTGTGGAAGAACAGACTGGAAGACATCTGCCTCTTGCCTTATTTTTTTTAATTCCTCTAAATGATAGCGCCAAGTCTCCACCGCAGAGCCCTGACTCCCTGAACAAACCAAATGGTGGCTGTTGGCATCGTAGTGACAGCTTGTTAATGGAGGAATCCTTGACAGTGTGACAACCTGTGTGGGCCGCCTCGGGAAGCCAAGTCCGCCCCCGCACACACCCCAGTCATTAACAGGTGGGGGGATAGCGACGGACTGCTGCTGAGGAGGGAAGAATCCTCCACCACATGCATCATGTGTATTAAAAACACCTCCAAATTGGTATCATCTCTTTCCTAGTTCTTGTTAGCAGGAAAAAGCAAAGCAAAAAGTGCTTTGTTTTTGGGGTCAGAGGAACCTGGATTTGTAGCTGAGTTTGGCCACCTCCCCGCTGTTTGACTTTCTGAACATTCCCTCACTGAATCAATTTGTGAACGGTCAGAGACACAATTGTAGATGTCACCTATCAGCATTCAATGGTTCAAATCTCTTTTTAGGATGATGGATTTGCCCAATTGTTCTTGTAGTTCTGTCAAATGTCGAGTTTTAGATTTTGAGGCAGTGAAATCCTCAAAAGTTTTAGATTTTTGAGGCAGATTTTGTTTCAGTGCTTTGAGTTGGAAATAGCTTTGTCTTCTTGGAGAATTGGGCCTTTTCATCATTAGAAAGTGACTTCCTTTATCTCTAGTCTTTTTGTCTTATTTTGTGTGATGTTACTTTATGTGCTGATAGCTTTATATATATATATTTATGACTAATCCCATTCATTTTACAGTATTTCTGTGCCCTCTTGTTTCTTGATATGAAAGATGGGAGATGTAGAGATAGGACAAGCTTGGGTTGGCTATTGCTTGGTGAAGGCAGTCACACTGGTTGGACTGACTTCCTTTCTTATCAGATCTCTGAAGCCCCCAATATATATTTTATATACACACACATTTTCTGAAAGAAAGCCTCTTGGAGCCTGCCTATGGTGGCACCACTCACGCCAGCCTCTGAAGACTTCCCTCTTAGCTCTGACCTAGACTAAAAGGGGTATAGAATGTATTTCTTTATCTGTAGCTCTTAGCATATGTCTAAAGGCTCCACTTAATTTAGGAGACATTCAAGACTGTTTAAAAGCATGGTTTTAAAACTTTTTAATGCCATTCAAAGAATGGTTTCTAAGCTTTCTTGGGTCTCAGATCCCTTTGTGAATGTGATGAAAACTACAGATTGTCTCCTTAGAAAAAAATGCACAAACACAAAAATTTCAAACAATTTCAGCATATGATATCTACCTTCTAAGATTCCAGAGGCTCCAGGTAAAGGAACCTTTCTCTAAATACTTATGTTTAAAAAATTAATGGATTAAAGGGTAAAACAATTTAAAAATGCAAACTTATATGTCAGAATGGCAGCCATGTGTAACCCTGGCAGAAATTCACTGCCTCCCACATTCTAAGGTGAATCAGACTTGCCAGGAAGAACATGCAATGAGCTGCTCTGCATGTGTGCACTGGAGACCTGAGCTGAGGTTTAATCCAAGGATCTAGAACCAGTGAATCCTATGACCCCAGCTGAGACTCCCAGGAAACATCCTCCAAGGGAGGCCTTCATAAACCGGGGCATGCCCCAAGTTTCCCTTGAAGAAAATTCCAATTGAAGATGAGCTGAGGAGAAAAAATAAAACACTGAGGAAATGCCACCATGAGAGATAGTCAGCAGGTGCAACAAATGGAAGCTTTGATGCCTAAGAAAGCAGAATGAAGTCAGCTGAAAAAGCACATTCACACTTTGTTTAATTGTGCTTCAAAGATATTGCAGTTTTTACAAATTGAAAGTCTGTAGCAACTCTGTGTGGAGCAAGCCTATCAATAATACCATTTACAGCATTTGCTCACTTTGTGTCATGCATTGGTAGTTCTAAAAAAGAGTGGATACATGTGTATGTATAACCCATGCTTTGCTCTGTAGCAGAAACTAACACACTTTGTAAATCAACTATACTCAAATAATAATTTAAAAAAGTGTATTTCTAGCTTTGTCTTTATGATTATATTTGTTATAGTGATCTGTGATCAGTAATCTTTGATATTACTGTTGAAAAGGTTATGACTTGAAGGTTCAGATGATGGTTAACGTTTTTGGCGTTTGGTATTTTTAATTGAGGTATATACATTGTTTTTGTAAGGCATAGTGCTGTTGCATACTTACTGGACTACAGTATGGTATAAACATAACTTTTATATGCATTGGGAAACTGAAAAATTCATCACTTGCTTTGTTGCATTATTCACTCTATTGTGGTGTCTGGAATCAGACCTGTAATATCTCCAAGATGTACCTGTACTTTCATATAAGTGTGTTTAAAATATTCAAAGTTAAAGAAGAATCCATAAAATGGAGGTAATAGAAGAGGATATTCAAATCTGAGAAAAGTAGCTATGTTTAGATGTGAAAAGTATTGCCATAGGTGAGAGAAATAATTAACCTTATTTAAGGATAGTTCAATGGAGAAGGTAATGGCACCCCACTCCAGTACTCTTGCGTGGAAAATCCCATGGACAGAGGAGCCTGGTAGGCTACAGTCCATGGGGTTGCTAAGAGTCGGACACGACTGAGTGACTTCACTTTCACTTTTCACTTTCATGCATTGGAGAAGGAAAGGGCAACCCACTCCAGTGTTCTTGCCTGGAGAATCCCAGGGATGGGAGAGTCTGGTGGGCTGCCGTCTATGGGGTCACACAGAGTCGGACATGACTGAAGCAATTTAGCAGCAGCAGCAGCAGCAAAGATAGTTTAAACAATAAACTAGATGTGACTAAAGAGCAAATAAATAAACTGGAAGAATTGCCTGAGGAAATAAGCCAGAATACAGAAGAGAGGAATGAGCAGTTGTTAATTAGGAAAGAGAAGATGGAGAAAGGAAGAAACCGTTTTACCCTCAGTTCAGTTCATTTCAGTCACTCAGTTGTGTCCAACTCTTTACGACCCCATAGACTACAGCTTTCCAGGCCTCCCTGTCCATCACCAACACCCAGAGCTTACTGAAACTCATGTCCATTGAGTCAGTGATGCCATCCAACCATCTCATCTCATCCTCTGTCATCCCCTTCTCCTCCCACCATCATTCTTTCCCAGCATCAGGGTTTTTTCTAGTGAGTCAGTTCTTTGCATCAGCTGGCCAGAGTATTGGGAGGTTCAACTTCAGCATCAGTCCTTCCAATGAATATTCAGGACTGATTTCCTTTAGGATGGACTGGTTGGATCTTCTTGCTGTCCAAGGGACTCTCAAGAGTCTTCTCCAACACCACAGTTCAAAAGCATCAATTCTTCAGCGCTCAAGCTTTCTTTATAGTCCAGCTCTCACATCCATACATCTTTCTCTCTTTAGTTGTTAAGTTGTGTCCAACTCTTGCAACCCCATGGGCTGTAGCCTGCCAGGCTTCTCTGTCCATGGGATTCTCCAGACAACAATACTGGAGTGGGTGGCTGTTTGCTTCTCCAGGGGGATCTTCCCAACCCAAGGATCAAACCCAGGTCTCCTGAATTGCAGGCAGATTCTTTACCAATTGAGCTATGAGAGGGAAAAACCATAGCTTTGACTAGATGGACCTTTGTTGGCAAAGTAATATCTCTTCTTTTTAATACGCTGTCTAGGTCAGTCATATACCATAGATACACAGTAATGAAGCAACAGCTATTATGCAGAAGGAGAAAGTTTTGAAAGTTACTAGGCAGAAGAGACATTACTTAAAGAAGTCAACGTCAGACAGAAATCAGGCTGTCATCCTCAGTAACACATGCCAGGACATTAAAAATAAATAAATAAAAGTATCTCCAAGGCACTGAGGCAAAATCATGCTAGTACATATTTTAACTAATGTAAATGATGCATCTTTGCATCCCCCAAACCACAGAGGACAGTCTCTTTAATAAATGGTGTTGGGAAAACTGAACAGCCACATAGAAGACTTAATCATACACAAAAATTATCTCAAAATGGATTAAAGACTTGCATGTAAAACCTGACACACAAAAAATTCCTAGAAGGAAATAGAAAGGAAGCTCCTTGACATCAATCCCAATGTTGAATTTTCAGATTTGACTCCAAAAGCAAGGGCACCTTAAGCAGAAATAAGCATGTGGGGCCTTTATCAAACTAAAAATGTCTGTGTAGCATAAGAAACCATCAACACAATGAAAAGACAGCCTAGTGAATAATGAAAATACTTGCAAATCATATCTGATAAGGAGTTAATATACAAAATATAAGAATAATTCAAACAACTCAATGGCTTAAAAAAAAAAACCTCCCAAATAATCTGACTCAAAAATGGACAGAGAGTCGAAATAGACATTTTTCCAAAGAAGACATGGAGATGGTCAACAGACCCAGGAAAAGATGTTCAGCATCACCAATTATCAGGGAAATGCACACCTACTAGAAAGGCTGTAATCAAAATGAGAAGAAATAGCAAGCCTTGACTAGATGTAAAGAAAAGGGAACCCTCACACACTGTTAGTGGGAGTATAAGTTGGTGCCACCACTGGAAAACAGTATGGTGTTTCATCAAAAAATTAAAAATAGAACCTACAATATGATCCATTGATTCCACTTCCAGGTATTTTTCCAAAAAGAACAAAGTCACTAATTTGAAAGATACATGCACCCAATGTTCATTGCAATTTTGTTTAAATAGCCAAGGTTTGGAACAACCTAAGTATCTATTGATAAATGAATAAAGAAGATGTGGTATATACCTACAGTGAAATACTACTTAGCCATAAAAAATCTGCCATTTGTGACAACATGACCAAGTCTTAAAGGCATTATGCTAAGTAAAATAAGTCAGACAGAGAAAGACAAATGCTGTTTGATAGCATTTATATGTGGAATCTGAAAAACAAAACATATGAACAAACAAAACAAGATGAAACTCATAGATACAGACAGCAGATTGATGGTTACCAGAACAGAGAGCAGTTGGGGATGGGTGAAATGGGTGAAGGGGATAAGTTGTATGGTGACAGATGAGGACTAGACTTGTTGTATACATCACTTTGTAGTGCATGCAAATATGGGATTATTACGTTGTAAGCCTGAAACTAGGAAAATGTTAGATTCCAATTTCACACCCCCTCTAATATTAAATTCAAACCACAAAACACAAACATCCATGGGGAATATCTTCAAATATTGAGTTTATTCCTGCTGGTAAAATTAAAGGTGACTTTTAGTTTTATCTTAATACTTCTGTATTATTCACATTTACCACAATAAACATGATTAACTTATGTAATAGAATAAATATTAAAAAACAATGATCTGTATTCAAAGGATAGGAAGTCTTCGTGTCTGTTCAAATTAAGCCCATTCTTTAAGGATTAGCTCCTTTGACACTTTATCCACGCGGCCGTCCTGCTGTTCCTTCCCCTCTGCAGGATGGACTCATCCATTAGGCACAGAGGGAACACAGTGCTGAGGGCCCATGATAATATTTTAATTTAAAATCCTTTTAAAATCAGAAGGAAAAGCTGCATATAATGTTAATAAGCACACATAATAAGGCATACAACTTGGATTGTATTTTATTTTTGTCTTTATACCAATGTGGTGGTAAAATATAATTTTAAATGTATAAGATTATACATTAAATTATATTTATAATTTATAGATAAATTTATATATTTATAATTGTATATTAATTTTCTTATTTTTAATGTAGAAGGAACCCATGAAGGCAGAAGTGCCCAGGGCCCTATACCTCTGACTTCCTGTCTTAATTTTGGTTGCCCCAGAGGCAGAGTCTGAGAAAAACCCCTGCAGACAGATTATTTGGGAAATGGCCTTAATAAGCAGATGTCAGGGAGCAGAGAGAGAGACAGGAGGGAAGTCCATAAAATAATGTGTTCTTAAGGTCGGTGTGGTGGACCACAGCATTTAGTTTCTCTAGGATTTTCATTCCGAAAGACGAACAGAGTGACTTACGGTGTTTCCCGCCTGAAGGATGAGATGCCAGGCTATTTATCTGCTGACTGTGGTCCTCTTTTTTGAGCAATGACCCTGAAGGCTGTTAGCTTCTTTACACAGGGCTTGTATAAGCTGATTGGCTCCTGACACTGGGGCAGAAAACCAAGTGTTAGCTCAAGGTGAGATGCTGTGCGCATCAGAGGAAGATTGCATGGCTAAATGAAGCTGAAACTAAAACCAGAGCCGGGCCGAAGTGATGCACCTCACATGGCCAAGAGTGTCTGCTGCCATTCCCCTGGAGTCAATTTCACATAGTACCAACGCTCCCAAACCATTTTATTCATATATCCATATGAGTTCTTTTTACATTCAGCCGTGTCTTGTGTATCCCATACTTCCTTCTGTCCTTGAAATAAAAATTCCTTGAGGTCATGAGCCATTCTCATGGCACAGAACCTTGAACATAGTAGGTACTCGATACATATTATTGATTTCATTTAGCAAAGAGGGCCCTGGACGAGGATTTAAGAGAACAGAATCCCAGTCCCTACTCTGCAGCTAATAAACTGCATAATTTGGGGCAACCCCTTGTCTCCTCGGATCTCATAACTGTATCTATAAAATGAGGAGCATGTACAAGATCTTCTCCAAGGAGCCGTTTGGATCTGTGTGATTATTCCCATCCACACAATTCCATTCAGCATGACAAAATCTCCAACTGCATTCTCCTCCCAGTGTTAGCTGCTGGAATTAGAGGGGTGAATGAAGCAGTTTTACTATGGAAAAATGAAGTGTTTCTTCGCTGAGAGAGACAAACAAAGAATTATAGCACCTTGTGGCAGAAGCAAATCAGAGGGCTGAGGATAGACAGTGGGATTTGTAACCAGATCTGGGAAGTGTCAGGGAGAATTCTTGCAGAGATGATTCTTAAACAATGTGTGATAAGTGATGGGGGGATTCTGGTGAGAACAGTGGAGGACAGGCCATAAGGAGCTGGTCCAGGGGAGGGAGACATCTTCCTCCAGGGCGAGGGCAGTAAAGGAAAGCTTGTGAGGCTCTTAGACTTTCGGGCCAGCACTATCCCCATATCTCTTGTTGCCTTTCTGAGATTAACTGTTTGCTGTAATCAAATACAAGTTTCATTGTGTGTGTTGGTTCCAAGGTGGGGAGAGAAGAACTAGGTATATGGACAATGTACCTCCCATGGTGGGAGACAAGACATAATTTTTCCGTGTTTGCTAGGAAAGGAGAATCACCTTCACTCTATTTTATATTATTAAGCAGTACTGTGGAAATGGATTTTTTAAAAGTGCAGCCATAGACTAATGGAGAGAAGAGGATGTATTAGCCTCTAGACAGGTCTTCAGTTTATATATGTTCAGTCAGTCCAGTGTTCCTCTCTTTGATAGTAATGAGTACATTTCTTTCCAGAAATCAAAGCCCTTGTTATTTTCTCCCTAAGATGATGGGAATATTTATGATATGATGATCAGGTATTTGTGTTACCCCAGGTATAATATACTGGAGATGCTTGTAGAAGCAGATCTTTCATGCTAAGGGCACCATGGGGAGCATGCACTGCAGAGACCCCAGTCCTCTGGATGGCCCTGCTGACATATCCCCTTCCTGTTCTGAGTATGAGATCACCTTATAATTTTACCTCCTGGGGTCATTTGCTGCTTTGGGAACCAGTGCTCTTTGCTGATAAACATCCACACTGCACAGAAATGTTGTGCTTAATAGGTTTCTCTTTTTGGAGAAATGACCCTAATTTCAACAACTTGCTTCATTACAGAGAAGAAACAAATGACGAAACTTGCCAAAGTAGTGACTGGAACACAGTCTTCCCAACGTTGCCCTGAAAGAGGAAGCAGAGGAATATTGGAGATAGCCTCTTTTCTCATAGGAAACTCACTTCTTAGAAAAGTTTGGTTCAGAATGTGAAATTTGATGTTGATTACAGGTATGAACACTGATTCACTGCTGCTGATGCTTGGACATGTAGGAACTACTCAAAACTAAATCTGGCTACCCCCAGTTTTCAGTTGCACCGTGGATGTTTAGTCTTAGCAGAGGTCATCTGTGACCTTACAACAGAGGGAAATGGCCTGACTTTACAAGGTGTGCTGGTTAGTTCATCTGTTCTTTTACTAATGACTGGACAAAGCATTTTACTTATATTGTCAATTCAGTTAACACATTAATGAAAACATGGAGTGAGTCATTTAGGGTTAAAACATCATCTCACGCAATCTTCACCTCAATATCAAGAAGTTAGGCATTTCATTATCCAGAGTTTATAGATGAGCAAATGAAGCTCAAAGAGTTTAAATTGACTGCTTAAGGGAACGCAACTCATAAGGGACAAAGCTGGAATTTAAACCTGAGTTTGAAAAATAAAAAATAAAAAATAAATAAACCTGAGTTTGTCTGCCTCTAGAGCTCATGTATGGGACCTCACAGGTCACACTTCAGTCACCCCGAAAGTGTTCAGAAAACTCAACTTTTATAGAAGCAATCATGGTGACCTCACTGAGGGTGAGCACAGGGCATGGGAAAGTAATAATCCTCAGAATCCCCACTCTTACCTCATTCCTTGATTCATTCATCAAACACTTTTTGAGTTGATATGTCTGTCTCTACACTATATTGTGAGACTCAGAGATTAACAATGTATGGTTCTTATCCTGGACTGCACAGTCAGGAAAACAAAGAGAAACACTCCAAGTACAGTGGCCAATATACTAATTCAGACATGTTCTAGTGATCAGTGGCTAAGTAATAATTCACCAAAAGCTTAGTCTTTTTTTCCTCGCCATTAAATATTACTTATTTATTTGATGACCAGGTCTTAGTTGTGGTACACAGGATCTAGTTCCATGACCAGGAATTGAAACCAGGCCCCCTGCATGGGGAGCATGGCATCTTAGCCACTGGACCACCAGCTGCCTGTGTGCGTGCTCAGTCGTGTCCAACTCTTTGCAACCCCAAGAACTGTAGCCCACCAGGCTTCTCTGTCCATGGGATTTCCTGGGCAAGAATACTGAAGTGGGTTGCCATTTCCTCCTCTAGGGGATCTTCCCGACTGAGGGATCGAACTCACATCTCTTGCGTCTTTCTCCTGCATTGGCAGGCAGATTCTTTACCATTGCACCACCTGGGATTCCCACCAGGGAATTTCCAAAAATCTCTCATGGTTCTATGACTGTTAGACTTATCTTGGGACCTCTCATGTTTTTGCCCACTGACCATGGGTTGAGACTGTGGTCATCTGAAGACTTTTTATTCATGTATCTGGTTCCTGTGATGGCTGCATGTGTGTGGGGGCTCTGCTCTGAGATCTCTGTCTTTTCACACGGGTTCACTGCTTGGCTAGCTTGGGATTCCTCACATCTGTCAGTCCTTGACAGATGGATTTCTTCCTGGTGACTGGCTTCCCTTGGAGCAAACCTCCCAAGAGTGAAAGTTGGAAGCTATGAAGCTTTTTCTGACTAACCCTCAGAAATCAAAGTGTCACTTCTCCTGCATTTTGTTGGTTATAAGCAAATCTCCAGTTCAGTTCAGATTCAAGGGTGGGGCTGCACAGGAGCACAAATACTGAGAAGCATAATTTTTTGGGGGGCAAATTTGGAGACTAGACACCACACCCTAAATATTTATCAAGTTTGAGAGCTCTTGAGGGACTTTATCCCAGGGCAGAGAAAGTTTAGCCTGACTCTGGACAACAGTAGACTAATTCTTGTCAGTCATGAGTTTCAGAGTTTGGGGGAAGCTCAAGCAGTTGGGTTGAACAGCAGTGTACGTGAGTGGGTTGAGGTGTGTGGCTGGTGGAACAGAGAGTCTAGAGATGAACCATGGTCAGTACTCTCCTGGTTTTAATGAATAGAAGTGGAATCATTGAAGGTCTAATAAACAAGGAGTATCAGGATGAGATTTGTGCATTGGGAAATCCCTCAGGTTGCCTTGTGGAAGACACATCTGAGAAGGCCATAATGGAATTAGAAAATAGTTGAGTTGGGATGAGGAAAGTTTGTCCTTAGGACAGAGAAAGACATTGTGAGTTAGAAGTTTTGTCTGGTGAGCTGAAGAGGATGAGCGGGGAAAGGGCCAGGAGGCTTCTGCCCTGGGCAGCATTGTGGCAGATAGTGCTGTTTAACGTGGTGGAGGATGCAGAAGCAGTACCCATTGGTGCATCCAGCCTTGAACTTGTTGATTCAGAAGTACCTGCAGGAGAATCCAGTGGAGATGCTTTCCCTGTGACGTGGCGCACACACA
Source organism: Muntiacus reevesi (assembly GCF_963930625.1). NCBI lineage: Eukaryota > Metazoa > Chordata > Mammalia > Artiodactyla > Cervidae > Muntiacus > Muntiacus reevesi. The sequence continues at coordinate 68,479,216 of NC_089252.1, forward strand.
CCATTGGTGCTCTGCCCAGGTTCCCTTTACGAGGCCAGTCCATACCCCACCCGCCTTAACTGTAGGGATGGCTGGCTGTTCGCACCTGCATCCTTATTCTGGACATTTCCCTCACCTAGAATAGCTTGGGAAGTTGTACCTCTCTCTGGAGGCAGCTCACAGCCTATGACTGACTGAGCATGGGGCTGCGGATCACCATCCCCCTGCTACCAGGAAGGACAACTCTGTGATGCTGTTTGTGCTTCCGAGCTCCCCAAGGGCTCAGCCAAGGATAGAGTTCCACTGAGTTCACATCTTTATCCAGCCTCTTCCCCTGCCCTAACTTGATGCTCACATCTCCTCCTCTCTCAGGAAATCACAAGCACAAGAGCCTCAGACCAGAGCTACTGAGAGGAAAACTGATCTAAGACAGCCTTTTAGAAGGTGTCCCCATGGATAGGTTGTTTCCAGGCATAACAAGTTCTTTTCTGTGAAACCTATTCTAAAAAAAAATAGTAGAGAGTTCTACTCAGTAGTCTGTAATGACCTACATTGGTAAAGAATCTAAAGAAGAGTGAATGTATGTGTGTGTATACTGATCCACTTTGCTCTATAGCAGAAACTAATACAGCATTGTAAATCAATGCTACCCCAATAAAAATTTTAAAAAATAATAGGACCTCTTATAAGGTTGAGCTGAGTTGTGACATGTAGCATATTTAAGATGTGTTGTAAAAATATAACTTGTAGCAAGGTGCAACTATTCTGGAGCAAGGCTACCTGGTTTTAGTCCCAACTCCACTGCTTACTAACTATACATCTTGGGCAAGTTTTCTTACCTATAAAGTGGGAGACTGATAGTCCCTGTGTGCATGCTAAGTCATTTCAGTCGTGTCCAGCTCTTTGCAACCCCATGGACTATAGCCCACCAGGCTTCTCTGTCCTTGGGATTCTCCAAAAAGAATAGTGAAGTGGGTTGCCATGCTCTTCTCCAGGGATTGAACCCACATCTCTTATGTATCCTGCATTTTCAGGCAGGTTCTTTACCACTAGCATATACAAGACAATTATTGTAAGGAGTTAAAAAATTATTATCACTATAATGTAAACTACCATAAGAATAATTTTGTCTAGTATGTTCAGTGATATATTCTCAGCACCTCCAATAAGACCTGATAGGATTCTCAATAAATATTCACTGAGTGAATTTGTATAAAGCAATTAGAAGAACATTGGACACAATTTCACTACTGGGAGCTGGTCCAAAAAATACGTTCATAGTAATATAAACCAACAGAAAGATTATTAATTACAGAAATAGCAATAGCTTGTTGAAAATAGTTGTTGTTCAGTTGCTGTCATGTCCAACTCTTTGCAAACTCAAGGACTGTAGCATGCCAGGCTTGCCTGTCCTTTACTGTCTCCCCAAGTTAGATCAAATTCATGTCCATTTAATTGATGATGCTCTCTATCCATCTCATCCTCTGTTGCCCGCTTCTCCTTCTGCCCTCAATCTTTCCCAGAATCATGGTCTTTTCCAGTGAGTCAGTTCTTCGCATCAGGTGGTCAAAGTATTGGAGCTTCAGCTTCAGCATTAGTGCTTCCAATGAGTATTCATGGTTGATTTCCTTTACAATTGACTGGATCTGCTTGCTGTCCAAGGGACTCTGAAGAGTCTTCTCCAGCACCACAATTTGAAAGCATCAATCCTTTGGGGTTTAGCCTTCTATGTGGACTGATTCTCGCATCTGTACATGACTACTGCAAAAAACCATAGCTTTGACTAGATGGACTTTGTTGCCAAAGTGATATCTCTGATTTTTAATATGCTGGCTAGATTTGTCATGATTGTCCTTCCAAGGATCAAGTGTCTTTTAACTTCATGGCTGCAGTCACTGTCCACAGTGATTTTGGAGCCCAAGAAAATAAAATCTGTCATTGTTTCCACTTTTTCCCCTTCTATTTGCCATGAAGTGATAGAACTAGATATCATGATCTTCATTTTTTGAATATTGAGTTTTAAGCCAGTTTTTTCACTGTCCTCTGTTACCCTCATCTAGTGGCTCTTTAGTTCCTCTTCACTTACCATTAGAGTGGTATCATCTGCATATCTGAGACTGTTGATATTTCTCCCAGCAGTTTTGATTCCAGCTTGTGATTCATGATTCATTCAGCTTAGCCTTTCACATGATGTACTCTGCATATAAGTTAAATAAGCAGAGTGACAATATATAGACTTGTCATACTCTTTTCCTAATTTTGAACCAGTCAGTCATTCCATGTCCAGTTCTAACTGTTTCTTCTTGACCTGCATACAGGTTTCTCAGGAGACAGGTAAGGTGGTTTGGTACTCCCATCTCTTTAAGAATTTTCCACAGTTTGTTGAAATCAGTAGCTTGTTTGAAATAGCAAAAGATTAAGACAATTTGTATGAATATTTTTATATGTGTACATATGTTAATGCACACATGTATATGTATATATGCTCAGATGCTCAGTCATGTCTGTTTGTGACCCCATAGACTGTAGCCCACCAGGCTCCTCTGTCCATGGGATTTTTCCAGGCAAGAATACTGGAGTGGGTTGCCATTTCCTTCTCTAATTAATACACATATGTACATACTATACAATTATAAAAAAGACTATATAAATAAATTTTTCATTCATTCGGTAGAGTACTATGCAGTCATGAAAAAACGAGGCAGTGAAACAGACAGATATTGAATGATTGCCAACATATATTGTGAAAAAGGAAGATGTAAAGAAAAGCCAAGTGCTGTGTATATAGCCCTTCATCATTTGTGGAAGGATATATACACATATTTGTAAATATTTATGTGTATGTGCTAGATATGCAATGTGTATATGTGCATGCACACACACACAATCTCTGGTGGGAGTCCCAGGAATCTAGCAGCAGTGTTTGCCTCTGGGGAAGGAAACTCATTGTCTGGACTCAGGAATAGAAAGGAAATTTAAGGTAAACCCTTGTGACTTTTATTCCATGGGCAAGGCAAGACTATCCTATTTGGAAACTAATCAAACAATTCACAATCTTTAAAAGAAAGAATTGAAATTTAACCGAGAGTTGGCTGCCTCGGGGCAGATGAGAGGGGGGATCTATTTTCAATCATCTAACAGAGCCACAGGCATCTTGCTCAAAGTGCGCAGGCCTGGTAAGAGCGTAGCATTTTTCCTGCACAAGGGGGCGCTAAGCCCTTTACCTGGTAAATCCCCTGTGAATTGACCTCTAAAGATTGATTACAGCTCAGCCTTCCACTCCTCTGGCTTGGAAAATTAGATTGAATACCATTATTAATTTTGATGATCAGACTTGAATTCTCTGTAAGCTCACTTAGCAGGCAGACAGCTTCTAGCCTTTTATAAATAATGCCCTCCAGATGAGATCTGCCTTCTTCTGGGGATGGAGGGGGTTGAGGGTGGGACAGAAGCATCCACTGTGTCAGGACCCCGGCTGGGGAGCTGGCTTGTGCATCGAGTCAGTTAATCCTCTTACCCTGTCCCCCGGTCTCGGCATCATTATGTTTCCACTTAGGTGGGAAACAGACTCTGGTGGTTAAATGACTTGCTTGTGGACATAGAAAAGTGCATAAGGAGAGAGGAGGCCCATAACAGGTGCTGTCAACTACACCTGAGCTCATGAATAACCATGATTTTGTTTGAAGGGGGGAAAGGCACAAGAGACCTATAAAAAACACCAAGAAGAGAGAAGATGTTGGCTTGCCAAAACTGTTCCTGATGGCTGAGTAAAAGGTGCTTTTTTTAAGTTGGACACCTTCCCTCTATTGCTCACACCCTAGAGTGGCCGCGATGTCTGAGAAGTAAGGTCTGTCACCCGGGTGAGTCTGAATGGTGCCAAGGGGCTGTCCCCTCCATGCTGACTGAAAAATCGCAGTGTGTTTGTGAGGAGGACCAGCCTGGCATGCTCTCTCAGTTTGCACAGGTCACTCTTACAGAAAGGCAGGGGCGCTGTGACCCACAGAGAGGAGAAGAGAAAGTGAGATCACACAGGCTATGCTGCAAGCTTGGCCACGTGCTAGGTCTTTGGGTTTTGTTTTTCCAGGTCCTCCTGAGTGTGTTAGTAGCTTCAGTGGTGTCTGACTCTTTTGCAACCCCTTGGACTGTAGCCCGCCAGGCTCCTCTGTCCATAGGATTCTCCAGGCAAGAATACTGGAGTGGGTTGCCATTTCCTTCTCCATTTCCTTCCCAACCCAGCGATCAAAGCTGACTCTGCTGCTTTGCAGGCAGATTCTTGCTTATAAAAATTTTACAAAGGCCACATTACTCTGGAATCTAATCTTGCAGACCCTGAACTCAACCCCCTTATTTATTCTGAGCTCCCTTCCTTGTGAGTCACTGTGTTCTGCACTGGTAACTCAGTCTATGAGGATGGAAGTGACCTATCAGTTTTAAAAAACATAATTTTAACTCTTAGTTTTTACAAATAGTAATTTCCAGCTTTCTGCAACATGGATTGGAAGTGTCTGCTGGTAAAGAACCGAGTCTTCTTTTGACGTTGACCTTTCTGGACATCTTTGTCCTGTGCCAGGCATGACAATAGGCACTTATCCTGGCTTACCTAATTGAGTAGTGAGCTGGCATCCATTTAAAGAGCTGCAGAGAACCCAGGGAGACTGTCACATTGCTGTGTGGATTAGCAGTAGAATATCAAACATGAACCTGAGCACACTGCCTGTTGAAAAGTGGTATTGGCAGTGTGGTAGGCAGAGTTCTGGGTGGTCCCCAAGATTCCACCTCTTTGTGTATGTTCCGAGTAGAATCTCTTCCCTTTCACTGTGGGCAGGTCTGGTGACTGTTATGGATGCCACTCCCCATGGTTACATTACACAGCTAAGTGAAGGGATGGTACAGATGTCACTAAGGCCCTAATTCATTTGACTATGAGAGATTCCCTGGATAGGCCTGAGCTAATCGAGTGAGTCCTTTCAAAGATGGCTTAGGACTTCTCTGAAGTCAGAGAGGTTGTCCTTCTGGCCTGCAGTTGTCTCAACCTCAAGGAAGTAAGTTCTGCCAGAACCTGAGCTTCAAGTGAGTCTCCAGACTGGCCAGTCCCTTGAGGACAGCCCTGCCAGAGCCTGGGCAGAGGACTCAGCAGAGCTGAGCCCAGACAGCTGCCCTGTAGAAATCATGGGATCATCAGCGGGTTCTAAGCTGCCAATCTGTAATTTGTTACACAGCCTAGAAACTAATAAACTCCCCTGTTTGTGGAAGGAATTTAGGCCATGCCTTGTGTGGCTGACGAGTTGTCTTACACCTAATTTCTTTCATTTTTTGTTTCTCTACTTAAATGTGAATGTATTTTTTTTTTCATGTGACGATATTTGAGAACAAGAACATACATAACTTGAGACGCCTTTGTGTGGTATTTTTTCAAATTACTTAATTTCCTCATGGCTTCCTTGGCTCCCCTGTGAAACAGGAATGGCTCTGTGGCTGACATGGCAGCGGGCCCATCAGGTGGCGCTTGCCAGGAACTTGGGGGTGGCGAGGGGCTTCTGCAAACATTAATAATCGAGGGGTTTCATGGAATGGATAAGCAGCTGTGATCGATAGGAAAGAAAATGGGATTTGCAGTCCAGAGAACTATGTTTACATTTTTATTCTACTTAAGAGCCATATGATCTTAGGCAAATCATTCAATTTTTCTGATTCCTGGTTTCGTTTGTTTGTTTTTTTAGTCTCTAGAGTGAGGGATCATAACAGGTTGGGGGCGAGGACTAAATGAGCTACTGTGTATGACTCATATTGTCACCTCCTGTTTTCGTTTTAATCTTGCCCAGGTCAGTTCCTCCCTTACAGACTGGAATTTCCTCACCCTCCTGATCTCTTGGATTCTTCTAGTAACTCTGGGATTGCAAATGGGATTTTATTGGAAATGGGAAATTAGGTGACAAAGACAAGAGAAAAATTTCCATTTCCTTTCAGAGCAAAATGTCACCCTATTCTGTTTCAGTGAAGAATAAAGGAATTTGAATAAAATGTCAGTTTCCTTCTGAACTAAATTGGGAATTATAATGACATGCACAGTCTCCATTGAGCACATGAATATTCATAATTAAAAATGAAATTGTCCTTTTTTTCAGATTGTGAAAGTGAACAGAACTCCCCAGGGGTGGCCAGGGCCAGAAGAGCTGTTCATTTTAAGAAAAATTCAAAGGAAATTCTAAGATTCCAAAGTGATGTATTCAAAATTGTAACAGATGCCAGGCAAGGGTTGGTGAAGCACCCTTAGACTGAGGGTGCCCGTTCCATGCTTTCTCTGTGACTCGGAGGACATAGGAGGCATTCCTCTGGGAAGGGAAGGAGCTTTGAAAATACATCCTGGCTGCTTACTCCTTATCCCACCCTGCCACCCTGCCTCTGGCCAACACCATAGCTCACACACACACTCATCTTGTTTTCCACACATACTGTAGCTCTGCCTCTTCAAAATTCAATATAGTGAGATAGGCATATATTAAGTAAGTAAAACAGAGGGAGGGTAGGATGTGCTGGAGGAGTCAGCCTTTAGTTAGTAGTTACTATAACCATGTTATAGACAAACTAAGACTGAGATTCTTGTACCTGCTGTTCTTAGTGACATCTTTGATTTATTCTCCTAATTTTATGTCTATTTTTTGATTAAAGGGTCTTTTCAGGATATTTCTTTGTAGTTAGCACTCACAGAGACCCACATTGTTCTAGAGGAAGAAATGGACAGGTTGTAGGTCTGAGGTCTGAACTATGGGGCCTCGGGTGAAGCCCTCATTTCTAGATCCTCTTTTTTTTTTTTTTTTAAAAGACTTTTTTGATGTGTACCATTTTTAAAGCCTTGGTTGAATTTGTTACAGTATTGCTTCTGTTTTATGTTTTGGTTTTTTGGCCACAAGGCATGTGGGGTCTTAGCTCCCCAACCAGGAATTGAACCTGCACCCCTATGCTAGAAGGCAAAACCTTAACTTCTGGACCACCAGGGAAGTCCCTGGATCCTCATTCTTGCTTGGACAATTTTGTGGTTGAACTAGATGGCCATTAAAGAGATTCTTGTTGCTCTTCATTCTTTGGCTATGATTCCTCTCCCTTTCATGTCCTAGTTTTCCAAATTCATAAAGATGTTCATTTCTCTGGGCCCAAGAGAGGAAATCCTTTTGGGGAGAAAAGGCAAGGCTGGTGTCTATTAGAACCTTTCACCCTAGATGATCGAGCTTAATCAAGATACACCTTCTTTGATTGAAAAGGTGCTGTGTGCTATGTTTAGTCATTCAGTTGTGTCCAGCTCTTTGTGACCCCATGGACTGTAGCCCACCAGGCTCCTCTGTCCATGGGGATTCTCTGGACAAGAATACTGGAGTGGGTAGCCTATCCCTTCTCCAGGGAATCATCCAGAACCAGGAATGGAACTGGGGTCTCCTACATTGCAGGTGGATTCTTACTGGGCTCCCGGAGAAGTACAGAGGTGTGATTAGCCTAGCAAGTCTGCAGTACCTTCCAGAAGCCTTGGGAAGCATAAGTTTCTTTTCGTTCTTTTTCATCTGCTTGCTCCTTTGGAGTTAATGGTTTCTTCCTGTAACTGTGCCATGATCGACTTTCCTGGACACCATCCGCATCTATCATCCCAGTGACAGTGCCTTAATTGAAATGACATCTAGAATTATTTCTTTAAAATTCATTGTTTAATTCAGTAAATTTTGTATTAATTAACGCCAACTGCCGTGGTGTTTTGGTCCCCCATTTGTCACTCTCTCAGCTCAGCACAGGAAATAATAGGTCTATTTCATTTTACAGGGCTTATTTGACTTGGAAAAGAGAAAGAGAAGGAAGAGAAGAGGGAGAGGATGAGGAGGGGGAAGAAGAGAAGGAGAAAGGTGAGTTGCCAGATGCCACTCATCCATGGAGGAGCCTTGAGTCAAGACTTGGGGGTACAACCATCCATCCGGGGAACCTCAGAGAGCCATCCACTTCAAAAGGTTTCTTTTGAATATAACATTCCCGAATGAGATTGTGCCTGTGCATGTGTGTGTCTATGCAAATACACTTAACTCTATTTTCCAGCCCTGTGGGAAAATGATATGTGTAGTTAATCAAATAATGTTGTGACAAAGAATTATCATGCATCCAGTTAATACAGTCAAGCTTTGTAAGAATTAGGCTATGCTGGGAATATGGATATTGAGTCTTAGTGGTTAAATATGGTCTTAGGCCAGGTTCCCCAGAAGACCCTGAGTTCAGGATTTAAGAGCAAGTAGCAGAACTTCCCTGTTAAGTTTAGTTAAGTGGTTAAGACTCTGTACTCCCAATGCAGGGGGTATGGGTTCGATCCCTGACTGGGGAACTAAGATCATGCATGCCATGGGGCAACCATGCTTTTGCACCACAGCTACTGAACCTGCTCACTCTAGAGCCCGCATGCTGCAACAGAGACCAAGCATAGCCAAAAAACCAAAGAGAAAGTAGCTTATTTGAGACGTTATCAACAGAAGCACCCAAAGGGGAGGCATGAAAGGGGAGATAACCAAAACACAGTACATTTTTCAGGCAGTAACCACCTGGGTACCTGAGCTCAGCACTGCTGGGAACTGTAGGAAGACAGGACAGAACACATCCCCGAGATATGCCTCCCAAGGAGCGAGGAAACTGGCATTTATCCTCCAGATCCCGTCTGTTATCACCTAGGGCTGTTCCCAGAACACTAACCCCCTGAATCCCTAGCCTGCCCAGTTTGTGGGCCAGGAGAGAGCTTCTGGGCAGAGAGGGGCAGGTGCTTGCCTTAGGTTGCAGCGGGTATGAAATGGAAGGGTGAATGCCGAAGGGGTATGCTTGGAGCTCCAACAGTGTCTGTTTTGCTTAGAATGTCCTGTGTTGTCAGGCTATAAGGTTGGAACTGGAGGCGTTCAGATCCGCGGCAGGTAGTTGTGGGGTCATGGTAACTGTGAGGGGACAAGTACTCATCAGTAATTCTCAGGCAGGCACAGTTCATCTGTGTGGTCGGTGGTCTCCACGACACCCATCGCTGGCTTCCATGAGTGTTGGATGCTCCAGGCTTACAGCTGCCCCTTTCCCAGATGATGGACCTTGGCTAGTGGAGCCACTTGACCAAGGGATTATAGACGTGAGGGCACAGCCCACGACCAGTGACTCAGAGCCCTGACCGAGCACCGCTCCAGAGGCTTGCTCCTTCCATCTATAACAGCAGTCATCTGTTTATTCCCCGAGTGGTGCTGATGCCGTCTGTGCGTTATGGCCTCAGTGTTTGCCACCCATGAGAATGTCTCTCTGCTATGCTATAGCAGCTTCACAGGCCCTGAGAAGACCACCAGATACCAGAAGAGCAGGTGGGTGGATGGAGTTTATACGGCTGTATTTGGGCCCAGAGTGCTTACTGTTAATACATCCTAAGGGATTCCCTGGTGGCTCAGATGGTAAAGAATCTGCCTGCAATGCAAGAGACTGGAGTTCAATCCCTGGATCAGGAAGATTCCCTGCAGAAGGGAATGGCAATCCATTCCAGTATTCTTGCCTGGAGAATTCCCTGGACAGAGGAGCCTGGTGGGCTACAGTTCATAGGGTCACAAAGAGTCAGACACAACTGAGCCACTAACACTTTCACTTTACTTTCAAGCCAGGGACAGAAGACAGTGCCCATATTTTTACATGAGGAAGATCTGTTATCCCCATTTTAGAGGTAAGGGTACTGAGCCCATTTCGTTTATTAACTTGCATGAGCTCATATAACTTGTCAGTTGGTAGGTTTGGGATTTAAATCAGGTCTTTCTAGACACAGGCCCATGTCTTCTTTCTCACAGTGCACTGTTGCTCAAAGAGAACTTTGTGCTTGACTGGAAGCTTGGGACAGGGAAACTTGGTAATGCTCTTTGATTGGCAGACCTGACTCACATATACCAGTGGAGGGTCCCTGTGACTCCTTGCTCGTGGAGACTGATCACCTTGATTCTCATGCTGAGTTCAATCCAGTCTCTTATTCATAATTTAGAAAGGCCTCCTAGCATCTTGGGGCCGGGGTAATGCATGTTGTTAATCATCAATGTAATATCGACAAAGAGTCCTTCATCAGAAGGCCTGTTGAACTCACATTATCAGACAAGAGACATGGTCTCCATGTGAGGCTTCTGTGTTTCAGAAGCAGGAGGGCTCGAAAACCACGGGATCTACAGATGGTTTCAGGAAGTGACTCTGTCTGCTCTAGGCTTTTTACCCGACTTTCATTTAAATTCTACAAACATTTGCTGAGCACCCACCACGTGCCAGGCACCACACGAGGCCCTGGGGAGACTATAGAGATAAAGAAGATGTCTTGCTTGCTTTCTTGTAGAGAAGCTTAGCAAATAAACAAGCAACTATTACATGTGGCAGAAAGAATGGAGGGCTAATTAGTCATTCCTGCACCCAACTGTGGGAACCCAGAAGGACAAGTGGTTAATTCTGACTGCAGGGGATTTGGAAGTGACATTGAAGGATGAACACAATGCTGATAGACAAGAAGAAGGGCTCGATCTGATCTATTTACTGCTGCAGCAACAAAAGAAAAGAGGAAGCAGCCATTCTTAAACAGTTTTCTGACAGGAGAACTACATGTATAAGTTAGTGTGTATAGATCTTCTTTTTGTGGAGAAATGATGCACTGAGATGCAAGGGAAAGAAATATCTCATGCCTGGCAGGACTCCAGCCAGACTAATTATTAGGTTTATCTTCAGTTTCCCCATGACTTAGTCTTAAGGGACTGGCCTCCCACCTGCACGGCACAAAGCCATGACAGAGTGATTTTACTAATATTTCTGATCCTCTGCATAACTTGTTATGTGGCAATTATCTGGACCAAGTATGTCCTGTTGCAGTGTGATTCTTAGGCAGCTGACATAGACGGCTGACATTTGATTGTTTCAGTTTAACAGACCCAGGCTGTGTTTATGCTGAGTGGAGAAATAATAACTGATTTACAAAAAACTGTCACTCTGTGCTTCTGCTGGTTCATTTGAAAGGGATTTGGTAGGATTCTGTTTGTTAGCAGGAAAGGAAGAGAACACTGTTGCCCCAGTTTTCACGGCAGAGAGTAATGGGAAGTGACAACCTAGAGGCAGGCTGGAAAGATGGCAGCAGAGAGGGCTCCTGGGTGAATGAGGAGGAGAGTGATATTTATTGAACACCTGCTACGTTCTGCGCACCATTCTAAGCATGTTTTATGTATGGTTTCACTAATTCTGGAAAGATAAAATGGAATTGTACTTGTAAAAGGGCTTTCTCACGTGCTCTACAAATGTTCGGCATAATTAGTATTTCCCTCTATTGTAGAGCCTCCTAAAATTCATTTGAGACCATTCCCTGCTTTCCATTATCAGAAGTTAATTTATGTTGAAGCGCTAGCAGACTTTCTGTTACTCAGCACACTTGAGTAGGAAAGGGTGATGGGAGAAGCAGGCAGGTTGGCTCATGGGACTGTGGGATTATTGTGTTCTGAAAGGGGTTTTTTCTAGGTTCTTGTTTTCAGTTCCTTCTTTGCCTCTGACCTTATGAGCTGCTGGCGTGGCCTCAACATGCTCTCAGAGGTGAGCAGTCACTTTTCCTCGGCCATGTGGTCTCATCCAGGGCTGGAGAGAGACCAGTGGTGGGGATGAGTCCGGTCCCTCTAGTTTTGGGAAATGGCCTCCTGGTGTCCTGTTCATCTTCTTTCATCCCGTTCCACATTCTTTTTGTTGTATATGAAGGCTACACCCTCTTCTTTGTGGAAAAGTTGTGCTCAGATGTGATTTCTAATTTCATTTAGATGTGCCAGTCCATTAGACATTGGACCTCAGTGCAGCATTTAAACAGAAATGGTCTGCGGGTTGAGAGTTGGTCAGTGGAAATGGACCACCTGTTCTACAGTTTACAAGGGCTGACCCAGGTTTCTGCCCTGAAACCAGAAACTGTCAGGTTTCTTCAGGGGATGTTCCCGACCCAGGGATCGAACCTGGTTCGTGTGAATTGTAGGCAGGTTCTTTACCATCTGAGCCAACAGAGAGGCTTGATCAGGGTTCTACTGGGGAGCAAATGGCTGATATGGTACTAGTTTAAACTCCTAGGATTGAAGTGTACCTCAGAGCCAGTCTTTCTCTTACCAAACTCATCCCTAAAAGAAAAGTGAAAGAAAGCCTGATTAGGATTGTACTTTGTATAAAGAAGGGACAAGCAGAGAAGCTGCAAGAACCAGAGGCACATCTCACTTTCCTTGACTTCTGTTTTGCACCAGCATCTCTCACTATGTATTTTGAAGTCTTTAGTGGTTTTCACCATTTAGAGACACGTCTTAGTTCCTAAGTGTAGCCTTAAGATGCTTTACCAGTTGCCCCTACCAAACCCTCCAGTCTTGTCTGTCTCTTTTAATCCCTTTTGGGTAAACCCTAAAAATAGTAGCCAAGTTGTATTTATGTCTCTTCTCTTCCAAATTTTTTCTTAACATTTTCACTGCCTATGATACCTTGTTCTTCTTGGTGTATCCAAGTCCAGTTCCTCCTTTTCATTCCCTCTCCACTGGGATCCTGTCCTCCCAGGAAGCCTTTTCAGCTCCTTCCTCTCTTGTCCCCAGGCATCCCTTTTCTTTCTGATTATGTCAGTCTCAGAACTGCACCCAAAGCACTTCACCTTCATTTTAGCAGGCTGTACACTATGTGATATTTGATTCTTATTCAGGTATGTATCATCAAATTTTATAGATAACATTTTTACTACTCACCCATCTTTCAAGACAAGTCTCAGCAAGGCTTTTTGTGGTCCTGCCTTACTTGATATTAGTTAGATATCAGGATCATTTGAGACCTTGTGTGATAATACATTATAATCTCATGGCTGAATCATGGTGCAGAAAAAGAGACCAGACACATTGAGTCAGGCCTGGGTCTGAGTCCCAGTTCTGCTATTTTCCATTTCAGTGATGTTGTGCCAGTTATTTAACCTTTTAGAAACTCAGTTTCTGCTCTTCCCAGAAAACAACCACACTTAGCATGGTTGGTTATTGTAAGCTTTGAATTGTGGTTCCCCCACCACCCCACCTCCTGCCCACCCCTGCCCACCAAAATATGTCCATATGCTAAGCCTGGGAACCTGGGAACGTGGTTTTACTTGGAAACAAAGATTTTACAGATGTGGTTGAGTTAAGGGTCCTGAGGAAAGGAGCTCATCCTGGATGTTTTGGGTGTGCCCTAAATCCAATGACGGGTATTCATATAAGAAACACTTAGGGCAGTCCTAAGATGGTGGAGGAATAGGATGGGGAGACCACTTTCCCCCCCACAAATTAATCAAAAGATCATTTGAACGCTGAGCAAATTCCACAAAACAACTTCTGAACGCTGGCGGAGGACATCAGGCACCCAGAAAGACAGCCTATTCTCTTCGAAAGGAGATGTTTTATCATCGGTGCTGTATGGATGGCAAAGTCTTGAAGCTACTGTAAGAATAAGACTGAAAGCCAGAGGCAGGAGGCTTAAATCCAAAACTTAAGAACTCCAGAAAACTCCTGACTCCAGGGAACATTAATCGACAACGGCTCATCCAAAAGCCTTCATACCTACACTGAAACCAAGCTCCATCCAAGAGCCAACAAGTTTCAGAGAAAGACATAACAAGCTAATTCTCCAGCAACATAGGAACATAACACTGAGCATTAATACAGGCAGCCAAAAGTCACACCAAACCCACAGACACCTCAAAACTCACTACTGGACCCTTTATTGGACTCCAGAGAGAGGAGATCCAACTCCACCCACCTGAACACTGACACAGGCTTCCCTAACTAGGAAGCTTTGACAAGCCACTCGTCCAATCCCACCCACAGGGAGGAACCTCCACAATAAAGAGGAAACACAAACTTCCAGCATACAGAAAGGCCACCCCAAACACAGCAACCTAAACAAGACAAAAAGGCAGAGAAATATTCAGCATGTAAAGGAACATGATAAATGGCAACCAAACCCAACAAAAGAGGAGGAGATAGGGAGTCTACCTGAAAAAGAATTCAGAATAATGATAGCAAAAATGATCCAAAATCTTGAAAATAAAATGGAGTTACAGATAAATAGTCTGGAGACAAAGATTGAGAAGATGCAAGAAATGTTTAACAAGGACCTAGAAGAAATAAAAAAGTCAACCAATAATGAATAATGCAATAACTGAGATTAAAACACTCTGGAGGAAAAAAAAAAAAAACACTCTGGAGGAAACCAACAGTAGAATAACTGAGGCAGAAGATAGGATAATTGAGGTGGAAGATAGAATGGTGGAAATAAATGAGACAGGAAAAAAGGAAAAGGAATTAAAAGAAATGAGGACGACCTCAGAGACCTCTGGGACAATGTCAAACGCCCCAACATTCAAGTCATAGGAGTCCCAGAAGAAGAAGACAAAAAGAACGGCCATAAGAAAATACTTGAAGGAGATAATAGTTGAAAACTTCCCTAAAATGGGGAAGGAAATAGCCACCCAAGTCCAAGAAACCCAGAGAGTCCCAAACAGGATAAACCCAAGGCAAAACACCCCAAGACACATATTAATCAAATTAGCGAAGATCAAACACAAAGAACAAATATTAAAAGCAGCAAGGGGGAGAAACAACAAATGACACACAAGGGGATTCCCATAAGGGTAACAGCTGATTTTTCAATAGAAATCCTTCAGGCCAGAAGGGAATGGCAGGAGCCAGCAAGGATCTCATTCAGATATGAAGGAGAATTCAAAAGCTTTACAGACAAGCAAAAGCTGAGAGAATTCAGCACCAACAAACCAGCTCATTAACAAATGCTAAAGGATCTTCTCTAGACGGGAAACACAGAAAAGGTTTATAAACTCAAACCCAAAACAAAAAAGTAAATGGCAATGGGATCATACTTATCAATAATTACCTTAAATGTAAATGGGTTGAATGCCCCAACCAAAAGACAAAGACTGACTGAATGGATACAAAAACAAGACCCCTATATATGCTGTCTACAAAAGACCCACCTGGAAACAAGGGACACATATAGACTAAAAGTGAAGGGCTGGAAAAAGATATTTCATGCAAAAGGAGACGAAAAGAAAGCAGAAGTAGCAATTCTCATATCAAATAAAATAGACTTTGAAATGAAGGCTGTGAAAAGAGACAAAGAAGGATACTATATAATGATCAAAGGATCAATCCAAGAAGAAGATATAACAATTATAAATATATGTGCATCCAACATAGGAGCACCACAATATGTAAGGCAAATGCTAACAAGTATGAAAGGGGAAATTAACAGTAGCACAATAGTAGTGGGACACTTTAATACCCCACTCACACCTATGGATAGATCAACTAAATAGAAAATTAACAAGGAAACACAAACATTAAATGACACAATGGACCAGTTGGACCAAATTGATATCTATAGGACATTTCACCCCAAAACAATGAATTTCACCTTTTTCTCAAGTGCACACAGAGCCTTCTCCAGGATAGATCACATCCTGAGCTATAAATCTAGCCTTGGCAAATTCAAAAAATTGAAATCATTCCAAGCATCTTTTCTGGTCACAATGTGGTAAGATTAGATGTCAACTACAGGGAAAAAAAATATTAAAAATACAAACATATGGAGGTTAAACAACACACTTCTGAATAACCAACAAATCACAGAAGAAATTAAAAAAGAAATCAAAATATGCATAGAAACGAATGAAAATGAAAACACAACAACCCAAAACCTGTGGGATTCAGTAAAAGCAGTGCTAAGGGGAAAGTTCATAGCAATACAAACTTACCTCAAGAAACAAGAGAAAAATAAAATAATTAACCTACTCTACACCAAAAAGCAACTAGAAAAAGAAGAAATGAAGAACTCCGGGGTTAGTAGAAGGAAAGAAATCTTAAAAATTAGGGCAGAAATAAATGACAAAGAAACAAAGGAGACTATAGCAGAAATGAACAAAGCTAAAAGCTGGTCCTTTGAGAAGATAAATAAAATAGACGAACCATTATCCAGACTCATCAAGAAAAAAAGGGAGAAGAATCAAATCAACAAAATTAGAAATGAAAATGGAGAAATCACAACAGATAACACAGAAATACAAAGAATCATAAGAGACTACTATCAGCAAGTATATGCCAATAAAATGGACAACTGGGAAGAAATGGGCAAATTCTTAGAAAAGTATAACTTTCCAAAATTGAACCAGGAAGAAATAGAAAATCATAATAGACCCATCACAAGAATGGAAATCAAAACTGTAATCAGAAATCTTCCAACAAACAAAAGTCCAGGACAAGATGGCTTCACAGCTGAATTCTATCAAAAATTTAGAGAAGAGCTAACACCTATCCTATTTAAACTCTTCCAGAAAATTGCAGAGTAAGGTAAACTTCCAAACTCATTCTATGAGGCCACCATCACCCAAATTCCAAAACCAGACAAAGATGCCAAAAAAGGCAAAACTACAGGCCAATATCACTGATGAACATAGGTGCAAAAGTCCTTAACAAAATTCTAGCAAACAGAATCCAACATGTTAAAAAGATCATGCATCATGACCAAGTGGGCTTTATCCCAGGGATGCAAGGATTCTTCAATATTCACAAATCAAGCAATGTGATACACCACATTAACAAATTGAAAGATAAGAACTATATGATTATCTCAATAGATGTAGAGAAAGCCTTTGACAAAATTAAACATCCACTTATGATAAAAACGCTCCAGAAAGCAGGCATAGAAGGAACATATCTCAGCATAATAAAGGCCATATATGATAAACCCACAGCAAACATTATCCTCAATGGTGAAAAATTGAAAGCATTTCCCCTAAAGTCAGGAACAAGACAAGAGTGCCCACTTTTCACCACTACCATTCAACATAGTTTTGGAAGTTTTAGCCACAGAAATCAGAGAGGAAAAAGAAATAAAAGGAATACAGATTGGAAAAGAAGTAAAACTCTCACTGTTTGCAGATGACATGATCCTCTACATAGAAAACCCTAACGACTCCACCAGAAAATTACTAGAGCTAATCAATGAATATAGTAAAGTTGCAGGATGTAAAATTAACACACAGAAATCCCTTGCATTCCTATACACTAACAATGAGAAAACAGAAATTAAGGAAAAAATTCCACTCACCATTGCGATGAAAATAATAAAATACTTAGGAATAAATCTACCTAAAGAAACAAAAGACCTATATATAGAAAACTATAAAACACTGATGAAAGAAATCAAAGAGGACACAAATAGAAGGAGAAATATACCATGTTCGTGGATTGGAAGAGTCAGTATAGTGAAAATGCATATACAACCCAAAGCAATATGTAGATTCAGTACAATCCCTATCAAGCTACCAACAGTATTTTTCAGAGAACTAGAACAAATAATTTCACAATTTGTATGGAAATACAAAAAACCTCGGATAGTCAAAGCAATCTTGAGAAAGAAGAATGGAACTGGAGGAATCAACCTGCCTGACTTCAGGCTCTACTACAAAGCCACAGTCATCAAGACAGTATGGTACTGGCACAAAGACAGAAATATAGATCAATGGAGCAAAATAGAAAGCCCAGTGATAAATCCATGCACCTATGGACACCTTATCTTTGACAAAGGAGGCGAGAATATACAATGGAGAAAAGACAATCTCTTTAACAAGTGGTGCTGGGAAAACTGGTCAACCACTTGTAAAAGAATGAAACTAGAACATTTTCTAACACCATACACAAAAATAAACTCAAAATGGATTAAAAATCTAAATGTAAGACCAGAAGCTATAAAACTTCTAGAGGAAAACATAGGCAAAACACTCTCTGACATAAATCACAGCAGGATTCTCTATGACCCACCTCTCAGAGTAATGGAAATAAAAGCAAAAATAAACAAATGGCACCTAATTAAACTTAGAAACTTTTGCACAATGAAGGAAACTATGAGCAAGGTGAAAAGACAGCCTTCAGGATGGGAGAAAATAATAGCAAACAAAGCAACTGACAGAGAATTAATCTCAAAAATATATAAGCAGCTCCTGCAACTCAATTCCAGAAAAATAAACAACCCAATCAAAAAATGGTCCAAAGAACTAAACAGACATTTCTCCAAAGAAGGCATACAGATGGCTAACAAATACATGAAAAGATACTCAACATCACTCATTATCAGAGATATCCAAATTAAAACCACAATGAGGTACCATGTCACGCCAGTCAGAATGGCTGCTGTCCAAAAGTCTATGAGCAATAAATGCTGGAGATGGTGTGGAGAAAAGGAAACCCTCTTACACTGTTGGTGGGAATGCAAATTAATACAGCCATAATGGAGAACAGCTGTGGAGATTTCTTAAGAAACTGGAAACAGAACTGCCCTACGACCCAGCAATCCCACTGCTGGCCGTACACACTGAGGAAACCAGAAATGAAAGATATATGTGTACCCCAATGTTCATCACAGCACTGTTTACAATAGCTACTACATGGAAGCAGCCTAGATGTCCATCGGCAGACAAATGGATAGGAAATCTGTGGTAGATATACACAATGGAATATTCAGTTCAGTTCAGTTGCTCAGTCGTGTCCGACTCTTTGCGACCCCATGAATCACAGCACGCCAGGCCTCCCTGTCTATCACCAACTCCCAGAGTTTACTCAAACTCAAGTCCATCAAGTCGGTGATGCCATCCAGCCATCTCATCCTCTGTCGTCCCCCTTTCCTCCTGCCCCCAATCCCTCCAAGCATCAGGGTCTTTTCCAATGAGTCAACTCTTTGCATGAGGTGGCCAAAGTACTGGAGTTTCAGCTTCAGCATCAGTCCTTCCAATGAACACCCAGGACTGATCTCCTTTAGGATGGACTGGTTGGATCTCCTTGCAGTCCAAGGGACTCTCAAGGAATATTACCCAGCTATTAAAAAGAATACATTTGAATCAGTTCTAATGAGGTAGGTGAAACTGGAGCCTATTATACAGAGCGAAGTCAGAAAGAAAAACACCAATACAATGTATTAATGCATATATATGGAATTTATAAAGATGGTAATGATGACCCTATATGCGAGACTGCAAAAGAGACACAGATGTAAAGAACAAACTTTTGGACCCTGTAGGAGAAGGCGAGGGTAGGATGATTTGAGAGGATAGCATTGAAGCATGTATATTGTCATATGTGAAATAGATCGCCAGTCCAGGTTCAGTGCATGAGACAGTGCTCAGGTCTGGTGCACTGGGATGAACCAGAGGGATGGGATCGGGAGGGAGGTGGGAGGGGGTTCAGGATGGGGAACACGTGTACTACTACTGCTGCTGCTAAGTCGCTTCAGTGGTGTCTGACTCCGTGTGACCCCACAGATGGCAGCCCACCAGGCTCCCCCGCCCCTGGGATTCTCCAGGCAAGAATACTGGAGTGGGTTACCATACACCCATGGCTGATTCATGTCAATGTATGGCAAAAAATTTACAATATTGTAAAGTAATTAGCCTCCAATTAAAATAAATAATTTTTTTAAAAAAAGAAACACATAGAAGGGTATTGGATAGAGGATCAGGCAACGTGAAGGTGGAGGTGGAGATGGGCATGATGCCAGCACAAATGAGAAGCCAGCAACCTTGAGAAGCTAGAATAAGCCTGGAGTGGAATTTCCCCTAGGGCCTCCAGAGGGACTGTGTCCCTGGTAACACCTTCATTTTTAGACTTCTGGCTTCCAGAACTGTGAGAGATTAATTTCTGTTGTTAAACCACCTACTTCATGATAATTTGTTACAGTAGCTTTAGAAAGTGAATATAGTCTTTATTATGCCATTTTGCTCTCTGTCTACTTTATGAAACTGAGTTCTTTTCAACAGGGCTGTTCCTCATCCCCTCACCCCACCCAGACCACCTACTCCTGAGGCTGGCTCAATGTCTGTAGTAATAATATGGGGAGGGTTGACACCTTGTATAGACCGTATTTTATGACTCACCCTAAAATAGAACCTATGAAACTGAGATTGTTGTCACTAAAAAGGAAGAAAACCTTTAAAAAAGGAAGGAATTAGAGAAAGATTTAGAGCTAGAAAATTCCTATACTTTTAAGAATTTATGCTCCAAAGTGTTTTTCTTTTATCCATTTATTATCAGTCTCAAAGATCTGGGACAGTCTTAATGTATAATTTAGATCAGAGGCAATGGGATTTCTTTCATTTTCCTTTAGTCATCAATTAGCATTTATCAGGCCGTTACTCTATTCAGAGGCTGGTGCAGCATCAGACACTCTTGGTATCCACTTCTGAGTTTCTTGACTGACTATCAACCTCTAACTCCTATGACTCACACAGAGAGTATCACCCTGTTCTGGGGAGTCTGCGTCCCCCCTCTATTGGAATAGGGCTTTCTCCATGGTGCTGAAGAGTCACACACATTAGAACTATACAAAATATAGTTACAGTGAAGTAGCTATACAAAATATACAGCTGCAGCAGCAGGCGAGTAGGTCATTACAGTAAGATGTTTATTTAATATAAAGAAGGATTTCTAGAACTCTTCAAATATCTCATTCATTCATCTTTCCTCCAAATAGTTATAGATCCAGTCCTCTGTCCAAGCACTCTAATAGGTGCCAGAGAAAATGGATCCTGTGATGGAAGTTGCTTTTGTCTACTGTGGGAGACAAGCGCCCACTTACAATAGAGAAAGGCTCATATTAAATTAGGTGGATTTGGGTTACCAAGGATAATGGGGTCACATCCAAAGAAACATGAAAGAATTTGAATGTGTTTTGTTTCCATTTGTTTGTTCATGTTTTTACTCACTCATTCCTTCATTCAACTTTGATCACCTGGTGTAGTAGTCAGTTTTCAGCCCTTATGGGGGATTGAGTCATGGTGGCCAGAGGTCCTTTTCTCATGGAGTTCTTTCTGTAGTACTTGGATGTTTGATATTGATAATATCTCATTCCCTTACAGTTCTAAGGTTCTAGATTTCCATGATGTAAAGTGAAAGGAACAGAGAAGGCCAAAGGAAAGAAAGGGAATTACTATTAAGAAGTGCTTGATTCTATTTATGTTGTCTCATCTAATTTCCCCAGAAGTCTATGGAACCTGGTAGAATTTTCTGATTTTACCAGTAAGGTAGAAGATACTAATAAACATTCAATAGCTTTCTCAAGGTCACATAGCCAGCAAATGGAAGAGGTGAGATCCTAACAATTCTAGCTACATTCAAAAGCTGAAGATACTCTGAATTATCACCCATAGAATCAGACATTGTATGTACTGCTACATATGAGGCTGGGGAAGAGTAACGCTCTTCTCACACCTCAATTACTAAAGACTTTGTGTGCAGGGTAATGTCTTTGAGAGTTGTGACATACTAAGGCCGCTGGAGATGCTGTCCAGTAACTTCAGTGCCCATAAACACTGGCAAGCAGGGGCTTGGGAGTGAGGGTTGACTGTTAGCTTTTCCTTTGGCGGAGGACCTGGTATCAATCTCTAGGAGGCACTGGGCTCAGTGACAGCTGTCCTAAGTTGTAACTCTTTCTGTTTTTTACTGAAATAACTCATCATGATGTTCTATTTGTCACTTGTCAAGGAAATCAATATAGTCTAGACTTGTTACCTTGCCAAGATCTGTATTGGACAATTTATAGTCCAAGAAAAGTCTAACAAAAGAGCAGAAGGGGCAGAGCTGATGCAAGTATCTCAGTTTCCCTGTAAAACATTGAGGCTTTAGAGCCTTCTTCCAATGGTGGGAGCAAATAAGGGTGAAGCTGAGTTGCCCTTGGCAAAACAAAGGAAGGGAGGACATTCCCAAAAGGAAAGGGGCTGAGAAGAGGAAAAAGGAGATCTTCTTTAAAATAGGGATGATCAGTGTGATCAGTGTTGCCTGGCAGTGCTGTTGTGAGTATCCGATGAGATATTTAATATTATGTTATGCATAGTGTCAGTCTAGTACAGTGCCTGGAACAAAGGAGATCATGAACGAGGAGCTTCTAGGAGCAGTAGAGGAAGAGGGAGAAAACAAATGAGTAGAAATAACATACACGGCAACAGCACAGAAATCTTTAGTGCCAGGAGTGAAAAGAAGCAGGTTGCCACAATGAAGGGTAGCCCTGGCGTGTTTCATATCCTTTGGCCATTGGTTGGTTCATTCACTCAGACTTTTATTTATTAAGCAGCAAACACTATGCTAGATGCTGGGGTTGTTGTTCAGTCGTTAAGTCATGTCCAGCTCATTTGCCATCCCATGGATTGTAGCCTGCCAGGCTCCTCTGTCCATGGGATTTCCCAGGCAAGAATACTGAAAATGGGTTGCCATTTCCTCCAGCGGGTCTTCGGACCAGGGGTTGAACCTGCGGTTTGCAGGCAGATTATTTACCACTGAGCCACCAGGGAAGCCCAGCTGCTGGGGGAATGGAAACAGATAATCAGTGGTGTTGCCCTGCAGGACTGTAGAGTCCAGTTGTGGAGGTAGACGTAGACACACGTTTGTGGTGGAGGTTGACGGATACTGGCGCAGAGGTGGGAAAGGCTCAGGGTGGGGATGCTGTTCCCTCCACGAACACACAGTCCACGCTGTGTTTGCTCCTTGCTCAGCAAAGTAACAGGCATGTGGAAAAGCCTCGATAATACCAGTTTAATAAGTCAGTATTGAGTTAAAAGAGCTGGGTGCTGAAGGAAGGCTTTGTTGAGACCAAAATGTTTGTGCTAAGATGCTTTTTAGAAAAACGTTATTGGAGTGTATTTACTTGACTGTGTTGTGTTACTTTCTGTGGTACAGCAGCGTGAGTCAGTTCTACGTGTGTACACACCCCCTCTTCTTTTGGGTTTCCTTCCCAGTTAGGTCCCCACAGAACATTGTGTAGAGCCGCCTGCACTGTACAGTAGGTTCTGGTTAGTGATCTATTTTATATATACTATCAGTAGTGTATAGGCATCAGTCCCAGTCTCGCAATTCATTCCGCTTCCCCTTATCCCTCCTTCATGTCCATATGTTTGTTCTCTATGTCTGTATCTCTATTTCTGCTGTTTAAATAAGATCATCTATACCGATTTTTTCAGACTCCTCATGTACATGGTGATATATGATGCCTGTCTTTCTCCTTCTGACTTAATTCACTTTGTATGACAGTGTCTATGTCCATCCATGTCACTACAAGTGACCCAATTTCATTCCTTTTTATGGCTGAATAATATTCCATGGGCATTTTGGTTGCTTCTATTTCTTGGTTACTGTAAATAGCACTGCAATGAACATTGGGGTGCATATGTCTTTTTGAATTATGGTTTTCTCTAGGTATATGCCTAGGAGTAGGACTGCCGTGTGAGAGAAGATACTTAATGTCTGAAGATTAAGAATCTTCAGGGAAGATGAAGATGTATGCTTGTGTGTTTGTGTGTGTGTGTGTATGTGTGTGTGTGTGTGTGTGTGTGTGGTGGGAGGTGGGAAGAGGTGCCAAACCAATGAAGAAAGTATGTGAAGGACCCTATAGTCACTTGAGGACAGAAGGCATTTATACATGGCTGGAGCACAGGGAGCTTTGGAAAATGAGGTTGAAATGGCAGACGGTGGTAGATTAAAATATTAGCCAATTCTACTGATTCACTCATTCATTGACTTAAAAGGTATTTACTAAGTGCTTACCTGTGGCAAAGGCCTTAAAGGTGTAATACAAAGCCAGGCAAAAATCTCTCCTCTCAAGGAGTGTACATGCTCATAGAGGGGGGAGACAGACAGTGAAGATCATTGAGGACAATATACAGCATGTTCAATTGTAGTTAGTTATGAGTTTATGGAAAAGCTTCCCTGATAGCTCAGTTAGTAAATAATCCACCTGCCATTCAGGAGACTCTGGTTCGATTCTTGGGTCAGAAGATCCTCTGGAGAAGGGATAGGCTACCTACTCCAGTGTTCTTGGGCTTCTCTTGTGGTTGAGCTGGTAAAGAATCTGCCTTCAATGCAGGAGATCTGGGTTCAATCCCTGGGTTGGGAAGATCCCCTGGAGAAGGGAAAAGGCTATCCACTCCAGTATTCTGGCCTAGAGAATTCCAATGGGATCTCAAAGAGTCAGACTTGACTGAGTGACTTTCACTTTATGAAAAAACCTGAATGAATATTCTGGCCAACCCAATAATATGGAGAAAAGTGAATTCTGGGAGAGAGATGTAGACATCTGGGGGGAAGGTATATGGAAGGCACAGCTCATGTTACCTGGTGGTCACACATCCTACAATTCTGTTTTAGGATCTAAATTGACAAAGTCACGTGCTGTTCCTCCCCATGCACTCTGACTTTATTCGAATTTGTGCCTTTCACGTGAGGTCTGATGCCTGAAGTTTATAATTGCACGGGTAACTTCACAAGGTCCTCTGGATCCTTTTAACCCTCTTTGGCCATCCTACATGTAACATCGGAGGCAGTTCATTTTTCTTGTTTTAAAAAATCATGTGTTTAATACTAATTGTGATTTATAAACACTGTCATCCATATTATAGAACTGGATTTCAATATACACAAACCCTTCTACTAAATCTCTCATGTCAGCCTCGTTAAACACTGAATGTTTCTTATCCCTTAGAAAAGAAAACAAGTAGTATTTCTCCTGTTTCCTGCTTTAGTCACAGGAAATCCTCGGTTGTAGTCTGGTGATGGGTTGGGGGTGCAGTATCTCCAACACCCCCATGCTCCACATACTTGATGCTCTACACCCCATGCTTGTCATCATAGTTCTAACATGAAATCCTCATCTGAGGAAAGAAGGGAAATACCTGGATTATTTTTTTTTAATTAATCATCTTAAATTCTTTTGAGTCAATGTAGGAATAAATAAATGAAAGAGCCTCCTAATTAGGATTGGGCTCTGTTCTGCTCTCTGATGTACTGTGAGAAGTTCCAGGTTATCGAATGAAAACAAAAGTTGCAGTTTTTAAAAAGGCAGCATATGAATCTGGTGATTTGCTCATTTTCATAGTTTCAGATGGTGATGCCATGTGGTATAAAATCAACTGTACATGTCCTTCAAAGAGCCTGCTTCAGGTCCCCAAACACTGCAGGGGTAGGCTCCCCTGTCCCCATGTTCCTCCACAATATCCCAACAAGGATGGTACTGCCAATGCTGAGGCTTTGGGATTCTTCACTTACCCTCACCTTCTGCCTGTCTGTTATCCCCGTCTTCTCTGTTTTCAACCCCTCCCTTACTGGTTCTCTTCCCTCAGTTTGCAAACATGCTCAAGGTTATCCTATGGCAACGAAAGGCAATAAAAGAAAAGAAACTGTTCAGCCATCATGTCCCACCACTGTCCTAGCTTTCTCCTCCCTTTCACAGTATTACCTCTTGAAAGAGTAGCCTATGTGCCCTCCTTTCCCTCACTTTTCTTTCTTCTTTGCTCCATATCACATCACAATCTTGTTTGGCAGCCTTCTTTCATGAAACACTCTACGGTGATTGCTCCTGTTGTGATGCCTGTGATCTCTCCGTTTCTTAAAGTGATCGTCATTTCATTTCTTGGTTGCATCCCCAGGGACTGTGACTTCCTCTCCTTCTTCTTCCCTGGTTTCACTTTCCTTCTATCTGCTCTTTAACACCCCTTGATTTCAGTTACTGCCTTTGATTGTTATGTCTGTAATGATTAGATCCATACTTAGAGCCACATTTGTCTCTAGATCCAGGGTTCAGTTAATTGCATGCTGGTCATCTCTACAGTGGTCTTGGCTTCATTCAGTAACCACGTGGCTATGTTTATATTGGAATGTTTGCCCTTATATTGACAGTCTCAGCTTCCAATTTATCCAAAGCTGCACACAGTCTGGGCTGTACAAATCTCCAGCCCAGCCCCCTGTCTCCTCCAGATTCCAGATGTCTTCTTTTACAAGGTGACCAAGGTGTTCTTGGGATAATGTGTCTTCTGCTTATAGAAGGGGCCAGGAGTCCCTGGATGGTTATGCTCCATACTGATCCTGTGGCTCCCCATGGCAGGGACTGCCTAACTTTACATCAAATCCATTTTTTTCCCCTTAATTTGGGCAACATAGTTGGAATGCATTTACCACCTGTTTGCAGTGACTGGAATGGAATATAACAGTTGTAATGTGATATAACAGTTTCCAGACTAGATTGGTGAGCACCTCCTTGGAGATTTTCCATTTCTTCTCTTTGTTTCCCAGTGGCTGAATGGGGAAGACTCAGGCCCTAAAGGAGGGTGGAGATAATATTTTATCTGCATCGTGCAGAGCCTGTCCTTTCTATCCTGACTCTAACTGAACATCTCAGGGCAAGAAATCAGCATATTGTAGTAAGCCACCAAAATGTGGGTGTTTGCCTATTAAGAAGTTGTTGCTATTCAGTCGCTATGTGGTGTCTGACTCTCTTTGCAATCCCATGGACTGCAGCATGCCAGGCTTCGCTGTCCTTCACTATCTCCTGGAGTTTGCTCAAATGCATTTCCATTGAGTGGGTGATGCCATCCAACCATCTCACCCTCTGCCACCCCCTTCTCCTCCTGCCCTCAATCTTACCCAGCATTAGGGTCTTTTCCAATGAGTCAGTTCTTCACATCAGGTGGCTAAAGTATTGGAACTTCAACTTCAACATCGATCCTTCCAATGAATATTCAGGATTGATTTCCTTCAGGGTTGAATGGTGTGATCTCCCTTACTGTCCAGGGGACTCTCAAGAGTCTTATCCAACACCACAATTTGAAAGCATCAGTTCTTCAGTGCTCGACCTTCTTTATGGTCCAACTCTTTAGCTTATCTTAAATAATATACCTCTCTTTCCTAACAGTTAACAATTATGTAGCACTTAATATGCCCAGTAAATTCACCTTTTTAAATTAATTGCATATTCTCCAAACTATATAAAATATGTTTGTATTATTAACGCTCTTTTGAAAATGAGGAAACGGAGGTCAGAGAAGTTGAGTCATTTGATTATGAGTTGGCCTTTGGAAAAACTGGGATTTAGATCCACATATTCTGCCCCCAGAGTTCTCCCCTTGACCCCTACACAGAGGTTCAAAAGAGATATATAGATGGAAGAATAGTGGCTCCCCAAAGATTTCCAAGTCTTAGTCTCCAAAACCTGTGAACATGTTACTTTATATGACCAAAGGGACTCTGTAGATTTGATTGAATTAAGGCTCTGGAGATGGGGAGATTGCACTAGATTATCTAGGTGGACTCTTCATAAGGGTTCTTAAAAGTGGCAGAAGGGGACTTCTCTGCTGGTCCAGTGGCTAAGACTCCGCCCTCCCAATGCAGTGGACCCAAGTTCAATCCCTGGTCAGGGATCTAGATCCTGCATGCTGCAACTAAAGATCCACATGCCACAATGAAGACTGAAGATCCCGCAGCCAAATACATAAGTGTTTTCTTAAAAAGAAAAGTAGAAGGACATGGAAGAGAAGATCAGAATGATGCTGTCTGGGAAGGACTCACTCCACTGTCCTGGCTTTGAAGATGGGAGCTGAAGGTCATGGCAGCCCCAAGAACTGGAAGGACAAGGAGGCAGGTACTCCCTGGAGCCTCCAGGAGACGTGCAAGCCTGGTGACATCTTGATTGTAGTCCACGGAAGCCACTGAAGTCTGCTGACCTACACAACTGTAAAGTAATACAGCTTGTTGTTTTTAAGTTTGTGCTGATTTGTTACAACAGCAATGGGAAACCAGTATAACAGAGGAAAATCTTCTCTCACTGGGGGTGGCATTCAAATTTCTTGCAAGCTTCTGAAAAAGCAAGCTTGGAGTTATGATAATCCTACTCAATTAGGAGACTATCAATACCTACTGTGCCCCGTTTCTTTTATTTTGTTTTCAGTTTAAGGCAGGAGAAGTAATTTTTCCTTTTAATTATTCATAAAATTTACATGTTAGGAATGAATAATCATGAACAGTCTATTTTGGTTAAAAACCTTCACGTAGTGATTTTATCCTAAATAAATACACCCACTCTATAATCTTTATTTTTAATATTCTTGGTTGAACTACTAATACAAAAGTCTTCATAACCAATTGGTTACCTTCTATTAGAAGCCTTATGGTATTTCACAAATGAGTAGATACAAGATGGCCCCACACCATGTTTTTTCTGCTTCTGAGAAGCTCAAGCAGCTGAAACTTGAATTCATGTGGAAAGTATCCCCCAGACTTAAATACAAAGGTCAGAATGATCTTCCTTACTCCATCACCAGCAAATGCCCCTCTCCTTTACCTCTTCACACATCACCAAGTATCCCATACTGTTGGTTTTTTTTAATGGACGTTTTCGGACATTCTCAGTAATGTTTCACGACGTTGTTTTCTTTGATTGTGTCAAAATGCAGCTTTGAGACATGAGAGACAAACATTTATCACAGTAAGTAAGATGAAGGAAGCTGCCAAGATTGTATGTTTGGTTTGAGCTGAAGCTGATTCAAACCCAGGCAGTCAGGCTCCAGAACCTGCACCCAACCACTGCATGGCCCTGCCTTGTGACTGCACTCTGGCAGCTAAGATAGATACTTGTTCCAAATGTCTTCCTGTGATCAGAGAACATCATTTTTAGTGAACATATTTTTTCAGTCAAGGAAGGTGATGCCCATATGGGCAAAATCACTTACCCAAGGCCATGTGACTACAGCCTAAGTGTGTAGAATCTAATTCTTCCTCTTGCACTAACGTCAGTCTATTGGAATTTTTTAGGGAAAGCATCAAGTCAGACAGCACTTATTCCACAGTTGGATTCATTTTTTGGTGCAAAACCAAGATGAGACCAAGATCCTAGAGGTACTTGCTCAACCATGCACCTCATAGGGGATATTCCTATGATTCTCCCCTGTAACTGCAATCCTGGAAACTGGAATACTGCTTATGAACCTTGTAAGTGCTTTAGAATCTTAGGAAAATCAGTGGTTCATTGTTCACTTATGCGTTCTTCAATGAAAATGCATCTAAGTGCCTAGGCACCAAGGCCATAGCAGTGAATAAGACACAGCGATCTCCCCAAAGCAGCCTCTAAATAAAATATTTTCTCAGCCCGTCACAGCGGCAGAAGCTCAAGTGTGGAGACAGACTTTCCTCAGCTCTGTTGCTTGTTAGCTGTGTGAACTTGGGCATGTTATTAAAAAATCTCTCTGAGAGCTCTCAGAGCCTCTGACTCCTTTCAAAAGAGAATAAAGATATCTAATTGAATTGTCGTGAGGCTTAAATGAAATGTGACATCCTAAGAATGCAGTCCCAGATTGGATTTCAATAAGTAGTAAACAGGTGTATTGAAACCTGGGTATATGTTCTGTAACAGGGGATGTACAAAGTACTGGAAAGACCTGGAGGCAGGCAAGATTCTGCCTGGCCCAAGAGTTAGAGAAAACATGACCTCCGGAATCAATGAGCATTAGCATTTCTCTATGACTCTTTTAAGATCCAATGCTTCTAAGCCCATTTTGGCCAAATCTCAGAAACATGGGCTTTGTGCTCGAGTTACATTTGGTAGTTAGGAAGTGATGTATGGTGGGGGAGTCGGGGGACTTCTGAAAAATCACGACCTCTGTGCTTCTGTCCCTCCCATGCTCTGCAGCAGTGCGGAAGCACCTCTGTTCCAAGCACCAGCCTCATGTTTACATAGTGGACTCCAACAACAGGGTCTGTTATTCCTGCATTTTTGCCGGGGGTGGGGGGGTGGGGGGGGTGGGCATAATCTCATTTAATCCTCACAACAACCCTGAAAAGTAGAGATCATACTAGCCTTTATAAATGACGAAGGGTAAATGACTCACTTGTTTGAACTCAGGGCTATAGACTATCCAAGTGACAAAAGTAAATGAAACCCTGTTTCTTCAGTTGATTTTTGCTGTCCCTTGGGGCAGCTTTGGGTGTGTACCTGAAATTGAGCTTCAAGTGTTTTGACAAGAGTCCCTCTTCTTTGCAAGAACAGCAGGGGCTGCCAAGATGGCACCTGCCCCCATGCAGTGTCGCTGACGGTGATATTCCATCTTCTCCTACTGTACTGTCTGCTCGACACAACCTGGCCCCGAGGCCCGAGTTCCCGGAGCTTATGTGAGCAGTGGTGTGTTCCTGAGCTCATCATGTGAAGGTCTCTGGGGTCTGTGCAGGAGCTGTCACTGCTCAGGCATCCTGCATGCTCTTCAGCTAAGCATGAAATAGCCTGCAGACAAAATGCACTTTCATATTCATGGGTCATCTCACAACTAACATACACAACCATTTTTTTTCCCCCCTGGCAATAGGATTTACCAACAACAAAAAAAAATACTATGATGAGGTGTACTGTCAGTAATTCGGAATCCAGTGAAAAAGACACATGATACACATTTTACATTATTTATATTGCATTATTTGCATTCTGCAGTGGTTCATTGAGTGCTTACTGTGTGTCAGGCTCTCAGAGTGTATGAACGTGAAGGAGATACCATCGTTGCCTTGAAATCTCAAGTCTATTTGTCAGTAGGCAGAAAAGAAATTACAGTGTACCATTTTCGATTTCCAAAAACAGGCAGGTGTTTCATGTGATTCAGTGTGTTCCATGGAAGAGGCAAGGTAGGGAAGCAACGGCAGCTCTGTAGCTCAGGGTATCCAGAAGTAACAAGTCCTTCCCATCCTCCAGGAGCTTTATGTGAACCACTGCACGGAATCTGTACAGTCACCACTGGAGGGAGAAGTTGGAGTTATTCCCATTCTGAAGTGACTGAGCACCCCGAGATTTAGAAAGAGCAAGTGTAGGACTTCCCTTGTGGTCCAATGATTGGGAATCTGCCTTGCAATGCAGAGGACATGGGCTTGATCCCTGGTTGCAGATCTAGGCTCCCACGCGCCATGGGGCAAGTAAGCCCGGGTGTGGCAAGTACTGAACCTGCGTGCTCTGGACCCAGGAGGCCTAGCTCTACTGAGCCTACTTGGGTGCATGCGCCATTACTCGAGAGACCTTGCGCCCCAGCAAGGATCGTGCCTGCTGCAACCAAGTCCAGGCACAGCCAAATAAATAAATAAATGTTAAAAAGAAGAAGAAAGAAAGAACAGAAACAGCAAGTATGCCATCTGTGTCAGGGCCAGAATTTCATACAGATCTGACTCCAAAGCATTGGTCTCTTGGGTTTATTTGATCCCCAATCTCGTTGCATGCAAAATGAGAGGAAGGACATGCTTTCTCCATCCATCATTTTGCAGTTACTCTGAACTCTTATGATATGACCTTAGTTTTTTTAAGTTTTTAAAATTTTATTGAAGAATAATTGATTTACAGTGTCATGTTAATTTCACTCTGTACTGCAAAGTGATTCAGTTATGCATGTGTCTCTATATCTATTGTTTTTTGGATTGTTTTCCCTAATAGGTTATTACAGAATATTGAGTAGAGTTCCCTGTCTCTACAGCAGGTCCTTGTTGATTATCTGTTCTATATTTAGTAGCGTCTGTATGTTAATCCCAACCATACTTTACCCCTCCCCCGCTTCCCCTTTGCTAACCGTGTTTGTTCTCTCTGTCTCTGAGTCTGTTTCTGTTCTGTAATGTGACACTAGTTTAAATAGCACATATAAATCCTCAAAAATCTGTATGCTATTAAAGCATAAGAAGAGTACAGTTTGGGGGCAAAATTAGTATTTCACTTGTGGAAAAGAACCCTAGGTAGAGGTTAATTTTATTTTTGGTTGGTTAGAGGAGGAATAATTCACAGTACCAGCTAGGGGTAAAATAATTCAGAGGCCTCACAATGTAGAGGAAGATTGCTAACAATAGCAAACGGATGGATCGATTGTGAATCCATTTCAGAGAGCTTGCTCGTGGAGAATATTGATATCTAACTCAGTCATTCCTCCCATGAAATAAACAGACACCTCATCTCTCTGCAAGAAAAACCACACACAGGAGCTGGGGGTAATGTTTCTAAACAATTAATTGGATGATTATCAAGGCTTAATGGATTGGTTCAGCATATTCACACAAAATCATCAAGAGATTTGGGCTAGCCATTTCCTTGTAGCTGTCATCAGAATATATGACCGGATGTAGAAGTTCTAAATTATTATAACCTTTTACAGCATTCTGTGCACATCATTTACATTATAAATCCGGCCTATTTGAAAGCCATTGATTGGATCTCTGGTTTTGTTTTAAGCAGCAGATATGTAGACATTGGGGCATACTCAGTTTCCTAAGGAAAATAGTAGGGTTATTTAAATTATAAATGAAAACATCAAAACTGCTTGATTATCATATGCATGCAAAATGTTTATCATGCAAGAGCTTATGCCAGAGCTAGGAGAAAGACCCTGCAATACGCATGTCAGAGCAACCTAGGCACTGGGAAAATACAGCTATTTTCTTCATGGGGAAGGAAGGAAGGGAAGGGAATAATCATTATGTTTGACTTGCCCTCAGGAATAGTCTGTCCTAGATATGGACCCCCAAAAAAGTTGCCAAATGAAATTTTTCTTTCTGTGTGTGTGCTGTGTGCTCAGTTGTATCCGACTCTTTGTGACCCCATGGACTGTAGCCCACCAGGCTCCGCTGTCTATGGAATTTCCCAGGCTAGAATACTAGGTAGGGTAGCCATTCCCTTCTCCAAGGGATCTCCCCAAGCCAGGGGTTGAACCCGTGTCTCTGTGTCTCCTGCATTGGCAGGCAGATTCTTTACCACTGAGCCACCTGAGAAGTTATGGGAAATTACAAACTTTTGTACAGGGAAGATTATAATTCAGTGGGAGTTTATTGATTACTCAGTATGTACAGGTATTTCACACACATTCCCTCTTTAATCCTTAAGGCATGCCCTTGAGCTGGGAGGTCCCCATGTAGGCCGAGGCAATAGTTGCTCAAGTTCATGGGGCATGCATTGATCAGATCATATCACAATTTGATGGGCAGTGGCATAATCGGAACTGGAGTCTTTTGATTTTAATGTCTTTTCCTTCACGATCATTATGTCTCTTACTGTGAATTCAACTCATTGTTTGAAAGGGTGATGCAAACTAATGGAAGGAAACTGTGAGGTTTTCTCTTGTGAAAATAAAAAAAAATGGGAAACTCTTTCTTTCAAGGTTTAAGTTTGCGATGTGGGCACTTTCCTTTGTAGTCTCCAAATGCAGGGCCTCAACTATCCAAATGTATATGTCAACAGGAAGTTCTACTTACCTCTTTCAAAGGCCTTCACGTCTCCCTGCTCTTACCAGTAAGATGTAAGTGTAAGGATGATACAGCTCACCCTGCTGGTCTGGCATTTAGACACAGACCGTGTGGCCAGTGCTAGTATTGGAGACAGGTTGGGGGAAGTCCAAAGCAGCAGACCTCTTGGATACAGACCAACACTCTGTTCTCAGCATGGGGCTTAGTCCAGAGAGAACCACACCCAGGACTTATATAAAGTCAAAGGGTATAGCCCTTTTAGGGCTTCCCTTGTAGTTAAGTTGGCAGAGTAGTGTTCCATTGTATATATGTACTACAGCTTCTTTATCCATTCATCTGTCCATGGCATCTAGGTTGCTTCCATGATCTAGCTATTGTAAACAGTGCTGCAATGAACATTGAGGTACATGTGTCTCTTTCAATTTTAGTTTCCTCAGAGTATATACCTACTAGTGGGATTGCTGGGTCATATGGTGGTTTTATTCCTGGTTTTTTAAAGGAAACTCCATACCATCTTCCATAGTGGCTGTATTAATTTACATTCCCACCAGCAGTGCAAGTGCTCCCATGGGAAAAGTGTTCCCTTTTCTCCATGCCCTCTCCAGCATTTATTTTTTGTAGACTTTTTGATAATGGCTATTCTGAGTGGTGTGAGGTGGTATCTCATCGTACTTTTGATTTGCATCTCTAATAATGAATGATGTTGAGCATCTTTTCATGTGTTTGTTAGCCATCTGTATGTTTTCTTTGGGGGAAATATCTGTTTAGGTCTTTTTCCCAATTTTTGATTGTGTTGGTAAGTTTTGAAATCAGAAAGTGTGAGTCCTACAGCTTGTTTTTCTTTACCAATACTGTTTTGTTATTCTGCTTTTCCATATGAAATATCCATATGCACTATTTAAACCAATTTATTACATTATTTAAAACATTATAAGTTACATTATACACATACTTACTGACTTTGAATTCATCTAAATTGACTTTTAAATTAAAAAAGAGAAAGAAGAGAGACTCCCACCACTCCATTTAGTGCCACCGTGTGCTGAGTGCTGAGATGAGAGACAAGGACTTGAGAACCTAGCCGTTGTTCTCAAAGTTTGAACATTTTACCAAGGTAGGTGTGT
This sequence comes from Muntiacus reevesi, assembly GCF_963930625.1. NCBI lineage: Eukaryota > Metazoa > Chordata > Mammalia > Artiodactyla > Cervidae > Muntiacus > Muntiacus reevesi. The sequence continues at coordinate 68,513,411 of NC_089252.1, forward strand.
CTAATGTTTAAGGTTGTGTGATATATTTTCAGGATTAATTCTGAAGATGTAAAATCTGTACGGCTTACTTTAGAACCTAACTCGTACTATCTGGCAACTCTTGCATAAACTCCTTGAGGACAAAGACTGTGTCTTCAAGGCCACACATAGCTTCTGATAGTGTGTTAGAGAGCTGTGTGCACCTGATCAGTCTTCTGCTCCTGCTCTCCTGCTATTTATACAGGGTTAGTGCTCTGAGATCAGTCCAGGCTGCTGGAGCCCACTGTTCCATAGAGCTACCTTAACTGGCCAAGAAGGATCTCATTTGAAGTCCATGAAGTCAACAAAAGAAATAATGAGAAAAAGAGTGGATTAAATTATCAGTTACACCAGTGAGAATCCCCAGGACAATACTGGAAACATAGGAAGGGGAAGGTGTTGGTTCTCTGACAGCCTAGGAGTTGGTTTCATAGGTAGCTACTTTAACGCATATTCCAGGACACATAATTTTGCTCCAAGCCATGAAGGCACCTGGAATTATATTATTTCTTAGTAAAAGCACAAAGTAGATTTAAAAATAATTTTTTGAAACTTTTTTATACTATAACTGATTTTCTTAAAGATTTTTAATATGGGCCATTTTAAAAGTTTTTGTTGAATTTGTTGTAATATTACTTCTGTTTTATGTTTTGTTTTTTTGTCTGGGAGGCTTGTGGGTTCTTAGATCCCTGACCAGGGATTGAACCTGCACCCTCTGCATTGAAAGGTGAAGTCTCAACCACTGGACCTCCAGGGAAGACTTCCATGGCTGATTTTTATCTGAAGATAGATACAGTGGTGTGTCTGCCCCCTCTCAACAATAGCCTTAGGCTTGTTGCCCATGCTTGGAATCCTGGAATGGCAACTTTAGAAGATCTTGGACAAACCTCCTCAACATTAAAAATCTCTTGCAAGATGGCATCCAGCCTGTGCTTGACTACTTTTGTTATTGAGGAACTCATTAACTACCCAAACCATCATTTCACTTTTGAAGGGCTCTAAACAACGAGCAAAAATATACCTCAATGCAACTTTAAATCACTGGATTATTTCTACCCTCTAGACACATCTTCCAGATATTTAAGATAGCCATCATCTTCTTCCAGGGTCTCACTTTTATTGTAACTAAATGTCACTATTTTATCCAAGCATTTGTTAAATTTTTTGAAAAAAAATTTAGCCCCTTTTAACTGAAACCCAAATTACATCTATTCTCATTAAAAATAGGAACATGCTAGTCACACAATTAGTGATGCTAAAATTTTTTATCCAGGAAGGAAGAGTCAGATCTTTGGACAAATTCAAGCAAGTCATTCTCGTTCCTTGTTCATACATTGCATAAGTGCGTTATTGATTTCATTTTCTGATGTGACAAAATATAATCTGCTTACTTAAACTGCACAGAGTGGGAAGAACTGATTGTGCACCCAGATTTGCAGAACCAGGAAGAGGGAATCCTGGCTTCTGTAACTTCATTCCTCATAGGGAGCAGAAAGCTATACTTTCACTTAAACCATGTTCCCAAATGTGGGGTAATTCCTCCAGTCCCACCCAACCTTGGACAGAAAAGCGCCGGATCTCAGAGATACACAATCCTGCACTTATATCTAGGTAGCTTAGAAGAAAGTCTGGGCCCATAAACTCTCTTCTTCATTAACCACTTCTTTTGTTATGTTTCAGCCCATTTAACCTTCTAGTGTGTATGAACATTGTAGTCAAATGGTTGCAAGAACTAAAGCAACGTAACAATTATAGAGCTAAATCTTGGCAAAGCAGCTCAAGAGCTCAGCAACTCCATTAAAATTTTAAAGGAGTTAATCCTCTGGAAAGTGTTCCTATTAATTAAACAAAGGTGAAAGAAAACAGATTTTACATTTATTCTTTGCAAGGAGAAGGTGGGCCATGGTCTGAATGCAAAGGAGCTGTGTGTCACAGGTCAATGCATCACCTCCTCAAGCACTCGAAGGGTGATGATTTCAGGTCATTTGTCTGAAAAGCAATGGGGGCTGATTTTTGTTTGGTATTTCCCAGAGAAAAGAGATTTTCAGGTCAGAGAAGGTTTCCAAAAGTCCATAGGGATTGAACTCGTACAGATCCACAATGTAGCTTAGGACACAAGAGGCCAAGCCTCATTTGGTATTGAGCTCAGTATCAGTGGATTGGAAACTGGAAAGTTGTCTGGTGGAGTAGATCAGTGGCCACAGCAAAATGAGAGACTTTGGGTCTCCTCCTCCCTCCCCCCACTACATCTGTCCCATCTGAGAATATGAATGCTGTGCATTTGACTTGGGCATGTATAGAGTAATTAAGGGTGTATACAATGGAGGGATCTGGCTACCTGGCTTCCTATAAACACCTGAGAACAGAATGCATTCGCCAAGGTGCCACCAGGCACAGATCAGATCCTGTGTGGACCTCAGAGAGGTACAAAGCAGAGCTACTAGGTAACAATGGAAGAGAGACTTGAGATAGTGAAGTTTGGGGATTAGCTATGCTGGAAGGAGCAAAGACGATAGAGTCGTACACAGGCAGATTGTCTTTCCTCTAGCGCCCTTCTGAGTCGAGTTGGAGGTGGGAGGGGAGGAAGTGGGGCATGTGGATTTCCAGTATAAGGTTGATGAGTACAAATCTGAAAAACCATTTTGGAACTTAAATTAGTTATATCAACTATATTGAGAGTTCTGGATTTGCCGGTCAAGTAGGGCTTAACTAGTTCTGTCAAAACAGTGCATTTTATTTATTTTCTTTATGTTTATATATTTTAATGAAATATAGTTGACTTGCAATGTTTCAGGTGCACAGCAAGATGATTCAGTTATGCATATACACATATATTATTTTTGAGATTATTTTCTATTATAGGTTATTATAAGATATTGACTATAGTTCCCTGTGCTATACAGTAAACCTTTGTTGCTTGTTGCATATTCATTTTTTAAAATTAGAAGTCTAGCAATCTATTCATACTAACTCACACAAGTGGAAACAAAATGTCATACATTTTTTAGTTAGGCAAAAATTCACAAGTTTTCTAAAATATATATATATTATATACACTATATATATATATATATAAAGCTTTTCTACTATGCTTGAGAAAGAACATCAAAAGAAAAGAAGATATGGAGAAATTGGAAAACATAAACTAAATGAAATGGAAGCACTGAATATGAAATAGAAAAAGTGAAACAAACTAGCTAAAAGTAAAAGATCATCATAGTAGTTCGGTTGTTTTTAAACATGGCTGCTCATTAGAAACGTATCTGGAGCTCTGAAGAAAAAGCAATACTTGGGCATTTGTATTTTTCAAAAAATTCCAAGATAATTCTGATACGCATCTGTTTTAAAAAATGATTAAAGGTTTTTTCTATTAAATGGTAGTTTTAGTGATATAGACTTATTTTTCTGTTAACCACTTATGATATAGTGGTATTAAGTGAGTAATAGTTACAGTTGGGAAGATACCCTTGAAAATGGAATGGCAACCCACTCCAGTATTCTTGCGTGGAGAATTCCATGGACAGAGGAGCCTGGTGGGCCACAGTCCATGGGGTCCCAGAATCACACTTGACTGAGCGACTAACACTTTCACTTTCAATCACAATAGTAAAAGATGTTTATCAGTTTTTACAATCAACAGCCGGGGCGGGGTGGGGGTGGGGGACGGGGAGGAGATAATTACAATTGCAAGCCATAATAGGAACATGATTAATCTAACAATATAAATTAGTTACATACAATTTAGAGGGGTCAAGCAGAGTGAAGTGGTAAGTAGAAGTGCATTCATGTACATGTTTTCATCCACCCAGCCAGTCTATGTCTTTTGGTTGGTGATTTAATTCATTTACCTTTAAGGTAATTATCGATATGCATGACCCTATTACCGTTTTCTTAACTGTTTGGGATTTATTTTGTGTAGGTCTTTTCCTTCTTTTGTGTTTCCCGCCTAGGAAAGGTCCTTTAGCACTTGTTTTAAAACTGGTTTGATGGTGTTAAATTCTCTTAGCTTTTGCTTGTCTGGAAACCTTTTGATTTCTCCAATAAATCTGAATGAGAATCTTGCTGGGTGGAGTATTCTTGGTTGTAGTTTTTTCCCTTTCACTTTAAATATATCCTGCCATTCCCTTCTGGCTTGTAGAGTTTCTGTTGGGAAATCAGCTGATAACCTGATAGGAGTTCCCTTGTATGTTTTTGTCATTTTTCCCTTGTTGCTTTTAATATTTTATCTCTGTCTTTAATTTTTTGTCCACTTGATTACTGTGTGTCTTGGTGTGCTCCTCCTCGGGTTTATCCTGCCTGGGACTCTCTGGGCTTCCTGGATTTGACCGAATATTTGCTTTTCCATATTCAGGAAGTTTTCATCTATTGTCTCTGCAAATATTTTCTCAGGTCCTTTCTCTCTATCTTCTCCTTCTAGAACCCCTATAATACGAATGTTGGTGTGTTTAATGTTGTCCCAGTGGTCTCTTTGGAGAAGGAAATGGCAACCCACTCCAGTATTCTTGCCTGGAAAATTCCATGGACAGAGGAGTACGGCAGGCTATGTTCATGGGGTCCCAAAGAGACATGGCTGAGCATCTGAGCATCAGTGGTCTCTTAGGCTGTCATCATTTTCTCTTCATTCTTTTTTTGTATATTGTGTTCTGCAATAGTGATTTCCACCATTCTGTCCTCCAGGTCATTTATCCATTCTTCTCCCTTAGTTATTCTCCTATTGATTCCTTCTAGTATATTACTCATCTCTGTTTGTTTGTTCTTTAGTTCTTTGGTAAACATTTCTTGCATCTTCTCCATTGTTTTCCCAAGATTCTGGATCATCTTCACTATTATTATTCTGAATTCTTTTTCTGGAACGTTGCCCATCTCCACTTCATTTAATTGTTTTTCTAGGGTTTTATCTCGTCCCTTCATCTGTGACATTTTGCTTCTTCATCCTGATTAACTTTCTGTAATATGGTTTTGTACTAGCTACTGTGGTATTGTGGCTCTTCTTGCTTCTTCTGTCTACAGTCTGTTGGAGGAGGCTAAGAGGCTTGTGTAAGCTTCCTGATGAGAGGGACTGGTGGTGGAAAAAACTGGGTCTTTCTGTAATGGGCAGGGCCATTGCTCAGCAAGACAGGGCCTTGCTCAGTAAAGCTTTAATCTAATTATCTGCTGATAGGTGGGGTGGCCGCTCCCTCCATTTTAGTTTTTTTTTTTGGCTTGAGGTGACCCAGCCCTGGGCTGCAGGGTTAATGGTGAGCTCAAAGAGGGCTTACACCAAGGTGGACCTTTCAGGACCAGCTGCTGCCAGTGCCCTGGTCTCTTTGGTGAGCCCCTCCTGACCCATGCCTCCACGGGAAACCCTTCGGTGCAGGTAGTTTTGGTTCAGTCTGCTGTGGGGTCACTGCTCTTTTCTTCTGGGTCTTTGCACAAGATTTTGTTTGTGTCATCCAAGACTGGAGTCTCTGTTCCCCCCAGTCCTGTGGAAGTCTATAATCAAATCTTGCTGACTTCAAGGTCAGATTCCGTGGGGATTCCCAGTCCCTTTGTCAGATCCCCAGACTGGGAAGCCTGACATGGGGTTCAGAATCTTCACAACAGTGGGAGAACTACTTTGGTATTATTGTTCTCCAGTTTTTAGGTAACCCACCCAGCAGGTGTGGGATTTGATTTTATTGTGATTGTAGCCCTCCTACCATCTCACTGTGGCTTCTTGTTTGTTTTTGGAGAGGGATATCTTATTTTGTTGGGATCCTGCATTATTTTGTTCATGGTTGATCAACAGTTAGTTGCAATTTTGGTGCTCTTGCAGGAGGAGATGAGCATGCATCCTTTTATTCCACAATAGTGAACCAGAACGACTCCAAAACTGGTACATTTTAGAGCATCTTGAAATTGTAGAAATATTTCAAGAGACAAAGCTTCAGAAGAGAAATGGGTCTATTTCTCTATTTACCACTGGTGTCTAGAGAGAGGAAATGTGTGTTCTACCAGTTGTAAGATCAACGATAGATGACCAAATGAAGAGTAACGGTTACTAAAAGAGAAAAATTGATGGAAATTGTTTCAGGTCAGGTTCCCTAAAAATAGCCTGAAGTGGGGATTCTTATAAACTTAATTTATTGAGGTAGTGATTTTAGGTGAAACTTATAAGCAAATCAGGGAAACAGGATGTGGCCAGGAGGAACCTGGGCAAAGATGTAGGTATGACTGACGTGTAGCCCAACCCATCACAGAGTGTAACCCATCACAGAGCTGGTTCACACCGAGGCAAGGATGCTGGCTTTGTGTTCCTCTGCATTACCCGTCATTGGTAAGACATAAAAGCTTTGGGAGAAAGTTCAGTACTTGCATGACCACAAGGAGAGATAGCAGAATGGTATTTTGGAAAATAAGCATGTATAGTGGAGAGAAGAGAATTCTAGATTGAACTAACATTAAGAGAGAGACAACTGCCTGCCAATCGCTTTCTGCTGCCATTAACACATTTTAGGGGAGGGAAAATTGAGGCTTGGCTGCAATGCACGAGACCACGGTTTGATTCCTGGGTTGGGAAGATCCACTGAGAAGGGAAAGGCTACCCACTCCAGTATTCTGGCCTGGAAAATTCCATGGACTGTGTAGTCCACAGGGTGGCAAAGAGTCGGACATGACTGAGCGACTTTCACTTTCATGCTCAAAAGAGAGGTGAAGTAAGAAAGTGATGCTGGGTGCTTGCCCTGACCCTTCCCACTCCCCGTTCCCCAGGCTCCTTACTCTCTGCCCCATCAAAGGAACAGTAAGAATACCTGAGCAGGTAGAGGGCTTCTTGTGTGAATTAAAGGTAACGGGGGTGATCTGGACCTATAGGGAGAAGGGAGACCTAAGGACAGTTGGCAGAAATGAGTGCAGAGTTGAAAGAGGCTGCAGGAGAGGGGCTGTGTGTGCCAAGGAGGCCTTTAACAGAGGTGGAACTCACTTCTAAACTTCTGAATTATCATGTTGATATTTGTACTTTTGTAAACAAAGAGCTTTGTGTAACCTAAACTCTGGAAGATTGACCAGAATCCCCAAACCCATACTTCTTTAAAAGTAAAAAAAAAAACACAACAAAACACAATAACAGTAAAAGTATAAAATATGGCCTAGCATATATTTTTTGTGTGGCTGACTTAGAGACATCTTTTAATCCTCGTAATTACTCTGCAGACTGATACTATGCCTCCACTGAGAGCCATTCTCAAAGCTCTGTCTTTTGATGTTCTCTAGCTCTCAAGTGCAGAGTAAATGCTCCTCCACGTGGCCCAGGGAGATGTGCCTGAGAGAAGTGCTTTCCTCATGGACTGTCTAAAACTGGACCCTTAACCTTTCCAGCAGTGCATTCTATGCATGAGAGATTCCCTGTGGCATTTATTAGTGTTCTGGTGGGGCAGGGGAGGGACAAGGTAATCTTGTGGTTCAGTAAGTTTGGGAGAAAAATAATTAAACAAATTTAACTGGTTTCTCTGACATGGTTACTAAGTGGGATTTAATTGCACATCCAGGTGTGCTCTATGCATGAATATCCAGCAGAGAAACCTGGAGTTCAGGGTTTCCCAAATACACTTGCAAACAGAACTGTTTTGTAAAGATTCTTGATAGGGTTGATGTTTTGCTAAATCAGCACCCTGAGACCTCTCTTCAGAGGTAACTGCTATGCTCCCTGCTCTTGGATTTAGAATTTTGATACTCTATTAAATGAACATTTTGCTGGGTAAGGGCAGCACCTTCAGCTGTTATTATTCATGTATGCCATTATGCAAATATATTGAATTGAGTCCTTGAGAGGAAGTTTTATTCAGGGTAGTGTGTAACCCAAGGGCCAAGGAATGGGAGTCCCTAAGATGGCCGGTGAAGAAGACTGCATATACCTGTTCTCATTGCTCAGGGCTCTGAGAACAGAAAAGACCTTTGAGTTGCAAGCATCTCAATTCCATTTTTTGACATGATGAAAAATCACAGAACACTGAATTGACACTCTTTCCGTCAGCTTTAAAAATCAGATTAAAACAAAGACATTAGGGTGGGTCGTCAGACTAGTTCTCTGTTTCAGTCTCTGCCCCGTGGTATTAGGAGGCGGGTGGATCCATGCATTTGAATGAAGCAGAAGATCTTACTGGTTCCTATCGGGCAGCAGGGAAACCCAAACACTGTTTCCAGGGAAAAGATCTAATGGCTGAAATCAAATGATGGGATTGCAAAGCAATGACTGGTTGCTAATACTTCTGGGAAGCATTGTGGGATAGAGAGTGGTCTGTCTAGTGGGAAGACTCAAGCACAAAAGGCCTTCTGCAAAAAGTAGGTTATAGAAGCTCTATCTAAGATCCCTTGCTATCTGGAGCACATAAGCATAGCAAAGCCTTTCTGATATATATTTAATGTACAGATTGAGAAAGATGCCTTTCTTTAGGCTGTATGTGAGATGCCCAGGGCCTCCCAAGGGGAGGGTGAGCCCCTGTGCATTCCTTTGCTGTCAGCGTTGTGCAATGCTATGTGGATTCTTAGCCACTGCTTAGTTTCAACCAAACCAACTCTCATGAAATAGACAACTGACTTTATAAGACTTCTACAAAGAAAAGTGTAGATTAGAGGATTCTTACTTCAAGAATTTTTTTCTTTCATATCCCCTTTTATTTTATTCAATCACACAGTCATCTTCAACTCTTTGCAGCCCCATGGACGGAAGCACGCCAGGCTTCCCTGTCCTTCACCATCTCCCAGAACTTGCTCAAACTCATGTCCACTTAGTCAGTGATGCCATCTAACCATCTCATCCTCTGCTGTACCATTCTCTTCCTGCCTTCAATCTTTCCAAGTATCAGGGTCTTTTCTAATAAGTCGGCTCTTCGCATCAGGTACCCAAAGTATTGGAGCTTCAGTTTTAGCATCAGTCCTTCTAATGAATATTCAGGATTGATTTCCTTTAGAATTGACTGGTTTGATCTCCTTGCAGTCCAAGGGACTCTCAAGAGTCTTCTCCAACACCACAGTTCAAAAGCATCAATTCTTCAGTGCTCAGCCTTCTGTAAGGTCCAACTCTCACATCCATACATGACTACTGCATACCCCTTACCCACTTATTTTTCAACTGGAAATTTGAACTTCTTAATCTCCTTCATCTACGTATTTCCTCCCCACTCTCCTCCCCTCTACCTACCAGTTGTTTGCCCTCTCGATCTATAACCCTGTTTCTGTTTTGTTATGTTTAACAAAACATTTGTTTTGTTTTTTAGATTCCACATACAAGTGAAATCATACAGTGTTCGTCTTACTCTGACTAATTTTACTTAGCACATTACCCTCTAGACCCAGCCATGTTGTCATAAATGGTAATATATCATTTCTTTTTTATGGCTGAGTAATATTGTATTGTATTCAAATATCACATCTTCTTTATCCATTCATCTGTCGATAGGCATTTAGTTTGCTGCCATGTCTTGACTATTGTAAATAATGCTGCAATGCACATAGTGGTGCATGTATTTTTCCTAGTGACTGTTTTTATTTTCTTTGGATAAACGCCGAAGAAGTAGAATTGCTGGATCATATGGTAGTTCCAGTTTTCATTTTTTGAGGACTCCCCATACTCCTATCCATAGTGTCTGCAGCAATTTACATTCCCACCAACAGTGCGTGTGCTGCACTCAGTCACGTCCAGCTCTTTGTGACCCCGTGGACTGTAGCCCACCAGGCTCCTCTGTCCATGGGATTCTCCAGGTGAGAATACTGGAGTGGGTTGCCATGCCCTCCTTCAGGGGATCTTCCCAACCCAGGGGTAGACCCCAGGTCTCCTGCATCGCAGGTGGATTCTTTACCATCTGAGTCACCAGGGAAGCCCGACAATGCATGAAGGTTCCTTTTCTTCTACATCCTTGCCAACACTTGTTTTCTTTCTGATCATAGCCATATAGCCATATAGGTGTGAGGTTCTACTTCACTGTGGTTTTGATGTACATTTCTCTGATGATTAGTGATATTGAGCATCTTTTCATGTATGTTTCTTGGAAAAATGTTCGTTCAGAAGCTCTGCCCATTTTTTAAATCTGGTTTGTTTTTTTTTTTTTTTTTGGTATTGAGTTGTATGAGATCCTTGTACATTTTGGATATTAACCCCTTATTGGTTATATCATTTGCAATGATTTTCTTTCATTCTGCAGGTGGCCTTTTCATTTTGTTGATATTAATAGTTTCCCTTGCTGTGCAAAGCTTTCTAGTTTGATGTAGTTCCACTTGTTTGTTTTTGTTTCCCTTGGCTGAGGTGACATATCCAAAAAAATACTGTTAAGACCATTGTCAGAGAGCATACTGCCTATGTTTTCTCCCAGAAGTTTTATGGTTACATTTAAGTCTTTAATTCATTTTGAATTCTTTTTTGTGCATGATGTGAGAGAGTAGTTCAGTTTGATTGCTTTGCATGTAACTGCCCAGTTTTCTCATCACCGTTTATTGAAGAGGCTGTCTTTCCCCCATTCTATATTCTTGCCTCCTTTGTTGGAGGCTAATTGCTCTTGTACATGTGAGTTTATTTCCATTGATCTCTGTGTCTGATTTTGTGCCAGTATTATACTGTTTAGATTATAGTAGCTTTGTAGGATAGTTTGAAATCAGGGAGTGTGATACCTCCAACTTCATTCTTCTTTTTCAAAATTATTTTAGCTCTTTGGGGTCTTTTGTGTTTCCATACACATTTTAGAATTATTTATTCTAGTTCTGTGAAGAATGCTACTGGTATTTTGACAGTAATTTTATTGAATCTGTAGTTTGCCTTGGATCGTATGGTCATTTTAACAGTATTAATTCTTCCAATCCATGAACATGGTTTACATTTTGGTCTACTTGTGTTGTCTTTAATTTCTTTCATCAATGTCTTATAATTTTCTGAGAATAGGTCTTTTACTTCCTTAGGTAGATTTAGTCTTTCATATTCTTTTTGATGTGATGGTAAAGATTAGATTGTAAAGATTAGATTAAAGGGGATTCTGACCATATAAACAGAGTAAACAATGACAAAATGGCAAGATGATATGGCTTTTACTCCTACTCTTTCACCAATATCATGATATTGAGAAATTATAGTCATATTCTAAAAATATCCTAAAATAATTGAAATTTCATATGTTAAGCATGGAGATTATATATTAGAAACGTTTTGACCTAGAACAAATAGACTGCCAATTTTTCTCCAGCAAAAGTAGGTTTACTTGGGATCAACCAAGAATTGCACTTCAGGGTTTGCAACAGGCAAACCACCTTGCATGTCTTCTGCAAAAATGAAAAGGAAAACTCTTTTATAGAGGGAAAAATGTAGTTGGGAGGGCTATAGTAAACAGAAGCCATGGTTTCTTATTGGCTGATTTGTGACAGTGTCTCATTGGCTGAGTGCTTGCTAGGAAAGAAAAGGACATCTTTCTTCTTCCTTTTGGGCTCTTCACTGGTTGTCAGGCATGAGAGCTTCTGGTCTCCCAACTCTATTTAGTTGAAGCTTCTGATTAACACTTTTTTACTAGGTGAACAATCTGAAAAAATTCAAAATTACTGGTAGAGCAGAGAAGCCATTCATTTTAGAGTTAGATGTGTGTTTGTACCAGACCCTGTATCTTTGTTAGACAGACGAACAGAACGAGTTACAGAGCATCGGTGCAACTCAGTTTTCTCATCTGTAAAATAGGGACAGTAGTCTCAGAGATTAAAGGAGATAGTTTTAAGGCATCTAGCTTCATTTGGGAGAAGGCAGTGGTGCCCCACTCCAGTACTCTTGCCTGGAAAATCCCACAGATGGAGAGCCTGCAGTCCATGGGGTCACTGAGTTGGACACGATGAGCGACTTCACTTTCACGCCTTGGAGAAGGAAATGGCAACCCACTCCAGTGTTCTTGCCTGGAGAATACCAGGGACAGGAGTGCCTGGTGGGCTGCCGTCTATGGGGTCGCACAGGGTCGGACATTACTGAAGTGACTTAGCAGCAGCTTCATTTGTGGCATAATTTACGTACAAAGAATGTATTTGCTTTCTTAATTTGCCTGTTTAGTCAGTCCTGTTTTGAATTTTATAATATAGTTGTTTCTCTAATCCAGTATTAGTTTGGTGATTTTAAAATAAATCCCAGAAAAGTATTTGTAATTTTCTTTAATTTTTTCTTATTTCATTTGAAACCAGATTGGAGGGTGGTAGTTATCAGGAAATGTATCTTTCATACTGGAGTTAGGCATAGAGAAAAGGGTTTTTGTCCTTGAAGCTATTTGTAGTTGCTAGTAGACAGTTGGGCTTCCCTTGTGGCTCAGCTGGTGAAGAATGTGTCTGCAATGCGGAAGGCCTGGGTTCAATCCCTGGGTTGGGAAGATCTCCTGGAGAAGGGAAAGGCTACCCGCTCCAGTATTCTGGCCTGGAGAATTCCATAGACTGCGTAGTCCCTGGGGTCACAAGGAGCCAGACACAACTGAGTGACTTTCACTTTCGCTTTTCACTTTCAGTGGACAGTTGCTATCCCTGCCACATTGTTATTGATACTAATACATGCATAACATTTACAGAATGTTAGAAACCTGTAGAAATACATTGTTTAAAAAACTGGATCTGTGGTCACTGCTTTTTATGTGATTTATGTATTTCTGATATATATTTGGTCTTCTTCCAAAGTTCCTGGTTCACAGGTCCCCAAACTCTGGGAATTTCCTGTGATAAGAGTGGTTAAGTATTTCTTTTGTTATGTTAATGAGCAACTTTGGGAAAGCCTTTTGGTAACCAATGGATGTGGCAGTGTTACTAGAAACAAGCAAGTAATTAGAGGGATGCAACTTTCAGTTCCCCCATGGCCTCTGGGGAGGGGAGTGGTGCTGGAGGTTGACTTCAATCACTGATGGTCAGTGTTTTAATCAGGTGTGCCTATGTATGGAGCCTGCCTAAAAAGCAATTACAGAGAACTTTCAACCTGGTGAGCATGTGGAGGTGCTGGGAGAGTGGGTCACCTGGAGTGGACATGGAAATTCTGCACCCCTGCCCCATACCCTGCCCTGCTGCCCTGGACATCTCTTCCATCTGACTGTTCCTAAGTTATATTCCTTTATAATAAACTGGCAGTCTAGTAAGTAAAATATTTCTCTGAGTTCTGTGAGCCTAGGAAATTAATCAGACCCTAGGAGGAGGTCTTGGAAACATCTGATTGATAGCCAGATGATCAGAAGCACAACTGATAACCTGCTCTTGTGACTGGCTGTGTTTTGACCGTTAAATCTAGCATGGGTCATTGGCTACTCCTGTGTGGGTAGGGAGGTAAAGGAGATTTGTGGTTTTCCTGGCCAGGTGTCCCCTATCAGCTAGGGAGAATTTTCCAGAGAAAGGAGGTGCTGTGAACCTACCCACCATGAGGTGGATGAATTAACATTTTTGGGAAAATGCCACATGTCTTATGGCATGTGTCAGCAACACCATACTATGTCAGATGTTTTGCTGCTGGTGGCAAGCATTCTATTGATAGCCCAGTGCAGCACTGTCCATTAGAAATGTAAAATGGGCTTGCATCCACACGCCTCACTCCTCTCCGACATCTCTCCGACATGGCAACAGTATCCAGCCCTACGGAGACTGAACAATGCATCGAGTCTCTGATTGCTGTTTTCCAAAGGCATGCTGGAAGGGATGGTAACAACAACAAAGTCTCCAAGGCCGAGTTCCTAATCTTCATGAATACAGAGCTGGGTGCCTTCACAAAGAACCAGAAGGACCCTGGTGTCCTTGACCGCACGATGAAGAAATTGGATCTCAGCTCTGATGGGCAGCTAGATTTCCAAGAATGTCTTAATCTTATTGGTGGCCTGGCTATTACTTGCTGTGAATCCTTTGTTAAGTCTGCCTCTGGCCAGAAGTGAGTTGGAGAGCCTTTGGGCCTGGCCTCCAGGTCACTTCCTTTCTTTCCAGCCTCTCACAGCCCCCACATACCCTGAGCCGGGCACACCCACCTACCCAGGCAGGCCACTCCTGGTAGTAAGAAAACAATGTTGTTTTTTAAAACACACACACACACAAAATAAAATAGAATAATAAAATTGACCATGTATGCAATTTAAAATTTTCTAATAGCTTCATTAAAAAAGTAAAGCATCAGGGTTTCCCAAGTGGTCTTTTGGTTAAGACCTCACCTTCCACTGCAGGGGGTATAGGCTCGATCCCTGGTCTGGGAGCCAGGCTCCCATCTGCCTCTCAGCCAAAAAGCAAAACATAAAGCAGAAACAATATTTGTAACAAATTCACTAAAGACTTTAAAAATGGTCCACATAAAAAAATCTTATAAAAGTTAAGTGAAGCGAAACAGGTAAAGTTAGGGTTAATAATATATTTCATTTTACCTCAATATAGCCAAACATTGCCATGTTGACATGTAATTGATATAAAATTATTTATGACATTTTGCATTCTTATTTTTGTAGTACGCCCTGGAGAATCCCATGTGCAGAGGAGCCTGGTAGGCTCCAGTCCACGGAGTCACAAAGAGTCGTACACGACTGAGCGACCTCACTTCACTGAGGTGATTCTTCATGTGGATAGTGGCTACCATATTGGACAGCACTGGACCTCAGAGTCTACATGGGTGGTTGACTTCAAAGGCACCACCTTGTTGTCATATCCCAATCAAACAAGAAATCTTGCTTATATTTTTTTCTGTATGGCATACACTTGAGGAAGTAGCAAGAAGACATGGGTGTATCTTTTAGAAGTGGGGAAATAGTGGACTTTGTAGTGGGTAGACTTGGATTTAAATTCTCATTCTTCCACTTTAATGATCTTGGCTAATGTATTTAAACCCAGTTTATTTGAATCTGTTTCCTCAAATGGGAAATGGGATAATGTTTACATGGTGTGCTTGAGGATTAAAGACTTGCCTAGACTGGAAGAGGTTATCAATAAGCCAGTAGTTGGTGTAACCTCATTGTGGTGGTTGAGTGTGCACCTGACATGGAGAAGATACAGATACCCATTTTCTCTATCTTCTGCATCTCCCCTGCATCTCCCCCTTTCTCTTCTCTCTTTCTTACTGCATTCTCAACTTTTTTCACTTTCTTTCCTACAGTACATCTTTTCATTCACAAATTTGAGTGAAACATTCTTGAAAGTATTGTTTTGAGGCTAATTTCCTTAAAAACAAAGATTCCAAAGACTAAAGCTACCTTAGAGGTCCCATTCAAGTCTCAGTTATCTTTAGCATGAAGACACTGGTTTGAATGTTTCTTCCCTTCCTCCCTCCCTCTCTTCCTTCCTTCCTTCTTTCCTTCATCTACTAGTTCCTCTCAGCAAGCTCACAGTTCTTGCACTGAAATTCTTCTTGGGTTTGGGGATTTGTTATTTTTGTATATCAAAATCCTTAAATTCATAGGTTGACCAAAAATAAGTTCAGCTCCACTTATGCTTCTTTTCCAAAATAAGCCTGTAAGCATTGGGAAAAAAACAAATAAACAGAAAAGATCAGTCCTATGACTAATGCAGTAGGAAGATTTTTTTTTTTCTGTAGTGTGTCCCACATTGTCACCACTTAACAGATGGCATTGTGATTGTGTAATTGCTATAATGAATATTATTAATAATGCACTGCCTATGATCTCAGCCTTCTTTCCTTTACCAACATTGAAAGGGTCCTGTGAAATGTTTCCAGTTGAGTTCACAGACTTCTTTTTAAATTAGTTTATCCACCACATGACTAAACACCCTTGGGAAGAGCAGCAGCCAAAGCTCTGAGTGGTGTACAACCAGTAGCTGTCCTATATAAACAGAAGCCTTTATGTACTTTGCAAATGTGCCCACAGTTCACAGATCCTCTAAAATAATTACTCTCTCTATAGCCCAGAGAAGTGCTATCTCATAGAAATGTAATGTGAACCGCATATGTAATTAAAATTTTTTTTAGTAGCCACCTTAAAAAGTACAAAGAAACAGGCAAGATTAATTTTCATAATATATTTGATTTAACACAATAAAAACATCTTTTCTCAATACATCTCTAGCCATCTATAACCCCCCTAAGTTTCCTCATGAACAAATTGAAAATCTCATGCTGAATGAATTGCAAAAGTCCAGTCCCATGGCACTTGATAGACAGCGTCTCAAGCTCTGAAAATGAGATCATCACAGCCAGATTTGGCCTGTGCTAATTAAGGTAGTCAGGTTCAGATAGGTCTCAGATCTGGAATTTGTGTAGGAGGGCAGAAAGTCATGCTTGGACAAGGAAAGAGCTACTTAATGATCATACTTAAAGGTCATTCATTTACTTTTCCAATAACCTAGTGACATTTATCCTAAGTCACTTAAGTAATGTTATAAAATGTCACAGATTTGTGGAGCATTGCCGCACAGAGGGTTTAGATCCTAAGATTGGTCTGTACAGAACTGTGACTCTGTATTGTTATTGATAATATAATTAGAGGAAACTGGGCTAGAACAGGAGGTTGGTATCAACATTTTGACAGCTGTGTTTTATTCAAGTCACTAATCTAGTGGAGAGACTATGGATCTCCACACTGATTCGTTAGTAGAATCAGAAAATATTGATGTGGTCCATTAAAATACAGTGTAAGATAGGATAGCCTAGAGTTGCCCTCTATGAATCTTACACTAGAGAATGACACAGATACAAGTCAAGGGATGAATGTAGGGGACAAAGTATTGGTGTATTCACCATCTTAATGTTTACTTTACTATAAAAAGTTAAGCTTTCCAGTGTAGTAAATGATTTATATTACTTAATAGATAAACTTCCTTAAGTACTAGCGACTGTGAAAATGTTAAGTAAATTAAAGAATAAGGTTATACTTGAGAAGCAAAAAGTTAATGACCACATGGCCAGTTGCAAAACAGAGCTATTAAGGTGGAATCAACAAAATATGGGAGATGAACAAAATTGCAAACCAGTAAAGGTGGTGGGCATTTTTTTGTGTATTGGTCATTCATTTTTCATGTTTTTTTTTTTTTTTTTTTCCCAGTATCACTCTGATTTCCATAGGGGAAATATTTCTTCCTCCATGGCATGTGATCTGTTGGGATTATCAGTCTAGGGTTGTTGCACTGCTGTTTTGTAGGTAAGAAGACCCATGATCCAAGCCATGCTGATTGGTCTCTTCATCCTAGTTCCCTGAATCCTGAGTAAAAAGATTCAATGGTAGAAAAATCAGTTGGAACAGATTAATTCTAGCGGCATGCCCTGAAGAGACCATCCATCATTTTCTGCTTCCTAGAGCTTCATTCTTGCGCCTTTATAATCCTACTTTTCTAAGTTCTCCATTGATTAAGAGTTGTAAAGTACCTTTCCAATTAATCCCTTTTTGTGTAAGTTACCTAGAGTTATTTTATTAGCCTCTTTTCACAGGAGTAGGGCCAAGTTTGACCTACCACTTATTTTTTTCTAAATGAACATCTATTAGAAAGCATCAATGTTCATTCATTAAAATATTGCCTACAATTGCTTTAATGATACAACTGCAGAGTTGAGTAGTTGACAGAAACCATATAACCCTTAAACCTAAAATATTTCTTTTAAGAAAAGAAATATTTTAAGAAAAAGTTTGCTGACTTTAAGCTTATCAAATATCTTAGATTGAGTCCTTTTGCAGGCAGTCTCTAAGACAAGGACTTTATTTAAGTAGCTTATTTGTGAGGTGATTGTGAAAAAAGGAGTGAGGAAGTGAGATAGGAGAGGGAAGGAAGCAATAGTGTCCCTTTGTGGGTGATGAGCTCAACTCCAGTTGAGGAGACAGTGTAGAATATATTGCATTTTCCCCATCTATAGGTTGAAGAATCCAGAGTACTTACATACCTGAAACCTAGTTACAGGGTCAGTGACTCTCCTGTACTTCTGGTCTACCTGGTACCTAGCAACATGAACTCCAACAGATAAGGAAAAATATCTGTGAGTTGCCATTTAATTTTGTTGGTAGTTTCTTTTGCTACTCGGGCTTTTGGTTTAATGTAGTCTTTATTAATTCTTCCTTTGTTTCTTGTGCTTTGAGTGTCGTATCCAAGAAACCGTAGCCATGACCAGTGTTAAGGAGGTTTCTCTGTGTTTTCTTCTAGGAGTTTTATAGCTTCAGGTCCTACATTTAAGTCTTTAATCCATTGTGAGTTGATTTTTGCAAGTGGAAATAGCATTCCCATTTCTTTATTTTGCATGTGTCTTTCCTGTTTTCTCATTGCAATTTTATTGGAGAGACTATTCTTTCCCCATTGAGTATTCTTGGCTCCCTTGTCAAATATTAACTGAACCATAGGTTTGAGGGCCTATTTCTGGACTTTCCATTCTGTTTCATTGGTCTATATGACTGCTTCTCTGCCAATATCATACTGTTGGACTAATGTAGCTTTGTAGTATAGTTTGAAGTCAAGAAGTGTGATGCCTCCAGCTTTGTTCTTTCTCAGGACTGCTCTGGTTATTTGAAACTTCACTTTGTGTTACATGAAAACTATACTGAAGATGGAGATAAGACTCTGAGCAGAAGACAAGGTCAAAAGTTTCTGAAACTTTCTAAGTAGGGCATGGAGTACACAGAGTTTTGTTTTGTTTTGTTTTTAATGGGTGGAGGGGAAGAGGCAGATTTGACAGATGTCCAATAGGAAGACTCAACAGGACTTATGTGTGTAGTGGCCAAGCTGGAGGAGGGAAATCCTTCTCAGCTTCCTGGCCCAGAAGTTGTTCACCAAGCTGGGAGTATAAGAATGGATGCCATTTTTGGTACTGCTCCGAGTGGCACAGGGATCCTGTGCATTCCTCAAAGCTCTTTCTTTTTCTACATGAGCACAGCAAGACCATTTCTCATTTTCTCCTGCATTGGGAAGGATTATGGTACTAATTTATTTATGTCAGTGGAATTCTGTTAGAAGTGAAGTATGCCACTTCCAGATATGACTCCCCCCAAGTACGACCTTCCGTGCATTTTGTCTTCCTTGTCAGCTCGTCAGATGTATCAGATTCAGCAGAAGACTTTGAGCCCAGGGGATAATAAGCCACCAAATGGAAGGACTTTGTCCTTAAATGAGCAGAGCCCGCTCTTCCTTACCAGCCCTGCATTGGACTGTTGGACTGTGACATGAGTGAGAAAAAACAAACAAACAAACAAACAAACAAAAAAACTCATAATCTTAAGCTATTAAGGTTTGTAGGTTATTTGGCTTTAACAGTTAGCAGAACATGACTAATAAGCCTGGACTGAGGGATTCATGGAAGAACCAAGCAGCTGTAAAGTGTGGTTCTGGAGCTAAGACCCAAAGGTCATGAGATAAGAATGGGGATCAACCCCCCACCACCTGCAGGTCAGGTCTGCACCTCTGCTTGAATTACTTTTCTTGGAGAATTATACAACTTTCTGCTTCATCACTCAGGTCAGAGACCTGACTGTACTTCTTTACATCTCCCTTATCATCCACATTCATGGTGATGGAATATGCCAGTTTCTACTTTGCCTGTCTTTTCATTTCCATGCTCCTTCACCCACCAGTTCTTAGCTTGTGCTATGTGTACAAGGCTATTTAGCAGTATCACTTGCTTTGCTAGATGCCTATAGTACATCCTCAGGAGTTGTGACAACCAGAAATGTCTCCAGATAATGCTTGACATCTGGGAGGCAAAATTGCTCCCCCAGTTAAGACTTCCAGGACTTAGAACTCTTAAGAACTTAAGACTTATCTGGAGGATGAGAATGAAAGGTTTTCATTTTTGATGGCATTCAGTAGAATTCTCAGACTCTAGAAGCAAACACCTTTCAACAACAAAATAAAAGACAAAGTTAGCACATTTGACAATGCAAACATTGTTGGAGTAAGTGTATTCTTTTTGTAGCTCTCATGGAAATTATTTCCTTGGAGGTAAAACTCATTAGGATCCCTGGATTCAGTTTTGTCAAAAATGTTTCTCCTCTATACACATGCAATTCACATACCCACCCAGAGTTGCTTGCAGTCTCAGCTATAGGAACCCCAGAGAGACTCCAATACTGGAATAATTACCTAGTTCACAGTAGGACAGTGGTGGCTGAGGCCTGAAATAGGAACTGTAGTCTCACAAGGTTTGCCTACATGCCTAATGCAAGTTGTCCTATGAAGTTATACCTTCAGAGGCAAGTTATGCCTCTGAAAAATCTTATTTTCTTGTGTTTCTGTTGACTAGTGGGGAGGTGATTACATTTAGGCAAAGGAAGAAACCACAACTCTGTGGAGTTAATTAACTAACCCTGAATCCAAGGCTCAGTCTAGAGAAATAATCCTACCCACCTTTCTTGACCTGCACTGCCCTTTAATTGTGTTGCCTGTGCTTACAATTTCCTCATTTAAGTGAAGCTTGAGTCAGTTATTTGAGGTGCTCCAGTAAGGAAGTATTGCCAGGTGGAGCTGAAAGGGAAAATTGATTAAACTGGACAAAGTAACTTCTGGAAAAGAACCCCAGCAAGTTGAGGGCTCTAACTATCTTATGCTTTAAAAATGAGAAACACAACTGTTGGTTGTCAGGCTCATGTGCTGAGCACGTGGGCCATGCCTTAAATGATGCCCTCACTAGGTGATGTAGGAGGTAGCCTCAGCCTAGACCCACAGCAGCATCTTCTGGCATCACTCTGCACTTTATTTATCTTTTTCTTTCATTTATTTTTATTAGTTGAAGGCTAATTACTTTACAATATTGTAGTGGTTTTTGTCATACATTGACTTGAATCAGCCATGGATTTACATGTATTCCCCATCCTGATCCCCCCTCCCACCTCCCTCTCTACCCGCTCCCTCTGGGTCTTCCCAGTGCACCAGGACCGAGCACTTGTCTCTTGCATCCAACCTGGGCTGGTGATCTGTTTCACCATAGATAATATACATGTTTCGATGCTGTTCTCTTGAAACATCCCACCCTCGCCTTCTCCCGGAGTCCAAAAGTCTGTTCTGTACATTTGTGTCTCTTTTTCTGTTTTGTGTATAGGGTTATCGTTACCATCTTTCTAAATTCCATATATATGTGTTAGTATACTGTAATGGTCTTTATCTTTCTGGCTTACTTCACTCTGTATAATGGGCTCCAGTTTCATCCATCTCATTAGAACTGATTCAAATGAATTCTTTTTAATGGCTGAGTAATATTCCATGGTGTATATGTACCACAGCTTCCTTATCCATTTGTCTGCTGATGGGCATCTAGGTTGCTTCCATGTCCTGGCTATTATAAACAGTGCTGTGATGAACATTGGGGTGCACGTGTCTCTTTCAGATCTGGTTTCCTCGGTTTGTATGCCCAGAAGTGGGATTGCTGGGTCATATGGCAGTTCTATTTCCAGTTTTTTAAGAAATCTCCACACTGTTTTCCATAGTGGCTATACTAGTTTGCATTCCCACCAACAGTGTAAGAGGGTTCCCTTTTCTCCACACCCTCTCCAGCATTTATTGCTTGTAGACTTTTGGATAGCAGCCATCCTGACTGGCGTGTAATGGTACCTCATTGTGGTTTTGATTTGCATTTCTCTGATAATGAGTGATGTTGAGCATCTTTTCATGTGTTTAGCCATCTGTATGTTTTCTTTGGAGAAATGTCTGTTTAGTTCTTTGGCCCATTTTTTGATTGGGTCTTTTATTTTTCTGGAGTTGAGCTGCAGGAGTTGCTTGTATATTTTTGAAATTAATCCTTTGTCTATTGCTTTGTTTGCTATTATTTTCTCCCAATCTGAGGGCTGTCTTTTCACCTTACTTATAGTTTCCTTTGTTGTGCAAAAGCTTTTAAATTTCATTAGGTCCCATTTGTTTATTTTTGCTTTTGTTTCTAATATTCTGGGATGTGGGTCATAGAGGATCTTGCTGTGATTTATGTCGGAGAGTGTTTTGCCTATGTTCTCCTCTAGGAGTTTTATAGTTTCTGGTCTTACATTTAGATCTTTAATCCATTTTGAGTTTACTTTTGTGTATGGTGCTAGAAAGTGTTCTAGTTTCATTCTTTTACAAGTGGTTGACCAGTGTTCCCAGCACCACTTGTTAAAGAGGTTGTCTTTTTTCCATTGTATATCCTTGCCTCCTTTGTCGAAGATAAGGTGTCCATAGGTTCGTGGATTTATCTCTGGGCTTTCTATTCTGTTCCATTGATCTATATTTCTGTCTTTGTGCCAGTACCATACTGTCTTGATGACTGTGGCTTTGTAGTATATTCTGAAGTCAGGCAGGTTGATTCCTCCAGTACCATTCTTCTTTCACAAGATTACTTTGGCTATTTGAGGTTCTTTGTATTTCCATACAAATTGTGAAATCATTTGTTCTAGTTCTGTGAAAAATACCGTTGGTAGCTTGATAGGGATTGCATTGAATCTATAGATTGCTTTGGGTAGAATAGCCATTTTGACAATATTGATTCTTCCAATCCATGAACACGGTATATTTCTCCATCTGTTTGTGTCCTCTTTGATTTCTTTCACCAGTGTTTTATATTTTTCTATGTATAGGTCTTTTGTTTCTTTAGGAAGATAAACTCCTAAGTATTTTATTCTTTTTGTTGCAATGGTGAATGGTATTGTTTCCTTCATTTCTCTTTCTGTTTTCTCATTGTTAGTATATAGGAATGCAAGGGATTTCTTTGTGTTAATTCTATATCCTGAAACTTTACTATATTCGTTGATTAGCTCTAGTAATTTTCTGGTAGAGTCTTTAGCGTTTTCTATCTAGAGGATCATGTCATCTGCAAACAGCGAGAGTTTCACTTCTTCTTTTCCTATCTGGATTCCTTTTACTTCTTTATCTGCTCTGATTGCTGTGGCCAAAACTTCCAAAACTATGTTGAATAGTAGTGGTGAGAGTGGGCACCCTTGTCTTGTTCCTGATTTTAGGGGAAATGCTTTCAATTTTTCACCATTGAGGGTAATGCTTGCTGTGGGTTTGTCATATATAGCTTTTATTATGTTGAGGTATGTTCCTTCTATTCCTGCTTTCTGAAGAGTTTTAATCATAGTTGGATGTTGAATTTTGTCAAAGGCTTTTTCTGCATCTATTGAGATAATCATACGGTTTTTATCTTTCCATTTGTTAATGTGGTGTGTTACACTAATTGATTTGCAGAAATTAAAGAATCCTTGCATTCCTGGGATAAAGCCCACTTGGTCATGGTGTATGATTTTTTTAATATGTTGTTGGATTCTGTTTGCTAGAATTTTGTTAAGGATTTTTGCATCTATGTTCATCAGTGATATTGGCCTGTAGTTTTCTTTTACTGTGGCATCTTTGTCTGGTTTTGGAATTAGGGTGATGGTGGCCTCATAGAATGAGTTTGGAAGTTTACCTTCATCTGTAATTTTCTGGAAGAGTTTGAGTAAGATAGGTGTTAGCTCTTCTCTAAATTTTTGGTAGAATTCAGCTGTGAAGCCATCTGGTCCTGGGCTTTTGTTTGCTGGAAGATTTCTGATTACAGTTTTGATTTCCTTGCTTGTGATGGGTCTATTAAGATCTATTTCTTCCTGGTTCAGTTTTGGAAAGTTATACTTTTCTAAGAACTTGTACATTTCTTCCAAGTTGTCCATTTTATTGGCATAGAGCTGCTGGTAGTAGTCTCTTATGATCCTTTGTATTTCAGTGTTGTCTGTTGTGATCTCTCCATTTTCGTTTTTAATTTTGTTAATTTGGTTCTTCTCCCTTTGTTTCTTAACGAGTCTTGCTAATGGTTTGTCAATTTTGTTTATTTTTTCAAAAAACCAGCTTTTAGCTTTGTTGATTTTTGCTATGGTCTCTTTAGTTTCTTTTGGATTTATTTCTGCCCTAATTTTTAAGATTTCTTTCTTTCTACTAACCCTGGAGTTCTTCATTTCTTCCTTCTCTAGTTGCTTTAGGTGTAGAGTTAGGTTATTTATTTGACTTTTTTCTTGTTTCTTGAGGTGGGCCTGTAATGCTATGAACCTTCCTCTTAGCACTGCTTTTACAGTGTCCCATAGGTTTTGGGTTGTTATGTTTTCATTTTCATTCATTTCTATGCATATTTTGATTTCTTTTTTGATTTCTTCTATGATTTGTTGGTTATTCAGAAGCGTGTTATTTAGCCTCCATCTGTTTGAATTTTTAATAGTTTTTTTTCCTGTAATTGAGATCTAATCTTACTGCACTGTGGTCAGAAAAGATGACTGGAATGATTTCAATGTTTTTGAATTTACCAAGGCTAGATTTATGGCCCAGGATGTGATCTATTCTGGAGAAGGTTCCGTGTGCACTTGATAAAAAGGTGAAGTTGATTGTTTTCGGGTGAAACGTCCTATAGATGTCAATTAGGTCTAGCTGGTCCATTGTGTAATTTAAAGTTTGTGTTTCCTTGTTGATTTTCTGTTTAGTTGATCTATCCATAGTTGTGAGTGCGGTATTGAAGTCTCCCAGTTTTACTGTGTTACTGTTAATTTCCTCTTTCATACTCGTTAGCACTTGCCTTACATATTGCGGTGCTCCTATGTTGGGTGCATATATATTTATAGTTGTTATATCTTCTTCTTGGATTGATCCTTTGATCATTATGTAGTGTCCTTCTTTGTCTCTTTTCACAGCCTTTATTTGAAAATCTATTTTATCTGATATGAGTATTGTGACTCCTGCTTTCTTTTGGTCTCCGTTTGCATGAAATATTTTTTTCTAGCCTTTCACTTTTGGTCTGTATGTGTCCCTTGTTTTGAGGTGGGTCTCTTGTAGACAGCATATATAGGGGTCTTGTTTTTGTATCGATTCAGTCAGTCTTTGTCTTTTGGTTGGGGCATTCAACCCATTTACATTTTTTTTTCCCCCCCCCCATTGGTTTATTTTTTTTTTTTTAATTTTTTTATTTTTCAGTGGGTTTTGTTATACATTGATGTGAATCAGCCATAGAGTTACATGAATTCCCCATCCCGGTCTCCCATCCCACCTCCCTCTCCACCCGATTCCTCTGGATCTTCCCAGCCCAACAGGCCCGAGCACTTGACTCATGCCTCCCACCTGGGCTGGTGGTCTGTTTCACCACAGAAAATATACATGCTGTTCTTTCGAAACATCCCACCCTCCCCTTCTCCCACAGAGTTCAAAAGTCTGTTCTGTACTTCTGCGTCTCTTCTTCTGCCCTGCATATAGGGCCATTGTTACCATCTTTCTAAATTCCGTATATATGTGTTAGTATACTGTAATGTTCTTTATCTTTCTGGCTCACCTCACTCTGTATAATGGGCTCCAGTAACCCACAACCCATTTACATTTAAGGTAATTATTGATAGGCATGGTCCCGTTGCCGTTTACTTTGTTGTTTTGGGTTCACGTTTATACAACCTTTCTGTGTTTCCTGTCTAGAGAAGATCCTTTAGCATTTGTTGAAGAGCTGGTTTGGTGGTGCTGAATTCTCTCAACTTTTGCTTGTCTGTAAAGCTTTTGAATTCTCCATATCTGAATGAGATCCTTGCTGGGTACAGTAATCTAGGTTGTAGGTTATTCTCTGTCATTACTTTAAGTATGTCCTGCCATTCCCTTCTGGCCTGAAGGGTTTCTATTGATAGATCAGCTGTTATCCTTATGGGAATCCCTTTGTGTGTTATTTGTTGTTTTTCCCTTGCTGCTTTTAATATTTGTTCTTTGTGTTTGATCTTTGTTAATCTGATTAATATGTGTCTTGGGGTGTTTTGCCTTGGGTTTATCCTGTTTGGGACTCTCTGGGTTTCTTGGACTTGGATGGCTATTTCCTCCCTCATTTTAGGGAAGATTTCAGCTGTTATCTCCTCAAGTATCTTCTCATGGCCTTTCTTTTTGTCTTCTTCTTCTGGGACTCCTATGATTCGAATGTTGGTGTGTTTGACATTGTCCCAGAGGTCCCTGAGGTTGTCCTCATTTCTTTGGTTTCTTTTTTCTTTTTTCCTCTCTGCTTCATTTATTTCCACCATTTTATCTTCCACCTCACTTATCCTATCTTCTGCCTCCGTTATTCTACTCTTGGTTCCCTCCAGAGTGTTTTTGATCTCATTTTTTGCATTATTCATTTTTAATTGACTCTTTTGTATTTCTTCTAGGTCCTTGTTAAACATTTCTTGCATCTTCTCAATCTTTGTCTCCAGGCTATTTACCTGTAACTCCATTTTGTTTTCAAGATTTTGGATCATTTTTATTATCATTATTCTGAATTCTTTTTCAGGTTAGATCCCCTATCTCCTCCTCTTTTGTTTGACTTGGTGGGCATTTTTCATGTTCCTTTACCTGTTGGGTATTTCTCTGCCTTTTCATTTTGTTTAGATTGCTGTGTCTGGAGTGGGCTTTCTGTATTCTGGTGGTCTGTGGTTCCTTTTTATTGTGGAGGTTTCATTCAGTGGGTGGGATTGGATGATTGGTTTGTCAAGGTTTCCTGGTTAGGGAAGCTTGAGTCAGTGTTCTGGTGTGTGGAACTGGATTTCTTCTCTCTGGAGTGCAATGGAGTGTCCAGTAATGAGTTTTGAGATGTGTCTATGTGTTAGGTGTGACTTTGGGCAGCCTGTATGTTGACACTCAGGTCTATGTTCCTGCGTTGCTAAAGAATTTGCGTGGTATGTCTTGTTCTGGAGCTTACTGGCTCTTGGGTGGTTTTTGGTTTTGGTGTAGGTATGGAGGCTTTTGGATGGTCTCTTGTTACTTAATGTTCCCTGTAGTCAGGAGTTTTCTGGTGTTCTCAGGATTTGGGCTTATGTCTCCTGCCTCTGGATTTCAGTTTTATTCTTCGAGTAGTCTCAAGGCTTCTCCAAGTATACAGCACTGATAATAAAACTTCTAGGTTAATGGTGAAAAGATTCTTCACCATGAGGGACAACCAGAGAGGTTCACAGAGTTACATGAATAAGAGGAGAGGGAGGAGGGAGATAGAGATGAGCAGGAGGAGAAAAGGGGGACTCAAGAGGAGAGAGACAGATCTACGCAGTTCTCTGTTCCCAAAGTGTTCTCCGTATTCCAGACACCCACAAAGATTCACAGAATTGGATTGGGAAGAGAAGGGGAAAGGAGGAAATAGAGGTGTTCTGAGGTAGAAAACAGAGTCAAAAGTGGGAGAGAGTAATCAACACAGTCCTAAATAAAAATGGGAACTGAATATTGGATTCTTAAATGTCCGAAATTTATATCACATACTGAAAAACAAAGATTAAAAATCTAGCATAGAGGTTAGACTCTTACAATATTTCATAACAAAAACACAAAAAAATTTAGAAATATATATGAAGTTTGGTTTAAAAATAGGGCTTCTCTTTTTTTTTGCAAGGTTATAGTGAAATGAAAATGAAAATTAAGGAATAATAGAGGAGTAATAGAGGACTTTAAAAGGAAATAAGAGAGAAAAACAAGAAAATGAAAAAAAACAAAACAACTACAAAAAATTTTTTCCCTAATTAAAAAAAAATCATAAAAATACATGAAAATGAAAGTTAAGGAGTAATGGGGGCGTAATAGGGAATTTTAAAAGAAAATAAAAGAAAAAAAATAAAAAAGAAAAGAAAAAAAATTTTTAATTAAAAAAAAAAAGTAAACATATATCTAGGAATTTCTCTGGAGCTGTTGCCGTCAGTGTGGGTTCAGTTCAGTTTCAGATAGCTCCTCGTTCCAGCTTACACTTCTCGATATCTATAGGCCCCTTCCGGTGTAGTCGGTGTTACCTACAGGGATTTTAATCTGTTGCACCAGTCCTTTCTGAAGCGATTCCCTTTGTTTATTTGGCTTCTGTTTGCCGTCTCTTCAGTGCCTAATTTCCGCCCTGACACAGGCGGGCGGAGGTGATCTTTTATTAAGGTTTGCTAGTTCAGTCCTGCTAGGGAGGGTGGGGCGCTGCAGACAGATATCGCTGTGTGTGGGGAGCACTCACCGTGTTCCGGCCACACTGGGTTTGTCCCTGCTCACGGGTGTCTGCGCTTTCCCCGTCTACACTGCTCAGGCTCCCAGCTGCTCTATATGGAGCGTGCCCTGCACTGCATGCGGCTCCAGTCTTCGGGCACTCCACAAAGCGCGGACTTGGTAGCGCCTGCGTGTTGTGCCTTCCCTGGTTTGAGCAGCTCAGGCAGCCAGGGCCTTGATGGGTGCACTCTCCCTGGGTGCGGTGCGCCCTCTCCCCTCTGCGGTCCCAGCCTCAGTTTCTGCGCGCGCCCTCTGTTTAGCCGCGACCCTCCCAGCGGATGTCGACCATCCAGAATCTCAGGAAGTCTTTAGATAGAAACTGGAGGCCTGTTTGCAGTGTGGGAGGGGATGCCATCTCTGGGGCCGAGTTTGCCCCTTTCCCCTCCCCCCCACCTCCTGCCCCCAGCGGGGATGGAACGGTCCACCACAGGCTAGCTCTTCTCTGGAGTTTCTCAGTCCGTTTGTTTTGCGAATGGCTGGCAGTGTGTTCAGGCCGGTTAATTTTCTCTCTCTCTCTTGCTATTGCACAGTTTAAAAATACTCCCTCCGATTGCTCTCAGGGCCTTAGGGCCTGGTCCTTACCCTAAGCAATGCCGCAGGCTCCTCTCTGTTCCACCCCCACTTGCTGGTGGCGGATGCGGGCGTCTGGGGTACTTTTCTGCTGGGAGTTGCTTTTAGGCAAGTAATCTGTGGGTTTTATTTAATTTTTCCTCCCAGTTAAGTTGCCCTCCAAGATTCGAAAACTTCCCCCAGGCCCGCCAGTGCGAGGGTTTCCTGGTGTTTGGAAACTTCCTCTATTAAGTCTCCCTTCCCGGGACGGGTCTCTGTCCCTAGCTCTTTTGTCTCTCTCCTTTCGAAGACAATGGGCTGCTTTTCTGGGCGCCTGATGTCCTCTGCTAGCGATCAGGAGTTGTTTTGTGAAATTTGCTCAGCGTTCAATTGTTCTTTGGATGAATTTGTAGGGGAGAAAGTGGTCTCCCCGTCCTATTCCTCCGCCATCTTGGCTCCTCCCCCACCCTGCACTTTAGACACACCAGATTCCTTATATACCTTGGAATACACTGGACTTTTTTTGTCTTATGCCTTTTCCCTTGTGTGTTGTGGTTGTCTTTCCAGGACATGCTTCTCCCTTGTCTGCCTGGTGAATTCCACTGATTATTAAGAAAACTTCCTGTGCGGATGTAACAGAGAGCTGACCAATCAGGAATGCAGTTGCGGTGGGATGTTACTCCATGAATCTGGAGTGTTTTCAGGCATGGATTTTCTGGAACAGGTGGAGGGGGAGAAAAGGGTCAGAAGGACCACATAACCCTCCCCACTGGCTGCTCCATCACTGGCCAGCCCCAGTGTTCCCAGCAAATGCCTTGGCTCTTTGTTGTAAACAAACTCTAAATCATCTGCTACTCAAGGCAGGAAGAGCAAAAAAAAATAATAAATAAAAAACAATTCAGTCTGCACTACTGTTGAAAAGTTTACCTCTCTGAGCTCACAGGTGGGGTTCGGTTTTGATGGACTGATGCTTATATAAATAGTCTGTGTGTGTGTGTATGCACACGTGTGCAGGTCTCTCAACGTGAATAACATTTTAAATCCAAATTTAGGTACAGAAATAAATATTTCCTTTTATTGGGACAGTATGTCATCCAGATGATAGCATTAAAATGCTGAAAAACACCACAAACACATAAAACCCAGAAAATATAAATTTTACTGATTACCTGCCAGTTTTTATTTTTAATAATTTTAACTGCAACTACATATTTATATATACCTATCTTTAAGATAATTTTATAAAATACACAAAATTATTCTGAAATTAAGGCATAAATAGATACAAACAAGTACATTAAATTTTTTGCCACATTTTACTGAGACCCATAATTAGATTATCAAGTAACTCATATCTCTTGGCATATGGTTAGAGATGTGTAGGTGGTTTGTCATTGGAACACTGTTTCTTCAGGTAGACTTGTGGTATCAGAGACCTTGTGTGCCTGTTTGTCTGAGATCAGCAGGCTTTGTTTGATGTATAAATATGCTAAGATGTGAATTGATTCATTGGGATATATGCAGCGTGCAACTGGACACAGTGCTATATCCATTGTTGTACTGTTTTAGGTTTGTACTTACATACCAAGGGATCTGGTTAGCTATATTTAATTTTGCATAAAGAACACATTTTTAATTGTTTAAGATACATTAACAAGTGTATCCCTGAAAGGAGAACATTTTCATTTTGATATGGGTTTTGTTAAAATGAAACCTTTTGCTTACAAATTTGCATATCCATTAATTGGAAGAAGTTTCCACCAACTAGTTTCTGACTTAGCACATTTTAAACCATTTTTTTTTTTTCTCTATTGCCCACATACTTCTGATGCCCAGAGCTTTGAGACATGAGAGTATTACATTTCCATCTTGAGCCCCATGTCTTGATTTCAGGGTTCAACACAGCAAAAGTGTTTCTGGAAGTTCTTCCCACTTTGTTACAGCAATAACTTTACATGAAAGAGACCGAGAGCCACATACATTGTGTCCTACTGAACCCCAGACAAAATGTGTGCCTTTCCTTACTGGATTTAAAAATAAAGATGACCGCCTTAAGGCCCTCTGCCTGAGAGAACAGAGACTGAAGTTTTAAGCAGTTGTGGGGTTTTGTCATTATTATATGTTTATGGATTTATGGATTGTGGTTGATTGACAGTGTTGTGTTAGTTTCAGGTGTACAACAGAGTGAGTCAGTTATGCACATACATAGTTCTCCTTCTTTAGGTTCTTTTTCCTACGGCAGTGTTGAGTTCCCTGTGTTCCACAGCAGGTCCTTATTAGCTATCTGTTTTACATATAGCAGTGTGTACATGTCACTGCCAATCGCCCAATTTATCTCTCCCTTCCTTTCCCCCTTGTGCTTTCTATATCTGTGACTCTATTTCTATTTTGTAAATAAGTTCATGTCACCATTTTTTAGATTCCGCATAGAAGCGATATCATATGGTATTTGTCTTTGACTTCCTTCTTAGTATGATAATTTCTAAGTCCAGCCATGTTGCTGCAAACGGCATTATTTCATTCTTTATGACTGAGTAATCTTGCATTGTGTATGTGTACCACATCATCTTTATTCAGCACTTGTGGTTTGACCATCTTTTGCAAATTTTGCAAAAGCTTAAGATCTTGTGAACACATTTCTATAGGGCCTCCTAGGGCCTTGAAAGAGCCCTGTGCAAGTGAAGATTTCTGAAATTTAAATTTAATTACAGTCATTATAGACCTTCCCCGGTTTTAGCTAGGAGTCTATGGGTTATCTAACTTGCTGGTTATAGCTTTGGGCAAGTTTTCATTCATTCATTTTTTGCATTAATTTTTTCATTCATATTTCAATCATTTGGTTATCTAGGCTTTATATACTGCTATAGTATATTGCCCACTGTGTACTGGGACAGAGACAGACAGTCAAAGGCCTAAACCAAAGTCCAGAATCTTAGTCCCCTTCTCCAGGTCCTATCTCCATGGTTACTTTTGTAAGAAACAAGAACAGTATTTGCTGTTTTCTCTCTGGTGTGACAACTGATTCCAAAGGTGGGCACAAGATGCAGGATACCCTCTGACTCCCCTTGCTGTAGGGTCTAGAGAACTTTCGCTTAGCCCTTTCTCCTGTTGGTAACTCCTATTGAACCAGCCCATCTTTCTCCTCCAACCGCCAAGAGGATCAGAAATTCTGATATGCCGGGCTGACACAAATACATTGCTTGAAAGAGAAGTAGAACTCTGCATACTTTGAGGATCTCCAAATAAGAATTCTTAATCCCAAATGGTACTTCTAAACCTCCACTTCATGTCATGGGTGTATGAGTCTTCCCATGAGAGATTCATTCTATACTTAAAGGCCTATTATCTCACAAACATAAGTGTTTTTGTTTTTTTTAAATCTCTTTTCCTGTGATCTTAGGCCAGTTCCTTATCTCAGTGAACCTCAGGCCCTGCATCTGTAAACCCGGGTATAATGAGAGGAAAATTATAGTGCGTTTGTGGGATGCTTGGCAAGCAGAAAGCTGTGAACAAAGGTAATTTCCTTTCCATTAGGAACTGAGTGTTTGGGGCAGGTGTATTTTGGAAGAAGATGCAGGAACAAGCTTACTCGTTGCACTCCCGTGTCTTCACATGAAGGCATAGAAGCTGCATGTAGAAACCCCCATCTAGCTGGTTGCTCAACATGTGACAAATTTTTTAATGACTCTGTTTATTTAAAATATATTACTGGATTGCTCAAAGGTGTATATTGTTTAAATATATGTGTATACACACACACACACACACACACACACACATATATTTGCTGGAAATTAAAAATTATTTGATGAAATGAAAACTTGGGCAAATTAATAAAATTCTTTAGTTCATGTTCTTGCTCTTGGCACCAATACAGGCACATGAGATTGTCTACATCTTAGAAGCATATGAAGGGCAGACAGCCATGTCACATTATGTATTTTTTTACAGTATACCAAGCCACCTATCATCCTGATATTAGAGCAGATAATATTTGGCCCATATTGTACCAAAGGGAGGGATATTAATTTTCATTTGGGTTGAATCTGAAAACTGCAATGCTTACCCTAAGTGACATCTCATTTTTCCTGATAATGATGTTGATATGTCTCTGGAATACCCATATGTTCAGCATTTGCTGCTACAAACTTGTTCTTCATTAATTATGGCTATACAGAAGCTGCCAAAAGTTAAGCTCTATGGAAGATTTAAATTTGGGCTCAGAAATGGGTGAAATTTATATATAGAGGGAGGAACAGACTCAAAGAGGTGAAGTTTGTACAACCAAGAGGTATTGGTGCTCAGAAATTAACCCTATTGGTCTGATCCTAATGTTTGTTTGGAATTCCCATGACACCCATGTGGTTTCCAGTCCCAGAAAAACTGGTGAGGAGAAACAGGTTTCCTGGACTTTGCATGAAAAGAAACATGAATTTTGTGAGTTGCTACTTCACAATCAAAAGTGTGATTTCAGCTGCTCTAGAGTTTTGCATGGACATGTAGCATGCATTTGCTTTTTTAAAAATTCATAGATACCATGTATTTGCATTTCTGTCTGAATTGCTTAGCATGTTGAGAAGGGGAAACAGGAAGGATTTAGGTGATACTGGTTCAGAGACATTATACTACCTTTTTTTTTTTCAGTTTATTACCTTTCTTTTTAAGTATCATGCACATTATCTTAGTGGTTGGCACACATTTTTTGTAAAGGGTCACATAGTAAGTATTTTGTGTCAGAGTTCTTTTCACAGTGCTCTGACATAGATGAAAATCTCTTGAAATATTTTAAACCCCAGAAATGTCTAAGTTTACCTCCCCCTCCATTTCTTCTTCCTCCTTCTTCTTTTTCTCTTTCCTGATAGTGGTTAAGAGCATCGGCTTTAGAGTTAAAGGCTGAATTCAGCCTTTTACCTGAACTGTACTTCAGGTATAGTTCTAATTTTTCCCCCTAAACCAGAGGCCTTTGCCTCCTCAGGGAGGGTTACAGGGTTACCCTGTTACAAGAATTACAGGGTTACTGCAGTTCTTTCCCAAAGGGTAAATTTTCTCAATATCATTTCTGACATACGTGCTTATGGCCCATCTGTGCATGATGTCATATGGCTAAGTGCTCATTCATGGGTAGAAAGCCCTGAAGGCTATATCTCATAGGGCCCTGTCACAGTGATCTGCATAGAAGGTGCTTGGATGGTATCACTCAAACCTCTTTTGATTTATGAGCCAGGCCTTCTAATCATCCTCTGATCATACGTGCTGTTACCCTGGTTCACTAAGGCTACACAAACAAACACGTGTAAGAGCACTGTATCTCTTTAAGACTGAGGACAGAATTCCTTAGGAGTTTTGCTTGGTGGTGGGTATTAGTGGTACCGCGAACAGGCCTGAAATGACAGTCCCAATAAACCTCGAGTCCTGGTAGTCAGGAGTGCTTGTGAATGATTCCCCATGAGCTTTCCAGGGGAAGACTTCAAGCTACTGGTCCTCTCAGGACCAGCCATGTCTCATCTCCATCAATGACACATGAAGAAGAAGGGCAAGCAGACGGGAATATTCACACACAAACAAGGGCACTGGGGAAGCTGGCAAGCTCATCCTTCCCCTCCTGCAGCTCCTGCTTCTGTCTTTAACACATCGATTGGATCAAGCTCGAGTCTTTCTTTGATTCTCCTGACACCCTGCTCACTATTGTTTATTTAGCTTATGATTCTTCTGCCCCCAAGGCAAATCTTCATACTGCATGGATCAATAGGCCACAGGGACCTTAATTAAAGCTGCAGGATAAAATTGATACTGGAAACTAAATTCCTTCAGTGTCTGGAAGGAAAGGAAATGCTGTTTCTCATAGAGACATTTTCATTGTCTCACATTGTCACTTCTAAAATTTGTTGAAATATTTTGCAACCCATGGTAGATTTCTGAGACACTTATCAGAGAGATGGATAGACACATGAAGAAAGGTGAAGTCCTTTGACGAGGCTTTTGGATATGTATCTCACTAGAGAATCAATATCTGGTGTATTGAAAGGAAGTGAAGTGAAAGTCACTTAGTCATGTCCAACTCTTTGCAACCCCTTGGACTGTATAGTCCATGGAATTCTCCAGGCCAGAATACTGGAGTGGGTAGCCTTTCCCTTCTCCAGGGGATCTTTCCAACCCAGGGTTCAAATCCAGGTCTCCCGCATTGCAGACAGATTCTTTATCAGCTGAGCCCACAAGGGAAGCCCATCTGGTGTATTGCTGCTGCTGCTGCTACTAAGTCGCGTCAGTCGTGTCCGACTCTGTGCAGCCCCATAGATGGCAGCCCACCAGGCTCCCCCATCCCTGGGATTCTCCAGGCAAGAACACTAGAGTGGGTTGCCATTTCCTTCTCCAATGCATGAAAGTGAAAAGTGAGAGGGAAGTCGCTCAGTTGTCTCCAACTCTTAGCAACCCCATGGAGTGCAGCCTACCAGGCTCCTCCGTCCATGGGATTTTCCAGGCAAGAGTACTGGAGTGGGTGACCCATGCCTTCTCCAATCTGGTGTATTGGGGAGTGGTAAAAAAGACAAATAATCATTTGTACTGCAAAAGGAACCATAAATCTGGATTTTAGGTCCTATGTCAAGTACCTAAAGACAGAGTTGCAGAGGCATTTAGGAACGTAGTATAAAAAGGTTTTGATATCACTAATCTAACTCTCTCTTGTAGTTTTAAAATAAGTCCCTTGAATGAGCCCTTTATCCTATGTCTGGCTAATGGGAGCTGTCCCCAATCATGGTACTGAAATAGCTACCAGGAAAAGCATTGAGCCATCAAGCTCCTGAGGCTCTTAGCTGATGATCAAAGATGTGACGGCACCCAGGGAAGCTGTAAGAGCTACTGACAGAAATTGCAGTTAGCAGTTGTCATTACTGAGTATAGTGGACATAAATTCTACCATTCAGTACCTCTATATTCAGCAAATTATTTAGATTATATGAATCATTTTTTTGCCCATTATTAAATTTGGTCAATATGGGTATCAAATGAATTTGTATGTGAGAATTTCTAGCACAGTATTTGTAATGTGTTCCATTTTTATGAGTCACGAGTTCCCTCCCCAGACCTTTGGCTGTCTGATCCTGATATTCCCAGGATCTATTGCTTTTGCTGATGCCGATGAAGAATCAACCTTGATTTTGACTATAGAAGAATGTCCAGTTCTTTCTGCCATTTTCATATATCTGTGGCATTCAGCATCATTTGGGGGAAGGTATTATTAATGGGTGTTCTTTAGACATAATACACAGAGTAGGAGAGAGTAATGGTATTACTCCATGAACCAGATGATATTTGTATTTTAGGCTCCAAAGATTGGAAACTAGAGATGTCAGAAGGGAAATGATAAAACCAGGAGACAGACGAGCAGGAGAGTAGGAATTTATGTATCAGAAGCTGAGGGGTATTTTTGCACCTTGAAGTCTTTTTTTCTTTTAGGTTTATTTAAATATTTAAGTTTGCAATCAAGTTATTGGAGAAAAGAGAATGTAAAAATGCACTATGGAGCACGTTTTAAGTCCAGATATACACCCAAGTCCTTGGGGGTGTGAAGTAGGATCACACTGAAACATTTTGACCTCTGTTCTCTACTGTATAGGATAGTTGATATGCCATTCTGAAAAGGCAAAATAAAAATTATTTGTGAAAGAATACATAGTCTCTTGGCATGAGTTTCAAATTTCGAAAAAGAGAAATGTCAGGTCCTAGCAGGAATGGTTAGGGTATAAACATTAATTGCAGAATTTAAAGGCACTTAAACTCGCATACAGATGTAAGCCTTGCACAGTTTCCTGTATTGTCTGGCCCTCTGAAGGTACAGGAGGAGATATCCTTCATAAAGTAGGCCCCTCTATGTCTGAAATGAAGCTATTGTTTGAGTTGATGTCTGACTTTGAATTTCCAGTTAACCTTTGGCAGAAATAATACTTATTTCCTGTGACATTCAAACAAAATGAATGTGCAAACATACACAATAATGTGATGTATATGTTGTAGTTATGGACACATGCTAATTGTTTCTCTGGGATGTGTGTGTGTGTGTGTGTGTGTGTGAAAATACAACAACATGAAATGAGCACCAAACTAAAAGGCAGAATCCTGGGACATCTAGTCCTAGCTTTTACCTATTAGATATGTGACTTTGTGTAAGTTGTTTAATCTTTCTGACTTTCAGGCTTTTACCTATAAAATTGCTATTAACCTATATACATATATATATATATATATATATATATATAAATTGACCTACAAACTGTTTATCTTGAAGGGTTAATGTAAAGATAAAAAAAGAATGGACACAAAAGAAAATTCTTTATAGACTATCAGTACCATACAAAATGAAAGTAGTTTAGGTGATGGATATATTTGTGCATATAAAAAATGTAAAACCACATTAATCTTTGAACACAATACTTGACAATGTTCCTTAAACCTCGCAGTTCAAGGAGAGCATTTCCCTGACATTCTCCCATCCTCTAGTCTGGCTGTGATTCTCAGATTAAGGAATACCACTAGCCATAGTAATTGAGCATAAATTTGGGAAGAACCAAGGCTCGTGTCATTTATAACATATATTTACATGCAGATGCCTTCATCGCTATGCATCTATACAGCCTCACCCTGAACTGCACACGTGCCATCACCTCAATGTGTAATGGGGGCGTCCAGGGAGGAGTGAAACCCCCAGACACAGCCAGGCCAAGACCGCGAGCCACTCAGAAGAGCAGGCGAATGCTCACATAGAGCCTTCCTCCCTCTTCTGAGTTTGCTCATTGGTTTTGTCCATCTGCTCTTGGCTCATAAGGGTGCCTGGTTAATGAAGCTTTAAATAAACACAAACTAGGGGGAAGTAAATGAATCACACACCAGAAGAAAGCACTGAGGTATGACCTTATTTGCTGACTTCCAAATTAAAATGAGAAAATGATGCTTCTTTCTGTTAAGGAAGAAAAATATGATTAACAGTTAATTAGAATAGAAGGGAATATAATAAATGTAGATGCACAGGAGGACTTGTGCCTAACCCTGACCCTTTTGGGGACATAAAAGCTCATCTATGCATTCTCGAGCTTCAGTTTCCTCACCTATAAACAGGGATATAAATTCCTGCCACATCGTAGACACTCAACAGTTTTTGTTATCTCAAAATGATATATCTTTTAATTGTAGTAAAATATGTATAACTTAAAATCCACCACTTAAGCATCCTTAACTGTGCAACTCAGTGGCTTTAAGTATATTCACACTGTTATACAACAATCATAACAATCAATTGTTATACAACAATCATAACCAACATCCAACTCCAGAACTCTTTTTGTCTCCCCAAACTGAAACTCTGTACCCATTAAACAACAATTACTGATTCCTTCCTTCCTCCAGCCCCTGCTTACTACCAGTCCACTTTCTGTTTCTATGAATTTCACTCCATTAAGTGAAATCATATAGTATTTGTCCTTTTGCAATTGAGCTTTTTTCTCT
The DNA here is from genome assembly GCF_963930625.1 of Muntiacus reevesi. Lineage (NCBI taxonomy): Eukaryota > Metazoa > Chordata > Mammalia > Artiodactyla > Cervidae > Muntiacus > Muntiacus reevesi. Next base: position 68,551,301 of record NC_089252.1, read on the forward strand.
TAGCATAATGTTTTCAAGGTTCACCCATTTGTAGCATGTGTCAGAATTTCCTTTCTTTTAATATTCCATTGTGTGTACAACATGTTTGTCAACATTTCTTTAAAATGCTTAGATATAGGCTTCATGGCTGGATGACTAATCAAAAATATCTTTTGCCCTCTGTTACCTGTTCCTTAAAAAAGGGTGGTAGGCATGGAAATTTCTAAGATCCCTTCAAACTTTAGTTTTATGTGAGTGTATGAGCAGTATAGAACTGCCAGGTCTCAGAGGTTCCCAGAGGTTCCAGCATTCTCCCTTGACAGATGAGGGAAAAGTTATTAGTGCATCCCTTGATTACTCTTTCCATCTTTGTCACTTAATGTTTCCTCCAGTAGGGAGAGGAGTGAGGTCAGTGAGAAGTAGAAGACTTTGCTGGGATCCAAGGAATATGGCCTGGCCTGTGGGGGAAGCAGTAATGAGCAGCTGCTCTTGAACTGTGTGAGTTGTTTAAATATTCAGCCTGTGCATTCTGTGCAGTGCTTCAGGGAAGGGTTCACAGGGCTCCAGCCCCACTGACTCAGAGGAAGCCGAACCAGACCAAAAGTTACGAACCTTTTGTCTCATCAAGTACTTTCGAAAGAGTTTGCAGAGTCAATAGGTGATGGGGACTTTAAAAGGAGAAGTTGAAACTTGACTATAGCATCTGAAAGGAAAGCGACTGTGTAGGGATCAGGAGAAATACTGTCAGAATCCCAGGACAGAAAGAGTTGTTTCTGTGGAAGTCAAGTATGTTAAATGAATAGGGCACAACAGCACCAGCGAGAAAAGTTCATATATATGCTCACATCCCCCCACCCAACTATTCTCTTCCTTCCATCTGGGAGAAATGGCTGGTATGTAAAGATGCAGTGAGCGGGGATAAAGGTGACGGTCCACAGGCTCTGATCACTGGTGTTTGCTTATGGGGTGGGGTGTCCATGCCACAGCATGGACATCTAGAATTGCATAAAAACAGGGTCTCTTCCCTCTAGGAGGCTACTCTACAGTGGGGAAGGATGAAGGTTGGGGACTAATTAGGATGCAAGATAAAAGGAAATAAGCAGAGGCATACATATTATGCTGTAGAAATAGAGAGAAGGGCTATGGAAAAATAAACATCCTTTGAGCATTTGCTCTGTGCCTTGAACCATATCAGACACTTTATTTATAGCTTTCGCAGTCATGGGCGATTCTGAAAGGGAGATAAAATAGTTCTTATTTTACTGTTGAGTTAATCAAGGCTCAGGAGTTTAAGGAAGTTGCTCAAGGTCACAAAGGAATTTAAAGCTGGAGTTGTAAGCTTTAAAGCTTATACAGCCTTGTGTTCTCTGTACCATTCCCCAGGGACCACATTGAAGCTAGGGTTGATCTGAGAGTTGATTTCAGTGAAGAGTGTTGCAAAAAGTGTGTATTGATTTCAGTTACAGTAGGCTAGTAGCCTTGAGTGGATTTGAATCCCAAACTCTTTGAGATCCTAACTATCTACATCTTCCAAATGTTTGCCATCTTCCACATGATCCTGTGGGTCCTGTGCAGCAGAAAGCATGTGTGTCTGGCAAAAGATAATTGATACGTTGGCTTTGGATTCGTGGCCCTTCCAAAGTAGCCTGTCATCTGTACTTGTCAGTCAGATGGTCTGAAAAGTTTGAGAGAACAGGTGTTGGGAATCAGGCTAACACTTATTTTCTAGGATCTGAACTCAGTGATCTAGATAACAACCCTCTTCTCAATCAGCTTTGGGGATATGCATTGACATTCTTCCCTTATCCTCTCCTTGGTGCAGACACTGAATGTGCATTAAGGAGAATCTTTACCTTCTGTTTTCACAACAATTTAGAAATGCATCTCTTTGGCTGCTTCTTTATTCTTATTACATCCTCCCTGAAACCTCTCTCTGGTGAAACACACAGATTTGTCTTCAACCTTGAGTTTCTATTAGTTTTATTCTTTGACAATAAGAATTCCTTAAATAATTATTTCAGAATTGAAATTACCAATTTAATTTCAAAAACTCCCTGAAGTTAGCATACAGCAGAGCTCTCCATCCATCCCCTTCACTTATCTACTTACTCTGGTAAAAAAATTCTCGGGGTCATCCTAGACCCTGTTTTTCCCCCCTCACACCCCACATTCAATCTATCAGAAAATCTTGTCAACTTTACCTTCAAAATACATCCCTGGCTTTACCCTTCTCACGCTGTCTAGCACATTCCATATAAATTCAAAACACCATTACCTCTTAGCAGAATTTTTACTAAAGCCTGGTAAAACTGTATTGAAAAGCAATACAAGGATGCATTGCTTTCATCCTTGCCACTCTGAAACTCACTGGTTGCTAAAGAGATCTCTTACACTTCCCACCATTTATTAGGAAAGGACTAAAAGTCTTTAACATAACAGAGCCTTACTTGATCTGACTTTTGACTTCTTAAACATCATATCCTCTATCCTTTTTATGCAACCTTCAAGCCCCACTGGACTTTCTTCTGAACATCCAACACACTGAGCTTATTCTTGACCCAGAGTCATTGCATTTTTGTTTGGAAAGCTCCTCCTCTATTTTATAATGTCTGCCATTCACTCTTTGATCTTAAGTGCCTCCTCTAAAAGTTCTTCCACAACCATCCAAACTAGAATGTCTTTTTCCTGTCTTCATCACACTCCTGTTTCCTTACAGCCTCAGATTATCTTCCTTATATATTTGTTTGCATGGTCATTTTGTATTTCTTCTGTTAGAATGTAGATTTCTTGAGAAAAGAGACAGTAACATACTAGGTTATCGCTGAATTCCCTTACATAGGTCCAGCTTATATGTAATTGGTGGTCAGCAAACAGTCTGCTGGTAAGCTGTATGACTTTTATACCATATATAATTTAAATATAACAGAAATTACTTTGACTGAGCATCTTGGATCCAAGTGCCACAGCTGAGCACTGTGCTAAGATCATGCCATTATCCTATTTAACTCTCAAAAATATATACAAGAGAGTTTTTATTACTTACACTTTACAGATTAGGTTTATGGTGCTAATAGAGCTTGCCTACCTTGTTTTAGGTGTCATCTAGATACTGAAAAGGTCTAGGGTGTGACCAGAGGGCTAAATATAGAAGTGGGATGAAGAATAAGTTCACTGGGAGACAGGAGGTCAAGAAACTGAATTTATCTCTGAAAAAATAAATGGCTCACCAAGAATTATGATATGAGCTGTAGTGGAGCTAACAACTAAAAAGGTCGAAGAATGACACAAATCTGTAGGAGGCTGTAACAAGGAAGAACAGTTGCTTATAGTATGGTGGCATGAACATCTTTTTTCACAGTTGAATGTAAACTTAGCTCCTGTCTCTGGACTTGGTTATCCCACAGATAACTCTGCTTTATGGTGTGGCAACTCAGAATAGAAGTTTACATTGCTCTGTCAACCTAATATGCCTCCCTAAGGAAAAAATAGTAGTTGTAGCAAAATCTCCCATTTTGAAGAGAGAGAGGATGGAGAACAAAATCAGCGAAAGTGGTGTGCAACAGATACATCACTCTGGCGGAAATAGTCAGGACTCACTGCCTTGGTTATGGAATGAGATCCCTGGTCTTCCTTTCCTTTTTCCCACTTCTCCTCTCTTGCAGGTTCTTCCTCATCATTTGTTTTGTGTGGGAGGGAATTAGAAGGATTCCCCTTCTGCTGGTATTATGTCTCTGAAGTTTAGGTATCTAGGGATTCCCTTCCATTTTGAGCAATACAAACGGTAAGTATTTTTTGGAAGTGAAAAACTCTGAAAATAATGGTTGAATTTTCATTTAATTCTATTAGTTTAGCTTCAAGAGCTGGTAACCAGAGATAGAGATCCCATTCATCTACCATCTTTGAGTCTGGAGGGGAGCTATGGTCTGCCCACTCCTCTTGCCTTCAGCTTAATGTCCTGCACCTTAGCCACTGTTTTGGAAAAATTCAAAACAAAAGATTGTGTTGGGAAGGCACTGCTAATCTTCTGCTCCCAGGCTGTAGTAGTTACCTGTTTTCTACAGTGGGGTTATATTTTCCTTTTCTTAGACTGCGCCTGCATACAGGATATACATGGGGAGGGCTCTGATGTGTGACCTCTCTGAGGTTCAATGCTATTCTTGTTTTCACCTCCTGTAGGCAACCCTAGACTTGGGCAGAGAATCCATCTTTTCCAATTTTACTAGACTCATTACTAGAAACATACCTATCTTGAATTGCATTCACCTAGCCTAAAGACTACTCATAGAAAAGCAGTACTTACACACCCTCTCACCCCCGGCACCCTTCTGGCCCTTATCCTTTCAGATAAGTCTGTTTCAACTCAAAACCTCACGATGTGGAGCCAACTTTTCAGGCTAGATCATGTTGTCTCAGTGCCGTCATCCCCTCTGAGACTGGAGTTCACTTCTCACCCCTCTCACAGTAGTGAGTCTGAATCCTGATTTAAATGTTCAAGATCTACAATCCCGTAATAGCCTTCTCAGCAACTGAAAGCTCATCAGGACCTCACCAGTCTTAAGGGTCATTTTTATTCTTCTCCACCTCTGTCTCTGGACACGTCTGTTGAGCAGAGATGAACTCTTGTCCTCCACAGGGCAAGTCTTGATAAGACCTTCAGACGCTACTTCTCTCTGCTGAAGTTCACGGTCTGTCTCCCTCGGAGATTTGCTCCCTTACAAGTCGTATCTGGACCCCTGCACTGCTTCGGTCGCCTCAGAGCATGACAGAGGTCCCCAAGTACCTTTCCCTCCAGCCTTCCCCGTTGGTCTGTTTTGGACCTGCCCTTCAGAGCCAAGTTCATCTTTTTGTTTCTTTGTTTTGGTTTTTGGCCGCACTGCAGGGCATATGGGGCCATAGTTCCCCAACCAGGGATTGAACCTGCTTCCCCTGCAGTGAAAGCATGGAGTCCTAACCAGTGGATGGCCAGGGAAATCCTTAGATTGAAGCAAAGTTTATTTTATGAATCCTCTCTGTTCAAGGGTTGACACTTGTTTTTCAGCATCTAATTTGATCTGGCTCCATTCCTCTCTACATATTAGGTACGAACAGATTAGGTCCAAATCCATTCCCCGCAGTTCTGTTTTTCATGGGGGGTTCTTCTTTCCCTCTGTAACCATGAAAGTTTCCATGTGCTGTGCTTTCTTACGCTGTTCCACCTCATACCCCCATTCTTTGCCTGCCAAAATTATACTTATCCAGACCTTTCCAGAAGTTTCTTATTTTTCAGGGCTTCTTGAAAGCCCTTCTTATCTAGGGTTATTCTCATTCATGCAAGTTCCTTTCTCCTTTAACCTTGGATTACTTCCCCTTTTCATGTCTGATTTCAGTGATAAAGAATATTATTTCAAGTAGAATTGGATTTTAAAAGTCTGTATTTTAAAAAATTCTTCATGGATCCAAGAGTTACCATTTATTTGTGCATCCTTCTCCTTGCCAGATAAAAAGAAGCTTAATCTTTATACCATTCCTGCAAATAGTATTCAGAACCACTTAAATCTGATCCTCAGTTTTTATGCACATTATCTAATATGTATTAATCTCATGCCCAGGTACCTAAGTGGTTTCTTCCTTTGGTAGCTCCCCAATAAAAAAAAAATCCTAACCAAATATTTAGCTGGAAAAATGAAATTAGGGAATAAAGTTGGACAAGGAAATCTATTGCATCATTACTTAAAATAGCTTATGAAACCTAGCTTACTCAGAAGCAGGACTCTTTCTTTGCCACAAATGCAAGAAGACACACTGACAGTGTCATAATTATTCCCCTTATTTCTGTTTTATATGTATCAGCAGAATTCCAAAAGTCACACATAGGAAGAAGCCCCTAGAGTGGAGTTTGATTTCAGTGAACCCTCATGAAGACCTTACTGGTTCCGGATCAATACAGTAGTAAAACACCAGCAGGAACTCTATTGGTGGTATGTTTCGAAGCCTCACTGAAGCTGGATAACGAGCTCCTGAACTTAAACCTGCCCCTCAGTTTCACTAGGAAAGCAACATCGCAGCCTCGCTCGGGATTCGGTTTGATTGTCTCCTTGTGAAAAAATATCAGAGTAATTTAACCAGTGACCTGCTTTTGTTTTTGATAATTCAGTTGGCTACCATGCTCATGTAGTGAGCTGGCCAGGGTAGGGCTGAAAAGTTGATGCTATTAGTTTCTTGAATGCCTAACTTCAAGTTTCTAGTGATCTCAGGCTTGTTTGCTCTTTTAGTTATATAACAACACTTGCAGTGCAATTACTGGCAGCATAAGCACAAAGAAATTGCAAGGAGATTTTTCTTCTTCAGAAAAAAGTATTTCTGGTTTATGGCTTAGCAGGGTTCAGCAGAGATGAGTGAGTCTAGTGCAGTTCAAGCAATCATTCCTTGACTGGGTGAACTCCACCTAGCCTGGCAGTAACAGATGTTGATGCTGAAGAAGTGGTACAGCATTCTAGAAATGGACTGCATGCAAAAATAAGCTAATAGCCAGCTTTGAAATTGCCATCTACTTAGGTATGATAGTAACTAATGCATGAACACTGCAGGTTACAGGAGGAGCAGGTTCTAGGACTAGGAGCCAAGAGACCTCAGTTTCTATCTGAGCTCTGACCCTTCCAAGTTGTGTGATCCTAAAGAAATTTTTTAACCTCTCTGAGCCTCAGATTTTTCACTATTAATAAAGGAGTATTTAATTCTTAATGGAATTAAATAATTTGCTGACTGTACAGCTAGGTGTGCAAATGCAAGTAAGCATTATTAATCAGTGAACTCCTGCACCCAGTGGAGCTATGCCAGGGCAGACAGCATAAAGGAGTGCCTTCTCTTAGGGTGACCCAGTTCATACTGTGTGGACTTAGGAATATTTGTCAAATCCTTCACCCTGAAACATGGCTCCAAAAGGACATTCCAAACTTTTATAAAATAGATTTCATAACAGCTCTGTCATTAATCAATTGAGATATGCTGAAGGAGAATTCAAATGTGGAAGGGAAAATAAAAGCTCATGTTTACTGATAAGAATTCTAGGCACAGGGATAGGTGTTTTACATATATTATCTTATATAATCCTTATAACTGCCCAGAGAGTAATGTTAAAAATCTCCTTTAATCTCTTTGTGGATCAGAGAGATAAAGCACTTTGCCCAAAGCCACACAGCTAAAACGGGACATAGGCATTAATTTACCCAGTTCTGTTGGATTTAAAACATTTTCTTTTCTTTTCACTAAACTACATTGCCATTACCTTCAAGAAATTTAGTATCTTACAAATAGTCAAGTACATATCATAAATATTTAGTCAATAATAATGGGCAAGAATAATTCTATCTTAAATGGTAAATTGTCTATAATATATATTATCATTATCAGAGATAAGAGAAAAATGAGACAGAATCAAAGCTTATATCAGCAAGGTGAAGGAATATTTGATTTCAGTGTGGGCCAACTGTGGCTCTAACAGATTGTTCTGGAAACATGTAGGTATAGAAATTATTTTTTTAGGCAGGATGTTGCCAAACATAGCCAAGTTACCAGAGGATGCCAAGAAAGCATAACGTATCTATATACATTTTAAACATTTCCAACACAAAATCTGATTTAGCTTAATGACCGACTCAGCAATTACACAGACCAAGTCAAGTGCTTCGAAACAAAATTTCAATTTAAGAATGAGCTGTGCATCGATTCTTGCTAATGTGTCCTAGGCTTTCTTTGTTTTAATCAAAACATACAATGGGAGAGAGGATTGGGCTGTGAGTCAACATAGTGATGTAACCTGTTGCTTGGATTTTGCTCACCCTAGGACAAAGTCAGGAGAAAGAAAAACAATGTTGCCGGCATCACACAGAAGCTGGATGATAAATTAGGGAGAGACTGAGTATGTATAAATGATCTCCTGTCTTTATGGCAAAACTAATTCAAATCAGTCAAGCACAGAGTTACATCTGAAAATAATGGCTTTAAACAGAGTATTCAATCTGTATGCCACTCTCAAAAATAATATTACTGGGAAAAGATAATGCATAATGTAAACACAATTACATAATAATAATCTATATTCCCAAATTAAATAATGAAACTCGGGAAGCTAGGAAAAGCAGTTAGGAAAGAAATTGTGTGTTAAATTCTTCTTTTTGCATGGGTGAGTTCAGTAGCTACCAGTTGATTCTTCATACAGTTATTAGAGAATTGTAGGTTCAATTACATTTTATAAACCTTAAAGGTAGTGAGGTGCTGAAGCTTGTACTGGCTTTTGAGAGCCAATTGTGTGTATCTCTTCACACAGTGACATTGTGCTGGTAGCTTAAAGTTGGTCACAGTGTTAATATTTATACCAATAAACTGACAGATGCTACAAGTCAGGGGACCTATTTTAATTCCTGAGAGCCGGTTAATGCAGTGCTACTTAAAGAGTACCATTTGGAGAAGCCTACCTTCCTAATCTCTAGACAAAACAATTAAAACTGTGCAAGCCTATGGCAAAAGGTGCAAACCAATGAAAAAGTGAGGACACTTGAGAATAGAGAATAATAGGATAATAGAAGCAGCAAACCATATTAATACAACATGAACAGGAAGAAGGAGAGGAGTGTTCCAGGTGGAAGAGATGGCATCCAAAAAGATCTGGAGGCAGAGACGAAGGTGGGTTGGAGATCCTGAAAGCAGCCTGGCGTTGAGAGGGGTGAGAATTTGGACAGAGACTGATTGGGTGAGTGGCCAGGGGAGAGATGGTCTTTTATGTCACATTGAGGAATTCAGACTTCTTCTTAAGGGTGAATGGAGGTCCCTGAATGCTTCAGGTAAGAGAGAAATGATCAGACTTGGGTCAGATGAAGCTTTTCTTGCCTAGTGGTTGGAAAATAGAATGCAGGCTGATGTGGAAGCGTGGAGGGAAGGAGCGCCCTGTAGGAGGCTGTCGTGTTCTCCTTGAAGAGGCTTGGTGAGGCAGGCTGGGGCCTGGGGCTCTTTACTGCAGTGCTTGCACCTGGACAGATGTCTCCCGGAGCAACGGAACACAAAGAAACCATAAGGGACTAGAGATAACCACATACCTGTGCGGTTGGAACAGTAACGAGCAGGAAGGACATGGCAGCCCACTCCAGCATTCTTTCCAGGGAGATCGCATGGGCAGAGGAGCCTGGCAGGCTGCAGACCAGGGGGTCCCAAAGAATCAGACACGACTGAGCAACAGCAAACAACAGCAGCAAGGTACAAAGAGGCCACAGACCAGCTTCTGCTTCTGCGGTGCTGGGAGCAAAAGCAGGGTCCTGCACATGATAACTGCTCGCAGCAGCCCCGAGGGGGTGGGCAGACCACCAAGCTATTCCTCCTGCCCCACCCACAGACCCACCCCTGTTGTTCCCCCTTTTAAGGATCCAAGAAGGTCTTCTTGGGGGGCAAGCAAGAACACCTATTTCCTGTTTTCACACCCTGGTGCTGCAGTACAAGCCTTGGCTGACAGTCTCTTCTGACCCCTTACTGCTTTCTGTTGATTACAGAGAGACCAAGAACCCAGGACACTAACAGTGGTGGTCAGCTGAAGATGAGGGTAGATTTTTGCAGCTGACTTGGTGATCTTATGATCATGGCACAGAGGAAACTGGAAATGATGCCATGGTCTATGGTTTGGCAAGTGGGTGATGATGATTAAAAAGAGAGAGAGAAGTGAATTGCAACAGGCTTCAGATATGTTGAATATGACCTATCTGTGATAGTCCAGTGGATATGTCCAGAAAAAGTAGACTATTGTGGGTCTCAAACTCAATTGGGAGAATCTGGATGGAATCTAGAAATTTGACAATCTTTAGCAGAGAGATGGTATGTAGATTTGTGCCAGAGACAAAGATTTGGAAGCCATCAGTGTAGAGTTTATGGATAGTTTTGAATCAAATGAGATTTTCACCAAAACTGTAGAGCATGGATAGAATACATGTAGGACAGAATCCTGAAGAATACCAACGTCCAAAGGTTAGGTAGAGGGAAGGACTCCTTCAAAAAGGTCTTAGTACACTTAACACCAAGGAAAGTACACTGCTTAGGGTAGGCGCTCCATTAAATATCTGGTATGAGGTTGACTGTGGATCACAACAAACTGTGGAAAATTCTTAAAGAGATGGGAATACCAGACCACCTTACCTGCCTCCTGAGAAATGTCTTTGCAGGTCAAGAAGCATCAGTAAGAACTGGACATGGAACAATGGACTGGTTCCAAATTGGGAATGGAGTACACCAAGGCTGTGTATTGTCACCCTCGCATTTAATGTATATGCAGAGGACACCGTGTGAAATGCTGGCTGGATGAAGCACAAGCTGGAATCAAGATTGCTGGGAGAAATATCAATAACGTCAGATATGCAGATGACACCACACCTAAAGAGCCCCTTGATGAAGGTGAAAGAGGAGAATGAAAAAGCTGGCTTAAAACTCAACATTCAGAAAGTGAAGATCATGGCATCTGGTCCCATCACTTCATGGCAAATAGATGGAGAACCAATGGAAACAGTGACAGAGTTTATTTTCTTGGGCTCCAAAATCACTATGGATGGTGACTGAAGCCATGAAATTAAAAAATGCTTCCTCTTTGGAAGGAAAGCTATGACAAACCTAGACAATGCATTAAAAAGCAGAGATATTACTTTGCCAATAAAGGTCCATATATTCAAAGCTATGGTTTTTCCAGTAGTCATGTATGAATGTGAGAGCTGGACAATAAAAAAGGCTGGGTGTTGAAGAATTGATGCTTTCAAACTGTGGTGTTAGAGAAGACTCTTCAGAGTCCCTTGGATGGCAAGATCAAACCAGTCACTCCTAAAGGAAATCAACCCTGAATATTCGTTTGAAGGACTCATGCTGAAATTCCAATATTTTGACCACTGGATGGGAAGAGCCGACTCATTGGAAAAGACCCTGATGCTGGAAAGATTGTGAAGGCAGGAGGAGAAGGGGATGACAGGGACAGCTGGATGGCATCACCGGCTCAATGGACATGAGTGAGCAAGCTCCGGGACATGGTGAAGGACAGGGAGGCCTAGCATGCTGTAGTCCATGGGGTTGCAAAGAGGTGGACACAACTGAACAACGACAAAGTTAGGTTGGTGCAGAAGTTAATTTCGGTTTTGCATTGTTGAACTTTGCTATTTGACATCGGAATACATTCTTAAATAAATGTGGTGATGTTATACATCACTTTAATGCATTTCTTCCTTTATGTTTTTTTCCTATGTTTTTCCTGGCTGCTTGTTTTGCATGTGTTTTGGACTATGGAAATAATGTTAGAGAAAAAGCGAATTTGAGCGATTTTCTTGTTTGAGTTCAAAATAGGTCATAAAGCAGTGGAGATAACTCATAACATCAACAATGCATTGGCCCAGAAACTGCTAATGAACATACAGTGCAGTGGTGGTTCAAGAAGTTTTGTAAAGGAGACTAGAGCCTTAAAGATGAGGACCACAGTGGCTGGCCATCGGAAGTTCACAATGACCAATTGAGAGCAATCATTGAAGCTGATCCTCTTACAACTACATGAGAAGTTGCCCAAAAAATCAGTGTCAACCATTCAACAGTCACTTGGCATTTGAAGCAAATTAAAAAGGTGAAAAGGCTAGATAAGTGGTTATCTTGTGAGCCAACCACAAATTTAAAAAAATTATCATTTTAAAGCATCCTTTTCTCTTATTCTATGAAACAACCACAATCCATTTCTTGATTATGGTTTGAACTGTGACATGGGATGAAAAGTGGGTTTTATACTACAACCAGCAGTGACCAGCTCAGTAGTTAGACCAAGAGGAAGCTTCAAAGCAATTCCAAAAGCCAAAGTTGCACCAAAAAAAGAGTCATGGTCACTGTTTGGTGGTCTGCTATCAGTCTGACCCATGAAGCTTTCTGAATCCCAGTGAGACCATTACCTTCTGAGAAGCATGCTCAGCAAATGGATGAGATGCACTGAAAACTGCAGTGCCCATAGCTGGCTTTGTTCAACAGAAAGGGCCCAGTTCTTTTCCATGACAATGCGCAACTGCACTTGCACAACCAACATTTCAAAAGTTGTATGAATTGGGCTACAAAGTTTTGCTTCATCTACCATATTCACCTGATCTCTCGCCAACAGACTATCACTTCTTCAAGCATCTCAACAACATTTTGAAGGGAAAGTGCTTCCACAACCAGGAGGACACAGAAAATGCTTTCCAAGAGTTCATTGAATCCTGAAGTGTGGATTTTTATGCTGCAGGAATAAACAAACTTATTTCTCATTGGTAAATAATTACTGGGTCCGAAGCTGTAATTGCTTTTGCACCAAGCTAATAAATGAATGAGTAAAGAAGGAAGAATGGGGGAAAGAAATTAGAAAACAAAAAGATTCAGAATATCCACATAACATTAAGCTGAAATTCCAGGGCCCCTCACTTCATAGGCCTCTTCTAAGAATCTGTAATTAAACTTTTATTCAAAATTGAGTACATCAAAGAATATATATAAAAAAGAATGTATATATGTATATAACTGAATCACTTTGCTGTACAGCAGAAATTAACACAACATTGTATTTCAACTATATATGCTTCAATTAAAAACAAACAAAACATCACTTAGGTTTAAAGAACAATAAAAAAAATTTAAGTACTTTTAAACATTTCCTAAGAAGAGTTCACAAAATAGCAAAAACCTCAGGTCCTTCTAGACCTGATTCCAACTCTGCATGGAATTCAAGGGAAAACAATGTATAAAATGTATAAGTGATAGGTGTTTTCAGAATATAGTCTTATGAATCTTCATGCGCTGAGTTACTGAGCTTCAACAACCTAAAGTGTAATCTCTAGGAAATAGAGAAGAAACTGACAAAAACCCTTTGGTGGGAGGAGAGTCCAGCTCTTAGACCAGCACTAATAAAATGCAGGGAGACATAACTAGGAAAGCTATAGAGGGTCTGAATAACATAATCAATAAGGTTGATACAATAGAAATGTAATTAATCTAATAGAATGTAATCCCAATAAACACCATAATTGGGAATAGTTCAAACTCTTCTCTGTGGCTGCAAGGCAAAAACAACTTGAAATTAGTTTGGAAACAAAAATAATTAAAACTATTATTTCAAAAAAATTTTAAATTCCTTCAAATAATTTTCACTGCAAAGGTAATAAAGTGGATGTTTTAGTACATGTAACCATAATAATAAAAAATAACAATAGTTGTAATAGTCATGATACTATGCATTAAAAGCCATGTAAACAGCTAGAAGCTGACATTAGGAAACAAGGATGAATGAAAACAAATGCGCAAGCATCTCTATCAAAAGGTTAGCAAAAAGAAGACCAAATAATTTTGAGAAAAGCATGAGTAAGGAAGTAATCAAATTAAAACATAGAAATTGGTTTCTTAAAAAACAGGAAAACAGCAGAATTAGCAAGTAAACCCTAGAGCTTATTTGGAAAACCAAGAGAAACAAAGTAGGTAACCCCAAGCTTGCCTAATCAAGTAAATAAAGACAGTAGTATACATACACAGACTTAGAAATTCCTATCAATGTAGAAGAGATTATGAGAATGCCATAGGAATATTTTACAAAACTCTCTTGAAATAAATTTGAATAGCTAGATGAAATGGATAATTTTCTAGGAAAATACAACTTACTAAAATTAAACCTGAAATGTGCAGAAGACTCTGTGGGGGCCAACATACAAGATATTGAGAAAGTTTTTAAGACTTCTTTCTTCCTCAAAACAGTGCCAGCCACAGATGGTTTCCTGGGTGAATTCTTTCAACCTTCAAGAAACAGAGACTTCAATACTATTTAAATTGTTCCCAAGCAGAGAGGAAAAAGGAAAGTTTCCAATTATTTTCAAAAGCCAACAGAACATTCATTCCTAGACCTTAGAATGGGAGCAACTTGAGACAGATTTGTGTTATGAACAGAAAAATCGAAGTTCCACAGACATGGAAGGGTCCTGAGTCATCTCAGTTCAGTTTCTTCAAAAGACTAGGGGAATTGCCCACATGTAATCACCACTGACATGTTCTTATATCCCAGTATTCTTGCCTGGAGACACCCGTAAACAGAGGAACCTGGAGGGCTGTGGTCCACAGGGTTGCAAAGAGGTGGACATGACTGAATTGACTTAGTACAGCACACAGCGCATAGATATTTATTTTAATTATTTGTTTTATTACCAAATAAAATTTAATTTTTAAAGACTTTCCATGATAACAACAGCAACAATAGTAAAATAATAAAGTTCATTTAGTACTCATTTGTTCCTAGGCTCTATGTTGAGCTCTTTACCCAGAGTCATTTTATTTGATTCATGCCATTTTTAGCAACATGGACGGACCTGGAGATGATCATACTAAGTGACATATCAGAGAAAGCCAAATGCCATATGGTAGCACTTAGAGGTGAAATATTAAAAAAATACAAATGAACTTATTCACAAAACAGAAGTAGACTCAGAAACAGAAAACAAACTTGTGCTTACCCAGGGGGAAAGATCTCAAGGGGAGAGAGGTAAATTAGAAGGTTGGGATAAACATAGACACACTAATATATATGCAATAGATGATCAACAAGGACCTCCTGTAGCACACAGGGAACTCGACTCAATATCTTGTCATAATCTATTAGGAAAAAGAATCTGAAAAAGGATATATGTATATATGTATAACCTAATCACTTTGCTATGCACTTGAAACATTGTAAATCAACAATACTTCACTTTTTAACATTGTTTCATTTAATCACAAAAACACCAGGTGAGAGCTATTGTTTATATAATATACATTTATATAATGTAAATACTGATATTTATATATTTATATACATTTATATATACAGTATGCATATATTCCCCCCTTAAATATAAGGAATTTGAGCCATAGCAGGTATATTTCACAGCTAGAGAATGGTAATGCAAGATTTTAGACCAAGGCAGTCTGTCTCTACAGACTCTTCTCATTTTTGAAATGAATTTCAGTTTGTAAAATCCCATCATTTGGCACCCCTGAAGGGAGTCCTGTGCTGTGCAGGTCCCAAGTGCTGGAGAAAGCCCTTTTCCATAGGATCTAGGGGTGATGACATCCATGGCATTCATTGAACGACAACTGTGTGTTGTTCTTGGGCCGGAAGAGGCTTTCTTGTTCCATTGTTTCGTGCGATAACTGAAGTAGCAGGCAGACTTTTGATGGCATGTACCATGTGTCTTCAGATCATGTCTATGACTTTCCAGAGAGTCTCCAAGAGTGTCGTGTGTTCATGACAGGTTGCAGTCCCCGCTGCAGATGCGAGTGAAGTGATGGAAGAGTATAGTGGGTTCAGGAAGCAGAAGAAGTGGCCTGGACAGCTGTCTACTCCCAGACTGTGCTCACCTGGGAGAGGGAAGCCTCGTGCTCTGTGTTCTTCTCTCTCCTCCCAAGCAGGGCCCCTACTTCGGGTCTTTGCCTTCCTGCTCTCGTCTGTTCTATGGACTTAGCAGAGGGGGTACCCTTCCCTTTGAGTGTTTCAGCCTTTATACCTGTGCGGGCGTGCGCGCGGGCATGTGTTTGTGATATTTGCCAAGGACCTGGGTTACAGCAGTATTCTGGTAGCTCTCATTCTGGTCTGGAGTCCCTATCAGTTAGATTATGAACAAGTTAACAGCAGTCGGAGACAGATGCAGGGAAAGAGGTGGGATAAAAGATTGGTGTGCATTTCTTCTTTCTACAGTTTTAAAATCACAGACTTTTTCATAGTGACCTGTGTTTTACCAGGACTAATTATTCATTTAGTGCTTCCATGCCCTGACTCCGTGCTTTCACATGGAGGCAGCGTCATTTGGGACTGAAAAAAAATAAATTGGAAAACTCATATTTCCAATTCTAATTTCAGGAAAAAAAAATGAAAAGAAAATTATGGCTGGATGCTCGCAAGAGTCACCATGTAGGGGGAGTTATAAGGTAGAAAATTATCTCTCACCAAGGAAATTTTCTTTTCAAACCTCCTCAGTATGAATCCTAATAGGCACAGCCAGAGGAGATAGGCCACATTGCTAATACAGCTTGAGTGAACTATTGAAGGTGGTATGTGTGTTGTCTTTATTCTAACCAAAACCATATTCTACTTGGAAATAATGGAGCTGAGAGTGGGAGAAAGAGTGGTGCCAAAGCGACAGGAGGAAAGAATCCAAGAGAAAATAACTAAATTACCCTCAGCAAGAGAAGAAATAAAAAATGGTGGGAATTACTTATTGGTGGAGTCTCAAAGGCCTCATGAAAAGTAACTCTTTGATTTACCTTCCTTGTTTCCTGAAGTGGCTGCCAGACAAAATTAAAAGTGGGCCCATGAAACTAGGGAGATTGAGACAGATGTAAAGCTTGCTTTAGAGGCTCAGCTCTTAAGTGTCTTTCCCCTGAATTGTTGCCAGCTATGGAGCGGCAGAGAAGGGGAAGAGGCGGGGCTGGCTGGAAATACCTGCAGAAGGTCTCAAGCCAGCATTGTGCTCTGTGCATGCTGGTGGATGCCCTCCTGCAGCTGAGCTCTGCCCCAGCTCCGCACCCTCCTTCTGGTTGGGCTCAGGCCAATGCTCAGGTATCATGGATTGCTAGAGCAGGGGGCATTTGGGGGAATTCTATCAGTTAACTCTCTCCAGAAGTATCACTCAGTATTTCCCAGCCTTTTTGATGAGGCTTCAGTTGGACATAGTTTTGGGGGTTCGAAGAGGAAATAAAAATCTCTCCCGTCTGCCTCAGCCCAGCTCTTCCATGATGGTGTAACATACTGATCCATTTGCAATGAATGTTTATTGCACACCTACTGTAACAGTCAGTTCTTAATACAGTGATGTTGTGAAATAAGCTCTGATCACAGTAGTATAGCAGAATAAGTGTCTGTTGCGTCTGGAGGACAGTCCAGTGACTGCTGATCTTGGCTGAGCTCAGTCATGAGTCTTCAGGTTAGCTGGCTGACTGTTGACTGTTGGCTGATCTAGAATGGCACCAGCTGGGCCAGCTGGGTTGAGTTAACTCTCCTCCATGTGTGTTTCATCCTGCACTGGTCTAGCCTGGCTATGTTTGTTCATCATTATGGTAGAGCTCAAGAGGGCAGGCAGAAACACACAAGCCTCTTGAGATGTAGGTCTAGAACCAGAACACTGGCGTTTCTGTCACCTTTTTTCGGCCAGTGGGAGACAGACTAGTCCACATTCAAAGGAAAGGAGAGGAAAGTAGACTGTCTCTTTTTAGTGAGAAGAACTGCAGAGTCACATGGAATCTAACAAGGGTCCAGGAAAGGAGTAAAAAATTAGCATCGTCATTGCAATCCACCACACTTACTCTATGCCAATTCTGCACACATGTTTGTAGAAACCCAAAGTTTCTTTAAGCTCAAGCCTCCTTTTCACCACGTGATACACATGAGTCTTTTCCTCTTACAGTCCTGGACTTGTCACTGTGCTTGCCATTCTCAGCTATTTCCTGGCTCCATAGCTCTGTGCAGAGAGACGCAGTGGTCTAGTGTATATAGGAAGTATGTGTTTGTGTGTTAGTTGCTCAGTCGTGTCTGACTCTTTGTGACTCCATGGACTGTAGGCCAGCAGGCTCCTTTGTCCATGGAACTCTCCAGGCGAGAATTCTGGATTGGGTTGCCATTTCCTTCTCCTGGGGATCTTCCTGAGCCAGGGATTGAACCCGAGTCTCCTACATTGCATTCCTTATACATATAGGAAGTATAAGTTTTTTTTTTTTTTCATTAAATCTTGTTATCTGACTGCAAGCAGCATGGCACAAAGCCCAGAGAGTGAAGATGCTGTTGGTGCCCCACTCAGATCCCAGTCCCCAGATACCGAGAGTGTGGGCTACTCGTGGCTTGTGGCAGTCCTCTTCTCCAGAGGATCTTACCCAAGCCGAGGCTGCCTTGCTTCAAGAGTTAGGCACGTACATGCACCTCCCACTTCAGCGGACTTCAGCCAAGGCTGGATGGATGCAATGAGAATATAAAAGACTGCCCTCTTTCCTGGAGGGGAAGCCAACTCTGTCATGTAACTGGAGACCCAGAACTCCCCATGGGATCAGCCTGAGTTTAGCCTTTGGCTGAAACTACATCCTTGGTCCTCATCTTCTCCTGCTGACCTCACTCGTGACCTCCTGAGAGCACACCATCAATAAATCATGTGCAACTGCTTCTAGCCCAAACTAAGATAGCCCTGTAGCAGAAACAGAGTGAAAGTGGGGAGGGCATTCTCTTCTTCATCAAAGACCCTGGCTGGAGGGTGGGTCTAGTGTGATAGATGGAGTTTCTAGCTGAGGGGCAGCAGCACCCACAGGCCATGGAAGGATGGCTGGCTGAGCAGTGGTGAGGCTGGAAATGTTTAGAATCATTAACCTTCCCTGTGAGGGGCACCCCAAAGACTCTCAGACATAACTGGCTGAGACTTGGAGAAAAGGGAGGGGGAAGAAGGTTATGTGTAAGTAGAGGAAAGAAACCAGCAACATTGGGATTATTTATTTGGCTGCTCCAGGTCTTAGTTGCAACATGTGCGATCTAGTTCCCTGACCAGGGATCCAGCCCAGGCCCCCTTCATTGGGAGCTCAGAGTCTTAGCTACTGGACCACCAGGGAAGTTCCTACATTGGTATTATTAATGTTGATGTGAGCCCATCTGGACCAAAAATCCAATCCAGTGAGACCCCATGAAACTTGGGTGATGTTTGCATCCTAGTAAGTCCAGGAATTTTTTTTTTTTTGTACAACTGCTGTACCAAAATATGTTTCTCTCTGTGAGATGTAATGATGAAGACATATTGTAGGACCTATTGTTTCAAAAGAGCTGCTGCCTACCTCCATGTCTCCACTGGAGCCTCAGCAACATTGGTGAAATTGAGGTCTGCTGTTAACGAGCATATAAGCTTTCATATTCCCCATCAACCTCCTCACCAGCATCCTGCCTCAGTCTTTGCCTTCTAGTCCAGGCATGTCCAACCTCCGGGTCACAGATCCAACCTACTGTCAGATCAGTGGCAGCATTAGGTTATAATTAAAATGCACAATAAGTGTAACGAGCTTGAATCATCCTGAAACCACCCCTGTGCCCCTGTTCTTGGAAAAATTGTCTTCCACAAAGCCAGTCCCTGGTACCAAAATGTTTGGGGACCACTGTTCTAATCCATTCTCCACATGATGGTCAAATTGACTCTGTAAAAGTTAATTCTTATCTTGTTACTGCTCTAATTAAATTCTTCCCTCCCCTCTGATGACAAGTTAAAATTCAGACTACCTAGCATGCCATGTGCTGTGCTTAGTCACTCAGTCATGCCTGATCTTTGCGACCCTATGGACTGTAGCCCGCCAGGCTGCTCTGTCCATGGGGATTATCCAGGCAGGAATACTGGAGTGGGTTGCCATGCCCTCCTACAGGGGATCTTCCCAACTCAGGGATTGAATCCAGGTCTCCCCACATTGCAGGTGGATTCTTTACCATCTGAGCCACCAGGGAAGCCCAAGAATATTGGAGGGGGTAGCCTATCCCTTTTCCAGGGCATCTTCCAGACCCAGGAATCGAACTGGGGTCTTCTGCATTGCAGGCAGATTCTTTACCAGCTGAGCTACCAGGGAAGCCCTTGCATGACATGGCCTCCAATGCCTTTCCAGCATGGCTTTTTCTTTGCTTTCTTCTGGGTCTAGACTGAGCTACAGGCTGTTTGCTGAGCAAGCCAGGAGTCTTGCCCTGATGGTCCTGAGTGCACGATTTTTTGCCACTTGATGTGTCCTATTTTATATTCTGTCACTGGTAAACTTCTAATCATTTTTCATGATTCACCTTCATCCTCACCTCTTTGTGGAGTGAATCTTGACCATATTAATATCATTTCTACCTCAGGATATATTGCATACTGATTGTATTCCTTCTGAGCAACCAGAACACTTTGAACCTACATCTATCATAGAAATTGTTTGATGGATGAATGAATTAGAATGCATAACTCTTCTAGAAAACCTGCCTAAACTCTGAAAGTACAGCAAGCAAACAAACAAAAAATATACAAAACAGTTCAAAGGTAGTGAGCAAAACAGAATTTCTATGAACTTTGGGTCACATTCACTTTTTTACTCAAGCCCACCTGGCATGACTCCTTGATGTTACTTATAAAGTCTGAATTGCAGAATTTGGGAATGTTTTCTTGTCTTTTGATAATAAGAACACCATAAGAATAGACAACGTGTCATATCAAATCCAGTTCAAAGGAATAAGCCAGACCCCTTTTCTTTGTTAATGTATGTATTTTGTTCTGTTCTCTTTTCATTTTAGGTCAGACGTCTTTAGAACAACTTGTATGTATTAAAAAGAAAAGTTAAAGACATTTTCACAAGAGGCACGATGTGGGATGCTTTAGTGGGGTTTTTTAGGTTCTAGAATGGTTTGGGGTGAAGGAGAAGTCGGGGAGGGGAAGGGGAAAGCTCTTGTGAGAATAGCTTATGTCCATCAATGCTGTATTATAATCCTCAAGTGGATCCAAAGCTTGGTGTCTTATAGCAAAAGATACTGCCCATGTGTGTCCTCCTTGATATCCAGCATCTAATCACTAAGTTGGATCATTACCAAAGAAACACAAAACCTCACTAATAAGTAGAGAAAGGAGAAGGACCACAAATGAATCACATGGGGAACTTGATACAAATTCCTAAGCTTCACCCCTCAGAAAATTCTGATTGAGATTGTTGTTGTTCAGTCGCTACGTCATGTCTGACTCTTTGCGACCCCAAGGACTGCAGCACACCAGGCTTCCCTGCCCATCACCAACTCCTGGAGCTTGCTCAAACTCATGTCCATTGAGTAGGTGATGCCATCTAACCAACTCATCCTTTGTTGTCCCCTTCTCCTCCTGCCCTCAATCTTTCCCAGCATCAGGGTCTTTTCCATTGAGTCAGTTCTTCGTATTAGGTGGCCTTAGTATCGTAGCTTCAGCTTCAGCATCAGTCCTTCCAATGGGTTTATTTCCTTTAGGATTGACTGGTTTCATCTCCTTGCTGCCCAAGGGACTCTCAAGAGTCTTCTCCAACACCACAGTTTGAAAGCATCAATTCTTTGGCGCTCAGCCTTCTTTGTGGTCCAACTCTCACATCTGAATATGACTACTGGAAAAACCATAGTGTGATAAAAAAAATCGGCTTTTTACATGAATGCCCCAGATGATTCTCCCACAGGAGGAATGTTTACTACACTCTGAGCCCTCATGACCCTATTCCCTGATCACAAAAGCCATAAAAAACCCCTAAGGACAAAAATAATATAAGATATCTTGGTTACATAAGAGCTGGTCAGTTGCATGGTCTATAATTTTAGTCTATCTCTTTAGATCTTCTCCTCACTTGTCCTTCTCTGAGTTGGTTACACTCAACTCACTTGGAAAAACCCACAGCCTTGGTCAAACTCAATTTTGTGGTCACTTCACAACTGAATTCATGCAACAGAATGTGGCAGAGAAAGACAGACTGAACCAGGCTAATTGACCTCCCTTCTGGCTCTGATGATGACCATGGCTGTCACTGAACTAAGACTCCCCCTGAGAACGGTTCAGGAAGATGGATAGCATAAATGAAAGGGACTGATACACAGCATGGTTTGAAAGCATTTGACTGTAACCAACCCAGGCAGGACTTGAGGGACTGCACTCACTGAGAGAGAGGAAGCAGATGAGATGAGGTTCTCACTCACTGCAGCTTTTTCTTTTTTTTTTTTACTAAATATTTTCCTGTTTGCTATGGGGGGAAACAGAGCCCAGGAAAAAAGAGGCAGCCGTGTTGGGCTGACGAAGCACACGTTGGAACTCAGAGCTTTCAACCCTGTGGGAGCTTGAACAGCTAAATCCCAGGGAGAAGTTTGTTATTTTTCTTCTCAAAAAATTCCCTTGACTTGGAGGTGTGCTTCTTGGAACTTCCTTCAAGAGAGAACTTGATGAGGAGTTTGTTTGGTTTACAGCTTTCAGGGGCAGCACCGTCGGGACCTTCCTCAGCTTTCGAGCCGAAGTTTTGTTCTTCCTTTGCACAGCCCAGGCAGTGACTCAGCACGGTGGGCTCCTAAGGCTTCACACCACGGGCTTCCTGGATGGCAGTCATTTTACCACATCTCTGTCGTGGGCTCCCTGTGACTTTCTAAGAATTGCGCTGCAGTCCAAGGTTCTTACTACCCAATCCTCTTTTCTTCCCCAGTCTTTCGTAGATCTCAGATTTGCATCGTGAGCTGAGAGTTCTTTCTACTTCTACTAACTCTCCCCTTTCATAGTTTCACTTTATTTTTTAAGTATTTATCCATTTATTTGCTTATTCTTTATTTGGCTGTGTTGTATCTTAGTTGGGGCACACAGGATCTTTGTCTTCATTGTGGCATGTGAACTCTGAGTTGCAACATGCCGGAACTAGTTCCCCAACCAGGGATTGAGCCCAGAATCCCTGCATTGGGAGAGAGTCTTAGCCACTGGACCACCAGGGAATTCGTCATAGTTTCACTTTAAATTCTATCTTTGTATGTTTTCTAGAGGCTAAATTTGCATGTTTCACCAGCTACCACCTCAATTCTTTGCTCTTTTTAAGCAAAACTTCCTCAAGCAGTTGTCAAGCTCACTTTCTACAATTCCTCTCTTCTCATTGACTTCTCTTTTTCTTTTTTCTTTATTTTAATTGGAGGCTAATTACTGTACAATATTGTGGTGGTTTTTGCCATACATTCACAGGAATCAGCCATGGGTGTACATGTGTTCCCCATCCTGACCCTCCCTCCCACCTCCCTCCCCATCCCATCCCTCAGGGTCACCCCGATTTTAACTCATTTCTATCACATCTTAAGAACCCCACCCCCACCACTTGACACACACATGCACATATTCACATACTCCTCGGAAAGCTCTCTTACCAATATCACTAGTGACCATTTCCACATCCCTAAACTCAAGGCTCAGGTCTTAGCCATCCCTGATTTGTTACAGTACATGACGCCTTCTGCCTTGATGGTATACATTTTTCAATTATTTTCCAAGACACAGCTCTCTCTCTCCCCTCCCTCCTCTTTTTATTTACAATTAGTCGTAATACTTTCCAAGTCTTCATTGTAATTCTTCCTCTTAGGTTCACAGTGCCCCAGAGCTCAAGCCTTGGACATTCTTGCTTCTCTGCCTAATGATGTTGCCTAGGTAATATCTTTACTGAGTAATGTATTTGAGTCCAATACATTTAAATGCTGTTTAAATTCTGACCACCTTCAGACAAAGTGTAAGGCAACTTTCTCTCTCCTCACCTCCTTCCTGCCCTCGAACTCCATCTGTCTGATCCTTCATTCTCTTCCTTGGCTCTCCTGCTTGCAATTTATGATGATTCCATCCTTCAGTCTGCTCCCATTCTTGAAACCACTTCCTCTGTCACTCCGCATCCAGTCTTGTTGGCACTAGCTTCAGAATATCTAGAATGGGACGAGTCTTTTCCTCCCCGACTAACACTTTGCTGACCATTTCTCCCCAGATAATCACAGCCACAGAGTCCTAGGTCCTCCTCTTGCCTCTGTCTGTAATCTCTTCCCAACACAACAGCCAGTGAGAACTTTTTAAGTTTAAACTGAAACATGTTACTTCCCTTCCCTTTCCCAGTGGTGTCTAGTTGCTTTCAGAGTTAGAGTCCCTGCATAGACCTCTGCCTTTCCCTCACCTCCTGCCCTTTCTGTGACCTCCTTCCCTGTCGGTCTCTCTCAGCCACACCAGCTTCCTCGCCTTTTTCTGGATGCACCAGGCAGACTTCAGCCCTAGGACTTTCCCTTACCTGCTCCCCCTGACCCCATTGCTTTCCCTTGAGAACAATCCTGAACACCCTCCTCAATCGTGCCCACTAATGCTCCTGCACAATCTTTTCTCATAACACTTACCACTGTTTAGCCTGCTATAAAATTATCTCATTCACTGTGTTCACTCTTTATTATCTCTTTACTGTGCATTGGTATGGATTGTGTATCCATGCATCAGGTGGGATGACTTTTCTAGACATTCTGCTGAAAAGTCTGAAAACAAGTCCCCCAGGTGAAATAATGCACAAGACGGTTCAAGTGCCGGCAGGAGGAAGCTGCATCAGAGGCCAGGTGTCTGACCCTCTCGTTCCCTTCGCTGCCTGGGGTACAGCGTCTGGGGTACAGCAGACGCTGTGTGAATAACAAGGTGGCCAAAGAGTAGATGAACATCCAAGGAAGTCTGACCAAGGACTCTGCCCAAATGCTGAAGTCCTGATCTTGTTTATTCCATTTAGCTTCCAAGCACCCTGTTGAACCTCCTCCGCAGGCTGTATCTGTTTGTTTTTTTTTTTTTTTTCCCCTAAAGCTTTTTAAAGTACAGTTTCTGGGCATGTTCCCATCTGGCACTAAAACCACCTGAAGCTTCTCAATTGAGTAATATGAGATTCTTAGCCATAAGTATGCAAGAAATAATAACTTTCCCCCATCCTGCCAGATACATGAAATTCGCCAAGAGTAAAGATGTCACAAATGACAGGGAAGTAGATGCCTTTGTTCCACTCTTGAAATTTCACATCTTTTGAAATTCAGGGGACTGTAGCACAGTTTTGAAGGAATGGTGATGATAATTTTAATGATGATAGTTTTTAAAAATTTATTTTATTGAAGTAGAGTTGATTTACTATGTTGCATTATTTTCTGCTGTATAGCAAAGTCATGTAGTTATACCTATATATACATTCTTTTCCGTATTGGTTTATCACAGGATGTTGAATATAGTTCCCTGTGCTATAAAGTACCACCTTGTTTTTTTATCCATTCTATATATAATAGTTTGCATCCATTCTATATATAATCCCAACCTCCCAATCTATCCTATTCCTTCCTCCCACCTGACAATCTCAAGTCTGTTCTCTATGTCTGTGAGTCTATTTCTGCTTTGTAAATAAGTTCATTTGTCTCATATTTTAGATCCACATACAATTGATAGTATATGGCATTTGTCTTTCTTTCTGGTTTACTTAGTACGATAATCTCTAGGTTCATCCCTGTTGCTGCAAATGACATTATTTCATTCTTTTTCTCTGGCTGAGCAGTAGTCAATTGAATATATGCTTCTTTATCCATTTATCTGTTGATGGACATTTCGGTGATTTCCGTGTCTTGGCTATTGTGAATAGTGTTGCTATAAACATACGGATGTGTGTCTCTTTCTGAATTATCTACTCTATGTTTTAATTGTGACCCTCCTCTGTGTCTGGCTCTGTGCTAACCTTCGGGATAAAAGAGGCACAGACGTGGTTCATATCTTATAAGTCCTGTAGGACTTTCTAGTCTAGGGAAGAAAAAAAAGACCTGTGAACAGGTATATGAACCATTAAAAGCATCGTAACAGAATTTTAAAATCCAGTAAGATCTCAGAGGATTTAAAACCAAGAAAACAGATCCCAGTTCTGTCTAGGGCAGTCCTGGAGTATTCCCAGAGAAAGCTCAATCTGAACCACAACTTGAAGGACAAGCAGTAATCTGGCACATCGCTTAAGGATAAGAGTGTCAGAGGGAGGAGAGAGGAAAATGAGGACAAAAGTATGTTGCTATGAACAAATTGGTACAGGAGGAAAACTGCAAGTGAAGTCAGTATGGCAATAATTTAGGGAACATGCAGGGTGACCAACACCGGTCATGACGCTCTGGAATGCCAGCTAGCACTTTGGCTTTTACCTCTTGGACACTCATTCTTGATTATTTCTATATGAAGATCTATGTCTCTCTCAAAACATGTTTTAAAAATACAAGTATCTCTATGTGGTATATAGTAAGAATGAGAGTCAAAGGCCCATAAAGACAGGGAGGGAAAGGCAGTCATAATAAACAGAAAATAACACAAGCAGACCGCACTTTGTGTTTCCTGGAGGCACAGATTAGGGGCCAACGCCCAGCCAGATGGGTTACTTCTTTCTAACAAAGAACAATTTGTCTCGACTTTGGAAGATGCATGCTTTCTCGGTTGTGGATATAGAAAGATCCCTGTCTTATGGGTCTTTGCATAAAGAGTCATTGAGCCATGGTGAGCGGTGTTGCCTTTGAACATGTGATGCAGAGGTTGGCACGTAGAACTACTTGTTTCTGTTCAGCCTCTCAGTGAAAGATGAAGACTGTCAGACTGACAGTTACTAGTGGAGAAGCTCAGAGCTGTGAGATGTGTTGAGAAGACAGGCGTTTATGTCTTCCTGCTGCACTTCTCATGGAGCGAGCCCTGAATTAGGGACACAGTAAACTCGTTAGAATGAGCATTCTCATGTGATTTCACTGCAACTAAACCAACTTTGAATGTGGCTTTGGTTTTCAGAGTGATTTTCATGGTAAAATGGTTCTTTGCTTGGCTCTCAGAGCATGCTCAGAGCTGAGAAATAGAAACTGAAGCAGAAAATAGCAAAGACCAAATAACTGCCCAGGCTCCTACAGAGACCTCTTAGTAGAGGTGGGTTTGGCAACTGGTAAGATGTCTCACTGCAGATTCAGGATTCACATGTCCCACATAGAATTGTGTTCCACGCTTATCCCCCTCAAATGGCAGACAGTCACAGAGTCAGAGTAGGACCATGGACAGAAAGTTTATGGGGGAAAATAGCTATTTTTAAATGACTGAGAGAACCACTGTTGATTTCCTTGGATTTATATTGCAAAGATGAAGTACAGTGATAGAAAAACAGGAGCCCTCATCTTTAGCATTGGCAAAGCATATTTCACAAAGATTATGTAGTCTCCTTTATCATGTGTGACCCCGTAATGCAGAGGTGTTGTTATTTCTCCTTTGCATGTGAGAAAAACCGAGGTGCAGAGAGGTGAAGTGAGTGTGCCCCATTTCACAGAACCCAAGACTGCTGAATCTAGTTCTCTGTATGTTTTACTAGGTCATCACTATTTCTTTTAAGTTGCTTCCCTGTACGAAATCTCCAATAGGGATCTTCAAAATCAGGATCATGACTTTCTGAAATGAGATTATGTGTGGGCCAGAAGCCAGAGTATGTTATTTTGTAATGTGTTTTTCTTCCCTGAAGTCACTTGGCTCTTCATATGACTTATGGGAGGCATTGGGTTAACTTTGGCAGGTTAGGAGATGGTGGATGGGTAGGTGGTGCATGCAGCTTTGTTGCCTATGGAAGCTGTCTCCAGCAGCTGCCTGGCTGCCTACCTTCTACTTGTGTTTCCCAGGAGGAGGTGAACATTTCATTTTCGAGAAACTGGACTCTCACCCAAAGTGACCCTGAAGTCTGAGCTGCATATTAATCTCTATCAATGAAAGAAAAGCACTTTGTTCTTAAAAATTCACTTGCTCCTTCTTCTTGTCCTTGAAGACTTCATATTTGAAGCAGCAGGGAACAGAGGAAAGCTAACAGTTTGTTCTTTGGATTTCTACCAGTCCAATTTTCTAACTGTTACTTGCCTAAAATAAGTGTTACCATAAAGGACCACAAAAGACCTCTGATTTTGTCATTCCATCAGAAAATGCAGGAGGAGTACACGTCTGTAATGGGTGAACCACTTAAGGTGTGCTGACCACGAGTCTCTCACTTTGCCGTTATTTGAATGTCACTACAATCAGCAGCCACAAATCTTTAGTAAACTACACTCTGATTAGGAATTTTTTCTTAACAGTTTGGTGCTGTGAATCCTCTTTTTTTCCTTTCTGGTTTCCCTCTTGGGGCTTGTCTCTTCCTTTGTGTTTCATCTCTCTTTTTTCTGACACATATCTTTTTTCCTTCTCTGTATCTTCGTCTTCCGTTAGTCTTCCACGAGTGTATTTACTTGACTGAAAGGACAAACAGATGTTGACTTCCTTATTGTGAAACACACACACAAAAGGAACAATTAATTTATATCTATGGCAAGTCTGCTCTAACAATGGCAGCCCTTGAAGATATATATTCCACTTGAGACCCGAGCCATATTTTGTTTTCATGTAGCTGCTCAACAGAATTTAACTTCAAGTTAGATTCACATTCCCCCAAATGAGAGTCTTTAATTATTCTCAGGAATAAAACCAGTGACTATTCCCATTTTAAATATTTGAAAGGCCTTTTTTCCCCCCCTAATGTGTTCATATTTTTTGCTTGCACTTAAAACAATTGACTTAACCCTTGTCTATCATCATTTTGCTTCATCAGAAAATGCAATTACAAATAGTTTCTGGTTACAGTTACTGAAAGTGATTCCTAATCTAGGAATTAGGCAGGTATATAGAAAAAGCCGAGGAACCAGAGATCAATTGCCAATATCCGCTGGATCATCGAAAAAGCAAGAGAGTTCCAGAAAAACATCTATTTCTGCTTTATTGACTACACCAAAGCCTTTGATTGTGTGGATCACAATAAACTGTGGAAAATTCTGAAAGAGGTAGGAATACCAGACCACCTGACCTGCCTCTTGAGAAACCTGTATACAGGTCAGGAAGCGACAGTTAGAACTGGACATGGAACAACAGACTGGTTCCAAATAGGAAAAGGAATACATCAAGGCTGTCTATTGTCACCCTGCTTATTTAACTTATATGCAGAGTACATCATGAGAAACACTGGGCTGGAGGAAGCACAAGCTGGAATCAAGATTGCCGGGAGAAATATCAATAACCTCAGATATGCAGATGACACCACCCTTATGGCAGAGAGTGAAGAGGAACTAAAAAGCCTCTTGATGAAAGTGAAAGAGGAGAGTGAAAAAGTTGGCTCAAAGCTCAACATTCAGAAAACTAAGATCATAGCATCTGGTCCCCTCACCTCATGGGAAATAGATGGGGAGACAGTGGAAACAGTGTCAGACTTCATTTTTTGGGGCTCCAAAATCATTGTAGATGGTGATTGCAACCATGAAATTAAAAGACACTTACTCCTTGGAAGGAAAGTTATGACCAACCTAGATAACATATTAAAAAACAGAGACATTCCTTTGCCAACAAAGGTCCATCTAGTAAAGGCTATGGTTTTTCCAGTGGTCATGTATGGATGTGAGAGTTGGACTGTGAAGAAAGCTGAGCGCCGAAAAATTGATGCTTTTGAACTGTGGTGTTAGAGAAGACTCTTGAGAGCCCCTTGGACTGCAAGGAGATCCAACCAGTCCATCCTAAAGGAGATCAGTCCTGGGTATTCATTGGAAGGACTGATGCTGAAGCTGAAACTCCAGTACTTTGGCCACCTCGTGCAAAGAGTTGACTAATTGGAAAAGACCCTGATGCTAGAAGGGATTGGGGGCAGGAGGAGAAGGGGGCGACAGAGGATGAGATGGCTGGATGGCATCACCAACTCGATGGGCATGAGTTTGAGTAAACTCCGGGAGCTGGTGATGGACAGTGGAGCCTGGCGTGCTGCGGTTCATGCGGTTGTAAAGAGTCGGACACGACTGAGCGACTGAACTGAACTGATACAAGAGATAAGATCCCTAGGTGGAGGGCATGGCAACCCACTCTAGTATTGTTGCCTGGAGAATTCCCATGGATAGAGGAGCCTGGTGGGCTACAGTCCATGAGGTCGCAAAGAGTAGGGCATGAGTAAGCACAGCACAGCACATACAGGCGCAAACGTGTTTTAGGGTGTTCCTGTTGGATAAAGTTGCCTTTAATGAGAGACAGATTTCATGACTTATTTGCCCTTGGAACTGTCTGAGAATGGGCATATAAATATACCACATACATACACACTTCTTACATATCTGCTTCTCCTTTACGAGTTCCAACTCACCCTGTCCCATGTCTTGAGCTTATCTGGACCTAGCAGAAGGGCTTAGCAGTCTCCTAGTCCTCAGACTTGCATTCCTTGTGCAGCTGTAGGTCCGCTGCCTGGTAGATTTAAAGTTAGCATCTGGTATCCAGCCAGCAGCAACATGATTCGGCCTTTTTGGTCCATACAAAGGCTTAGTTTCAGCCTCATCTTGCTCTATGGCACTCCAGTTTCCTCAGTAGGTCTAGAGCCCTTTCCTGAGCAATAAGTCATTTGTTTTCTGCTGATATTCTGACTAGCTCATTCTAGAAGCATCTGTCTTGGAACCAGAATCCATCCTATGCTCTTCACTGGGGTTTTCTCCATGATTTAGACCTTTTGGTTAAAGATCTGCCTAGTCTTTCCTTCCCATAGCCAGTGTTGATCAGCTCCATCATTCCATCCTGATCTATATCACATTTCTTATCTTCAATGCACACCCGTCTTCATCTCCATCTTTGCCTCCATACATCCTCAGCTCCATCTACTAATACTGGTTGTGGGTTCCTGTACTCTACCTCCTCCAGTCATAGGACTGGTCCAGGTGCTAACCTGTCCTGAAATTCCCAACCAAGCTCCTTGGCATTCGGCATTGTGTATACTGTGGAATCAGTCACCTGGTAGGTCCGAGGTTAAGCTAGCTGAGCAGCAGATAATCAGAAAGCTGCTTAGGTGCTGCCCTGGCTTCCTTGTATCCCTTCTCTGCTTACCGCCCTGCCCCCATCCCTCTCTGTTTCTTCTGTTTCCTGCCGCTTGTGACTCTCAGCTCTGTCTCTGTCCACATATTTTTTAAACATAGCTTTTCCATGCTTTTCCTTCACCTGAGACCTAAACCACTTCCCCTGGCTTGTGTTTCCATTATTCTTTGCCCAGGCATGAGGTTTCCCAAGAAGCACAACTCCTATCAAGGTACCCTGTTCCAGGAACTTGACTCATTAGGCCTGAAAAAAACAATTTAGAGATGATACTGGGAGCTGTTTCTGAAGCCATGGGCTTGGGGACATGTGAAGATTCAAAAGATTCTTACATGTATTCCTTCCCAAATGAGCACTTTATACATCTCTCCTTACCATGTTACAGTGTGCTAGTTAGTGTTTGCTGTTAATAATAAAGTATCTGAGAGCAAAGTAGAAGATCGAAAAAAAAAGTAATAATAAATTTTCACATAATAGAATCTGCTCATGATAGAACATTGAGATTAGCTGCCAGACATGGAGACAAAGAGATCCACTAAGAAAGTCATTTAGTAGATAATAAATCTAACCCAAACAAGGCCTCTGGGTCCCACGTCAATGCATCAGATACCCTAATTTCAGAAATGCAAATGTTACAGGATTATAGCAAAATGAAATATTGAGAGAAGATTAAGCATAACCTGATGCACTATTAATCTCAGCCCTCCTCTGAGAGTCGTGTTTCAGGAAGAAGTGGGGAAGAACTCCCCAAAGGAAGCATTTTTATCTGGGAGTCTATTCAGCAGGAGCAAACAAGCCTTGCTTAATGTGTAGACATTGTGGAAGGGAGGCTTCCATCTTCCTTCTCTCTGGCTTTCTAGAAGAAACAGTGACCTGTGCTATGGTCAGAATATTCGTAATCACACATTCGTGTTCGTAATCACAGCTCTTATCACACTACTGACACCGCACCACCAGTAAATTCAGCTTAGAAACGCAAGACAAAGTATATAGTTTGTGAGGGCACAGAGAACAGCTACCATGGAAGTTACCATTAATAACAGCTTCATTATAAGTTTAGCTTCTTCTAAGCTACACAGGATCTTGACTTCCTTACCAATGCATTCTGTCTTCTATTCTGAAGATTATTTTGAGTTAGTAGAAAAATGGGCTTTTTCGGTAGCAGGAACATCAAATCAAAAGTCAAAAGAATGGCACTTTATAGTATCCCATGATTTGTCCAAATGCTTTATGTCAATAAAGAATCATCAATACTTGTCAAATCGACACTGAAATTTCCAACAACTGAAAATACAAATTCCAGCTGTCCAATTTCAAGTCAACACAAGCTTGTCTAAATTCAACCCTTTGACATAAAAGCAACTTGAAATTTATTGAATGCCTTTAAGCAGGCAGTTTAGACTTGTCAGATACCCAGAGAGCACAACTGGACGGAGAAAATCCAACTTCCGTCATGTACAAGGATTACAATCAAGTAAATTTGCGTTTTTTTGCCTTTCCAATCAGGTTCCTATTCAATGCACTGTTTGATTTCTGACATTACTAAGATCTATAGGGCTCCATTTTCTTGCCTCAGTGGAGTCTGTCTTTTCTTTTCTAGCACAACCTAGAATAGACTTTATTTGTAGACGTATTAAGGCCCCCTCAGAGTCAGAAAATAAGATTGTTTCAATCATTATTTGCTTCTTTGAGTATGAAAATATTCGATATAGGTTCATATACTTCTGGCAATGAGTTATTAAAAGAAGTCTGAATTTTCCTTTGTTTATCTGAAGTTCAAGACTTGCTATGTGTCCTTATTCTAATTGTTTTGATTTTATTGATTCCTGCATTCCTCTTTCTGTCTCCTTCTGTCTCATCATCCTCTGGAATAGGAACCTTTAGAAACAGCAACTTTATATTGTGACCATTTCCACAAACATATTCTAAACACCTTCTCTGGATCAGACTTTGAATTAGGTCTTAACATTACAGAAATGGAGCAATCCCTGCTATCACAAACCTCAAAGTCTGGCAAAAAAAATGTGGAATAACAGCATCTAGAAATACAGAGCTCCTAGGAGAGAGAAGAGAAGCTGCTAGAGAGGGGATCTGCTGCCTCTTGGCATAAGATTGCCTTAACCCCTTTATTTATTTGGGACATGACAACACCAGTCTTCCCTGAGGGGTTTGAGGTGGGGTGGGAGGGAGAATGGCTCCATCTTCTCCTGAAGAGTAAGTATTCCCATATCTCATCCTGCCTGGGAAAGGTCTCCTTTCTTTCCATCTGCTTCGGTCAAGCCCCTGACATGCACACATATGACATGCAGTGCCTGTTAGCACGTCGGTGATCTCCAGTGGCCATGGTTATTCACTGAATATGAGCCATGAGCTGTGCTCTGAGTGTCGTGGGCTGAGCACAGGCATGGTGCTTGCTCTCATAAAGCCAAACCTGTGCTAACAAAGACAGAAAATTGGCAAGTATCAGAAGGATAAAATAAATAATCACGTGAAGAGAAGGGTCAAGGCACAGCAGTGGAGAAAAAAATGTATGAGTCCTGTTCCTTTGGGTGGTAACCTGTGGTCTCTCTGAGATGGTGACATTTAATGTGAAGACTTGACAGCTTCACCACATGAAGCTGTGCAAGAGAGAGAGTTTCTGATGATGGAAAGGAAGGCAGAGCGGGTGGAGGGGGCATATGTGGCAGAGAGGGGTAAAAAAATGAGGTTTGGTGTTTACTTGGTATAAGGACAGGTTTTAGATGAAATCATCACAAGGAGTTAGGATCTTATTCAAGTCCAGTGTGAAAGCATCAAAGTTGTAAACGTTTTTAAGCTTATCACATGTCCGAGTATATGATATGCTTTTTTTTTTTTTTTTTTTTAATTTGGTTGTGCCAGGTCTTAGTTGCAGCATGTGGTATCTAGTTCGCTAACCAGGAATCAGCCCGGCTCCTTGCATTAAGAGTGCATAGTCTTAACAACTGGACCACCAGAAAAATCCCTGATTTGCATTTTGAAAAAAGACTCTTATGGCCACTCTGTGGAGAATGTGTGTGCCAGTGGGGTGGCAGAAGTAGTTGCGGCTGTGGCAGCAATCCAGGTAAAAGATATTGGCAACTTGATGTAGCAGAAGAGTCATCCAAATGCCAACACTAGGAAGCAAGAATTTGGAAACTTGTTATCTATACTGTGCTTCCCATGTCATACTGTATCCCAGCTTTTCCAATAAAACTGATCTCCATGAACCCATTGGTTCATTCGGCCAAATGGGAATATATGTTTGGTGCTTTGCTACCTATGGTAGCATAGAAGCCAAAAGGTCCCAGTCGCTGTCCTGTGAAAAGGTGATAGTTCACAACAAGCACAGCCATGGAAGCGCATGCAGAGTTAACCAGTTGCAAGAAGAAGGGGTACTCTGCCACCAAGAAATCATACCCTACATAGTGTGAGTCATCTCAGTGTTTACCGCATGCCAAGTACAAGATTGTGTCTATGGGAAGCTATTTATTAATGGAAATCCAAGGATCGCTTTGTTCAGGGTTTCCCATTGATGAGAAACTTCAGAAGTCTCAAAGTGTTACATTCCCAGGGCTTGTTGGTATATGAACATTCGCAACCATCATCTCCTTCACTTCTTGTGCTTGGGATGCAAGTTGACATGTGTACTAAGATTATAAGACTGTGCCTTACTATAGTTATAGAGAATAAACAGTGCATGAAAGGTATTTATGGCAAAGGCTCAATGAAAATG
Organism: Muntiacus reevesi; assembly: GCF_963930625.1. NCBI lineage: Eukaryota > Metazoa > Chordata > Mammalia > Artiodactyla > Cervidae > Muntiacus > Muntiacus reevesi. Next base: position 68,585,435 of record NC_089252.1, read on the forward strand.
TTTAGAATTTAAGAGATTCTTGGCCAGATTATCCCATTAAAAAGTTTACTTAAGAACAAATCGGAGACTTCCCCGGTGGTCCAGTGGTGAAGAATCCACCTTCCAATGTAGAGAATGCAGGTTCAATTCCTGGTCAGGGAACTTAGATCCCACATGCTTTGGGGAAACTCAGCCCACACGCTTCAACTGGAGAGCCTTCATGCATAAGAAAGACACAGTCAAAAATAAACAAAAAATAAGTACAATTTACCAAGCCTTCATATTTAAAAGAAAAATGGAAAGAGCAGCATTCAGTGACAAGTGATATATCTCAAGAAGTTGCTAGCTTGTCAGAAAGAGAAGGTCTCAAGAGAATGGATAGCTGTTAGTAAATTGGAGCTGTGCCTGGCATAGAGGCAGTACCCTGACTCACTTCTAGGGTAGTAAGGGAGAGAGCTGATTTTGTCAACCCCCGCTTTAGACTTCTAAAATACCATGGACAGTCGCAATCCATGGGGCACCCTGGTGCTTGATAAAGGGTACTAGAGCTTCAGTATGCTTTGAGAACATATCACTTTCCCCATAAAATTCCAAGGACCAGAATCTGGAATATTTACTGAAGCCCTGGTAGCCAGAATCAATTATCTCCCCCACTCTCTCCATCTCTATCTCTTATATAATTAAGACTTAATTCATTCTCTTTCACTACTGAATCTAACGGAGAAGAGTTACTATTGATGTTAAATTAACAAGAGGCAATTAGCATGGGATTGAGCACTGGACAGATTTTAATTTGCATCCTACTCAGCCTCTTCATGGTTGTGTAAGTTTGGTCGAGGTATTAAAATTCTACCAGCCTCAGTCTTTTGTCTATCAGCAAAATACTGATAATGATTCTTTTGGGAAGAATCATGAAGATTGAATTAAATAATGTACATGGAGTGCCTAGTTTGGCACATGGTAATACCCAACAGATACTCAATAGAATAATGCAATTGGATTTGGCTTATTTTTGGATCAGGTTGTAGCATCTGTTACTCTATATACTCCATCTTTCTAGATTTGTGATCCTCGTTGGACATTTTCTTGCTTAGACCTTGACTCCTGTGAAAGTCATTCTTATTCTTCCACAACTCAGACTTTTACACTGAATATTTTCTGACATGGAGAAAAGCTGCAAAATAAAATATTGACCATTTTTATACCATCTAGGTTCAACAATTAATATTTTGTCATATTTGTTCTAATTCTCCATATTTATACCTTTAAAAATATAAGCATCTAAACATTTAAGAGTTGCAGACAACGTGAGATCTCTGCATAAATATTTTATTTGGCAAGCATTTTCTAAAAATAAGGACACTTTCCTTTATCAGCCTAAAGACATTATCACTTCTGAGAATATTAACATTAATGCCACATCCTCACTTAAAATCCAATCCATAATCAACATTTCTCAACTGGCCTTTTATAGCTATGTTTCTTTAGTCTTTGAACCAGTCTTCCAATCAAGGTATAAATGTTACATTCAGTTATGTCTTTTTAAAAAAATGTCTTTAACCTAAAACAGTTGTCCCAATTTTCCCATGACACTGCAAACCACTTTTCTTGTAGAATGACTTGACTCCTGAATCCACATCTTTTACTCACTGGCCCCGGTGGTCTTCGAAGTAGCTACCTTGCTGACAAATTGCCTACTAAGACCCTGAATCCTTCTTCCAGCCTGCAGGAAAATTATGAATGAGTCTTTAATGCTGGCATTTTGATGTCACATTGGAAGAATATCCAGAGGAGGAAAGTTAACATTGGAAGTGATACCAAGGAGCTCTGTCCTCCTTCCACCAAGAGTACTGAAACCCAGGAGGGAGTCCCACCTGCCAAGCATAATGGAAATGTCATCCAGGAAAGGGAAGGTGGTCAAAGTGTTCCTCTGCAGATTCCCTTGCAAATTAAAGAGCTCATTGAAAAATGGCTCTTTTGCCAATGGCTCCCCATCTAGCAGCCCAAAGTCCTCCTTCATGTTGTCTTGACTAAGGGCTGCAGAGTTTGTCACAAGTCAAGAGGCTCTTACTTGCCAAGACTTCTGAGTGAATCCTTTGTAGGCTTCTCATAGTTCCCAGACCATGTGAGAACCAAGAGTCTTGCAGAAGTCAAGAAAATTTGCCTGGCTAGATATATTTAATAGGGTTTCTTTTGGTCTCTTCCCTATAGGTCAGCAAAGACCAATAACATTTTATGCAATGATGAAAATGTTACTTTTGTTTTGCTATGCTCTCCAGCTTGGTAGCCAGTAGCTACATGTAGCCACTGAACATTTGAAATGGGCTAGTATAGTTGAGGAATGGATTTTTAAATTTAATTTAACATTAAGAAATTTAAATGCAGACATAAGTAGCCACATTGGCTAGTGTTGAACAGTATAGCTGCAGACTATGTTGTCACTTGAATCTAATTTCCAGATTTGGAGACCATGATCTATTCTCATGAATTCCATTCTCCCCTCCTCCCCTTCCCTGTAGTACAGTGGAGAAACATACATCATTTTAAGCTCTTCAGATTCTCATTTCCCCTTTCTTAGACCAGCCACAAGATGTCCAGGAGCCAGCAGAATGGTCAGCCACACTGCAGCTGAAATGCTAAGAAAGGAAGCCTGCTACCCTGAGTGGTACCCACCTGTGCTTTTCCATCTGAGCCTCTCATCTTCCCGTGTGACAACTTGCTCTGACTCTTCACCCCCTAGGTAGGTGAGCTGACTCCTGGGAAGTCAGCTCATAGGAACTCTGCCCCCGAGCTGACAGAGACTTGATTTTCAGGATCAAAGGTCTGCGAGAGGAGTTTACCAACACTGGCTTTGTCCAAGAGGCTGTGCTTTGTGATTCAGTTGCTGGATAAGCAAGAAGAAAGTGGCAGTGATAATGGTGATTAAACTTCATTGTTTACAAAGAGCTTGGTACTTGTATTAAGTGCTATACATGCATTTACTCTTTATAATAACTCATATGATATATGTTTATTTTACAGTTGAGGAAACGATATTCAGAAAAGTATAAGATGTGTCCAAGTGCATATAACTAGGCAGGGAGGGGCTAGGAATTAAAATATAATCTGCCTAATTTCTAGAGCTTCTGAGTATGACAGTAATTTTCTGCCTTGAATCTCTCATGTCTGTGTCTTTCTGTCTTTTTCTCTGTACACATATACACACATACATTTGTGAATTTTCCAGGCATCTGAATTATATGCTTTCAATTTCCAAACTCTTAAATGAAAAATAACTTGGCTTGATCAAATTGCTGGTATACTGTACTTGTCCTGCCCTACTAAACTATTAACTCTTTCTGAATACACATACATTATAGAAACTGCACTGTGATATATTTAAGTTCTAGTGAGGCAACTAGAATGATTTGCCTACATGAACCAGCTTCAAGTCACAAAGCTCCATTTTTGTTCTTGTTATAAACTATACAAAAAACAAGATTTGCCATTTTAACCACTTTTAAGTTTACAGTTTTGTGACATTAAGTATATTCAAATTGTTTTGTGTGGTTTGTTTTTTTACTTAGGATGGATAAATCTCTTTTTTTTTCAGTTTTATTGAGGTATAATTGACAAAATTTTAAGATATTTAAAGTACATTGACATTGTTGTACAACGATCACCGCTATGCGTCTCCAGAACGTTTTCATCATCCCAAGGTGAAATTCTGTACTCATTAACTAATGACTCCCAATCCCCACTTCTCCCCAGCACCTGGTAAACACTCGTCTACCTTCAGTCTCTATTGTTGTTCAGTCGCTCATTCATGTCTGACTCTTTGTGACCCCATGGACTGTAGCACGCCAGGCTTCCCTGTCCTTCACCATCTCCCGGAGCTTGTTCAAACTCACGTTCATTGAGTCAGAGATGCCAGCCAACCATCTCATTCCATTCTCCTGCCTTCAGTCTTTCCCAGCTGGATGTGACTCTTCCAGGCACTAGAACTTGGAGCTTCACGGTCACTATTTTGCTGACATTACTCTTCAAGTCACTTACTTTTCAAGTCAACACACCTCTTGTCCACAAGCAGTGGAGATGAGAGATTAGTGAGGGGAGGGGTGTATGTGTGGGTACAAGGTTAGGGGCAAAGTGACATTCAAGAGCCTTCATGCATTTAGCTCCCATTTCTCCAAGAAGCAGGTAGGGAACAGTTGGCAGCGACCTATCCATCAACCTTCCCTCTTTCCCTCCCTCAAAGAAAGACACATTTATTCCTAAATCTGGTAGCCTCACAGAAAAATACATTTATTTCTAAATTCTGGTAGCCCCAAGGAGTAGAAGCCCATATAATTCAGTAGCCATATGGTTTTTATTAATGGAGGAAATCAATATTTATCAGATTCATTAAATTCATTTCTTCTTTAATGCCAGTGGGGAACTAGATTTTGGAGACATCTGAGCACACTCAAAACCAACTAGGAGAACCAATTGAGTTCTGTTTCAACTGGAGACTCACTGTCCACTTCAACATTGTCTGAATTCTGTTTCTTCCCTCTTCTCCTAAAAGACATAGAAGGTTAAGAATAGGGTCTCCCCTCTGAAGTAAGAAGTCAAATTTATATATTTTTGACTTGGTATATTGTTGAATATTTTAAGATTTGATGTACTTTTAGTGAAAACAAAGCTCTCTTAAAGTAATTGAGAGATATATGAAATTCTTATTATCACAAGAGAAATGTTGATCCCTTTGAATTATGCAGGGAAGAATAAATATCTAATTATTTTCACCTAATCATCATTATTCCTTTTCATCTCCCAATACTCTAGTCATTTCTTACTGTTTTTATTCTCTCTACCCCATCAACTCTTTTAAAAAGAGATCCTTTTGAGTTCAACTGAGATAAAAGAGGCTTAAAGATAAGAAATAACAGAAGTCCCTGCACTTCATGGGGATTACAAGTGGAATTATTGTGGCTATATAAAATGATGCCACCGCTTGGGGCTTGGAAATGACAAGGTTATTTATTCTCCCAAATCCTAGACACTAGTTAGATTGTTATTAATCACAGGGACTCCAAGGCTGGGGTGGGGAAACTCTATTTGCAGATGGAGCACTGTTGGGTTGTGAGCCTATCACAGTCCCCTTTTTAAAAACAATATCTGAATTTGAAAAAAAAAAAAAAGTCTAATTTTTGAAAACTGTCTAAAGTTAAGTATAAAAGAATTAATCTCTACTTGTTCCTTCCCCACCCCCCGCACTCTAATTGCAAATATCTTTTAACCATTATCCTTTTTAATACATTTGGAGGTTCCCATTAGAATTTTAGGTCTTCCCTTGTAGCTCAGCTGATAAAGAGTCCACCTATAATGCAGGAGACCCCAGTTCAATTCCTGGGTCTTGAAGGTCCCCTTGAGAAGGGATAAGCTACCCATTCCAGTATTCTTGGGCTTTCCTGGTAGCTCAGCTGGTAAAGAATCCTCCTGCAATGTGGAAGACCTGGGTTTGATCCCTGGGTTGGGAAAATCCCAGAGGAGGGCATGACAACCCACTCCAGTATTCATGCCTAGAAAATCCCCGTGGACAGAGGAGCCTGGAGGGATCACAAAGAGTGGGACACACTGAGTGACTAAGCACATTAGAATTTTAAATGCTTTTTCTGCTTCTATTACTTGAGATACCATCTTTAGACAGCACCCACCTACTGGGAACAATGAAATCAAGAGTTTGGCAACATTTTTACTATTCTGTACATCTTCTTGATCTATACCTAAATTTTGTCATTTTATAATTATTTTACTTCTTCTAATAATTCCCTCTGTAACTGTAAGTGATAAATATTCACCTTTGCATTTGTTGATTTATCAACTTTAGATAATACTTTTTGGGGTGTGTATATTTTGGTGTTTTATATTGTGGCTGTGCTGGGTCCTAGTTGTGGGGCACAGGATCTTCATTGCTACATGTGGGATCTTTGTTGCAGAATGTAGGATCCTTTTTTTTTTTTTAGCTGTATCATGTGGGATCTAGTTCCCTGACCAGAGATCAAACCTGGGATCCATGAGACCACCATGAAGTTCCAGAAATACTTTTGAAGGGAGAATAAGTTCATACATTTATAATTGTTTTGGTTTCTTCTCTTCCCTTCACTTGCTAACTTTTGTTGTTGGTGGTAGTGGTGATTTAACTTGTATACTGTCAAGGTTCATAGCACTTATATTTTTCTTCAATATCTGTAAATTAGTTTCTGCTATTTGTCTATAGGTTAATTGGCACAATTAAAATTCTCCCCAAATAGAAGATTAATGAATTAAAGATGTAAATGTGAGACCTGAATCCATAAAATTTCTAGAAAAAAACATTGGCAGTACACTCTTCAACACTGGTCTTATATTTTGGGGGACATATCTCTTCAGGCTAGGGAGGAAAAAACAAAAATAAACAAATAGGACTACATCAAACTGAAATGCTTTTGCACAGCAAGGAAAACTATCAGCAAATTGAAAAGGCTGCCTACTGAATGGCAGAAGATATTTGCAAATGACATATATGATAAAGGGTTAATATCCAGTATAAAAGAACTCATACAACTCAACATTAAAAAAAAACACAACCCAATCCAAACAACCTGATTGAAAAATGGACAGAGCACCTGAATAGACACTTTTACAAAGAAGATGTCAGATAACTGACGGGCACATGAAAAGATGCTCAACATCACTCCTCATCAGGCAAACGCAGATCAAAACCACAATGAGATTGTCTTATGCTTGTTAGAATGACTGTCATTAAAAAGGAAACAAATACCAAGCGTTGGCAAGGATGTGGAGTGAAGGGAACCCTAGTGCATTGTTGGTGGGAATGTAAATTGGTGCAGACACTGTGGAAAACAGTATGGAAATTACTCAAGAAATTAAAAATAGAATGACCATATGATCCAGCAGTTCTACTCCTGGGTATTTATTCAAAGAAAATGAAACACTAACTAGAAAAGATATATGCACCACTATGTGCACTGCAGCATTATTTACGATAGCCAAGATATGGATGCAACCTATGTACCCATCAATAGATGAAAGGATAAGGAAGGTGTGGCATATGTGTACAGTGGAGTCCTACTCAGCCATCAAAAAGAATGAAATTTTGTCATTGGTGAAAACATGGTTGGACCTAGAGGGAATCATGCTAAGTGAAATAAGTCAGACTAGAGAAAGGCACACTATACGCTTTCACTTTTATGTGGAATCTCAAAAGCAAACGAACAAGCATGACTAAGCAGGAACAGAGTCATATACACAGAGAATAAACAGATGGTTACTGGAGGGGAGGATGTGGGAGGAAAGAAATAAGAGAGAGAGCTTAGGGGGTACAGACTTTCAGTTACAGAAGAAATATGTTGATGGTATGAAATGTGCAGTGTAGGGAACAGAGTCAGTAATTATGTCATCTCTTAGTACAGTGACAGTAGCTAGGCTTATCATTGCTACTTATCATGGTAATCATTCTAGTGAAAAGATAAATAAGTTCTAGGGATGTAGTGTACAACATAAATACAGTTTACACTGTTATACATTATATGTGAAAGTTATTGAGAATAAGTCCTGAGTTCTCATCAAATGGGAGAAAATATTTTTTTCTATTTCTTTAATGTTTGTGTACATGAGTTGATGGATGGTCACTAAACATATTGTAGTGATCATTTATGATGTGTGTAAGTTAAATCATTGTGCTGTGCACCACAAACATTCCTAAAATGTCAAGATCTAGTAGATTCTGATTTTTTGTTTCTTTTATTTATATTTTCTAGGTACTACACAGTGCTGCTATTTCTATATCTCACATTCTCCTCTTCCTTTTACATTTTTCCCCTCATAGAGAACCTCTTTGAGGACTTTCTATTTATTTATGTATATTTTGGCTGCATTGGGTCTTTGCTGCAGTTTGCAGGTTTCTGTAGTTGCGAAGCATGGGCTTAGTTGCCCTACAACACGTAAGATCTTAGTTTCCAGATCAGAGGTCAAACCCATATCCCGTGCATTGAAAGGCAGATTCTCAACCACTGGACCACCATGAAAGTCCCAATGGGTTTCTTTTTAAAGATGAGTTGTCTGATTTTTATGTTTTATGAGATCAGGAAGGTCTGAACAGCATTTTGTTCAATACTTGTTTAGTGATTTGGTTGGATATAGATGTCAAGGTTTAAAAGTTAGAAATTTGGAAAAAGTTGTAATGTCTTTCAGCATCCATTGTTGATGAGAAATTTGATGTTAGTTTGATTTTTCTTTTTCTCTGACTCTAGAAGCTTTTATAATTCCTCTTTGTTTTAGGACATTTGAAGTTCCCTGAGTGGTTTCAGTGTGGATTTTCCCTCCACAGATTTTGATGGTCATTTGAATCAATTTGAAACTGCTTTTTTTTTTTTTTTCAGTTCAAGGAAATGTTCTTCTAGCTTCATCTTGGCATTTAGTCCTAGCTAGTCTATTATTCAGTCTAATTACTGAATTTTTTCCCCACTAACATGTTTACTTTTATAAAATTATTTTTTTCTTCGCTTCCTTTCCCCAGATCAGATGCCTATTTTTGTTTTTGGAAGACACAACTTTTGGTCTGTCTGAAGATACTTATTAGAATAATTTCAAAGTGCTCTTCCTTAATCAGCTCTAATTTCTGTGGGGTCAAATACTGTTTTTGTTTTTTTTTTCCTTTGGGGCTTTCTTTCTTTGTGCTATAACTTTACCCCAAATATCTCAGGATCCTTAGTTGTTGGTTCAATTTCGTGAATGAACAGATACTTTTCTGTGCTCCCTACCATGTCCTTTGCCTCCTGTGAATTTTAGCTTCTGCCCTGGTGGACAGGCCCTGCCAATGGCCTGACAAATATATTCTTTTTAAGTCTTTACTGAATTTGTTACAGTATTGCTTCTGTTGTTTTCTGTTTTCTTTCTTTCTTTTTTTCTGGCCCAGAGGCATGTGGGATCTCAGCTCTTTGACCAGGGATGGAACCCACACCCCCTGCATTGGAAGGCAAAGTCTTAACCACTGGACCACCAAGGAAGTCCTAAAGCCCTGCCACTTCTCTCCATAGTTCTGCCTTGGGGATTTTGAAACCTGCTGGATAGCATGGCAGTGTGGGTTGGGCATTGCCTCCAGGAGCATTCCTCATCAGTTGTATCAGTGGAGGGGGCAGGGGATAAAGGCTTCAGCTTCCTGCTCTTCAGGGGTACAGTTCTGTTCCCAGGAGGATCCTGGCAGGATGGATTCTGAATCACCTATGGTAGCAACCCTCAGATTATACACTCTTTTTGAATCTTCTCATTCCTGACTCACTCTGTGTGTTCACACCTGCTGCCTGAAGTCATCTCCTAAGTATGTACCTGCACCTATGTTCTTGTCTCAAGTTCAGCTTTGTAAGCATCTAAAGAGAGACAGTGATTAGTATACCCAGGAGCCTGGACTTTTCCCTGGAGCTGTGTAGATCTCCCTTTTCCATACCCCTCTCTTCCTTGGATGAGAGAACTGCCTTTGAGTTCTGTTATGCCATGGGATGTTTTGATATGCAGTGTTTTTGTATGGATCCTAGACAGAGAGCAATTTTTGGGGGTACCACAGTAGCCTAATAGAAAGCTTTCTACTGGGGAGTAAGGGGCACATGTCCAATGCTATAAACAATAATATTGCATAGGAACCTGGAATGTTAGGTCCACAAATCAAGATAAATTAGAAGTGGTCAAACAGGAGATGGCAAGAGTGAACATTGACATTTTAGGAATCAGTGAGATAAAATGGACTGGAATGGGTGAATTTAATTCAGATGATCATTATATCTACTACTGTGGACAAGAATCCCTTAAAAGAAATGGAGTACCCCTCATAGTCAATACGAGAGTCTGAAATGCAGTACTTGGATACAATCTCAACAATGACAGAATGACCTCAGTTTTCAAGGGAGACCATCAATTATTACAGTAATCCAAGTCTATGCCCCATCCACTAATGCTGAAGAAGCTCAGCAGTTCTATGGAGACCTAAAAGACCTTCTAGAACTAACACCCCAAAAAGATGTCCTTTTCAACATGTGGGACTGAAATGCAAAAGTGTGAAGTCAAGAGGTACCTGGAGTAACAAATTTGGCCTTGGAGTACAAAATGAAGCAAGGAAAAGGCTAACCAAGAATTGCCAAGAGAATGCCCTGGTCATAGCAAACACCCTTTTCCAACAGCACAAGAGAAGACTACACATGAACATCACGAGATGGTCAATACCGAAATTAGATTGATTATATTCTTTGCAGCCAAAGATGGAGAAGCTCTATACAGTCAACCAAACAAGACCAGGAGCTGACTGTGGCTCAAATCATGAACTCCTTATTGCCAAATTCAGACTTAAATTGAAGAAAGTAGGGAAAACCACTAGAGCATTCAGGTATGACCTAAGTCAAATCCCTTACGATTATACAATGGAAGTGACAAATGAATTCTAGGGATTAGTCTGATGGACAGAGTTCCCGAAGAACTGTGAATGGAGGTTCATGACATTGTACAGGAGGCAGTGATAAAGACCATCCCCAAGAAATGCAGAAAGGCAAAATGGTTGTCTGAGGAGGCCTTACAAATAGCTGAGAAAAGAAGAGAAGCAAAAGACAAAGGAGAAAAGGAAAGATACACCCATTTGAATGCAGAGCTCCAAAGAATAGCAAGAAGAGATTAAAAAAAAAAAAAAAAAGCCTTCCTCAGTGATCAATGCAAAGAAATAGAGGAAAGCATGGGAAAGACTAGAGATCTCTTCAAGAAAAAAAGAGATACCAAGGGAACATTTCATGCAAAGATGGTCTCAATAAAGGACAGAAATGGTATGGACCTAACAGAAGCAGAAAGTATTAAGAAGAGGTGGCAAGAATACATGGAAGTACTATACAAAAAAGATCTTCATGACCTGGATAACCACGATGGTGTGATCACTCACCTAGAGCCAGACATCCTGGAATATGATATCAAGTGGGCCTTAGGAAGCATCACTGTGAACAAGGCTAGTGGAGGTGATGGAATTCCAGTTGAGCTATTTCAAATCCTACAAGATGATGCTGCGAAAGTACTGCACTCAATATGCCAACAGGTTTGGAAAACTGAGCAGTGGCCATAGGACTGGAAAAGGTCAGTTTTCATTCCAATCCCAAAGAAAAGTAATGCCAAAGAATGTGCAAACTCCCACACAATTGCACTCATCTCACACACTAGCAAAGTAATGCTCAAAATTCTCCAAGCGAGGTTCAACAGTACGTGAACTGTGAACTTCCAGATGTTCAAGCTAGTTTAGAAAAGCCAGAGGAACCAGAGATCAAATTGCCAACCTCTGTTGGATCATCGAAAAAGCAAGAGAGTTCCAGAAAAACATCTATTTCTGCTTTATTAACTATGCCAAAGCCTTGAACTGTGTGGATCACAACAAACTGTGGAAAGTTCTTCAAGAGATGGGAATGCCAGACCAGTTGACCTGCCTCCTGAGAAATCTGTATGTAGGTCAGGAAGCAACAGTTAGAACTGGACATGGAACAATAGACTGGTTCCAAATTGGGAAAGGAGTACGGGTACATCAAGGCTGTATATTGTCGCTCTACTTATTTAACTTATATGCGGAGTACATCATGAGAAATGCTGGGCTGGATGAAGCACAAGTTGGAATCAAGGTTACTGGGAGAAATATCAATAACCTCAGATGTGCAGATGACACCACCCTTATGGCAGAAAGCAAAGAAGAACTAAAGAGTCTCTTGATGAAAGTGAAAGAGGAGAGTGAAAATTTTGGCTTAAAACTCAACGTTCAGAAAACGAAGATCATGGCATTTGGTCCCATCAATCAGTTCATGGCAAATTGATGGGGAAACAGTGGAAACAGTGAGAGACTTCATTGTTTTGGGCCCAAAATCACTGCAGTTGGTGACTGCAGCCATGAAATTAAAAGATGCTTGCTCCTTGGAAGAAAAGCTATGACCAACCTAGACAGCATATTAAAAAGCAGAGACAGTACTTTACCAACAAAGGTCCATCTAGTCAAAGCTATGGTTTTTCCTGTAGTCGTGTATGGATGTTAGAGTTGGGCTATAAAGAAAGCTGAGTGCCGAAGAACTAATGCTTTTGAATTGTGTCAGAGAAGACTTTTGAATGGCCCTTGGACCGCAAGGAGATCAAAACAGTCCATCCTAAAGGAAATCAGTCCTGAATATTCATTGGAAGGACTGATGCTGAAGCTGAAGCTCCAGTACTTTGGCCACCTGATATGAAGAACTGACTCATTGGAAAAGACCCTGATGCTGGGAAAGATTGAAGGCAGGAAGAGAAGGGGATGACAGAAGATGAGATGGTTGGATGACATCACTGACTTGATGGATGTGAGTTTGATCAAGCTGGGGGTGTTGGTGATGGACAGGGAAGCCTAGCATGCTGCAGTCCATGGGGTCGAAAAGAGTCTGACAACTGACCGATTAAACTGAACTGAACTGAGTGGGCACGTCGGTGCTTTTGCCTTTAGGAGGAGTTATTTATTTATTATTTATTTAGTTTTCTCTTCATTGTTTGAAGTGTAAGTCCAGAGTTATAGCTGTCTCAACCTTCTTCTCTTTCAGGCTCCAGGATCCATGCACATTTTCTTCGTTTTTAGAGAGGAATCCACCCTGACATTCTAAACTACTGTTTGCTATAGGTGCTGTTTAAACATGGAGAGGAGGAGAGACAGGAAGACAATTGTTTTTCTGACCAAGCACCTAATTAATTACCATGCTGATTAGCCCAGGGCATAAGCCCTCCTCAGCATAAGTTGATAATGTTTGAAGCTTCTCTGAGACTCCATTTTGAAATAGATCTCTTGCTCCTAATGCCGTGATGATACTTTAAGTTGTGATTTTCTGTTTCGTTTGTCCTGTCAATATCTTGTATTTGTTTTCTGTCTTCTAGACGTTTCTCCAATTTTCTGGTCCATTGATGGCCCCCCTTGTTGTTTCCAGCATAAGTGTATGTGCATCCTACTTAAATAGATCAGGTAGTGGGTACACATGTATTTATATGTTGGATCCATCATTTGGAATAATTTCTATCATTTAGATGATGCTGCAGACATAGAGCCTCAGAATCTAGACTTGAGCTCACTTCTTATTCTGTATGTTGTATACCCTTCTGCTTCATCATTTCACTCAGCTCTGAGTGCAGTTGAGGCAAACTTCATATGGAAAGGGGGTCATATTTGGAAAGAAACCACAGAGAATCAAGGGGAACTCAAAGAGGGGAAATTATAGGAAAAACAAAACAAGATCTCTCATATCAGTGGTCTGATAGTAGTGGATAGCTTGCTTCCTATTCTTGCCACTTCTTTCAAATGAAATCTCTATTTAAAGGAAACACACTTAATATGTCTGGCCTCACTGGTAGTTGAAATTCAAGAACCATGGGTTGTGACAATTGACTGAGATAATATTGTGGTACTGGAAGGAAATTATGAAATCAGAAATACTTCACCTTCTTCTAGTCAAATTGACTCTGGAGATTTAGGCAAATCATTCTGTCCTTGAACTGGCTTGAATTTCCTTATATATAAAGTGAGGATAGAACCAATGCTTTTTATTTATTTATTTTTAATTTTTTTTTTATTAGTTGGAGGCTAATTATTTTACAATATTGTAGTGGGTTTTGTCATACATTGACATAAATCAGCCATGGAGTTTGCTTTTTAAAATTCTCTGGTTCAAAATCTAAGCAAACAGAGGGATGCAAGTACAACTTAGTTAACTGACAAGGTTACTGATAAATATGGGTATGACCCTTATAAACCATGATGATGAGAGTGTATCTTGGTTCAGTAATTGTTACGAGTTATCCTGAGTGCCAGGCTGGATTCCAACTAAGGTTTGGTCTTCAATAGTGTTAACCTGGGAGGGGCACATGCACATGCAAACAGTTAGTTCAAGACAGATTCTCCCACTTGAAGGTCACCAGTTCCTGAGCAGAGATCTGTCTATTGTAGCAGTGGCTGATTTGTTGCTCACATGCTCGTTTTCTATGCTTCTACAGGGCTGTCTTTTGAGAGAAGCTGTTGCCCTAATGTACCTAACTAGAACAGATAGAGCTTCAAAGTTTCATTCTTTATTATTATTACTTTCAAATATTTATTTATTTGGCTGCATTGGGTCTTAGTTGTGGCAGGGTGGGATCTTTACTTGTGACATGCAGCATTTTTAGTTGTGGCATGCAAACTCTTAGTTGCGGCATGTGGGACCTAGTTCTCTAATCAGGCATTGAACCCAGCCCCCCACGTTGGGAGTGTGGAGTCTTTGCTACTGGACCACCAGGGATATCCCCATCCTTTATTATTTACTGAAGACCCTGATCTAAGATTCTCAGGGCAGAGTGTGGTGTTTGGGTTTAAGTTATTAAATCCCATCCTGATGGATGCTTAGATCTGGCTTCTGTCTCAGCTTTCTTGCACAGAGATCCTGCTTTTTATTCATCTGGAGAGTCCTGAGAAATCCATTCTGGAGGGCCTAGTGTTGGCTGTATGTTTAAAAGGGGGAGCTGTGGGTCTTACTTTGAACCTGCGTATGTATACCAAGTACCCTATTTCAATTTGCTAAAGCGGTTCAACTACTTTGTTTTGCCCTTGTTGGTTTCATCCTCAGGAGATTGGATATGCATCTTCTCTGTGTTGAGTTCTTCTGAGACGGTGAGCTTCCAGGCTTCCATTACAGCATCATGTACTCACTTATGTAGGGCCTGGTACATTTTATCTGGATACTTCCAAGCCCACTGATGCCAATGTGTATCCCACTCACAGGCCACAGCTGGCATGCCCAGCCTTTGTTCCACTCATTAATGGCTTCTGCTCAGTCCCCTTGACTTTGCTGCAGTGTCTTGTATAACACCTGCCCATGTTCACCAGAGGGATCCTTACCTTTGCAGACTATTTTAGGATGTATCACTTTGCACCCAGATAATGAACATCTCATGGGTTCCAGAAACTGGCAGGGGTATGTTTTTCCCATATTCAGAAGAGCCTTATTGGTATTGATCTACAGTCCCATTTGGTTCTCAAGCAGGAACTTCCATCAGGGGAAGAAGCTGTCACTGCCTCTCATGAATCATTGAGAGAAGGAAAGCAGAAGAGATGAAAGGTTGGCGTCTCAATGACAGTAGGCTATTACAGACAGGTGAAGAGCCTTTTCTTAAGTTTTCTACCCCCAACTGCTGTTCCAGTAATCAAAAAAAGACCCTCCCTGAAACTGATTTAATTCTCAGGAGGAATGAAGAGACATTTAAAGGGCAAGCCAACTTCATAAAATGACATTAAAAAGTTTTAAAATAGTGTTTTGTTCTAAAGGGTGTTTGCAAATGTCAGAGGTAACATATTGATTACAGCCCTAGCCGTTCTTGCTCAGGGATGCCTAGCTGCCTTTGGCTTAACTAATGCTATTGAACTGCGCTCTTCATACGAATTATTTCAACTACCTCACTTTGTTTGCCTAAACTTCCCTCGCCCATTGAAATTTATCCACAAATGAATAAAGTGAAGTAAAGTGAAAGCCGCTCAGTTGTGTCTGACTCTTTGCGACCCCTTGGAATTCTCCAGGCCAGAATGCTGGAGTGGGTAGCCTTTCCCTTCTCCAGGAGGTCATCCCAACCCAGAGATCAAACCCAGGTCTCCCGCTAGCAGGCAGATTCTTTACCAGCTGAGCCACAAGGGAAGTCTAAGAATACCGGAGTGGATATCCTATCCCTTCTCCAGCAGATCTTCCTGACCCAGGAATCAGACCAGGGTCTCCTTCATTGCAAGTGGATTCTTTACCAACTGAGCTATCTGGGAAGCCCCGCAAATGAACAAAAGATGGTATTAAATCTGTGATGTTTATACTTCTTGTGCTACTTAACTTCTCATGCGTAAAGTCTTGAAAGTGGCAATGGAAGTTAATTGTCCTACATGCACCTGAGATGTATTACAAGCTCCTGGACAATGTATTACAGGCTCCTGGACAGCTGCTTCATCTGAGGATGTGATTATGAGTACCTAAAAATTGAAAAAGCCACTTTGAAAGGAGACACATTTTCCCCTTTACGTTAAGCTGAGGACTGAACCTCTCTCATATTTCTTGGGCTCTGGCCTCCATGGTAAAAATATCTCTGATACTCTTGATGATACTTACCAACCATTAGTGGGAGCCAAGAATATTATGGAGGAAGTTGATATCATCTTAACAAACACTATCTTGAATGAATTCTTGAATCTCTCTGAACTCATGTTCCCCATTTCCAAACAATGGAGATCGTAATAACTGCTTTGACTTCAGTATCACCCTAAAGCCCCACAGAAATGAGAACAGTGCACATGTGTGCCATAATTTACAGTTTTTAAGAGCTTTGCAATACCTGGGAAGGCTGAAGCTGATCACTTCCCTTCTTATTTTTAGGACCATTCAGAATGTAGACATGAGATGTGTTCATAGCCTTTAATTTAGCCAGGCAGTACGTGTGAGCACTAAATTGTGTGTGTTCACTTATAGAAGGACGTGCCACCTGTTACTGTAGCCGTGGGCTGAACTCCCAGTGTGGCCAGAGACTAAAGACTGCCTGACTCATCAGAAGAGCAAAACTGCTAGTAAGTAAGAGAGAAGGTTTTGGTCGCTATTTTAAAGTTTTATATAGTGTGATAAGATCTTGTTCATTTTAGGAAAGGGAATAGCTACTTATTTTTGTTATAAAAGTGATAATATGCTCACAGTAAACAAATTTATAATACTGATGAAGTGAGTAATGTGAAAATTAAAAATCCTTTCCCTGACCCCTATCTCACTCTCCAGGGAAAGTTGCTGTTAATGGGTTCATGTATTTCCCACTAGATATTGTTTATTGTAATAGGGATGAACAGCTATTCACATTCTTCTGCACCTTTCCTTCCCCCCTTAAATATATATATATATATATATTTCATATATATATATGTGATTGTATGTACATGCACATACAGACTCTACTTTATATTTTAATGAGTACATATCTTACCACATACATATCATGTAATGTATTCAACTACTTTCCTCTTGAGGTACAGTAGGTTTTTTAAAAATTTTATTTATTGATTTATTGGCCATACAGTGCAGCATGCAGGATCTTAGTTCCTTGATCAGGGATCGAACCTGTGCCCCCAGGAGCGGAAGCATGGAATCTTAAGCACTGGATCAGCAGGGAAATCCCTTTAATTTTTTTTACTTGTTAATAAATCTGTAAATACCCTTGAACACATAATTGACATTATTTTGTAAGTTGAGTAGAAACCATACTTTTTTTTGCTGCCAATTTTTTGTTTAGAAATGTTCAAAGCTATAGTAAAGTTGAAAGAAAAGCATAATTTCCAGATTTCCTTTACCTAAAGTACCAAAGGTAAATACTTTACCATTTTTGCTTTCTCTTTTTCTCTCTAACTATGTGTTGGCATTTATACATCCTGCAGAACTGTTTGAATGTAAGTTTAACACATTATGTCATGTCACTGCTAAATACTTCACCATGGCCTAAGAACTAGGCTGCTCTCCTATATTACCATAATGCCATAGACATATCAAGAAATTCAACATGAAATTATCAATATGGTAATATTACCTAGTGTATGGCTCATATTCAGATTTTCTCATTATTTTAAAAAATGTTCTTTATAGCAATTATCATTGCTCTTCACATCAGAGCCAGGCATTGCTTTCAGTTGGCATGTTTCTTAGTCTGTGTGTGGCAGCCATTCAGTCGTGTCCGACTCTGCAACCCCGTGGACTAGCCTGCCAGGCTCCTCTGTCCAGAATTCTCCAGGCAAGAATGCTGGAGAGCGTAGTCTTTCCCTTCCCCAGGGGCTCTTCCTGACCCAGAGATCCAACCCAGGCCTCCTGCACTGCAGGCCGATTCTTTACCATCTGAGCCACCAGGGAAGTCTCCTTCAATCTAGGATGGTTCTCTGGATATTTCATGTTGTTGCTATCGTGACCAAAACCTGCTTGAAATGTTTAGGCCAGTTATTTATAGAACATCCCACCGTCTGGACTTTTCTCTTTTTGTCCCCTCAGGGTTAGATTCGAGTTAAAAGTTTCTTGCAAGAATATTGCATAGAAGATGTTGCTACTTCTCATTGCATCCCAGCAGGAGGCCATGGGATTTCAGGTTCTAGAGTTACTGAGGATGACTCACTGCAGACGGTTTTCCCAGCTCACTCCATCATAGTTTATGTCCTTTGTAACTGATGAGATACCTGTGTGACCGTTTGAGATGTGTGGCTCTCTTACTCCTCTACAACCTTGATTCATTTGTTTCCTGTTGACGACCACTCCCAGAATTAATCATCATGTTCCAGTGACAAAATGGTGACTTTATCCTTCCGTCATAACGTTTTTGGTGCCACTCATGGATACTTATGTTGTAATTCATTCATGCTCAAGTGGTACTAATTTTGCCACTGGAAGAATTACCTTTCTTTTTAAAATTTATTTATTTATTTATTTTTGGTTTCACTGGGTTGTTTTTTTTTGTTTGTTTTTTTGGGTGTTTTTTTTTTTTGCTTCATGAGGGCTTTCTCTAGTTGCAGTGAGCAGGAGCAGTGCAGTGGCTTCTCCCATTGTGAAGCACAGGCTCTTGGGCACATAGGCTTCAGTAGTTGAAGCTCGTGGGCTCAGTAGTTGCAGCTCACGGGCTTTTAGTTGCTTGGTGGCATGTGGAATTTTTCCAGACCAGGGATCGAACCTGTGTCCCCACATTGGCAGGTGGATTCTCATCCACTAGACCACTAAGTAAGTCCTGGAAGCGCTGTCTCTTGTTTCCTACGTCCTGGCTATTTTTCCTTGCTATCTAGGCCAAGCTGTCCTGGGATTACCTTGCCGTTTCCTGGTTCTAAACCTGGAACCTCTGGCTGCTCCACAGGGTCCCGGATCTCTTTACATGGGAATCATTTTTTGGAATCAATATCTGACTGCTTTTGCTATGCTCATTGCCACTGTAGCATTCTTATTTCCAGGCCCCTGATTCAGCAAATTATAGCCCGTAGGCTATATCCTGCCTATGGCCTATTTTTGTGTAGCCTGTGAGCTAAGAATGATTTTAACATTCTTAAAGGGTTGCAAAAGCAAAACAAAATGTAACAAAAACAAGTAAACATACAAAGAAATTTTTTTAAAAAGAAGAGTGTGCAGCAGAGATCATATATTGCCCTTGAAGCCTAAAGAATTCATTAAGCGCCTATTAAAAATAAAAAGTTTTCCAATCAATGTTTCTCAGCATATAGAGCTAAGGAAATATATTTTGAAAGTAATATTGAGTATACTGTTACCACCAATTCAATTTCAGTACCGTATGTTTTTCGTGACTTTCCCCCATTATGCATTTGTAACTCCCGTTTTGCAAAGAAAACCAGTTTTCCAACAAAAATTATATATTTACTCATTTGTTCTTTCCTGTAATACATACCAAGCAATTTCAAAAATACATCAATACTGTAGACAGGGTACTGAGTTCAAAAGTTATTCAATTAATTCCTTTTCCCCTGTAGTTATTAGATCAATGTGACATATGCTAGCTTCCTTTGTTTTTGTTTGTATTTGCTGTCTCAATAAAGTGAGTCCCACGGGTTTTCTTGGTTTCCCAGTTTTTCATGCTGTACTTCAGTCTATTCGTGTGAAATAACATTATGTCTAAAAAAATGTATTTATCTTCATTAAAAAAAGGCCTTATTGCTAAAAGATGCTACTCATCTTCTAAGCCTTCAGGGAGTCATCATCGTTTTGCTGGTGGAGGGTCTTGTTGAATGTGGAAGGCTGCTGACTGAGCAGGGTAGTGGTTGCTGAAGGTTCAGGTGGCTGTCTTATTCTTAAAATAGGACAGCAATAAAGTTTGCTCCATTGATTGACTCTTCCTTTCATGAACAATTTCTCTAGAGCATGCAATGCTATTTTGATAACATTTTACTCACAGTAGAACTTCTTTCAAATTGGAGTCAACTTTCTCAAACCCTAGCTCAGCTTTATCAACTAAGTTTACATAATATTCTAATCCTCTGTTGTCATTTCAAGAAGCTTCACAGCACCCTCACCATCTTGAATTTACATTTCAAGGAACCACTTGCATTTGTTCATCTGTAAGAAGCCATGCCTCATCTGTTCAAGTTTTATGTTGAGATTGCAAAAATTCAGTCACATCTTTAGGCTCCACTTCTAATTCTAGTTCTCTTGCTATTTCCACCACATCTGCCATTACTTCCCCCACTGAAGTCTTGAAACCCATCAAAGTCATCTATGAGGGTTCTCCTAAACTCCTGTTAATGATGATATTTTGAACTCTTCCTGTGAATCCCAGATGTTCTTAATGGCGTCTAGAATGATGAATGCTTTCCAGAAGGTTTTTAGTTGACTTTGCTCAGACCCTTTACAGAAATCACTATCTATGACAGCTATAGCTTCATGAAATGTATTTCTTAAGTAACAACTCTTGAATGTCAAAATGACTCCTTGATCCATGGGCTGCAGAATGGATATTATATTAGCAATCTCTTTGTATATCTCCATCAGAAATCTTGGGTGACCAAATACATTGTCAATAAGCAGTCATATTTTGAACAGCTATAGGGGAAGGAGTGAGATGGAGGAATGACTTGGTCAGTAGAGCAGCTGGAACACATACAATTCATAGAGTAAGTTCACTGTTTTACATAGGCATGGTTCACCTAGCCCTCAAAGAATTATAATAGTATCATCAAAAATCACTGATCACAGATCACCATAACCAACATAGAAATAATGAAAAAGCTTGAAATATTGCAAGAATTACCAAAATGTGACACAGAGACTCCACATTAAAAAAAAAAATGCTGTTAGAAAATGGTGCAAATAGACTTGCTGGACACAGGGTTGCTACAGATCTTCCTTTGTAAAAAATGCAGTATCTACATGGTATATTAAAACAAAGTGTGGTAACAGGAATGCCTGTATTATTTCTCATTGTGGAGGTGAAACTTTAAGGTACATTTCCAGAAGTGGGCTAACTCAAAAACTAAGTAATGAATATGCACTTTGGGCAAACATTGAGAATTCTCACCCTCATGGGTTTTTTCCCATTTCTTACTGCATCAGTCATCTATGAATATGCCTTTCCCAACAGACTCATCAACAGATTGAGTTGTGCTAGCCAATCTTTTGAAGTTTTGCCAATTTGGTAGGTGAAAAATGATATCTCAGTTTAGTTTTAATTTGCATTCCTTTTAATTATAAGTTGTACAAATTTTTGTATGTTAAAGGACAATTTATCTCTTTTTCATGTAATGACTATTTCTGTGTCTTACTCATTTTTTAAAATCAGCTTTTAGGTAAAAGACCTTAGTTCTTAATTAATAGTACCTATAAGAGGAATCTTAATTGAATCTGGCTCCATGCACTAAAGTAAATAAAAGTTTTAATTTCTCTTGGGCACTGTGACTCAGATGAAGAACAAATGTTTCTGCTAAAATAAACAAATAATTCCTCCAACAGATAGAGCTTTGACCTTGAGTCCTTCTTTTAAGGCTCTTGCACAAGCAAATAAAAGATAATGCAGTTGACAATGATCATGAATTGAGTGCACAGGTGCTGACTGGAGGCTTTATGACAATCTAGAATGAGAAAATGTGGATCACCTCATGAAATGCAGAAAGTGAGAGAATAGAAATTACCTTTAAGGAACATTGAAGACACATCACAGGTCCCTTGTAGACTAGAACCAAAGCCGCCAAGTCCCTTGATGTTTGGCAATTTCCCAGTCCTATCAGAGATGCCAAAAGACCAGAGGCAAATGGCTGTAATTCATTCCATAAAGGCCTTCCCTTCTTTTCACAATGCATTGGAGGAAATACACTTATCAGGCAAAGAATTCAAATCTAGGTGATAATAAGAAGACCTACAAGCCATGAAATGAAATGAATCGAAGACCTACAAGGCTTCAGCAATATGTGAACCGTGAATTTCCAGATGTTCAAGCTGGTTTCAGAAAAGGCAGAGGAACCAGAGACCAAATTGCCAACATCCACGGGATCATCGAAAAAGCAAGAGGGTTCCAGAAAAACATCTATTTCTGATTTATTGACTATGCCAAAGCTTTTGACTGTGTGGATCACAATAAACTGTGGAAAATTCTGAAAGAGATGGGAATACCAGACCACCTGACCTGCCTCTTGAGAAACCTGTATGCAGGTCAGGAAGCGACAGTTAGAACTGGACATGGAACAACAGACTGGTTCCAAATAGGAAAAGGAGTCCGTCAAGGCTGTATATTGTCACACTGCTTATTTAACTTATATGCAGAGTACATCATGAGAAATGCTGGGTTGGAGGAAGCACAAGCTGGAATCAAGATCGCCGGGAGAAATATCAATAACCTCAGATATGCAGATAACACCACCCTTATGGCAGAAAGTGAAGAAGAACTAAAGAGCCTCTTGATGAAAGTGAAAGAAGAGAGTGACAAATTTGGCTTAAAGCTCAACATTCAGAAAACGAAGATCATGGCATCTGGTCCCATCACTTCATAGGAAATAGATGGAGAAACAGTGGAAACAGTGGCTGACTTTATTTTTTTTGGGCTCCAAAATCACTGCAGATGATGATTGCAGCCATGAAATTAAAAGACGCTTGCTCCTTGGAAGGAAAGTTATGACCAACCTAGATAGCATATTAAAAAGCAGAGACATTACTTTGCCAACAGAGGTCCGTCTAGTCAAGGCTGTGGTTTTTCCAGTGGTCATGTATGGATGTGAGAGTTGGACTATAAAGAAAGCTGAGCGCAGAAGAATTGATGCTTTTTTTCCCCCAATTATTTTTATTAGTTGGAGGCTAATTACTTTACAATATTGTAGTGGCTCTTGCCACACATTGACATGAATCAGTCATGGATCTACACATGTTCCCTATCCTGAGAATTGATGATTTTGAACTGTGGTGCTGGAGAAGACTCTTGAGAGTCCCTTGGACTGTAAGGAGATCCAACCAGTCCATCCTAAAGGAGATCAGTCCTGGGTGTTCCTTGCGCAGCAAGGAGAACAAAACTGTCTATCCTAAAGGAAATCAATCCTGAATATTCATTGGAAGGACTGATGCTGAAGCTGAAACTCCAATTCTTTGGCTACCTGATGCAAAGAACTGACTCATTGGAAAAGACCCCAGTGCTGGGAAAGATTGAAGGCAGGGGGAGAAGGGGATGACAGAGGATGAGATGGTTGGATGGCATCACTGACTCAATGGACATGAGTTTGAGCAAGCTCCGGGAGTTGGTGATGGACAGGGAAGCCTGGCGTGCTGCAGTGCATGGGATTGCAAGGAGTCGGACACAACTGAGCAACTGAACTCAACTCAACTTAATGAAGATGGTGAGTCATGATGGGAGTGAGCCTGAGGGAGGGCTTCGGGTGTTTTCCAATATCCTCTCCTTGATCTGACTGGTATTTATAACTGATATAATTGGTTACCATTTGTGAAAATGTACCCTTAGGACTTGTCCATTTTTCTGTGTGTATGTGATAGCACAAAAATGAACTTGCTGAGTCTAAGAATTCTTATTCCTACATTGGAAAAAAAATTCACATGGCCTAAAAGTTAACTGTTGTTAACTCAGGACTATCTAGACCCAGATTTTAAGTGAAAAACAGCCAAAGACTATTGGCTCATTTTTATCACAAGCAGGCAGGCTACTTGTGCATTAAAAAAAGTTCAGTTCTTGAGTAATCATCAGCTTAACTTGTTTTACAAACGTGGAGCCATCACTCCACCAGGGAAGGTGATGATAACTGTCACTTTTGTTGTTACTGTTGTTTTATTGTAGGCATTCTAAAATTAGAGGCAAATAACTTCTGGAGCTTGGAGTTTATTGCATTTTCTCACTTCGCTTATTTTAAGCTATAACATTACAGTGGAAATAGAGCACTTCCTAGTTTTCCTTTCATATGCTCCCAGTAAAACAACACTGGAATCCCCCCATCCCCCACCCCCCTTTTTTTCTGTTAGTATCGTTAGAGAAAGAACATTGGCTCACATTAGAAAAGTATGGTTCAAATTCCACATCTTTAACTTTGTTACATGTGCTTTGTAAGTAATAATGACATTTTGACTAATGGTTTCCTTACTAATATGTAGATAAAACAATCTCTTTTCAAGATCAAAAATAATATTGTTTTAATCTTCCTGGCTATGACTCCATCTATACCTTAGAAGTAATGGTGTGGTTTGGGATGGTGAGAAGGGATGGGGATTAAATATTTGTCTTTTAAAGGCAAGCTGTCAATTCCTGGTTGTCTTTTTTTATATGTGCCTTTCCAATACCCCAGTTAGTACTTATAATCCAAATGAAAATGCATTCCCATGGCTTGAAGGAGGCAGTCCGAACTAGATCATCGTCTTCCTCCAGTTTTCCACTCTTTGATTAAATTTTATGTGAAGGAGGACATTATTTCACATTTGATGAATATTTAGGAGGTTAACTAACGTATTTATGGTACCTTAATCACCCAAGTTAAATTCTGCTAATAATGTGTGTGTGCAAACTTACCAGTAACCCAATTATAATCCTATCATTTGTTCATTTCATTCAACACACATGCCTAAAGCTAGATACTGTGGTGGGCACTCAGATGTCTACCACCAACTCCAGAACTTCAGCAGCAGCTTTGAGGGAAAAGCAGACAAGCAAATTAAAAAAAAAGAAAGTAGATAAACCAAAGATTACTTATCAAGGTGGCCTTCAAACTCCCTTCAGCTTGGCTAAACTTTACTGAGGTTTCTTCTTGACCATAATCCCTTTCCCTATGCTTTAGACCCTTTGAGATGTAAACCTTCTTCCAGTCTCCTCCAGTTTTACAGCCAGGACTGTCTCAATGACCTTTGAAATATAATTAGGAAGATAGGGTCCCTGTTTCCTGGAATCCACGGAAAGGTACAAGCCTAAATGGATAAGTAACAAATGCTTATCTCTTATATAGAGACAACCATAATCTAAAAAGATATATGTACCCAGTGTTCACTGCAGCACTATTTACAATAGCCAGGACATGCAAGAAACCTAAATGTCCATCAGTGGAGAAATGGATAAAGAAGATATGATACATACAGTGGAATAGTACTCAGCCCTAAAAATGAAATAATGTCATCTACAGTGACAAAGATGGACCTCAAGATTGTCATACTGGATGAAATAAGTAAGACAGAGAAAGACAAATATCATATGATATTGCTTATATGTAGAATCTGTAAAACTGATAGAAATGAACCTATTTACAAAACAGAATTAGAGACACAGATGTGAAAATCAAACATTATTACCACCAGGGAAAGGGGCAGAGGGGTAAATGGGGAGATTGAGATGGATACGTAAAGGGGTGACCAGCAAGGACCTGCTGTATAGCACAGGGAACACTACTCAGCACTTGGTAGTGATGCATGCAGGGATAGAATCTAAAGAGGAGTGGATGTGTGTATGTGAGAACTGACTCTGCTCTGTAGCAGAAACTCACACCACATTGTAAAGCAACTGAGATAAAATTTAACAGTAATTGAAGAAACAAAAGCAGATGACCTCATCACCTTGACCAACCACCCTGCTAAAGTCCTCCAGCACTTTTCCATCGCTGGCTCCAACTGCTTAGAAACTCTCCTCCCTTTTGTTTCAGCAGAGTTGAGTCCAGTCTCTCTCCCCTATTGCAATTGTTGGCCTCTGTTACAGTAGTCTTGCATGAAATCTTCCATGCCTGTTTCACTCACATTGGTGCAGTTTTTCTTTGACATGGCTAAAGAGGGTGAGCACTTTTACATGAACACTTAGATACTCTTTTATTTGTGAAATGTCTGCTTAAGACTTTTTCCTATTTTTTAATTGTAGCTTTTGCCTTTTTTTTTTAAATGATCCATAGGTATTATTATCACCTGGATCTGCATGCTTTTTTGATATGTGTATTTCTCTCGCTGCATCAGTCACTTTCACATAAATCAAGAGACCATATGTATATAGCCTGAGTCTGCACTCTATTTTGTTCTCTTCACCTTGTTCCTTAACCATATGCCAAAGCCATTCAATCTTATTTTTCACTGAAGTATATTTATTTGCAATGTTATGTTAGTATTTATTCTTTTTTTTTCATTTATTTTTATTAGTTGGAGGCTAATTACTTTACAATATTGTAGTGGTTTTTGTCATACATTGACATGACGACACAGATGTATTTATTCTTAATTATTGGAACTGTTGGTGAGGAAGCAATTTTCCTCAGCCCTTCTTCTGTCTAGTCTAAGAACTAAACTGACATGACACAGATTAACAGGAGAAAATCAAAGTAAGTTTAATAACATATATACAATGGGGGGTACAGTGGTAAATCATCTGCCAGCCATTGGAGGAGATGCAGGTTTGATCCCTGGGTTGGAAAGATCCCCTGGAGAAGGAAATGGCAACCCGCTCCAGTATTCTGAGTGCACGCACGCACGCACACGCACACGCACACACACACACACACAATGGGAGAGACCCAGGAGAACTTAATAACTCACCAAAAAAGAGGATATTGAGATGTTGAGGGTGGGGAAGAGTCTGTTAAGGGAGGTGAATAGGAAAGCACAGAAAATAAAGGGGTGGTTGTTATGCAGATTTAATCATTACCTTCCTCCCTCTTCCCTTGGAGGGAGACCACCTTACAAATGGATTTCCCTTATTAATGTAAATGTTTCTTACAAAAGAATAGGGATAATCTGCTTGGTTTTCAGAATTTTCCCCACGTCTACTCTTTCATAGAATATAACCAGTTTGAAATATGTTAGTATGCCAGAAAGACACATTTTGAGTTGGTGAATTTTGCTTCCCTGCAGAACTTTATAATAAGACAAGATGCTTGGTAGTGTGAGTGTTCTCCATTTGTTCTTCCACTCCAAGATTGTCTTGGCTGCTCTTGGTCCTTCGCATTTCCATATACATTTTAGAATCAACTTGTAAATTTATGCAAACACATCCATCTGCTGGAATATTGATTGGGATTGCATCAAATCTATAGGCTAATTTGGTGAGTTTTACATTTTTAAATATTCTTGTTTATGAACATAGCATAGCTCTCCTTTTATTTAAGATTTTTGATTTATCCTAAAGATGTTTTATTTTCTGTGTAGGGGTACTTCATGCATTTTGGTAGATTGAGTCCTAAGGTAGTTGATGTTTTTGATGTCTTTGAAAATAATATTTTAAGATTTTCATTTTTTTTATATATTTACTGCTTTCAATTGAACTGTAGTGGATTTGCAATTTTGTGTTAGTATCAGGCGTACAACATAGTGATTCAGCTATGTGTACACGCATATGTGCACACACACAAACACACATAATTTATCCCTTCCCCCCTGTTTCCCTTTTGATAACCATAGATTGGTTCTCTATGTCTATGGGTCCACTTGTATTTTTCAAATAATCTCATTTGTATCTTGTTTTTTTAAGATGCCACATATAAGCAATATCATGTGATATTTATCTTTGGCTTACTTCATTTAAGATTTTCATTTTCTTATTGTCTCTTACTGGTAGATAAAAATATACATTTTATATTGACTTTGAAAACAAGGACCTTGCTAAATGCACTTCTATATTTCTAAATTTACCTATATATATTTAAACATGTCCTATGTATATAACCATGTTGGTGAAAGTGAAAGTTTTATTTCTTCCTTTTTAGTTCATTCTCAAACGTATGTATATATTATGTAATTATTATATATATGTATATACAATGTGTGTGTGTGTGTTTGCCTTTAGTATTGGCTAGGACCTTCAGTACAATATTGAATAGGAGTCGTTGGAGAGGGCATTTTTGTTTCATTCTGGATCAGAAAGAAATCTCTAGATATTTTACCATTAAGTGTGTTTGCTGTATATGTGGGCTTTTTGCTGTTGTTTTTTTGGTATATAGCTTTTATCATATTAATGAAGTCCCTTCCCTTGCATTAATAGTCTGCTAAGAGGTTTTCATAAGAACTAATCTAAGGCTTCATTCTTGGTAAGTGCTGGTGCCTCTTCAGTTTGTTTTGCTCTGGTGGCCTAGAACATTCAATACTTGGACTAAAACTTTGGGTCTACAGAAAGACTGGTCCTCCTTACCAAGCCTTGAACTCTGTTTTTTAATGACATTCTCAATGTTTTGAGACTATTGAAATCTGTACATACAATTTCATTTAGCTGCAACTATCTTCTGGACATCTTAGAATCATATTCTGTCACCAAGTAGAAATCACTGAAGGACATTTCTAGGGGAAATTCTGAAAAGAATTTTAGGTTTTTATCAACCTGGCACTTTGACTCCCTCAAATCTTAGACGCCTTGTGTGTGAGTGTGTGTGTGTGTGTGCATGCACGCGTGTTCTGTCATGTACAATTCTGCGGCCCGCTAGGCTCCTCTGTCCATGGGATTTCCCAAGTTAAGAAAACTGGAGTGGGTTGTCTTCTCCTGCTCTTCCCAGCCCAGGGATAGAAGCTGTGTCTCTTGTATCCCCTGCATTGGCAGGCGGACTCTTTACTACTAGTGCCACCTGGGAAGCCCTCTTAGATGCCTTGGTCATTCTTGAATCCCTTCCAGAGTCTTCACAATTCAGCCGCCCTGTGGCCTGGAGGTTTAGAAGTAAAGGCTACTGTTTTATTTGACTGCTAATTGTATGCTTCTACTATAAATATACCATTGTCTTATATACTGTGAATGGGATGATGAACTGCCCCATTCTCTTAGAAAGAGAGTCCATCTGATGGGGTGTTAGACACATAATAACATACATTATTACCTGCAGATAGTGTTCTAGTCAGAGATTAGAAGAGTCGTTCACTCCACTGAGAACCCATGTTGGGACACTTTATCGAAACATTTATGTTTGTTTACATGCTGGACAGGAATGACTGCTTAACTTGATGGATGCCATGGGTTAGCAACACAGAGACCCCAAGTTCTAATCTGATTCTCACACAGCATATTTGCATTCGTGAACACACTGGCCTAGCAGAATCACCTGTTGAGAGCTGGAAGGGACCTGCTAGATCACACTGTTTAGTATTCTTCCTGAAGTCCAGAGAGGGTGCCCGACACATACAGCTGGCCGAATGGAACAAGTCTAGGAGCCAAGGTTCAGCCTTCCTAGAGCATATTGTCTTAATATTTTAGGTGTGGAGCACAATGCTTTCACAAGCATCAAAGGGGAAAAGCATGTTCATATATGGATAAAGTTTCATTTCTTAGGATTATTGATTGATTCAGAATAGAATTGCAAATTTCACCACTTTAAAGCTGGTGCTGGACTGCAAAAGAAACCATAGTAAAACATTTCCTCTTATTTAATTAAAAAGTCCTATATATAACCACTTTTTCAGATTCTGATATGGTAAGCACTGTCTCTCTGCAGTCCATTCTCTTTTCCAGTCACTATGATTGATCTGTATTAATAGATACATTTTACATTTCAATGAACCACCAACTGGTACACACACATACTTTTAATTTATATGCAGAAACAATATAGTCTATTCCTTTCCTTTTATTCTGTTTTATTCAAGAATATATCAACCAGGATCTGCTACATCAGTCCAGGTTAAGAGCTACCATTTTGAAAAAACATTGATCTACATACTGGCCAGTTATCCTTCCAAATCATCTTACTTAATGTACAGTCAGAATCTTCTCGTACATAAAGCTTTCTCTGCTCAGCCCCCATCTCCCAGCAGTACCTAGGCATGTATTCCTCCACCCTGAGTGAACTCTTTCATACAGTTTCCCATACAGCCTCTTCCTGTCATCAGTTCCCACATAGTTTTCAGTATTTGCTTTATGCCACCTTCAGTGAGATACCTTCCATACCTTCCAACCTGATTTTAATTTCTCTCCCTGGTTTGCTTATTTTATCATCAAGGAATGTTTACTGATGGTCATTCACCGAGCACATAGTGTATGTCGGGAACTGTGTTACTGCATAACTCTGTGGTATAAATATTAATATAACCTCTCTGGATTAGATGGTAACTGTAGTCTGGAAAAGTTGGTGAGCTGTAGATCAGTGGCTTGAACTCAAGCAAACTGATCCTAGAGTTCTTTTTTTTAATAATTGATTTTTAATTGGAGGAAAATTGCTTTTCAATGTTATGTTGGCTTCTGCCGTATAACAATGTGAATCAGCCATAATTATACATATATAATTGAGCCTTGAGCCTCCCTTCCCTCCCCCCAGTCCTAGAGTTCTTGATTTTACTGATTTTTTAATATAAGCTAAGCACCAAAGAATTGGTGCTTTTGAACTATGGTATTAGAGAAGACTCTTGAGAGTCCCTTGGACTGCAAGATCAAACCAATCAATCCTAAAGGAAATCAGTCTTGAATATTCATTGGAAGGACTGATGCTGAAGCTGACACTCCAGTACTTTGGCCACCTGATGCGAAGAACTGACTCACTGGAAAAGACCCTGATGCTGGGAAAGATTGAAGGCGGGAGGAGAAGGGGATGACAGAGGATGAGATGGTTGGATGGCATCACCGACTCGATGGACATGAGTTTGAGCAAGCTCCAGGGGTTTGTAATGGACAGGGAAGCCTGGTGTGCTGCAGTCCATGGGGTCACAAAGAGTCAGATACAACTGAGTGACTGAACTGAACTGAACTGAACTGAATATTTATGTTATTCATTGTTTGTTTATTTGGCTGCGTCGGGTCTTAGTTGTGGCCCCTGGGATCTTTGGTCTTCGTTGAGGCATAGGGGATCTTTTAGTTGTATTGTGTGGGATCTAGTTCCCTAACCATGGGTCAAAACCCAGGCCCCTTACATTGAGAGCAGGGAATCTTAACCATTGGACCACCAGAGAAGTCTCTAGGTTTCTTGCTTTTAAACTTTAACTTTGCTTGAGGATTCAAAGGGACAAAAACAACATTTCATTCACTCAGTAATCCTACTCCAATCCCACAATTTAAATTGATCTCTGTGTGTATCTTGGACCTTGGTTAGATGACTCAGGATTTTTTTTTACTGTATGAATTCTCTACACCCTTTCTGTACACTCCTTTAATATGTTGTTTACACGGATGTGGGATACATGGCCCAGGTGATATTAGAACCACTTGATGTTGCCTTTTCCTCCTGACTTGTGCCTTGGAGACCTAGTGTAGGATGCTCACTGGACTTGTGGTTTATAAAGCAGGGCTGGTTCCATCCCTGGGTGTTCTCTTGGTATTTGTCACTGAAGCCTTTGGCTGCTGTAACTCAGCTCAGTCAAGGATTGGTAATTCCTTAAATGAGCTCATCACCGCAGCAATCTCAAGGGTTGCAGAGTCCTAGGATCTTGACTGTATCCTCCACTTTTCTCCAGGCTCACCTCTGTTGTCTGGTCATCTCACCCTCATCACAGAGGAGGTGACTTGCTGCCACACTACTGTCTACTCTGTCAGGGGTCACACAGGAAATTCTTAGGCTTCCAAACTACGTGGACGTTAAGGGAGGCTCAGAGACCTAACAGAGGTCCTTTCTGCATGACTGCTCCATCAATTTCTCAGTCTCTCTGTTTTCCTTAGTGCCATATGAATTCTGTCTTAGAAATCTTTGCCTACCCCCGGATTGAGAAGATAATCTCTTTTCCTTTGTTGAAAATCTATACTTTATATCTAAATCTATGATCCACTTCTTTCCTCCTGCACCCCACTCAATCCACCAAATAATTTTTCAAACTAGAAAGGCCAGGTTTCCTCCCCCACACACCCTTATTCTCCCTCCCCCACACACCCTTATTCTCCCTACCCCAGGCATATAGGAAACACTGTGATCTTATCCACCAAGACACTCTCTAGATATGTTTACAAGAGAGAAACTTAGAAATTTCTTCTTTCCTGCTATAAAACCTAGTTCTCATCTGCCCTTTTGCAATCAACTCTTATGTCTGTTTTGGACAACCAA
Organism: Muntiacus reevesi; assembly: GCF_963930625.1. NCBI lineage: Eukaryota > Metazoa > Chordata > Mammalia > Artiodactyla > Cervidae > Muntiacus > Muntiacus reevesi. The sequence goes on from NC_089252.1 coordinate 68,617,356, forward strand.
AATTATTTTTTTAACTCTTTGTTTTTATCTCTACCTCTTACTGTCTACCTCTTGCTTAGGGAAAAGACAATGTATACAAACATTTAAAAGAAAAAAAGCATTCATATTTGCAAAAGAGCCATCTCTGTTACACAGTTTTGAGCGACTGTGTAATGAATGGATTCTTCAGAAATGAAGGCACCTGAAGGAATATATGGAAACCTACTGCACAGACCAGAGGCTTTGGTGGAAAATAAAAATAGCAGAGTGGCCAAAACACAAGGGGGACGGGCAGGCTATAGCTGCCCTGAAAGGAGAGAAGGGAGTCAGTGTCTGGGCGGATTTGGGTAAAAAAAGCAGACTTGATACTGGAATGGAGAGATGACTGTGACTGTCAGCTAGAAAAACCTAGGGACAGGTTATAAGAGGCCAGAAAACTTATTTCTTCTCTGAAATCAGTCTAAATGAAGTTTTCATAGTCTTCCAGCATTTCAAATGTTGAGCATATTAAAGTTAAGCTTGTTTTTACCTCTAGAAGATACTGTAGTGGTATAATGTAGCGCTGTTTATATGGAAACAAGCTAGAATGAGTAATATATTGTCATAAATTACACAGTTCATTATTCTTACCATGTGTAAACTCAGTTTCCTTAATTTCATAGAATTATTTCTGTTTATTTGTGCTACACTTGCGAGATACAAAGATCAATCAGAAGCTTGTAACTCACTTCAAGAAGCTTACAGTTAGTGAGTAGCCCTGTGACATGACTGGACATGACAATACAATACTGTGGGTGGAAACGTCCACAGGCTATTATAGCAGATTTCTAAAGGAGGGTGTGGCTGAGTTCAGTATTAAATAACAAATGTGAGCTCATGGAGCTTCTCCATCCACTGAGGATGCATGGCCCTCCTTTTCTTAGTATCAGTCTGCACTTTAAATTCAGAAGAAGCTATTTATATGGGGTTCATCATTGGTCATAGCTAGGCTCCTTACAGCAGGGGAGCTAGGGAAAAGGCTAATGAGAGAGGAACTTGTTTTGTTGGGGAAGCAAAGAGAAAATACTGTGTTTGAAAGTGGATATTAGGAAACTAAATTTTTTCACCAAAATGGGTCAAGACAGTTGCTGGCAAGTATAGTCATATGATAACTCTTTGGGACAGGAAATGTTATGTGGTCTATCTATCAACTATCTCTCCTTCTATCTGTCATCTGTCTGTCCACCTATATGTCTGTCCATATAAAACAAGTGTCCCAAGTCTTTGGGAGATTTTGAATCAGTGAGAGAGTGATGACTATAATACAAGATGTTTTCCTCTGCCTATCAATTACAATCAGATTGAGAAAGAAATTTATTTCTGCTCTTCTAGAATCAAGACAACAGCAGTTCCCTGTGGTTTAGAAATATTAGAAAAAAAAATGAGAAAAGAATGTAATTCCCAAACGCTTGCCTAGCAAGCCCCATGCCAGTTAAGCCCTGCTCCAGGGTTGCCGTGCAGCGCCCCAATGGGCCAGATGGGAAACTTCTTAATTAGATTTCAGTGATCCTTGTTTGCCAAGGTGCATTGTTCAAGGATATCTGGTGACTGGTTGGCTAAACATTTGTTCCAATTTTTGCCTCTTCTCTGTAGTATTCTGCTGAGATGTGACTCTCTCTTGTAACTTTGCAGTTTCCTCTGACAATAGGTGAAATCTGTCTGCCCCTGTCATATGTGGAACCGGATGGATGTCGAGGGATGAGATCAAATTAATTCAACAGGTGGCAGAGACCCCTGGGGCAGGAGCAGCCTGCTCCACCTGGGTATGCTAATATAGATTTCAGTGCATGGTTATCATTCTGCAGTTCAGGCCTAATTGAATTTGCATATCCCTGATGTCTAAGAATTGATTTCCTAAATGAGGAAATCTGGGGCATAATGACCACGTGTCTATGCATCCCTGTGCATTATTTCGGGATCCAGAGGAATCTGCAGAGAGTAAATTACTTAGTCCCCTTGGACAGATGGAATTTTCATGTTATCTTAGGAAAGCTGTGGGTATTTTTCCTCCTAATTGAATGGAATCATTCTGTGTTCCAAACATAGGATCGGAAGTGCCTTGAAGGCTGCTGGGAGGGTAAATAATTAGCTACCCTACTGCCTGGAGAAATAGCTTAGAGGTTTTTAGAGACACAAATGGACTGGGATATTATGCAAAATTAGTTTTGGTTTGACTCTAATTTATCTAATTTAATATAATTATTGAGAAAAGCAAAATGTGGACAGTTAGGAGCACAGAATCAAGAGCCTGGGCAAAGAGGTTCAACTTGAAAGTTCTCCTAAAGAGAAAATGACAATTAAGAGTAGATTTATTGCTTCCTCTTAACACTGCACTTACAGAGTTTGCTGCATAATCTAACCCATTAGAACTTCAGTTGTGTCTTTAATATTCATAAAGCTTTACATTTATCAGAATCAAAGCCCTGTGAATAAAGGTAAATAATTGTGTAATATCATCATACTTATCTAACTTTTCCAAATATGACTAAATCTGATTCTGAATCTATTTTTTTTGAGTCCCTGCACACAGGCAGAAAATAACAAAACCAGAACTCTGAAACCAGATAATTTTATGCTGTAGGAGACATACTAGAGGCAGATGGAAGTTTTTGAGGAATATTCATCACCAGCCTAGTTCTCCCTCAAGTCTGGGTCCGTGTACTCAAATAGTGATGTAAGGAAACGTTAGCAGGCGTATCATGGGCTGCTGCAGGACCTTAGGTCTGTCCCATGTCTTTCGTGACTTTCATACTTGTTAGGGAAGTTCAGTTGTAAGCCTCTGTCATAGGAGCCATAAGCAGTAGGTTTTGAATGGGATTGGAGATGATAAGGGTTAAAGGAGAAGGAACATTTGATTAAGTTATAACTTAACAGAAAACGGCTCTGGAGACTCACTCACTAGAAAGTAGCTCAGGTTGGGTGGAGATCTAATGGAGTTCGGTAATTAATATTTCCATGGGGCTTCAGTCATATCAACACTAGCACTAATCTTCTCACTTATGAATCACACCAAAAAGATGTGTCAGAAGGGCCACACAAGCTATGTCATTTGGCTGAGAGGTTGATATTCAGTAGATCTCTGTGGCATATTTTTTTCAAGGAGTACAGACTGCCAGTTGAAAGCCAATCAAGTTGTCAAGGATAGGAACTACGTAGAAGCTAGGATATTAGTATTAGGAAAGGTGGGAAGGGTAGAAACCCTGAATAAACACCGAGGGTCCCAGAACTCATTTTTCAAATGAGGAAATGAAAGATCTGGGAGTTTTTAGCATCTTACAGAGGTCACATAAAGCTAAGTAATATTTAGAGGTTGAATCCAACTCCATGAGATGTTAAAGCCTGACTGTTTTCTTTGACTACCTTTACTGAAATCATGAGGGTGCTCCAGACCAGTGCTCTACCATTGTCACTGAGGGCTTTTAGAACTTGTGAGCCTCTTAAACTGACAGCATCCTACTTCCCAGGAAGCATGGAGTAGGCTATGTTCCTTTGAACAATCTTCCTCAGACCTAGATTTATCTAGAGGAGCGTGTTTTCATCATTCAACATCCATAACTACCATATGTTAATTACTTCTTACTATATATCTGCAAGTAGCAAAGTTGAGGCTTTCTTATTTAATACATGAGAAAATAGAAGGTGACCTGCCTAAAGTCTGCATAATGTTCTTTGTTAACAAGAGAGGTGTGTCAAGTTTTATACCAAGTCTTAACATTCTTTGCCCTCAAATTCTAGCAGAGTGCCTCATTGACTATTCTAACAGTAAAAATTATAATACTTATCAGTTACAGATGAGTAAAATAAGTCCCAGAGAATATGGTAACTTGTCTAATGGAATATTACTCAGTCATAAAAGAATAAAATAATGTCATTTGCAGCACCATGGATGGCCCTTAAAGATTGTCATCCTGAGTGAAGTCAAAGATATATCATGTGATATTGCTTACATGTGGAATATAGAAAAAGGGTACAAATGAACTTACCTACAAAACAGAAATAGAGTTACAGATGTAGAAAGCAAATTTATGGCTACCAGGGGGTGAGTGGGGGGAAGGGATAAGTTGGAAAGTTGGGATGGACATATACACACTACTGTATATAAAATAGATAGCTAATAAGGACCTACTGTATAGCACAGAACTCTGTTCAGTACTCTGCAATGACCTATATGGGAAAAGAATCTTAAAAAGAGTGGATATATGTATACGTTTAACTGATTCACTTTGCTGTATACTTGAAGCTAACACAACATTGTACATCAACTACACTGTAATAAAAATTAAAAAAAGGAAAGAACTTGCCTAATGGTAAGAAGTCAATCAGCAATTGACATAGCGTTCCAACCTCGACAGTTTGACTCCAAGGTCAGTGCTCTTAACTCTCACACTTCACTGCTTAGGCTAATATTTGACTTGATGTTTAACAGATTTCAACTGCTTTCTCATTAGTTAGCACAATTTATCTTCCTGGTAATCATGGGAGTTAAATAGTATCATTATCCCCACTTAACTATGAGGATATAGAAGCTCTGGGAGGTTAAGTAACTTCTTCAAGGTCAGTCATCTGGTCTCAGAGGAGTCTTCTTACTCTAAACTCCAGATTCTACCCATTAATTCATTAAGATGATACTCTTTATGTCACTTGTTATCAATGGACCACGGTGCTCTGTAAATCAGTCAGCTTTCTCTCGGAATTCCAGGACAGTAGATTGCAAAAATATGCAGTTTATCTCATGACTTTGCAGCTCCTCCCATCAAAGCCTGAAATGTACTTTTTCCTCCTCTTTAGCCTGAACTACGTGACTTGCTTTGACCAACGGAACGCAGCAAAATGATGTTGTAAGCTAGGTCTCAAGAGGCTTTGCATTCTTGTGATGGCTCTCAGAACTCTTTCAAGTTGCCCTGTGAGCAAGTCTGAGACATTTTCTGAGAGACTCCCAAGTCGTCCTGCTGAAGGTGTCCTAAGGCAGTTAGTAAGCAGCCATTCTGGCAGCAGGTTGTAGGCGCATGACTGAGCCCAGCCAAGACCAGATGAACCATCGGGATAGACCCAACCCAAATTGCTGATCTGCAGAAGTATGAGCTAAGGAAAGCTTCTGTTTTTAAACCACTAAGTTTGGGGACGGTTTACTGCACATCAAAAGCTAAGTGACTCACCAGGGTGCTGAATATTGTCACTTGACTTTAGGCACCCATGTGTTTGATCCCTCTCTCATCCTTCACTGTGATTGCTGAAGAACTAATGTTCTTTCAGGGGTATCCAGTAAAATTGGATTCTACTTCAAATGTGTTCAAAGTGTCTCATTGAAAATAATTCTGGAGCAGGGGACTATTCAAGTTTTGAGTCTCTCTCTTCTTTAAATTGAAAATTCTGCTCTGTCAAAGGTTAGGTAGAGTCCACTTTCCCTATTTTGATTTGCCAGTCATGTCACATTGCAGTAACAAAGGGCTTCTTTGAAGGCAGAAAGGTCATGGAGGAAGGAAAGAGTGCATTGAGTGTCAAAGAAGAATGTGACTGGAAGTGATATTATGTGATTATTACCTGCTCACTTCCATTTGTTTGCTGACCAAAATGGACAGAAAGGTGATAGATAAACAGTGTAACTCCAGGTGTGATAAATTATATTCTAGTTGTATTAGGTCATATAGTTGTACAATCATTGGCATTCTGATTGTACTAAAATAATTCAGATTAAAGGACTTCCCTGGCGGTCCAATGGTTAAGACTGCACACTTCCAATGTAGGGGACGTGAATTCACTCCCTGGTCCGAGAAGCAAGACCCCACATGCTAAATGGCCAAAAAAAAAAAAAAAAATTAGATTTATATGTAACCAAATCATAGTGAGAAGGTTATGTTATAAATGCCTTCACACTGCATTTTTGTTTTTCATTTTGTGTCTCTAAAAGTGAAGAGTAAGATCAATGAACACAAGTGATTATATCCTTGACTTAATAATTCTTCTGGCTTGGGTAAGAACATTCACAAATGAAGGAAAATTTCCTCTGAGCTTATTGGAAAAAAAATGGGAATATCTGATTTGGCTTTATTTATTATTTAGAGACTCAGCTTTTTTTTATTCATGCATTTATTAAGTAAATATTTACTGAGTACTTCCACTCTCCACTAAGTACTGTGAAAACAAGTAAGATATAGTACCTATGGGAAATTACTTATAGAACATTATAGGATACATTCATTATTAAATATGGTAATAACAAAATGAAAGAATCAAATAGAATGTTGTTTGAGCAAGAGATTAATTTGGCTTGTAGAAAACAGAAATAAATACAAAGATAAAATAATACTAGCTATAACATTTTGAATTGACATTTCTTTTTGAAATCTCTGATTCATAGACTTGTTTATTCTGGCTTTGTGGGAAAAAAAAAAAAAACCACCATATGTTTATCTTCAGTACAGAGTATATACCATTTCCTCTGGAGCACTGCCCTGAAATTGCAAGGGGTCATTTTCCAGCTGGTGTTGCGACTGGCTTTTCAGTAGGCTGTAGTGTCTGAGACAAGCTTTTTCTGGATGATAGGGTGCATGCAATTAAATCCAGTCCCACAGGCATCAGGTGGTTTTCCATTCGTTTTATGTTTTGGATTGGAAGTATCATTGTGTTTGTGATTGGAAGCATACCATGTTAATGTTCTAAGACTTTTAAATGATGCTGACAGAAGCATGTTTAGCAGATAAAGAAAGCTTGAGTCCAATGTAAGTGTTGAGAATGAGGCTAAATCACTGGCTCTTCTATAATTGATGGGATCCAATGTAATCACCTTGCCGCCAGGAAACTGGTTGATCTCAGGGTATAGTACCGTGCTTGGGACTCCTAGTGGTCACTGCCATGGATGAATTTAGAGTGAATCAGACATTCAACCAAAAGTGGTTAACAGGCAAACACCCCCTTTTTTTAAATTTATGTATAGTCATCATCTCTGTTACTATGGTCACATTTTTAGAACCACACTGGGGACCTTGGGCCAGTTGACAGAAATTGGTCAGTTGAAGAGAACGGACTTGTGGACACAGTGAGGGAAGGAGAGGGTGGGATGAGTTGAGAGGGTGGCATGACATGTACACACCACCATGTATAAAGCACCTAGACAGCAGGAAGCTGCTCTATAAGGGAGCTCAGCTCAATGGTCTCTGATGACCTAAAGGGGCGAGCTGGGCGGTGGGAGGGGGGCTCAAGAGGGAGGTGACATGTGTATACATGTGGTTGATCCATGTTGTTGTAGCAGACAGCAGAAATTAGCACAGCACTGTGAAGCAATTATATTCCAATAAAAATAGATATTCAAAAAATAAATTATTTTACATACACACACACACATGACTCAGAATAGGTGTTCCTGTTAATTAAGGGCCTCTTTGGCAGTGAGGTCTTGAGGCCCATTTACAAGTGGCATATTAATCTATATCGCTCCCAAATTGCCTTACCAGCAGTCTCCTTTCCAAGGGATGGGTGGACTCTGTGTTTACAGATCCATGTGGGTCATTACTTCCGCGTGAAAGAAAAGTGAAAGTGAAATCTCTCAGTCGTGTCCGACTCTTTGCGACCCCATGGACTGCAGCCTACCAGGCTCCTCCGTCCATGGGATTTTCCAGGCAAGAGTACTGGAGTGGGGTGCCATTTCCTTCTCCAGGAGATCTTCCCGACCCAGGCATTAGAGCCTGGGTCTCCTGCATTGTAGGCAGATGCTTTACCGTCTGAGCCACCAGGGAAGTCCTGGTGGTACTTCTGCATATTTCCTTGCATTGTAACCTTTACATTTCTGCCTCCTAGGGATATTTCTCCTTCCTGAACTCTTTCACATCCAGTCCCCCTCTGAGTATGGTTATAATGCCATAGCTGTCCACGTTCTCTTGTGGCGAAACTTTCCATAAATCTTAAGTGTGTAATAGTTACAGACAAGTTTCTCGGTCTCAGCATTATTGTTTACTCTAGGTTGGATCATTCTTTCTTGTGGGTGAGATGTTTCTGTGCATTTTAGGATGTCTAGCAGCATCCCTGCGTTCTACTCACTAGATGCCCACAGCACACCTTCCCCCGAGTCGTGACAACCAGAAGTGTAGCTGAACATTACCAAGCGTGCTTGCGGGAGGCACTGTTACCCCCAGTTAAAAATAACTAAGGTAGGGTGACAATGCAAGATCAGTTGACTAGAGCGGTCCCATTTCAGGCCTGTTACCCTGGCCTGCTTTTTAGTTCAAATGTGTCTCCGTTTATATGAGAAATTATAGTTGCTCTAGTCATAAGAGACTCCCCATGAAATCAAACGTGTGGGTTGATGGAGGGGTGGTTGTGTGCCAAGAGAAGTCATGCTGTGGATGTGAGACATCTGCTCACGGGACTTTCTCATGCTTCAGGAACTGCGTGGGTCCAGTCCTGCCCACACCTTCTCCATCTGATGAAGGTGTGTGCTGGTGTGTGTGTCTGACTTCACACCTCAGAGACTGTAGATAATGCACAGTCCAGGACATCTACCTGTTTGCACAGGCACACAAATTAAGCCTCAACCAGAGCATAATCTCAGGCAAGAGTATTTTTCCAGGTAATACTTTGTAAAAAACAGAGGGGATTTGTATTCATAAAATCCCAAGAATTGTGCTTTTCCCATCAGGGTTGTTACAGACCCCAGAGAGCATCCCTGTCTTCCACAGGTTCAAGGTGGCCTGGCTTCAGCTGAGCTGTGAGCCAAGTGGCAAGGCTGCTCGCATTGCAACTTGGATCAGCTGGAAGCTTCCTCTTGCTCTTGCACTTACTCAGCACTGAATGTTTTTAATAACCTGGCAAATAGATTGGAAAAGCACAACTAAATATGGTATGTGTTGCCTATAAAACCCACAAGTCCACTTTGCCTCCTTTTTAGTGATGATAGGAAATGCAAGATTCAGGACCTTTTCTCCTAAGAAAGAATATCCTGGCTTGCCCCAGATCACTGCATCCCCAGAAATTAAAAGCATTCTGTGTTTGTAAGGGGTGTATCTTCTTAGGACTATTGTGCAAGTGTTTTCTAGGCTTTTGCTGTAGTTGCTATTTTTATCTTCCTAGTCTCATTCACTTGATGAACCAGCATGATGTTTTCTGGGATGGTACAAAGATCATGGTCGCTGAAAGTGCAATTGTAAAACAGACACAGAATATCGAAACGATTTTAAGTCTGAGGGGTAAAGTTGTTTGGCTCTTTCTGCTTCATAAAAGTAATAGATCCTGGTGTCTCTTCTTTTGGGGGTAAGACTACATAATTGATTAGATTAATAGCAGCATGCTGGCTACTATAGAATATTTCTTCTGGTAAGCAGATCATATCTGGCAAACCAGTTGTAAGATGAGTCTCATCTACTTAAACATGAGACTATTGATTGTCACCCTTAAGGACTCATCTGTCTTTTGTATCAACCAAATTGGTGAGTCAGATAATTCCATGAGAAGAATCAACCCTCTGAAATCTTCATTGGTGGCACATACTTCTGAGATTTCCCCAGGGATGTCATTATTTTGGGTTTCATGTTTTCATACAGAAATGGAGTTCTAGAAATTTCCATTCAACTTCCTACCAAAATAAACCTTCCTCCATGGGTCAGATTACAACTGTGATTATGCCAATTGCTGATGATAACTAGTCTACAATATACTTGGGAACCAAGGAAATATACATGATGTAGATGAAGACCCAGCTGGGACTACTTTGAGGTACACTCAAGTCACAGTCTATTTAATACTTGACCTCTGTAAAGCCCTCATTAGTTCCTGTGAATCATGATGACACTCTGGGTCCCTAGGGATAAGCTTTGATTTAAATTGAACTTCCCACAACCTCCTCGTCTGGGTGAAACTCTTTACTCAATGCCCACTCTGTGTGGCTAATGGCTATAAGACCCTTTGAGGAAGGTGAGGAGAAAATTCAAGGTAACTACCTATTGTGTTATTACAGAATCCTTCCTCCTGGATATCCAGGCTTTTCTTAGAGATCTGAACCTGGCAAGTAACTCGAGTATAAAGGGGTTTTATGTCAATGGCTCAGGTATTGCTTCTGATGGACACAGAATATTGGAGGTTATGAATGTCAAGCAGAATGTCAGCGGGCTGCCTGCCCACCCTTTCCTCCCACTCAGAACACCATTATCAATCCACAGTAGCCATATATTCCTGTGGTTGAGACCACTGTCATCATCGTTTTACCCCACTGCTGTTTATTTTAGCCATGCACACCTTTCCCCTCAGGCAGTTCTGCCTTCCTAAACAGTTATACCACCCAAGCATCCTCCAACCCTACTGAAAGGCAAGCGGTCAATTTCAAAATCAGCGTCTTCTACCAGCAACTTTAAGAATATATGATATCAGTGCTGGTTTTCTCTCCTCCCATTTCTTGAATACTCGATAAGGGGAGTTCCTTCTGGTCCTTTTTATAGGATTTTGTAGGATACATTTAGGAGTGAGTGAACAGTTTGTATAAAATAAACCAACTCCCTCCTTTCTGTCTCCCAAAGCCTTTTTGATCACTAAATGTTAATTTTGTTAAAGTTGTATCCATAAACTTTTTAATATCCACATAGTATAAAATGCTTATGACAAAAATTAGCCGTTCTTTTTCTCACCCTCCCTACCTTTTATTCCTTCTCTTTTCAGGTTGGAGAAGCAGGGCTGGGAAGTCATGGAGGCAGAGGCCTACACCCATCCCCCTGCAGGAATCACTGCTTAGCAAGCCATGCTAGGGCATTCACCCCTGGAGCCACGTCACCACAGCTGAAAATATCACCGAAGTGGTGGCCACAGACCATGCACCGTTGAGCTCTGCTGGAAAGGGTAATTGCTGCTTTGCTATTTGACTTTAAACTACATATGGCAGTCTAGGCGACTCGTCTCCAACTGACCCTGTGCTTTTATATCCTACCCTAGAGATTCAGGTTCACAGGTGAGAGCTGTGGACAGACCAGGGTTAAGAAATGTATCTGTATTTCCTATGCTAGGGGTTGGTAAAGGGAATGTCTCTTTTCTGGAACTTATAGATGGAAGGACCCTGCCTTCAACTCATGTTGAGATTTACCTTCTGGGAGGCAGTGATGTATGTGTGTGTGAGTGCTAATTCCCTTCAGTCGAGTCTGATTCTGTGCAACCCTAGGGATTGCTGCCCACGAGGCTCCTCTGTCTGTGCGATTCTCCAGGCAAAAATACTGAAGTGGAGTATTTCCTTCTCCAGGGGATCTTCCTGACCTAGGGATTGAACCTGGGCCTCTTACATCTACCTGCATTGGCAGGTGGGTTCTTTACCACTAGCACTGCCTGAGAAGCCCCATGATGTATATTCACAGTTAAAGGATAACTACATTCCTTTTCTCTTTCCCCCAGTTTTCCCTCTGGCTGGGTGGAAATGTGGACAATAATTAACGAGACTTTGTGGCTATTAACCCCTCTTCCTTACGCTGATGAATTAGTATGAACCCTGGGAACGTATGGAGTCTATCCCTCCCATCCAGGCAGTGCTGTGATCTTAGACTGAGAAGGGTGGGTTTCAGCTGGTATTTGGCAACAATTGCATATTTCTTGCCTGGAAGAATTTGATAGTGACTCCAAACTTACACCTCCAGAGGAAATGGTTTCCTTTTTAGTCATACACACCCTCGGGAGAAAGATGACTGGCCAGGACAGTCTGGATCCATGGCCCTGAACCTCCCACAAAGGGTTTGGAAACAATATTGGCTGTAAATAACCTTGCTCTCACCAAATAATCTAGATATCCCTCTTGTAGCTAAACCCAGAAAGGCAAGAGGCGTCTGAATTGGCTTCAGCTTCTGGCTTCTCATATGCTCACCACTGAGGCATATAAAGAAACAGAAACAGCCTTAGAGAGTCTAAGGGCTGTTTGTCTTTAAACATCTTTTATTATCTAATTGCATTAGAGTAAAAACAGTAGTTAAAATATACCCTTGGCTGTTGTCATGAAAATCATAATAACAAATTAGCCTAAAATAGTCAGTTTTCTGTGGTTTCCAAGGATACTGCCACAGTTAGAATTGTTGCCTGCCAATCAATTTGTTTCTAATTTTTGGGGGACATTAAAACAAAACCATGGAAGGGGAAGGGCTAGAGGAAGAGTTGTTCTTGCTACATATGTGTTAGAAGAGAAGGGGGAAGCTTTCTAAAGCAGAATGTGTTGATTCTTTTCAGATCAGTTTAAGGAAAATGGCTAAACCAACTCTGGTCCCACGTAAGTGGCTTAATTGAAAGCAAAAGCTCACAGGTGCTGTTTTAAATAGTCAAAGTGGCTAAGTCCTCTAACTAACAGGACTGTAAAATCTGGCTCCTATTTTGTTTCAGTTCAGCTTTCATTTATTGGGTGCTCTGCCAACAATCTCTTATTAACTCTTATTAACTTATAGCTACCTGAGGAGGATGTATGTTACACCCTTGATTTTTGGCCCCCTAAACATCCATTCTACTTTTTTGGGGCACTAATTCCTTACTTCCTTTTAGCAAATTACATTTCCCCCATTTTATACTATCCAGTTCAACGGTAAATTAAGATGCTATAGCCGTGTTAGCACTGTGAACCCAATGAGGCCCCTCACAGTTAACCCCGGGTAGATCAATCTTCAGCCGAGCTTTATAGTTACTGAAAATTAGTTAGTATTTGTTTCGTGGCAGTTCTCACTGAGGCTATGTTCCTGGTAACTTGCCTACGTTATCTTGTTTCCTGTGCTTCTTTGTTCATTCTGTAAAGTATTAACATCCTTCTAACAAGTGTGCATTTCTGCTTACATTAGCCAGAACCCAAAAGTAATGCCAAGTGTTATTATTCTCATTTTAATTTGAGAAAACCGATGCTCAATTAAATTAAATCCTTTGTCCAAGACTAGTCAGGTGATGATGGAGTCTGAATTCAAACTCACAGTACTTCTCTCTCCTAACTCTGCCCCCACCATCTATTTCCTCTTATGTGAATTAATAACTTATTTTCCCTGGCTCTATCTCAAGTCAAGAGATATTGTCCACTTTTTCAACAGTGGAATCAAGGGTGACTCTTTGGGAAATCATTGTTCACACTTTCTCTTTCTTGATATGTTGCATTTTTATGTGTATTTGATGATTTTTCTCTGCCCGTTCTTTTCATCTGTGTAAGGGGGAGTGACAATGATTGTCTCAAGCACTGGGATCTCCCACACATTCTTTCAGGCTGTGGGAGGATATCTGTTTCTCTTCCCTTTCTTTTTCTTCCCTTCTCGTTTCTTTCTTTCTTCCAGAGTCCCTGGCCTTGAGCATCAGAATAGAAGAAGAAATAGGAATGTTTAAAGTGGAGAATATTGAAAAGAGCATGGGCTTCAGAATCAGGCAGAGCTAGGTTTACATTTCTAGCCCATGAATGTCTAGCATATTATTGGGGAAATCATGGCATAGTTGGGAGCAGTTTAAATCCACTATAATGTTTTGTTGCCAACTTAGAGACCCAGGATGATGGCCGTGTTTGGAGGGTGATGCCCCAGCTGTCTGACTGCTGCGTCTGGTCTGCCTTGATAGCACCAAGCTCCCTGGAGTGTCACTGCCTCTCCGAAGGCCCTTTGTTACTTGGAGGAAGCCAGATTGAAGCGTAGCCTCTTCCCTGCACAGGTAGATCTGCTGAGGCGTGTTGCACGCATAGCTGTGATATTACTGCTCTTGAGTTTTTGTGCCAGGTGAATCTGGTGACCAGGCTAGAGGCTCCAGGAGCTCTGAGGTTCGCCCCTCAGCCACTTGCCTTTGGTTTCTGGAATGCCGAACCCAGAGTGTTGGCCAGGCCTCCTTGGGGTCCCTTCCGGCTCCCCACCCCCCGCCATTTTTTTTTTTTTTTTTTTACTGTTTGGCTCCACAGTGAGTTAGTGGCAGCTGGTAGGGATATTATTTTATCTTATACTTTTCTTCCTGAAGTTCATTTAAGCTTCAGGTGAGTGGCTAACACCTTTCACTAGTTCTGTAGTCATGTACTATTAGATTGAATCTATTTCACTGAGGTTTTGGGAGCTGTGAGCTATAAATTTGGATTGACGCCACTTGCATTGATGATATACCTCTTAATCCAGAGTTCTTTTCTTATTATTGAGCTTGTTTCTGGAATTAGAGAAATGAATACAATTACATGCATGTGAAAAATCCTAAGACATCCCTTGCTGCTCAATTAATCCTAATTTTCCTTCCTTACCATCCTGCATTGTCCTGATCCAGGACATAAGCATCAGGATGGAAGGAAAAATGCAAATACTTAAATACACATATTTGAAGAGAGCGTGACTGTGGGTGCCAAGCAGAGAGAGGTTTAAAGTCTAGCTCCACTTGTTTCTAGCTTATTTTAGGGGGAAATTACTTTTCTTTTATGAACAGCAGTATTCTACTTTATTCTACTCTAAATTGTGATAATACATAGCTTTTGGTATTGTTTTTAGCGATAAATAATATTTATTATTGTACATTGCACAGAGTAAGCAACTCTGTGCAACTCTATGTAAGTCCAGTAGATATGTGAGTCAAGCCAAAATGTGCCAGAAACCTACGCCTCCTTTGGGCTTCCCAGGTGGTGCTAGTGGTAAAGAGCCCACCTGCAAATGCAGGAGATATGAGAGACACAGGTTGAATCCTTGGGTTGGGAAGATCCCCTGGAGAAGAGCATGGCAACCCCTCCAGTATTCTTGCCTGAAGAATCCCACGGACAGAGGAGCCTTATGGGCTGCAGTCCAAGGGGTCAACAAGAGTCGGACACAACGTCAGCAACTTGGCACGCACGCATGCACATGGGCCCTAGGGCATGCAGCCTTAAGCAGTCGCAGTTCCTGGCCCTAGAGCATGGACTCAGTCGTTGTGGCAGGAGCTTGGTTGCCCCACACCATGTGGGGTCTTCTCAGACCAGGGATATTAACTCGTGTACCCTTCATTGGCAGGTAGGTTCTTAGCCCCTGGACCACCAGGGAAGTATTTAAGAATCTCTATCCTTACTTCTTTTCCATCTGAATATGTACCAACTGCCTTACTGAGGACTGATTATATTGGATTATGTGATTACAGTGGACACACCCAGAAAATTCAGGATAATCTTCTCATCTCACCATCTTCATCTGCAGTATCTTTGAAATATAATGTAACCTATTCACAAAGTCCCAGGATTAGGACATAGACATCTTCCAGGGGTAGTATTATTTATACTTCCACAGTATGTTACCTTGTAGCAGTTTAATCCTTCTCTTGATAAAGTTAATGTGTTTTTGCCCCAGATTTACCTTGTTTAATATTAAGATCATGCCTGAAGCTTTCTTGTTTTGGTTTGCAGTTGTCCTTCTGCCGTGTCTACTTTTTGATTTTTAGACTGATCATTTGGTGTAGGTGTCTCTTACATATCACACAGAGAATTGTGACTTACTCTGTCATTCTACCTAAAAATTTGTTTTCTTTAATAGTCCATTACATCATTGTCAATATTGTCTATTTTCTTTCTTGTTTTTTGTAATTGAGAAAGGTCTGTTTGCCTTTTATTTTGCAGTCCTTTGGCTTATTCTTAATTCTCTATGTAGATACATACATTTAGTGTTCACCATTGGTCATCTAACTGAAGATTTTATCATTTAACTCCACATTCCTCAAAGTAACAGTTAGGTACAATATTTCCTGAGACTTTGCAAAGCCAAATTGCCTGTAGCTATTACTACTTGGCAAAATATAAAATTCTTGGCTCACACACTCTCTTTTCTTTAGTTGGAAGGTGTTGTCCTGGTATCTCTCTAATATCTGATGGTTAACTCAATTTTATTTCTCTCAGAATAATGTGATCTTTGTACCTCTGTGGTCTTTCTTTATCTTTCAGATTTAGTACATTTGAATTACTTTTGTGTTGAATTCTGGGGCATCATTTTTCTTTAGGCTACAGTATACTCTTACTGTATGTAGATTAGAAATCCCCTTTATTTTAGGAAAATTGGTTCATTTAATATTCGCTCTGTGCCCTTGCTTTGACTTTGTTCCTTCAGGGGTCTCAAGCCCCTGTGTTGACCACTTTGTATATTACTGTTCTGTCTCTCAAGCATTCTCCTCTTTCTTCAATGGGTTCCTTCTCTGTTGCTGTCTCTGTTCTCCTGGTCTTTCTTTGCAAGTGTATTTCTTTTTTTCTTTTCTATTTTTTTTATTTGTTGAAATCCAGTTGCTTTAGTTTCTGCTGTACAATGAAGTGAATCCACCATGTATATAAATGTATCCACTCCATCTTGGATCTCCCTCCCACTCCCCGGCCTCAGCTCTCTCAGTCATCACAGAGCGCAGAGCTGACGCCCTATGTTAGGAGCACCTTCCCACTCGCTATGTTTCACACATGGTAGTGTATATATATCAAACCTAATTTCCCAATTCACCCCCCACCACTGTGTCCACATGTCCATTCTCTACATCTGCGTCTCTAGTCTAGCCTTGCAAATCTGTACCATTTTTCTAGACTCCACATATATGTGTTAATATGCGCTGGTTTTCTCTGACTTACTTCACTCTGTATGACAGACTCTAGGTCCAACCATGTCTCTACAAATGACCCAATTTCATTTCTTTTATGGGTGAGTAAAATTCCATTGTGTACACACATATATATACACCACATCTTCTTTATCCATTCATCTGTCAATGGACATTTAGGTTGCTTCCATGTCTTAACTATTGTAAATAGTGTTCCAATGAACATTGCGGTGCATGTGTCTTTTTAAATGATGTGGTTTGTGGGGGGCAGCTTTCTTTTGTCCCTTGTTTTCTTTTAAATGTGGTTGTCATTCTTAATTTCTATTACTTTGTGTCCATTTCTCTTTTAAATTATTATCAGCTTCCACTTTACCACTTACTTTTGACTGACCATCATCTCTTTTTACATGGTTATTACTTTCCAAACTTTTTATATTTCCGTTTTGTGGTCTCCTCCTCATAGCTGAAATTCTTGATAAACTCAATTGTTGTTATTGTTCTTTTTCATGTTAAAATGTTGTTACATGTTTTCTCTACTGTATAGTGAGAGTCCTCTAAAGAAATGTCCTGCTCATTTTTAGGTGGTTCTCTTATGGTATCTATAGGTGTGTTATACCTTAAAAAAACTTATATAGAATTATTAAATGTGTTGAATTTTCCTTACCTAGCTGTTATATTAGAGAAGCTTACCTAAGTGGTTTCTTAATCAAGATTGCCTTTTTTTTCTTTTTTCTTTTCTTTTCTGTATGGCACCTTCTGCCTTAGATCCTAACCTGGTTTGAGATGGCTTCTACAACCTTTCCTGAATTTTCTAAATTCCTTTTACCAGCTGCTATTTCCAAGGAAGACTCCCACTGCTTTCCAGAGTTTCCTTCTCTCTTTTAGCAGGTGATCATTGCTGAGAACTGGCACCTCTGGGCCTCCTGGAAACTTGCTGTGTCATGTCTCTCCCCAAATGCTCATGCTTTGTTCATTCACAGCCCAGTTCACAGCAGTTCTGAGTCAGGGTTTGTCCTCTCTTTCAGTAGATAGATGTCACCGAGCGATGTGTGGAACCTTTCATGACCAGGGCCCTATCCATTTTCCCTGTCCACTTGTGACCTAATTCTGTGGCTTCTTGTGCTGTTTCTCTTGCATTCAAGAGCTTTTGAACCACTGGTCACCTAACCTGGAGGTTACAGAATTGCTCTGCCTCTTAACTTTTCCATCAATGTATTTTGGAGAAAAAATAGGAAGTTGAAAATTAAGCTTCTGCCACACTAAATTCTAAATACAGATTCTCCAAATAATGCCTTGACCTTTCATTAGAGTCAATCCATTGCTCAATATTAAAGTTGTTTTTATGAAAGTCTGTAATATTTAAGGGAAACATTACTTGCCCTCAGAGACAAACCGCAAGATCTTGATGGCTTAACACAGTAGAAGCTGATGTCTTGCTCCTGTGAAGTTCACTGGCGTGAGGGCGTGCCACAGCAGGCAAGCTTAGAGTCAGTCATCCAGGGGCTGACTTGATAGAGCCTTTGCCATACTGAACACCTGGATTCCAAGCTCACCCCAGGTCTTGGTGTTTAGTTGGAAGATGGAGTAGAGATAAAAGCTGGAGGTTCTTGTAGGAGATTTTCGTGGGCAAGTTGTGAAAGCACATATATGGCTTCTACTTTTTCCCAGTGGCCACGTTCAAGCATAGAGCCACATCTAACTGAAAGTGAGATTGAGAAATGGAATACTGTCCTCTCCCCAAGAAGAAAAGGAATTAAATCTGGTAAGGGGCTAACTTATCTTTAGCATAAAATATCTGTCTCTTTCCCCAATTTGCCAGCTTTGTCAAGACAGGGCTAGAGTTTTACTCATGATTACCCTCCACTTGTGTGCATGTGTGCCTAACCAGTTCAGTTGTGTCCGACTCTTGGCAACCCCATGGACTGTAGCCCACCAGGCCCCTCTGTCCATGGGATTCTCCAAGCAAGCATACTGGAATGGGTTGCCATGCCCTCCTCCGGGGAATCTTCCCAACCCAGGGATTGAACCTGAGTCTCCTGTGTCTCCTGCGTTGCAGGGGGATTCTTTACCACTCAACCACCAGGGAAGCCCAATCCTCCACTTAGCCTAGCTTAAATAACAGGCACAGTGAATATTTGTGCAATTTAGTGGAATTGAATTTGCATCCTGCAACTTTATCTGAATTATTTAAGAATTCTCTAATGTTGATCATAGCCAATACATGTCTACCTGGGACTTGCAATGGAAAGGGTGAAAATAAATCCAGAAAGAGATGACATATTGATAAAGTGAAACTTGGATGGAACAAATCCTTCCTTAATCTCTATAAACTGTTTCAAAATCCTGTTTTATTTTAATCTATCATGTCAAGGGACATATATGTTGAGTTAGATTAGATCAGATTGTAGTCTGTCATCTGACATGATCTTGGGCACCATCATGGAGAGAAAATCCAAGGTGACATTAGAATCACGGCTAAATTTATGCTTGGAAGGTTTCAGACAGATAAAGCAGTGTGCTTGTGTGTGTATGTTCAACATTAAAGGAACTTCCTGTCAACATCTCTAATATTCAAAGTTTTTTTGCTGTGACATTATCGTCTAACATGGTATGGCATGGCACAGAGAGTGTCACTGTTTTTAATGCTATGCATGACCTCACCATGTAACATAGGCCCACTATGGGGTAACTTCAGTGTGATGACCTCTCTCTTCAAAGACTAAATGTAAACCATAAAAGTATAGAGCTTCTCAAAGAAATTGTCACGATCTTTGGTTAGACAAAAAGTTCTTAGATACCAAAAAACACAATCTAGTAAAAAAAAAATGGCAAATTGGACATAATCAAAATGTAATGTTGGACTTCCCGGGTAGCTCACTGGTAAAGAATCCTCTTGACAAGCAGGAAACCCAGGTTTGATCCCTGGGTCAGGAAGATCCCCTGGAGAAGGAAATAGCAACCCATTCCAATATTCTTGCCTGGAAAATCCCATGGACAGAGGGTTGTATATAGATATATATATATAGCCAAGAAAAGATACCCTCCATCATTATTTATGAGGGATTCCAAGTCAAAACCACAATGGGATACCACTGTACACATATTCAGCAGATGAAAAGGACATAGAAAAACCAAAAAATTATGGAAAAAAAAATGTTTTCAAGAAATCAGAGCAACTGAAATTCTCCTATATTTTTGGTGGGAATGCAAAATGAGAGCACCACAGGGGAAAACTGTTGGATAGCTTTTCATAAAGTAAAGCATATATTTACCATATGATTCAGTGATACCACTTTTAGGTGTTTCTGTATGCTGATTGTGATGGTGGATCCATGGCTCTAAACATTTAGTAAAATTCACAGTGCTGCACAACAGTAATAAAATAAACTATGCTGTAGAATTTTTTGAAATATTTAAAAGCTTAAAAACTAGAATTTTTTCTTAAAAAAAAGAGCAAGCCCCTGATCCATGAGATGTTAGTTACCACAAGGTGACCTGTGCATTACTTCTAAAGTGATGGGGGCCTCCAGCCATTCTAGGTCCCCAAAGATGTAGATAAGATTCACAAATGTGATTATTAGGGGAAAAAAAAACAGACACATCTTCATCAGAATAGGATCACACCCCCAAATGACCCAGAGCCTTCCCTTCTGGGCCATAAACACAAGTTAGGAAGAAGGAGGACAACTTTTCTACCAAGAGATCAATTATGCTTAAATAATAGAGCTCCACCCTAAGCCCACAAACATGTCATAATCAGAGAACATTCAAGTGGTAGTGGGAGTAGCTTGGTATTTGGAGCTGCTGGCATGAGAGTATTAGGGCTATTAAATATAGCTTTCTAGCTCCGATGGAATCCATTATTTGTATTTCTGGAGATTTTTTTTTTTTTGCCTGAAACTATCAGCATGTTCAGACCCAAAGCTAATATGTGCATTATGACTTTACTGGGTTTCAAGACTTTTTCTCATTAAAAGACATTGATGTTGATTAAAAATTTTCACCAAATATCAAGTCCTGTTGCCATGGAATAATTTTTGGCTCCCATAATGGTAACCAGGGATTCCAAGATAATCATTCAAATTAATTCAAATAATTTGGAATGGAAAAGTTGATGGAGAAAGCAGGTTGCTTGAGGTGTCAAAATAGGCACCTACTGCCATTCTCACCTCCCCTTCCTAGCCCTTTCTCCCAAAAGGCAGCGGCTGCAAAGAGAGGTGCCCAGCCCCTTCTTGCCCTGGTCAGTGCAGGGCCTGTCTCCTGTGGCCCTCCCCTTCTCCTGTGACCAGCCCCACAGGAGACGGGTCAGCTCAGGCTGGGGCTACAGGCGATCTTCAATGTCTTAGCTCTTCTTCAGCCCGGACATTTGGTGGGACCTCTGCTGTCCTGAACTTGACCTAGACTTGAGATACAGTCCTCCCTAGCTGAGTATTTTGGGGCTTCCCTGGTGGCTCAGTGATAAAGAATCCGTCTGCCAATGCAGGGGCCTTGGGTTCAACACATGAATCGGGAAGATCCCTGGAGGAGGAAATGGCAACCCACTCCAGTATTCTTGCCTGGAAAAATCCCATGGACAGAGGAGCCTGGTGGGCTACAGTCCATGAGGTTGCAAAGATTCGGACACAACTTAGTGACTAAACAACAACAAAGTAGAGTGTTTTAGACCCTTGTCTTCGGGTTATCGCCCGTCTTGTGATGAGGGTGTGACCCCACAATGCACCCTTCTGCCTCTTCCTGCTGTTTGCATGCATGCTCAGTCACTCAGTCATGTCTGACTCTTTGTGACCACATGCACTGTAGCCTGCCAGGCTCCTCTGTCCATGGGATTTTCCAGGCAAGAATATTAGAGTGTGTTGCCATTTCCTACTCCAAATCCCAGGCAACCTGATCTCTGAATCACTTTCTCCCCTTAACTAGCAAAACTTTTCCTACCCTGTCTCAGGTACTGTTTGAATTCTTTAGGAATAATGATTGATCTGGGCTCCAGTCTAATTACTCACATGGAACTGAGCAGAGAGTTCTGCTCTAGACAGCACACTGTTGGGACAGCTTGAAAAATCTCTGTAAATATCCTTTTGGGGATGGATGGAGGGAAAGAGGGAAAGCTCTGAGTCCTAGTACTGAGCTCAACACAGTCCCATATGTTGCTTCATTGCAGTAATGAGGGTGTAGTCAGGGACTTTCAAGGCCCTCACCAGAGAGGATGTCAACTTCTCATGTAAAACTGCATCTGGGAAGGTACTTGATCCCTGAGGCCAGCGGCTGCTCCCATCCTCCAGCCACGTGAATATGGGCTGCTGATGAACTCCAGCAGCCTCCCCTCTGTGGTGAACTGACCTCAACCAACAGAAAACTGGCTTACTGCTGGAGGTGATGTCCTGCCTCCAAATACAGGGGCAACCAGTGGGCATGAATGAGTGATATGGAAATTCACAACCCAAGCCCGCAGTCTTGTGATTTACACTTTATGACTTTATCGCAGGTCACAAGCTTGTTTGGTTCTTTCTCCATGCAGTTCCTTTTCCCATTACTCTTAAAGGTTTTTCCTGAAGGACATTTCCCTCAGCAAATCTTGTGAACTCACATTTTTACATCAGGCTCTGCTTTCTCAGGGAGCCCTGACAAATACAACTCCTTGCAGCTGCTGCCAGCATTTACCTTCTCCAGCCTTGACGTTCATGCCTTTTCTGCTGCCATAGTTGTGAACAGCATGTTACTCCTGGATGTGGTCTGTTTGTCTTTCCTCTGGGTCAGATCTAGTCCCCTCAGGAGGTATCTCACTCAGACCAACCCAGACTCAAAGACAAGGTAATCTTCAGAGACCACGTGGAGAAGTCCAAGGAAGAGGTAAAGGAGGCATTCTTCATTTTCAAGAGCAAGAAAAGAGAGGACATGAAACAAGTCTTTGTGGATAAACCCAGAGAATAATCAGCACGTCTAGGAGCTATTCTGGAAGGTATCAATCCTGAGAGAAGATGATCTCAATGCAACATATAGAGAAAGGCTCTTGGTAGGCAAAGAAGATGTGCAGTTCCTTACAAATAAAAATATATCACGATTCCTTTTACATAAGGCACAGCAGGCTGAGATTGTCTTAGGTTATTATTTATTGTGGATCCCTTCAAATCTCCACAAATCATCACTGATCCTTTAAGCTAGGCAGCCCTTCCAGATGAGATTTTTATTGATCTCTTTCCTTCCTCTTTCTCTGCTTCCAAACAAAATGTTCCTTCTCACCCTGTGCATCTTGGTTGTTGTATTTTAAGCCTTTTCTAAAGTGCTATATGAGTTTTGTATTCCTTACCCTTACATTCATCTGGACTTTCCTGAGTATGTTGTAATGACATATTTAGTACAGTGTGTGCTTAACTGTAACTTGATAGGTCATTGGGGGAACCTAATTATTGGCTTGTACATATGTTTAAGAGACATCATTTAGATCAGAATCCACATAGCATTCTTCATGTTACCCTCCCTATTAGAAAACAGAAGACAGTGAGAGAAAATCCAGCATAAAAAACCAGGAAAATATGTTAGTAGGTTGGAGGCAGGTCTTCTCTGGAGGAAGATGTGTGGGAAAGAGAAAAGGAGGAGAGGTTCAAAACCTGACATATCAGCAAGCGAGAAGCAGGAAACCTCAGCCAGTTATTACCCCAGTGACCAATACTCAAGAATTAAAACAAATATGGAGTTTCAGATTCCATTTTTCCAACTGCTAACATGCTGTCTAGACCACTTTAGTATCCATCTTCAACAGCAAGAAGATTATGAGTTTATGAGTATGTTTTTATGGTTGTCAACTCTTCATAATTATTGTGATAGAAGTATTTTCTTTTTCCTATATAAAAGGAATTAGTTCATCATTTGCAGATCAACAGAATTTGGAGAGATATTTCAGCAAAACAGTTGCATTATAATATCATTAATATATATCCTCATTACAGAAGCATAAATGTGCTTAATGAAATAATTACTCCAAGGTGGACGTTGATCAGGACCATAGATAGAATGATCAGCACATATGCTTTGCTTGACTAGTGAATGAAAGAGGAAAAAAAAATTATATATATATATATATATGTATTTGTTGTTGTTCAATCACCTAGTCGTGTCCGACTCTTTGCAACCCCATGAACCGCAGCACCCCAGGCTTGTCTTTTCCTCACCATCTCCCAAAGTTTGCCCAAGTTCATGTCTATTACTTCAGTGTTACCATCCAACTATCTCATCCTCTGATGCCCTTCTTCTCCTTCTACCATCAATCTTCCCCAACATCAGGGACTTTTCCAGTGATTCAGCTGTTCACATCAGATGACCAAAATATTGGAGTTTCAGCATCAGTCCTTCCAACCAGTATTCAGGGTTGATTTGCCTTAAGATCAACTGGTTTGATCCTGCTGTCCAACGGACTCTCAGGAGTCTTCTCCAGCACCATAGTTGAAGGCATCAATTCTTTGGCTCTCAGCCTTCTTTACCATCCAGCTCTCGCAACCATATGTGACCACTGGGAAGACCATAGCCTTAATTATACAAACCTGTGTTGGCAGAGTAATGTCTCTGCTTTTCAGCACCCTGTCTAGGTTTTGTCATTGCTTTCTGCCAAGAAGCAAACATCTTCTGATTTCATGGCTGCAGTCACCACCCACAGTGATTTTAGAGCCCAAGCAGAGGAAATCTGTCACTGCTTCCACTTTTCCCCTTCTATTTGCCATGAAGTAATGGAGCCAGATGCCATGATCTAAGTTTCTTTAGTATTTAGTTTTAAGTTGGCTCTCCTCTTTCACCCTCATCAAGAGTCTCTTTAGTTCCTCTTCGCTTTCTGCTCTTAGAGTGGTATCATTCACATATCTGAGGTTGTTGATCTTTCTCCTGCATATCTTGATTCCAGCTTGTAACTCATCCAGCCCAGCATTTCTCATGATGTGCTCATCGTGTAGGTTAGACAAAGAGGGTGGCAGCAGACAGCCCTATCGTACGCCTTTCTCAGTCTTGAACCAATCAGTTTTTTGCTACAGGGTTCTAACTGTTGCCCTCCACACACCTCTGTCCATGGGGTTTCCCAGGCAAGAATACTGAGTAGGTAGCCATTTCCTTCTCCAGGGGATCTTCCCAGACCAGGGGTCGAATTTGTGTCTCCTGCATTGGCAGGCGGATTCTTCCCGAGAGAGCCACCAGGGAAGCCCTCTAGCATCCATAGCAGCAAACTAAATCACATTTCCTTTTATTATCTTTTCCTCCTTACTCGACCCTCCCCTGTTCTCACTTCTTTTCCCTGGGCCACTCCTGAGTAGTCTCTGGACACAAGTTCTTGCTAACAGGGATTGAGCAGAAGTGAGAAGAAAAGGAGAAAGTGATTTCACAAAAGCTAAAGGAATGGACAAATTTCAAGAAAGAGACAGTGATCAATAGCATCAAGAACTAGAGAGAGGTCAAATAAAGTGAGAATTGAAAAGAATCAAATTTAGTAGTTGTAAAGTTAAGGTAACCTTGGAATAGAACTGTCAATGCAATGAAGAAGGTAGATTTTTCTTATGTTTTTGAAATTTGCTCAAAACTTCTATTCCTCTAGTTTTGAGCTACAAAATTCCTTTAAATTTCCATTTATAGGCTATAAACTTTAACATTTTTGATCCACTCAGAGAAGTCATCTGTTCAATATTTCAGTAATTGTGAAACATAATTTAACCATTTTCTTTTTGTCTCCTACATTTTATTTTTCCCCTTTTATGATAAAAACATGCCACTTTCTCAGGAGTTTTTCACCAGCCCACTTCTCTGACCTTATCTTATACTCCCTTCCAGCTCCTTTTTTAAATCTGTGAACCCCTAAGTGTTTGATTCCTCTGACTTTACACAGCAAACAATGACTAACTTCCAGCCTCATCAAAATTGGTTTTCTTGCCTTTCTTTGAGCATATAAGCCATGCTTTCCTTCAAGGTATTATCAGTAAGCCTCCCTAAATTCTGGAGTTTGCTGTGCAAGTTAGATGGACATTAAAGGAAGCAAAGGTACATTATTAATAATTTTGGTTCGTTTTGAACAACAATGAAGGTAGTAAAAATCTTGTCATTCATTAAAGGAATGGCACACTCAATAAGAATAAAAATTATTTTGTGGGGATGGGAAAGGCAGCCTCTTTAGGATTTTGTTTTAATCTTTAAGTTCACATAGTTTTTAATCTTCACAGTGTCCCAGGTGTTTTATATCAATGTGTGATTCATCCATGAATGCCTGGCATACCCTCTTCTCTGCGTGTACACAGTCATTTCTATTGGCAATATGGGTAATTATTCTGATTATTGTAAGTGGTTCTGCTCAATAAACTGTTATCCAGTTTATAATAAACTGAATAATTTTCTGGGCACTCAGAGTGTGAAGTGAAGGGTATTCTGTGAGGAATCTCAAGATTGTTTTCTCTAAAGTCAAGATGGTGTTTTAACCTTGGGAGTGGGTGATTGTGACAGAGAGGTCTTGGGGGCTTCAGGCATCCTGTTAATGTGCTGATCCTTCATCTGAGTGCTGATCACATAGGTATGTTCCATTTTTTAAATTCAGTCAGCTTTATAGTTCTTATACATTCACGTATGTATCTCATTCTGCAATAGAAAGTTCAACAATTTAAACAACAAAAATGAAAGCATAATGTTATCAGATGTAAGTGTAGACAAATTCTTTTCAGAATGTAGGAGTCTTTTTAAATCGTCACTCATAAAGCAGAAATCAGTTCAGAAATAGTTGATTACGTTGACTGCAGAAAGAAAACATACTAAACAATGTCAAAAGATAAATGTCATTGGAAAATATGTTCGCAACTCACATCACAACAAATGTCCAATCTCCTAGTTCATAAAGAACTTGTAGAAATCAGAGCAGGTGTGGGGTCTGCAC
Source organism: Muntiacus reevesi (assembly GCF_963930625.1). Classification (NCBI taxonomy): domain Eukaryota; kingdom Metazoa; phylum Chordata; class Mammalia; order Artiodactyla; family Cervidae; genus Muntiacus; species Muntiacus reevesi. Next base: position 68,643,733 of record NC_089252.1, read on the forward strand.
AGTTAATATTATCCTGGGGCAGCGAAATACTTGTCTCCTGACCTAGGACCAGCTGTTATTACCCACTGCTTTGGAGTATAAACTTGGGAGATCTCAGAGGAGGCAGTCTGCTTGTGCCCTCTTGGACTCCAGGCCAAGAATCAATCTAAGTGCCCTACTGGACAGATGACAAAGAGGCTTTTCTGAAATAAAATCTTTAAACCTTTCTGTGTGTGAGAATCCTCAGCACTAGGGACCCTTCAGAGCAGAACAAAGCTGTCCATCTGAAATGGTTTATGTGTTTACCCACAGGACACCAGCACCACAGAACATCAGAATACCCTAATCACGTCAGACACTAACAGACTAAATGTTATTTATCTTCTGTTCATTTTCTTGATTAGAAAGTAAATTATGTTCAAGATGGAACATTTGGAAAAACTGAAAGGTAAATTAAAAAAGAAAATTCATTATCCTGTAGCCAACTAGGGCTATGTGCTTTCAGAAATCCCCTACAAAATTTTACCAAAAATTGTAATTATCTGATATAAAAATTTCATGTCTTCCTTAGTTGCTTAACAACGTACATTGAAGCATATTCTCATATCTTTAAATAGTCTCAAAGAGTAGAATATTTTTCAGTGACTTTGCAGTATTTCATTATATGAATGCATGCTAATTTATTCTCAGTTTGTATTGGCTACTCATTTTTCAATGCTAATAGTCTGTTAATAAAAATACCAGTATAGATGATAGTGTTGCTTATATTATGGTTGATACTGATGTCTGCCTTCCTGGGTTGGAGAGTTATATGTGGGAATGTACAGAAAAGACCCTCCTGTTCTCTGGCTCATGGAGATACCATTCTGTGCCAGGCACTAATATAAACGGGGTTACATTTTCTTTTTTAATACTCAGTTTCTTAATATCTTCCACATGCTTCCATTTTTTTAACCCTAATCTTAGAAGTTGGTTTTTATGTAAACTAAAAGAGTCAGTTTGAGGACTTGCCTGGTTGTCCAGTGGTTAAGCCTCTGTGCTTCCACTGCAGGAGGCATGGGTTTGATCCCTGCTTGGGGCCTGCATGCTATGCATTGTGGTCAAAGAAAAAAAGACTAAAAAGGTCAATTTGGTTGCAAATTGGTCTATATTTACATAGAAAAGTGAGAAGTAAAACTCAAAGTATGTGGTGACAAGTAAGACATAATCTAGTAGCACTATATTAAAATACAAAAGATAATGATCAACTTAAATCATGAAATGGCATTTGTGTCCCATAAAGGGAAAAGAAGATGGACTGAGCTTTAAAAAGCTATTTGAAGAAATAATAACTAAAGTAGTTCTAGGAATAGACTACCATATAACCCAACAATCCCACTATCAGGAATATACTCTGAGAAAATCATAATTGAAAGAGACACATGTACGCCAACATTCATTGCTGCACTTTTTACAATAGCTAGAACTTGGAAGTAACCTAGATGTCCATTGATAGATAAATGAATACAGAAATTGTGGTACATATAGACGATGGAATATTGTTGTTCGTTCGCTAAGTCATGTCTGACTCTTTGTGACCCCATGAACCCCAGCACACCAAGCTTCCCTGCCCTTCCCCATCTCCCAGAGCTTGTTTAAACTCACGTCCATCGAGTCGGTGATTCCATCCAACCATCTTGTCCTCTGTCGTCCCATTCTCCTCTGCCCTTCAATCTTTCCCAGCATCAGGGTCTTTTCTAATGAGTTGGCTGTTCACATCAGGTGGACAGAGTACTGGAGCTTCAGCATCAGTCCTTCCAGTGAATATTCAGGGTTAATTTCCTTTAGGATTGACTGGTTTGATCTCCTTGCAGTCCAAGGGACTCTCAAGAGTCTTCTCCAGCACCACAGATCAAAGGCATCAATATTATTCAGCTATAAAAAAGAATGCATTTGAATCAGTGCTAATGAGGTGGATGAACCTAGAGTCTGTTATACAGAGTGAAGTACGTCAGAAAGAGAAAGACAAATATTGTATATTAACCCATGTGTATAGAATCTAGAAAGAAGGTCCTGATGAACCTATTTGCAGAGCAGCCGTGGAGAGACAGACATAGAGAAGAAACTTGTGGACACAGCGGGGGACGTAGAGAGTGGGACAAATTGAGAGAATAGCTTGGAAATGTGTACATTACCATATGTAAAGCGGATAGCAAGTGATAATTTGCTTTGCAAACCAGGGAGCTTAACCCAGTGTCCTGTGATAACCCAGAGGGGTAGGATGGGTAAGGAGATGAGAGGGTGGTTCAGGAAGGAGGGGACGTATGTATGCCTGTGGCTGAGTTGTGTCGATGTGTGGCAGAGGTCAATGCAATATGGTAGAGCAGTTGTCCTTCAGCATTTGTATTTTGTTCTATACTTCTCAATATTGTATAATTATAATCTTTGATGATTAAAAAAAAAGAACAAGGGGTAAAAACTATTTGAAGAAATAATGGCTAAAATAGCCCACATTTTTGAGAGATATAAGCCTATAGATTCAAGATGCTCAGCAAACTTCAAACAGGAAAAATGCAAAGAAATCAACACCAAGATATATTATTTAAAAAATGGTCAAAGACCAGAGGCAAAGAAAAATTCTAGAAATAAGCTAGAAAGAACATGCCTCAGTTATAAATGAATAATGTTTCAAATGAGTACAGAATTCTCATAAAAACGGATGGAGTCTGGAACAAAGTTAAATAGCATTTTTAAGATTGCTGAAAAAAAAGAATGGTTCACCTATAATTTTATATGCAGAAAAAATATCCTTCAGTAACAAAGCTGAAATAAATACATCTTAGATGAAGGAAAGCTAAAAGAAGTCCTTGCCATAGATATACTCTACAAAAGATGACTAAAGGAATTTCTTTAGACAGCGGGTAAATGACATCAGAAAGTAGGAAACTAGGAACATCAGCAATAAGAGAAGAGAAATTTTAAAAAGATAAATTTCTAAATATATGTAATAGAACTCTTCTGGAGTAATTTAACATGTGGATGACAGTTGAGAACAAAACTGGAAGACTTCTCCTGGAGCTTTTTCTGTTCGTGTTCATGAGTATTTCTGCATTTAGGGCTGCTTTGAATGCAGGCCAAGGATTACCAGAGTCAAGTGAGGGGTGGTAAACTGACTCTCGTTTCAGAGATATTTTGGAATAAAGTTTTCTTTTTCGATTTGGCTGTTATTATTTACTTTTCAGAATTCCCTGCCTTCTCTCTAAGTATAGTGTCATTCCTATAATTAAAACTAATCAAACTCAGTTTAGATTAGACTCTAAACTGGTGTCTTATCTTTTTCCCATCGTGCCATGATGCTTTTTTCCAAGGCTTACCATGAATGAAGATCTCCTTCCTTATTTAAGTGAAACTAGCCATAATCCTTTCCATCGTCCAAAGGTTTAATTTCAAATTTCCTGAAGTTTGTCTAAGTTAATCAATAATATCATCTTTTATCTAGTCTTATGCATTATTTTGGAGTCCCTAAAACCAAAACTCTCAGGACCTCACTACTTCTTTCTTGTAATACAGTGAAACAGAGGCAAAGGGCCAGTGCTGTCTGAGCAATTGCTCACTCAGTTGCCCTGTCTCACAAAACTGTCCTAAGCTGCTTGTCTGAGTTGTTTTGTGTCTGATGGAATACAAAAGGTTTATTAAGTGCTGTTAGCAGAGAAAACCTTTATTCACACCTACTAAAATTATCCATCACAATTTGGTATGTTAAAAATCTTATCAAAGAGCTTCCCAAACCAGCGAGCAAGATTAAGTTGGAAAAGTGAGTGGAACATCAACCTACCCTGCTTCATATTCCGACACAACCTAACCCACCCTATTTATTATATAATATTTATTATTTATGATATAATTATTTATTATATTAATTTTAATATAATAAATAATATAATATTATTTATATATTATACATATATAATTATATATATTATATATAATAATATAATAAATATTATATATTTATTATATAAATAAATATTTATTATTTATGATATAAAAACTAAAGAACACATTTATTTTTTGTCTGTTTATAAAAGTAACTAGAGAACATATAATTTGTTTCGTCTCCAGATTTTGCTCATAACAAAGTTAGTAATCCCTTATGACTTTGGTAAATTCTCCATCTTTCTTTACCTCTATGCCCCGACTTTGTAACTCCTCAAGAGCTGAAATTATTTTCCTCACAGTTTAAATCCAGCCTGGCCCTGGGACTTGCATTGGCCCATGGAATGTGGTGGGTGGAATGCCTTGCCAGTTCCAAGTCTGGGCCAAGAAGCCTTGCATGCTTTGGTTCACTCCTGGAGAAACTTGCCAAGCTGCCATGCTAATTAGCCCGAGCTGGCCTATAGGATGATGAAGTGCCGTGTGGACTAGAGGTGAGCCATCCAAGCTGAGCCCTGTCTCCACTGGACCTAGTGGGGACTGCAGACTCATGAGTGGGCCCAGCCTTGTTAGCTGAGCCAGGCTCGGATCAGCAGAATTACCCCGTCACCTTATAGACATCAAAGCATTAATAAAGGGTTGTTGAGTGAAATCACTTTGTTTGGGCTGGTGTGTTATACCACAAAGCCAAACTGACACATGAGAAAAGAACTGCTTCTGTCTATCGACAGGTCTCTCCCTTCCTTCACAGACACACACACACACACACACACAGACACACACAGACACACACACACACACACACACACACACACACACACACGGGGGGTGGAGGGAGTGGCGGAAACAGGGTGTTTCTACCAGAGCTGCATCCAGAAATCCTGCTCTGCGGTTCCTAAGCAAATGGATGGCCATCCCAGCACCTTTAGGGGCCTGTCAGCAAGTATGAGCTCAGCTTGAGGAAGCTGAGAAGTGTTTTCATACATTCTGTGGCCCTCATTCTGCCTCTGCAGCCATCACTGACATCAGAACACCACAGTATATGGATCCCCATCTTTAGCGCACATTTTCCTTTCAAGGGAAAAAAAAAAAAAAGGAGATTGACTTTCACAGAATGACTCTTTTGATGTGAAGGAGAAAAAGAAGCCTGCAATTGAGATGATGCAAATAGTGCCGTCCGGACTCCCATTTTTGTATTCTCAGCCCTAATTAGCTCTTTTGGAGCAGATTGTTTGCAGTGAGCTCCAGAAAATTGAGTCTGATTTACTCAAGGCAAACAGGGTTCAGTTGTTAACCTTTCCATCTTTAATGAGGCAGCATCTTAAGGATGAACAACAGTAAACAAGGAAGCTTGTCAATAAGAATCAAGACTGTGCCAGGATGCAATTTTATACCAAAAGCAAATCTCTGGAGAAAAGTAACTTTTCTGGCATGAAGTGACAGTGTGGGAAATGCTATAAAAGAGTATCATTCCAACTCCCAAGTGAATCATTCAACTTTGGAATGTCTAATATTGAGAGACACATGGACACATGTGAAGCCAACAGCGTCCCCATTCTGCAGGAGAAGGTGAGGGATAAAATGGTAGACAGAACAATGTGGCAGTGGGGTACCTGCCTTCATAGAAACCTGAAGGTGTTTTGCTCAAGTTGTGGGTTTTCAATCAAGCTGACTCATTTGAAAAGACTCTGGTGCTGGGAAGGACTGAAGGCAGGAAGAGAAGCAGGCAACAGAGGATGCGATGGAGGATGTGAGCAAACTCCAGAAGATGGTGAAGGACAGGGGAGCCTGGCATGCTGCAGTCCACGGCATCGCAGAGTCGAACATGACTTAGTGGCTGAACAACAATATACTCTAAGACATGAACTATGTCATTAATAAAACAAGTGGTCAGAGTGAGATGTGGGAGCCTGTGCAGACACTTTTGCATCTGGTGAGAGAGTCCTATGTTCTGCACTTGGTAAAAGTCTATAGCCAGTCCTAACTGCTTCTTGGGCTCTTATAGCTGAGCTTTCTGCACTGAAGCACTTACCCTTTGCTGAGTACGATGCACTTTGTTATCTCTTATTACATTTTCCTCTTTATTGGGACTACCTTTCCTGACTTTAATGGTCTGGCAAATTCTGCTAATCCTTAAACTTCTAATCAAATCATCACCTTATTGAAAGAAAATGGATCCCTGTTTCATTTCTGTTTCCCAGGCACATTTTCCATTTGGGGTTCCCCAAAGACTCAAAACCACTGACAGGCAACAACTGGGCCTTCATTCTGTACCTGTAGCTCCAAAATCACAGCTGTTTGGAATACATTCAGAGGAACATATGTACCTTCTATAAATCCCAGACCATTATTTTTCTCCATATGTATGCAGAGAAAAATCTGCATAGAGAACAGGCACTCACCAAAAAGCAATAAAAACCTATTTTTACTTTTAAAAAAATCATAGTTCCTGGGACAGTCTTATACACAGGGTATAAATTCAGATTCTGCTTCTTGATTGTTTGAGGATATGAAGTCTTGTATTGATTACAAATAACTGGCTACAGTTATTCCTGCCCTATCAATACCCCTTTGCTCTGTGACTTTGCACTTCTCTCAGTAAGATGTGAAGTCTGTTTTCCTGCTGTTTGAATCTGGGCTAAACTTGGAGCTTGCTTCACTAATAAAACGCAGTGGAAGGACTTGAATTCTTGTGCTTGCTCTCTTGGGAAGTTGCCCAGCTATTCTGTAAGTGATCTTGAGTGAGCCTTCTGGAAGATGAGGGATGACATAGACCAGAAGACATCTCAGCTGGGGCTGTCTGAGTCTTACCTGCTCATTAGCCCTGGAGATGACCTTGCAGCTGAACACATATGCATGATTAATGCAGATGAGACCAGAGAAGCCATCCAGCTGAACCCAACCCAAATGGCTAATCCACTGATAGGCAACTAAATGAATGTTATTTATAGTCACTGTGTTGTTTTTTTTTTTTAATTTTTATTTTTTAACTTTTTATTTTATATTAGATTATATATGATTAATAATAGTTAATAGTTGTGGTAGTTTCAGATAGATAGCAAAGGGACTCAGCTGTACACATAACTGTATCCATTCTCCCCCAAACTCCCCTCCTGTTCAGGCTGCCATATAACATTGAGCAGAGTTTCCAGTGCTATATAGTAGGTTGTTTTGAGATGGTTTTTACAAACTGATGTAAGTAGTCAAATATACAAATCTTGGTCTCTTCTTCCCTAGATGAGCCCTGAAGGTTTTTTCTTGACTCTTGGGCTGATCAAGTATCTTCCCCTGTTCCTGGGCTTCCTGAATTGCTCCCTCTTTTCTTTCCCAGAGGACATTCAGCATCTTAAATCCCTCTGCTCCTTCAGTCTCTGACCCACAGTTTAGCTTTCAGGTTCTGTTCTCTACTGTGTTTCAAACTGTGGTTTTTTCTTTCTCCATGTACACTGTCACTGATGGTTTCCAATCTATTAGAATACAAGAGAGGGATAAATGAAAACTGACTATCCTGGGCCAAATAAATACAAGACTTATTTTCCCATTGCCAAGTATTTTATGCTAAAAAACAGAAGAGAAAAAAACAAAATAAAACAACAGTTACAAACTCCCCAATTCTTGGCTTTCATTTGCATTGCAACTGTTATTCTGGCTGGTCTTGTATTTTGCCCCAGGAGGAGTTGGTAAAATATGGTCTTATTCCAGGAAGGCAATGAGGTAAGAGATAAAATGCATACTTGCCACATTGTAACCATTTTGAGTCATTAGAAGAAAGTGATTTTCATTTAATATGATTCCCCTTTCCTTGACACCCTTCACCCCAACCAGTAGGCAGAAAGAAGTTGTGGTGAATCATTGAACTTTACACTCAAGGCTGTGCTGTTCCAGAGTGGAAGCAACTTGGCCTCTTTCAGGTCCTACAAATCCATCAAAAAAGAAAAATGCATTGTGTTTATCCATAAATACTTTATATTTTGATAGTGACAAATCGTCCTCCAAGAAATATCAAGAAGTACCTTCCTGTGTATTAATATTAATTTCTTCACCTTATAATAGCATAGATATATTATCTATGGTGAAACAGATTACCAGCCCAGGTGGGATGCATGAGTCAAGTGCTCGGGCCTGGTGCACTGGGAAGACCCAGAGGAATCGGGTGGAGAGGGAGGTGGGAGGGGGGATCGGGATGGGGAATACGTGTAACTCTATGGCTGATTCATATCAATGTATGACAAAACCCACTGGAAAAAAAAAATAACTAAATAAAATTTTTAAAAAAATATTGTAAATTAGCCCCAACTAATAAAAATAAATGAAAAATATAATAGCACTGATTTTTTCCTCAAATTTTTATTATGTGGAAATATATATAACATACAATTTGCCATTTTAAGCATTTTAAAGCTACCGTTTTGTGGCATTAGTTATATTTACAATGCCCTAAAACTATTGCCATTATGTTTCCAAAACTTTTTCATCACCCCGAACAGAAGCTCTGTAACTACTGAATAATACTCCTCATTCCCACACTACCCTAACCCCTGACAATCTCCACCCTACTTTCGCTCCGTACGAATTTACCCATTCTCAATATTTAAGTTAATCTTGCAATATTTGACTTGTATCTGGCTTATTTCACTGAATATACATTTTCAGGATTCTTTGATGGTATAGCATGTATTACAACTTCTTTCCTTTTTATGGCTGTGCAACTTTCCATTATATGTATATACCATATTCTGTTTAGTCATCTGTTGATGGACACCTGGGTTGTTTCACATATTGGCTGTAGTGAACAGAGCTGCAATGAATATTTCTGTACATTTTGAGTCCCTGAATTCAATTCTTTGGTGTATTCTTAAGAGTGTGATTGCTGAGTCTTATGGTAATTCTATGTTTAGCTTTCTAAGGAACTACCAAACTCTTTTTCACAGGAGCTGCATTTTGCATTCCTACTAGCAAGGGGTGGGGTCCTAAATTGTCCACATCCTCACCAACATTTACTTCCACTTTTTAAAATTATAGTGATTCTAGCAGGTTCGAAGTGGTGTTTCACTGTGTTTTCTTTGCATTTGTCAAAGTGTTGATTTTTTTTTTCATAATCAGCTTTTGATTTTATTGTCTCTTGTTTTTCTACTTTCCATTAATTTATTTCTAATGTTTATTACTTCCTTCTGCTAACTTTGAGTTTAGTTTCTTCTTTTTCAATAAAGAAGATTGTGTATGCTCTGTGCACTTGAAAATGTGTATTCTACTGTAGTTGAGGGGAATATTCTATATATGTCTGTTAGGGCTAATGATTTATAACATAGTGTCAGGTTTTCTACTTCCTTATTGATTTTCTGTCTAGAAATCAACCCATTATAGAAAGTATGGGCATCAAGGTCTCCAAATATTATTTTAGAAATGTTTATTTCTAAATTCTGTTGTAATTCTCTCAATATGTATTTCATATATTTTGAGACTCAGTTATTTTGTGCATGTATATATTTATAATTGTTGTATCTTCTTGAAGAATGGATTACTGAAGGCTGTCCCGATCCATTTACTAACTGGCTTTGCCAGACTATGTTTGCAAAGACTGTATTCCTTGTCATTTGAGGTCACTGATGTCTCTTTACTTTCTCTTGTGTTTAAATAGTGTTTGACAGAAAATTTCTTGAGTATCAGGAGCTACACAGAGAAAGAAGTAAATTTATGGTAGTACTTATTGCCTATCTAGAGGGTGAAAAAACTATCTCATTGTTTTCATTTTATTTCCTTGGTAATTTGTACAGTTGTATTTTCTTAAGTTTCCTAAGTAACTTTGCCAGGGACTTAGGTTTTTAAATTTTTTTCATTTACAGAATTTCTTCAAATATCATTCATATAAATTATTTATTACATATATTGAGATTATATTCTCAGACCCACCAATTTTATTCTAATATTATTTTATGTATGATAAAATTCATAAAAGGATTTTATGACTTTTCTGAAATTAAACTTAAGAATATTTTTCCTAAGACCTTGCTTAATAAGTCCTTTCCTATATTTTCTATAATAAATTAATTTCTTATGCATTAGCTTATTAAATATTCCCTATTAAATACTGTTTAAATAAACACATTTTTATTAAAGTAGTAAATGAAATATTATTTATTTGCATTTTCATTCCTTTGTGTCATACTCTTGGTTTTGTTCAAAGTATGCTTTTTAATATTTTTTCATCTTTTTTTCTGGAATTCCATTTCAGCTTAAACTAAAACCTGCTTATAGTGATTATGGGTTTATGGTGGGTTAAGTGTACTGTGTGAGTCCCCAGGAGGTGGTAACCAAAAAGAGCATGTTCTTTGCTCTCTCAGGATGTCACAGCCCATCTTGACTTTCTGGCTTCTCCCACACGAATATCCACATCACTGCCCAAAGCTGTCAGTTACAAAAGTGGGAAAGACCAACAGCTATAAATTTAGTTCCGTGAAGAAATACCTTGATGGTTGTTCTCAGCATACTTTTCTGCCTCTCATACCTTTTACTCTGACGTGACAAACCCTAGAAGTGCTCCTGCTTCAACAGCTGGCCTTTCTCTGTGTTCCTTGATCAGTGGTCTTCATTATCAAGATCCTGCGTCGGTAAGATCCCCTGGAGCAAGAAATGGCAACCCACCCCAGTATTCTTGCCTGGAACATTCAGTGAGCATAGGAGCCTGGTGGGCTACACAGTCCATGGGGTTGAAAAGAATCAGATGCAATTGAGTGCGCACACACACTTTTATCAAGCTAATTCTTCCTGCATTTTCCTTTCAAGGACTCTTCAGCAAGTGTGATTCACTGAAGAAACTCTTTATTGTTCACTGCTAATGTTATAATTCTGCTTTCTCTAATAAAATTTTTATGTCTCCTCTAGGGAAGTAAATGATAGAGGCATGTATTCTCAGACTATTACCCTAATCTAATTTTCTATGTATATTTTTGTTCTCACTGTATATTTTTATAATAAGATTTTGAGGCCATTTGAAAGATTGCACTTAGTAAAAGATGATAAAAGTACATAAAGACATGGAAATAGGGGAATTAGTAAGAATAAGAAAAACAAAAAAGAAAAGAAAGCAAGAAAGTTTGATATTTTGGCAGGATCTTTGTCTGGCTTAGGGAGCCAATTTTGACTTATTCAGAGGTTAACTTTTTCAGGGTTGGTTTTCATAGTCACTAGAACCTCTTGAGTAGAATGATGCTTAGCCAGATTTTCCAGATGATACACATCTCCCTTGAGAATGGGAAAGTGGTGGTTCTCACTGTGGTCAGAACTTCATTCTACAAGGATGGAGTCACTGACAACTGGGCATTGAAAGGAAGACTGTAGGAATCACGTCTGCCTGGAAACATACAACAAGGTCTCCTCATTGGTATGGTCTGTGTGAATCCTTTGGTTTTTCCATAACTGTCCATGATAAAACTACCTAAACCACTTAATATAAAACTCTCCTTTACAATAGAGGAGATAAAACTATGAATCTTAAAAAAATAAAAAAAACTATGAATCTTATGTCCCTATTATACAGAAAACTCAATTTCATGATAGAAACGTAAGCTAGAAATAAACTAATAATTCAGAATTTGACTCTTCCTGAAAACAAAAACACTTGATGTTTCAGAGACAAATCCCAACCATGCAGATGTTCTTAATAAATATAATGGTAGCTACCTTGACATCTTCTCCTGTATTAGCTCTGAATCACACTCTGATATTTATGACACATTTAAATGACTACTCTTACTAGTCTATGTTCATGGTTCTCTGTATTCTCTGGGTAACAATTTATCTCCACACTAGATTAGAAGTTCTGTTAGAGAAGGCCATGTATCAAATTTTCCTTCAAGTATTCCGGGCAAGATTATGCCTATGTCAGGGCTGGTGAAGTGATCAATAAGTGACCACTGAGTTTTCTTGCCAGTAAGTGAACAATTGATGATTTCACCTTTTTTTTGAGTGTCAAGCTGAGCCTCTCCAGCTGCCTATCTGTTGTTGCTGTTGTTCAGTAGTTAAGCCATGTCTGACTCTTTGTGACCCCATAGACTTCAGCATGGGCTTCCCAGGTTGTGCTAGTGGTAAAGAACCTGCCTGCTAATGCAGGAGACATAAGGGATATCAGCTTGATCCCTGGGTCAGGAAGATGCCCTGGAGGAGGGCATGGCAACCCACTCCAGTATTCTTGCCTGGAGAATCCCATGGAAAGAGGAGCCTGGTGGGCTATGGTCCATAGGGTCACAAAGAGTTGGACATGACTGAAGAGACTTAGCAGGCATGCATGCACAAACTGCAGTACACCATGCTTCCCTGTCCTTCACTATCTCCCAGAGTTTGCTCAAACTCATTTCCGATTAGTCACTGATGCCATCCAACCATCTTATCCTCTGTTGCCCCCTTCTAATCCTGTCCTCAGTCTTTCCCAACATCAAGATATTTTCCAGTGAGTTGGCTCTTCACATCAGGTGGTCAAAGTATTGGAGCTTCAGCTTCAGCATCAGTCCTTCCAATGAATAATTCTAAGGCTTTTGACTTGACCTCTTCATGACCCAGATAATCACGATGGTGTGATCACTCACCTAGAGCCAGACATCCTGGAACATGAAGTCAAGTGGGCCTTAGGAAGCATCACTACGAACAAAGCTAGTGGGGGTGATGAAATTCCAGTTGAGATATTTCAAATCCTAAAAGATGATGCTGTGAAAGTGCTGCACTCAATATGCCAGCGTATTTGGAGAACTCAGCAGTGGCCACAGGACTGGAAAAGGTCTGTTTTCATTCCAATCCCAAAGAAAGGCAATGCCAAAGAATGCTCAAACTCCCACACAATTGCACTCATCTCATATGCTAATAAAGTAATGCTCAAAATTCTCCAAGCCAGGCTTCAACTATACATGAACCATGAACTTCCAGATGTTCAAGCTGGTTTTAGAAAACGCAGAGGAACCAGAGATCAAATTGCCAACATCCGCTGGATCATTGAGAAAGTAAGAGAGTTCCTAAAAAACATCTATTTCTGCTTTATTGACTATGCCAAAGCCATAACTGTGTGGATCACAGCAAACTGTGGAAAATTCTGAAAGAGATGGGGATATCAGCCCACCTGACCTGCCTCTTGAGAAATCTGTATGCAGGTCAGGAAGCAACAGTTAGAACTGGACATGGATCAACAGATTGGTTCCAAATAGGAAAAGGAGTCTGTCAAGGCTGTATATTGTCACCCTGCTTATTTAACTTATATGCAGAGTGTATCATGAGAAACTCTGGGCTGGAAGAAGCACAAGCTGTAATCAAGATTGCTGGGAGAAATATCAATAACCTCATATATGCAGATGAACACCACCCTTATGGCAGAAAGTGAAGAAGAACTAAAGAGCCTCTTGATGAAAGTGAAAGACATGAGTGAAGAAGTTGGCTTAAAGCTCAACATTCAGAAAACAAAGATCATGGCATCTGGTCCCATCACTTCATGGCGAACAGATGGGGAAATAGTGGAAACAGTGACAGACTTTATATTTGGGGGCTCCAAAATTACTGCAGATGGTGACTACAGTCATGAAATTAAAAGCTACTTGCTCTTTGGACGGAAAGCTATGACCAACCTAGACAGCATATTAAAAAGCAGAGACATTACTTTGCCAACAAAGGTCTGTCTAATCAAGGCTATGGTTTTTCCAGTAGTCATGTTTGGATGTGAGAATTGGACTATAAAGAAAGCTGAGCACTGGAGAATTGATGCTTTTGAACTGTGATATTGGAGAAGACTTTTGAGAGTCCCTTGGACTCCCTTGGACTCCCTTGCAAGGAAATCTCACCAGTCCATCCTAAGGGAGATCAGTCCTGAGTGTTCATTGGAAGGACTGATGTTGAAGCTGAAACTCCAATGCTTTTGTCACCTAATGTGAAGAGCTGACTCATTGGAAAAGACCCTGATGCTGGGAAAGATAGAAGGCAGGAGGAGAAGGAGATAACAGAGGATGAGATGGTTGGATGGCATCACCGACTCAATGGACTTGAGTTTGGGTAAACTCCGGGAGTTGGTGATGGACAGGGAGACCTGGCGTGCTGCAGGCTATGAGGTCACAAACAGTTGAACACAACTGAGCAACTGAACTGAACTTGTAAAGGTAACTAAGCTCTGATTAGCTGCAACTCTAGAGGCTGGATGGTATGAAAGAACAAGGAAAATGGCCATGATAAACTCCAGACTCCCAGGATCCTCTTAATAAGGCATGATAAATACAACCCTCAACCAATGAATTAAGGACCCTTTAATCAGGAATTATCCATTTTAATTAAAGGTCTTTAGTTATCCCCTGAATAACTCCTAGAAATTCAATTATCCTTTTATTTATTCATCTATAAAAGAGAGTGAAAGGACATGCTAATGTTTCCTTTAATAGGGTTAAAAAGAGTTAAGAGAAAAATTAGAGGCTATATAAAACGTCTGAAATGGGAAGTGACTCATGTAGTTCTGAACATACTCATGTTCATTTAACAATAGCTCACTGGTTCAAATCTCTGTCTAGTTTCAAATATGGCTGTGTATTTAGGACTCAGTAACTTTATGATTTATTATTTTTCCAGGTTCTAATCCACATCATATCCCTGAGTCACTTCTGAGCAAATATCTTTTGTGTCCTGTGCTTTAGTAAATCCCTCCACAGAATTGGGTTTGCAATAGGAACTGCGTGAAAGAAGAAATGAGTTCAAAACTTGAATTAAATTTTCTCAGGAAAAAACAAGTATTTTTTTTCTCCCTAAAGAACCTTATTGAGCATGGGCCTACTCTTAGGACGAGTAAGCTTGGACTTGAAAATAATTGACCAAGCTTGAACGTGAGGACCTGCAGGGACCCCAGAGGGAATTCAATCAAGGGCTGTCATGAGATTGTGATGTGCTTACTTCTCTTGGGAGGCAGGGATGGTGTTTTCTGAATCATGGAGGGAGATCGGGTTTTTGTTGTTGTTCATCCTTTTCAGTGACACTCTTTAGCAGAGGCATCACTTCTCCACCCTCCCTAAGCAGAATTGACCTCTCCTTCATTCACATTTACCCAGAACTTTGACCATCCCTTATTTGGTCAAAGCTGTCTTGAGATGCAAGGACATATATTATAGCAGGAAGATTGGGGGGCTTGGAGACAGAGACATGTGTCTTCAAGTCCTACTTCTGCTATTGATTAGCCATATAACTAAGACAAGTTGTTTTCTAGGCTTCATCAGTAGATTAGGGATTGTAACCATCTCTTAGGCTTGTTGTGATTGTTAAATGTGCCAATGAAGGATCTGCAGCTAAGAAGCATACAGTCAATAACAGGGTGGCATTTCTGCCTGAGGATGAATGAGAGAAGTTAGGTCACAACCTCCATCCGTGTAGCCTAAAAGATCTAACAGAAGTGGACACCCCATGTTGTATGGAACACAATCAGACAGGGAATGGTACAGCTCTACTCAACAGTCTTTGAAAAATATAAGCCAGAGAAAGAAGAGCGCAAAAATGCCCAAAGCTTGAAGATGTTCCTAATCATGTTTCCACCCCAAAAGCACTGCAGAGGGAAAGCAGGTGAGTGGGGCAAATTCTGAAAAACCTTGCCCATATGCTCCAACTTTAAAAAGTAATTTAAAGCCAGGTTGGCAAGGAGGTCAATATTATGACTATCGTAGCTCTAAAAGTGTTAGCTAGTGAAGTTACATGGGAGGAGAAAAACTATAAAAGTGAGAAAAGAAGACATTACATTATTGTTATTTGCAGACCATATGATTGCATACTATTAGAATTCATGAGAATTGTTTGAAAAACTATTAGAAATAAAAAAGAGAATCCAGAAATTCCCTAGTTGCAAAATTTATATAAAAATCATTAGTTTTCTTATGTACCAACTATAAACAGAAAATTTAATGAAGGAAATAGCCCATTTACAATACCAAGAAAAACACATTAAAAAAAAATCCTAGGAACAAGAAACATTCAGGGTTTATGTGAAGGAAACTTTAAAACTCTTGTGAGGATTATAAAAAAAAAAAAGACTTAGAAAAATAGTCATAACTTATTCTTAGATAAACAGTTTCAATATCGTAAAGATATTATCTTCTAAAAGTAATCTGTGGAGCCTATGCCAACCAAATTAGAATACCAATGAGATGTTTTGCAGAAGACTTTGCAAAATGAAGTTTTTTTGAGCAATACATGTACAAAATCGCTACAATGATTCTGAAAAAAGAAAAATTAGTTTCAGTGAAACAAAATCAGGAATCTAGAAAATATTCATCCATATGTACATGAATATGTTACATATACTAAAGACAGTATTTTACTCAGTTGGAAAGATGTATTGGCTTAAAATAATGGTTATAGTGAAAGTGGAATTGACATTTGTGGAAAAGATAAACCTGGGTGGCTGCTTTAGTGCTAGTATGAATATGAGGTGTTTTAATTGTACAAATGTAAAAACAAAAATCTTAAAAATACCATGGGTGGTAGAAATATAATATTAAAAATATTAAGAGCAGATGTGGGTGGTAAAAAAAAGTCACAGAATTTATAAAGAAATATTGATAAAAATGGTTACTTAAAATTAAAAGCTAGATTATGGCAAAGCATGGTTATACTGGAAAATCAAAATAAAGTGCCTAAATTATTTATATTAGTGATATATGCCTTGTAAGTGTGATTAAAATAATTCATACTATTTATTAAATATTCCACTCATTAATTCTTTTGCAGAAAGACAGACAGCTAATAAACACAAAAATACTTAGCCTCACTTGTATTAAATGAGTAAAAATAAAATTATGCAGCATTTACACCTCTCTAATTGAAAAAACTGAATATAATTGATATAGATAATATAATTCTAAGAAAGATCTTGGAATATGGGCACTCTCATTTGACTGAAGTCCAAACTATACCATTTCAAAGAATGATCTGGCAATATCTAAAACAATTTTAAATCTCTACATCCTTCCACCCAAGAATTTCATTACCAGAATTTGCCCCAGGGACATTCTTTCAGAACTTCATCATGATATGGAATATAGAATATGGAATCTATCATTTAAAAATCAATGTAAATATAATCTATAGGGTATTGGCTAAATAAAATATAGTACATCCAAACAATAAAATTCTATACAGCTTTCAAAAATATGCTACATTGGTATCTAGTATTATTAATAGATTTTTAAAAATATATTAATAAATGATTAAAGCAAGGTACAGGTCACTTGCATTGGCTGATCTCTTTTGTGTAGATAAACTTTGTGTGAGTGTGTGTATTTTGTACTTGCGCATTTTTAACTGGAAGAAAATTCAAGAAAATTTTGGAACTCTCTTTATTTCAAGTGTTGGGAGGGTCAGAAGAACAAGACGCTAACTTCCAAGAAAATATTTAGAATTTATTTTTTACAGCAGTTTTGGGTTCACGGCAAAACTGAATGAAAAGTCCCATTTACCCTCTTAACCTCAAATACACACAACCTCCTCCACCCATCATCATTTTGCATCAGAGTGATATGTTTGTTACAGTTAATGAACCAGCACTGACACATTATTATCAAGCAAAGCTTATAGTTTACATTAGGGTTCACTCTCAGTGTGAATGTTATATGGATTTTATACAAATGTAAATGTCACATGGGGTTCCCAGGTGGCGCTAATAGTAAAAAATTGCCTGCCAGTGCAGGAGATGCAAGAGACATGGGTTTGATCCCTGGTGAGGAAGATCCCCTGGAGGAGGGCATGGCAATACTTCTGTATTCCTGCCTGGAGAATCCTACAGACAAAGGAGCTTGGTGGGCTACAGTCCATAGGGTTGCGAAGAATTGGATACGACTGAATCCATAATGACATGTGTGTGCTGTATGTCCACAATTTCAGTGTCATAGAGAATAATTTCACTGCCATGAAAAAATCCCCTGCATATAGTTCACCTACTCACCCCTCCCTGCCTGCCAAACCCCTGGCAATCACAGATCATTTTTCTGTCTCTATAGTTTTACCTTTTCCAGAATGTCTTATGGTTAGAATCATGTAGTCTGTACTCTTCTGAGGTTGTTTTCTTTCTGTTTAAAATTTTTGCTCATTTGAAAATCATGTACTTCATTTTCTTAGTTTTGGATTTTAAAAGTTCTTTGAATATTTCAGGTAACAGTCCTTTATCAGGATCTCTTTTGCAAATATTTTTTCCCAGTCTGTGGCTGGTCTTCTTATTCTGACAGAGTATCTTTCACAGAGCTTAAGTTTTAAATTTTAATGAACTCCACTTATCAATTCTTCTTTCATGGCTCAAGCCTTCAGTACTGTATCTAAAAAGTCATCACCAAACGCAAGGTCGTCTAGATTTTTTTTTTCACATAATCTTCAAGGAGTTTCATCGTTTTGCACTTTTAAGTTTTGCACATTTAAGTCCATTTTGAGTTAATTTATGTGAAGAGTCTAAGGTTTGCGACTAGATTCTTTTATTTCTTTGTGTGTGGATATCAAGTTGTCCCAGTACCATTTGTTAGAGAGACTATCTCTTCTCCACTTTTTTATCTTTGCTCTTTTGTCCAAGACCAGCTTACTATACCCATGTTTATCAAATTGAGTGCTGTTTTGTTCCATTGATCTATTTGTCCATTCCTTCACCAATGTCACACTGTCTTCATTGCTGTAACTTTAGAGTATGTCTTGAAGTCAAGTTGTCAGTCCTCTGATTTTGTTTTACTTCTTCAGTATTGTGTTGCCTGTTGTATTATGTTCCTAGGACTGCCATAACAAAATACCAGACTGGGTTGCTTAGAATACAGATATTTACTATCTCGTGATTCTGGAGGCCAGAAGTCCAAAGTCAAGGTGCCAGCCGCTTGGTCTCCTTTGAGACCTCTTGCCTTGGCTTGCCAGTGGGCACCATTTTGCTGCCACTTCTTATGATCTTTAATCTGTGGTTGTACAGCCTGGGTGTCTCTCCAGATGCCATGATCTGCTCTTATAAGGACACCAGTCAGATTGGCTTAGGGCCAACTCTAAAGATTTCATTCTCACTTACTTGCTTCTTTACTGGTCCTTAGAAGAAATCTGGACACACCGAGAGACACCGAGAGTATACACAGAGAAAAGAACATGTTGCTGCTGCTGCTGCTAAGTTGCTTCAGTCGTGTCCAGCTCTGCGCGACCCCATGGACTGCAGCCCACCAGGCTCCTCCAGCCATGGGATTCTCCAGGCAAGAATACTGGAGTGGAGTGCCATTGCCTTCTCCGAAAGAACGTGTTAGGATGTGGCAAATGGGTGGCCGTATGTAAGTTACAGAGAACAGACTCAGAATGAGCCCATCCTGCCAGCAGCTTGGTCTCAGACTTCTGGTCTCCAGAAATGTAGAAAGTAAATGCTTGTTCACCAAGTCTGTGATTGTTTTGTTATGGCAGCTAAAGCAAAATAATATACCTCATATCCTGCAAGTGTGCTATGGTTGCTTATTAGTTCCAGGAGGATTTTTTTTTCCCTTTTGATCAGTTCTCTTGGATTTTCTACTTTTGTCTTGAAGGCTTTCTGATTTACAAAAAAAATTTTAAAAACACAAGACAGTTTTTAAGGTAATAACAATATGCATCATTTTTCTTACCTGAATGAGATGTGTATCTCCTTCATAAAGAATGTATATATGTTAAAAAAAAAAACACACAGCCAAAAATGTATATATGTGCAAAGCACATGAACTTCTAGATGTTCAAGCTGGATTTAGAAAAGGCAGAGGAACTAGAGATCAAATTGCCATCATACGTTGGATCATTGAAAAAGGCATGAGAGTTCCAGAAAAATATCTGCTTCTGCTTTATTGACTCTGCCAAAGCCTCTGACTGTGTGGATCACAATAAACTGTGGAAAATTCTTAAAGAGATGGGAATACCAGACCCACCTGACCTGCCTCCTGAGAAATCTGTATTCAGGTCAAGATGCAACAGTTAGAACTGGACATGGAGCAACAGACTGGTTCCAAATAGGAAAAGGAGTATGTCAAGGCTGTATATTGTCACCCTGCTTATTTAACTTATATGCAGAATACATCATGAGACATGCTGGACAGGATGAAGCACAAGCCGGAATCAAGATAGCCGGGAGAAATATCAATAACCTCAGATATGCAGATGACACCACCCTTCGGCAGAGAGCGAAGAACTAAAGAACCTCTTGATGAAAGTGAAAGAAGAGAGTGAAAAAGTTCGCTTAAAACTCAGCATTAAGAAAACTAAGATCATGGCATCTTGTTCATTCACTTCATGACAAATAGATGGGTAAACAGTGGAGACAGTGAGAGACTATATTTTTTTGGGCTCCAAAATCACTGAAGACAGTGATTGCAGCCATGAAATTAAAAGATGCTTGCTCCTTGGAAGAAAAGCTATGACCAACCTAGGCATCATATTAAAAAGCAGAGACATTACTTTGCCAACAAAGGTCCATCTCATCAAGGCTATGGTTTTTCCAGTAGTCATGTATGGATGTGAGAATTAGACCATGAAGAAAGCTGAGTACCAAAGAATTGATGCTTTTGAACTGTAGTGTTGGAGAAGACTCTTAAGAATCCCTTGGACAGCAGCAAGGAGATCCAACCAGTCCATCCAAAAGGAGATCAGCCCTGAATATCCATTGGAAGGACTGATGCTAAAGCTGAAACTCCAATACTTTGGCTACCTGATGTGAAGAATTGACTCATTTGAAAAGACCCTGATGCTGGGAAATATTGAAGGCAGGAGGAGAAGGGGATGACAGAGGATGAGATGGTAGGATGGCATCACTGACTCAGTAGACATGAGTTTGAGAAAGCTCCAATAGTTGGTGATGGACAGGGAAGCCCGACATGCTGCAGTCCATGGGGTTGTAAAGAGTTGGACATGACTGAATGACTGAACTGAACTGAACAAAGCATATAGTTAAGTCCTAGAACAGTTCATGGGATGACATTTAATGTGCTCCTAATATATGTTTAATGAATAAATCAGGGTGCAGCTGAACTGTTGGATCCCAGTGTTTTGAGACATTTTTATGGAAAATGACCCTTATGGAGATAAGAAAAAATTACTGACATATGCAGAAAACAAGTGGAGACTGGAAGCTGTTGCCTAAAGGGCCGTCTTTTGCCAACTGATCCTGGAGAGGAAACCCTTCCAGAAGCTTCACTCTACAGATGAAGACTGCATTGTACAGAGCATGAAAAAGAAAGATCCCACCTTATGACTTTTCCAGGTTTACTGTTCTAACCATCTGATTCTCCAGTCTCCCACTGTATTCCTGGCAAGAAGACAGAAGCGGAGGAGAGCCTGTGTCTGAGAAGCTTCTTCTGCCGTTAAACCTCCAGGAAAACGGTACAGATGAACCTGTTTGCAGGGCAGGAGCAGAGATACAGATGTAGAGACTGGACACAGTTGGAAAAGGAGAGGATGGGAGGAACTGAGCGAGCAGCACTGGCGTATACATACTACCGTGTATAAAATCTGAAGGAGGAAATGACAACCTATTCTGGTATTCTTGCCTAGAGAATGCCAAGGACAGAGGAACCTGGTGGGCTATAGTTCTAGGGATAGCAAAGAGTCAGAAACAATTTAATGCTGTTCATGACATGTCTAAAATAGATAACTGGTTGGAAGTTGCTGCAAGCAGAGGCAGCTCAGCTTGGTGCTCATGGTGACCTGGAGAGGTGGGATGTGCGAGATAGGATGTGCTAGAGGGAGGAGATACATGTGCACATATAGCTGGTTCATGTTGTACAACAGAAAATAACACAGCGTTGTGAAGCAATTTCACTCCAAAAAAGAAGAAAAAGATAAAAGGAGGCACATCTGGCACATGGAGAGGAAAGGTAATGGCAGAAGTTCCATGCACTGCATGCATCTTCCTTTTTCTTATTTGGGTAGATTGTTCCTTTAGAGCTAGGTTGTTCATATCCTTATGTTCAAAGGTTAATGGTTAATTGGGAAGTAGTTCAGGATTTGACACACAGTTGGTGCTTAAATTTATGAATTGGTGTGTGAACAAATCCCCCAGTGTAAGAACAAGGCATATTAGGTTTGAGTGTGATTTTAATTTTTTTAAGCTTTATTCTTTTAAAGACATTATCTAGCTTTGTCGCCTCTAGGAATGAACAAAGAAGCCTGTTTTTATGGGCTGATGAAGCAGACATCTCATAGTTTGTCACAGATGACTAAAATAAATGCCTATCTTAATAAAATGAGAAATTATTTATAGGACTAAAAATAATCTAGAAGCCAAAAAATTATTTCCTGGTGAAGAAAGAGCTTATGAATTATTGTCAATGTGAAGCGTCTTTACTATATAATCCCTCCCCTGCTTTTTGAGAGACCAAGAGAGTAAAAAGACTATGGCAGATTTAATGACTTTCTTTATCTACTAGACTGACAAATGCTATTTTCTGAGATATAATTCCCCGGATTTTGAAGTTAAAGCATATTAAGAAGGAAGTATGGTTTAAAGTTTTCTGGAGAAAGCAAATTGTACCCATAGAAAGGCAGCAGACCCTGCAGTGCTTTGAGAATGTAAAGTAATTAGCCTCCAAGTAATAAAAATAAATGGAAAAAAAAATAAAATAAAAAGCAGAGATTTAAAAAAAAAAAAGAAAATGAAACCATTCACTCGCCCAGCCTCAGACATCTACGTATGTCTTCTGCCTAAAAACTCAGCCCAACTAAATGCTTGAGGATCTTTTCTTCACAATTCATCCTCTTGTCTATTAGTGCAAAGCGAGTCCATATATGAAATCTCTTCTCAGCAAAACTGAGTGCCAACGAGACACAACTATCTGTACTAGATATTTTTCATGGAGATTCAGAGAGAAATCAAGATAAGATGAGGCCTCATCACCCCAAGAAGCTTACAGTGTAGTTGGAGAGTCAATGCTTCTAACATCTTTAATAGCAGGTAATGGGGGAAGAGCCTCCTCTTTTTTTAGGAGACTGTGAGCTTCTCTGATAGCATGCAGTGAGAAAATAGCACATTTCTCTTGGTATTTATTTTTATCTAATTTTTAACATTTCCATTTTTGTATGTATTTGAAAGTGTGCTCAGTTGCTAAGTCACGTCCGACTCTTTGCGACTCCCTGGACTGTGGCCCACCAGTCTCCTCTGTCTGTGGAATTTTCCAGGCAAGAATACTTGAGTGGGTTGCCATGCCCTCCTCCAGGGGATCTTCCCGACCCAGGGATAGAACCCTTGTCTCCTGCATCTCCTGCATCGGCAGGCAGATTCTTTACCACTGTGACATCTGGAAAGCCCATTTATTTAAAAGTACACATGTTATACTAGTACCCTAGCAAATGTTGGTAGCTGTAATCATGAATCAAGGATGTGAACTTATTCTGTGGGGCTATTGCCTTACTGATAGAGACACATGCTACGGTCATTATGGAGACCATTGAACATAACCAGCACTGTGCTTTATGAACTATCTTTCTAAAAAACTGTCCATCCAGAGCAATGGGCCTGGGACAGTGTGGCATTCTAGTAGGTATGTAGGTAGAGAGGCCATGTGTAGGGAAAGCAGTTATTGAAGTTTGTTTCCAGTATTAGATAAACCATCATAAAATTTGATGCTAATAGACTACTTATCATCAGATTTCCATCTGGTAACAGCAGAATTACATGCAAAGCAGAAGAGAGACATTATTTTTCTTGATATATAACCTGGCAACTGAAGTTTCTCTTCCCCTCTCATTTATTCAGTTTTCTTTTTCAAAATTGTAGAAAACTGCAAGGTGGATGGGTGGTATTTTTCTTTCAACTTTTGTGACCTTTATGCCAATTATATCGTTCTGGATGCAAAAGTTAATAAGATTTATGTTTTGCAAAAGAGATTGGAAATTTTAGATACCAGCATAAGTGCCCCACTTACTCACCCATGAAATATTTTCAAAGAAATGCCTTTAACAGTAACTTTATTTTGCTTATTTACAGCTGCGCTGAGTCTTTGTTGCTGTGAGTGGGCTTTCTTTAGTTGCCGCAAGCAGGGGCTGCTCTCTACTTCCAGTGCACAGGCTTCTTGTTGCAGTGGCTTCTCTTGTTGTAGGCTCTAGGGCGCACTGGCTTCAGTAGTTGTGGCGAATAGGCTTGGTTGCTCTGGAGCATGTGGGATCTTCCTGGATCAGGGGTCAAACCCTTTTTCCCTGTGTTGGCAAAGTCACTTCAGTTGTGTCCAACTCTGTGGACCCCTATGGACTGCAGCCTGTCAGAGTTCTCTGTCCATGGGATACTCCAGGCAAGAATACTGGAAAGGTTGCCATGCCCTCCCCGAGGGGATCTTCTTGACCTAGGGGTCGAACCTGCATCTCTTACCTCTACCTGTTTGGCAGGTGGATTCTTAACCACTTCCAAAAAGGAAGTCCATAGCTGCAGTATTTTTGCTGGGACTGATAGCTTATGGTGAACAATATTGGATTCATGATCTCCAAAGAAGAATATTGAGCTTTGGGACCAGGGACCAGGCTTGATCACTCTAAAGCTTTTGTGCAGCAGAGTTCTATTAAAGTAAGAAAAGGGACAGAGAAATCTTCTGACACAGACATCAGACGGGGGACAGAGAGTGCCCCCCTTGCTAGTCTTTCAGTTCAGTTCATCTGGGTCGCTCAGTCGTGTCCGACTCTGCGACCCCATGGACTGTAGCACGCAAGGCTTCCCTGTCCATCACCAACTCCCAGAGTTTACTCAAACTCACGTCCATTAAGTTGGTGATGCCATCCAACCATCTCATCCTCTGTCATCCCCTTCCCCTCATGCCTTCAATCTTTTCCAGCATCAGGGTCTTTTCAAATGAGTCAGCTCTTTGTATCAGGTGGCCAGAGTATTGGACTTTCAGCTTTAGCATCAGTCCTTCCAATGAACACCCAGGATAATCTCCTTTAGGATGGACTGGTTGGAGCTCCTTGCAGTCCAAGGAACTCTGAAGAGTCTTCTCCAACTCCACAGTTCAAAAGCATCAATTCTTTGGCACTCAGCTTTCTTTATAGTCCAACTCTCACATCCATACATGACTACTGGAAAACCCATAGCTTTGACTAGATGAACTTTTTTGGCAAAGTAATGTCTCTGCTTTTTAATATGCTGTCTGTGTTGTTCATAACTTTTCTTCCAAGGAGCAAGCATCTTTTAATTTCATGGCTGCAGTCACCATCTGCAGTGATTTTGAACCCCAAAATATAAAGTCTGTCACTGTTTTCACTTTTCCCCATCTATCTGCCATGAATTGATGGCACTGGATGCTATGATCTTAGTTTTCTGAATGTTGAGTTTTAAGCCATCTGTTTCACTCTCCTCTTTCACTTTCATCAAGAGGCTCTTTAGTTCTTCTTTGCTTTCTGCCATGAGGGTGGTGTCATCTGCATATCTAAGGTTGTTCATATTTATCCTGGCAATCTTGATTCCAGCTTGTGCTTCATCCAGCCTGGGGTTTTTCATGATGTCTGCATATAAGTTAAATAAGCAGGGTGACAATATACAGCCTTGACATACTCCTTTTCCTATTTGGAACCAGTCTGTTATTCCATGTCCAGTTCTAACTGTTTCTTCCTGACCTGCCTACAGATTTCTCAAGAGATGGTCTGGTATTCTCATCTCTTTAAGAATTTTCTGGTTTGTTGTGATCCACACAGTCAAATGCTTTGGCATGGTTAATAAAGCAGAAATAGATGTTTTCCTGGAACTCTCTTGCTTTTTTGATGATCCAGTGGATGTTGGCAATTTGATCTCTGGTTCCTCTGCCTATTATAAAACCAGCTTGGACATTTGGAAGTTCACGTTTCACGTATTGTTGAAGACTGGCTTGGAGAATTTTGAGCGTTACTTTGTTAGCGTGTGAGATGAGTGCAGTTGTGTGGTAGTTTGAGCATTGCTTGGCATTTCCTTTCTTTGGGCTTGGAATGAAAACTGACCTTTTCCAGTTCTGTGGCCACTGCTGTGTTTTCCAGATTTGCTGGCGTATTGAGTACAGCACTTTCACAGCATCATGTTTTAGGATTTGAAATAGCTCAACTGGAATTCCATCACCTCCACTAGCTTTGTTTGTAATGATGCTCCCTAAGGCCCACTTGACTTCATATTCCAAGGTGTCTGGCTATAGGTGAGTGATCACACCATCATGATTATCTGGGTCATGAAGATCATTTTTGTATAGTTCTGTGTACTCTTGCTACCTCTTCTTAATATCTTCTGCTTCTGTTAGGTGCATATCATTTCTGTCCTTTATTGAGCCCATCTTTGCATGAAATGTTCCCTTGATATCTCTAATATTTTTGGAGAGATCTCTATTCTTTCCCATTCTGTTGCTTTCCTCTATTTCTTTGCATTGATCGGTGAGGAAGGCTTTTTTATCTCTCCTGGCTATTCTTTGGAACTCTGCATTCAAATGGGTATATCTTTCCTTTCTCATTTGCTTTTCACTTCTCTTCTTTTCTCAGCTATTTGTAGTGCCTCCTCAGACAACCATTTTGTTTTTTTGCATTTCTTTTTTTGGGGATTGTTTTGATCCCTGTCTCCTGTACAGTGTCACAAAACTCCGTCCATAGTTCTTCAGGCACTCTGGGTATAAGGTCTAGTCCCTTAAATCTATTTCTGACTCCCACTGTATAATCTGTAAGGGATTTGATTTACATCATACTCGAATAGTCTAGTGGTTTTTCCCTACTTTCTTCAATTTAAGTCTGAATTGGAAATAATGAGTTCATGATCTGAGCCACAGTCAGCTCCCGGTCTTGTTTTTGCTGAATGTATAGAGCTTTTCCACCTTTGGCTACAAAGCATATAATCAATCTGATTTCGCTGTTGACCATCTGGTGATGTCCATGTGTAGAGTCTTCTCTTGTGTTACTGGAAGAGGGTGTTTGCTATGACCAGTGTGTTTTCTTGGCAAAAGTCTATTAACCTTTGCCCTACTTTATTTTGTATTCCAAGGGCAAATTTGCCCGTTACTCCAGGTGCTTCTTGACTTCCTACTTTTGCATCCCAGTCCCCAGTAATGAAAAGGACCTCTTTTTTGAGTGTTAGTCTTGCAGGTCTTTATAGAACCGTTGAACTTCAGCTTCTTCAGCGTCACTGGTCAGGGCATAGATTTGGATTACCGTGATATTGAATGGTTTCCCTTGGAAACAAACAGAGATTATTCTGTTGTTTTTGAGATTGCATCCAAGTACTAGTCTTCAGCAAGGGAATTATATACTTTTTAAATTAATTTTTACAATAAATCAAAAGAATGTCTCAAGGTTGTAAAAATTTTACTAGACCCACTCCCACAATTTACATTTTAAGATAACCGGATTAGAACTTAACGATAGAAAGATTTTGCCAGACCCGCTGCCATAGTATATATTCTAAGATACCAGGGTTGGTCAGAAGGTTTTCAGGAAGGAGCGAGTATCCTCAAGCAGGATACTGAGTTGTATGTTGTGTAATCATCAGTTCCGGGCTTAAAGAAGAAAATATTTTATGTGACTAAGACTAAGGAATGTAGAGAAAAAAGAGATGTTTGTCCTTTTCTCCTCCTCAAGAATTCCAGACCCCTATCTCCTGCTTGAGAGTCCCAGACCCCTTTTTCCTCCTGGGGGGCCCAGACTTCTTGTCAACCTGCCCAGGAATTGACTCTCTCAGGACTACCATACAGCATTTACAAAACTGTTAAGAGTAACACAAAGGGCATAAAAAAGCAAAAGTCACCTTGATCTAATTTAAAATAGTTTATGAAAGTATATTTTTCTAGTTTTCTGTGTGGCTTAATTTCTGCACTTCTTATTTATTCTTTCTGGGTATTAGGGTCATCTGCTATAAAACAGAAAATTTGTTTGAGATAAACTCTTACATTCCTTTGCTCTGAAGTGTTATGGTTTTATGACAATGTGCTTAGGTATTTGTTTCAGATATGTAGGGAATATTCTTGGCAGTATTTCAGCTAGTATCAGCTAAATTTTTCATTGAAAATGTTTCATTACCAAGTTTTTGGTCTCTCCAGATATCTGTTGGGTTCTACCATCCTCCCCCAGCTCCTGGCACCCATTTGGCTAACAACATTTTTACTTTCCTTACTATTTCTTCATAAGTCAGTTATCCCTCAGTAAACTATTTTTATTCATTCAACTGAAACTTAATCAATTTATCCCTCAATAAATATACATTGACAACCAGCACTGAGACTGATCCACGCCTACTGTGACGAATGTACAGACATGACTCAGTCTTTCCCTTCTTCAGGCTCTCTTACTGTTTTCTTCACATAACTTACATAGCAAATGCTTATTACATCATTTTATTGTTAAATGTTTAGGTGCTTCTCTCTTTAAAAGGGAAGGTCTACTTCATTTATCTTGTGGCTGACTAGTGTCATAGCAAGTACTAGACGGAGATTTCTTAGATTGAATCTCCATCTTCCATTACTACACAACAAGGATGCCATAACTCTGATTGACTCATAGCATTAATGGTAATTATCATAACTCAATGAAATTATTTTTAGAATACAAACCTGACTAATGCAGGGAAATGAGATAACTTTACTGTTACTTTCAATGGTAAATATTAGACATACTCTCTATTCCCCCCAAGTTATAGCTATTTTTCACAGGTTAAGTTTAAATTAATAATGACAACCACAAATAATCTACCTCTGATAATTATAATCCAATAAGTTTTATTATTTGGAAAAGTTACCACTTGGAAATGGACCATTTGACATTTCTGAGGGACTAAGTCAGCCTGCTCACTATGTCTTAGAAGGAGTCTTTTAAATATAGTAACAAAAGCTGAAGTGGGGAAAAACCAAATACATGTTAATGAATCAACACTGTCAATTCTTACCGAAGATCTCTGATTTTAACCTCACTTGAGGTAAAGAGAGCTGAGAAGAAAAAAAAACTGATGATAGGGAAGGAAAAGTGGTAAGAAAAAGCTGGATCTGTGAAAAGTCGTAGTTATAAAAAAGAGAACTTGGAGAACATCTGGTTCAGCCCCACAATATATTCAAGATGGCCAGACCTCCTTTTCTATATGTGCTGTATCTTAAATATTTTTTAAAATAGCTTTGGTTTAAAATGTCCTCCAAGATGTTTCGGTTCTCCTTCTTGCAGTCCTAAGCTTGGGGTCCATCAACGTGTAACTGTCCATCTGCAGAGTTCAGAACTGAAGTCCCCATCCAAAACAGCCAGGAGAGCTGGCAAAAGGTAGTTCTGAAATTTGGAATGAATGAGGCTCCTTCCCAGAGGGTGCCCCAGGTAACAAGTCTAAAAGGTGCTGGAGCACTGATAACAGATTGACAGGTGGCCAAGGCCTGGAATAAAGCACAGCCCCGCTTTTGGCAGCAGACAGACCTCTCACCCTGGGCTGGTTTCATCAGGGAAGTGATGGGTTCTAAGCATTATTCCTTTTCAGAAGCAAAAATCAAGCTTAACTTCCTTCCAGATTCCCTCTTTAAGGCCCTATCACCTGTACTTTCAAGTTCTTGACTTGTTAATGGACAAAACCATCTACTTTCTCTGAAAAAGAAAATACAGAAAATTACCTTTCAAAGGACTCAACATTCATGACAAAAAATCTGGAAAAGGAAATTTGGTTGGAAGTTCACTTTGCATCTTCTTAATTTCTCAGCTTAATGTGATAGGTAAATTATTCCTCATTCTCTCTCCCAGGGAATTCAGTTGCTATAAAAGGGTTGTGGACTAATGGATCAAAGATATTTTTAAAAATATTTAAGATAGAGCACATATAGAGGAAAAAGTGTGTAACTTAAACAAACAGATCAATGATTTACGTCTCAAACACTCACACGTCATGACCCAGGTCAAGACACAAGACATATCTATAGCCCAGAAGCCCCCTCAGTGCTCTTCATAATCACAATTTGTTGTCTGAATTGCCCCTTTCAAGACTGGCAGATGTCCCCAGAAGAAAGGCAGATCCCACAATTAAAGCTATAATTCTCCACTGTCTTGTGAAAGTGTTTTAAGCCTATGTTTTTGGTCCAGGTCTTAAGTTGCCTGCAATGGGAAAGTCATTCCAAATGATCTGTCCAATGCTCCATTATTGAAATGGAAACCACACGAGTCTCCCCTGTTGGTATTTATTCCTTTTGTGTCTCACAGTGATTCTTCCTTTCAAAGATGATCAAGGTGTCTCTCTGACAGTCTTGCTGCTCAGCCATATCAATAACCCACGTTTTTATCTAGGACAGGGCTTTCTATTACCTGGAAAAAAGAAAATTAATGTCCAAAGAGATGTGGTTAAGTGTCTGTTTTTAGAGGAGCTCATATTTCCTGATTACTGTGGACCTCCTGACACTGTTAAACTTGGTCAGAATTTGAAAAGTGAGATTAAAGTTACTGAAATAATTTAATGGTTATTTTCCTTCCAGCCCCAACTCCAGCTCTGTGGAAAAGTCTGAAAGTACAGTTAGTTAGGCATATCCAGAGTTTTCTGTATTCCAGTTGCTATCCGTGATAGGAATTCAGAGAGGGGTTAGGGCAGAATGAAAGTTGGTAGGAGTTAGGTTATGTAGGATTCTCCTGAATAAGTCTGTAGTGAGTGACTGTTTATTTCATGAAAGATACAAAAAAGAATGTGTTTTATTGCCGCCATAATTAAACTCAGGCAGTTTGCAAAACTGGAAATTTTTTCTAAGAAGACTGCTGAAGCGCTTTGGAACTTCTATAGAAAAATCTCCCCTAACAGCTTAATATTGATCCTCAGATAATTGTTGTCACCCCTCTAGTTTCTTTCTGAAATCCCTGCAAAAGGAGAAGAGAAAATGACTTCCAATTCTACTTCCAATCCTACTGAGGAATTTTCCATTACAATTGTGAGGGGAAGAGATATGGACACGAAAATGTATAAAAAGTATCCTGCAATTGCAGTGCATACAGTATCTGTTCTTTGTCCACTGTGTCATCAGACATCTTTTGTGTGTGAGAGCTGGGGCAGTGCCACCTGACCTAGAAATAGACTGGTGATGGACTCCAGCGTCACCCCTTCATAGATGCAAAATTAAGGCTAACTTTCTTTCTTCCAGGTTTCTCCTTTAGGGTTCCACCTCCTTTGCTGGTGGCTCAGAGGGTCTCCCTGGTGGCTCAGATGGTAAAGAATCTGCCTGCAGTACAGGAGACCTGGGTTCTATCCCTGGGTTGGGAAGATTTCCAGGAGAAGAGAATGGCAACCCACTCTAGTATTCTTGCCTGGAGATTTCTGTGGACAGAGGAGCCTGGAGGGCTATAGTCCGTGGGGTCACAAAAAGTCAGACATGATTGAGCAACTAACCCTCCACCACCTCTACGTTTAAGTCCTCAACCCTAGAATGGAGATTGTCACCTTCTTTCTCAGAATAAAAGCATGAATGAAATCACCTTTTAATAGAGTCAGTATACACAGTATAAAATGTCTGGAGAAAGAAGACTGACTGAGGGAACTACAACATGGAGACCCAGTGACTGGTTCACTCCCAGCAGCGCAAGACACTGGTGATGGGAGACACCAGAGATTGCCTTCACTTTCACAAGGAAACCGAAGGATTCACCAAAGGGTAAAGAAAACTGCAAGATTATCACATCTTTAAATTTGCTTTGTCACTGAAATAGCTTGGTGACAAATTCTGATGACTTGCATATCTGTTTTATTTCCTCTCCCAAGTTACCTGATTTGGAAATTTAAAATATCCCCCCCCCCTTTTTTTAATGTATGTTTTCAACCATCTATCACCTGAAGAATTCTGAAATCAATTATAGTATACTTCAGTAAACAACTAGAAAAGGCTAAAGTGGATAATAGGGAGAGATGAGAAAGGTACAAACACTGGAAAAGAACCTGAGGTCTAAAAGGAGCAAGTAGGCAGGAAAATTAGGCAATCATAAGGCAGTCCTTGGGTGCCCCTTAGTACCTGAGCTGCATCTCCTCATAGCTGAGAGGAGAGAGAAGAATTGGTGCTCACACCAGTGTGGGGAGAACAGTTCTGTGTAGAGGAACCAGGAACATTAGCATCTTGGAGGGAGAAAGGACCTGGTGGATTTGAGGAGTCCATCGTATGGTGTAGAAATAGGGCAGGAGAGGGTTTCTTAAGAGTTGGATGAGAGAGTACCTGTGTCTGTCCTGTAGAAGACATGGACAAAGTCTGTTACTATTTTCTTCACCAACAATGTCTACATTTATACTTTTACCAACTGTTGGTGAAAGATATAAACATCTGAAAAGCATCTTTAGGATGGGATGGAATATAATCAGGGACTTGAGAAGAAATCACTGCCCGATTACAGGGCAGAACTGTTCATTTATTTTTTAGTTAATTTTTACTACAGTATAGCTGATTTGCAAGTTGTGTTAGCTTCTGCTCTACAGCACAGTGAGTCAGTTTACATATACATATACATTTACACATACATATGTAAACATGTATATTTATATACACATTTGCACACATTTACATATACACATACATAGATCCACGCATTTTTAGATTCTGTTCCCATGTCGGTCTTTACAGAGTACTGAGTAAACTTCCTGTGCTGTACAGTAGGTTTTTAATAGTTATCTACTTTATATGTAATAGTGTGCGGCCAAGTCACTTCAGTCATGTCCAACTCTTTGCCAACCCCGTGGACTGTAGCCCATCAGACTCCTCTGTCCATTGGATTCTCCGGGCAAGAATACTGGAGTGGGTTGCCATTTCGTCCTCCAGGGGATCTTCCAGACCCAGGGGTTGAATCCGAGTCCCCTGTGTCTCCCGCATTGGCAGATGGTTTCTTTACTGCTAGCACCAGCCGAGAAGCCCATGTAGTAGTATGTATATGTCAATCCCCGTCTCTCGGGTTATCCTTCCCTCTTTCCCCCTTGGTAACCATGTTTGTTTCATCTATCTGTGACTCTGTTTTTGTTTTGTAAATAGGTTCATTTGTACCTTTTTTAGATTCCACATTTAAGCAATATCATATGGCATTTGGTTTTGTCTGACTTACTTTACTCAGTGTGACAGTGTCTAGGTCCATCCATGTCACTGTAAAGTGGCACCATTTAATTCATTTTTATGGCTGAGTAATATTCCATTGCATATAGGTACCACTTTCACTTTTCTGTTGATGAACATTTAAGTTGCTTCCATGTCCTACCTATCTTAAATAGTGCTGCAATGAACTTTGGGGTCCTTGTATCTTTTTTAATTATGATTTTATCCAAATATATGCTCAGGAATGGGGCTGCTAGATCATATCATAGTTCTGTTTTTAGTTTTTTATGGGAGCTTCATTCTGTTCTCCATAGTGCCTGTACCAGTTTGCATTCCCACCAACAGTGTAGGAGGGTTCTCTTTTCTCCACATCCTCTCCAGCATTTGTTGGTGTAGACTTTTGATGATGGCCACTCCAACTGGTGTGAGGTAATACCAGTCATTGTAGTTTTGATTTACTTGGAGATGCATGCCATGCTGCCCACCCCTTGGACTGGCTTTCCTCAGCTGCCGGGGCCCTCGCCTTCCTGAGCACTAATAATTAGTGATATTGAGCATTTTTCCATATGTTTCCTGGTCATCCATATGTCTTTGGAGAAATGTCTATTTAGACCTTCTGTCCTCTCTTTGATTAGGTTCTTTGTGTTTTTGATATTGAGCTGCATGAGCTATTTGTATGTTTTGGAGATTAATCCCTTGTCACTCACTTCATTTGCAAATATTTTCTTCCATTCTATGAAAGAAAATTTTCATTTTGAGGGAAGAACTTCAAAGATCATATGATATCACATCATATTATACAGTACCAATCATATGATACTGTGCTTACATATTTTGTTCACTACAACTGAAAAGTTTAAATAGAAGACAGAGTTATTGGACTAATCTAAGATAAGGTTCCTTTGAGTGTATCTAAGAAAAGAGAAAAAAAAGAGCAGGATGTTGAGGGGGAAAGAAATAGTGAAGGAGAACAGGGATGTCAATAATAACACTATAGATTAAAAGATTTATTGTGAAATATGTACTGCATAGGAAGCAAAACTGCTCCTATCCCAGTTTAATTTACTGTCTTCCTGGGGAAAGATGATGTGACGGCAATGTAACATGGGGTGTGATAAGTGTTGTAAGAGGTATATATGTGATATTTGGAGAACAAAATTGAGGGAGAATTAATGTTGTGCTTATGAGGTAACAAGAGAGGGGCAGGCAATGGTGGATAAAATTTAGAGAGATCCTTGTGGT
Source organism: Muntiacus reevesi (assembly GCF_963930625.1). Taxonomy (NCBI): domain Eukaryota; kingdom Metazoa; phylum Chordata; class Mammalia; order Artiodactyla; family Cervidae; genus Muntiacus; species Muntiacus reevesi. Next base: position 68,677,818 of record NC_089252.1, read on the forward strand.
GCAGATGGTAGTTAGTCCCAAGACCACTCTCATGTTGAAGTTAGCCACAGATATGTTCACTTAATCATTCCTTCTCCAAATAGTTATTGAGCATCTATTGTGCCAGGTACTTTGCTAGATCTTTGGGGAGATTTTAATGGACAAAAAAGTCCATTAGCACGGAGCTTACACTATAGAAAGGTAAAACAGACAATAAACAAGGCAAAAAATTAAAATATATTACAGGTATCTGATACTTGGGCCATCTGACGTGAAGAGCAGACTCATTGGAAAAGACTCTGATGCTGGGAAAGATTGAAGGCAGGAGAAGAAGGGGGAGACAGAGGATGAGATGGTTGGATGGCATCACTGACTCAATGGACATGAGTTTGAGCAGGCTCTGGGAGAAGGTGAAGGACAGGGAAGTCTGGCATGCTGCAGTCCGTGGGATTGCAAAGAGTCAGACACAACTTAGAGACTGAACAATGACACCGATGTGTTTTGGAGTGCTAGTGAGAAAAAAGGATAAAGCCAGGAAGGGGGATATGGTGTTTGTGGTGCGTGATATGGGTATGTGTATCACTGAATAGGTCACACAGATCTTCTCATGTCAGATGAACAGAGTCTCAGAAATATGATTCTCAGGCCAGTGCAGATGCCCTGTCTTGATCACAACACTGTCCTGAAGGAGAGCTGTTAAATGGTAGAGAGTGCCACCAGTTACTCTACGGCTTAACAGACGCTATTCTGAAATGCTGTCGAATATTCTGGGAATCTCTAACCTACTGAAATGGAGGAACCCCTAAATGCAGTTGTGGGATTCTGTTAACAGAGCTGGAGACTATTAAAGGTAAAAGAAATGCTACCCATGACCCAAGGCAGCCTTCTAATTTCAGAGTGGTTTGTGGGATTAAGTGGCTTGCTCAGGGGACCACGGGGGCTTGGTGGCAGGCCTGATGCTCCAGTCTAGACCAGCTGCTCCTGGCGCCCTTCTGCTTCCATTTAACCAGCTTTTTTTCTCTTTGCTTCGGTAGAACCACAGGCCTTAGAGAGAGGGAGGGAGTGTGACCTTGAAGAAACAGGACTGGACGGAGAGTCAGGGGAAGAGCATTTAATAAGGGCCACCTTGTGTCAGTCGCAGTCCTGAGTTTCCACTTTTATTGTCCTACAGCCACTTAAGCAAGGTTTTATGATTCTCTGCCTTTTGGTTTTTATTTTTTTAAAGAATGAAAATATGACATATATTCTTTGAAGACTCCTGGATACCTATCCTCTATTCCATATTCCTTTGGTTTTTTTTTTCCATGGAAAAATCCACCATCTTGAACTTGATATTTCTTCAGCCCTTGCATAACTTCATATTATTACACTTCATAAGTATACTTCAAAACAATAAATAATGTTCTCAGTTTTCAAGATTTTGTCATAATTTTACTCTAAATGGAGGGTTCTGCAATATATTTTCCACTTGCAAAACACTTTGGACGTTTATCGAAATCCATACATGAATTCTATTTCATTCATTTCTCCCTTTTAAGTAGATTTTTATTAATATTTTTCAAAGCCCTCTCAGTTCACAGAAAAATTGAGCCAAAAGTACCGGTGGTTCCTCTACACCGCCTGCTCCCATACGTACACAGCCTCCCCGACAATCACCATTAGTACTGGGGTGGTACATTTCTTAACAACTGATGAGCAAATATTGGTATATTACTGTTTCCTGAAGTCCATGGTTTACATTAGATTCATTTTTTTGTTGTTGGTTCTATGGGTTTTGACAAATGAATAGTATCATATACTCACTATGACAATATAGTTATGACACCTTAACTATACTATATATATAACTATACTATATACATAACTATAAAGGTTACCCACTCTAGTATTCTGGCCTGAAGAATTCCATGGACTCTTGAATTCAGAACTCCATGAATTCTGAAGAATTCCATGGGTAGCAGAGTCCGATACAACTAAGCGACTTTCACACACATACTCTACACCATAACTATATCATACAGAATAGTTTCACTCCCGTAAAAATCCTATTCATCTCACCTTCTCTCGCCACCAAACTGATAGCAACCACTGATCTTTTCACTGTCTTCATGGTTTTGCCTTTTCCAGAATGTCTTCTAGTTTGAATCCATACAGTATATAGCATTTTCAGATTGGCTTCTTTCACTAGTCATATGAATTTAAGGTTCCTTCATGTCTTTTCATGGCTTGACAGCTCATTTCTTTTTAGCACTGAATAATATTCCATTGTCTGGATGTACTACATTTTATTTATCCATTCACTTACTGAAGGACATCTTGGTTGTTTCCAAGTTTTGGCAATTATGAATAAAACTGTGATAAACATCCATGTGCAGATTTTTGTGTAGACATAAGTTTTCAACATCTTTGGGTAAATACCAGGGAGCGGATTGCTGGATTGTATGGTAAGAGTATGTTTAGTTTCATAAGAAACTGCCAAATTTTCTTCCAAAGTGGCTCTACTGTATTTCATTTATTTTAATCATGATTGGGAATTCTGTTATTTCAAAATTTATTTACCTATTCTCCCATTAATGAGCAACTAAGTGGTCTGATTTTGTATCGTTGTATATCCTTCTTCAGCACACCATGAGATTTTCTATGTTATGAACCTAGATGTGGAACTTCTGGGTTATGAATAATGTACATATACTATTCCATAATTATATATTTTCAAAGTCATTTCCAAAGACATTATATCAATTAGCATTCAGTGTTGCCATACCTAAGTTTTTCATTGAATCTGAGAGCTATGCACTGGAAATTCAATGTTCTTTCAACTTGTATTTGTCTGATTATGGAGGCTTGAGGATATTCTTATGTATATTGGCCATTTGACTTTTACATTCTGTGAAGTGTATTTTCATATGCTTCAACCATGTTAAAGTTGAAATTGTTTATATTTTTCTTACTCATCTGTAGGAATTCTTTATATATTCTGGGTAACAACAATAATGACTAACCTCTATAGAGCTTTGCCTTTTGTGTTTCTGAGTATTTTGGATATATCAATACAGTAATTATCTCAATAACCTAATGGATGAGGAAATTCAGGTATTGAAGAATTAAGTTATCTGCTTAAGATCACACAGCTCTCAGTGGTAAATACATAATTTTTAACCAATTTACCTGGCTCCAGAAAAGCTTATTTTGGAATATATCTTTGTTTTTCCAATGAATAGACAAAGTGGATGAGTTTCCATTTCACTTGCTTAATAGTGTATCATATCATTAAAATACTTTGAGATTAATTGCAATACTCTTTAAAACTTGTGATATTGTTTTTTTAATGAATCATATGGGTTGTCAAGATCATAAAGATGTTGTCCTATATTGCATTCTAAAGTAGGTTTTCTATTTCAAATTATGGAATTTGATGTACCTGGATTTTGCTTCTGTTTACCATGTGAAGTAGCTATTTTGTTTTACATTTTCCCCATGTATATGGAAATATATTAGCAAAGTATACTGAAATGTTTATTCTTTCTTCATAATTTGTGAAGTCAACTCTCATTTATCTAGTTACCTTGGGTCTTCTTCTGGAATTTCTATCCTACGTGCTGATTAGTTTACTTATTCTCCTTTCTTTCTCTCTATGTCTGAAATAATAAATTGTCTCCCCTCCTCTCTTAGGAGTGTCCTTGCCTGGAGAATCCCATGGACAGAGAAGCCTGGTGGGCTAGAGTCCATAGGGTCACAAAGAGTTGGACATGACTGAAGTGACTTAGCACTCATGCACGCTCCTCCCTTATCCTTCTTCCAAAATATCTTTGTTCTTCTTGGTCTTTTTTTCTGTGTGAACTTTAGATTAAGCTTATTAAATTTCATGAAAACCCCTGTGTGATATTGAATGGAATTACACTGGGATTATATATTAAGGTTTGAAAATGTTGTGTTTTCAACCTTTTATATCTTCCTATAGAGAGAGTCAATTCCTAGGCAGGTTGATAAGAAGTCCAGGGTCCCCAAGGAGGAGAAAGGGGCCTGAAATTCTCAAGGAGGAGGAAAGGACAAGTGTCTTTTTTTCCCCTCTACATTCCTTGGTCTTAATCACATTAAACATTTTTTACTTTAAGCCCAAGCTGATGATTGCACAGGGAACAATTCAGTTTAAACTCTGTACTAAGGATTATATAGCAACAATATTATATAAAGATCTATTAGAAAAATATCTATTTCTGCTTTATTGACTATGCCAAAGTCTTTGACTGTGTGAATCACAATAAACCGTGGAAAATTCTGAAAGTGATGGGAATACCAGACCACCTGACCTGCCTCTTGAGAAACCTGTATGAAGGTCAGGAAGCAACAGTCAGAACTGGACATGGACCAGCAGACTGGTTCCAAATAGGGACAGGAGTACGTCAAGGCTGTATATTGTCACCGTGCTTATTTAACTTATATGCAGAGTACATCATGAAAAATACTGGGCTGGGTGAAATACAAACTGGAATTAAGATTTCTGGAAGAAATATCAATAACCTCAGATATGCAGATGACAGCACCCTTATGGCAGAAAGTGAAAAACTAAAGAGCCTCTTGATGAAGGTGAAAGAGGAGAGTGAAAAAGTTGGCTTAAAGGTCAACATTCAAAAAACAAAGATCATGGCATCCGGTTCCATCACTTCATAGCAAATAGATGGAGAAACAGTGGAAACAGTGGCAGACTTTATTTTGGGGGGCTTCAAAATCACTGCAAATAGTGACTGCAGCCTTGAAATTAAAAGATGCTTACTCCTTGGCAGGAAAGTTATGACCAACCTAGGCAGCATATTAAAAAGCAGAGACATTACTTTTCCAACAAAGGTCTGTCTAGTCAAGGCTATGGTTTTTCCAGTAGTCATGTATGGATGTGAGAGTTGGACTATAAAGAAAGCTGAGTACCAAAGAATTGATGCTTTTGAACTGTGGTGTTGGAGAAGACTCTTGAGAGTCCCTTGGACTGCAAGGAGATCCAACCAGTCAACCCTAAAGGAAATTAGTCTTGAATATTCATTAGAAGGACTGATGTTAAAGCTGAAACTCCAATGCTTTGGCCACCTGATGTGAAGAGCTGACTCATTGGAAAAGACCCTGATGCTAGGAAAGATTGAATTCGGGAGGAGAAGGGGACAGCAGAGGATGAGGTGGTTGGATGGCATCACCGACTCAATGGACGTGAGTTTGAAAAGACTCTGGGAGTTGGTGATGGACAGGGAGGCCTGACATGGTGCAGTCCATGGGGTCGCAAAGAGCTGGACAGAGCGACTGAACTGAACAACAGTGTACCCTGCTTGAGGACAGTTTCTCCTTCCTGACTGATTAATCCTGTTATCTTAAAATGTATATGATGGGAGTGGGTCTGGTAAAATTTTTACAACTTTGAGACATTCTTTTGATTTATTGTAATAACTAATGTAAAAAGTATATAACTCCCTTTGCTTAGACTAGTGCGGGGGGCACTCTCCGTCCTCCTTCTGATGTCTCTGTCAGGAGCTTTATCTGTCCCTTTTCTTACTTTAATAAAACTCGCTGCACAAAAGCTCTTGAGTAATCAAGCCTGGTCCTTGGTCCTGAAGCTAAATCTTTGGAGATGTTTGGAGATCACCTATCCAACACCGTTTACCATAAGCTATCACCAACCATGAGAAGAGTATATTTATTCTTTTATTCGAGTTTGCTCTGAATGATTGTTCAAACATAGAAATGATTTTATGCATCATCTCCAGTTTTTAAAAAACTTTTCAGGAAGTTCTGCTCTTTATTCTTATTCTCTTTCTTCTCCTTCTATAGAAGTACCTCATTTATTTTTAAAGCCTTTGAATTAAAATATTAGCTCATTTTTTTCACTTTTTTTTAGTCAATGCATTAAAAGCTAAATAACTATCCCAGTATAAGCAACCTTTTTATATACATCCTACAGATTTTTTTAATGTAATAACTTCAGTGCTATTTAACTGAATATTTTGTAATTTTTATTATGATTTCCTGTTTAACTCAGGACTTACTTAAATGGGTTATTTACAATTTTCAAACATATTATTTCCTACTTTTTATCAGCAATTTTTGTGTTTTTTTCTCATTTAGCTTTATTGTGATTAGAAAATGTGATCAGCGTGCTGTCAATTTTTCACAAAATTTTGGCACTCCTTTCGTTGCTTAGTACATGGTTAATACTTTTAATTGTTGCTGATATACTAGAAAATCGTGTGTGTTACTTTGTGAGGGTAGAGAGAGGGCCAATATTGAACAATATTACCTTTATCTGAATCCCATTTACTTCTCCTAATGTTTTGTTTGTTTTGGCTATCAGTTTCTCAGAGATGTATGGGAATATCCTAATATGATTGTTGAATAATGAATTGATCATTATAAGTCCCTCAGCTCAAGCTTTCTGTAGTTTTTGAGGTACGAGGTGATAGTCCATGGCTCTTTTTTTCTTGATAAGTCATTTCTGTATTATGTAGTGTTTGTCTTCATTAACACTGGGCTTTGTACTTAATACTGATATTTCAGGAGGTTTTCTTAGTATTTGCATGATGTATCCTTTGTACTATTGTACTTGTACTATTGTACTTGAACTTTTGTCTGTGGTTTTCTTAAAAATGTTTCTTCAGGACCTAGTATCCTTTGATTTAGTACTCCCCCTGCCCATCAGTTTATCGTTTCGAAAGTTTATTTGGTTTTATTTATTTATTTTGCAGTTTGAGAATCTGACTTTTATTAGATGATTGTGATTCATCTGTATTGATTATAGTCACAGATAAATTTGGACTTATACTATTATACCAGATGTTTGCTTCTTTAATTCTCCAGTTCCAGCTTCTTTTTTAGTAATTTGTTTGTTTAAATTTTTCTCCACTAATAAGAAATATATGTGCACATCTCAGAGGTTTTTATATACTCACAGAGTTGTGCGGTCAGCATTACAATCAATTTTAGAATGCTTTCATCAATTATCCCAAATAAATTTCACACAAATTAGCAGTCACTCTTCATTTTTCTAGGCCTTAGGCTACCACTCATCTATATTTATTGTGTTTCTATAGATTTGCCTCTTCTGACATTTCCTGTAAGAGGAATCATGCAATGTGTGGTCCTCTGTGACTGGGTTCTTTCACTTAGTGTAATGTTTTCAGGGATTGCTGATGCTGTCATGGTATCAGTAATTTATTCCTTTTTATTGCCAAATAATATTCCATTGTATGGGTAGGTATATCTTTAATTTATACATTTATCAGCCCATGGACATTTGCATTGTTTCCACTTTGGGGCTATTATAAACTATAATATTAATATATTATATGAATGTTCATCTAAAAGTTTTTATGTGAACATATTTTTATTTCTCTTAGGTATCTACTTGAGTAGAATTGATGGATCTTATAATAACTCTATGTTTAACATTTTGAGGAATTTCCACTGTTTTGCAAAGCACTGCAACATGTTACATTCACACAGGCAATGTATCAGTGTTCCAGTTTCTCCCCATCGTTGCCCGCATTTACTATTATCTGTCCACTTGTCCTGTGAAATGGTATTTTATAGTCATGATTTGCATTTCCTGATGGTTATTGATGTTGGCCATGTTGTGCCTCTTGGCCATTTTTGTATCTTCCTTGAATAAATGTCTGTTTAGCTCCTTTCTCATTTTAAAATATATTTGTCTTTTTATTTTGCAGCTGTATTATTTCTTTATATGTTCTAGATACAAATTTTTTATCACATACTTGAAAATATTTCTCCCCATTCTATAGTTTCTTCACTTTTTTGATGGTATTCTTTGAAACAAAAGTATTTTTAACCTTAATAAAATCCAGTTTATCATTTTTTAGTTTGTTGCTTTAGGTTTCAAATATAATATGCATTTTCACTGTTGCCTTCCAGCAGCATTTGTCATTTGTGTCATTTGTGATATGACTTGCTGTTCCTGCCTTCAAGAAGTAAAGTTTCTTTCCTCATGTCATTAATTTGGTCTTGCACTATAACTTGCTGAAACACAAGAAAGGAGTAGAATCAATGATGTGTCATTCCAAGTCTAGTTTTGACTTTCCTGGGGTCCTTCCAATCACCAGATGAGCAATCCTAGGCTATCCTTTCGGAAGAGGACAGACTCGTAACCCTTCCAGCTGACCAACAGTCAGCCACTCAGACACGTGAGTGAGGCCGCTCTAGACCAACTGCCCATGTGATGAACACAGACACGTGAGTGAGCCCAGCTGAGATCAACTCAATTTGGCCCAGATCAAAAGAACCACCCATCCTACCCAGAAATTCATGAGCTAAAAATGTCCCTATTATTGAAATCATTAAGCTCAGAGTTAGAACTGGACATGGACCAACAGACTGGTTCCAAATAGGGACAGGAGTACATCAAGGCTGTATATTGTCACCGTGCTTATTTAACTTATATGCAGCGCACATCATGAGAAATGTTCGGCTGGATGAAGCACAAGCTAGAATCAAGATTGCCAGGAGAAATATCGATAATCTCAGATATGCAAATGACACCACCCTTATGGCAGAAAGTGAAGAACTAAAGAGCCTCTTGATGAAAGTGAAAGAGGAGAGTGAAAAAGTTGGCTTAAAGCTCAACATTCAGCAAACTAAGATCATGGCATCTAGTCCCATCACTGCATGGCAAATAGATGGGGAAACAGTGGAAACAATGGCATACTTTATTTTCTTGGGTTCCAAAATCACTGCAGCTGGTGACAGCAGCCATGAAATTAAAAGATGCTTACTCCTTGGTAGGAAAATTATGACCAACCTAGACAGCGTATTAAAAAGCAGAGGCATTACTTTGCCTACAAAGGCCCATCTAATCAAAGCTATGGTTTTTCCAGTAGTCATGTGTGGATGTGAGAGCTGAACTATAAAGAAAGCTGAGTGCTGAAGAATTGATGCTTTTGAACTGTGGTATTGAAGACTCTTGAGAGTCCCTTGGACTGCATGGAGATCCAAGGAGTTCTTTCTAAAGGAAATCAGTCCTGAATGTTCATTGGAAGGACTGATGCTGAAGCTGAAACTCCAATACTTTGGCCACCTGATGTGAAGAACTGACTCATGGGAAAAGACCCTGATGCTGGGAAAGACTGAAGGCAGGAGGTGAAGGGGACGACCGAGGATGAGATGGCTGGCTGGCATCACTGACTCAGTCGACATGAGTTTGAGTAAACTCCGGGAGTTTCTGATGGACAGGGAGACCTGACGTGGTGCAGTCCATGGGGTTGCAAAGAATTGGACATGACTGCACGACTGAAATGAATTGAACTGAAGCTTGGGGTGGTTTATGACACAGAAGCAGTTAAATGAAGCAGAATTTAAACTAGTGTGTTATGAACAAGGATAGTTAAAACACTTATTCTGAGTAGTGGCCCATATAAGTTATATTTTCCAAGAAAAATACCGCCTTGTTGTTATACAGTTCAAGGTAAAGGTGCTGGCCTGTATTTTCATTCCCTTTTGCTGAAGGGAAACTGCAGTCTGCTCTCAAGGTCATGCTGGTCAAATTCTCAAAGCCCAAAACACCGTAATACTATTTACAAGTACTGATATAGTTTCATTTAATTATATTAATTTGTATCAGGAACATCTAAACACTTGCAAATGTTATAATTCTTAAGCTAATTACCTGCACTTTAAGCAACTTCCTGGTTTTAAAAATATAACTTCTATTAAAGAAGATAGTGCAAAAAAAAAGTGTAAAGAAGAAGCTTTTTAAAAAGAGCCTATAATCCCATCAATCCAGAAAGAATTGTTTGACATTTAAGCTGACTTAGAGTTTCCCTAAATGGTTTTCCAAATTCAGACAGGGTCCAACTGGCCTCCTGCAGATAGAAATATACTCTATATGTAAATGAGAAAACTTCTGAGTATGGTCTGAAAATACAGATATGTGTTACACATACACACAATTACCTTATCACAGGACTTTCTTGCAGACTTTTTTTTTCTTTTTGGGGGGAAAGGGTGTATATATAGAAAATCAGAATGGAAAGCAGCAACAGGGAAAACAGGAGTTACATTGTCTTCTGACTGTGATGTGAATGCCAAGCATGATTGTCTCAGTTCTCGTTAGAGTAACCCACATTGGGAATTTATGTCAAAAGCAGATCCATGAGTTCTAGAGTCAAATAACACCAAAGCAATGTTAGTTTCTGAGTGATTAGTATATGTTAGACTCTGAATTCTCTATGTTTGTTGTTTTCTTTTTCCTGACAATTAGCATTCTTGAGATGGCTAATATTTATTATTACCTTTATCTTCAAGGAAATAGAGCTTTGGGAGGTTGAAACACTGTCAAAGTCCTATCGTTGGTTAGTATTGGAATTGGAATTTGATCCACCATTAGCCTTATTCTGGCAGCTGCTCTGGTTCAGAGAGCATCCAAGGTCCTGAGATCCAGTAGGAGTGTGATTGTTGAACTTTGTGTGATCCTCTGTGACAAAGAATATGGGGCTGATACAGAATATTTCTTACCAATCTTAGTATGGAAGAACTTCTGCTTCTGTGCCTAATACATCAATTAAATCATAACATCATTTAGTCATAACCATAGACCTTAAATTTGGTATTCCTGTGAAATACATTTTGATGCCTCCTTTTAATAATAGTAGGGGAATCATATTTCTATAGCCTAAGGCACAGCCTATGGTAGTGAAAGTATTACTGGTTATGGAGTTGCCCAAGCCTGAGTTTAATTGCTAAGGTATGAGCCCAGTTACTGAGATATGAGCCCACGTGTTTGTAAACTTCCATGGAGATTAGATCAAATGTCCAGATGCATCCCTTAAAGCCCAAAAGTCGACCCTCAGGGGTAGCGCCATCTGAGCCAGAAGTTAAACCAGTTGAACAAAATTTGCAAAATTGCTTGGTTTTCGCATTTAACACGAAATTATTTAATGTTAAACAAAGAAGAGAAAAGGAAGGGAAGATGAAAGAAAGAAAAGAACAGAAATTGAGTTACTTGAACACACTTTAAAATTCTGGCAACTTCATTTATTCTTTTCTTAATATTTATTTATTTATTTATTTGCCGCGTCATAGGTGGCACATGCGAGATTGTTGTTGCAGCATGCAGAATCTTTTAGTTGTGGCCTGTGAACTCTTAGTTGCCTCTTAGTGGTAGCATATGGGATCTCGTTCCCTGACCAGGGATCAAACCCAGGCCCCCTGCATGGGGAGCAAGGAGTCTTAGCTATTGGACCACCAGGGAAGTGCCCTGGTGATTTCATTTAAATATCTGTATGTCCAGGTTCTCTTGAGAAGCAGAATATCAGGCAGCATAGAAACTCACAATGCACTAGGCAGAAATAGGCCTGGGAGGAGGCTAGCCCCCCAGACTGGCTGTATGGTCTCTATTTTGCACATCATCTTTATCATTTCCTTTTATCTCCCATGCCCTATGGCTAAGTGTGAAGTTTCATGTGTTGCCTGTGTGTGTGTGTGTGTGTGTGTGTGTGTGTGCGCATGTGCGTGTGTGCACATGGGCATGTGTACATGCATGCAGGTCTCAGGATTTTAAGCCTAAATCCTTGAGTAAATTCATAATGAAGAAGGAATGAGTTATTTCACTGCCTCAGAGTTAGCATCAATACTTTCTCTTTTCCTTAGTATTAATTCTCATTATTATTCAGAAAGGTGATTAATCTTTTTTCCTGCCCACCACCAACCTAGACCTGCTGGAATAAGAGTTACAAATTTTGCATTTAGGACTAGTTCTAGACTTCATAAGAGAAGCACTGTTTTAATAAAAATCTTCATTCAAAATACAATTTTGTAATTTTTTTTCCTAATTGATCTGATTTGTGTTACAAACCCACATCCCACTGGAGCACAGGGTTTGCTCTCTTACTCTAATCATTGAATCTAGTCTGATGAATGGGTTAGATTTGTGAGTGTGCATGTTTTCAGAATTAGAATCCTTTCCACCTCTCTCCTCTGAGTGGTGGCATTTGGGCAGGTAGGGGAGGAGTGTGGGTGGAAAAGATCTGCACTTTTTATTCTGGCTCCTCTGATCTCGTCAACAGTATTCCTTGTCTTCTTGTTCTTCTAGGTTTTGGTCCCACTAAGTGCCTTCCCAGCTTAGGTTTCCAGATGGTGGTGAGCTTGAGCCCCCTTGTACCAGTTTATAGAGGAGATTGTGTACATCTCTTCCTAACTCCATGCTTTGTCATTTTTGTTTGTCTCTGGAAAGCTTTTATGGGCCAGGCGTGCTGTGTGCATGCGTGCTAGGTTGCTTCACTTGTATCTGACTCTCTGCAACCCTGTGGACTGTACCCGTCAGGCTCTTCTGTCCATGGAACAAGAATACTGGAGTGGGTTGCCATTCCCTTCTCCAGGGGATCTTCCCAACCCAGGGATCAAATGTCCATCTCTTATGTCTCCTGCACTGGGAGGTAGGTTCTTTACCACTAGCATCACCTGGGAAGCCCTTCAAGGGCCATAGTAGGAAAATTTGTATTCTAGAAACTGGTAAATGTTATAAGTCAGAGCTGGTTGTTAAACTCTTGCCAACATGCCACTGCCTCCAGGTGAGTCCCTTTCCATCTTTGGATGTCTCTTCCCGTCTTGACAGGGTTGTGTGATTTGGCTACACTGACTGGTTGTGTAACTTGGTTCATGCAGTTTGACACGAGTAGTGTGATGCCAGCAAATTCTTAATAAGCCTTGTATCATGGGGCTAGTCCTCTTAGAACACTTCATTTTAGAACCTTGTGAGCACTGTGATGTGGAGAAGTCCAAACTATATGAAGAAGTCACTTGGAAGAGGAGCAAGCTGGTTTAGAATGAGCCTCAGACTCATATGAGCCCATCCAGTAATCCTACCAGCCCTTCTATTTAAGCCACCTCGGCAGAAGTCCTTTGTTGTTGTTCTGTTGCTAAGTCATGTCTGACTCTTCGCGACCCCATGAACTGCAGCACGCCAGGCTTCCCTGTCCTTCACCATTCTCCTGGGGTTTGCTCAGACTCATGTCCATTGAGTTGGTGGTGCCATCCAAGTATCTCATCCTCTGTCATCCCCTTCTCCTGCCTTCAATCTTTCCCAGCATCAGGGTCTTTTCTAATGAGTTGGCTCTTCTCATCAGGTGCCCAAAATATTGGAGCTTCAGCTTCAGCACCAGTCTTTCCAATGAATATTCAGGGTTGATTTCCTTTAGGATTGACTGGTTTGATCTCCTTACTCTCCAAGGGAGTCTCAAGAGTCTTCTCCAACACCACAGTTCACAAGCATCAATTCTTCGGCATTCAGCCTTCTTCATTCATTAGAGAAAAGATGTCCCCAGGACGCCCTTCCTGAATTCCCAATCCACAGAAATTGTGAGCAAATAAACCGCTAAGTTTTGGTGTGGTTTCTTATACAATAGTACATCCTTTGAAATAATTATTTTCTTCTAGTTTCTCAGCTTGTTGTCTTGTACCTCTTCCTAGCTGATTCAACCTCACCATCTCTTTTTCTTTTACTTATACTCCAAATGTCTCTGCCACGCTTTTCATTTGTTAGCCTTTGTAGGCATTTTACCCATTTCTCCCTATCTGGATTACTGACACTCAATTTTGAAGTCATCCCATATTCTACAGAACCAAGAGCATCTCAGAGAAGCTAACCTCTAGGATTTTGAGATCTGACCATCCTTATCTCCAGGTTTCCTTAGTTGCCTCCATCTAGGTTGATGTGGGACAGACCATCAGGTAATCTTCTTCTAAGATCCCAAAGCAATTTGGGTCAAAAATTTCCTGTCTTGACTTTCACAAGGCACTATTTAATTTCTGGACTGAGGTTTGAAGAGTATCATTTAATGACAAAATGTATGGAAAAAGATTAGGGAAGCTATTCTTTTCCAAATTAAAATGTTATCACAGTACCTTCACACATTTTTAAAGAATTTAACCGAGGCTGATCATCTTAATTGTTGGGCTAGTTACACTGAGAGGTGTGTTCTATAGTACTGTGCATTTGATATGTAGCTGGTCTTCTGCTGACTTGATGGTTAATTTAGTAACAGAACAGTTGGATCCATTAACTCACTTTCATGCTAAGAATAAGATTTTAACTAGTTGCATGGATAAAAATTAGTTTAGACATGGATTTTTATGATGCTATATTAAGTGTAACATTATGAATTAAAACATTAGACATAATTCCATTGTTGTAAAGATTCAAATATAACCAAACTTTTCCACTCTTTAGGTTCATAATTTATAAGTATACTAAAAAAAAAAGAAAACTGAGAAGAAATACAAGGAAGTCAATTATTTCTTAAGAAAACATGAATCTTAGATATCTTTGAAACATGATCATTCTTTTCTGTTTTTATTTTGGCTTTTGGGTGGAATTTTAGTGTTAGCTCCCTGTGGGTTTCGTAATAAAGTTATGCATAATTTCTTGTTTACTGGAAATTCAGATACCCTTTTTGTGAAGTTTCTATTTAAACCCGTGGCTCATTTAACTACCTTTTTGAACTGATTTATAAAATTCTTTATAAAGTATTTTAGAGAATATTTGAGATGAGTCTTTTGTGAGATAGATGCAATCAAATATTTTTCCTCCATCTGCAGCCTACTCTTTTCCTCTCTTAATGGTACTTGATGATGAACTTGAACTGCATTAATCTTAATAAAGTCTGATATATAAATTTTTCTAATTTGCAGACTTTTGCCCTGTTTAAAAAATCTTTGCCTATTCCAAAGACACAAAGATATTATTCTAATTTTCTCCTACAATTTTTATTTCTTTACCTTTTACATTTAAGTCTGTAATCTATGTGGAGTAACTTTTACTTGTGGAATGAAGGTAGGATGATTTTTCTTTTTGACTAGAATATCTGGGTCATTCAATATCACTTATTGGAAAAGACCATACTTACCTCACTTCACTGCAGTGTCCCTTTTGTAATTCCGTTGACCAGAGAAGTGTGGCTTTCTGGATTCTATTCTTTTCCAAAATCCTTTAATATACACACTTAAGCTGATATCATGTTGTCATAATTACTGTAACTATATAATAGTCTTAATAGTGTGCTTCATTATTTTTGAAATATATATATTTTTACATACATTATATATATAACTAACAGACCTGAGTGGTTTTCCAGATATGGGCAATTGACTCTTTCCCTAATGAATTGATTGCTTGTTTCATTAAAAAAATTCCTATTGCAGTATTTATATTTCTTACTAGTGCATAAAAGCTTTTGATTTAATAACTATATTATTCCTCTAGTTACCATACTTATGCACAGTTTGTGTTTTTTCTTTTGCTTTGGCTTATTGTAGTTTGACCTGCAGTGGTCTCCAGCTTTTATGTTGTAGGAATGATATATATTTTCCTTTTGTCTCACATGTAGAAATATATTTTATATCCAAAAAAGTCTTTTTTCCTTTGAAATAATGTGACACATCTTATCTAGACTATTATGGCTTTTTAATTAACATTCAGCTTTAATCTATCTAGCAATTGTTTTATATACCATGTAAAGTGGAGAGAGAAATTCATTATTTTTTTTCCAAATGAGAAGTTATTTAATCCCATAGCTATTAACAAATAATTTTCTTCACTTATCATTTAACCAAAGTTAGATACCAAAATCAGAAATGTACATAAGTGTGTATTTTAGGTTTTCAATAAAAATTTGAATATACTTTTTAAGAGAAGAAGGAAAATGTATCCTTAAAGAGGAAAGGTGAAAAAAAGCAGTGTTGGGATGAGTAGACAGAAGAGTGAGTGTCCTAGGTCGTGAGCACTGTAGCAGAGAGCAGAAGTGCCTTCTCGAAAGACTGGGTAGGAGCCGCCACCCAGAGAAGAGCTGCTCAGGCTTTCAGGTGCGTGTATATCTTCTGGACTCACTGTTACCTGTAGATTCTGACTCCCTAGCTGTTGAGCGGGCCGATGATTCTGCTTCTCCAACGTGTCCCAGGTGAGCAGGAGCCTGTAGACGGAGTTTTCAGTTGTGAGGGACTACACTCCTGCTTTCTTCTACTTCCTTCCGTTCTCTGGTGTGATCTGTTTATGGCACCTGGCTTCCTCTCCTGAACGCACTTTTTTTTTTTTTTTCATTTTAAGTGGACAGCAAAGTGAATCAGTCATATATATACGTATATCCTCTCTTTTTTTTTTTTTCCTGTTTGTATATTGTAAAGTAATTAGCCTCCAACTAATAAAAATAAATGAAAAATAAATAAAAAAAAATAAAATGGGTACAAGCTGAATGCACTTCTTTACGTGCTCCTGGTACACTTCCCCTGTTTACTTACAACTGCTCTGCCTTTGCCCTCATCCTGTTTGCTCAGTCCATACATGATAGACTTGTGTGTCTTTCCCTACCCAGGTGGAACTATTTGGTCCTCCTGGTCAGGTTTTGTACCGTATTCCTGGTCCTTTCTCCTGCTGTATTCCACGTTGCCAGTCCTCTTCAATGAAACCAGACATCACTTTCTTATTATTTCTAATAACTTTGAGTTGCACTTAATGGAGAGCCTGACATCTAATTCTGCATTAAAAAAAAAAGTTACCCTTTTTTCTTCCCTTTGGGTGAAAACCTGTATACTATGTTGAATTTAGAGAATCCCGAAGTTCTTGGAATTTTTTTTAGTGTGAGATTCTCTCATAGAAATAAACATCACTATTTCTTTAAAAAAACAGCTTCTTAGCTTTCATATTATAGTTCAAGTTGTTGTTGAATAAGCTTTTCCTAACAGTGTAGTCATCTGTCAGTAACACTTGCTTAAAGAATCTTTGTGCTAATGTGCTATTTAACAAAGAAATATGGATTTCATTGAATTTAAATAAGATTGTCTTTTGAAATTAATATAGGTATTGATATGCATCATCAACTCTTTTGACATTTGAGTTTTGTTCTTTATTTATGAACAAGATGAAAATAGTAACTCTCTGATATTTAACTCACTAGTAATTATTGTTTTTATTTTTTGCATGAAACAGAGAATTAGTTTTGGCATCAAGTTGCTTTCTCAGAATATTTATTTGGCTGTTACTTCAGGCCCATGTGTGCTCAGTCACTTCAGTCGTGTCCTACTCTTCGTGACCCTGTGGACTGTGGTCTGCCAGGCTCCTATTCTATGGGATTCTGCAGGCAAGAATACTGGAGTAGATTACCATTCCCTTCTCCAGGGGATCTTCCCAACCCAGAGATCCAACCCAGGTCCCTGCATTGTAGACAAATTTTTTACTGTCTGAGCCAGCAAGGAAGCCCCGATACCCAGACATTCAGCCAAAAGTAAGATATCTGGTTCAATCTGGTAACCTTCGTTTCAACTTGGGCAGAGTTAGATTGTGGTTAGGAGATCCAGTGAAGGAGTGGTGAATAGAATAAACCAGATATTTTTTTCCTGATTCAGATCACAATCTCTGATCAGAACTGAAGTCGAAACTCCATCAGCCTGCAGAGTAATCACTGCAGTTGGAAGATGCAGAGTAATCACTGTTAGGATCAGTTGAAAAGTAACCAATGAAGGGGTCACAGCAATTGTCCCCATTAGTTTCTTCTGAATTGTTTCTTGAACATGATGAATTACATAGGTATTGAAATAAGCAAAGTTGAGAGAATGGGCATTTTTTTTTTTTTTTTCCCTATGAAGTCCTCCCTGAGCTAGAGTCAGAAGTCCAGCTGAATGCATCCTTTGGGTGGTATTGGAGTTGGGCAATCAACATAACTTTGTGGGGGCCAGTGAAAAATGAAAACATGGAGTGTCTCATTTAAAAAGCATTAAAGAATCACAAGACAGTGATATCAGAGCATTATAACTGTGTGTGGCCCTTCTGACCAGGACATGGGTTGCTTGTCCATGTAGTCATCAGTCCTTTTTATGGATCCTGCTTTCAGTGTAAACTATATGAAACTGATTTAAAAATTCTAATAATCAAAAGGAGTCTCAAGATGGCTGACTCAGTTTATACAGAATAATTCATGGCTTCCCTAAATGGAGTGGAGATGATTTTTCTCAAGACTATACTTGAATCTGTAATCAGGTTCTTCTCTTGGCAAACACTTGCCGAAAAATTGCAAAACTTCAAGACGTTTTGGTTCTGTGAGGATATTTTGCCTTTTTCGTAATATTTTTTTCCACAAATTTTGCATTTTTCTGAGTCATGAGATACCTTACAGACTCTGAGATAGTTTGACCTTGGCAATCTCTTAACTATACACTGATGAGAAAAGATTTCCAGTAATTCTTCTCTTTCTACTTTCAAAAAGAATTTCTCCTCTTTGACACAGAGACTAAAGTTGCTTTCTCCCAGTCTTTTTTATTTTTAATACACACATTGAGCCTGATGCGATATTTGCTTCTAACTGGCATTCAGTGTTACATGTCAGTCTCCCTCCAATTATTACTGTATATTAATTCTGATGAGACAGGAGGTGGCTCTGTGAGTCTTGACTCCCTGCCAGTACAATCAAATGTGAGCTCTGGGAACAGAAAACAAATGTTACTTTCAAAACCCTGGTGAGGAATGTATTACTTATAGCTTATTTAAAAAGTGAGTTGCTTCAGTTAAGTGATTACAAATGTCTTTAGTGGATACAGTTTCTGGAATGGGCATCTAATTAAGATTCTGCCCCTTCCTGGCCCCTGCACAAAGCAATTTCAAAATTTCATCGTTCTGAACCTATTTGCAAGGCAGAGATAGAGATGGAACTCGTGAACACAGGGAGGAAGGGGAGGGAGGGAGGGGCTGAGAGAGCAGCACTGACATATACACTCTACCGTATGTGAGATAGATAGCCAGTGGGAAGCTGCTGCTTAGCACAGGGAGCTCAGCTCGGTGACCCGAGATGCTCTAGGAGGGCAGTGTGGGGGTGGAAGGGAGGTTCGGAACAGAAGGGATGTATGTAAGCATATGGCTGAGTCATGCCGTTGTATGGCAGAGACTGACACAGCATTGCAAAGCTCCCCCAGAGGGAATGAAAAATGAGAATACAGTGAGAAGGCAGCTGTCCTCAAGCCAGGAGCAGAGCCCTCACCAGAACTCCCCACCCCGCCCCCACCAACCAGGGCACCTTGATCTTGGACTTCTCCCCTCTAGAACCTTGAAAAATAAATGCACGTTGTTTCAGGCACCTTTTCTGTGGCATTGTATTCTGGCAGTCCTAGCAGAGGAGTACTCATTTCCCACATTTTATAAGTTTTACAATGATTCGCCTTTTTAGAATCAACTAGTATAAAAATTTAGGTGCAAGGGCAAATGGAAATGGAAAAAAAAAAAAAGACTGAGTGAACTGGTTTGTTCTTAAGCTTTTTTTTTTTTTTTTAATGTATAGCGTGCTGGATTGAGGAGCCCCAGCATTTGTATAGAGTTAGCTAGGATTTATGGACAGAAGTTAGGCTGAATTCCCCTAGTATTTACTAATACTGTTCTTTAACTGGATTTTCACATTGGAGTAACAGTTTTTTGACTTATTTGTTCATGTGCCTGCCTGTCTTCTCCAGAGGAAGCATCCCTGAATACACATAAAGCCTTTTTAAAACCAGAAATATGGTTTGTTTGTTTTAGTATCCATAATACTTATTCTAGCACCTGGCATACAGGAGCCTTCTAAGGTATATTTGAATAATGAAGTGAGTAAATGAAGAAATTATTCTTCAATTAAATCTCCTAGAGACATTTCAATGTTACCTCTTTGAAAGAGATTGCTATAGTGCAGTGCTGTATGTTGAGTTTCAATAATATAGTTAGAAAAATATATTGTATAGGGCTTCCCTCCATACTATTAAGTTGTACTCTTCATGAAGAAAAAAAAAAAGATGTATTCTTTTTAGTTTTGTTTCAAACTAACAGTTTGAATGATCAGTGATCTTCAGTCCTTGACAAGTGAGAAGTTAATTGTAGGGTTAGAGGATATTAAATGGTTTTGTCTAACTGGAATCTTTTTCTCTGAATACAACAACAGGACAAGAAATCAGAAAATCCATCTTTTATAGAGCAGCATTTCTAGACAGAAGAGTAGGCTTCTCGTGTGTGGTTAATAGTTTAATCCTCACACCTACATGGCAAGTTGAGTGTGATCATCTCCACTCCAAAGATGAGAGAGTCACTTGGAGGGTAGTGGAAGCATACTCACCCCACTCGGAAGTGCTAGAGCTGGGGTTAATTTCCAGGTCTTTCTGCCATCCTGTTAAACCCCAAATACACAACAGACATATTTCAAGGGAAGAACAATGAAATGTTATTGATCTATAAAGTGTGGTAATATTTGAGTTAAATGAATGAATTTAAATGAATTTTAAATTACTATTCCCCTTTTTGCCAATTCCCATTAAAAAACTAAGGAGTTGGAATAGATTGTGGTCATAAATTTGCTTTTCACTGAGAAAATTTTTTTCGCGTCAGACAATGAGCTAAGCACTTTAGATGCTTTAGTTTCTCCAGTCTGCAGAAGGAATGATGTGGGTCCTATTGTCCATATTTTACAGATGAGGTAAGTTGGACTCTGAAAAGTTCATCAGCTTAGCTTTAGATGGAAAAGATAGGTTTCAAACTAGGTCTCTAATTCCAGAACCACATCCTTAACCACCACTCTCTTCTGTAACACAAGCTCAGACTCAGACTACACTCCAAGACTAGCTTTTTTGGGTTTAATTAATGGCCTGGGAATGAAGATAAGGTGGACCTGAGTTGGGAGTAAGGCTAAAACAGGGCTGTATTTCTATTAAACATGAAAAATGGTAAGAGCCTCAGAACACAGACCTTAAAGCAATGCATATTCCACAATAAGCAGCCCTCAAGTGTTTACTGTCACACTGTGGGAAATGATTATGGATTAGAAACCCTGTTTCAACAAGGGTATGCATCCGACATGGACTGCAGGACCATGTTGCCTCTTACAAGCAAAGAAATTCATTCTATGACTCTGGGTAACTACCAGAAATTCCACAGTATCCCTTGTCTTCTTCTTGGTTTTGGAGAGACATATTCTTGGCCTTCATTCCAGGTTTGTTTTACAGGGTCAATTTAACATTTTGCAATGCCTCTTCAATGTTTTCCCCATGTTCTGTAAACAACCAGCTAACTTGTAGATCTAACAGAAGCAGAAGAGATTAAGAAGAGGTGGCAAGAATACACAGAAAAACTATACAGAGAAGGTCTTAACGTGACCTAGATAACCACAATGGTGTGGTCATTTACCTAGAGCTAGACATCCTGGAGTGTGAAGTCAAGTGAGCCATAGGAAGCACCACTACAAATAAAGCTAGTGAAGGTGATGGAATTCCAGCTGAACTATTTAAAAACTATTTAAAAACTATTTAAAATCCTAAAAGAAGATGCTGCACTCAAGATGTCAGCAAATTTAGAAAACTCAGCAGTGGCTATAGAACTGGAAAAGGTCAATTTTCATTCTAATCCTGAAGAAGGGCAATGCCAAAGAATGTTCAAACTATAGTACATTTGCACTCATTTCACATGCTGATAAGGTTATGCTCAAAATCCTTCAAGCTAGGCCTCAGCAGTGTGTGAATCAAGAACTTCCAGAAGTACAAGCTGGTTTAGAAAAGGCAGAGAAAAGGAACAAGAGATCAAATTGCTAACATTGACTGCATCATAGAGAAAATGAAGGAATTCCAGAAAAACATCTGCTTCATTGACTGTGCCAAAGCCTTTGACTGTGTGGATCATAGCAAACTGTGGAAAATTCTTAAAGAGATGAGAATACCAGCACACCTTACCTGCCTCCTGAGAAATCTGTATTTAGGACAAGAAGCAATAGTTAGAACCAAACATGGAACGACTGACTGGTTCAGAGTTGGGAAAGGAGTACAACAAGCTGTATATTGTCATCCTACTTACTTAATTTCTATGCAGAATACGTTCTGTGAAATTCCCGGCTGGATATATCACAAGCTGAAATCAAGATTGCTGGGAGAAATATCAACAACTTTAGATATGTAGATGGTAGTACTATAATGGCAGAAAGTGAAGAGGAACTAAAAAGCCTTCTGGTGAGGGTGAAAGAGGAAAGTGAAAGGATGGCTTGAGACTCAACATTCAAAAAACTAAGATCATGGCATTCAGTCCCATCACTTCGTGGCAAGTAGATAGGGAAAAAGTGGAAGCAGGGACAGATTTTATTTTCTTGACAGTGACCGTAGTCATGAAATTAAAAGACAGTTGCTCCTTGGAAGGGAAGCTATGACAAACCTAGACAGCATATTAAAAAGAAGAGACATCACTTTGCTGACAAAGGTCCTTATGTTTAAGGCTATGATTTTGCTGGTAGTCATGTACAAATGTGAGACTTGGATATAAAGAAGGCTGAGTGCTGAAGAATTGATGCTTTCAAATTGTGGTGGTGGAGAAGACTCTTTAGAGTCCCTTGGAAAGCAAGAAATTCAAACCAGTCAGTCCTAAAAGATATCAACCCTGAACATGTATTGGAAGGATTGATGCTGCAGCTCTAGTACTTTGGACACCTGATGCAAAGAGCTGACATATGGGAGAAGACACTGATGCTGGGAAAGAGTGAAGGCAAAAGAAGGGTGCAGCGGAGGTTGAGACGGTTAGATGGCATCACCCACTCAATGGACATGAATTTGGGCAAACTCTGGGAGATGGTAGAGGACAGAGTAGCCTGACATGCTGCAGTTCATGAGGTTGCAAAGAGTTGGGCATGATTTAGGGACTGAACAACAACCACACAACAACTTGTAGAGGCATGTGTCAAGAGCAGACTCTGCTTTGTCACTGAACTCTTATCATCCATGTGGAAACATTCTTGGGTGATTCCCTACTGCTTTCTTCCATTCTACTTCCCTCAAACACCATTACGGTGCTTATTTTATTTAAGGCCCTGTTGTCACTGTGCTTCCTTTTTTTCTACATCTAAGCTTTAGAGTAGGACCAACCAGAATAGTAATTGCTGTCTACATGTGGCTACTTAAATTTATAAAAATCACATAAAATTAAAACTTGTTTTATAAAAATCACATACAATTAAAACTTGGGTTTCTCAGTTCACTAGATACAATTGATATGGATGCCGTATTGAACATTTCAGATGGTGGGTCTAGTGATAAAGAACCCACTTGTCAATGCAGGAGACACAAGAGACGTGAATTTGATCCCTGGTTCGAGAAGATCCCCTGGAGGAGGACATAGCAATCCCCTCCAGTATTCTTGCCTGTGCATGGACAGAGGAGCCTGGCAGGCTACAGTCTATATGGTTGCAAAGAGTCAGACATGACTGAGCAACTTAGCATGCATGCACACACCATATTGAACATTTCAGATGTAGAATATTTCCATCATTACTGAAAGTTTCATTGGGCAGCATTGCTTTATAGCTTTGATTTCCTAGAAAAGATATCCCTTAGTGAATGTTGTGGTAGATTATATTACTTTGCATGGTATTCCTTGCCCCTCCATTATATGTCTCTTCTTGGGGTACCCTGCATATAGTGCTACTCTTTACAAGAGAATTGTGTATACCTTTGTCCATTGCCATCAACTTGCTTTATCCAATGAGCTGTGAACATAAGCAATGTGCATTAGCATCTAAGAGGGAACTTTAATAACCAGTGTGTACTTCACATGAGGTCTTTACCTTCAGTTATGAGCAAGCAGTATTTGAAAATGGAGCTGCTTCTGGGTCCTTGAGTGAAGGTGACCTAGAGCAGAGCTGAACACATCCATAATCAATATTTAATGTGGAGGAAAAATACCCTTTTAATGTCTCCATTCTCTATTTTTAGTATCATTTATTATTCTACCCACTTGACTCAGGCTGACTGATAGAAATATGGACTCTCTTTCAGTATTTTAGAAATGAAACCAGGGTTGCTAAGTGATTTTCATCCATGATATTCTGTGTAGGACTGGGCTGGAAGCCAGTGTAACAGGAGCAGGCCAAATGATGCAGTTGACAACAGGTTCACGTATTATACAAAGAACAAAAGGTTTGCCCCTGGGTGAATTGGGTAAGCCATGTGACAGAGCAAGAGTGTATTTTTGGAGTTCATTCTATTATCAAGTGCCCAGAACCTGAGTGATTTTTATCCCCAGGGTGTGAATAGCCCTCAGATGAACAGCCCTCTGTGTGAAAAGACATGCTTTCTGCAGTCAAGTGACTGTTTTCATTTATTCTAATAACCTCTCTGGTGTCTGCATAGGGGAGTCTGTCCTCTTTTTATTTTTAGAGTTTTTTTTTTTTTTTCCATTTCAATACTACCTTTATATTGTGCAGTTAGATCAGTGGTGTAACAATAAATATGAGTCACAATAAGGCATTAAGGGCTTGAGATACAATAGGTAATAAATTAATGACTTTCCCAGCCTGAGGAAGAGATGTGGCGGGAAAGGAAGTTCAGGTTCTCAATTTGATATCTTATTCTATTATATTACTTTTATACTTGATTTCCTTGTTTTTTAATATTTTAAAAATGTTACTTTTTAAAATTTTAATTAATTTTATTGGAGTATAGTTAATTTACAATATTGTGTTAGTTTCTGCTGTACACAAAAGTGAATCAGTTTTACACATACAGTATTTTAAAATTCTGTTCCCGTATCAGTCATTACAGAGTACTGAGCAGAGTTCCCTGTGCTATATAGTGGTTCTTATTAGTTCTCTGTTTTATATACACTAGTGATATATGTCAGTCACAGCCTGCCAGTTTGTCCCTCCCCTCCCTCCCCCAGTTTTTCTACATCTGTGACTCTGCTTTTGTCTTTTAAATAGGCTCATTTGTAGCATTACTTCAGACTCCATATGTAAGCAGTGCCATATGAGGTTTGTCCTTCTCTGTCTGATTCATTTCACTCAGTGTGCCGGTCTCTAGTCGTCCATGTTGCTACAGGTGGTTTTGTTCTTCGTAGTGACTGAGTAATATTCCATTGTGGGCTTCCCTAGTGGCTCGGAGGTGAAGAATCCACTTACCGGTGCAGGAGGTGTGGGTTTGATCCCTGGGTCGGGAAGATCCCCTGGACAAGGAATATGGCAACCCCCTCCAGTATTCTTGCCTGGAAAATCCCTTGGACAAAGGAGTCTGGCAGGGTAGAGTCCACGGGGTCACAAAAGAGTCAGACATGATTTAGCAACTTAGTAACAATGATAACAACATTCCATCTTCTTTATCCATTCCTCTAATGATGGTCATTTAGATTGCTTCTATGTCCTGGCTATTGTAAATAGTGCTGCAATGAACAGTTGGAGTGCACATATATTTTTGAATTAAGGTTTTCTCTGAATATATCCCCAGGTGTGGGATTGTTATGGTAGTTCTATGTTTGGTTTTTTAAGGAACCTCAATGCTGTTCTCCATAGCGGATGTACCAGTTTACATTCCCACCAACAGAGGAAGAGGGTTCCCTTTTCTCCACACTCTTTCCGCATTTATTGTTTGTAGATTTTCTGATATGGCCATTCTGACGGATGTGAGGGGATACCTCCTTGCAGTTTTGGTTTTCATTTCTCAGATAATTAATGGTGTTGTTAGCATCTTTTCATGTGCCTCTTAACTATCTGTATTTCTTCTTTGGAGAAATGTCTATTTAGGTCTTCTGCTCATTTTTTAATTGGGTTTTTTTGGGGGTTTTTTGTATATTTTTTGACATATTTGTATATTTTGGATGTCAATCCCGTGTTGGTTGCTGTTTGAAAATATTTTCTCCCATTCTGAGGGTAATTTTTTTATTTTGTTTTATTTTGTTTTCATTGTTCAAAACATTTTAAGTTTAATTAGGTCCCATTTGTTTATTTTTTTTTTTAATTTTTATGACTTTAGGAGGTGGATCAAAAAAAGCTCTTTCTGTGATTTATGTTAGAGAGTGTTCTGCCTATGTTTTCCTGTAAGAGTTTTATAGTATCTGGTCTTACATTTAGGTCTTTAACCCATTTTGAGTTTATTTTTGTGTGTGGTATTAGGGTGTTCTAATTTCATTCTTTTACTTGTAACTGACCAGGTTTCCCAGGACTGCTTATTGAAGAGACTGTCTTTTCTTCACTGTATATTCTTGCCTCCTTGGTCATAAATTGGGTGACCACAAGTTCACGAGTTTATCTCTGGACTTTCTATCTTGTTCCATTGATTTTTATTTATATTTTTGTTCCAGTACCATCCTGTTTTGATTACTGTAGTTTTATAGGATAGCATGAAGTCAGGGAGCCTGATTCCTCCAGCTCCATTTTTCTTTATCTAGATTGCATTTGCTATTTGGGGTCTTTTATGTCTCCATACACATTTTAAGATTTTTTGTTCTAATTCTGTGAAAAATACTACTGGTAACTTGATAGAGATTGCATTGAATCTGTAGATTACTTTGGGTAGTGTAGTCATTTTGACAATCTTGATTCTTCCAATCCAAGCACATGGTATATCTCTCCATTTGTTTGTGTCACTGTTGATTTCTTTCATCAATACCTTATAGTTTTCTGAGTAGAGCTCTTTTGCCTCCTTATATGGGTTTATTCCTAGGCATTTTGTTCTTTTTAATGTGCTGGTAAATTGGTAAATTGATTTTTCTGATCTTTCATTGCAAGAGATTTCTCTGATTAATTTTGTATTAATTACAACTAATTAATGCAACTATACCAAATTTAATTTATACCAACTATACCAAAATTAATACAACTATACCAAATACAACTATACCTACAACTTTACCAAATTCACTGATGAACTCTGATAGTTTTCTGATAGCATCTTTAGGATTTTCTATGTATAATAGTACCATGTTGTCAGGAAACAGTGACAGTTTCAGTTCTTTTCCAATTTGGATTCCTTTTATTTCTTTTTCTTCTCTGATTACCATGGCTAGAACTTCCAAAATTATATATTGAATGAAAGTGGAAACAGTGGACATCCTTGTCTTGTTCCTGATCTTAGAAGTACTTTCAGTTTTTCAACATTGAAAATTATGCTTGCTGTGGGCTTTTTGTGAATGGTTTTTATTATATTAAGATATGTTCCCTCTATGTCCACTTTCTGGAGAGTTTTTGCCATAAGTGGGTGTTGAATTTTGTCAAAAATTTTTTCTATATCTTTTGAGATGATTGTATAGTTTTTATTCTTCAATTTGTTAATGGTGGTGTATCACATTTGATTGATTTATGTATGTTGAAGAATCCTTGCATCCCTGGGATAAATCCCACTTGAGCTTATGGCCCTTTTAAGGTACTATTGGATTCAATTTGCTAATATTTTGTTGAGGACTTTTGCATCTATGTTCATCAGTGATATTTTCCTATAATTTTATTCTGTGTGTGTGTGTGTGTGTGATATTTGTCTATATTTGTCTGGTTTTGGTATCAGGGTGATCGTAGTCTCACAGAATAAGATTGGGAGTGTTCCTTCCTCTGCAGTTTTTGGGGATAGTTTGAGAAGGATAAGTGTTAATTCTTCTCTAAATGTTTGATAGGATTTGCCTGTATAGCCTTCCAGTCCTGGAATTTGTTTGTTGGAAGCTTTATCCTTGAATTTTTGTATTGACTGAAGGAAGATTAAACATCATCATTTCTTTGTGGGTTGGATTCTTTTTATTCTTTTTTTTTTTTTTAAGTCTTTACTGAATTTCTTATAATATTACTTCTGGTTTATGTTTTAGATTTTTTGGTCTCGAGGTATGTGGGATCTTACCTTCCCAACCGGGGTCTGAACCTGCACCCCCTGCAATGGGAAGACAAAGTCTTAACCACCAGACTGCCAGGGAAGCCTCCTGCATGTTGGATTCTTGCTTTCATGGGGACTTAGGTAATGTTCAGGCTTCACTGGTGACTCAGATGGTAAAGAATCTGCCTGCCATGCAGGAGACTCAGGTTTAATCCCTGGGTTGAGAAGATTCCCTGGAATAGGAAATGGCAACCCACTCTAGTATTCTTACCTGGAGAATTCTATGGACAGAGGAGCCTCGTGGGCTACAGTCCACGGGGTCACAAGAGCTGGACACAACTAAGCAACTAAGACTTTCACTTTTTTTTCAAGGTGATGTTCAAATGAAGAGAGTTAGCTATGGAGAGTTAAAGGTTCACATTTGAATCTCTTGCATATCTAGGTCTGTAGAATTTTGAAATTACCAATGATACATCTCTGTAAAAATTCATTTTTAGACTAAAATATATGAAAGAAAGTTCCATTATCTCATGTGATTGAAAGAGCCCTGGTCCAGGGATAAGATCTCCTAACACTGATACCAGTTGCACATAAAGATTGGGGGGAGCAACTTCATTTGTGTGACATTTTCTACTAGCTATAAAATAAATCCTTCGTCTAGATGAGATCACTGACTCTAATTTATGAATAAATTCTAACAAAGTTACTGGCATCTCTTTAAAAATGCATATATCACTTTACAATATTGTAGTGGTTTTTGCCATACATTGACATGAATCAGCCATGAATGAATAAAAATAAATGGAAAATAAAATAAAACTGCATATATCATGTACCTATTTATAGTTTCAAAGGAAAATATGTGTAAGTCTTTACAAAGAACCTGTAAAAGTTTTTTTTGATACGTTGGAGCAAACTTTCCATATACTACAGAAGTTAAGATAGTATTAATCTGCACTACTCTGTTTTATGTTAAGGTGCTAACTGTCATTACCAGGGAAACTACTAAGAAAATAGTTCAAAAATATAGTTTAAAAAAGGATAAGAAAATAAAAATGAGACTCCAAAGTCTCATTTCTGCTTAACACAGAAAAAGGCAATGTTATAGTAATAGAGAAACAAAGGTATAAAACAGATAAAAAAGAGATAACAAAATGGTAAATGTAAATACAGCTTTATAATTAGTTGCATTAAATGTAAATGTGGAAGTGGTAGTTGCTTAGTGATGTCTGACTCTTTGTAATCCATGGACTTTAATCCGCCATGCTCCTCTGTCCATGGAATTTTCCAGGCAAGAATACTGGAGTCGGTAGCCATTCCCTTCTTCAGGGGATATTCCCAACTCAGGGATTGAACCCAAATCTCCCACATTGCAGACAGATTCTTTACTGTCCGAGCCATCAGGAAATCCAACAAAACGTAAGGATTGGCAGAATGGCTACAGAAACATGATACAAATATCTTCTACCTGTAGAGTCATGTTTTTTAGTCTAAGAAATAAACTGGCTGAAGGTGAAAGGACGAAAATGGTACACTATGCAAACAGCTACCTAAAGAAAGCTGGAGTCACTGCATTAACATTAAACAAAATCAACTTTAAAATAAAAGGGTTTCATTAGAAAAAAATGGAGGCTATTTATGATGATAAAAAAGGAAAAACAAAGAAAGATGAATCAATTATCAGCATATATGCACTGGAAAATTGAGCCCAAAATACATTATGCAAACCCTGACAGAACTGAAGAAAGAAAAAGCAAATTCAACAATAGTAGTTGGAGATTTCAGCATACAACTTTCAGTAACAGATAGAACATCTAAACTGAAGACTAAAAGGGAAATAGAAGGCTTGAACAACAGTATAAACTGACTAGACCTAACAGACATCGACAGAACACTCCACACAACAATAGCCCAATACATATGCTTCTGTGTAAGAGAAGATGAAATCAGTGGCTCATTAATTCTAGTGCACATGACACTTCAGGTAGGCTAGTCCATATCCTAGGCCATAAAGAAAAAGAAGCCTAAAGGAATTTAAAACACTGTTAAGTGAAAGAATTATATAAAGTATTATCTATGACCACAACACAATTAAAATAGATTTGAGATTTGAACCCAGATGAACTAATAAGAAAAACACTGCATTTGTTATCCTCATAGTTAACAGGCCTAATTCATGTCTAGAATTGTGCTCTGAGGCTGAACGATATCAACGGAAGAGAAATACCTACTGTCATATGAATATCTCTTCAAGTATTTGTTTTTGTTGTTTAGTGGCTAAGTCATTTCTGACTCTTTTTGACCCTATGGACTGTAGCCGCCAGGCTCTTCTGTCCATGGGATTTTCCAGTCAAGAATACTGGAGTAAAGGGTTGCCATGTCCTTCCCCAGAGGATCTTCCCAACCCAGGGGTCGAGCCATTGGCATCTCCTCCATTGGCAGGCAGATTCTTTATCACTGAGTCACCAGAGAAACACTCTCTTCAAGTGTATATACATATATATATATATATATTACAGTTTTTGACTGGCTGACTAACAGCTCAGATTATCATAAGGTCTGCATTTAAGACAGGGAAAAGAATTTCCTCACTTGTGGTTTTTCACTAGTTTTAAATGACTTCTGGCTACTTCTACTTAATGTAAATCATTATCCATAGGAACCAGATGCCAAATAACTTCTAATAGTCAGAGTCAGAAGG
The DNA here is from genome assembly GCF_963930625.1 of Muntiacus reevesi. Lineage (NCBI taxonomy): Eukaryota > Metazoa > Chordata > Mammalia > Artiodactyla > Cervidae > Muntiacus > Muntiacus reevesi. Next base: position 68,708,080 of record NC_089252.1, read on the forward strand.
TGTGAAACTTGTTCAAGATAGCTGGTTAAAGTTAGCAAGTTGTAAGCTAAAGGAAAGAGAGAGAGGAGAGGTTAATCTCATGATTAAAACAGTTGAGTAATCATGACTAATGTAAATTATTTCGGATTAGGGTCATAAGTATAGTGGAACTAAATACCTTTGGAGGTGGAGGAGAAAGTGTTTAGAATTTCTTTTTTCCCAAAGGAAAGTAAGTAAACTCAGTGATTGTTATATTGTACAGCAAATATGCTTTATCTACCTGAGTGATAAATGAACTGGAGTAATCAGTTTGCATCACTTTTCAGTATACTTTTCTCATTATCATTAATGAGGGAGCACACAGAATTTGAGGGAAGATTTGTTCCTGAGCTTGTATTTCTGGCCTTATCCTCTTGATCCTCTTGATATTGCCCTGTACAGTTAAAAGAATTCAGATTAGAAGTAAAGGGAATTGGATTTCTTCTGTGACCTTTTACATAATGAAGTGTCCCTCAGTTTTGTGTCTCAGTCTTTTTAGTCTAAGAAAAATCCCATATCCTCTCTTAGCATTCATTCATCTGCCATCTATTCTCAGAATATCATTAGAGAAGATATTCACTGGTTTCTCTAAATAATTTACTTCCATCTTGTAATATTTATTGGCACACTGAAGCCATGTAACTGAGTAACATCTTTCAAGTTTGTAAACATTTCTTCTTCATCTTCTACATTCTTGGCACTATTGAAATTATATAAAGTAGAATTTTACTTTAAGACAGAAATGGAAAAGATTGCTAATAAAGAAGAGGGAGGTTCAAGAGAGAGAGGACATATGTATACTTATGATTCATGTTGATATATAGCAGAAATCAATAAAATACTATAAAGCCATTTTCCTCCAATTAAAAATAAATAAATTTAAATTGAAGAAACAGAATAATAGATCTTGAAGAAGTTTATTCATCTGTTTTCATTGTTTTATTTATGACACATGGAACCTGATCCAACTAACCTTGTCTCTTCATCATTCCCTAGATTTACCATTTGCCTCTTATAGCCTCTGTTTTCCAGTCCCACTCCCTAAATAATTATGATAGTTATTACTAATTGAATGGCAATCATGTGGCTGAATTTTTTGCATATTATCTTTAACCATCCCTAGATTCTTGCTCTTTGTATAGTATGATGTCTACTCAACAAATGAAAGAGCAGGGTTTCAGAAATATCAGTCATTTGGTTGAAAGGCTATAGTGAAGTATTGAATAAAACCTTGGATTCAGACACAGGCTGAACCAAAGTTCTAGACTTTTCCAACACTCCTTGTTGAATGATGTGCTCTTTTTCAGCTTTCCTGAATGGTAATTGCCAATCTGATAATTGTGCTATTGAAATCTCCCTTCTCTGTGAACTTTTTCTTTATTTCTCTATTTGTTCCTTGAACTCCTTCCTTTGTATAGTTTTTTTTTTTTTTTTTTTTAAGTCTGCTTCTTCAACTGAAGCATCTTAAGTCAGGTGCCTTAGTTTGGGTTTCTTAGAAAAGACTCTAACATGAAATTTTATGTGCATATGTTTGTCACTGAGTGTTTTTAGGAGACATGCATGCTAGGAAATAGGAAGGCAGGAGCTAAACTGAAGAAGCCCCAGGTGGACATTCAGAGTGGTATGTGATGCTGCAAGCGACACAACTCTGATAAGCAACTAGGAGTCACAAAGACAGAGGATGGGGGACTTCCCTGGTGGTCCGGTGGTTAAGACTCTGTGCTTCCACTGCAGGGGGCATGGGTTTGGTACCTGGTGGGGGAACAAAGATCATGCATGATGCATGACATGGCCAAAAAGAAGATAGACGATGAATGTGTCAACCTGCAGAAGCTATATGAGTGGAACAGGACAATGTTTAATACAGAAAAGTTGCATATATTAATTATGTAACCACTGTGACGGGCTATTTTGTACTGGTAACCTTCTTATATTTCAGATCTCAACCATTGTCTCATGAAGCCTGCATTTTTTTTTTTTTCTTTTTTTTTTTTTTTGAAGCCTGCATTCTCATAGGGAAAGACACAGGGTACACAGGTACAATAGAGTCACCGATTCCATAAGAGCAGTTTGCTCCAAGAGCAAAGGTAATCCCAGTCTGTGCAGAGAGGATACTGCCACCGAGATGCCTGAACTGAGTAAGAATTTGCTAGCTGAGTAAGAATTTGCTGAGCAAAAGTCCCTACATGATACCAGGAACAAGGTGGTGTATAGGATAACTTTTGGGATATTTATATTTCCTACCCTTGTTCATTACTACATACACTGGTTTCTCAGGAAATAATTTTTGTGTGATATATATTCCACATAGAGTAGATGTTCAATTAATATTTGCAGAATAAGTATGCAAAATTTAAATCAATGTGAGAATATCATGTCAACAAACAAACCAAAACATTTTTTTCAGTTTGAAGTAAGGAGGAGTATAGAATTTGGGGGAAGTTAGTGGGGATCTGAAGAAAAGTTTGATCCTATCTTCTAGCAAATTACAGCATGTGTGTTGTAACTCAGTGGGCTTTTTATTTTTAATTCAGCAATCTTTCTGTGAATTGTTCTTGTTGACTTGATTAAAGCTACTGCATATTCAGTGCCATTCATGTCTCCTTTACCCAGTAAAATAATCAGTCCCAGCCTTTAAAAATAAAAAACATTTTTGGGGGACTTCCATGGCAGTCCACTGCGTAAGACTGCGCCTTCCAATGTAGGAGGTGTAGGTTCAATCCCTGGTCAGGGAGTTAAGATCCCACATGGCTTGTGGCCAAAAAATAAAAAACACAAAACAGAAACAATATAGTAACAATATAATAAATACTTTAAATATGGTCCATATAAAAATATTTTATAAAAAAGCATTTTGTTTAGATTTTGTTTGTTATTTGGTGACATCATTTTGGTGCATTGTATGTGCCCTGCTCTTTGGGCATAAGAAAAGAATAAGCATTTTCTATTCTAGGGAACTTTTCCTTCTTAAATGCAGTACAATGTAATGAAGAAAATCAGAAGGTAATGCATGGTAATATTCATGTCTTATTGTTCTTGTTCAGTCACTGAGTCGTGTGTAACTCTTTGTGACCCCACAGACTGCAGCATGCCAGATTTCCCTGTCCTTCACCATCTCCTGGAGTTTGTTCAAATTCATGTCTGTTGAGTCAATGATGCCATCCAACTGTCTCATCCTCTGTTCTCCCCTTGTCCTCTTGCCTTCAGTTTTTCCCAGCATCAGGATCTTTTCCAGTGAGTTGACTCTTCGCATCAGGTGGCCAACGTATTGGAGCTTCAGCTTCAACATCAGTCTTTCCAATGGAATATTCAGGGTTGATTTCTTTTAGGAGTGATTGGTTGGATCTCCTTGCAGTCCAAGGGATTCTCAAGAGTCTTCTCCAGCACCACCATTTGAAAACACCAGTGCTTCAGTGCTCAGCCTTCTTTGTGGCCCAGCTCTCACGTCTGTACATGACTATTGGAAAAACCATTGCTTTGACTATATGGACATTTGTTAGCAGAGTAAAGTCTCTGCTTTTTAATATGCTCTCTAGGTTTGTCATAGCTTTTCTTCCGAGGAGCAAGTGTCTTTTAATTTCATGGCTGCAGTCATCATCTGCAGTGATTTTTGAAGCCCAAGAAAATTAAGTCTGTCACAGTTTCCCTTGTTTTCCCATCTGTTTGCCATGAAATTGAGAGAGCTGATTCTTAGGTAGGTCGATAAGGAGACCAGGACCCAGGAGGAGGAGGAGGAGGAGCAGGAGGAGGGGGCAGAGGAGGAGGAGACAAACATTTTTTCTATGTTCTTTTGTCTTAGTCACATAAGACATTTTTTCTTAATCTCTGAGTTGTCATGGCAACAGTCTATTTTGCCTAACACTAACTTAGTTTAAGCCCAGAGCTAATGATTACACAACAAAACAACACACCTTGCTCAAGGGTATATCTTTCCTTAAGCTCTGTACTAAGGATTATATAAGAACAATGTATGAGGCTCAAGGATGTGTTTCTCCTTCTTAACAGGAACCTGTTCCTCTGGCTAATCTTGTTATCTTAAGATGTATGTTGTGGGAGTAGGCCTGGCCAGACCTTTACAACTTTGAGATGTTCTTTTGATCTATGGTTGGTAACCAATTGAAAAATTATATAAAACCCCACCCAAACTAGTGAGTGGGGCACACTTGGCCCCCTGATGATGTCTGTCAGAAGCTTTCTCGATACCTTTTTCACTGTAATAAAACTTTTGCTGCACGAAACTCTGAGTGATGAAATCCATGTCTTTGGTCCCAAAACAAAATTCTCTTCTTTGGAGATCATGAATCTGACACCATTCACCATAAGCTATCAGAGTGATGGGACTGGATGCCATGATCTTAGTTTTCTACATGTAGAGTTTTAAGCCAGCTTTTTCACTCCCATTTCACCTTCATCAAGAGGCTCTTTAGTTCTTCTTTGCTTTCTGCCCCAAGGGTAGTATCATCTGCGTATCTGAGGTTATTGATATTTCTCCCAGCAATCTTGATTCCAGCTTGAGCTTCATCCAGCCCAGCATTTTGCATGATGTACTCTGCATGTAAGTTATATAAGCAGGGTGACAGTATACAGCCTTGACGTACTCCTTTCTTGATTTGGAACTAGTGCTTTATTCCATGTCTAGTTCTAACTGTTGCTTCTTGACCTGCATACAGGTTGCTCAAGAGGCAGGTAAGGTGGTCTGGTATTTTCATTTCTTTCAGAATTTTCCACAGTGTGTTGTGATCCACACAGTCAAAGGCTTTACCATAGTCAATGAAGAAGAAGTAGATGTTTTTCTGAAATTCTCTTGTTTTTTCTATGATCCAACAGTTGGCAATTTGCTTGTACATCTGGAAGTTCTCGGTTCACATACTGTTGAAGCCTAGCTTGAAGGATTTTGAGCATTACCTTGCTAGCATGTGAAATGAGGACAATTGTATGGCAGTTTGAGCATTCATTGACATTGTCCTTCTTTGGGATTGGAATGAAAACTGACCTTATACATGTCTTATACAAGCAGTGAAATTGAGTGAAGGGGAATGTAAAGGCTGTATGTTGGTTCAGGAAAGAAGAACATTATTTAGTTTTTCAAGAGTCACCTCCATGCTTGGAAATATTGATATATATGGATAGAAAGTGAAAGTTGCTCAGTCCTCTCCGACTCTTGGTGACCCCATAGACTATTCAGTCCAGGGAGTTCTCCAGGCTAGAATACTGGTGTGGGTAGCTTTTTCCCTTCACCAGCAGATCTCCCCAACCCAGGAATTGAACTGGGGTCTCCTACACTGCAAGTGGATTCTTCACCAACTGAGCTATCATTACCTCACCATAGTTTGGCCTCAGGTCAAACAACAGGGAGGGAACACAACCCCTTCTATCAACAGAAAACTGGATTAAAGATTTACTGAGTATGGCCCCACCCAGCAGAACAAGACCCAGTTTCCCCTTCAGTCTCTACCATAAGGAAGCTTCCATAAGCCTCTTATCCTTATCCATCAGAGGGCAGACAGAAAGAAAACCACAATCACAGAAAACTAACCAAACTGACCACATGGACCACAGCCTTGTCTAACTCAATGAAGCTATGAGCCATTCTATGTAGAGCCACCCAAGATGGACGGGTCATGGTGGGGAATTCTGAAAAAACGTGGTCCACTGGAGAAGGGAGTGGCAAACCACTTCAGTATTCTTTCCTTGAGAACCACATGAACAGTATAAAAAGACAAAAAGATAGGACACTGAAAGATGAGCTCCCCAGATCGGTAGGTGCCCAATATGCCCCTGGGGATGAGTGGAGAAATAACTCCAGAAAGAATGAAGAGACGGGGCCAAAGCAAAAACAACACCCAAATATGAATGTGACTGGTGATGGAAGTAAAGTCCAATGCTGTAAAGAACAATATTCCATAGGAACCTGGAATGTTAGGTCTATGAATCAAGGTAAATTGGAAGTGGTCAAACAGAAGATGGCAAGAGTGAACATCAACATTTTAGAAATCAGTGAACTAAAATGGACTGGAATGGGTGAGTTTAATTCAGAGGACTATTATATCTACTACTATGGGCAAGAATCCCTTAGAAGAAATGGAGTAGCCATCATAGTAAACAAGAGTCCAAAATGCAGTACTTTGATGCAGTCTCAAAAATGACAGATTGATCTCTGTTCATTTCCAAGGCAAATCATTCAATATCACAGTAATCCAAATCTATGCCCTGACTAGTAATGCTGAAGAAGCTGAGGCTGAATGGTTCTATGAAGACCTACAAGATGTTAGACCTGTTAGACCTGTTAGACAAGACCTGTTAGACTTAGAACTAACACCAACAAAAGATGTCTTCTTCATTGTAGAGGACTGGAATGCAAAAGTAGGAAGTCAAGAGATACCTGGAGTAACAGGCAAATTTGAATTTGGAGTACTAAATGAAGCAGGGCAAAGGCTAACAGAGTTTTGCCAAGAGAACACACTGGTCATAGCAAACACCCTCTTCCAACAACACAAGAGAAGACTCTACACATGGACATCACCAGATGGTCAATACCGAAATCAGATTGATTATATTCTTTGCAGCCAAAGATGGAGAAGCTCTATACAATCAGCAAAAGCAAAACTGCGAGCTGACTTTGGCTCAGATCATGAACCCCTTATTGCCAAATTCAGGCAAATTGAAGAAAGTAGGGAAAACCACCAGACCATTCATGTGTGACCTAAATCAAATCCCTTATACAGTGGAAGTGACAAATAGATTCAAGGGATTAGATCTGATAGAGTGCCTGAAGAACAATGGATGGAGGTTTATGACTTTGTACAGGAGGCAGGGATCAAGACCATCCCCAAGAAAAAGAAATGCAAAAAGGTAAAATGGTTGTTTTAGGAGGCCTTCCAAATAGCTGAGAAAAGAAAAGAAGCTAAAGGCAAAGGAGAAAAGAAAAGATGTTCCCACGTGAATGCCGAGTTCCAAAGACTAGTAAGGAGAGATAAGAAAGCCTTCCTCACTGATCAATGCAAAGAAATTGAGAAAAACAATAGAATGAGAAAGAATAGAGATCTCATCAAGATAATTGGAACATTCCAAGGGAACATTTCATGCAAAGATGGACACAATAAAGGACCGAAATGGTATGGACCTAACAGAAGCAGAAGATATTAAGAAGAGGTTGCAAGAATACACAGAGGAACTATACAAAAAAGATCTTCATGACCCAGATAAGCACAATGGTGTGATCAATCACCTAGAGCCAGACATCCTGGAATGTGAAGTCAAGTGGGCCTTAGGAAGCATTACTATGAACAAAGCCAGTGGAGGTGGTGGAATTCCAGTTGAGCTCTTTCAAATCCTAAAAGATGATGCTGTTAAAAGTGCTGCACTCAATATACCAGCAAATTTGGAAAATTCAGCAGTGGCCACAGGACTTGAAAAGGTCAGTTTTCATTCCAATCCCAAAGAAAGGCAATGCCAAAGAATGCTCAGACTACCGCACAATTGCACTCATCTCACACGCTAGCAAAGTAAAGCTCAAAATTCTCCAAGCCAGGCTTCAACAGTACATGAACTGAAAACTTCTAGGTGTTCAAGTTGGATTTAGAAAAGGCAGAGGAACCAGAGATCAAACTCTGGCAACACCTGTTGGATCACTGATAAAGCAAGAGTGTTTCAGAAAAAGATCTATTTCTTCTTTATTGACTATGCCAAAGACTTTGACTGTGTGGATCACAACAAACTGTGGAAAATTCTGAAAGAGATGGGAATAGCAGACCACTTGACCTGCCTCCTGAGAAATCTGTATGCAGGTCAAGAAGAAACAGTTAGAACTGGACATGGAACAGCAGACTAGTTCCAAATCAGGAAAGAAGTACATCAAGGCCACATATTTAAGGCCCTGCTTATTTAACTTATATGCAGAATACATCATGCAAAATGCTGGGCTGAATGAAGCACAAGCTGGAATCAAGATTGCTGGGAGAAATATCAATAACCTCAGATATGCAGATGACACCACCCTTATGGCAGATAACAAAGAGGAACTAAAGAGCCTCTTGATGAAAGTGAAAGAGGAGAGTGAAAAAGTTGGCTTAAGACTCAACATTCAGAAACCTAAGATCATGCCATCTGGTCCCATCACTTTAAGGCAAATAGATGGCTAAACAGTGGAAATAGTGACAGAGTTTATTTTGAGGGAGCTCCAAAATCACTGCAGATGGTGACGGCAGCCATGAAATTAAATGATGCTTGCTCCTTGGAAGAAAAGCTATGATCAACCTAGACAGCATATTAAATACCAGAGACATTACTTTGCCAACAAAGGTCTGTCTAGTCAAGGCTATTGTTTTTCCAGTAGTCATATATGGCTGTGAGAGTTGGGCTATAAAGAAAGCTGAGTGCTAAAGAATCCATGCTTTTAAGCTGTGGTGTTGGAGAAGACTCTTGAGAGAACCTTGGACTGCAAGGAGATCCAATCAGTCCATCCCAAAGGAAATCAGTTCTGAGTGTTCATTGGAAGGATTGATGCTGAAGCTGAAACTCCAGTGCTTTGACCTCTGACACGAAGAACAGCCTCACCTGAAAAGACCCTGATGCTGGGAACGATTGAAGGCAGGAGGAGAAGGGGATGACAGAGGATGAGATGGTTGGATGGCATCTCTGACTAGATGGACATGAGTTTGAGTAATCTCCGGGATTGTTGATGGACAGGGAAGGTTGGCCTGCTGCAGTCCATGGGGTTGCAAAGAGTCGGACACAACTGATCGACTGAACTAAACTGATGAATAGAAAAGACAGGGTCAATTTTGGACGCCTTCGAACATCTAGTCTAGAGGCATCGAGCTCTGTCTTTGAGGCAATATCCTTCAGGTAAACAGCATTGACAACTGATTGAGGCAGGGTGACAGTGATAAGATTCAAGTGATGCATGGGAGAGTTTTAGCAATAGTATGCATATTGGACTCATTTAGGACAAAAGAGAAGGTGGGAAGATAGGTTAACAGGATAAAGCCAGGAAATAGGTGGTGAGAGCTTAAACAAGCAAAAAAAAAAAAAAAAAGATTTTTAAAGAGATGATTTGGTTATAGAATAGTCAGAAAGAACTTTGAATCAAAAGATACTAAACTAGAAAAAAAGATACTAAATTAACTAAAAAAGATTATTTTGTCCCTCAGTGAATTCATTTAATCATTTAAAAAGTACCCTGGTTCTTTCTGTTCTTTTCTTATAGATAATCAGGCTCCTGCATTTGGTAATTTGTTTGTTTTCTGGTTAGTGAGTTTAGTAGAGGCAAAGAAGAGTTAAATCACAGTCTATTGAGGTAAAATGGCCAAAGGGCCAAGTGTTCTTCTTTCTTTCTTTTAATATTTATTTGGCTGCACTGGGTCTTTGTTGTGGCACACAGGATCTTTAGTTGTGGCACACAGGATCTTTAGTTGTGGCATGTGAACTCTCGGTGGTGGCATGTGGGATCTAGTCCCCTGACCAGGAATAAACCCGGGCCCCATGCTTTGGGAGCTCAGAGTCTTAGCCACCAGACCACCAGCAAAGTCCTTGTTCTTTCTTAATGATTAATTCTTTCTTCCAGCTCTTTTGTCATTTTTTTACATGCCATATTCTAGATCAATACCATGTAAACACTTGAACAGCTATAAATGAATGAGATGTCATAATTTATAGAGAAACATGACTTTGTGGAGAAATAGTATGTCATGGGGAGTCTAATCCAGGAGTCAATGGGGAAAAGTCAGAGATGCCTTCCTTGAGAAAGTAACGTTGGACATATGATGGATGAATGATGGCTAAACATTTCAAGACACAGGAAGAGATCAAGATGTTCAAGTCACAGAGTCTTATAGGAATTTTGGACTGGCTTGAGTACTTTTGTGCAACATCTTATGAGAAATATGAAGATAGTTTTACTCCAGGCTGGGGAGTTAGAGTTTTATTTTCAGGTCTCAGGATTCCAACCAGGATAATGATAGGATCCGTTCAAACTTTGAAAGATCAGCATTTTACCAGCAACTAATAAAGTGTGGGCAACTGCAGCATCATGGTAAGAGTTTTGAGAATCTTAACTAAAGAACTGGCAATGTAGGATAGAAAATAGCAATGTCTTTAAGGTTTTACAGACATAATGCACAGGACCTGGTAAATGATTAGATATATAGTTAAGAAGGAGGAGAGAGCAAGACGGTATGGTAGACACTGGCTTGTTATTCACTAAGCCTGTTCCTCTTTCTTCCCGTAGAGTTAACTGATGTTTCTAATTATCCTGCAGTAGGGTGGAGCCTCATGAAAAATCCTTGGCAGTGGACTGTAAATGGAAGTGATTTGTGGGTAAAGGAGTGAAAGAGTGCATGCTTTCTCCATGCTGTCTTTGATTCCCAGTTAGTTGACTGGATGATGTCAGGATGACCTTGGGACCACATTTAGAGAACAGTAGATCCAATAGATAAAAACAGCCTGCCTCCCCAAATAAATGCATGGAACAGAGACCCTGCTGCTCTATATGGACTTTCATGTGAATGAAAAATAGCATGAGAGTGTATGTGTGTGTGCGTGTGTTGTGAACTTCAGAATTTTAACTTGTACCATTTTTATAGCAGTTATAATGTATCCACCCTGACTAATACAACTGTCATTCAGATTTATGGCCTGAGAACATAAGTGGTTGAATGATATCTTTCACAAACTCTGGAACACAGTAGGGTGAATTTTTTTGGATGGGAGATATTAATTTTTTTTAAATTTTATTAAAGTGTAGTTGATTTGCAATGTTGTGTTAATTTCTGCTGTACAGAAAAGTAATTCAGTTTATATATATGTATATGTAATATGCATATATGTGTGTATATATATATATTTTTTTCCATTATGATTTATCACAGGATACTGAATATAGTTCCCTGTGCTATACAGTAGGACCTTATTGTTTATCCATCCTATATATACTAGTTTGCCTCTGCTAATCCCAAACTTCCAATCCTTTCCTCCCCACTGTGCTTTTTCCTTCTTGGCAGCCACCAATCTGTTCTCTTTGGAGATGACTTTAGATTTAGTCAACTAATTTTGATATGACTGTGGGTTATCAAAAAGTAAATGCCAACTGGGGATTTGGATGTGATTCTGGAACCCAGAGAAAAAGAGAAACCTGGAAATAGTTATAGGAGTTATTGGCATACACTAAAATTGAAGCTATGAGAGTGAATGAGGATACCCCAGAGTTTCTGCAGTAAGAGACTGAGAAATTTTCCAGGGCCAATACCTTAGGAGGGCTTCCCTGGTGGCTCAGAAAGCAAAGAATCCACTCGTATTGTGGGAGACCTGGGTTAGATCCCTGGATTGGGAAGATCCCTGGAGAAGAGAATGGCTACCCACTCCAGGATTCTTACCTGGAGAATCCCAGGGACAGAGGAGGCTGGCGGGCTATAGTCCATGGGGTCACAAAGAGTCAGACGTGACTGGGTGACTAGCACAATACCTTAGGAACAGAAACACTGAATAAATGGAAAGAAAAAAAAGAACCCGAAACAATCCTGCAGGGAGGCAACAAAATAGTTGGGAGGAAATCCAGAATATTGGATTGTCTCCTAAGATAAAGGGTCCGAGCTACACAGAGGGGACAGCCAACAGAGTCAGTATTTGCAGCGACTCATCAGTCAATCAGATTTTACTACTAGGAGGTGTCATGTGTGTGTCATGACCTTATGCCCTATTTGTTCAGGGCAGTCCAAGTTGATGGTTAATTAATTATTAATAATTTCCTTTTTTACTCTCATCCTGGGTTGAATGATAAGATATAATCACATGAGTCATAAACACAGTTGATAAGAATAGTTTCAGTGGTGATAAAATCTTTGCTGTAGCTAAAGTTCATGGGTGGGAGAGTGAGGAAGAAGGGTTTCTTAACATAGGCTTAACTGTGGAGGGAAAGACAGAACTGAGGTAGGTGGGTGAAGAACCATTGGAGGGATTTTTGTTGTTTGCCGATTTATTTATTTATTCTGGAGCAGCACTCAGGTCTCTCTAATTGTGGCACGAGAGCTTCGTTGTCCTGGGTCATGTGGGATCTTAATTCCCTGACCAGGGATTGAACCCATGTCCTCTGCATTGAAAGGCAGATTCTTAATCACTGGACTACCAAGAAAGTCCTTGTTGTTTGTTGTTTTGTTCTCAAGTTAGGAGAAGACTGAGCATTTTTGTGCTCAGGGGAAAGGAAATCATAAATAGGGAGAAATGTTAGCCTGCTTGGTAGCAAAGGAGAGGTCTTACACTAGGTTCTAAGTGAGCCAAAATGGACTGAAGGTCAGTTCTTCCATATGCTTTATTACCCAGATATTACTATTTTCTGTTTTCTCTTTTGGGACTCAGCATTGCCAGTATTGCCTATTTTAGGCCTTAGTTGTGGGCCGTATCTCCTGAGAGATGAGGCCTGTATTTGAGCACAGACAGCTGCATGTGTGGCTCTGCAAGTGATTCATATCTTTAGTGTCAAAACATATTCAGATGCTTTGTCATAATTTTTATCTGATAATTCCTATAATCAAATCATAAGCTGTAAAACTAGCACATTTTATTTACTATCTGAGGTATAAACAGGAGACTATTAACCAACACATTTTTCTCTTCTCTGTTGGGAATCGTAATCACTATTCAGTCTTTCATATATATTAATGTCCATTACAAGTTCACCATCCATAGTATGGAGGTAAAAATTCATTTACCTATATTGTGCTGCTAAATAAATAACCAGTGTTAACTATACACTCATGAGGAAGATGTAAGAATTAAAAGTGATAAGATAGAGTCAGACTAACGTACTCAGGGGCTTCCCAGGTGGCAGATTCAGTAAAGAATCCGCCTGTGATGCAGGAGACCTGAGTTCAATCCCTGGGTTGGGAAGATCCCCTGGAGAAGGGAACGGCTACCCGCTCCAGTATTCTGGCCTGGAGAATTCCATGGACGGGGGAGGCTGGCAGGCTACAGTTCCGTGGGGTCACAAAGAGTCTGACATAACTGAGTGACTTTCACTTTCAGCCATAATCAGGATTCATCCACTTAGGAGAATGAGAAAATGCAGCCTTCAGTATCATTGACTCATGCAAATCTAATGGGTTATGTTGTTTAGCAGACAATTTCATTACAACAAGAACCATCTTTTCTAAAGAAAGAAATCCTTCTATTATGGAAAAAAAAATGAAACTACTTTAAAACAAATTAGATTTCTTTTTAAGTTTGAGAAAGTCATGCTGCTTGCATTGGTGACAGGCTCTTAGACCAGCAGGCACTGACTCAGTGGATCCTGTATAATAGTCAGCCAGGAGTCTTGAATGGAAAGTGGAAGTTGAGGTCTCATTATAAGAAGGAGCTTACTGCTGTTGAAGATCTGTTCCACAGAGTTAATATTTGGCCCAAGAGAAGCCACTTTTCAGAGGGATGTCCGTTGTAACTGTGATTTTCCTAAAGTAGCACCATTGTATACAAATGACCATGTTTCATTCCTACTCTGAAACTGCCATATTAAAAATATTTTTGTCTAAGGACAGTGTGACTCGTTTATTTCAACAGTCAAACAATACTCGCATTAGACTTTGCTGACTCATTTTTTCCCCTGAGTCTGTAGAAATGTAGACCTTTGGAGAGCATTAAATGTGTTTCCTCATGGAGATGACTGAAACCTGGAGAAAGGACAGATAGCCTTGGGAAAACTAAAGTTACTTAGTATCAACAACAAAAAAACTAGTTGATCTAAGAAAGAATTGAAAAACTATGTGTGCCGACTTTGAGGATTATAACCTGGGAAGAGCATCTCAGAAAACTTAGAATTCTTTTGCCAGTTAGAAATAATGGCACAGTAATGTAAGTTTATTACTGACCATTTACACAGTCCAGATGTAAGCATCACCCTAGTGGGTCCTGTGGCCCCTTACAAGATCTAGAAGAAATGCTATCTTTTAAGGAGTTGTCTTGTCGATGCTGGGAGAGTGTTGTTATTTATGGTTGAGCAGATATTCCTGCCAGTGGGGGAGATTTGGTCCACGTGTGATGCAGACACACAACACACAGTAGAGGGGAGAGAGGAGGCCAAAGGGCAGAGAAGTTTTATGTCTAGATTTTTCTTGTCTTGTCATAAAACATGAATTATATTGCACAAGAGTATTGGATGGGGAGGAAAAGATGGATTCAAGTGGGCTGAAATATGCAAATTAACACAGGTGGCAGACAGTGTTGGTGGTGCTAAGATGAGGGAAATGTACAGAGAGAAGACGAGAAGCATGCAGTTCACCTACACAGGGGGAGTTACGGACAGTCCCCGGGATGCGGGTGTGGAGCAGCATACTGAAGGAGAGGGGGATGGCCTACTGTGTTGGTTGCTGTTGTTCAGTCACTAAGCCATGTCTGACTCTTTGCAACCCCATGGACTGCAGCACGCCAGGCCTCCCTGCCCCTCACTATCTCCCAGAGTTTGCCCGAATTCATCTCGACTGAGTTGGTGATGCCATCCTCTGTCACCACCTTTTCCTTTTGCCTTCAATCTTTCCCAGCATCAGAGTCTTTTCCAATGAGTCGGCTCTTTGTATCAGGTGGCCAAAGTATTGGAGCTCCAGCTTCAGCATCAGTCCCCGTGATGAATATTCACGACTGATTTCCTTTAAGATTGATTGGTTTGATCTCCTTGCTGTCAAAGGAACTCTCAAGAGTCTTCTCCAGCGCCAAGTTCGAAAACATCAGTTCTTTGGTGCTCTGCCTTCCTTATGGTCCTACTCTCACATCTGTAAATGACTATTGGAAACACAAAAGATTTGACTATGTGGACTTTTGTCAGCAAAGTGACGTCTTTGCTTTTTAAGACACTGTCTAAGTTTGTCATAGTTTTTCTTCCAAGAAGCAAGCATCTTCTAAATTCATGACTCCAGTCCCCATCCTCAGTGATTTTAGAACCCAAGAAGAGAAAATCTGTCTGCTTCCATCAGGCTTTATTGTTGTTGGGTTGGTGGATGGCATCCTTATGAATCCTTTGTTTCTATAATTTGCACTTTAGCTACACTTGATATGTTTCTGCTCCTAAGAGCCACCTTACTATTGACATTAAATTTGTCTCCTTCCAGTCTCATCTTATCTCACTGAATGAATCCACCCAGTTCCAAGAAACCTGGAAATCATTCCTAACTTCTCTCTTCTGTTCTCTTTTACAGCAAGTCAATACCCAGGTCAGGTAAATTCTGCTTCCTAGGGATATTTTAAATCCATAAACTTCTTGCCTTCTCCATTGCTACTGCCATGATCTCTAATATATCCTATCGTATCTAAATTGGACTTTGGTAACTTTCTCTTCACACTCATTCTTTTCTTCTACAAAAAATAGCATTAACAGCCAGAGAAATGTTTGAACTATGCAAATCTAATCATGTCAACTCCCTTCTTAACAGTCCTTTAATTGTTTCCCATTTTCTTTACAGTGTTTTCTAATAATCTTAACTGCATGACCTTTTCTTTTCTGTCTGATATTTCTCTCTGGAACATTTCTCCCTTTACTATGCAATCCTTTCAATCAGCCAACTTATACTTCCCCCTGTCAGCCTCAACTTAAATGCCTCTCTCATAAGGGAAGTTTTCTCTGCTGTCACTCCAAATACGTAAGAACCTGATCTTTTGTACTTTTATAAAACCTCATCCATAGCATGCATCACAGTGAATTAACTATGTTTGTTACTTGTGTAATAGTTGGATTAGTTGTTCCCTCCCCTTAGACTGTAAAATTCACTAGGGCAGAGTTTCAGCAATGTTGAATTCTCAACTGTGCCTGGCCCTTAGTAGATTTTTGTTCTTAAAAGAATAAATCAATGAATGTTTGGCTAGAGAAATTAATAGAAACAAATCTTTTTGTGGTGTTGAAATTACTTTATTTGATGAGTCACTTTGACAAGGATTCAAGATTAATCTGATTTAGGTTTTAAACATTCCTTTCTGTCATTTTCTTATGCTGGATTTCTTAACTTCTTAGGATGAAATTTTGTATAGTTTCATATCCTAAATAGCTTCTCTTGTGGCTCAGATGGTAGAGTCTGCCTGCAATTCAGGAGACCCAGGTTTGATCCCTGGATTGGGAAGATCCCCCGGAGAAGGCAATGGCACCCCACTCCAGTACTCTTGCCTGGGAAATTCCATGGATGGAGGAGCCTGGCAGGTACAGTCCGTGGGGTCGCAAAGAGTCGGACATGACTGAGCGACTTCACTTTCACTTTGTTCTTTCATAAATAGTGTCTTGACTTTTGGTAAAACTGAGGGTTCATATGCTAGTATATGTGTGTGAACATTAAGAATGATTTTGCTGGATTTTCCCATGTTTTTATTTCTAGATGTAAAGATATTTTAGAAGAAAAGGTCTGGAAGTGCATCTCTTTAAAGACAGCATCTTTCCAGATGTTAAAGGACTTGTTCAAAAGGCAGTTGGTTATAGAGAGGGTTTCCTACTCCTAGCTCAGTGATTTTTTTTTTTTTTTTTTTTTTCTATTACAGCATCCTGGCTCTGTTGGTTCTGTTGTATAAAATATAGCCACACAGAGACATTGTAGATAAATGGGATACTAAGCCAAACAGGTGACAGTTTTAGGAACTGTGGCACATTGTAAAATACTTCAGCAAATTGGCCTGTTAAAATGGAAAGATCATGGGCTTGAAGTCTAGGACAAACTGGGCCACGTTTTGTATTGGCCCTGTTCTTTCAGGTTATATTTCTCTTTTTGGGGAACTCAGGTACAAAGGGGTGTTTCTCATTCTCCTTAGTTCCATTTTTATCATGTGCCTAGTCAAGTTTCCTCCCTGTTTTTATTTACTTTCCTCCTGCCTTCATTCCTGAGCCCCAGTCTAACTATGGGCATCGACTCTGATGTATCTGACATGTGTTTGTAAGTATGCATGCATGTCTTGAGCAAGAAGAATATTAGTAGTTTGTGTTTGTTTCAAAAGTTTGTTTTGGTATTATGCTATAAATCACCTCTGCTTATTTATAAAAACTTCAACTATATTTAACATCTATTCATCTTACTGTTGCTCTAGTTGTATTTCTAACTACTGGTTTTCTGTGACATAAATTCACGACATTTTATTTTTTTTCACTCCTTAACTGATTTAAATTCGGGGGCTTCCAGTGTTCTCCTATGAAAAATTAACACTATTATATTAAACAACCATCTAAAGGCATTCTTATAGATCTCTGAGAGTATTTATTTAACTGCATATCCAAGTGAGAGATATCTGGGTTAGTACATATGCACACATACAGTCATCTGATTTTCCCAGAATTGTTTTCAGAATAGCTGTTAGTTCACATTACTGCCGGTAGTACACAGGAGTTCTTGCTCACACCTTTGCCAGGCCTGAATATTATCTACCTTTGTCATCTTTCATAAACTCAAAGGTTTAATATTGTATCTTTTTTCTCATTTTTTGTCAAGGTATAATTTGCTAATAATATAAAGTACAGATTTCAAATGTGCATTCAAAAAGTTTGAAAAATGAATAAATCTATGTAACCACCAACCCAGTCGAGACATCCAGCTTTACTATCTTTGCAGAAGTTTTTCTTGATTCTCCTCTTGTTTGTGCTTTTATGTGAATTTTCATGGTTTTTAATGAGATTCTGTATCTTTTCACATGTTATTATAATACTTCTTGATGGTTACAGTTTTTTTTGTTAAATAATATCATATTTTCTATCTTGTTGTCTGGGTGAGTTTTGTTGGAAGAGAGAATTGTTTATTCTATGTTGATTACATCTGGCAATAGTAATGAATTCTTCTATTAGTTTTGATACTGTTTATTCTATTGAGTATTTTTTTTATGTAGGAGATCATATCATCAGGTAATAATGAGAATTTTACCCCTTACTTTTCAAATTTGACATTTCTGCTATGTTTTCAGATATATAGCATTGACTACAAATATTATAGTCAATATTGACTATATGAGATAGTCATAATATGAGATATATTATGTTAAGCAACAACAGTGTGAAAGGTTGCTCTTGCTTTATTATCTTAAATGAGAATGTATCCAAAATCTCTCTAGTAAGTATTTTGCTTGATGTAGGGTGAGGTCTTTAAAGATGTTCATGTGTATTACTTGCTCTCTGGTGGTTTATATGTATTTAGATTGTTAGGTCCTGTAGTTGTCTCATTTGTTCTGGGTCTCAATTTAGGATATGGAGGGGTGAACAAAGAATTGGTGTTGTGAAAACTCACCAGGTCATTGGAAGCATATGGAAGACGGAAAAGACAGAAATAGGGTAGCCCATTTGGGGGTAAGGTTAAAGGAGCAGTATCAGATTCAAACAAAGGAGGCTCTAGTAGTACATTCTGAAGATGAGGCCTGTGATCCAGGTCACGACACAGGTGGATTCAGGGCTGTCTTGGATGAGTTATGTAGTCTGTGCATAGAGTATATTATTTCTCTATCAGGACAATGGATTGAATTAATAACAGATGTGTTATATGTTCTGTTATATGTTACTTACTGTGTTATATGTTGTGAGGTGATGGAAAATCCATCATATTCTAAGGATAGTATATTGGATTGGCCAAATGTTCATTTTATGTAAAATGGTATGGAAAAACCCCCAAATGAACTTTCTGGCCAACCCAATATTTAGCAATTAATAATATAAAGAACATGACTTAATGACATCAATCAAATTTGCAACAGAAGATGGAGTAAGAGGTGATTTTCTTTTTTTAACCTAGTATGGAGTATGACCATGCACCAAATTTAGTAGGAGACATGAGCCTATTGATTCCTCAAGTTTTTGGAGTCAACATCAGAGTTATATTCATAAACTTATGAAGACGTGAGCTGTGTGTGTCATTGGTCCCAGGTAGATGCACAGAAGCAGGGCAAGAATGTAAGAACAATTTAATAAAATATACTTACTTTTTATGATAGCCTACTGATATCTTCCCCTCCCCCAAACAGCCTCAATTCTGGCTGATCATGTGAACAAGAACACAGAACAGTGGAGTGTTAGGGACTGTCTTCAAATTCCACAATGAGTCCAAAATCCTTCCATCCCTTTAGCCTACACGCAGTAGAGGAGACTTGGTGAAGGTCAAGGCTGCAGGTGAAGTTGATCCATGCTTTGTGGGCTTGTGACCCATGAATGCTGGGTTTAAGGATCTATTGTCACCATCTAGAGATTCTGAATCATTTTTGAACCAAGGGGCTTTGTGTTTTCGCTCTGCACTGGGCCCTGAAAATTATGTAGCTGGTCCTGACCAGAACATGACAGGTGCACACCCCTTGTGTCTAGAGGTGTTAGAAACTCCGAGGATTGCTTTCATCCTTCTTTTTGCATACCTTTCAATTGAAGATCAGACTTTTGGGTTCTTCCTATTCTCATGAAGTTGGGGTGGCCAGAGACCCCCCTTATGATACAGAAATTTAATAAGAAGGGGAGAGAAACTTAGGAAGAGGGATAGGACTATCTAGGTCTACAGTTTATCAACAAATGAGAACATATTAGAAGTAATTAAGGTGAGACCCCTATGACCCAGCCAATAGTTTCTGAACATTCATAAGAAAACAAGGAAATAAGTCTAAATGTTTAATGTTACTAAGTCTTTAGACCCAAACTCCAATACAGATCTCCAGCAATCTGGAAGAACACAAGTGGGAGCTCTATTTAACCATGTGTGCTATTTAAACAAGTTGCTTCAGTCATGCCATCTCTTTGAAGCTCTATGGGCTATAGCCCACCAGGCTCCTCTGTCCATGGGATTCTCTAGGAAAGAATACTGGAGTGGGTTGCCATTTTCTCATCCAGGGGATTGTCCTGACCCAGGGATCAAACCGACGTCTCCTGTGTCTCCTGCATTGGCAGGCGGATTCTTTGCCACTAGCTCCACCTGGGAAGCCCCTGTTTAACCATTCCCCTCCCTAAATTCAGACACTTTGCAGATCCTACATGTTTTTCAGCAGCAAGAGAAAAGTTACAAAATAGTTTTATTTATAACTCGAGAATGTAGCCCAACCAGTGTTTTGCATGCTGACTGATGAGATGAATACTCCTGGAGGTGAATTAATTAGGCATCTTGAAGGAAGAAAGAAAGTATGTTCTTGACTCTTTTTCCTGGAGACAGAAATATCCTCTTGTAATATACATACATTTTAAAACTTTAGTTTTCATCAATGATGTAAGTCTTATCAGTTCGGTTCAGTCACTCAGTCGTGTCCCACTCTCTGCGACCCCATGGACTGCAGCACACCAGGCTTCCTTGTCCATCACCAACTCCCAGACCTTACTCAAACTCATGTCCATCGAGTCGGTGATATTACATCCAACCATCTCATCCTCTGTCATCCCCTTCTCCTCCTGCTTTCTATCCTTCCCAGCATCAGGGTCTTTTCCAATGAGTCCTGTGGTGGTGGTGGTGGTTTAGTTGCTAAGTTGTATCCTACTCTTGTGACTCCATGGACTGTAGCCTGCCAGGCTCCTCTGTTCATGGGATTTTCCAGGCAAGAATGCTGGAGTGGATTGCCATTTCCTTCTCTAGGGGATCTTCCTGACCCAGGAATCAAACCTGGGTCTCCTGCAGTGCAGGCAGATTCTTTATTGACTGAGCTAGGAGGGAAGCCCCGATGAGTCCTATAGGTGGCTGCATTTCTCTCTTCTCCCCAGTCTAATAGCCATAGCCCAGAAGTTGAATGAAGTTTCCCCAAGGGCTAAAACTGTTAGGATCACCAAACAAGAATGTTCACTGTGAAATGCAGTGAGCTCAAGCAATTTATAACTTTCATTCTTCCTTTCCATAAAAGGCACTTCATTGCTCCTCCATAGGCTTGGGGGAAACGGGTTTATTGCATTGATTTTGAGAAATATCCCTGCACCTCTTTTGAGGGCCTCCCTACAATTTCAGTTATATTTTATCTTCTAAGAAGTTTGCTAAATGTAGCTTCAAGCAGCTCACTCTGGTAGGTGTGCTTGAGCCATTATCATCCATTTTTCAATAAAGCTGTGGGTGAAAGTGTCATTGATTCTTTTTCACCAGGAGAGAATATTAGCTTTTTATCCTCATCATATTATCTCTCTGCTTGACTGATAAAACTGTCATGCTAAAGGAAAGGTCAGGAATTATCGAGTGGGTGCTCATTTAATTCATCTCTCAACCCCCCTCTTCCAACAAATGTATTGGGATTGTAACAGAAAATTTGTGTTTATGAAATGAGAATAGAGCAGAGAGATAAATGGATGAAGTCCTCATGGATTAATGACTTCATTTTGTTGCCTAGAAATATGTGTGAGCTTTAAAGGGTCTTCATTTATAACTTACACTCACCTCTTATTTCATTTTCTTATTTTGATAGAAAGAATTCTCACATGACATTTTGCTGAGCAGGAATGCTTCTTTGATGGGTCAAACATTCCTGGACATGGAAAGGGGAGGGGGGACAGGAGAGGACAGATGGTTCTCATGGCAGGAAAAAGATGATGCCACTCTTATTATTCAGTATAGCCAAAGCAGTTATAATTAGTGTGAGTTACTTCTAATTATATTTCATTTTCCATGTCACTGTGATGAGTGTTAAAGGATGAAGAGGCTCAAACCAGAAAAGATTTGTGAAGCCACTGGTGGGTAATTCCAAGAAAACCAAACTGTGAACATGGATAATAAAACTAATGGGCCAGCTCTGGGCACATCTTCCCTTCCCATTCGACTTTTTGTGATTTTTATCTGCCATGTAGTCTTCAAATGGTCTGATGAGCTTGGATGTTTATGGGTTTTTTCCTTCACTCTGTTCCGACTCACTCACTCTAGAGCAGCAATCTAACCGAACACCTAGGAGTGAGCATGATTCTGGTCAGTGAGACCTAGTTTGAATCCCAAGTTGTCCACTTAGTATTAATAGTTATATGACATCAAGCAAAACAATTAACTTCTCTCCATCTCACTGTTCTTGTTTAAAAAAAGGGGGGGGAGGGGGAGAGAGGAGGAGAGGTGATTATAAAATAGTTTCACTTTGTCTCTATTTTCTTTTTTTTTTAAATATTTGTTTTAAAATTTATTTGGCTATGCCAGGTCTTAGTTGGGGCTTGTGGGATCTAGTTCCCTGATCAAGGATCAAACAGGGGCCCCTGAGTTGGGAGCTTGGAGTTTAAGCCCCTGGACCACCAGGAATGTCCCTTTCTCTGTTTTCTGTCTCTTCCACCCAACTAGTCAGTAAGACTTTTTCAATTCTGTCCACTCAATATCTTCCAAATCTATGATCTGCTCATCTTTTCCTGCCATTACTTTACACAGATCTTCACCAAATCTTACCTGAACTGTTGACATGGCCTTTGAGTTGGTGTCCTCTCCTCTCATCTCACACTCCTTTCCTGCTTATTTCTCACCTGTTCAAGACTGTATTCTTCTCAGTTGCATGTTTGATTAATTCCTAGCCCATCAATATAGCTATTAAGTTATAGTAAAGTCTACATAGCTTTTCATGATATGAAAACTTTTTTACAATCTGGCTATTGCCTCCAACTATAAGTTTTCCTGCCTTACTCTGCATTTAATGAACCACATTGGGCTAACTAATTTCTTTGTCCATGCATATTGCCATATCTCTTCACATTTCATTTCTGTATTCCTCCCAGTAAAATCCAGTCTAAATATCTTCCCTTTTTACTCTCTGTCATTCCTGTGAATAATCTTTATACTATAAACATGTTTCTATTGTCTTGTCTGTTACACTAAGTCAAATTGGTTTTATATGAGCTAAATTTGTGGGACACTAATTAATGTGTTAATAAAGTTACTCGTATTTATAATTTTTTAAACTTTCAGCATCACAGTTCACATTCAGTTCAGTTCAGTTCAGTCACTCAGTTGTGTCTGACTCTTTGTGACCCCACGGACTGCAGCACGCCAGGCTTCCCTGTCCATCACTAATTCCTGAAGCCTACTCAAACTGATGTCCATCACAATCAGTGATGCCATCCAACCATCTCATCCTCTGATATCCCCTTCTCCTCCCACCTTCAATCTTTTCCAGCATCAGGGTCTTTTCCAATGAGTCAGTTCTTCGCATCAGGTGGCCGAAGTATTGTAGTTTCAACTTCTGCATCAGTCCTTTCAGTGAGTATTCAGAACTGATTTCCTTTAGGATAGACTGGTTGGATCTCCTTGCAGTCCAAGGGACTCTCAAGAGTCTTCTCCAACACCACAGTTTTAAAGCATCAATTCTTCAGTGCTCAGCTTTCTTTATAGTCCAACTCTCACATCCCTACATGGTTACTGGAAAAACCATACCTTTGACTAGATGGACCTTTGTTGGCAAAGTAATGTCTCTGCTTTTTAATATGCTTTCTAGGTTGGTCATAGCTTTTCTTCCAAGGAGCAAGCATCTTTTAATTTCACAGCTGAAGCCAATCTGCAGTGATTTTGGAGCCCAAAAAGATAAAGTCTCTCACTGTTTCCATTGTTTCCCCATCTATTTGCCATGAAGTGATGGGACCAGATGCCATGATCTTCGTTTTCTGAATGTTGAGTTTTAAGCCAACTTTTTCACTCACCTCCTTCACTTTCATCAAGAGGATCTTTAGTTCTTCTTTGCTTTCTGCCATAAGGGTGGTGTCATCTGTGTATCTGAGGTTATTGCTATTTCTCCCGGCAATCTTGATTCCAGCTTGTGCTTCTTCCAGCCCAGCATTTCTCATGATGTACTCTGCATATAAGTCAAATAAGCAGCGTGACAGTAGACAGCCTTGACATACTCCTTTTCTGATTTGGAACCAGTCTGTTGTTCCATGTCCAGTTCTAACTGTTGCTTCTTGACCTGCACAAAGATTTCTGCATATAGTTCACATTAGATACCCAACAAATGTTAGCCTCTCTGCATCTCTTTTTCTTTCTCTTTTCATCTTTCTTCATGTTGGTATTTTACTTACTCACACATACACACATGATGTTGTAGAAAACCCTAAAAGACATCCCTGAGAAATTCTTGCTTTAGGGAAACCAAATAAATGACGATTTCCATAGGAAGCAGCAGCACATCAGGTATAAGGAATTCCTGAAAGGTGCAGTGAGTGATATGGAGACAGTTCATTTAGATGACTTCTCACTGCTATGAATCTTGGTAGGAAACAAAATCCAGCCCTGCATTTTTACTAAGTTCCTGGAAGTTCCCTGAAAGTGCCTTTCGGCAAGCTACTTTCTCTTTCTGGGATAGTTTCTATCTTTCTTCAGTCAGCTGTCTCCAGTTTGAACCATGAATTAAGGCTCCCTCCCTGTGGGAAGGAACCCTAACTTGCCGAGGCTGGTTTCATCACCCGTTCTCTGTCCTGTCCTAACCCTTGAGTTTTCAATCTCCCACCATGTCTTGTGATTATCTGTTTACACATTATTCTTCCCCATCTGATTGGGAGCTTCCTGAAGACAGGGTTGGTGACTCATTGATTTATGTTCCAGTGATCTGCTCAATGCAGACATTCAATATATATTTGAATGAATTAGTGAGTGAACAAATGAATGAATCACAAAAGGAGGTCTTTGCCTGTCATTGTTTTATGTGTTCCCCTTTCCAGATATATCCCTCTAGGTCACAGAGACCACCCCCTGTATTCTGTCTCTGGAACAATG
This sequence comes from Muntiacus reevesi, assembly GCF_963930625.1. NCBI lineage: Eukaryota > Metazoa > Chordata > Mammalia > Artiodactyla > Cervidae > Muntiacus > Muntiacus reevesi. The sequence goes on from NC_089252.1 coordinate 68,732,700, forward strand.
CTTTGTCTGTTATTCCGACTGAGTGGAGGCAAAATTCTCAAAGCCAGGAGTACCTACCTCACGTCTTCCCATTGAAGAGAAGTGGTGGATATAAGAGAATCAATCTGGAATGACTCAGAGATACAAGCCCACCCTTGCTGTTGACATCCGCTTGCAGACATTTGCAATGTCTTCCTCTTTTTGGCCTCTCATTAAACCTGCAGAAATTATGGGAAAGTTAAACAGTTCTTGGCTGGCACTTAACTTTTTCCTCTTTGAAATCTGCAAGTTCTCATTATTTCTTGCTCTCACGTGGGTCAGAGTTCCCTTCTCTGCTGGAAACAAGCCTGTCCACCCATGCCCCAGCACACCCCCACTCCTGCCTTTCTGCTTGCATTTTTAGAACACTATAACACTTAGGAAACTTCTCCTGATTAAAAAGGTTTAAAATGAGTCAAGATGGCAGGTTAAAAATAACCGAAATGCCCCTGCTGTCCCAGTTATTAAAGGATGGCCTGGCAGCTAAAACCTCCAGGCAGTGCCTCGGGCGGACTGAGTCTGGCATCTCATCATTATCCGGAAGTCCTTGGGTCGATTGAATCTGCAGCCATTAGCGAGAACGGAAAGGTTTTGACCTGTCATTTAAACAAGAAAAGTCAAGCAAGGGAAGTTCTTCATTACAGGGAAGATTTTTTAGTGTTATAAGACATCATGGCCTCTCTAATTTGTAGAGGAATAATAGGGGAGCATCTCACTACTTGCTTGACTATCTGTCTTTCACGTGCATCGCCGACAGGCTGGCTTAGGTATCCCTGCCATGCGTTCTGAAAACCTGTCCATGAGCTCTGTATCATGGCTCTCATTATTGTGACAGGTACCTCGGAGCGGTGGCTAGGCAGGAGAGCATCTGGAGTTGAACTGCCCATGCGTGGATGTCAGCACTGTCCCTTATTAGCTGTGCCATCTTGGCCAAGTTACTTTACCACTTTGTTTCAGTTTCGTTGGAACAGGGAGGTGTTTAGCTACCTTTGTGGCTGTAGAGTAACCTTGACTCCACTGTTTTAGAGAGGGTCCCACCATGACTGTGTCTTATTGTTTATATGGCATGACCATCGTGTGTTCCTGGTTGGGGAATTAGGGTCAGTCCCAGGTTCTTCTGAACTATTAATTCCACAGGAAACTAGAAGTCCCTTCTCTCTACTTGTCCAGCAATTTCATTTACATGGTCACCCCAAGGAGCCTCTGGTGCTCTCATTCCCATGCACCCAAACCAACCAGTATCAAGTCCTGTCTCCCACCTCCTCATTCTGACCACTATTGCCTCAGTTTAGAAACATGAAAATTCTTTTTTATTTAGTGAAAATATATTTTAAATAGTGTTTTTATATCTGCCTTTATCACTATAGCATCCTTAATTTACCTGAACATTAGTAACATAATGTGCTATGCTTAGTCATTCAGTTGTGTCCAACTCTTTGTCACTCCATGGACTGTAGCCCGCCAGGCTCCTCTGTCCATGGGATTTTCCAGGCAAGAATACTGGAGTGGGTTGCCATTTCCTTCTCCAGGGGATCTTCCCAACCCAGGGATCGAACCCAGGTCTCCTGCATTGCAGGCAGACGCTTTACCCTCTGAGCCACCAGGGAAGCCCTTGAGACATAATGAGGCTTCTAAACATAAATCTGATTATGACACATTTGTTTAACAGGCCTGCCAATGCAGGAGACAGAAGAGATTCATGTAGGATTCCTGGGGCGGGAAAATACCCTAGAGGAGGAAATGGCAACCCACTTCAGTATTCTTGCCTGGAAAGTTCCATGGACAGAGGAGCCTGGCGGGCTACAGTTCATGGGCTCACAAAGAGTGAGACACGACTGAATGACTTAGTACTCACACATTGACTCTAGCACTCCAGAAATCCAACTCTTCTTGGTTGGCTTATGAGATCTTCCTGATACGATCCTTGCCAGTCTGCCTTGGAAATACAGAAACAGTAAGACAAGGCTGCCTGACCCATGCCCTCAGGTAGCTGCCAGTTTGCAGGACACAGAGATGGATCCTCTCCCCAGGTGCGAGCTTGTTTGAATTATATCCATTAGCTCAGTAACATCTCACTGGCTGAAAATGAAATTGAGCAGGACCTCGCAGGGTCTTCTCAGGGACAAACATTCCCATACCCCGGCCTTGTTTCTAAAAGAGTTTTAGTCCCCTAGACCTTTGTCAGGTTCCAAAGAGCAAATTTAATTAGAGAAATGAGAAAAAAAACCAAATTTTTAAATGTAAGTACCTAACTCTTTCTAATTGTAAATTATTTGCAGTAGTTTACACTGACTGGGAAATTGAAAAGAAGGAAAGTGTTTTGTACTATGCTATGAAAGTCAACCAGCAGGTATTTTCTGTTAGGTGACCGGCTTACAAAAATCATCCTCAAATGGTTCAGACATTATGCTGCAGTGTAGGTCAGGAAGAAGCTCTGAACAGAGCAATATTTTCTCACCATCTCAAAAAAATCTTTTGGTCCACTAAAAAAAAAAGAGTGAAAGCAGTGAAATAGATTGGGTCACAGATGTTAAACATGTGTTAATCCCTTGACCATTTTGACATTCTATCAGATTCTGTGAAACAAGTTCAAAACACACTTCTGGGAAGGAGGAACATAATACCATCCAGATTTCCAAACCTGTGATGTGTTACTGGGGAGAGAAATCATTGAACGCTCTGAAAAATGTGTTTCTGATACTTAGTTTTGCATTCACACTGGAAACAGCAAATGTGATAAAATTAAATGTACAGAATTTGATGCTGTTTCAGTTATAATTACCATCAATAATCCAATTAATGTTGCAAACTAGAAAAGTTACTAGTGATTAAAATTCGTGTAGTACAATCTTCTTTAACTGAAAATTATAGCTCTTGGGAGGATGCTTTTATATTTATTATCAAATTTTAGTGAAGTAAAATTGGTGGATAGAGGTTGCCATACCTGTAAGAGTCTGTTGTGGAAAAGTTCCATTCCATTAATTTCATCACTTATTGTATGAATTTCATCATTTATTGTCTTTTGTATGCAAGATGTAAAGTCAGAATTTTTGTGGAGGGATACATATTGCCTATGAGGAATTTATTAGCTATCAGCGCATGTGTGCTGAGTTGCTTCAGTCATTTCCAACTCTTTGCAACCCCATGGAGCCCGCCAGGCTCCTCTGTCCATGGGATTCTCCAGGCAAGAGCACTGGAGAGGATTGCCATGCCCTCCTCCAGGGGATCTTCTGGACCCAGGGATCAAACCCAGGTCTCTTAACTTCTCCTGCACTGGCAGGTGGGTACCTTACCACTGGCGCCACCTGAGCTAGTTCTTTAATTTTACCACTAGCACCATTAACTCTCAGAGAGATATGCAAACTTATAAATAGCCATGGTGGAGTCAACAGCAGGACACAAGAGGCACACAGCTGACGTTGTGAGCTTCAGAAGCTATAGATTCTGTTCCTCGGGTGTCAGAGATCAGGAGAGGTTGTGCACAGGCAGGGGCACTGAGCTGAGACCGGAGAGACAGAGACGAGGATGTAGGATATTTGAGAGGAAGGGAAGAGCGTGGACAAAACCAGCACTTTGGAATCATCTCCAGGCATCTTTTGATTTCATGACTCTGCCGATCTTGACTGCTTGCAGGGAATCACTCTGACCTTTTAAAATTGAACTTCTTGGAACAAAGCTCACAAATTAAGACAAAACTAACCTTACCCAATTCACAGCATGGCTGGCAAGTCAAATGTTTAGATACAATGGCGTTGTAGAAGGATTGTAAAATATGGAGTAGTATGAGTTGTGAATGGCTGTTTGGAGATAGAAGATGCCAAATTGGTCCAAGATAATTCTAAGGACATGAGGAATACTATGTCACACATACAGCAAGTGTGAGTGAGTGCCTACCGTGGCAATTTTAAAAGCCTGGGAAATGAAAATGATGAGATACAGTCTGTATTATTAAAAAGCCTCTTGATGAAAGTGAAAGAGGAGAGTGGAAAAGTTGGCTTAAAGCTTAACATTCAGAAAACTAAGATCATGGCATCTGGTCCCATCACTTCATGGGAAATAGATGGGGAGACAGCAGAAACAGTGTCAGACTTTACTTTTGGGGGCTCCAAAATCACTGCGGATGGTGACTGCAGCCATGAAATTAAAAGATACTTACTCCTTGGAAGGAAAGTTATGACCAACCTAGATAGCATATTAAAAAGCAGAGACATTACTTTGCGACAAAGGTCCATCTGGTCAAGGCTATGGTTTTTCCAGTGGTCATGTATGGATGTGAGAGTTGGACTGTGAAGAAAGCTGATGCTTTTGAACTGTGGCTTTTGAACTGTGGTGTTGGAGAAGACTCTTGAGAGTCCCTTGGACTGCAAGGAGATCCAACCAGTCCATCCTAGAGGAGATCAGTCCTGGGTGTTCATTGGAAGGACTGATGCTGAAGCTGAAACTCCAGTACTTTGGCCACCTCATGCAGAGTTGACTCATTGGAAAAGACCCTGATGCTAGGAGGGATTGGGGGCAGGAGGAGAAGGGGGCGACAGAGGATGGGATGATGGCATCACCGACTCAATGGACATGGGATTGAGTAAACTCCGGGAGTTGGTGATGGACAGGAAGACCTGGTGTGCTGCGATTCATGGGGTTGCAAAGAGTCGGACACGACTGAGCGACTGAACTGAACTGAACTGATTGAGAAGGAAAGAGCCTTTGCCTTTCCTGAGCTTCACTTGTCTGTTTGCATACTAGATATTTCCTGTGAGTGGGTTGCCAATTCCACCTCCAGGGGATCTTCCTGACCCAGGGATCGAACTCACATCTCCTGCATCACTGGCAGATTCTGTAATGCTAGAGCCACCTTTGATCTGTATCTCAGTTTAAATGGTGATTCTCTCAAGTCACCAGGAGTGGAGGCAGCATTCTGATTACAGGGTCACTGCTAAGCCAGCTGCAGGGCCAGAGGTTTTCAATTTCTCTTGCTTCCTGGAATGGCTAAGGCAGCAGCTGCTTTTAAGGGTCAGTTCTGCATAATTACTCCGAGAGGATCAGGCAGACCAACTCGGACCTGGTCTCCTGGTTTTGAATATTTTTGCTTAAAATCATGACATTGGTTTCCATTATCTACAACTGTACTCTGATTGGTGAAGACAGTAATAAATATAATCCACCTTATGAATGTGTCATGAAATAATAGATCATAGTATTGCCTACATAAATGCTAAAAAAGCATTTTTTCGGACAGTGTCTGTGTGAGCAATAATCAAGTAGCAAAGATAAAATAAATACAAATTATGCACTTAGCAGTCATGTATATAAGCAACAGGACTTCCCAGATGGCACAGTGGTAAAGAATCTGCCTGCCAGTGCAGGAGATGCAGGTTCAATCCTGGTCCAGGAAGATCCACTGCAGGAAGAAATGACAACCCACTCCAGTATTCTTGCCTGGAAAATTCCATGGACAGCGGTGCCTGTCAGGCTGCAGTCCATGGGGTCGCAAAGAGTCAGACATGATGAGCTACTGAGCACTCATGCACACATATAAACAATGCTTTTTTATGTACTTAACAAAAATAATTTATATGAAGAAAAAATTTTTAATTCTGCTAAACTCACGTTTAATAATTAAATAAATAGAAAAACAGTGTACTTGTTGAAAGCTTGTCATTATTTATAAATTTTATTACTTAAAAGTGCTCCTGAATTTTCTAATTGTTTGTGGTAGTATATTTTCAAGTTGAATTTCTAACTTTCTACCAAAATTATTTTCAGTTTGACACATTTTAACCGAAAGAATAGACCACAAAAATGCTAAAATTAAGGATGACTGAACTGATATATTACTTTGAAGTAGACAAAGTATTCTATGTAATACCCAGAATTCATAGATTTAAATTAAAATAATAGCAAAAGTAGCCACATAAAATCTTTGAACTCTGCATGTTAAGAGCATCACAAAATCAAAATATAAATGAGAAGCTAGAGAATAAATTTTGCAACATTTATTTTACTAAGACTCTACAAGAGTACTATATAAATCTAGTATAATTAATAAATGGGAAAGTGTCTTAAATGCTTTTCAACTAAATAAATTTTAAAAAATTAAAATATGCTAAAAATACTCCTAATTAAAGACATGGATACAAAAGTAAATATGAGATAAACTCATTTATTCAACTTTTGAATTTTATAATATTGATACTGAACAGATGAAGAATTATTTCTCTTCAGAGGCAATTAAAAAGCTTAGTGCTTACATTCAACAATTCAAGTCTCTTTATTTGTTCCTGGAAGAGTTGGCCAAGTTACTGGAACTAGAATGTTCACCACAGCTTTGTTTATGATATAACGAATAACAGAAAGAAGAAATGATCAAATAAAATGTATTTTAAAATCTAAATAAATATTATAATAAATTATTTTATAGCCCTGAAAATATAGGAAGAGTGTACATGTATATGTATATGTACGTGTGTATATATATATGCAAGCTAAGTTGCTTCAGTTGTATCCAGCTCTGCGTAACCCCATGGACTGTATCCCACCAGGCTCCTCTGTCCATGAGATTCTCTAGGCGAGAATACTGGAGTGGGTTGCTGTCCTCCTTCAGGGTACCTTCCTGACCCAGAGGTCGAACCCATGCCTTTTATTTCTCCTGCATTGGCAGGCAGGTTCTTTCCTGCTAGCACCACCCGGGAAGTATATATATATATATGCTTTATGGAAAAAATCTTTAACATGTATTGTTAAGTACAATAAACAAAGATATACACTATTATCTGTTGCATAAATATGAATAATTATCTGTATATCCATAAACAAGTGTACATTGGTGCATGCACAAAAAATTGTCTTGGAAGAACCACATGAGACTGTTATCATGGTGACTTTAAACACTGGGGTGTGGAATGTGGAGAAGGACACATTGTTTCACTACTTGTATTTTTCTACATTATTTGAATTTTCCAAACTTGAACATGACATGTTTTAATTAGAAAATATATCCACATGGATTACATGAATTGTGTGATCACAGGCATTTTAACCTTTTCTGTTTTATACATAGTTTAAAGAGTCTAGTTAGTGGGTATAGTAGATCAGTTTATCCCCCCTTTCTTGAAAATCTACTAGGTGACTATGAAAGAGCTTTTCATGAATTTCCTCCTTAATCTGTTCCACAGTGAACACAGGAGACTGATGCTGCCTCTCCTTATGTGAAGCTTCAGACTCAGAAACATCACCAGGACTTGGCTAATGCCACCCAAAGGTAGGACATGGAGAACGGATTTCAACACATACGATCTCTCCTCATGCTGTGCGCCTTCACATAGATTTCACTTCCTGTTGACCATGACAAAGATATATTTCCTTCACACAATACATTTCTTACGTTAAAAAGTGTTTTAATTTCAAGTATAAATGCATGCTTAACTTTTGCCCTTGAATAAAACTGGAAGATAACATGCCAAGGTGACACTGCATCAGTAAAAAATGATAATCTATTATTACGGTTTGAGTAGGTGTGATATCTTCTCGCTAATGACTTGCTATGCATAAGCACCAGGAGATGAACTTGACATTTGATACTGATACAACCGCAAAGGGAAGACCTTGGATTGTTCTTAAGGAACACTTTTATACCTTTCTTAAACTTTGAAGAGCTTTATTTTCCTAAAATGGAAGAATAGAATCGGTCCTTGACAGAAGGAAGCAACACAGGGCCCTAGTGATTCGCACCTCCTGTATGTGGAATTAAAGTGATGCTTTAATTTGAACCTATATCTGAATTTTGTCATAGGAGTCACTGGTATTTTAAAACATTCTTTTATCTCCCACCAAAGAACTTTGGGGAAAAGGGTGACAGATTCTTGCTTGGATCTGGAACCATGGCATTTGAGTGGACTGAGGGCTGGAGACCCCAGAGGCTGCTTTTGTCTCATAAGCAGTTATTTCCATTTTATTGTGTTTATATATACAACTTGGGTGTTGGAGGATTAACACGGGCTTGACTGAGAGTTTACTGAAGAGAATGCAGACTAGGTATTTCTTGTCTTACTTGTCTCTGTTCTCCTTGATCTCAGGTTTATCCTCTCTGCTCACCACAGTATCAGATCAAATGTCACCTCATCCAAGAAAGAGGTCTTTTCCTCACCTGGCAGAAAGAGGCAGACGAATCAGAAACTGGTCTCTGTAAATGCGATTCAGGGGCCTTCCCAACACAGGCTTTTCCTATTCTCTGCTGATCAGAAGCCACCAGTGCCTCCTGCAGCACCCCCTACATCTGGGCTTGAATCCTCAGCCTAGCAGGTCAAACTCTGTCCATGGAGGCCTGCGTTATTCTTTATATGCCCTGTTCCTCTGATACCTACTCCCATCCTTGGCCTGCAAACATCACGCTAGATCCCCTCACACCTAAGTGCATAGAAAAGCCTCCTTCACTCCTGTAACTCACGTATCCCTCAGGGCACCTTCCTTTTTCATTCCTTAAATTAATTACATTAAAATGATTTTTATAGGTTTATATTATGCATCATCAGTCACCACTTAACAGTAACATATAATCTCTCCCCTTGGGAAGTTCTAGTCCAATTTCTCTTTGGTGGTTCACAACACATTCATCACTAGACCATGTCCTATGGTTACCTGCATCAGTATCACTTCTGTCATTTACTACACATTCCTTTTATGTCTGAATCTCCGCCCGCTGCCCCCCTCCCACCCCGAGAACTTCAGTTCAGTCGCTCAGTCATGTCCGACTCTTTGTGACCCCATGAACCGCAGCTTGCCAGGCCTTCCTGTCCATCACCAACTCCCGGAGTTTACTCAAACTCATGTCCAGTGAGTCGGTGATGCCATCAAGCCATCTCATCCTCTGTTGTCCCCTTCTCCTCCTGCCCCCAATCCCTCCCAGCACAGGGTCTTTTCCAATGAGTCAACTCTTTGCATGAGGTGACCAAAGTATTGGAGTTTCAGCTTCAGCATCAGTCCTCCTGATGAACACCCAGGACTAACTTCCTTTAGGATGGACTGGTTGGATCTCCTTGCAGTCCCGGGACTCTCAAAGAGTCTTCTCCAATACCACAGTTCAAAAGCATCAATTTTTCGACGCTCAGCTTTCTTCACAGTCCAACTCTCACATCCATACGTAACCACTGGAAAAACCATAGTCTTGACTAGACAGACCTTTGTTGACAAAGTAATGTCTCTGCTTTTTAATATGCTATCTAGGTTGGTCATAACTTTCCTTCCAAGGAGTAAGCGTCTTTTAATTTCATGGCTGCAATCACCATCTGCAGTGGTTTTGGAGCCCCAAAAAATAAAGTCTGACACTGTTTCCACTGTTTCCCCATCTATTTCCCATGAAGTGATGGGACCAGATGCCATGATCTTAGTTTTCTGAATGTTGAGCTTTAAGCCAACTTTTTCACTCTCCTCTTTCACTTTCATCAAAAGGCTTTTTATTTCTTCTTCACTTTCTGCCATAAGGGTGGTGTCATCTGCATATCTGAGGCTATTGATATTTCTCCCGTCAGTCTTGATTGCAGCTTGTGCTTCTTCCAGCCCAGCATTTCTCATGATATACTCTGCATATAAGTTAAATAATCAGGGTAACAATATACAGCCTTGACGTACTCCTTTTCCTATTTGGAACCAGTCTATTATTCCATGTCCAGTTCTAACTGTTGCTTCCTGACCTGCATATAGGTTTCTCAAGAGGCAGGTTAGGTGGTCTGGTATTCCCATCTCTTTCAGAATTTTCCACAGTTTATTTTGATCCACATAGTCAAAGGCTTTGGCATAGTCAATAAAACAGAAATAGATGTTTTTCTGGAACCCTCTTGTTTTTTTTATGATCCAGCAAATGTTGGCAGTTTGGTCTCTGGTTCCTCTGCCTTTTCGAAAACCAGCTTGAACATCTGGAAATTCACGGTTCTCGTATTGCTGAAGCCTGGCTTGGAGAATTTTGAGCATTACTTTACTAGCGTGTGAGATGAGTGCAGTTGTGTGGTAGTTTGAGCATTCTTTGAGATTGCCTTTCTATGGGATTGGAATGAAAACTGAGAACTTACACATGGCTAAAAAAAAAAAAAAGAAACCTTTACTCATTGGAAGTGACTGATAGGAAACCTAGGAGCTCTTTGTGTTTGTTGAGGATTTCTGCATACAGAAGGCATTCATATATGGCCCAGGTTTTCTGAGATTTTTTTTTCAATTTAAAAACTTATGTCTCATTGCCACATCATGTCTTGACTTCTAGATGCAAACTAGAGAGAGTGACATGAGTGTATTACATTTGTCTTCATGTAAAACATACTGTTCAGCATGGAAGTATTATTTCTACTCTGAACTCATAACAACTGTTGATTTAGTTTTTTCCTAAATTGTTTTTGATTTGTAGTTGTTCCAGCCCACATGCAGGTAAACACACAAATATACAATTTGGATGTCAGTGTTGTAACATCTGTGAAAAATGCCAAAAGAAGTCCAACTTTTCTTTGTGACTATCTCAAAGGTCTTTGGTGCCATCCCTTCTTATCTGCAGATATGTAGCTCTTTCTGTGATGCAAGCCTCATGTACCTGGGAGCACATCTTTCCAATGCTGGCACACAGTTCTCAGAACCAGGAAGAGAAAAAAAAGGCCTAGATGACTAGAATTAAAATAACAGCTTCATTTGAAGCTTTTCTAAAGTCAAAGATCTGAGCATCCTCCAGAACCCAAGAAGCGATGGAGATCAATCTCTTGTCCCATTCTGAGGGTTGTCTTTTCATTTTGTTTTTGCTTTCCTTTGCTGTGTAAAAGCTTTTAAGTTTAATTAGGTCTCGTTTATTTTTGTTTTTATTTTCACTTCTCTGGGGGGGGGAGGTCAGAAAATGTCTTGCTGCAATTTATGTCAAAAAGTGTTCTGCCTGTTTTCCTCTAAAAGATTTATAGTATCTGGCCTTACATGTAGGTCTTTAATCCATTTTGAGTTTATTTTTGTGTATGATGTTAGGAGTGTTCTAATTTCATTTTTTACTTGTAGCTCTCCAGTTTTCCCAGAAGCACTTATTGAAGAGACTGTCTTTTCTTCATTGTATATTCTTGACTCCTTTGTCGTAGATTAGGTGACCACAGTACTTGGTTTTATCTCTGGGCTTCCTATCCTGCTCTACTGATCTATGTTTCTGTCTTTTGGTCTAGTATCATACTGCCTTGTTTACTGTAGCTTTGCAGTATAGTCTGAAGTTCTGGCAGCACTATGTACTGCAATAGCCAAGGATGGAAGCAACCTAAATGCCCATCAGCAGGAGAATGGATAAAGAAGATGTGTCAAATATATACAATGGAACATTACCCAGCCACAGAAAGGAACAAAATAGTCCCATTTGCAGAGACGTGGATGGACCTAGACGTTGTCATACAGAGTGAAGTAAGTCAGAAAGAGAAACACAAATATCATATAATATTGCTTCCATGTGGAATCCAGAATAATGGTACAGATGAACTTTTTCAAAGCAGAAATAGAGACCCAAATGTAGACAACAAACATGGTTACCGGGGCAATAGGGGCAGGGCAGATGAATTGGAAGATTGGGATTGACATATATACACTATTGATACTACATAAAGTAAGTAAATAAAAAAAAATTATAATAAAATAGATAACCAGTGAGAACCTACTTTATAGCACAGGGAACTCTACTGAATGCTCCGTGGTGACTTAAATGGGTGGGAAATCTCAAAGAGAGGGACTATGTGTGTATGTATAACTGATTTACTTCACTGTACAGCAGAAGCTAGGACAACATTGTAAAGCAACTAGACTCTAATAAATATTTTTAAATAACCATTATGCCATGAGGCAAAAAAAATGTGATAGAATTATTTTTCTCCCAAATCTCAGAATTATGAACTTGGTAAGGTTGAACACTTCCTACAAATTAGTGTCTTAAAACATCTTCTGCTAAATGTGGAAGTGGGTACATTTCAATATTCCTTTTTCCCTCTCCAAGTTCTTTCCCTTGGTGCTTCCTGTCACCGCTGTTCCTCCAGTCCCCCACTGCAAGCTCTTTCTGTACAACCCTGCCGCACTGAAGCGGCGCAATTCTAAAGTAGAATTTAGGACCTGACACAGGGGAAGAGATCTGGCTAACTCTGCGAAGAGAATCTAATTAGGGAGACGGGATTTGAAGAGCTGGAGTTTTTCTAGGACACCTGGCTCACCCTTCTGTGTAATGGAAGTTGTCACTGGCCCTTTGCTGGCAGCTGAGGCATCAGGATGTGGGTGTCACTTCTCATCTGAATTAAATGCTGCCTCCAGCATGACATTTCAGGCAAACAGGAACTGCTGGGTGCTCAGGCACTGGAATCTTTACCTGAAGTCCCTTTCAACTTGGAGACACTGTAATTTTGCAGAGGGAGAGAGCTGTCAGCACAGGATAAGGGAGAACTTTCTAAAACTCAGAACTACCGGTCACCAGACAGACTGTTCAGTTCCACTACTGGCCAATTTCAGCAGAGATGTGATTTGCTGATCAGATGAATGGAGGGTCCACCTCAGAGCCACAGGACTTACTAAGTTAAAGCTTTCAGCCTCAGTCTCATACCCATAAAATGGTGGATATTATATTGATTCATTTACGTATTCATTCATTGTTACTTTATTGGGAATCCATTGTGTGCCAGGCATCCTTCTAGGGATGGAGATACAATAATTAACAAAAGAGGTGAAGTTATTGTCCTTATGGAGCATGTATTTTAATGAGGAAAGAAAGGAAACCAGCCAATTAAGGACTGGCTATCATGTGATACTACTGTTATAAAGGGATGGAGAATGATGCTGGAAATGTTGTCAAACCTGTGGAATCAAATAAAATTGAATGATTTTTTTAAAAAAAATTTTTTATCTTGAATTGAACCATAGTTGATTTACAATGTTGTGTTAGTTTCAGGTGTATAGCAGAGTGATTCAGTTATACATATACAGGTATTTATTCTTTTTCAAATTATTTTCCCATTTGGGTTATTATATAAGTTTATTCTCTAAGTCTGTGAGTCTATTTCTGTCTTGTAAATAAGTTCATTTTTATCGTTTCTTTCTAGATTCCATATATAAGTGATATCATACAATATTTCTTTTTCTCTGACTTACTTTACTCAGTATGACAATCTGTGGGTCCATCCATGTTTTTGAGAATGGCATTATTTCATTCTTTTTAATGGCTGAGTACTATTCCATTGTATGTATGTACCATTTCTTCTTCACCATTTAGGTTATTATAGAATATTGAGCATCATTCTCTATGATATACAGTAGGTCCTTGTTGATAGATAATTGAATGATATTAGTGAAAAGTAAAAGAGATAATAAGAACTGCTATTTACTAAGTGTTTTCTGGGTTCCTGGCACTAGGCAAAGCACCATGCCTTAAATAAACTACCTCTCAATAAGGACCAATAGTCCCATTTTATAGGCACTGTGGCTGAGACTTGGAGGAGCTGCGTAACTTGAGTAACATGCCAGGTAAACCTAGCTATTTGGAGATGAAGCTGGCAATGGAATTCAGTTATGAGCATTGGGCTCACAAGAGGTCCCTAATTAAGTATATTGCTGTTGATGAAATTTGTTAATATTAATATGCTGTTGAGCTATTATGAAGGTTATGTGAAGTTAAAATTTTATGTGTTTAACAAATATTGCCTATGGTGTAAAGCTAGAGGCTATGATGCTTGCGAGGAAATAGGATACTGCCTTTGCCTTGCTCAAGTTTTCTGTCTAGTTTGGAGAGTTCTGCCTCAGGAAACAATAACTTAACACAGAACATGACTCCAGTATATAATTGTTCTCGACAGCAGAAGTCACCATTATTACTGGCAGTAAGGGATAAAAGGAGGAAGGTGGCCATGGGGTTTCTTTTGGTCAGGAAAGATGTCCGGGTTTGGGTGAGGTGTTGAGAATCATAAATATGCAAGGGGCTGGAGGAAAGGAAAGAATAAAACAGATGGGATGGCTTGTTTGCAAAAATTAATGAAGCTTTAAAAGAAAAAAAGCAAAACTGGAAACAACCCAAGTGTCCATCAGCAGGACAATGGCTAAACAAATGGTAGTATATTTGCCCAGTGGGATATTATTCAGTGATTTATAAAAAGCAAAACATATAAGCTACTGGCACAAGCAACAACAGTGATGAATCTTGAATACATTTTGATGAGTAAAAGAAGCTATCCGCAAAGGGTATGAACTGTATGATTCCATCTGCATGAAATTCAGAATGAGGCAAACTAATCTATGGGGACAAAAGTTAGCAAAGTGATTCACTCTTGGGTTGTGGAGGGGATTAATTGGAAATGGGAATTAAAGAACATACTGGGATAATGGAAATGCTCTACATCTTGAACTGGGTGAGAGATACATAGGTGTATGCACGTGTAAAATGTCTTTGAGTTTCACATCTCAGATGGTACATTTTACTGTACATAAATTAAACCTTAATAAATAAAACACAATAGGGGAAAAAAAAGATGAGAGTGGGGATACTCCAGAGAACAGAGATTGCTCATTTAACTAAGAAATTGACAAAAAAGCATTTTGGAAGAAAAAGAGTTTGGAGTTAGTTTCCAGGTGGCTATGAGTAAAAAAAAAATACAGCAATTATGATCTGTTCTATGAAAAATATTAATAAATTAGCCTCTGGAGATTTTGAGTAAAAAACTAATAAATGATGTGTGTTAAAACATAAATTTCTAGGTCCCACCGCAAAGGTCTTGCTTAGGGCCTGGCAGTTTGCATCTCTTACCAGTTCCTAGGTTGATGCCTATACTCCTTGTTTCGAAACCACATTGTAAGGACTCTAGTCTGCTTCTCAGGCACCTCAGGGTGGAGGTTGAAAGAAAGACAAAGTGATGGGGTTAGAGGCTTCAGAGACAATGAGCTTGGAGCCAAGTTGTGTTTTGAAGGAAGCCATATGGAAGCTACATGAAAGGAGGGCTGGGCTAGAGGGAAGCCATCCAAGGAGGGGGCTTTTGTTAAGAGAGATGCACAAAGTCTAAACCAGAGTGGTATTGAGGGAGGAGGAGATGAAGGGATTAATTCAGAGTGATTCAGGGGTTAGAATTTGATAATTTGGGACTGCATGTTGGGAAAAAAGGTAAGAGAGGAGTCTTAGATGTCTCAGAATTTGTAGTTTGGTGGTAAGGTGAATGATAGTAACATTTGTATCATGAAACAGGAGAATGATAAGAAGGTTGGTCAGGGTGTGTATGAGCGCTGCAAAGGGGCTGTGTCATGGTCAGCCCCAAGTTCCTGCACACAGACCAGAGATCCACCAGAGCTAGATTGATACCTGCAAGATTCACGTGGGCTCAATGGAGAATGATTTCTGCCAGAACTGAGACCAAATAGGAAGGTCAGGGTGGAGTGTTCTTAAAGTGGGATCGATTTTATTTTGAGTGTGTAGTCTTCTGTAAGGAGTTTTAGAAAGATTTTTGAACTTAAGTAAATAAATAATAGCAAGATTTGGGGCAGCTATAAAAGGGTGATAGAGAGGCAGCTATATCAGCAGCAGCTGAAAATTCACAAGGATAAAATAGCAAAGTCATGAATAAGTCAGAAGCACACACATGTACATAGAAGACAGAAATGGAGATGAAAGAAAGATGGTTCTTTAAATAGTCTTAAGTTATATCTCAGAGAAATAATAGCAGTTTAAAATGTAAATATATATGTATACATATATGGATATATATATTATATAGATAGATAGATACAGAAAAGACTGAAAAGAAATATGTTACTAATACATAAACAGTGAATCCATGAGTTAGGTTTATCGGCTATATTTATTTTCTTATGTAAACCTTGATTTTCTCAATTTTCTACAATCAACATGTTATACTTTAAAGTCATGAAAACAATTATTTAATTGCTGTTTGAAAATTTGTTTCTGCCTGAATAATGGAAGAGGAAAAGCATGATAGGATTCTCTAGAGAAAGGATTAGAGTTTGGCTTCCTGGTTCTCTTCTCTTTGCATCCCAAGACAGATCTTGGCAGTCCCACAAAGAAACGTCCAGATCTCTCAGTGCTCAGTGATTGGCAGGCAGCCGCCCCCTGAGTGCTGCAGCCTCACAGGCGATTTGATCCATTCTCATTGAGCAGCCTGGGGCGAGGAGGCGATATTTTAGAAAAACATAACGTTGAAACCAATTCGAAATATGAAGAAAAATGGTTAGTGATGCATAACAGCCTCAGCCACTGCTCACCCCACCTACAGCTGCTGGGGAACCAAGATGCTCTGGCAAATTCCCTTGGGAGCTATGGGCCTGCTTCACCCCGCCCAGGTTTCTGAGGATCCAGCAAAAAACGGCCCAGGGCAACAGTCATGGAAGCCAATAATAAGCAGAAAATTTAAACAAGAAGCAAGACATGTACCATGGCTTCTTTCTAAGATGTAAAAGAGGTCTGACTTTAAGATCCATTCTTTGTATGAGCCAGAGCTTTCATGGGAAAAGGAAAGCAAATGCAGATTTTGCTCCCATGTCCCACCAATCCGTGTGTTTTTCTTTTCATCATTCCCTTTGCTGGTCCATTAGTTCTGATTCTATGACTCTGAGAAAAGCAAACATTGGAGCTCAAAGTTATAGGCAAGGCTTCACTTAATGATCCATATTCTCTGCCTCCCTGCTCTTTGGAAAGACTCAAGTCCTGACCCTGTCTCTTGGGAACCACTGTTCAATTGCTACCTACAAATATGCACATTCTAATCTTCTCCTTTCCTCTCTATCTTCCACCATCTCCCAAAAAATGACCCCGCAGACTTTCTAAGCCTTTTATTCATCTGCATTGGATGATTCTCAGTTAGGTCAACACAGAAATCACCTTCAGCCTCTGTTTAAACTCTTGTTTCTTTATATTGTACATTCTATAGAAAATATTCAGTGGCCCACATGTGTCTCTCCTTCAACACCATCATCATACCTGTGAACACAGAACAATGGGGAACTGATGTGGGAAGTTTCTATCTGTTGCTCCAAGAATGTAACATCTTTCTAAATTCCTGTGGGGCTCAAGATCAGCTTTTTTATTCTAACAGAGTCTGTGTCATTGGGTAGGCTTGAAGGGGAGGTGTTGTTATTGAAAGAAAAAGAACTGTATCTACAGCCTCTGATGGGAGGAACCCTGCTAATATAAATTCACAGAGCAGCAGGAAGGGAGCCATGGGAATAAATATTACTTCATCGCTTCTTCATCCTCTGGCCGAAGTCTAAGTGGTCCTGCCCCCTGGCCTAAACCACAACCTGCAGGAATTGCACTGCGTATTTGTACTCACACACACGAAAGTGTGTGTGTAAATTATATAATTTTATACTATGTGTATATGCTGATTATTGGGCCTCCCTTATTATTGGGTGGCTCAGACAGTAGAGCGCCTGTCTGCAATGTTGGAGATCCAGGTTCAATCCCTGGGTTGGGAAGATCCCCTGGGGAAGGAAATGGTAGCCCACTCCAGTGCTCTTGCCTGGAAAATCCCATGGATGGAGGAACTTGGTAGGCTACAGTCTATGGGGTCGCAAAGAGTCGGACATGACTGAGTGACTTCACTTTCACTTTCTTTCATGATCATTATATTTTTTTTTTTCAACTTGCTGTCTCCTCTTAATATTGTATAAGCCAAACCTCCATGATCTCCACTGAAATGAAAAGGGGCCAGAGCAGTCAGTACTGATAATCAGTCTGTGAGCAAAGGTTTATTCCTATAATAGTATAAAAGTTAACCATCAGGGCAAAGATAGATCATTCCCTTTGTTATGTCTGTTTTTGTCTGATGTTCAAATCAGGTAAATAAAAGAAGGTTTTAAAGTATCTTAAATCATAAGCATGTTGCAAAATATTAAAGTTATTCTGCAACAGACACCATTTTCCCAGGTGAAATAAGGAAAGGAGACCTTTCCTGGCTAAAAAAGTCATTAGTTAGTCTCATATAAGCACTTTACTGAAAACAAGGAAAACTAAGTATTTCTGAGCTGACTTACATGGCTCCATCATTTCTGAAGAGATTGCTGGAGGAGCTCACAGACGGGACAAGACCACTGGTTGAACCGAGAGGGGACTTGTGTCATCAGAGGGTCCTTACCCCACCCTCTATCCTTGGAATGTGCATTCTTCTCACCCTGGTTCTTGCGGTTTATCCAGGATGAGCCTTGAGAGTCATTTGTTGTGGAGATCCTCTGGACTGAATAGAGACTGAACCCCATTCTCCTCTTGCTGCCTCCCAAGCCCAACCTCCTAAGTGCCTCTGCTTGTTAAAAACACCAGCTACTCACCTGGAATGGCCTCTTCTTTAAATCTCTCCCTGCCCTCCCAGTACGGGACCTGCAGGCTTCAGATTCCACCCTGGGAGTTCCTGAGTTTGAGTACCAGGTAAAGAACCTGCTTGCCAGTGCAGGAGATATAAGAGATATGGGCTCAATCTCTGGGTCAGGAAGATCCCCTGGAGAAGGGCATGGCAACCCATGCCAGGATTCTTGCCCAGAGAATCCCTTGGACAGAGGAGACTGGTGGGCTACAGTCCATGGGGTCACAAAGAGTCGGACAGGACTAAAGGGACTTAGCACGCGTGCACAAGGCTACTTAAGGTTGGAAAAAAAAGTTACCTTTATTTATCCAAGAGTAATTTGAAAATGGGTCAGATTTTAAATACTTTTTGGGGGAGAGTGAGGAATCACATTCTAAATACTTTACATCTTATCATATGTTCCACCTCAATGCCTTATCATAGTATCACAGTATTTTAAATGACTGGATATTATTCCATATAAGCTCTGCACCAAAAATTGATTCACCACTAATATATTGAAGGGAATTTACATTTGTTCCAATTCCTTTTTTTTTTTTTAAATTGGAGTGTAGTCGATTTACAATGGTGTGTTAGTTTCTGAAAAGTGAATCAGTCATACATATACATATGCACGCTAAGTCGCTTCAGTCATGTCCAACTCTTTGCGACACTATGGACTGTAGCCCACCAGACTCCTCTTGTGCATGGGATTTCCCAGGCAAAAATGCTGGAGTGGGTTGCTGTGCCCTTCTCCAGGGGATCTTCCTGGCCCAAGGATCAAACCCATGTTTCTTAAGTCTCCTGCATTGACAGGCAGTTTCTTTATCACTAGCACCACCTGGGAAGCCCCTATATATATATACACACACACACACTCTCTCTCTCTCTTTTTTAGATTCTTTTCCCATGTAGTCTTTTACAAAACACTGAGTAGAGTTCCCTGTTCTATACAGTAGGTCATTATCAAATTACTTATTTTATATATAGTCAATCCCAATCTCCCAATTTATCCCTTCCCCATTGCCCCACTATAACCATAAGTTTGTTTTCAACATCTGTAACTCAGTTTCTTGTTCCAATTTCTAAGCTGTGCCAAACATCATTTTAAAAGTTGCATTTTTCTCTGTATAGAAATGTACAGAGGAAAATGCATAAAATATATATGGAGTTAAGTATACTGGGCTTCCCTGGTAACTCAGCTGGTAAAGAATCTGCCTGCAATGCAAGAGACCCTGGTTTAATTCCTGGGTTGGGGAGATCCCCTGGAGAAGGGGTAGGATACCCACTCTAGTATTCATGGGCTTCCCTGGTGGCTCAGATGGTAAAGAATCTGCCTGCAATATGGAAGACCTGCATTTGATCCAATCTAAGGAATAGATTATGGAGACTGGAAAGCTTTCTCACATTCCCTCCCAAACATTCATCTCTCTCTTCTCCAGAGTTTATAAGTACCATGGTTTCTAACACTGTATGTTAGTTTTTCTGTTTTTAAATTCACATAAGTGGCGGGATCTTGTAAGTAATCTCTTAAATTTGTGTTATGTGGCCCATAATGTTGGACATATTTATCTTTTCACATGTACTTGTGATTTTAACATTTCTATTGCTGTGTACTGTTCCATTGATTTATCATTTGGAATGAGTGGGTATTTGTGTGGTTACTGGTTTGTGGCTATTATAATCAATAATGCCATAGGTATTCTTATTCACATATATTCTTATTTGTACTAAAGTATTTCTACTAAACATTGCCAGTTTATATGTCATGTTCAAATTTAGTTGATAATGACATTATATTCTCTAAAAATGTTTGAAGCAAATTCTCAGTATTGAAAAGGATGCCATTGGTCAACATTCTCATCAAACTTAAATTATCAAATTTTTACTTTTAGGTATTTTAGTGAAGGTGAAGTGGTATCTCTTTATTGTTTTATTTTAACTTTACTGATACCAATGTAGTTTTATATAATTACTGCCCATTTGGTGAAGTACCTTTCTAAATTCCTTATAATTTTTTGTTAGATTATATCACTGATTTGTAACTGATCTTAAGTTAAATTTTTTAATTGATTTAGAAGTATTCCTTATATATCTTGATAGGAACACTTTTTGTGTATGTATATTGAAAATGTATTTTTCCACTTTGTGATTTACTTTTGAATTGCGCTACTGGAATATCATGATGAACAAAACTTGACAGTAAAGAAAGGTAGTCCAGTTTTTCCCTGTGGTTGGGATTTTTTTATGTTCCTTTAAAACTGTTCACATACAAGGTTGTGATTATATTGTTTTGTATTATACTCCCCCAAATTTACTTTTTGCATCTGTATCTAAAATCCGCTGGAAATACATTATTTGTGAGTTATAAAATAGGGAGCAAGACTCTTTCTAGCCACATGGATCATCAGTTTTCCATGAACCATTGTTGAAAACTGTCCTTTCCTCTGTTGTTCTTGAATGCTGCCTAAATCAGTCAAATCCAGGGGTCACATATAAGTCTGTTTGGGTACTGTCCTTCTATTCACAGTGTCTGTTTTTCTACCTGCTGCTAATAATATGTCTTCATTACTGTAACTGTATAATACATCTTGGATATTGCTTTCACCTTATTTTTTTGTCCACTTCTTCTTCAAGAATATCTTGACTATTTTCGGTCCAATAGAATGTTGAATAAAAGTGGTGTTGGTAGGAACTTCCACGGTGATCCAGTAGTTGGGGCATCGTGCTTCCACTGCAAGAGGGCAGGGTTAGATTCCTGATCCAATTAACTATGATCAAGCTGGGAGGCATGGCAAAAAAAAAAAAAAAAAAATGAATGGTGAGGATGAGTAGGCATAAAAGACTTCTTTTTCTGTTATATTAAAAGAAATGTTTTAGACAATGCCCATTATATTTGAAGTTTCTTTTCACAGTTATCATTTTATTAATATGCTTTATCAGTTCTCTTCTATTTCTAAGTTGCTAAGAGCTCTCTATGATGAATGGATGTTGACTTCTGTAACACCTTTTCTGCACCTCTTGAGCAGTTCTGTAATATTTTTCATCTATTCTGGTAACATGGAAAATTACACCAACATATTTTTGGATGTTAAACCAAAGTTTCATTCCTGAAATAGTTTAAAATTGGTCATAATGTACCCCTAGATATAGATATGAATAAAGGTAAGGTAGCATGGTGGTAGAGAACCCACCTGCCAAAGCAGGAGAGACAGGAGATGTGGGTTTGATCCCTGGGTTGGGAAGATCTCCCGGAGAAGAAAATGGCAACCCATTCCAGTATTCTTCTTTTTTTTTTTTTTTACCATCTGATTATACCTATGTTTGAAATTTAAAAAACAAAACAAATTAACAAATATAACAAAAAAGAAACAGTCACAGAGAACATAGATACAGTCACAGATACAGAAAACAAATAGGTGTATGCCAGAGGAGAGGGAATAGGGAAATGCCACTCCAGTATTCTTGCCTGGAGAATCCCATGGACAGAGGAGCCTGGTGGGCTACAGTCTAGGGGTTCACAAGGCATCAGACATGGCTGAGTTACACACACATGAATAAGGATATAGATGTAGGTTGATATACACTCTTGGCCATCATTACCTGATGTTTTTAATATTCTTTGTATTTTTGTTTATAAAGGAAAATTTTCCTTTGGTAAATGCCTTTGAGAACTTTGATATCAAGTTCAAGCAGGCCTCATACAACTTTCTGGAAAATATTCCTTCTTTGTCTCTCTACTGGAAGAGTATGTATTAGACTGATTTTGGTTTCTCCCATATATATTTAGTAAAATTTACTAGTGAAATCACCAGTACCAGAAATATTTTATGAGAAGCTTTTTTTAAAAACCACAGATTAATTTTCTTCAGTAGTCAGAAGATTATTGCATTTTTCATCAGTCTGTTCATTTTAATAAATTGAACATTTCTATGAATTAGTTCATCTAATCTTTTCTCATTATTTTATGCTTTTCTTATCTTCTTGAACATATCATGATGATTTGTAATATTTGTTTTATTACTGCTTTTATTCCACTTCTATAATCTCAGAGACCTTTCTATTTGTACTGACTGTTTTTTTCTACTGTAGGTATGGGGATATATTGCTGCTTTTTTTGTGCCCAGTAATGTGTTACTGAGTTCTGGAAATTCTAAATTTTATATTTTGGGAGTGCTGGAGTTTGTTATGTTCCTTTAAATACTTTCAAACTTTGTTCTGGGACAGTATATTCATTTCTAGACTTGCTTTCAAGCTTTGTTATGTGGTATCCAGCCTTTATCCTGGGGCTAATTTAAGCCCACTATTAAGTGATTGTCTTCTGAAGACACTACTCAATGTTATGTATTATAGTATTTTTTTCCCCTCAGTATATTTATCACAACTAGGGAATCAAAGTTGGTATATTATTATTGAGTAAATGCAACGCTTCCTTTGAATTTCACAAGTTTTCTACTCAGTGTCCATCCAGGAGACCACATTGTACTTAGTTGTTGTGTTTCCTTGGGCTCCTCTAGACTAGTGACAGTTTTTGCTCATTATGCCACTTTTGAAGAGTATTACTTAGGTATTTTAGAATATTCCTTGTTTGGGGTTTATCTGTCGGTTTTCCCGAGGTGGAATATGGGTTCTGGGTTTGCGGGAGGGGAATTGGGCTTCCCAGGTGGCTCAGTAGTGAAGAATCCAGCTTCAATGCAGGAGATGCAGAAGGTGCAGGTTCAGTCCCTGGGTTGAGAGCATCCCCTGGAGGAGGAAATGGCAGCCCACTCCAGTGTTCTTGCCTGGGAAATCCCGTGGACAGAGAGGAGCCTGGTGGGCTGCAGCCCAGGGGGTCACAAACGACTGAGCACACACACACATAACAGATAGAGAGCCATTCTCATCACGTCATGTCAAGGGTGCACCCTACTGATGTGACTTAGCAGTGATGATGTTAACTTTGATCAGATGACCTTAGGGGATTCTTGCCATGTTTCTCCACTGTAAGTCATGTTTCCACTCCTTTTCACCCTATGGTTTTTTGAAGCAAATCATTAAGCCCAGCCTACATTTAAGGACAGAAGGAGTGCATTATGAGGGAAGGGTAGTACATACATAAATTATTTGGAAGTTTGATTTTAGGATTGTTTCTCTTCCATTCACCATATATAGTGATTTTTTAAAAAAAAATTTTATTGGAATACAGTTGATTTATAATGTTGTGTTAACTTTTGCTATACAGTAAAGTAATTCAGTTATATGTACATCTACATTCATTTGCATATTCTTTTCCATTATGGCTTGTTGCAAGATACTCGATATAGTTCCCTGTGCTATAAAGTAGGGCCTTATTGTTCATGCATCCTATGTATACTAGTTTGCATCTGCTAATCCCAAACTCACAATCTATCCCTCCCCTCCCCCTGGCCCCCCATGGCAACCACAAGTCTGTTCTCTATGTCTGTGAGTCTCTTTGTTTCATAGATATGTCCATTTGTGTCATAGTTTAGATTCCACATATAAACGATATCATGCGGTATTTGTCTTTGTCTGACTTACTTCACTTACAATCTTCTCTAGGTCCATCCATGTTGTTGCAAATGTCATTATTTCATTCATTTTTATGGCTGAACAGTATTTCATTGTGTATACATGTATATAGTGATTTTAAACATGCATCTGGATATTTGTCATACAAATTTTCTTGAGTTTTATCATGGCTTATTTGCTTTGCTGATGATGTTTTGCTTCTCTGTGTGTTCTGTAATTTTGTATTGCAAATGCATTGTCAAAGGGATCTCATCTGTGGTGATCATGCATATGTTAATAAGATGCTACTTACACTCCACTTCAGAGCCTCTCGGCCTAAACCGCCTCTGACTCCCACTGTCACTGTGGTCGCTGCCTCTCCCTGGACTCCTGCTGACTTCATGTAGGTAGACACAGTTCACAGCACTTAACTTCATGCTCACACCACTTGCCTTTTGTGTCAGAGTTTGGAACCTCAAAGACCAGGCTCAGCAATCATTGGGACATTGGGATTGTTAACATGGGGTACTTGTTTAACAACTGAAATATGAAAGCCGAGAAATAGAGCTGTCCTGGCTTCTTCTAGGAAGGCTGGTGAGATGTAGTTGTGTGGTTACTCAAGGAACAGTCCCCGAAGCACCAAGAAAGCAGCTGCACTTCTCAGGGCATACCTCACGGCACGTCCTCCGGTTGGCGGCTATACTTTCTTCCCAGATTCACTCCCTGTTTCTCACTGACCCTAAAAAAATAGTAGCCTAAAAAGTCCTTTGCCACAGGCTCTGCTTTCTAAGGAATCCAGGCTGAGATTAAAAAAAAAAGAAATGCCTTTGTCTGACCCTCCTGAGGTATTGCCAGCTAGGCCCACCTTTTGTCTGAATGTATTTTATCTTGGGGTTTCTTGCACTAGGCAGACATATGCGAGTTTCAAACTTACACCCTTATGAACAGAGAATTATATTTATAAATTCTTAGAGGACATTTTTTTTCTTTTCCCTTATTCAGAATTCATAGCAAAGTAGATTCTGTGCCCCCCCCTCTTTATGTCTGAGGTGCCATTAAAAAAATCCTAGTCTGTCTTATTTCAGGAAGATGAAGCATTTTTAGCATCCCAGGCTTCTATGGGAATATTAGTATTTGCCTATCCTTTTCTCCTAACCATATGTGGGTGTTAAAACCCTAATTCTCAGTTATTGAAATTTCAGTTACCTCCAAAGTAGCTGAAATGTCAGTGTCTACTCATGTCTGATTTCAAATTCTCCTTCACTTTTGGTCCTTCAGTATTTCTCTTATATTCTTTAGAGACCTGTTATGCATTAAAATCTTATTTATTATTTTTCATCAAATTTTTTTCTAGGTGTTGTTATTGGTAGGACTTATATGATATATTGTTTTCCCAATTCCCAGGAACAGAAATCCTGAATATTTGCGATCCTGCCAAGCTTGGCAATCTATTTTATACATGCTTATCAACTTGGAAGCAGAAATGCAATAAGAGAGTTTTCTGTGAGCAAACACATGTCTGAGACATAACATAGAAATAGAGAAGACAGGAGACATAGATGCAGACAAAAATAGGACACGTCACAGCCCAACAGCAGTTTGTTGCTGTTGATCAGTCACTAGGTTGTGTCCGATTCTTTGTGACCCCTTAGACATGTAGCCCACCGGATTCCCCTGTCTATGGGATTTGCAAGACAAGGATACTGGTGTAGGTTGCCTTTCCTTCAGGAGATCTTCCTGACCCAGCGAATGAGCCTATGTCTCCTATATGGGCAAGCGTATTCTTTACCACTGAGCCAGCAGGGAAGCCCGACAACAGTTAGTGCCGGACAATCATCTCTACACATTTCAGTAAGCCTGAGGGTCATCTAGGTCCCACAGCTAAACTGTAACTTGTGCTAGTGATGTTGACATCAAGGAAATTAAACATATACTTTTTTTTTCCACTGTACTGACAATAGTAACATATGTAAAGTATTTTTAAAACCATTTTTCCTGAAATAATTTTCAATATTATGTTACTTAAAAGAGTAGATCATAATAAGATAAAAGTGAACATCATTTCCAATTATTGAGCTTCTACTAGGTGTCTGGTACTGGGCTCTTTTTTTTACCTAATTTTTAACACATTATTTTAATTCCCACATTAAACCTGCAAGATGGCTATTATAAAGCCTTGCTTTGTAATAAGTGCATTAAAGTTACACAGTTAGTAAGTGGCCAAGACAGAACTACAGTTCCTCTGCTCTTTCTGTTTTCTATTCCTCGTCTTTCTCATCCAGGAAAACCTCTTAACCTATAGACACATTCTAAGAATGTCCCAGATGGCCGAGACATTATCTGTCACGCTTCCTTGCCCTGAGGATCCCCTGACATTTCAGGAAGAGGAAACCTGTACTCAGTGCATCCCTGACCTGTGTTTATGACTGCTGTCTAGCCTGTCCCCCGGATGGCCAGAGCCTCTACCAGGGAACCTTTGATGGAAGTATTTTGCACACATGCCAAATGTGTGGCACTGAAACCAGTGGGGAGGTGACGAAGGGGACCTGAGTGGTGAGTCAAAAATGACAAAGCCAACAACAAACAGGAGGGACAAGTTTTCCAAGATGATAATTGTGTCTGGACAGTTGATAGAGAACAAATGCTCCCATGCTCCCGGTGGGAATGATCATTTGAAAAAGAAGGCTGGGGAACATTAGATAATTATTTAGTCCTTTTACATATTTATGAGTTCCAGTGTGCTACATACATTTTAAAAGACAGTTGACAACTGCAGCATATATCATCTTGTTCCCTCTGCAAGCTAAAAATAGTTTGCTTTCTTCATGTGAAAACAATACTTTCAGTTTTGGGGTTCATGAAATAAGAGACTATAAAAATGCTAGTTTACAGGCATGACAGCAAAGAATGTTTGAAGAAATTCTGCTTGTAAACTTTTAGATGAGTCACCTGGTATGTCCGTTCTGCCTGGAAGAGAGACTGCCGAGGGCACCTATGAATAGTAGACAGGACAGGGGATTAAGTTCCGAGGGCCTGAGGTTGAGGCTGCCATTCTCTATCCATGGGGCCCTGGAAGTTTAAGGAACCAGCCTGGCCATCCCCTGGAGGAGTAAACTTAGATACTTCTCAGAAATGAGAACCAGGGTTGGGATCAAAAAGGCACAGTATTGGCAAGAACAGGAGAAAATGAACAGACAGAATACAGAGGCCAAGAAGCACCATTTTGACCATTGTTTCCAGTCAGGTTCATGTTTTCAATGCAGGTGTGTAGGAGAGCCTGGCTGCTTTCATGGGACAGTTGGGCACCTCCAACTATTCTCTGTGTCTTCCTGGGGTAGAAGGGTTTCATGGAAGCCATCAGAGCCCCATGCAGATCTGCTTCGCCAGCAGGTACCTCCATGCCATAATTACTGAGAGCACCGGCTGTTAGAATCCCGTAGCCACTCCTTTCTCTAAAGAATTACCTTTGCTCTAAGAGGAGCTACCTTGTTTTATGGGACACTTCCTCCTTGAATCAGAACTTGAACAACAACTGATCAACTGACACAGGGTGCAAACTGCCAGCCCCTTTGCTTCCATGTGAGAACTGACTGCAATACAGGTCATGCTCCAGAGGTCGCCACGGGATCAGGCTGAAGTGCCCCTTCTGTGAAGACTGCATTCTTCCCCTGCTGTCTTTCCTTCCTCACATATTTCACCTAAGTCCACCCCCTCCATAAATTTTTTGATGAGATTCTTTGAGTCAGGCCCTTCTAGGGAAACCCCCTAAGCCAGAAAGATAAGGGGAGCTAGTTGTTCTGTTAGTCAAACGGGGAAACTGAATCTCTAACACAGAAGTGGCACCTCTCACACCATACTGTACAAAGTGCAATCAATTCCTTTTATTTTTTTTGCACAGGAATGATTGGGTGACCCAGAATACAGCAGGAGCTTAGTAAACTGAGCCACTCTCCATGTGTAAAATGCCCTTCTCCTCCTGAACACTCTACTCAAACTTTAGGATTCAGTTCTCGTGTCACTGTCTTGGCAGATGCTTCCTGCTGGTTCTGACTCCCCCCAGAGCTGGCACTGACCCTGATTCTTCTTGACTTAGGCTTCCATGGTGGCTCGTGTTGCTCTCTGTTATTGACATACCACATGTGCCATGAGTTGAGCTCTAATATTTGTTGAGTGCCCCTTAAATGCCCTAACTTGCTTCAGTCAGAGGCAATGTTCTATTCCTGAGGTCCTGCTTCTGAGGGTGGTCGTTATTTGCACTTCCTTCCCACTGGTGAGGGAACCAAACTCCCTATCCATTCCTATTTCACAGTCTCAGGCTAACAGGAGGGTGGTGTCTCCAAAGGTCTGACTCACGGGCGGGGCTGGAGACAGAAGGACCCTGGCATTATCCTGGGAACCAGTGTCTCCTCTATCTAGACAGAACAGGAAGGTGGCCTATCTTCATGAACATTAGGTGTCTTTGCTGAGTACTATACTGAGTGACACCAGCAAGCCATACATACAAGCAAGGATGTTATCCCATCATGGAGCTGACTATAAAAGTGCCAGGGTGCCAGGTTGTCTTGGTAACACATCATTGAGAAGCTTCCAAACCTGAAAAGGCCTGAGTTGGGGGGATGTATGCTGCAGCTGGGCTAGATGAGTGAACTACTGAAAGAAAGCCAGCTCCTATAAAGTCCAGGGCAGGGAGCTCCGGAACCAAATGTACAATACCTGGCACCTTTGTGCCCAGAGAGAGTCTACACAGATTGAAAGACACTTGCTTGAAAAGCATGTGCAGGGATGTGTACACATGCAAGAGTGGAGAACCATGCCTGCAAGTCCAAGCTAAGACCTTGGGGCTATTCAGTACAGCCCCTGGGAGAGGGGACACTATGAAGCTGGCTTGAGGGAGCTTCCTTGGCCCACAGTCTGGAGGCCCTGACCCTGTAGCTGCTCCTTCTTCTTACACCTAGACCTAGGTAGCCCTCATCCCAAGGTAGCTCAAGATTTTTAGGTGCATACGTGGTATTCTTGCCTAGAGAATCCCATGGACAAAGGAGCCTGGCAGGCCACAGTCCATTGGGTCACAGAAAATCAGACATGACTAAGCAACTAATACTTTTTCACCAGAGTCTAGTGGATGGACCAAAAGTGATGGAGAGGCCCAAGGTCACCCCAAGAACACCTCCTCAGACTAAGTATAGGGCTTGTTAGTAGAAAAGTGCAGACAAACCTGTGAGAAGCCCAGACACACACAGAGAGGTCAACCCAAGAGTGAGGAAATGGTCATACTCAGCCTCAGTCAGCTGGCAGTGGTCACAGTCCTCCTGCAACTAGCCAAAAACCCAGGGACACGTAGGAGAAGAGCTTGATGAGTGTGTGAAAAGGGTTGCAGAGAAAATATCCCTCCTGTGTTCAGGAAGCAGTCTGTCCTGGTCAACATGCTATGTGTGAGTGCTGAGGTCTTCTGTCGCCATTCAGGCTGGAAGGGGAGATTGCACTGTGAGCCTAGAGTGGTCTCTTTCAGACCCACAGTGCTTGGTCTGAGCCCCAGGCACATCAGTTCTGCCAGCAGACTAGCAACAAAGGGATTAAAACTCTCGACCTCCTACTAATAAGACCATTTAGTGGTTGTCACATTTTTAAGGAAGTAACATTAACCTCTTCCCTCATCTGCAGAAAGGGTACAGCGATACCCCTGTCACAGGGTTATGGCGAACACTAAATGAGATCACTTCTGAAAAGTCACTGAGCATTCTGCCGACTACACAGTTAAAACATTGTAACTGTCTAATAAGCATCTATTATCTGTTAAATTCTTCATTAAACTAAATAGTGGTGATACAGAGATGAATAAGACAAAACCTCTTCCTCCCAGTGGCCACACCACAGCTGCAGGTGACCAGATCACAGGCAGATTAGGATGTGTTACATGATATTTAAGCCCCTGCAAGAGAAATCTCGAATATGCCTGGAGCACCAAGGCCCGACTCTTTCTCAGTTTTATGAAGTTGGAATTAAACTCAGTCCAAAGCTAGCCCTCCCCTCCTGCAGAGACATGTGGTTTCTTTAGAGCTAAAGCTGGAACGGAATTCAGACTTTCTGACTCCCAGCACAGAGGTATTTTCACTACATCACACTTTTTAAAAATTTTTCCATCAACACTAAAGGCAGTAATTTTGGTTTCAGAGTCTAAATGAAAGCACTGGCGTTGACCTTTTGGGAAGCTACTGTAGACCAAATACTTTTTTCCCAAAGCATCATTTTTTACAACCCTAATTAGAGCTATTTTATAGCAGCCTAATGCCAAAGCACAGATTCCTAATACATTTTTTCCTTTATGATCTAGTAATAAAGTCATCTGATGCTTAGTTAGGTTGACAATCTAGTTGCTTCTCTCAAGAGAGAAAACAATGACATTGCATCTGAAAAGCTGGCTGTCTGGTTTGAGAAAAGTTGATTTTTCATATCAGGCTGTTGAAAAACTGAATAGTGAAATAAATATCACAGCTCCTTTTTCTGTTTTCTTTTTTTTGGGGAGCTTGGGGGCTGCCCAGTGGAACTGTGCCATGGTATTATCGTGCACCACAAATCACTCTTGGAGACAGAAAGGTTATAGACTCAAAGCAAACCATAATTGTGGTTGATTCCACTTGGAAAGTTGCCCAGGTCACTGTTGTTTACCCAAAACAGGAAATCATCTGCTATATCCTTGATGCCCCCACCTATCCTTAAGAGAGAGAGCGAGAGCTCAGGACTAGGAAAGGGGTGGCGTTATTATTAAAGCAAGAATAGGGGTAATATTTTAAACTGATGAGAACAATTCAGCCGAATGGAAGTTGCCTAACACTTTGACACTCAGGATCTTTATTCAAAGGTTATCTGTTACTTATGTTAATTAAGAAAAATAAACACTGCTCCACATTGCCCTATAACGTCAAAGCAAATACACAGTAGGAAGCATAATCCATTTACCTCCCTGCATGTTCTCACTGCTGAACCAAGCCATTCCGAGAAATTGTTTAGCTCAGCTCAGGGCAACTTTATCAATTGCTGATTCTAACCCCTGTGCCAACATTTATTAAGCTTCTATGCTGGGCCAAGAACTGTGAATGTGAGCAAAGAGATAACTTTTCATTTCTCAGCGTCTTGCATCGTAACTAGAAATTTTTAGGGTAGTTTATATTTATAGAGAGTATTTTTATGTTTAGCCATCCATTCAACAAATATTTTTAGGCACCCGAGTTCTAAAAGCGGAAGGATCAATACTGAACCTAAAAGAGAAAGTTAGTGCTCAATTCCTTTTAAAAAAAACTATGTATTTGGATTTACTTAGTTGACTGAGCCAGGTCTTAGTTGTGGCATACAGGATCTTGAGTTGTGGTATGTGAATTGTCAGTTGTGGCATATGGCTTCTAGTTCCCTGACCAGGGGTTGAACCCAGGCCCCTTGCTTTGGAAGCATGAAGTCTTAGCCACTGGACCACTAGGGAAGTCCCATGGCTCAATTTCTAATGCAGGAAGTCTGATGAACAAAAAAAGTTAAATATGTGGTGTGATAGAAGCCAATCAGTGATCTGAAGAAGAATAAAGTAATTAAAAAAGGATCCAGAGTACTGAGGATGGGGTTGGGAGCATTATTCTCTATGGAGTAATCTTAGGAAGACCTCTTTGTTAAAAGACATCTGAGGAATCAGAAGAAAAAGAGAAAGTCATGTGACTATGAGGGAAAAGGTATTGCAGGCAGAGAAAACAAGTGAATGGGAAATGAGCAGGGAGCATGCTTGACCCAGAGCCTTGGACCAACAAGGAAGTGGGTGCGACTGGAGGAGGGTGCTAGGAGAAAGGCTGGCTGGTGGGGGAGGGTGCAGGGGGGAGAGTTGACAAGCAGCCACATCAAACTGGGCCTTGCAGAATCATTAAAATCTTAGCCTTTACTCTGAAAACAGTGGTGTTATTGTCTTCTGAAGGAGTGGTTCAGCAGAAGCATGACATGAAGCTAAACTTGAGAAGGGATGTTCTGTGTCCTTTTAAAGAATAAATGGTACAGTAACAGATAAGCACAGAGACCAGGTTAAAAACAGACAAAACGGCAGTGACCCAGGCAAGAGATGCTGGTGGCTAGGGTAAGAAAAGAGGCTAGATTTTGGATGTATTTTAAAGATGGAGACAAGAGGATTTGTTGATGGATTTTCCATTTGGTTTTGCTTCTGGGTGTGGGTATAGGTATCATAGCTCCCTCACCTCTTGGCCATAGACAACTTTCCAATGTGATTAAGTTTCCCTTGCTCACTGATCTTCCCTGGTAGCTCAACTGGTTTAAAAATCCCCCTGCAATGTGGGAGACCTGGGTTTGATCCCTGAGTTGGGAAGATCTCCTGGAGAAAGGAACAGCAACCCACTCCAGTATTCTTGCCTGGAGAATCTCCCTGGACAGAGGAGCCTGGCGGCTACAGACCATGAGATCACAAAGAGTCGGACACGACTAAGCGTAGCACAGCTCACCGTAGTTTCGGCTTTAATAATGCACCCGTTATGGGTTTCCTTTCCCTTCACTTCCCCTTCTCCCAACCAGTGTTACCTTCACATCCTAAGTACATTTTTGTACAAAAGTGATCTCAGTAATTGTTTCTGGAGGAACCTAAAGCTAAGACAGCAGATACAATTTAAATGGAGATCAGACCATCCCTGTTGCCCTTTTATATTAATAAAAGTTATGCGGTGTTTTTTGTTTTTGTTTTTTTTTTTGCTGATGATTACAGCGTTGACCTGTTTGGTGGTGGAGAATGAGCGGCTCTAATTTTTAATTTGCTTTTCCTGTCACCCAGGAGATGGATACAGTCTTGCCTTTCCTGCACACCTTCAGGAAGAGTCACCGATTCCTGTCCCTTTGTCATCTCCTGTCAGCAACAAGGGCACAGGTCACTGGGCCTGATGGGGGCACAGTTGCTCGCGAGGGGCGGCTATACAATTCCACTTTCCTCTTCATCCAGTGGGGAGCACAGTGGGATAAGCAAGACAACTCTTTCCAGTTTTAATTTGAATTGAAGAGCATTTGTGTCTCTGGTCAAGCTCTTGCAGCCATTCTCTGTGAGTCAATAAAGGGGTCCTGACTTTCTGTGGTCCTCTCTTCTCTGTTCAAGGACCCTCTGTGGTCATTACTGATAATCTGATTTCTCATAGATTGATCAAATATCAATATGAAATGCTGCTGTATGAGAAATACCCTCATTTAGAAAATGCAGTGAGCAGGTCTCCAAGACATTAATTACCGAAAGAGGTTTTAAGTAGCTCCATCTTTGATGGTTAGAGTTAATCAGGCACATGCCTGAGAAATAAATTTCTGAGGGAGGGAATTCATGTTTCTAAAACACCAACCCTAAATCATGTGAAGCTTCAGGTTCATTTATATCTATTACATTACTGAAACCAAGTTGCTTCAGTAGTGTCCGACCCTTTGCGACCCTGTGGACTGTAGCCTGCCAGGCTCCTCTGTCTATGGGATTCTCCAGGCAAGAATACTGGAGTGGATTGACATTTCCTCCTCCAGGGGTTCTTCCCAATGAAGGGATCAAACCCGAGTGTCCGGCATTGCAAGCAGATTCTTTACTATCTGAGCCACCAGGGAAACTCCATTATATTACACAATTGCCCTTAAATTTTACAGATGAACAAAGTGGATCTAAAAGAGGTTAAGTGGCTTGCCCAAAACAATATGTTATTTCATGGTGGGGCCAGTATCTGAATAGGACCTGCTCTGATTTCAAAGCCTTGATTTTATAACAAGATCATCCTCCTCAGAAGTGGAGGGTGAAGAGGAGCAATGTCTCAACATTTTTTTTTCTACTTTCCCTAAAGTGAAGAGATACTGAGACAAGGCAACAAGGGATGTTGAGCCAGATGAATAGAGATGGAGGGTTTTTGTGTTTCTCAGACTCAGAATGCATTCAGCGAAAGGAATGAGCATCCCAAACTTAACTCCAGTTTAAGGAGACACCAGAGATTGTCCCTCTGGCAAGAAGCTAAGAGTGACACAGGCTGGAAGACACGTGTGACCTGCAACCAAGGAGCATGAATGATCCTGTCAGACCTGGTGTCTCTAGATAGCAAGAGGCTTCACAGATTTCTGGAGACAGAAGCCATTCCCTGTAGTCTTGGGCATTCAGCCCAGAGGGAGGCTGGGTGGTAAAGACTGTGGCAAACCGGGGAATGTGCTGCTTAGGCTCTATATTGGCCTATATTATGTTGCATAAGAGACTATTGCAAAATGTTGGAGTTTAAAACAAACAGCATTTATTTAGCTCATAATTCTGTGGGTCAGTTGAGTGGCATTCTAGGGCTAGGTTGGTTTGACTGATCTTCCCTGGGATCTCTCAAGCATTTGTCATCACCTGGCAAGTGAGCTAATAGCTGAATAATGAAGGATAGTTGTGCTCCCATGTCTGGCAGATGGCCAGCTGTTGTCCAGGTTGACAGAGGTGACTATACCTTATGTCATTCTTTATTCAGCAGGTTAGTCCAGGCTAACCAGGTTTCTCCTGATGAATGAGCTAGGGTACTAGGAGCAGCAATAAAGTACATGTTTCAATGCACAAGTTTCCCCCAAAGACACCATCTCACAAAACTATAGTACAATATCACAGCCAGGACATCAACACTGACACAATCAAGACAGGACTTCTCATCACCATGAGTGTGACTTATTGCTCTTTTCATAGCCATGTCTTCTGCTCTCCTGCACCTGATTCTTCCTTAACTCTTCACAGTTATTGGTCTGTTTTCCATTTTGATCATCTTGTCATTTCAAGAATGTTATATAAATAAAATCACAGAGCTTATAAGCTTTGCTTGAGAGTCATCCAGGTTGTTGTATGTAGCAATAGATATTTCCTTTTATTGCTGAGTAGGATTTGTACTGCTGCTTCCCTGGTGGCTCAGTGATTAAGAATCTGTCTGCAATGCAGGATATGTGGGTTTTATCCCTGGGTCGGGAAGAGCCTCTGGAGGAGGAAATGGCTACCCACTCCAGTTTTCTTGCCTGGGAAATCCCATGGACAGAGGATCCTGGCCTGCTACAGTCCGTGGGGTCTCAAAAGAGCCTGACACAACTTAGCAACTGAGCGTGGACACAAGCACGCACGCAGGATTTGTGATACTGCAGTTTAGCTCTTTACCCATTGGAAGACCTCTAGGTTGATTCCAGATTTGGGCACTCTGAATAAGGCTGCCGTAAACTTTTGTGCATGGGTTTTCATTTCTCTGGATTATATGCTAAAGAGTGTAATTGTTGAATCATATGATATTTTCATGTTTTGTTTTTAAAGAACATTTCAAAACGTTTTCCAGACTGGATGTACCATTTTACATTCCACCATCAGTGCATAAGTAATCCCATTTCCCCACATCCTCATCAGCATTTCATGTTGTCTGAGAGGTCAGTAGTGATGTGTTATTTTTGTATTAATTTGCATTTTTCTAATAGTCAACAATATTGAATATCTTTTCATGTGCTTATTTTCCATTTGCGTGTTATCTTGGATGAAATGTCTTTTCATGTCTTTTGTCAATATTCTAATTGGATTTTTTAAAACCTGCTGAATTTTGAGAGTTCTTTAGATAGTCTATGTACTAGGCGTTGTCTGTTACATGCTTTGCAAATGTGTTCTCCTAGTCTGAAGCTTGTTTTTTCACTTTCTTCCCAAGATCTTGTATAGAGGAAATGTTTTTAACTTTGATGATGTCAAGTTTATCAATTTTAAAAAGTATCAGTCTTTTGGTATCATGCATAAGAACTCTTTACCAAGTGCTAGGTTCTGAAAATTCTTTTCTATGTTTCTTTCTAGATTGTTTCCTACTAAAAGTGTGGCTTTATATTTATATATATGATCCATTTTGAGTTAATTTTTGTATCAGTTGGGTGTTTGGGTCAGGTTTTATTTTTGGTCTATGGATATCCAATTGCGTCATTTGTTGAAGAGATTATTCTTCCTCAATTAAGTTAATTTTGCGCCTCTTTATTTTTTTTTAGAAAAGCTGTTGGCTGTACTTGTGTTGTGCTATTTCTGAGTTTCTTATTTTATTGCAATGACATATTTATGTCTATCTCTCTGCCAATACCACATTTTTTATTACTGTAGCTATATAATATAATAGGTCTAGAAGTCAGGTAGATTTCTTCCTCTATTTTTTTTATCCTTTTCAGAATTATTTTAATTATACTATCTTTTTTGCCTTTCTACATACATTTAAAAATATTTATTATTCTATTAAAACTCTTGCTGGGATTTTTATTATAATTTTTAAAACTATAAAAATTTTGGGGAAATTAACATCTTTATTTTGTTGAATCTGTCAATCTATACACACTGTGTGATTCTTCTGTTTAGAACTTCTTTGATCAACATTTTGTAGTGTTCAGTATACATGTTTTGTTAGATTTATACTGAAGAAATTCACTTTATGAGCAATTATAAATTGCACTGTGCTTTTAATTTCAGTGTCCAAATGTTCATTGCTAGTATATGAAAGTATAAGTTATTTCTGATTATTTATCTTCTGCCCTGTGATTTTGCTGAACTCAACTCACTTATTAGTTCTAGAAGATATTTTTGTGGGGCGATTTTTGGGGGTTTTCTATGTAGATAAGCATGTCATACTCAAATAAGGACAATTGTATCCCTTTTTTGCTCATTTGTCTTTCATTTCCTTTTCTTATGTTATTACACTGGCTAAAATGTTTAAAACTAGGTTGAATAAATTCCCTTCTTCATTTTCTGAGAGTTTTATTATGAATCAGTGTTAATCTTTCATCAGATAGGTGCTTTTTCTTTACCAATTTACAGGGCCATGTGATTTTTCTTCTTTAGTCTGTTAGTGTGATGATTACAGTGAGTGCCTTTTAATTTTTCAGACAGATTTTTATTTATTTTTGGCTGTGCTGGGTCTTTGTTGCTGCAAGGGCCTTTCCCCAGTTGCAGCAAGCAGGGGGTGCTCTCGTGGTCTTGGGCTTCTCACTCCAGTGGCCTGCCTGGTTGCAGAGCACGGGCTCTAGGACCTGGGCTTCAGGAGTTGTAGCGCATGGGCTGAGTAGTTGTGGAGTCTGAGCTGAGTAATTGTGGAGTCTGGGCTGAGTGGTTGTGGCTCATGGGCTGAGTGGTTGTGGCTCATGGGCTGAGTAGTTGTGGAGCCTGGGCTGAGTAGCTGTGGAGCCTTGGCTGAGCACTTGTGGAGCACGGGCTGAGCAGTTGTGGAGCATGGGATGAGTAGCTGTGGAGCCTGGGCTGAGTAGTTGTGGAGCATGGGCTGAGTAGTTGTGGAGCATGGGCTGAGTAGTTGTGGAGCATGCGCTGAGTAGCTGTGGAGCCTGGGCTGAGTAGCTGTGGAGCCTGGGCTGAGCAGTTGTGCAGCCTGGGCTGAGCAGTTGTGGAGCCTGGGCTGAGTAGCTGTGGAGCATGGGCTGAGCAGTTGTGGAGCCTGGGCTGAGTAGTTGTGGCACATGGGCTGAGTAGCTGTGGAGCCTGGGCTGAGTAGCTGTGGAGCCTGGGCTGAGCAGTTGTGCAGCCTGGGCTGAGCAGTTGTGGAGCCTGGGCTGAGTAGCTGTGGAGCATGGGCTGAGCAGTTGTGGAGCCTGGGCTGAGCAGTTGTGGAGCCTGGGCTGAGTAGTTGTGGCACATGGGCTGAGTAGCTGTGGAGCCTGGGCTGAGTAGCTGTGGAGCCTGGGCTGAGCAGTTGTGCAGCCTGGGCTGAGCAGTTGTGGAGCCTGGGCTGAGTAGCTGTGGAGCATGGGCTGAGCAGTTGTGGAGCCTGGGCTGAGTAGCTGTGGAGCCTGGGCTGAGTAGTTGTGGAGCCTGGGCTGAGTAGTTGTGGAGCCTGGGCTGAGTAGCTGTGGAGCCTGGGCTGAGTAGCTGTGGGGCCTGGGCTGAGTAGCTGTGGAGCCTGGGCTGAGTAGTTGTGGAGCATGGGCTGAGCAGCTGTGGAGCCTGGGCTGAGTAGTTGTGGCACATGGGCTGAGTAGCTGTGGAGCCTGGGCTGAGTAGCTGTGGAGCCTGGGCTGAGCAGTTGTGCAGCCTGGGCTGAGCAGTTGTGGAGCCTGGGCTGAGTAGTTGTGGAGCCTGGGCTGAGTAGTTGTGGCACATGGGCTGAGTAGCTGTGGAGCCTGGGCTGAGTAGCTGTGGAGCCTGGACTGAGTAGCTGTGGAGCCTGGGCTGAGCAGTTGTGCAGCCTGGGCTGAGCAGCTGTGGAGCCTGGGCTGAGTAGTTGTGGAGCATGGGCTGAGCAGTTGTGGAGCCTGGGCTGAGTAGCTGTGGAGCCTGGGCTGAGTAGTTGTGGAACCTGGGCTGAGCAGTTGTGGAGCCTGGGTTGAGTAGTTGTGGAGCCTGGGCTGAGTAGTTGTGGAGCATGGGCTGAGTAGCTGTGGAGCCTGGGCTGAGCAGCTGTGGAGCCTGGGCTGAGTAGCTGTGGAGCATGGGCTGAGTAGTTGTGGAGCCTGGGCTGAGTAGCTGTGGAGCCTTGGCTGAGTAGCTGTGGAGCCTGGGCTGAGTAGCTGTGGAGCCTGGACTGAGTAGCTGTGGAGCCTGGACTGAGTAGCTGTGGAGCCTGGACTGAGTAGCTGTGGATCCTGGGCTGAGTAGTTGTGGAGCCTGGGCTGAGCAGTTGTGGAGCATGGGCTGAGTCGCTGTGGAGCCTGGGCTGAGTAGTTGTGGAGCCTGGGCTGAGTAGCTGTGGTGCACGCGCTTAGTTGCTCATGGCATGTGGGAGCTTCCCAGACCAGCCATCAGGCCCATGTCTCCTGCACGGGCAGGTTGATTTTCCACCACTGAGTCACCAGGGAAGCCTTGATTTTTAAATTTTGAAACAGTTTGTCACCAAAATTCACCTCACATAGTAATAATGTGCAATCCTTTTAATATATTTCTGAATTCGGCTTGTAAATATTTGGTTAAAAATTTCTGTCTATATTTATGAGGGGAATTGGTCTATAGATTCTTTCTTATAAACTTTTGTTTGACTTTGGTAACAAAGTAATACTGATTTTCCTGTAAACAATAGTCCCACAAGCACTTTTTTTTTTTAAGTTTAAAGAACAGTTATTTATTTATTAGGCTGTGTTGGGTCTTAGTTACAGCATGCTGGATCTTTAACTGTGGCTTTCAAACTCTTAGTTATAGCATAAGCGATGTAGTTCCCTGACCAGGGATAGAAACCAGGGC
Source organism: Muntiacus reevesi (assembly GCF_963930625.1). Classification (NCBI taxonomy): domain Eukaryota; kingdom Metazoa; phylum Chordata; class Mammalia; order Artiodactyla; family Cervidae; genus Muntiacus; species Muntiacus reevesi. The sequence goes on from NC_089252.1 coordinate 68,771,718, forward strand.
CCCTGCACTGGGAGCATGGAGTCTTAGCCACTGGACCACCAGGGAAGGCCCCACAAGACTTTAAAGATCTCTGTTTATGTCAGTTTTCTACTGTCTCAGGGGGCACAGTTAGTTACAGGACCAATCCAAATGGTAGAGAAATTAACTCTACCATGTGATGGCATAAACATGTAGGTGCAAGAAGGGACAGGATTAGGCTGTCACTTTTATAACTTATGCAAACCTCTCTGATAGATAAGAGATGACGAGAGGAGAAGAGAGTTGTGGAGCAGAAGAGAAGGTAGTGAGAGAAGAGGAGGGAGAGAGAAAAAGAGATATCAACACACTTGTTAGGACAAACAGAAGAGAAGCTATCATTGCTAACACAATTGTCAAGAAAAAGTATTCCAATCAGTTAAAGTTGCGTGTTGCACAAGTGAGTAATAAGAAAGCATGTTCAGTTCAGTCACTCAGTCATGTCCGACTCTGCGACCCCATGAATCGCAGCATGCCAGGCCTCCCTGTCCATCACAAACTCCTGGAGTTTGCTCAGACTCATGTCCATCAAGTCGGTGATGACATCCAGCCATCTCATCCTCTATCGTCCCCTTCTCCTCCTGCCCCTAATCCCTCCCAGCATCAGGGTCTTTTCCAATGAGTCAGCTCTTCACATCAGGTGGCCAAAGTATTGGAGTTTCAGCTTCAGCATCAGTCCCTCCAATGAACACCCAGGACTGATCTCCTTTAGGATGGACTGGTTGGATCTCCTTGCAGTCCAAGGGACTCTCAAGAGTCTTCTCCAACACCACAGTTCAAAAGCATCAATTCTTTGGCGCTCAGCTTTCTTCACAGTCCATACATGGCTACTGGAAAAATAGTCTTGACTAGGCGGACCTTTGTTGGCAAAGTAATGTCTCTGCTTTTTAATATGCTATCTAGGTTGGTTATGACTTTCCTTCCAAGGAGGAAGCGTCTTTTAATTTCATGGCTGCAGTCACCATCCACAGTGATTTTGGAGTCCCCCAAAATAAAGTCTGACACTGTTTCCACTGTTTCCCCATCTATTTCCCATGAAGTGATGGGACTGGATGCCATGATCTTAGTTTTCTGAATGTTGAGCTTTAAGCCAACTTTTTCTCTCTCCTTTTTCACTTTTATCAAGAGGCTCTTTAGTTCCTCTTCACTTTCTGCCATAAGGGTGGTGTCATCTGAATATCTGAGGTTATTGATATTTCTCCCAGAAATCTTGATTCCAGCTTGTGCTTCTTCCAGCCCAGCGTTTCTCATGATGTACTCTGCATGTAAGTTAAATAAGCAGGGTGACCATACACAGCCTTGACATACTCCTTTTCCTATTTGGAACTAGTCTGTTATTCCATGTCCAGTTCTAACTGTTGCTTCCTGACCTGCATATAGGTTTCTCAAGAGGCAGGTCAGGTGGTCTGGTATTCCCATCTCTTTCAGAATTTTCCACAATTTATTGTGATCCACACAGTCAAAGGCTTTGTCATAGTCAATAAAGCAGAAATAAATTGAAGAAAGTAGGGAAAACCACTAGACCATTCAGGTATGACCTAAATCAAATACCTTATGACTATACAGTGGAAGTGAGAAATAGATTTAAGGGACTAGATCTGATAGACAGAGTGCCTGATGAACTATGGGCGGAGGTTTGTGACATTTTACAGGAGACAGGGATCAAGACCATCCCCATGGAAAAGAGAGTACCAAGCCATTAAATATGTGAAGTAAAAAATTTCATGTGAGGGATAAGAAGAACCTGGGCATAGAGATATGGTATGGCCAAAGTACCCCTTATGGTCTTTCCCAGTTTCTTATCCTTTGGCATGATCAAAATGTTTTACTGCTTCTAGTGTTGCAGAATGAATGGAACAGTAGCTAATTTCATGTACTTTTAGAATAGATTATGGTGTTTTTTTAAGTTTCTGAGATCTTAAGTTTTTTCACTTACAGAACGTCCAAGTTCTCCCACATTATGTCTGTCAGTGACTGGGAGTAATCAGAGATGAAGTTTGAGATTCCTTGTAACTCTCCTCCTAAAAGCAAACCTCAAACTGTTCTGTTTCCTGTTGACTCATCTATTTTCCAAAACATTGTGTTCTTGATTCAGTGGACAGCACCAACATTTCCATAGAAGCTGGGGAGGTTTCCTTCAAGTGAGAATTGACCAACCTCACCACCATGATGTAGCTCAGACTACCATGTCCAGGGGCATCTTCTTTTTTTTTTTTCCTAATTGCCTTCATGCACATTTTTAATTCAATTTTTGCAACACCCCAGGAAGTGAGTCAGTGACAATGTTAACAGGACATATTCAAAGACATTCAGAAGCCAGGAGTAGAATGCTCCTTACCTTGGTATCTACAAATTCTGTCACTAACCTCTGTTGGACACACAACCTCTGTTACAGTCACCTCCAGCAAATGATTGTAAAGTGCTGAGTCACCTTCATTCTGCTTCTGGGTTTCAAAATACCATGTGTTAAGTGCTATCTTTGTGTTAAATACTATGCCATGTGCTCTAGATAAAATGTCTTGCCTACTTTGATGTAAGTATTATAATCATCTCACAGAGAAGGAAACAGATTTAAAGGAGCTAATTGGCTATCCAAAGTGACATAATTAGGAATAAATCTCAGTTCTCTCTGGTTCAAAGGTCAAGCCTTTCAGCAATATGACTTAAGCACAATGTCACATTGTCTCCTGCCATGAATCTCAACTGGTGACCGCAGAAAGGCCAGGATCCAGGGCTGAGGAACTTGAGTCCACAGTTTTGAGAACTTTAAACATTAAAGTAAAATTTGCGATAGTGAAATTGAACATGAAAAATATGAAGAGGTTGGGAATTCCCTGGTGGTCCAGTGGCCAGGACTCCATGCTTCCAGGTTCAAGGAGCCTAGGTTCAGTCCCTGATTGGGGAACTAAGATCCCAAGAAAAAGTGAAAGTGAAAGTCGCTCAGTTGTGTTCAACTCTTTGTGACCTCAGCACAGCCAAAAAACAAACAGAAAACAAAATATGAAGATATTAGAAAGGTTGCATACTTCCAAGGATGCTCAAACAGCATTTTAATGATAGAAGTTTGAGAGGGAAGCTTTATCAGTTTTCTGAAGATAGTCTTAGATACCTATAAGTGCTGCAATAATTCTTATCCTGAGCTTGAATTAATAAATGCAGGCATACTTCTCTGAGATATAAGAATCAAAGTAAACTTACAAATAAAAATCCTTCATCTTATTCCTCTTGACCACTTACTTGCCATGTTCAGGCCAGTATTAGAGCAAATACACCTTTTTCTAGCATCCCAAGTAATGGCAAAACTTTCATCCAACCAATAAATGCTAACATGTTTGATATTAATAACTACGGAATGTATGAAGCTTAGTCCTCTCTTTCTGAAGATAGATATTATTTACAACTCTTACAATTCTCCTACAGTTATGGAGATATCAAAATTGTGAGAAAGACAGTCATTAAATTCACACATCATAAATTTGTGCAGACTGATTGCTATCACCTGGAATCATCTGTAATATGTGGGATGTGAGAACTGCCTCTTCTTTCAAAGACCCATTGGCAGTGGAATCCTTTAATAGAGGTGCCTTAGAAAGACACAGAGAAGAAAATGAACTCTCAGGACTGGGAGGTGAAAAGAGCCCTAGAGATTATGTTTATTCATTGATTGTTTTATGTATTGGCATGCTCAGTCATAGTAGGCATCATGGCACAGTGGACAGAATGGATGTTGGATTCATGCAGACAATTTTCACATCTGACTCTGACTTCTTGTTTATATTGCTTATCTTCTCTGAACCTGGGTTTCCTCATACGTAAAATGGATTTTCTTAAAGAATGAGTCTCTCATCATTATGAAATTATCTTCTTTTCCCTGGTTGTATTCTTTGTCTTGAATTCTACTTTGATATCAGTATAGCCACATGTGCTTCCTTTTAGGCTTCAAGTTTACATTTCTGTCTATTTCCATCATTCTATTCTCAATCTGTCTATGCCTTAGTTGAAGTGTGTCTTCTAAATAGCATATAGTTGAGTCTTGCTTTTTATTCATTTTGAAAAATTATGCATTGAATTGAGCATTCAGACTGTTTAATGTAACTACTGTATGGTTGAAATTAAATCTACCATCACCTACCATCATCTAGATAATCTACCATCATCTATTATTTTTTGCATTCTCTTAGCCACTCTTTTTTCCCCCTTTTATACTTCTTTGTTATACTTTTCTGTCTTCGATTGGGTTAACTATTTATTTATTTAGAACTTATTCTATCACCTTTACATTTTTAAAGACTGAATAGGGTTTTGGGGTTTGTTTTTTGTTTTTTTCTTTTTTGAGTTGCTTACCCCAGTGGTTAGAATGTAACTTATGATATTAATAGCTATTTCTTAATCATAAACATTTCACACAACATTATGAATAATCTACTATTGCTGAGATCATTTATTACTGATGAATGGAATATTGATTTTTGATTCATTGTTGAAAATGAATGGGACATTATTTTTGCACTAAAAGGGACTAATAATTTAATAGGGAAGCATAACATATAGACTACCTACAATGACATGTGTCAAAATGGAAGTATCTACAAGTATATTCAAGAAAGCATTGAAACATAGGGTAGGTAGGATTTGGAGAGGAAAGATGAGACAGAAATTTTTCCAGGTGACATATTGGGAAGAAGGATGGCTTATTTGCAAGTGTTCATGTCCAGAAGTGAAAAGGTCACTGTTAGCAAACTCTGATTACTGTAACTGGACTTAAATATGACATATATGTGCATGTGTGGAGAAGATGGAACATAAAAATGGTAGATTACAGATCACAGAGTGTTCTAAGATCAGTCTAACGAATCTGAACATCATTTTAATGATGATGAAGAGTTACTGGAGAATTTTAAATCAGGGTGCTATGACCTGATAAACATTTACAAAAGTTACACTGGGTTGGGAAGATCCCCTGGAGGAGGACTTGGCAATCCACTCCAGTATTCTTGCCTGGAGAATCCCCATGGGCAGAGGCGTCTGGCAGGCTACAGTCCATGAGGTCACAAAGAGTCAGATAGGACTGGGTGATTAAGCACAGCACCCACACAGCATACTGGTGGTTGTTTAATGGATGTTGACTGGAAGGAAAGACGCATGGAGGCAGAAAAGCCACACTCTATTTTGCACGTAAAGAAAATGAGACTCAGAGAACTAATGTAATTTACTCAAGTCCCACATTATTAAAAGGTGAGCATGACATAGATAATCCTGCCTCAATACATTTTTTACACAGTTACCTGGTAATTTTACAAATTACATACTACATGCTCACATAATAAATGCTTTTGATAATGTTAAAGGTAATAATATAAGATGGTTACTTAACAATACAGTGCATTGATATTTGCAGTCAAAACTACACTGACCTGGGCGGGAGAAATGTCTTATATATGTATTTATTAATGCATAAGTCCTAAAGGGAAAAAGGAAAAATGATGGAGTCATTGAAGTTATCCAGTGGCTGGTTTAAGAGGACAAACTTTCTGTCCCAAACTTAACTGAGTGTAGCAAATACATTTTTAACCTGTTCCCCAAATAGATCTCACACACATTGTGTCAACCAAGTCATCTTAATAGCTTTTTGCCCCTCTTCCATCTTAAGCTAGATATATGACTGACTGGAGACATTTGATTGACAGATATAACAGTTTAAATATAAACACTTGGTTTACCTGCGAGAGTATCTTAGGAAAAGAACATGATGGAGATAGACATACAATGTAGATGGCTGATTTCTAAGCCCATAGCCTTGTAGCTCAACGTGGCAGAAGCAATGAATCGATTGGAAGGCTGTGAAAATGGTTCCAAAGATATCTTTTCCACACTCTTTAAATCGGCAGTTCCCTGTAAGTAAGCAGTGCTAAAGGATTATGCAAAGGCTTAATGCTTTCTTGCCCCTTATAGTACTTAAACTTAGATTCCAAATTCTCTCGTGTTTTTTGTTTTTTTTTTAACAGACCTTTGATGGCTTAAGAAAGCTGCAGTACTCTGTCCTATGGCTCTGGCTGCACTTTGACCTTGTAGGATGACTCAAAAACCTGAGTCGTTAATATCTAGAGGAGTCAATGGGCAAACAACAAGCAGTTCTGGCAGTGAGGCCAAATGTCCCTGGTGTCAGCGGAGATCATGTGTGAGACAGGAGCTCTCACACCAGCCCAGGACCACATTAGAGATTTTTCTGATACTGGGAGGCCTCCTCCTGGTCTCTTGCCCTGCTGCTCGCTGGCTGACACATTACCAACGAATCCATACATCTCCTCCCAGTTTAGCACAAATTTTAGCACAAATTCCACTGTTTAAAAAGTAAACAAAAACATTGTTAGGCTTGACCTTTCAAATGAAGTCAATATTTTTGGGCCGGGCGGTGGGGGGTCAGATTAAGAACTCTGGTCTATGACCTGCTTCTTCCCTCAGGAAATCTCTCTCTCCCAGAGCTCACAGGCTATCAGTGGAGAAAATGAAATATTATTCTCTAGGTAACAACCCTGCTTTAGGAGCTGAGACTCCATGGATGGGTGGTCTGCAATCTGGGTCTCCTCAGCTTTCCTATTTTGGGGTGGCACCACCAGCCCAGGAGATGGAGAAAGGGCCTTGGGTATTCTCAGCGATGCCAGACCCAAGGAGCCCTGTCTTATGAGGGAGGTTTGGGCAGATGAAGGGAGCCCCCACCTCTGGGCTACACTCCCAGGACCTTAATCTCAGCAACAAGTATCTGGGGCAGGCTGAGAACTGCTGACATTCTGCCCTTCCCAAGGAGGTGGCCTTCTGGCTGGCAGCTGGAGGAAGGGCTCCCCCGACTTTTGGCTGTACCAACCTGGTTGTACCAGCCAACCTGTGATGGCTGTTTTGTCTTGCTCAGTCTATCACTTGCTGGACCAGCCCCTGGTCACCTGACTGATCTTCCCTTTTAGTCTTAAAGCCTACTTAGTAAATGAATAAATACCTAGGTACTTGCCCCTGGCCCCAGATAGTGACTGTTCTAATATTAAAACCAGAACTATCTCCACTATGGTAGTTTATCAAAGGGACAATGAGGGACATGCCCGTCTGCTTGGTTTCCATGGCAATGGATGAGCCAACTGGATGTCAGTTTCCCTTATAACTGGTAATCTCCCTCTTTCCCTGGGAGTCAAGACTTACCATGTCCTACCCACAGTCTGCTCTAGGACCTTGCTTCAGATATGTTTAAGATCCCCGCTATCCATTAAACAATTGATGTCTCTGTTGCTCACTCCTGGCTTGCTCTTTAGTCTTGAGGCTGGGCGAGTACAGGATTTGCAGTCCAGTAGGACTGTTTTGCTGAAAACTTACTTTTGTTTTAGATTTGAAGGATTCATTAACAAAAGAAACTGCTTGTCACACACAGAATAAACAGTTTTGATATTTAATAGATGCTTATTTAACTTAGTTTCAATATGCAATCATTGAAAGAAATGAGAAACAGAAGCAATAAAAAGAGTAATAGCACATACATCACCAAACTGGGCTGACCAACATCCAGATTAACCAGCGCGAAGTCGCTTGTTAACCAGCAATCTGATGCCCCAGTTGGGAAAAGATCCTGGGCAGTGCTTCCACTCCATGGATGAGACTTCAAATTGCAGTTTCGCGGGTCCCCACTTATAATCCCAGGCTGCAAACTGATATCGTCATCAGTTTGTGTGCAGAATCCAACTCTAGTTTCACTTTAAGCTTTTTACAATGCTGTCTGTTTTATCTTGTGAGTCATAACATTTTGTTAAACCCCAAGCAGTTGGCAAGAATACTGGAGTGGTTTGCCATGCCCTTCTCCAGGGAATCTTCCCAAACCAGAGATCGAACCCGCATCTCTTCTCTCTCCTGCATTGGCAGACGGGTTCTTTACCACTAGCACTACCTGGTATAAAATATTATCGACTGAAATAAAAATGCACAATCTAAAAGTTGAGAATTGTGTTTTATTTGGCAGACAAAGCTGAGGACATGAGCCCAAAAGGCAGCCTCTCAGATGCTCTGAGGGACTGCTCCAAAGAGACAAGGGAGGAGCCGGGATATATAGGGGCATTTGCAACAAAAACCAGGTAGTTGGAGCATCAAAAGACTATGATAATTAAGGGAAATCAGACATCTCAAGTTAATGAATTTAGCACTTTTCTGTGTATGGGAAGATGCAAGAGTCTGGGCTCTTTGCATCCTTTGATAGGCACCTTAGCTATCGGGGGCTTGTATCTCTTTCTCCCAGCCTAAGTCCCCTATGGGTGCACTACTGGGGCAGTGGTGCTAATGGCTTGATGGCCACAAATATCCTTTGTTTGCAGACTTGTAAGACAACACTTTTTCATCTACACTATATAAACATTTAAGAAGCAATATAGCTGAACTGGCAGCTCTGAGGTGCTCCCTTCCCTTTGAGGAAACAAATGTATGGCATTAGTCAATATCTCACATTTTGTTTTCTCACTCACTTGTTTAACAAAGAGCTAATGAGGCAACCCACTCCAATATTATTGCCTGGGAAATCCCATGGACAGAGGAGCCAGACGGGCTACAGTCCATGACCCAACGCTACTAAGCTCACAGTGAGAACCCTGAGGAAGGATCAGTGAATGCAGAAAGGTGTGGGAAGTGCAGTGATGAAGGTCAATCTCAAGAACGCTAGATGGCTCAAAGGGAGGGAGCTGTTGCTTCCTGGCAGAGAACTTGCCCAGATCCTTTGATTTCTAATTCAGTGCTCTTTTACTAAACTACAGACAGAAACACTGGAGGGGAGAGGGTTCTTGAGGAATTCCCCAGAGTTTACATTGAATCATAATCTTGTTAAACACATCAGACATCACATTATGCACTGCTACAGTAAACTCACTATTAAAATTTACCGTGGTTATAAATAAAAAATGGCGTTGTTTTTACTTCTATAAATTTAGCTCTGCCTTCTGAAAGAAATATAATTACATTTATTGGCACACTTAGAATGGGTAACCTTGTGAAAATTATTCCTAAGTGTTAAGAGAGACAGCAGGGGAAAGAAGCTGAGGGGAAGAGCACACAGGATATTATCATAACAATTGGAAAATGATTTTTATATTTACTAGTGAAACAGTATGAAAGCATATCCTAAAAATCTTTCTTCATAGCATTTTGATCATTACCTACGTAGCTGAACCCCTCCTAAGTCCTATCAATTTAAATCAGAGAAATATTACAAAATGAAAACTGAATGTTTATGCTATTTTATGTTTTTTTTCTATTTTATAAAATTTTGGTCTATAAATTGTTTTATTTCTACTGTATATCCATTAATCTTCCTTGACCTTTTTCTTTTGAAATTACACACACATATATATATGTATATATATATATGTATGTATATTATTTCTGTGACATTTGAATTCATGCTTAGACTCGTTTTAATTTTATTGTGAATTAGGAGGAAAAATATGCCCTTGATGATTACTCTTTTGAAGAAGACAAGAGTGTATCTTTTGTCACATTTTCTTTTTTCTTTACAAGAAATTGTCTTTGGAGAAAAAAGTATGAGTATTTTGACTTTCAACTGTATTTAAGGATAAGTTCTAAAATCTATTGAAATAGAACTGTAGTTTATATTCTTGCCAACTGGTATTAAGTAGACTGAATGTGGGCATTTTCTAGGGCTGCCATTAAAAAGTATCGCAAACCATGTGCTTTGAAACAACAGAAGTGGATTGTCTCAAAGTTCTGGAAGCTAGATATAAAAAACTCAAAGGGTCAGTAGAGTTGCTTTTTTTCTGAGGGATTTCATAAAGATTCTGCTCCATGCCTGTCTCCTATCATCTGACAGTGTCTCCTAGTCCTTGGAGTTCCTTGATGCATTTCTGCCTGCTTCATGTGGCGTTCAGAAAACAAGATGTCTGCTTTCAGAATACAATGGTGGGCAAGCATAGGATAGATAATCCCATTCTAAAAGGAAGAAATTCTAACGAAAAAGGCATCCCAGGTCTAAAGCAAGCTTGCAGTTCATCAGGGCAAGATTCCGTTAGATTCTAAGACCTAAGAATAATTCTGTGTGATTTGATGCTCTGTCCTCTGACTTGGCTGGAGTGGCCCCACTCCCACTGACTCTGGGTTGCCCTGCCCTCTAGAGACTGGGAATTCCCCTTGGGCCAGATCTCTGCATCTGTGCCTCTGTCCCAGGAGTCACTCCTTCTTCATTTCATCTCATCTTCTTCCTTCTCAGTCTAGTCATGCAGTATTTCTGCTGGTAGAAAATTCTCAAAACCTTCTTGGTCTTCTTTGTATATTGAGGGAATCACAACATAAAATAAGTGGTCCCTACAGAGCCTTCTGAGAGAACCATACCTTTATTTCTAGTTACTGCTGAGGTGGCTGACTGGAGGTTTACTGGATCAATGAGTCATATACCTAATCTCTCTAGTAAATGGTTGTCCAGCTGCAACCTTGACCCTCTCTCCAGAGCATATATCTGGGTATTCCAAATCATTAAGTGCTGGTTCCTTTCTACTTAGCAATTCTCCTTTGATTTATCACCTTTCTTTCACATATTATTATCATCAGCAAGGAGAAACCAGCCCATTTCTTCCACTCTTTGCTTGGAAATTGGTAGGGCCCAGATGGGGTCTCATTGATAAGATAGCTTGTTATGTTTACCTCGCAAATGAAGAATAAAATCACAGTGATCTGTGAGACTGACCAAATTGCCCAAATGGCATCCTGTCATCTCACTGGCACTTATCTTCTCAAAGCTGCGAGACCACCAGATTCCAAACCTCCGGCTACATGACCATCCTTTCAGAGAAGTTTTCATTGGTGGGGTATAAGAAGGACTCCATCAGAAAGGGAGAACTCTGGTTCTCCTTAAGAGCCAGTCACCCTCTCTTTTCCCTCTAATAAATTTCCTTTTTCTTGCCTGACTACCCGGCTCCATTTCTTTTTCTCTGCACTCGCCTTACAGAAATATCTTCAGCTACATTTATAAGTTCATCACTTGCAAATTTTATTTTTCAAAAAACAAAAGAGCAAAACTCATTCATGTTCTGTGTCACCAGAAAGACAAGAAGGATTCTGTCTCCCCCAGCATCCAATAGCATGTTCCTCATTTCGATCTCAGACCTCACCAGGGCCATCTTTATGTCCATATTTCTATCAGCAATCTTTTCAAGCAATGTAGACTTTTTGTATCAAGCCCCTCAAAATTCCTCCAGCCTCTAACTATTACTGTATTTCGAAGCTACTTCCACATCTTCAGGTATTTGTTATAATACCACCCTACTTCTTGACACCAAAATCTGTAAATTCAGTTCAGTTCAGTCTGAATTGAATTCATTTCACTCTCAGTTCAATCACTTAGTCATGTCCAACTCTCTGTGACCCCATGGACTGTAGCATTTCAGGCTTCCCTGTCCATCACTAACTCCCGGAACTTACTCTAAGTCATGTCCGTAGAGTCGGTGATACCATCCAACCATCTCATCCTCTGTCGTCTCCTTCTCCTCCTGCCTTCGATCTTTCCCAGAATCAGGGTCTTTTCCAATGAGTTGGTTCTTTGCATCAGGTGGCCAAAGCATTGGAGTTTCAGCTTCAGCATCAGTCCTTCCAATGCATATTCAGGACTGATTTCCTTCAGGATGGACGGCTTGGATCTCCTTGCAGTCCAAGGGACTCTCAAGAGTCTCCTCCAACACCACAGTTCAAATGCATCGATTCTTCGGCACTCAGCTTTCTTTATGGTCTAACTCTCACATCCATACATGACTACTGGAAAATCCATAGCTTTGACTAGGTGATCCTTTGTTGGCAAAGTAATGTCTCTGCTTTTTAAGGAGCAAGCATCTTTTAATTTCATGGTTGCAGTTACCATCTGTGGTGATTTTGGAGCCCCCAAAAATAAAAGTCTCTCACTGTTTCCATTGTTTTCCCATCTATTTGCCATGAAGTGATGGGACCAGATGCCATGACCTTAATTTCCTGAATGTTCAGTTTTAAGCCAACTTTTTAACTCTCCTCTTTCACTTTCATCATGAGGGTCTTCAGTTCCACTTCACTTTCTGCCATAAGGGTGGTGTCATCTGCATATCTGAGGTTATTGATATTTCTCCCAGCCATCTTGATTCCAGCTTGTACTTCATCCAGCCCGACATTTCGCATGATGTACTCTGCATATAAGCTAAATAAGCAGAGTGACAATATACAGCCTTGAAGTACTCCTTTCCCAATTGGAACCAGTCTGTTGTTCCATGTCCAGTTCTAACTGTTGCTTCTTGACCTGCATACAGATCTCTCAGAAAGCAGGTCAGGTTGTCTGGTATTCCCATCTCTTTCAGAATTTTCCACAGTTTGTTGTGATCTGCACAATCAAAGGCTTTATTATAGTCAATAAAGCAGAAGCAGATGTTTTCTGAAACTCTCTCGCTTTTTCAATGATCCAGTGGATATTGGCAATTTGATCTGTGGTTCCTCTGCCTTTTCTAAAACCAGCTTAAACATCTGGAAGTTCTTGGTTCACGTACTGTTGAGAATTTTGAGATTTCTGGCTTGGAGAATTTTGAGCATTAGTTTGCTAGTGTGTGAGATGAGTGCAATTGTGTGGTAGTATGAACATTCTTTGGCATTGCCTTTCTTTGGGATTGGAATGAAAACTGATCTTTTCCCAAAATCTTCAAATTGGGTGTATTAAAATAACAGAAATGTATCATCTCACAGTTTTGGATGCTAGAATTCTGAGATTAAGGTGTCAGTGAAGGTTGGTTCCTTTGGAGGACTCTGAGGGGAAATTGGTTCTATGACTCTCTCCCAAATTCTGATGGTGCCTGGCAGTCCTTGGTACCCTTGGCTTATAGCTAGACCATTCCAGTTTCTAACTGCATCTTCACAGCATTCTGCTGTATCTCTGTCTTCACATGGCCATCTTTTCAGAAGATCAGTCCTATTAGATTAGGGACCTACCTTAGTGCCACACAACTATTCATCTAGTTACATATGCAACAACCCTATTTCCAAATAGCATCACGTCCTGAATTAGTAGGGATTAGGACTTCAACATACATTTGTTTGTGTTTTTTTAGACACTGATATATTTATTTGGGTGTGTAAGGTCTTAGCTGCTGCATGCAGGCTTCTCTCTAGTTGTGGCTCATGGATTTCTCTCTCTAGTTGTGATGCACGGGCTTAGTTGCCCTGCAGCATGTGGGATCTTAGCTTTCCGACCAGGGATCAAACCCATGTTCCCTACATTGGAAAGTGGATTCTTAACCAGTGGACCACCAGGAAGTCCCCAGTAGCATACATTTTGGGGTACAAAATCAACAGTTTTGGATAAGAACATATATTTTTCTATCACCATCTTTTCTTTTTTCACTAATAAAAAGTGCCCATAGAGAAAGAGTTTCAGGCAAAGTGACCTTGTACTATTTCAAGAATGTATTGTAAAATCTGTTAACAAAACGGAACAAAACAACAACCGCAATTCTTTTCCTGCTAAATGATAGAAGTGGATTCAAATGGGCATTTATTTCAATACCTTTCTGAAATCATACAGAAATGATAGGAAAGGGATAAAATAAAATACAAATAATGTGTGATAAAGAAATAGGAGAGGAAATAAGAACCATAAATTTCAGAAGCCTGGAGAGGAGACAGAGGAGCAATTATGGATTTAACAGACCTAGGAAAGCTGGATCCTAACTTTACAGTGTAGAAGTCCAGAGGCGAGTCTGTTCATAGTTCAAAGCCTGCCCTATTGCATATACACATAGACCCTACTTATTGGAGGTTTCAAGAAGGCCTAAGAGTCCAGGAGCAGGTAGACTGACAACAAGAGGACTGACTGAAAATCTATATAAAAACAGGCACCCAGGTCCCTTCCCTGATCATGCTTACCTGGACACCCAAAGCCCTATCTCAGCAGAGGGCTGGGGGCTTATTGTCTGGAAAGCTGAAAGAAGAGGGACTATGGTCTTGGGGAATGCAGCATGTACTTGAGTGTCAAGGGATAGAATAAAATCATGGGGTTGTATTCATAGTCAGAAAAAAGTACTGGAAAGCCAACTTATATCCCTTACCAAGAGAGAATTTCCCCCTGGAAAAACTAAAAAGTCCAAGAAAACAGTTTTTTTGGCAAAAGTTGTGGAGTCCTCCCAAAATGGAGGAGGCAAACTACCATCCAGTGAAGCTACCCATGAAAAGTCATATCCTCATGCATAAGTGGCCAAGAGAGTTCTTAGGTGGTTAAGTACTAAATCAAGGACCACCACACCCTTGAGGAAGGCCCAGCATCTCAGTCAGACCAAAATAAACAATAAAAATAAGAAAGAGGAACTAGAGATAACTCAGAAGGAAACTTTAAAAATACTTTTGTGCTCTGTTGGTAGGAATGTAAATTGGTGTAGTCATTATTCAAAACAGCATGAAGGATTCTCAAAAAATTAAGAGGAACTACTATATGATCCAGCAATTCCATTTCTGGTCATATGTCTAAAAGGAAATGAAAACACTAACTCACTAAGATATCTGCACTCCCCCCATGTTCATGATTTATGATAGCCAAGACATGGAAACAAGCTATATGTTCACTGGTGGATAAGAAGTTGTACATTTATATGTAAAATAGTGGAATATTATTTAGCTGTGAAAAGTGAGACTATCATGATATTTGAGACAACCCTGATAGAACTTTGGGGCTTCCCTGGTGGATCAGACATTAAAGAATCTGCCTTCAATGTGGGAAACCCGGGTTCAGTTCCTGGCCTGGGAAGATCCCCTGGAGAAGGGAATGGCAACCCACTCCAGTATTCTTGCCTGGAGAATTTCATGGACAGAGGAGCCTGGTGGGCTACAATTCATAGGGTCACAAAGAGTCGGATACAACTGGTGGAACTTCAAGGCGTTCAGTTTGGTCCAGTCACTCAGTTATGTCTTTGCAACCCCATAGACTGTAGCATGCTGGGCTTCCCTGTCCATCACCAACTCCCTGAGCTTACTCTAACTCATGCCATCAAGTCGGTGATGCCATCCAACCATCTCACCCTCTGTCCCCTTCTCCTGCCTTCAGTCTTTCCCAGCATCATGGTTTTTCCCAACGAGTCAGTTCTTCACATCAGGTGGCCAAAGTTTTGGAGCTTCAGCTTCAGTTATCAGTCCTTCCAATGAATATTCAGGGTTTATTTCCTTTAGGATTGACTGGTTTGATCTCCCTGCAGTCCGAGGGACTCTCCAACACCATAGTACAAAAGCATCAGTTCTTCAGCACTCATTCTAATTGAAATAAGTTAGACACAGAAGAACAAATATTGAATGATCTCATATGTGAAACTTTAAAAAAAAGCAAACTCACTGAAAAAGAAATCAAACTTTTGGTTACCAGAGGTGGAGGGTAGGGGAATGAAGAATTGGAGGGAGGTGGTGAAAAGATGCGATCTTCCAGGTATAAGATAAATAGTACTAGAAATGCAGACACACATTGGAGATATTGTGTGTTCAGTTCTAGAGTACCACAATATAGCAAATATCTCAGTAAATCAGATCACACAATTTTTTTTTATTTCCCAGTGCATATAAAAATTATGTTTATACTATGCTGTAGTTTGTCAAAATACAGTAGCATTATGTCTTTAAAAAAAAACAATGTGCATACTTTAATCAAAAACACTTTATTGCTAAAAAATGCTAACCGTCATCTGAGACTTCAGTACATCACAGTAGTAAAATAAAGATCACTAATCTCAGATCACCATAACAAATATGCAATAATAATAAATGAAAAAATTGAAATATTGTAAGAATTACCAGAATGTGCCACAAAGACATGACGTGAACAAATACTGTTGGAAAAATGGCATTGATAGACTTGCTTAATGCAGGATTGCCTTAATCATACTGTTTGTAAAAAACACAAAATATGTGAAGTACAATAAAGGAAAGCACAACAAACTAAGTCTGTCTGTTACGTAGATGATGGCTATAGTTAATGGCTATATTGATTGCTATAGTTAATGACTATATTGATGGCTATATTGACGTATGATATTTAGGAAAGTTAAATATATATTAGGAAAATTGAGAGTAAATCCTAAGAGTTCTCATCACAAGGAGAACATTTTTTTTTAATTTTATTTTTGTTATATCTATATGAGATTATGGATACTAACCAAACTTATTTTGGAAGTATTTTCACAATATTTGTAAATCAAAGCCTTGGGCTATATACCTTAAACTTATACAGGGATACATGTCGATTATCAATAAAACTAGAAAAAATTCTTAAGTATTTTGTAAAATATAGAGGTCACTATATCCTAAAGTAAAAACCAGAGAAAAAGGAACATTTAAAGAACAAAAAAACTTCCTAACAAATGGAAGTCACTTATTTTAAGTAACATCATCCCAATATATATTTGTTCTCCAGAACACCAGAAACAAATATAAGATTTCAAAATCCCACAGAGAGAATGAAATAATAATGCACATAGAAGTGGGACTCTAATTCCCTGAAACTTCTCAGCATCAGCACTGGAAACTGTGGCCTCTGACTTTAGAGTGATAAATAAAATATCCACCAGACTTCTATAACCATCCAAACTATGAATGGAAATGTTAGTCACTCAGTCGTGTCTGGCTTTTTGTGATCCCATGGACTGTAGCCCTCCCGGCTCCTCTGTCCATGGAATTCTTCAGGCAGGAATACTGGAGTGGGTTGCCATTTCCTACTCCAGGGGATCTCCCCAGGAGATCTGAACCCAGGTCTCCTACATTGCAAGCAGATTCTTAACCGTCTGAGTCACAGCATTTAGAAAATAGTGGATAGTTTCACACAAGCAAGTTCTCAAAATATGTATCACCATGTCATTTTCCAGAAGCTACTGGACTTTGTGTTCCATCAAGGGAATAAGTTAAGTTAAAGGAAGATATGGGGTCTGAGAAAAAGGGCCATAACATAGGACAAAAGTGAAAGATATTGGTGGGATAATGGAAGAGGGAGGTCCAAGGTCAATAGCTATGGAGGAGGTTGAGAGAGATCAAGAAATGTGAAGTTTCAGAGCATTCTCTTTTTTAATTTTTAAAAAAATTTATAAAGTTTTTCTTTGGATGTGGACCATTTTTAAATTATTTACTGAATTTGTTACAGTATTGGTTCTGTTGTTTATGTTCTGATTTCTTTGGCTGTGAGGCATGTGGGATCTTAGCTACCTGACCAGGGATTGAACTTGCAACCCCTGCTTTGGAAGGTGAAGTCTTAACCGCTGGACCAGTAGGGAAGTCCCTATGGATTCTTGCTCTGCTGAAGGGAGTGGGGCTGTTGAGTGGTCCTTCTGGGGAACAATTTACCTGTACTCACCAATTTTCATGGAGGTGTGGATGTACCGCCTGACCCAGCTCTTTTTGCTTCTATAAAAGTGGATGTAGCTGTCCATTTCTGTGATATTGGTTAAAGAAAATGGCAGAAATCCACAAGAGTTAGCAGTAACACTACAGTAACATAGTTTGATTTTAAAAAAGGATGCTGAGAGGACGAAAGAATATGGGAAATATTTAGAAGCCACGCCACTGGTTGATCTGAGAAGATACACACATCAGAGGATACATGTTGAACCCATTAGAACACCCCACGGAGGAGTGGAGGAAAGAACTGTGGCCATAACGGGAATATAAAAATGAACAAACAAAGCCAGAGAAGGGCCTTCCCTCGGCTAATGCCCCTGGTCTAACTGCACTTCCCTGAACTCCAGGTAACTCTGCAGCACTTGCCCACTGTCTGTGGTTGAACTCCCTCCTGGATCTTCCACCATCACTGAGAAGAGAAGAAAGCAGAGATGGCTTCCTCCCACTCTCTGGACTCTCCACAACACTACTTCACAGGTAACTAGTGGAATTTCAATGAACTTCATCACTGGCAGAATTGAGAGTGTCCAGTTTTCATCTTGGTAATACAATTACATAATCTGAGAGCTTAAAAAATGTAAATGGAAAAATGACACCTCTGGGTACATATGTAAGAACTTTTGTTTCCTAACATAAGAAAGGACAATCATAGTTTCTGCTTTTAGGGTTATTTGAAATTCAAATGAGATTATATATGTAAAATCCTTACTATAATACCTGGCGCAGGGTAAAGCAGTGAATATGTAGTAGCTACATTAAGAAAAATTGTTTTGAAGATGGTTAGTTGGAATTCTAAACATACCTTTGCCTAAGAAACAATATTAAAAGTGGAAATAGCTATAAATCCAGGGTAGATCCAAAACATTAAGAATCTTAAATAATTTGAAACATTAGAGTGCTAACCAAACCACTGCTAACTGACTAACATTTATTGTGAGTCTACAGCGTGCTATAGTAGGTGACTGGTCTCCAATATGAGACAAAGTGTTTGGACCTGCAGAGTAAGTGTCGCTGACTAGCCCCTGTGTAAGTTACTCTCAAAGTGTGGTATGAATACAGTGGTCTCTGCCGTCCATTTGTTGTTAGTGGTCTGTGATTAGAAAAGAATAGTCATTGAGAATAGACATTCAGAAAATTCTACAGAAATTGGATGAAGTGATTTTATATCTATTGAATCTAATAATTTCAAAAATTGGGCTTAATTTTTGGTAAATTATTTGTATTGTATTTTACAAAAGTTTTGGCCCATAATGGATTAGGTGGTGCGTGTAAGAATAATACGTCCTCAACATAGACAGTTTGAGAAGCATGAGTGCAAATTATGTACCTACTTTGGTCACTTGACCAGATCACCTTCCTTTATTTTCTTTGTAGAGGTTACCAGTATCTGAAATTGACATGTTTGTTGAATTTTTATCTTGTCTCCCTCCTTCTACTAGAGGGTGATTTGGGGAAGGGGAGGTCATCTCTTTCTTAGTTCTAACAATCAAAACGTTGTCCAATGTATGCTAGACACTAAACAAATTTTTGTTGACTGAGCAAGTGGATTCAATTGTAAATTTCCATTAGTGCAATAACAATTGTTGTTATTCAAGAAGCAGAGAGCCTCAAAGCCCTATCCAGGTATGAATTCCAGCTGTCCCTAGGTGGTGAGAGAGGCCAGTGGCTCCCTTCTCCAAACCACAGGATTCAAATCTGTGACTCCAGAAAATCTTCAGAATTTTATGAATAATTAACTCCTTTGAACAATAAGGTGCTGCTTTCTGATCAATTAGCATGCTAATTATCAACCTTTTTTTTAAACTAAAGATTTTATTAGACTCTATATGGTTAATGTACTTGACTTAAACACTCCATGTGCTTTTGGTAATGAGCTCCATTTTTTCAAAGTATTTCCACTTATTTTCAGACCATTTTCTCATCCAGATTGACCTCCTTTGCCCTATTAGTGTGAATTACAGATTATTCACTGTCATGGTTAAAAGAGAGTAAGTTAATTTAGAATCTGGATGACTAAAGCTGGGAGGATATTTTTAGTGATTCTAATGACTGAATCCTGTGGTTTGCTGCAACGACAGTGTCAGAAGCTTATATTGAAGTTAGAAAGGGGATGATGAAAAGGTGTGTGTTCCAGGGGTTTAGGGGGCTTGGGGGAGAGATGGGAAATAGGGAGAAAAAAACCTGTTTTCCAATTACATAACAGTAAATGCCATGGCTGTCCTTATAGAAGGTCAGAAACACAGCAACTGAAGCTGTCACGTAATAGACAATTTGGTGATAGTAACTAACAAAGCACAAAAGGCAGCTAATCTCCCCCCTACTGATAAAGCCGGCTGAGGTAGATCAATTTAGTCATGGTTGTTGTGAGGAAATTGCACTTGTTTGATGTTTCACAAGCCGATCATGTAGTTTCCTAGGAAACATCCTTTTTCACTTAAATCTAATTCTCCCACGTCCTGGGATCTGATGAGTCACTCTGCCTGGCTTTCCTCTCACTTCCCTCTCACCATTAAAGGGGACTGACCAGCTGGAAATCTACTATTAGCTCTTTGCACCTTGTTCTTCACTTAATTCTTGGGCTTCTTTCTCATAAATCTACCTGCTTCCCTGGTGTGAAGGGCCAGGGGTAATGAAGAAGTGAGTGGGCACATAATGCGAGCCAGTGCTGGACAGCGACTTCCATCAATTTCTTGCTTATTAAACTGTATCTCAGCATCTACCTTTAAATGGAAAGCATTGCATGCATAGAGACGTTTTTGGCTTGTAACCTGTGGTGGAATTTGATGTCAGTTTAATTTTAAATTCCGAGTTACACTTTGCTGTATGATTATGAGAGAGACAGAAAGAAAGGGAGGCACATGCAAGTGAGAGGACTTATGCAGATGTTTTTATGCTTATTCGAACCAATTAATAGATGCATTGTCACAAAGAATCTAGAACTTCAGGGTGATCAGAATACAATTTTAATTTGTGAAGTGCAGATGTATGATATATAATATTATTTAATATGGGCTTCCATGGTGTCTTAGCAGTAAAGAATCCTCCTGCCAACACAGGAGACATGGGTTTGATCTGTGGGTTGGGAAGATCCCCTGGAGAAGGGAATGGTTACCCACTCTGGTATTCTTGCCTAGGGAATCCCATGGATATAGGAGCCTGATGGGCTACAGTGTATAGGGTCACAAAGAGTCAGATGTGACTTAGCAATTAAACCACCACTGTCATCATTATTTAATATAATTTGATATGCATGCGTTCATGCTAAGTTGCTTCAGTCGTGTCCAACTCTTTGTGACTCCATGGACTGTAGCCCACCAGGCTCCTTTGTTCATGGGATTCTCCAGGCAAGAGTACTGGAGTGGGTTGCCATGCCCTCCTCCAAGGGACTCATTTAATATAGATTAAATAAAAGTATGTAATAGATAAACATATATTTAATATATAAGTACATATAATACATAAATAAATGTATAGTTATATATAATATATTTAATTTATATATATACGTAAATTAAAGTGGCATGCTCACCCCTCTGAAATACACAGTTAATGTGGCTCACATATTATTTTTTTAATCACTCCCTATTTGATTTTCTTTTTCTGGCTACATCACATGGTATGAGGGAATCTTAGTTCCCGCAATCAGGGATCAAATCTTTGCCTCTGCAGTGGAAGCATGCAATCTTAACCACAGGGCCACCAGGGAAGTCCTGGGATCACAGATTGTAAGCAGAGTTGTTTCTTTGGTAATGGAGGAGGTGGCATAGACATGAGTGACAGAGAGGAGGTCTGTAGAGATTCAGCATGAATAAAGAATTCTCAGAGCAAAATCTCGCCATTTGACCCATTGGCAGCTCATGGAAGAGGCTAGGCTCTGGATTCTGAGTTTGCCCTCACTTGCCCACGCTGAGTTAGCCTTATTGTCTTCTTCCCTTTTTGCTACACTCACTGAGCCTTTACTCTGTGCCAGGAACCATGTTCATCACTTCCCTTATTTTATCTCATGTGAGAGGAAGTGTGGTATTTTTGTATCCATTTTACAGACGAGAATGATCCAGGTCTAAAACTGGTAAATGCTTTGCCCAAAGCCACACAGGTTGGGACAGTTTTAGGGTTCATTCTCAGCTCTGATGCCCATGCTCTTTATCATATTTCTACATTCTTTCTCTCATGGGCACACATCTTTGGTTTAAGATGAGAGATTGTAGAGGCTCTGAAAATGCCTGTATCTGAGCCATCAAGCTACTAAATTCACAAAAGCAATTATAATTATATCCCAAGCGTAGTTGGGTCTCATCAATGTGGCTCAAAGAAAGCAGAATCAATATGATTGGAAATTGAATTTTTGCAGTGAAGTCATATAGGCAGAATGTCTATCAGAGATTTATTATCATAGCATCTGATAGTCGTGAGGATGAACTTTCACTCCTAGGATGTGAGCAAAAAGTGATACATTCTCAACCACCTCCTGAGCTGATGGTTCCTCAAGTCATTCTTTGTATGCACATGGATAGAAAGAGCTAGGTTAGAACACATTTCATGGGTGGCTAGGAATAAAGCTACCTTTGGTTGAAACCATAATAATCTGCTTACTTATATCTGCTTCCCAATTCAGGCTTCTTACTAAACATTGATCTGATGAATGGGCTTCATTGGTAAACTCTTGAAAACCAGTAGTCTAACTCCAAAACAATGCATTCATTAGCTCTTCATCCGTTATGAACAGCTATGAATTTCGATGACATGCAATAATACATCTAAATGTAGAGTAAAGACTGTTCTAGTCTGGAATAACCATGGATAGACTCACATGTCTGCAGCTGTCTTGACATCTAGGCTGGACTTGGTTAGGGAGCCTCTGTCTGTTCACCTGTCTCCCACCCTTCTTGTTACTGCAGGCAGCCCAGGCATGTTCTTTTCTTCATGGTGATAGAGACTCTGGAGCACAAGTATAAAGACATAAAGTCTGGCTGAGGTCAGAGCCCAGACTCACAGACCGTCACTTTCAGAGTCCTCCTGCCCACATGAGGCTAGATGGTAGAACCCAGAAGAGGAGCACCCTGCTCTCCATGGAGCTCTGCAGCACTCAATGGCAAAAGATGTGGGTACAGAGAGGATGCAGAATTTAGGTTGATTATGAAATCTACCAGAGACAATGGACCACATTTTAAATTCTACATCTGACACCAATGGTGTGAAATTGGGCAATTTATTTATAATCTGAGTCTTAATTTCTTTCTTTATTTTCATTCTTTGTTCAACTACATTATTCCCAGTACATGGAGTTCTTGTGAGAACTGAATGATGAAAAGTACGTGTAATTCCCCACCATGACCTAGGACTCACCAAAGCTCCATTCTGCTTTCTACTCTGACCAATGCACTCACTCACTCACTCATTTTCTTTCAGTGTTCAAATTCCAGGAATGTTCCCTTATGATGTTCAAGGAGACCTCCTCCTGAAGTCAGGAGACTGAATTCTAAGATTCTATATTCTTTGTTTCATCTCTAGGCCATTATATGCTGCCATATGACAACTAAGACTATACAAGCAATTATTTTCCAGAAGGCACAGATGTTGTTTGTTTCATCTGAGAACCCAAGTCCTTATTGGTCCCACTTTCAAGGTCCATTTCCTAGGAAACATTTCATCCATAGAACAATAAAGAGCAGCAAATGACATTATTAATATCTAAGGACTCATCAAATTCTACTCTGTATTAAAATGTCCCAAACTCTCAAGAGAGTTCTGAATATAAATGTTCCTTTAACCTTCCTTTAAACTGCAGTATTAGAATCAGAGAAGGAATCAGATTTTGGTCAGCAAATGTTACATAACAGCTGCTTTCAGAGGGTTCTTGTCTGTTCCATTTCTCTTGGATGTTTGCATATGTAACTGCAAGAAGTCTTTTCTAGGGTATAAATCTGCCTTTAGCTTCAGACTCAAAACAGCTTCCCTCACTGCTTTTTGGGGACAGTCATTGGAGAGACCTCCGTGTCTTAAATTCCAGTAAAAATATCACAAACCCTTCTGGAATCCATCAATGACAGCTTCTGTCCTGGAAGAGGTAAAGAAGATTAAATCAGGAAGAATAAGAAGCTTCATGCATCTTTTGGGAGACCAGCAAGACATGTTGTGACCTGGTTGAATCTGGAGGAGTTGCTTTTCTAAACTTGCAGTGTGTGAGTAAGTGTTGTTGTTGTTCAATCACCAAGTCCCGTCTGACTCTTTGCGACCCCATGGACTGCCACACATCAGGTTTCTCTGTTGCTTCCCTGTGTGAGTAGGTGCAAATGTGTTCATACTTGGCAGCGTGAGGATGACTCAGGATGCAATGGAAGAAGGCCAGTAGTGGACAGCTAGGCAACCAACTGGGACCCCAGAGAAGTGGTGATAGGAGGTACCCTTGGCTTCAGTTTTTGAGTGGCTTGAGGATTGTAATGGGAAATACAAGCAGGGTATCTGTGGGTTCACAGAGATTTCCAGAGAAAGGAGTAGGCTTATACTATGGAGCAACATTGGGACCTGGTTCAAAAATCAGGTCAAAAAAATTTACTAGACCTGGATACAAGGTTAAAACTAGATTCACCAGGTCATCACACTGATGCTTCTGTTTTGATGCTGAATTGAACTGCTCTCACCCCCAGCCCTGTGACACTCATTGAATAAAAATAGCTCTGCATACAGGGAACTTTGCTTCCATCCATTTCTGCCTCTGGTAGAGACTGTTTGGCACCATTTAAACCTAGCAATGAGAACAAACAGAAGTGGATGTGGACCTGTTTCTAAACTGAGCACTTCAAAGATCCCACAGGGCCTCAGAATACAACAGAAAGTTGGAATTTCAAAGAGAACATATTGACTGTAGAGATGAAGTTGGATTGTACAAGTGATGCTGAAGCTCCCAAGGAATAATGAAAGTGGAAAACTGCTTACCATTCAGAGGCCTGAAGGGACAAGGTGAGGAAAGGAAGTCTGATGAGAGCTGACGCTGAGAACTTGAGACTGCATGACTTAGGTCATCCTAGAGGTGCAGGGTTCCTATAACAACTGAGACACTGAGCGGGGGAGAGAGCTAGGGGATCATGCCCTGATCTCGCTCTGTCCCAGACTCTCGCTGGGATGGCCCGCTAGAAAATCCAGTCAGAACCCAGAGGGGAAGGGGTCAGACGTTGGGGACCAGAGCCTGGCAGAGAAGGTAGGATTTGGATATGATGAAGGACTAGTGGAAAATTATATAAAAGCCTATAACATGGCTATTGTTTCTGTTGTTTAGTCCCTAAGCCGCGTTGACTCTTTTTTGACCCCATGGACTGTAGCCCACCAGGCGTCTCTGTCCGTGGGATTTCCCAGGCAAGGACATTGGAGTGGGTTGTCATTTCCTTCCTCAGGAGATCTTCCTGATGTAGGGACTGAACCCACATCTCCCACGATGGCAGGTGGGGTCTTTACCGTTGAGCCACCAGGGAAGCCCATAGCATGGCAAAAGCCACTGAAAATCATTTAGTCTAGAAATCTGACTTTCTTCTTCGAATAAATTACCCTCATTGCCTTTAACAATCTTATGCTTATCAAAGGCAAGGCCTTCAGGATGACATATTTCATAAATACGTTCATATTATTTTAATAATTTCTAAGTGTAGAACTGCAGAGATTTGTATGCATTGCTAAAGAAAGAAAATGCAAAAACCAAAAAACATATCTGTTACCTTTCTGTGTGTGCTGACATATAATATAATCTCCATTTCACTGAAAAGGAAGCTCAGAGACCCTGCAGGAGCTGAGGTCGGTCCATATCCCTAGAATGACATCACAGTGAGGTCTGATGCTAAGGTTATAGAACTCCCCAGTTGCCAACACATCTCTGTGCTGCCATGAAACTCTGTGAATGCCTTGAGACCAGTGCAGTAGGACCAATTCCATTCTGAATTTACTGACCACCTAATATGTCCCAGGCACTGTGTTAGGTGCATAGATTGACAGAATGGCAGTAAGACATGGAATCAGAAACTTGAATCCTTTTAGAGACCTCACTTAAGAGTGCCTGCCATCTGCATACTGCTGGTGTGCTAGTGATGTTTTTCCTATTTTTATAATAGTGGGAGGGCTTCCCACGTGGCTCCTTCCAAGCAGGAGATATGGGTTTGATCCCTGGGTTGGGAAGATCCCCTGGAGAAGGAAATGGCAACTCTCCCCAGTATGTCAACTGGAAATGACGACTTCTCTCTCTTGCCTGGGAAACCCCATGGACAGAGGAGCCTGGTGGGCTATACTCTATGGGGTCACAAAACAGACATAATTTAGTGACTGAACAACAGCATGATAGTGGGAAAGATAGTGTTTACTCATTTGCTTCAGTAATCTTCTCCCTTCGCTATTTTAGATCCTTCCATGATATCATTTTAAGTCCTTCTCGTTCTCCATCTCTTCCATCCTGCCCTCACCCCCTCACCCCCATTTGCCTTCCTGCAGGACTGGGAGCCGGTAGTTGCAGGGAAACACTGCGCCAGGATGAGGCTGCCTCTTGACGCAAGGGATCTGAGATATCCTTGTTGCTCTGAGCACACTGGTCCTCTGGATATAACACTGTGGAGCTAATTAGCAAGCATCTCCAGGTACTTGGCTCAGAAACAGGCAAATTACACACATAATCTCCTTTAATTTGTTCCTATGCATGGAATTTATTTACACACATCAGTTCTCTGCTTTCAGTGCCGCTGCCACCAGAATGATTAGTGTCGTGAAACTAACAAAAAGCAAATCATTTCTGATTTCTGACTTTGCTGGCACCAAATCTCAGTCTCCTTGGGTTATGCGGTTCTCATTTGTTTTAAGGCACACAAGTTTGAATACAAAGTAAAGTAAAAATGGCTAAGTGAAGGGAGAACTTTGAAAAGGAAAAATGAGACGTCCCATGGCATGTGCTAGACTAACCGTGAACAAGTTTCATGAACACACGTAACAGTGATGGAAAGGCAGCTTATAAACTGAGCCTGAACACTTGGTGAGTCCCCCCACTTCCTTATCTGAAGGAGATCTCTGATAAGATTAAATTTCTTCCCTTCTATCTTGAGCCCTCTTTCCCTGAAAACCCCTCTTGTTTTTTTCTGCCACTTTTTAGAAAACCAGCCTTGGCTTTGTGGGAGGGGTTCTTCAGCAACTTTGGGAAAAACGTCATTCAGTGACAAAACTGTTTAAGTTTAGCGTCAGGAGGCAGTTTGGAAATCATCTGATTCATCTTACTCATCTCACCTACTAAGAACCCACTGTCTAGCAATGCAGAAATAGACATTTCCATGAGAATGGAAGTTTTCCAGATATGCACTCTCTGATATGGTAGACACACGTAGCTGTTGTACACCTGAAATATGGGGGTCGTTTTCATTCAGTCACTAAGTCATGTCCAGCTCTTTGCGACCCCCTGCAGCACGCCAGGCTTCTCTGTCCTTCTCTATCTCCTGGGGTTTGCTCAAGTTTATGTCCACTGAAATATGGCTAGTGTGACTGAATTCTAAATATTATTTGCCTTTAATTTAAATTTAAATTCAGATAGTCATATAGGGATAGAGGCTTCCGAATGAAATAGTGGAGGTCTCGAAAGTTCTTGAATTGTACCCAGTGTCCCACAGCTTTAAAGTGGAAGAACTCACCTGATTGTACCAGCAGCCAGTGACTCAGTTCAGGGATCTTTAATAGTTTTCAAATACTCGAGTGAATCAACCTGCTAAGCCCAGAATGTACAATTAAGGTGCAGATGTGACGTGTCAGCCGCCTTGGCAGTGACAAAACATAGTGGGAGCTGTCAGTATCGGCAGGGCAAGAGGAAGAGGGTCCCCCAATAGCATCATCTTATAATATGATTACACCAGATATGATGTTCACACTGATGAAAAGAAAGAGAAGTTTGGATGTATTTTAAAATTTTTATAAAGACAGATGAGATGGAAGCTAAAATATTTATAGAACCATAAAAATTAGGAGGTGGGAGAACAAGAAAGACAAGATTGAATGGGTATAAGAATGTGAAATTGATTATTGAGCAGGAAGTTAATAGACAGTGTCCTAAAATGGACAAATTAAAGAATAAATAAACATGGACAGTTACAACATATTTGAGCAGAATAGGTGAAAGCTCTCTCTGGGGAGTGGGGCAGTGAAGAGGAAGAAGTGGATAGACACACAGGGTGTTAACACTTTACAGCATTTTGTTATTTGGGGCTATGCCTGTGTTTTGTTTTGTTTCTGTTTTTCTATTTTTAAAATATGAGCTTCATAGGTTTAAAATTAGGGCAGAAAATAAATTTATCAGAATTTTTGTTTAATGAAGGGATGCTCAGAAACAACACTGAAGGCACAATTAAATAGATCACTACTTGTCCTCATATATTTAGCCAGATATACAAAAATATTTGCCCATAGAATCACTTGTATTTGTCTAACATATAAAGCCATTGATTTTCGTCTGGCAATCCCAGACTCTGGCTTCCATTAAGTTAGATCTTCTGAACAATTTTTCAGTGAAGTCAAAATAAGATAAATCAGGTTGAATATTACACACATTCAAACAGCTCTAAATAGACTCCAGTGAAAGATAGGAAATACAAGAGCTGACGTGATCTTGCCTATTGGAACATCCCAGGAAAGAGTGTTCCTGGTATGTGGTCCAGCCTGCCTATTTGACACACATGCTGACCTTGAATGGGGGTAGAGTGAAGAAGGCCCTCACTTAGGAGAATTAAGGGAAGCGAGACAGAGCTGCCCAGGTTGTAGCAATTAAAGTCCTTTTTTGGAGGGGAGGGGCAATCAGACAGTAGGTTTTATTGGCAAGAACTCAGTGCAGGAGCTGGGTCCTCCTCCTTTGTTTCTCCTCCTTGACATGCTTGCAGTGCCGCTTTTCCCAGTCCTGCAGGCTCCTCGGGTCCACATGGGACTCCGGGAGCTCCTGGCTTCAGCCTGCAGCCGGCCATGCACTCCTCTTCCCTTGGCTCGTCCCTCCACTCCTGCCACCGCCACCAGCTCTCACTCCTCTGGAGCATCCTGGCCCTGGGCTCTTCCACGAGCTGCTCCCCAGCTGACGCTTCTGCTCCCCTGCTACCAGCTGCACTCACAGCAGCTCCCACGTGGCCTCCAGGCTCAGGTAGCACTCGCGCTCCTCAGCCTTGGGCTTCTGAAGCTGTTCTCACCATGGCCACAGGGAAGCCACCCCAGAGACGCGCAGCATGGCCCCAGCCGCCCGCGAGAGGTCAGGGGGTCATCTGGATCCAGCACCAGAGTCCTGGAGCCCGCTTCCAGAGTGGTCACCAGCCAGAGAAGGCTGCGGCCCTGCATGGCCACCGCCATCTTGCCTCTTAAAGTCCACTTTTGAGCGTGGTGTTGAGAATCGCAGACACCTGGTTGCAGATAAGAACTAAAGATGAGCAATTGACCTTCTCCAGAGCTGTTGTACAGAGACTGAAGGGCCAGCCTCTTGGTGTGGAGAGTAAGGGATCCTAACAAGGCATGGGCATCTGCGCAAATAACAGGGTCCATAGGCTGGGAGCAGACTGGTAAGATGAACTTGAAGACTGGACCCAAACCAGCTAGTGGTCATGAAGAAAGAGCTTGCCCAGCACCGTCAGACTGGCCCAGCCATCCCTCCTCTGCAGGAGCTCACTCTCCAGGTTGACACTTGAGTAGAGGTAAGTGGAGGTACAGACGGGTTGCACCATAGTGGAACCTCCTGGCCAATGAGTACCTGACCTCCTGCCCATGGTCTGACAAGACTCTAGGAGGTGTGATGAGTCTGTTCTTTAGACAGATAAGCAAACACTTTATTCAGCACTTTATTCTTATATGATCCTTGTACTTAAGTTTCACATCTCTATCTTCAAGTCTCCTTTCCTAAAATTTCATTTTGAGTTATTTCATATTCTTGAACATGATCCATACAGTAAACCTCCTAAAAAGTCTGTGTACCTCCGCAGTCTAAAATGCTGCAGGATGCTTTCCATCTAGGCCCTCCCAGGGCAAAGGAAACAAAAGAAAATAAACATTTTATTTGCTTTCATTCCCTACAATCAGTGAATTCTGGAGATGGTCTAGTCCATGGTTTTTCTATGCCTGGCAGACATAGAAACATTCATCTCGAGAATTGCATCCTCCTACCTAAGTTGACTGTAGACTGCCAGTCTCACTAACCCAGTGGGCACTTTTCTGAGTCTCCAACACCAGATTCTTGCCAGAAATTCCCAAGGAGTCTTGTAAGCTAGCCTTGCGTAGGATCCAGACTTCTTTGCTCTCCTTTAGTTTCTGTAGATCCTTTCTATAAAGTGTGGATCTTTCTTCAGAAACCCACTTGCTTCAGTCTTAGGCTCACTGCTCTTGCAGGATGCCAAGAATTACTGTGGTTGTCCTACATATTTCAAAATTAATTTCAAAAAAAGTCATCTCTCCTGCCAAAGAATTGATGCACTTGAACTGTGGTGTTGGAGAAGACTCTTGAGAGTTCCTTGGACTGCATGGAGATCAAACCAATCAATCCTAAAGGTAACCAACCCTGAATATTCAAGGACTATCCAATATTCAATATACAGAAGGACTGATGCTGAAGCTAAAGCTCCAATACTTTGGCCACCTGATGTGAAGAGTTGACTCATTGGAAAAGACCCTAATGCTGGGAAAGATTGAAGGCAAAAGGAGAAGAGGATGAGATGGTTGGAGAGCATCGCCAACACAATGAACATGAGTTTGAGCAAGCTCCAGGAGATAGTAAAGGACAGGGAAACCTGGGGTGCTGCAGTCCATGTGTTCGCAAAGAGTTGGACATGATTTAGTGACTGAACATGTCTACTGTCTTGGTCTTCTTGGGCTATCATGACAAAATATCGTAGACTGGGCACCTAAACAATGCATTTTAGTTCTTTTACACTTCTGGAGGCTAGGAAGTCCAAGGTCAACATGTCAACAGACTGATTTTTGGTTTAGCTTTCTTCTGGCTTGTATATGGTTGCCTTCTCACTATGTCTTCACATGATCTTTCCTCTGTAGGCACCTGAAAGGAGAGAGAAATAGCTCTCTCTATTCCTCTTCTTACAAGGCCTCTAATGACATCATGAGGGCCCTACCCTCACAACTAGTCAAAACCTAATTTCCACCCAAAGGCCCTACATTCAAGTACCATCACAGTGGGAGTTAGGCTTCAATATATGAATCTGTGGTAGAAAACAAATATTCAGTCCAGAACCATCCACCCCTGGCCCCCTTCCCCAAATTCATGTCTTTCTCTCATGCAAAATACATTCATTCCATGCCAACAGTCCCCAAAGTTTTCACTTTCCAGCATCAATTCTAAAGTCTGAGGTCCAAAATCTAATCTAAATATATCTCGATTAGACATACATGAGACTGGAGGTATATTCACCCTGAGGCAAAATTCTGCTCCAGCTGTGAATCTGTCAAGCAAGACAAGTGATGTGCTTCCGAAATACAGTAATGATACAGGCATAGTCTAGACATTCTCATTCCACTGGGAGAAATAGGAAAGAAAGGGTGACAGGTCCCAGGAAAGTCCAAATCCTAGCGAGGCAAATTCCACCTCATCTTAAGCCTCAGAAATAATTCTCACTTATTTCAATGCTCTGACCTCCAGACCCACTGGGTTGGCGGTTCCATCTTCTAGACTCATGGGAGCTGTGGTCCCATCTTCAGACCCCCTGATTGGTGGTCCTTCCCTCAAAGCTCTGCCAGGTGGCAGTAAGCCCCCAAGGATGGAGCAGCCCTGTCCCCAGGCTCTGGACAGCAGCCAGTGCAGTGGAGGCAGTCCTGGTCATCTCTGAATCACCTTCAGGATTATTCTTTTCTTTTCTCAAAGCATAGCCCACATTTGAGCTTCCCAGGGGGCACTAGTGGTAAAGAACTTGTCTGCCTGTGCAGGAGACATGAGAGATGCAGGTTCAATCTCTGGGTCAGGAAGATCCCCTGGAGGAGGGCATGACAACCCACTCCAGTGTTCTTGCCTGGAGAATCCCCATGGACAGAGGAGCCTGGCAGGCTATAGTCCATAAGGTCAGAAAGAGTCGGACATGATTGAAGTGACTTAGCTCATGTGCACACAACAAACTTTCACAGCTGAAGAGCTGTATGGTTCAGTCCTATAGAACCAAAGAATTTTGAAAATTGTTTTTTCTGTCCACTTGATTACCAGATGGTAGTGTTTCACTTGTATAATCCCATCTCTATTCCTGGCTTCTGCTGAGATGGCGGCTTACGTTTGCAAATGGTACCCATGATCTCTTTTGCAAATGGTTGTTCAGTCATCCCCTTACTCTTCTCTTCAGAACAAGTTTATTTCCTTTTTTTTTTTTTTTTTTTTGGTATGGATAAGCTAATAATTTTGCAATATCTGCAAGTTCTGATTCATTTTTGCTAAACTATACTATCTGCATTCCTCTTCTTTTGCGTTTTACTATAAGCAGGAAAGACGAGTCAGGCTACCCCTTCAATACTTTGCTTAGAAAGTTCCTCTGCTAAATATCTGATTTCATGACTCACAAATTCTCTCTTTCACAAAACACCAGAACATATTTTAGCCATGTGCTTTACTACAAGGATCTCCTTTCTTCCAGTTTCCGATCTGAGAACTGACCAGAATTGCCTTTAGCTTTCGTATTTCTAGACCAGGTCTCAAAACATGATCTTTCTCTACCCGTTACCAGTCCGTAAGTCAATTTCACAATTTCAGACATTGTTCAGCAGTGTCTTCTTCTTGGTATCAAGTTCTGTATTAGTCTGCTCAGGCTGCCAGAGCAAGATACCACATGCAGGGTGGCTGACACAATGCAGATTTAGTTTCTTATGGTTCTGGAGGCTTGGAGGTCCCAGGTCAAGGTGCTGGATAACTCTGTTTCTGGTAAAGGCTCTCTTCCTGGCTTGCAGATGGCTGCCTCCTCCTTACATCCTCCAATCCAGTTACCGCCCCAAGGTTCAATCTCCAAATAACCTCACATTAGGGTTTAGAGCCTCAGTATATGAAGTCTAGGGGGACACAAACATTCAGTCCAAACAACTACTTAGCATCAATGTATGTTCATTGCTCACAAACCTGGCTGAGGGTGGATAGAAATCATATTGCCTTGCTTTCTGATCCAGCCCTCTGATTTGGCCAGTTTATCCCTCTTGATGTGGTTTCTTCCAGCCCATCCTAGTGTTTGAATTTGATCACACAATCCACAGGAGATGTGTGCATGCATTTTAGCCCACATAATATAATTTATGAATTTCTGTAATCACTCTTTTCCCTTCTCCAGTGTATCTCCCACCTCAAAATCCAGCGCTTATATTTTTCCTCCACTTCAACTACATCTTCTGGCCAGGATCGAGGTTTCCTTGTTTTACTAAGAAATAGTGTGTGTGTGCTAAGTTGCTTTAGTCATGTTTGGCTCTTTCCGACCCTATGGACTGTAGCTCGCCAGGCTCCTCTGTCCATGGGATTCTCCAGGCAAGAATATTGGGGTGAGTTGCCATTTCCTTCTCTAGGGGATCTTTTCATCCCAAGGATCAAACCTGCATCACTTATGTCTCCTGCATTGGCAGGCGGGTTCTTTACTGCTAGCGCCACTGGGGAAGCCCTGAGGAATAGTATAAGACCAGAACTCAAACATATTTGATAGGCATGTGGTGCGGCTGAGAATTACCCTGATGACAGAGTGATGTGAGGACAGCCAGCCACAAACTTCACATTAACTCTCAGTCTCTGGCTTAGTAAGAGCTCTCGATCTGTTTATTATAGTTTCCAGCACTCCGTGTTATTGGCTTCTGGCATTCTGTGTTCAGTGATTTGACCATTTGGAGGTCAACTTGACCCAGGGACACCGCAATCTGACAGTCTAATTTCTTTCATGCCACCTGAGGTGTCCTCTGAGTTGCTGCTGGGGGAAATTCCATGCTGAACTGTTTCTGTAATTGTGGATGTGTTGAAAACTTGAGGTGTCCATCTTCAAAATCAGGTGAGAGAGGTTTCCAGCTGCTAGGACTTCAACACAGTAATTCAAAACTTAAGCTGTGGACCCATGACAAATAGATCCTATAGCTCTCTTCTGTAGAAAGGGAACTATCAGAAAGATATTATTAAAATTTTAGATAGGAAGGATAAAGATCAAAGAAGGAAGGAGAAAGAGATGGGAAAAGAAAGAAAAGAATAGCAAATGGTTTTTACACATGAACATTTTCTCATCTTATTATGAGATATGGAGAGTTTTTTCCTTTTACTATTGAATCTGCTTCTGATGTTAATCATAATTTGAAATAAGCTATTGGCTACTGAGTATGGGTATTTCATTTTTGTCTTTAGCATCAGTGACGTTGTAATAAGGTGTCCATGGACTTGAAAGAACACAGGTAGTTCAGAAGTTTCATAGGAAGGTTTTCGTGCGTGGGACAACTTGCAGCTGAGAAATCTTCATTTAATTCTAAACTCTTTAATTAATGATGATTTATGAATTATTTAAGTTCCTGGGACCTTCATATCCACATTTGCCAGCTGAGAGAGTTGATGAGATGACACTGAAGACTTTCAGAAGTTCTATTAGAAGTATTCACGTTATGCTGTGCCATTTTGTTCCATTCTTCCGTGTTCTTGAAATCATTCATAGATGAGAAGATCATGTAATTTATCATCCAAATCAGGACAGTTTTGATATCCTTCAAAGTCAGAGTGAAATATTGCTTTGAAAAAGACATTTTAAGAAGTTTGAACGATCACAGAAGGGGGTGGGAGGTAATTTAATTGAATTTTCTTGTGGATTTTGGAAATGAAGATCCCATTGCTAGTAGAGAACACTTCACTTGCACGTGTGTCAGTGCCTCTGCACCCCCAGCCCTAATGGTGTTGGAAGCCTTGCCTGGAATTTCTTTTCAGAGGGTTCTTTTGCTAAGAGGAGTACACTCCTCTCTCCTACGCACCCATGAGTCAGGGGCCCCTCCTTGGGTCTCCCACAGCATCCATGCAAACCCGTAGCTCAGCAGCCACTTCACTGCTTTATTTATTCTTATCGATTTCCTTGCCTCCCTCCCCAGAAGATGGAGGGCAGAATCTGGGTCTTTCGTCTCTGTTGCCCCAGGATGTGGGCATCAGGGCTGAGACCAAAGCGAGATAAGCCGTTCCCTCCTGGGATGGCGCTGTGTCCTGTGGGGCCAGCGCTGGAGTGGACCTGAGTGTGATGCTTCCGGATGTTGGGTCCCCTGCGTATTTTGCATGCCTCCCTCTCGTCCAGACCCCAGTGGGCCGAGTGCTGAGCAAATAACAGTCCTGTAGCAAAGCCAGTGATGTGATCGAGTGCTGAACTTTGGATTTGGGGTTTGTGGGTTTTTTAATTTGTTTATTTGGCTGCATCGGGTCTTAGTTGCGGAATGCAGGATCTTTGTTGTGTCATTTGGGATCGTCCGTTGCAGCGCAGGGGCTCTCTAGTTATGGCACAAAGGCCGCAGAACACGGGCTCAGTGGCTGTGGCTCATGCGCTTAGTTGCTCCGTGGCATGTGGGATCTTAGTTCCCGGACCAGGGAGCGAACCCATGTTCCTGGCGTTGCCAGGTAAATTCTTAACCACTGGACCACCAGAGATGTCCCTGGGCCTCATTTTTAAATGTAGGTTTTATTTTTATTTCAGTATTGCGAGGCTAACAGGTCAGAAGATGATTGCCATTGAAATGATGATTTGTTACTCAGAGTTCCCCAAAGGAGGGGGCATGCCATACTATCCAGGGGTCACGTGGGGAAGCAGTCCTTTACTGGCTGTACTAATTGGTTGGTCCCAAGGAGGCAGTCCCTCCAGGTCAGCGAGGCTGCCAGTTGTCAAAACATCAGAATGAAAAGATGTGGAATTCAGGTTTGCCAGAGTTTGAACACATACTGCCGTGTATAAGCCCCATGTCCTAAAGCATACCAACCTGTCTCAGAAAACAGGAGTGTTAATAATACAGCAAGCTTACTGTGTTGTCATGTGGATTAGAGCAAAGAGCCTGGCACACAGTAGGTGTTCAAGATATAGCAAACATTAGTCAGTATGCACGGTAGGATATAGCATGGCATATGCATTGTACATATATACCACAATTTGTGGGGAGAGAGGGCTCTGCTGTTGTTTTGAAAATGACCTCCACTTTTGGCCACTTCATCAAATAATACTCTGAAAAATTTTACCAAACAGACTAAGCTGCTCCTGGAAACTTGAGTGTCTCTCCAGGGTCCTGAAACTTTTTGCTTTGAATGAAGCTAAAAATAACCCCAAGTACCTTCCTTCCCTGGGGGATGATGGTGCTACAGACTTCACAGAGGAAGTCAGGAGATATGGGGAGCTGTGTATGTGTATTCTAAAGAAAATGTCTGGAACTTTCCAAAGCTTTAAAAAGAAGTTCGTTTTGAATGCCTTGCACATTTCAGAAGAAGCTGTCCCTATGCTGGTACAGGTCCTTCTGACATCAAGCAGGAATTTTTATTAGCACGAGAGCATGTTAAAGAGAGGCCCAGACCATGGCACACGGAAGCAGCAGGGGACAGAGCATAGGCTTTGTCACCAAGCATTAGCTTTCACTTGGCAGCGTTTAGGGGCTGGAGGTGATAGAGAGCCATTAACTTCAAACTCTGCCTCCCAAACCGGCGTTAACATCAGTGGGTTGGAGGAGAAGAGAAATCACAACTGATGTGTTGCATGAGCTGCAGAGAAGACGTACTGTGTTTGTGGCAGAGACACACACAGCGCCGTTCTCTGGGGACCTCTGCTATTCTCATGCTGTCATTCACTGTGAAATAGGACCCTGATCAGGACTCCTGTCACAGGGAGATGCCTTCCCCTGGGCCTCCTCCAGGGGTTCGAGTGGCTCTTTGCCAGGCAGCGTTAGGAGGCTGACACTGCTTAAACTGAGCCTAAATATATGGAAAGAAGAGAGTGTGGGCAGCATAAACATGCTCTTCACTTCTCTCATTATAACAGTCTAAAGCATTTCTTTGGAATCTTCCCTCTCATTCCCTCCTGCACCAAGAATCACCCATGTACTTTGGAACAAGGACAATGAACCCATATCCTATCGTGGTCTTGAAAATACTCAAAAACAACATTATTAAATGTTAAGTGTTCTCTTTACTCTTTTTAGTCATTTTTGTGTATGTCTTTTCAGAAATAGCTGCTGTAGCACCTAATATAACTTCTGCATTGTGGAATTTGTTGACAGAATATATGTTACAGCACTGACCTTTGGAAAATTACTTTCCTTATGAGATAATTTATAACCTGTAGAAGATATTTGATGTCTTAATGTTTTCTTTTGGTCTCTTACTCTGTCACTGTTTCTTTTTATTGCATTAAGTAGACCCAGTACACAGCAAAGCTTTCAGGGTGAAAATAGCTATCTATTTTACAAATAGCTTCTGAGGGGTAGACTGAGATAGGGTTCAGGCCTGTGCACCCATGAGCCTGATTAAGCTTGTGTTGCTCAATGAAGGCTCTTCATTCAGGTAAAATAAAAATGGAGGAGGAGGAAGGGAAGATGAAATGATAAGTTTTTTATTGTTTGTCTGAACGTTTACAGAATGCCAGGTCTCTTGCTATACTTTTTGCACGTTTTCATGGACAACCTCAGTCACAATTCCTTGATGCAGGGGTTATTGTCCTTGATGCGGGGGTTATTTCATAGATAAGGGCATTGAACTATAGTGAAGTTAATTGTCCAACATCCCAATTTCTGAGTCAGTCACAAATTGAACCTGATTCTAATGAAACATTTCAATTATTTTTCTTTATCAAATTATACAAGTAATTTTAATATTAATTAAAATCAAATGGCACCAAAAGGCTTAATGTGAAAAATCTCCCTATTTTTCAATCCTGCTCCACAGAGGATTGCACTGTTAGTGCTTCTTGATTTCTTTCCTGATTTGTATCTCCATATTTCTAAAAACTGTGACTGTGTTGGACTTTTAAAAAATATTTTATTGTTAGTTATTTATTTGGCTGTGCCAGTTGCAGCATTCAGGATCTTTTAGTGGGGATCTAGTTGGGATCTAGTTCCCTGACCAGGTTGAAGCCAGTCTTCCTGAATGAGGAGCATAGAGTCTTAGCCACTGGGCCGTCAGGGCAGTCCTTGTATTGGGCTTTTTTATTTATCAAGTTCATCACCTTCCTGTGATGGCTCTTATGAATTTACTTTGCCTACATGTGCCCCCACTCTACTTTCTCCCCTCTCATTCTCCCAATCACAGTGTTTTATTATTTCTACATAAATGATGTCTTTGCCAATTGAGTGATTCTTTTTTATTCTTTTTATAGTTTAAAATTTTTAGAATTAACATTTATCTAATTTACTTCATTCACTGATTTAAGTACAATCTCTTAGAAACTGCTTCTCTTATAAATTGTTCAGTAGACCTGTCAAACACTGACTCTCGGGATGAGCTCTGAGTCTTATGAGAGAGCATCCTCTTCCTCTCCCTTCAGGAGACACTGACCTCTTTCACCACAGTCCTGGTGGACACCCTGCACCTCTGTCTGTCTAAGGTGGCACACTCAGTTCTCGTAGTCCCTAGCCTCCAGCAGTTTCTTTTAGAGGGGGCTGTTGTTTGTTTGAGTTTCTTTTCCTTACATTGTTGAGCAATTTGGCTGAATATGAATTCTAAGTTGAAAATCAGAATTCCGACAATGATGCTTCATTCTTTCTTAGTTTCCTGTGTGGCTGTTGAAAAACCCTGTGCCGTTTTAGGTCCTCCTATATTACATGCAACCTAACTTTTCAGCTTTAAAAGCTTTTAAGAGCTTCTTTTCAGGCTCACTGCTCTGCAGAGTCATTGGGATATGCAGTAGTGTGTGTGTGTGTGTGTGTGTGTGTGATGTGTTGTTGTTGTTGTTGTCTTGGAATCTCAGTTCTTTCTATTTCTTTCCTGGTGACTCCTGTCCTTCAATACTGGAAATTTTTATTGTATTATTTCTTCAATAATGTAATAATGATTCTTTTATAATTTTATTCTAATTATTCTGTTTCTATTCTCTTTATCCTTTTATTTTCTTATCATATCTTTTCTTCTCAGTCTCTCTCCTTTTTTAAATTTTGTTATTTGGAAATGCCCTTGCACTTTTGAGATTTAAAGCATTGTACGTTTAAAAAAGGCTCCTTGTTTAAGGTTTTCAACATCTGTGAGATTTTTTTTTATTTTTAAAATTACTTTAGAGCATTCTGCTCTCATGATAGCTTCTTTTATTTTTCATGGGCTATAATAGTCTTTCTTTTAAATTTGTTTTACTTATGTAATTCTTGCTTTCTACGTTTCCCTGTCTTTCAGATTTCTATTTTTATATTTGGTTTGGTTTCTGTTCTTTTTTTAATGTTGAACATTGTATTCAATTGTTGGTGCTCTTTGGCTCCCCATTTTATTTTTAAGAAGAAGGCACAAAAATGCTCACTCAGAACTCTGTTTCCAGGCACATGACATAAACTTTGCGGTTTCAGTTTTAGGTGATCTGCAGCAGAGAAAAGGAGGACATGGCCACCTACTCCAGTGTTCTTGCCTGGAGAATCCCCTGGACAGAGGAGCCTGGTGGGCTGCTGTCCATGGGGTCACACAGAGTCGGACACGACTGAAGCGACATAGCATGCATGCATGCATGCTTTGGAGAAGGAAATGGCAACCCATATAGAGAGCTATAGGATCTATTTACTTGACCGATTTCAGCTGTGTTCAGGTTTATGTCTCATTCGACCCTCCCTGTGACCTGGATCCCCCACATTCTACGCCTGTCTCAGAACTAAAGCTTTTTGCTATTTCCTTTCTGTAGGCACTTCACACACACCTTCCTTTATTCTGTTCATTGAGTATCAGTCATCCATTGCCTTTCCAGCTTCCTCAAAGTTTGGCAAATTTCTTCTTTACTTTTATCATTTCTCCTTTTCCTTTTTGGCTTTGTTGGCATGTCCTGTTAAATTCCCCTGCTATTATTTCTTTAAATATTTTTGGGGAAAAAAATGTATGTAGCTCATGTAGCTCATCTACTGTGTTTAATAGCAATCCTTATTGTTCCTCACTGTGTTTTGATATGTGCTCTGTGTTTGCAGCATACTATCTGCATATAATTTGTGTGCTTTCCTCTTAGGCATCATGTTTTACATCCCTTTGATTCTTTAAGTTTAGGAGTTTAAGGAGTACATATTTAGAAGCACAGTCTTATTTTATTCCTAGAAAAATCCTTGGTCTAAGGCACAGGTATAGTATTCTGTTTTTCACACTTGACATATGGAGGGACTTCCACCCAGGGAGTTTAATTAACATGCTCAAGATTACTCAGTCAAGGTTTTTCAAGCTTCCCCAATTACGGATTTTTGCATCTCCTCCCCTCTACCGCTCAGGCCTAATTTATGGCAAGTTTATAAAATATATAAATAAACAGAGGAAGAAAGGGAAGAAGAGAGTGAACTTCGAACACTAAGTTTGAAAACTTTTGTTTCTAAACTGTGACTTTTCAAAATCAGGTTGGGAGTAATTTGAGAGTTTTGGTGCGTTTTGTGACACAGTCATTACTGCAGTGATCAATTGAGATTTGGCTGAAATAACAGAATGATCTCTAGTGTTCTGATGTCTGTAGAAACATTTAGAGAAGTAAACAACGTGTTGGGCTGGGGGAAAGTTAAAAATGAGGGGCACAGTTCACCCGTTAGAGTCCGTTCAGTTTCAACATTAGGTAGGTTAATTGTGTAGCATGAACAGAATCAGCAGCCACATCTATAGGGCTTTTTCCACCTCCCGACATCATTTAATGGAACTAATG
The DNA here is from genome assembly GCF_963930625.1 of Muntiacus reevesi. NCBI lineage: Eukaryota > Metazoa > Chordata > Mammalia > Artiodactyla > Cervidae > Muntiacus > Muntiacus reevesi. The sequence continues at coordinate 68,811,917 of NC_089252.1, forward strand.
CATATTTGTCATAGCATGGTTGTCTTTAAACAACAGCCTGGCCATTAGACATAAATTTCCCATAAGCATCATGATTTACTTTCTGCAAAGGGCCTTCTCATCCGACCACAGACACTCTGATGTGATTATGCCATATTCTAGGGACTGGAGGGATGCGAGGCAGGCTTTCATAGCCCAGTTTGCCTGGGAGCCCTCTGATGGAATTGAGGCAGGTCTGTGCCACATTCCTGGAGGCAGGGACCATGGATAGGCCAGGCTGATACCTCCTCCCACGCTCTCTGTTGTCAGAGGCCCAGGTTCTGTGGGCTGAGTCTTGTTGAGGATGCCAGCATCCTCTCTTAATGTGGGGCAGAGCTTGCTGGGCTGGAGCGTTGTCTGTGGAAGGGGAGCCCTACAGTATGCCCTTTATGAACAATCCCTGCACAAGGTCTCCCATCTCACTGGCTCTGAGACAAGTGGATAATTCCTCAAGCCCTGGCTCAAAGAGCAGTCCTCATCTTGCTCAGTCTAGCTGCCTTCTTTCAGGCCCTGCTTGAATACCATCGTGTCTATAAAAACTTCTCCAAGTCAGAAAAGACTGAATCTCTCCAATTCTTAGTCTCTGTGCGCTCTTTACTCTGTGCTCTGCATGCCGAGGGGCTTCCCTGGCAGCTCCGTCAGGAAAGAATCCACCTGCAGTGCAGGAGATCTGGGTTCAGTCTCTGGGTCCAGAAGATCCCCTGGAGAAGGAAATGGCAACCCACTCCAGTATGCTTTCCTGGGAAATCCCTGGCTGGCTATATTCCATGAGGTCACAGGAGTCGGACATGACTTAGTGACTAAACCACCCCTGCATGCTGAGGATGACAAAGGGTTGATGCCAGTGATGTGGTGTTAGGACAAAGTATGCACCAGAGGCAGTCTTCCCTTTGAATCCTCTTTCTGCTTCCTATGTGGTCCAATCTCCATGTGCCTCAGTGCCCTCATCTTGGAGACAATGACAGTCTCCTTGCCAAGATGTAATAAAGATTTAGGATAAAAATGTGCATACATTGCCCAACACTAAAGTCTTCTTCCTTTCTTTTTGCTTTTGTATTATTTACAAGTTATTTATTAATTTGATTACACTTTTTTCATTAAACATGTCCAACTGGAGTGACTTAGCAGCAGCAGCAACATTATATTTTTCAATGAAGAATCTGCCTTTTGAAAAACTTGTCTCACGCCTATGGATTTTACCTAAGTCTACATGTGTCCCTCTACATGAATTTACCCTTCAGTAAGAAAATACTGCTATTTTACCATCAGATTGCTTGCTTTCTGTCACAGGCCTAGGTTTAGACTGACTCCTCTCCATTTCCCTCTGATCTTCTTTATTTTTTAACTTGTGCACGTCAGTGTGATGACCGGTTTGGGCTCTTGGATGTTCTGAATGGTGATAACAGAATCAAGACTGACTCCCTGCATTCATGATCTACATCCTCAGAAGGCAGAGGAAGCTCCAAAATCAGAGCTTCATCCCCTGATGGCTGGGTCTCAGGGCTTTGCTCTGGGAGAAGAGGACTAGATTGCCTTAATGACCACTAATAGCAAAGAATAGTTTTGTGTAGAGCCATCACAAGTCCTTCTGTTCTGCTCTAGAGCTACAATTGGGCTTCCTCAATGACTCAGTGGTAAAGAATCCACCTCCCACTGCAGGAGGCACAAGAGATGCAGGTACGATCCTTGGGTCTGGAATATCCCCTGGAGTAAGAAATGGAAACCAATTCCGGTGTTCTTGCCTGGAAAATTCCATGGACCAAGGAGCCTGGCAGGCTCTAGTCCGTGGGGTCACAAAGAATCAGACATGACTAAGCACGCGTGCACGCATGCACAGCTGTTACAGTGTCTCGATGGATACTCACTATTGCAGTCCATGATATTGGCTTGGAGATGGGTCACACACCTCCTCTATGGGTGGGGAAATCGAGTCTCAGAGGTGTATGAGACGACCCTCAGGTCAGCCAGCAGATGCAGGCCTGCATCACACGTCTGATGGTTCCAAACTTGTGCCTGTTTTCTGTTCCCTCCATAGAGAGAGAGACTATATGGACATCTCCTCTATAGACATTTTTGCTACTGGTACCTACTCTTCTCATACTGATCCCACAAAGTCAGACTGTCAGAAATGCGCAACATACTTGCAGGCTGTGGCTCATTCTGCCAAGAACAGGGAGACCAGAAAGATGTCTTGTTTCAGCCCATCTTCTTGGAAGAACTCTTGTGGGACCTCACCCCAGGGGCCTGTTGTAGAACTGTGAAGGAGGATTCCAGCGTGAAACAGCATCCTCTGTGATTGTGACATGTCACTCTAGGGGGAGATCTCTCTCCACTCGATGCTGTTGGCCTTTTAGAAGGATGTTTCCCCATTTACTGAAGGCCAGGTCCTCTGAGAAAAGTGTACTGCTGTGCATACTGATTTATATTGATCCTTCCAACAAGTTGTGTAGCAGATTCATTTATCTGTTGGATGGTTGGCAGTTTATGGGGATTCTTACATCAGATCCAACTGTGCCTTTTAACCATTGAGTTCTATTATTCTGTCATTTTTACTTCATCTCTTTAAGAAGGGAATTTCTTGTCAACTAGGATGATATGCTGCTTTTTACAACGTAAGTAGTCTCTTAATGACAAAAGGAAGTGCGGGATCTAGAAAATAGAGCTCAATCTGATACCAGGCAGATGAAAATCTCAAGTGTCCCTGGGAATGGGGAATTAAAAAGAATGACAAACTCAGACTCGCGACAGAGGCAAATCTTGGCGTCTCTCCAGTCGCCAGGACCCATGTGAATTGCTATGTGTCTGTGTGTGGTGGTGTCTGGAGGGGACATTCTGAGTGAGGGTCTAAAGTGACAGGTGGTGTTTGAAACCCGCATCCATAGACACAGCAAGGGTGTGAAGCATGGGCGAGTTGGCCAGGAATGTCCTACAACCTGGACCAGAGTCCCAGTTAAGTCTGCCTTATGGGGTGCTCATTCCAGCCAGTGATCTGGATTCTCCCAGGGCTAAATGCAGTCTAAATTAGCCCCAGCCTCCAAGCCCCATAGACATTTGGCCAGTAGATCTTTCAGAGAGGCTTTTATTGACCTTGCTCACAGAAACCCTTGGTGAGATTATTTTGTGTGTGAGGAATCACAGAGCTACATTCTAAACACGGTGACTTCTACATGACCGATAAATATGCCTGCCCGTCTGAGGCTAAAATTGGTCTCAGTGGGTATAATTGAAATTGTGTTTTTGATTTCTCATCACTTTGTTTGTTTGTTTTTTCCAGCGTGACCAGCATGTATAGGGGGTGTTGTTCTGTACAGTTAGTTGTATAGAAATTTGGATCCTTTAAGGGAGAAAAAGTGAGAAATAATTCAGTTTGACTTCTGCCGCATAAAGAGAGCTGGAGCTTTGGGATTGTGAGGCAGTAATAGCAAGAATCGCTTGCTTCCTAAAAAGGCATTGTCTAGAACAACAGCAAAACTTTTTTAATATATGCCTGGGGCAACTTTAAAACCATGCTCCAGGGGTTTTAAAAAGGGTTTTGCTACCTGTAGTGTGAACACACAGTAAAAAGCAAAACCTTGTGTTTACTAATTCCCTAAATTGTGTCTAGTCTGAACTAGGGTGTTCACAGAGACACAGCTGAAGCTGAACTCATGTCTGTAATGCTCAGCCCTGAGGTGCTAGGTTTATGTTCATCCAGATTCCAAGAAGCACGATTCCAAAACATTCTGCTAGCATTTCCCAGGGAACATTGTTTGGGCATAAAAAGAAGAGCTGAGATGTGCTTTTATGAATAAATCCTAAAACACCTTGTTTTTGTACCCCATCCCTTAAGAATAACCCCTTCTGCCTTCACTGCCTCATTCGCTACCAATAACAGGTCCATTCCGAGATGCTAACTCATCTTAGAATTATACTCCAGACATTGAAACTTTGACTGAGTCTTTTAGCAAAGGCTTCCTAAATACAGAGAGCAGTGCTGTATCCCACGAGTTTGGGTCAGGATAAAGAAGAAAGTTGGAGAAGGGACTGGCAACCCACTCCAGTATTCTTGCCTGGAGAATTCCATGGACAGAGGAGTCTGGTGGGCTACAGTCCATGGGGTGCAAAGAGTTGGACACGACTGAGCAACTAACACTTACTACACTAAAGGAGAAAATTGCCTGCAGATTCTCATTGTCCCTTTTAGGTCATCACTTCTTAGTCAGCATGCTCTGGGGTCTGGCAGTACAGCTTTCTTTTCTCCTTCCTCCAAAAATGCAGAGACTGAGATAGCTTCTTTGACTTAATTTGATTAATAAATTTGTGTTCATCATGAGACTTGTCTTTCCTGTAGGCAGCTGCATAACTGATTTCTTTTTTTATTGAGCTTTCCAAAACCCAGCCTTATTCTTTCCTCTCCAAGACCAACCATATTATCTCATCCCATGAACTGCTGTTCGATGAGTTTTTCTGTTCAAAAACAGTTTGTACTCAATATAGTGGTTCCATTTGCCTGTAATCTTGAGCAAATGGTGAGAAGCAGCTGAGGCAGGTTACAGAGTTTTGCATGTGTGAATTTGGGTGTTCAGGGATTTCTAGGAATTCCTCAGGCTGTCTGTGATTGTACAATACCAGCTGGAATGCAGCCTTTCCCTCTTCAGTATCACCACCTCCTCAATGTCACCATAGAGCTTAGACTAGAAGGGTTCAGCAGAAGGTTTGCCATGCAGGAAGATGAGTGATGCTTGCCTAACAAGGACTTCAGCACTTTCAAAGACAGTATTTATCAAGTTGCACAGTACATACAGATTACCTGGAGATTTTGTTAAGATGCAGATTCTGATTCAATTGCTAGGTGATTCCAATGCTACTGGTCCAGGGACTACACTGGAAATCAGTGCAGTTCTGTTCAGTTTAGTTGCTCAGTCATGTCTGAATCTCTGCAACCCCATGGACTACAGTACACCAGGCTTCCCTGTCCATCGCCAAATCCCAGAGCTTACTCAAACTCATATCCATCAAGTTGGTGATGCCATCCAACCATCTCATCCTCTGTCATCCGCTTCTCCTCCTGCCTTCAATCTTTCCCAGCATCAGGATCTTTTCCAGTGAGTCAGTTCTTCACATCAGGTGGCCAAAGTTTGGAGTTTCAGCTTCAACATCAGTCCTTCCAATGAATATTCAGGACTGATTTCCTTTTGGATGAACTCCTTGCAGTCCAAGGGACTCTCAAGAGTCTTCTCCAACACCACAGTTCAAAAGCATCAATTCTTTGGCACTCAGCTTTCTTTATGGTCCAACTCTCACATCCAAACATGACTACTGGAAAAACCATAGCTTTGACTAGGACCTTTGTTGGCAAAGTAATGTCTCTGATTTTTAATATGCTGTCTAGATTGGTCATAACTTTTCTTCCAAGGAGCAAGCATCTTTTAATTTCATGGCTACAGTCACCATGTGCAGTGATTTTGGAACCCCACCAAAAAAACTCTCTCACTGTTTGCACTGTTTCCCCATCTATTTGCCATGAAGTGATGGTACTGGATGCCATGATCTTAGTTTTTGGAATGTTGAGTTTTAAGTCAACTTTTTCACTCTTCTCTTTCACTTTCATCAAGAGGCTCTTTAGTTCTTTTTCACTTTCTGCCATAAGGTTAGTGTCATCTGCATATCTGAAGTTATTGATATTTCTCCTGGCAATCTTGATTCCAGCTGTCCTTCATCCAGCTCAGCATTTTGCATGAATGTACTTTGCATATAAATTAAATAAGCAGGGTGACAATATACAATTAAATAAGCAGGGTGAGAAAATATCATACACAATATATAATTGTTATTGTAATCATACATAGTAGCCTGCCTCAGTGGACCCTGCCCCTCTGCCTAACTGTAAACTAAAGAGCCTTTGTTCAGCTCATAGAGAGATAATCTGACTCTGCTCACCTGTGAATAGTTACAACAAAAGAAGACATTAACAAACCCCTTCCAAAGGTTGACCCTTCTGGAGGAGATGTTTTGCAAGATTCAAGACCCTTTTTACTTTACTTTCTCATTCCCTCTTCCTCTCCATTCTGCCTTTTGACTTTAGTTCTTCACTGTTTCTCTCTCTGACTCTATAAAAGAACCTGGCATCCAGACCCAGACAAGATGGTTACTTTGAGACATTAGTCTTCCGTCTTCTCTGTCAGCTGGCTTTCCAAATAAAGTCATATTCCTGGCCTCAACACTTGATCTCTCAGTTTCACTGGCCTCTCAGTGCAGTAAGCAGAGGGAGCTTGGACTCAGTAACAGGAGGAGGGATAAATTAGGACTTGGCATTAACAGATATATACTGGTATACATAATATAGATAAAAAAATAAGCACAGGGAACTGTATTCAATATCTTGTAATAACCTATAAGGGAAATGAATCTGAAAAAGAATATATACATATATATGTATATGTAATATATACACATATGTTTATATGTATATATATGTATATTACATATTATATTATGTGTGTGTATATGAAATTGAATCACAGTGCTAAACATCTAAAAGTAAGGCAACATTGTAAATCAACTGTATTTCAATTAAAAAAATAAATAATAAATGAGCTGAGGCAGGAGCTCCAATCCTTTGGTCACCTGATGTGAAGCGCTGACTTATTAGAAAAGACCCTGATGCTGTGAAAGATTGAAGCCTGGAGGAGAAGTGGACGACAGAGAACAAGATAGTTGGATGGCATCACCGACTCCATGGACGTGAGTTTGAGCAAGCTCTGGAAGATGGTGAAGGACAAGGAAACCTGGCGTGCTGCAGTCCATGGGGTCACAAAGGGTCAGACACGGCTGAGCAACTGAACAACAACATGTTACAAGAAATTAAGTTCTGTGTATGATTCGTGTTTGTGTCTGTTAGCATTACTCTAAAACTCTGTGACTTACATTTCCTTGGTTATAAATAGTATTGGCATATTTTATCCCAGTGAGCCTCAAACTTTACTGTACATCACAGTTACCTAGATGACTTGTTAAAACAGATTCCTGGCCTAACGTCAGACTGTGACTGGGGTCCAGACTGGGGTGGGGTCCAAGAATTGCTATTCCTTACCACTTCCCCAGTGATATTGATACTGCTGGTGCAGGGACTATGATTGGAGTAGAAAGAGCCTGAAGTTCTTTCTCATAGTGCCTACAGCACTTAGCACACTGTACTGTTCACCTAGTGATGCTGTAAAGCTCTCGAAATAGGTTGTGCCTGTTTTTCTTGGTATCGCCAATGCTCCTAGTTAAATAATTGGTTTTTAAGTTGAAATGAACTGGGTGTAATGGAGTTAATTCTCTCTCTTTCACTTAATTCCCTTACTGGAAGCTCTGATAAGCACAAAATACTACATCAGGAATAAAATAAAACAGAGATAAGGGTTGATCTGTTAGCCAATCTATTTTTTTTAAATCAATGTATGGTTTATTTGTAATGTGTCAATTTTTTTCTGTGCAGCAAAGTGATTCAGTTATACATATGAATTCTTTTTACATACTCTTCTCCATTATGGGTTTATTGTGGGATACTGAATATTGTTCTCTGTATTCTACAGTAAGACCTTGTTTATCCATTATGTATATAATAGTTTGCATCTACTAACTCCAGCCTCCCATTCCATCTCTCCCTCAACCCTCTCCCCCTTGGCAACCACCAGTCTCTTACATGTGTGATTCTGTTTCTGTTTCACAGATAAGTTCATTTGTGTCGTATATTAGATTCCACATAGAGTGATATCATATGGTGTTAATATTTGTCTTTATCTTTCTGAATTACTTCACTTACTATGATCATCTCTGTTGTATCCATGTTGCTGCAAATGGCATCATTTCATTGTTTTTTAATGACTGAGTAATCGGAGAAGGCAATGGCAACCCGCTCCAGTACTCTTGCTTGGGAAATCCCATGTACGGCGAAGCCTGGTAAGCTACAGTCCATGGGGTTGCGAAGAGTCAGACATGACTGAGTGACTTCACTTTCACTTTTCACTTTCATGCACTGGAGAAGGAAATGGCAACCCACTCCAGCGTTCTTGCCTGGAGAATCCCAGGGATGGCAGAGCCTGGTGGGCTGTCATCTATGGGGCCACACAAAGTCGGACACGACTGACGTGACTTAGCCACAGTAGTATTCCATGCCTTGGCTATTGTGAATAATGCTGCTATGAACATAAGGATGCATGTATCTTTTTGAATTAGAGTTTTGTCTGGATATATGCCCAAAAGTGGGATTGCTGGCTTGTAATAGTGACTGTATTTTTAATTTTCTGAAGAACCTTCCTACCATTTTCCATAATGGCTGCACCAACTTATATTCCCACCAATAGGGTAGGAAGGGTTCTCTTTTCTCTACATCTTTTCTAGCCCTTGTAATTTGTAGAATTTTTAATGATAGTCATTTTGTGTTGATCAGTCTATTTGCTAGTTTTTAAGTACACTGTGTTGCATTTTATTTCTGTTCCTCTTCATCAGTTTAGCCTAGTTTATATTTTTTTAGTACTTGAGGTCCTAATGCTTAGGGCAAAGAGTTAGCCCAGTTTCAAGTGGTAGGTGTATAGCTAGTTGGAATTCCAGGAAAACACTACCAATTACTCTGATGAAATTTCAGTTCAGGTGTCATGGGAGCCCAGAGATAGGAGACAAACTAGCCTAATGTGCTGATTAAAGCCTTGCCTCTCAGAAGGGCGCTTATCCTTAGAACCGCAGCAGCAGCGTCACCCAGAAGCTTATTTCAAATGAAGGATCTCAGGCCAACCTCTGAATTTATGGATTGAATCTGCATTTTAACAAGAACCCCAGATTATCTGTAGACACATTGAAGTTTCAGAAGCACTAAATTGAAAGACAAATGTAGACTCAGGTGCCATTGAAGACCAAGGTGAGTTGTGGGCTTCTTTCCTGCTTTCCCTAAGGGAAGTCTGGGCATTTGGTCTAAGGCAAGTCAGATGGCAGAATGCGGGCAGATGCCTCACACAGATGGAGCCCCATTTCCCTGGGATGAGCAGACCCACTGCAACAGCTTCACTCACAACAGGAGCAAATCCCTGAAAGATCTGTGGCTAGGGGAATTAAAAGAAGGAGGACTCTCAATCTGATGGAGAGGCTGTGGCCGTCAACCAGCAGGAGGCCGCTGCTCCTTGACAGCGTGAAAGGAAGCCCAGCTCCACCAGCCTACCTGTTTGGGAGCCACCTGTCACATAGGAGTGGGAAGTGAATTTACTGCCAGGTAGTAGGCAAGATGGCATCACTTCTTTCTCCAATCGTGGGCATGAGATCCATGAAATGTGGGACTGAGGTTGCAGGGATTCTGTCACCATGGGAAGATCTCCCCCAGCTCACCTTCTTTATAGGAAGAAAGGGGTGTGTAAGGCCACCGAAAAGGTCAGGGCCAATTACAGACCAGCTCTAGCAACTTACAACACTCAGAGGGCATGTCAGATATTGGTGTTGAATGTATTTTCTCTAATTGAGAATAGTTAGTTGAGATTTTGATTTTTATTCATGTCTTAATACCATCTTATGATTACAGTAAGTCCCCTACTTATGAATGTGTTCCATTCTAAGAGCACATTCCTAAGTCCAACTTGTTCATAAGTCCAACAAAGTGAGCCTAGGTACCTAACTAACATAACAAACTATACTGTATAGTACTGTATTATAATAGGTTTGTAGTAACTTTCACAAAAATGATACCTAAAAAAACAAGTAAAAAATAAAACATGTTAAATGTTATAGTACAGTACATTACCTCAAAAAGTAGAGTACAACAGCTAGTATACAGGGGTTGACATCAAGTGAACAGGCAAGAAGACTTACTGGTTGGAGGAAGGAGAGGAGGTGGGAGTTGGTAGCTGAAGAATCATCAGCAATAGGAGATGGAGGGCAAGCTGCAATTTCATTCACATCTGACATTAATGGAACACATATTCACACCTTTGAAAATTCGAAACTTGAACAAGGTTCGTATGTAGGGGACTTACTATATTGTATTTTTCATGGAATAAAGCAATTAAAAGAAACATTTAAAAGTGGATGCATCTGAGACAAGTGCTCAGGGCTGGTGCACTGGGAAGACCCAGAGGGATCAGGTGGAGAGGGAGGTGGGAGGGGAAATCGGGATGGGGAATACATGTAAATCCATGGATGATTCATGTTAATGTATGGCAAAAACCACTATAATATTGTAAAGTAATTAGCCTCCAACTAATAAAAATAAATGGAAAAAAAAGTGGATGCATCATTGTGACTGAATTTCTATTAAGTGAAGAGGACTTTACCAAAGATTTTTAAATATGATAAATATCATTTAAGAATGTTAGCAACATGGAAAAATAGGTAAAGTTAAGAAGCAATGATGGAAAAATAATTGAAAGCAAAAATAGGAAATATACTTTAACAATATGCATAAAAGTTACTGAGGAATTCCAGAGAGTTTAAAAGTTATCCCTACTGTAACTGGTAGAAATACTCATTTTTAAAGAGGTGCTTTTGGAACATCTATTTATTAACATTTACTCATCCAGTCTTGTGTTCATTTATTCAACAGCCTGTGCCAGTTCAGTCAGTAAGTGTTTCAGATGCATCAGAAAACAAGGCAAATCAAGTAACCATCCTACATTTGCAGGGAAACAACCAAATCATAAGTAAACCACAAATGAACAAAATAATAGCAGCCTGTGACAGATGATGCATGTATACTCAGTTTCTCAGTCATGTCAGACTCTCTGCAACCTCATGGACCTGCCAGTCACCTCTGTCCATGGGATTCTCTGGGCAAGAATACTGGCATGGGTTGCCATGACCTCCTCCAAGGGGGTCTTCCAAACCAGGGAGCGAATGCACGTCTCTTGTGTCTACTGCATTGCAGGTGAATTCTTTACCCTGTGAGCCACCAGGGAAGCCCAATGTGACAGGTGATAGTAGAGGGAAATAAATCTATATGTGTTAGCTCTTGCTGTTTACTGAGTCACCCCAAGTCAGCTCAAACAGCCAGCAGTTATTGAACTCACAATTCAGGAGTTAGTGGTTTTTGCCAGGATCAGCTAGGCTGTTCTTACCTGAGTCAGGCTCATCTGGTCTCAGCTGGATGTCATCCACACTTCCACAGACAGCTGCTAGATCAGTTCAGGATTGGTGGCTCATCTCTGCTCATCCTTCTCACCCTCCAGGCCACCCCGGGCTTGTTCATTTGGCTATGATGCAGGGATCTCAAATAAGAGAATTGAAGTACACAATGCCTCTTGAGGCCTGGCCTTGAAACCCAATATATTCTAGCTCTTGATGGTAGGATCTGCTGAGAATTGATGCCACTTTTGCAATCTAACACAGCAGAGGAGAACACACAGGACCCATTGCCAAAGCATCACAGTGTTTGGAACCCAGTTAAGCAAGGAGCCAGCAAGGAAACCAGTAGAGTGTGATGTTCTGGGAGTCACCAGAGGAGAGCAGGAGACAAAAGACTCAAAACTTCTGAGACAGATAGAGGGAGCACAGATAAGAAGCCCCAAATAAATGATAATCTTGAAGGGCTATAAAGCATAAAGTTATATACATTATAAAATGGTGGGAAACTATCCTAGAGTTTGCTGAAATAACAAAAAGTAAAAACTCATTGGTCCTCCTGGTCTTTTCATTTTTCATCCAGTCATCTGTATGTAATCTGTGACTTAGATATGTTCTTCTTTTTTGTGCTACTTATTGAAAAGGAATTCCTATAGAGAAACAAGCAATGGAAGAGTATTCTAGAGGGGAGATGTGGTCGCATCCTCATGGACAGTAAAGGCAGCAGCAAGCTACAGTCAGTGTTGCAGCTCATGACCATAGAGAGGTCGGGTGAGCCTGAGCACGGGGACCTGGCCCAGGCTCAGCAGATACCTCTGTGCGTGGCTGGGTCATGATATACTGAAAAGGCACTCAGTCAAGAGAAATCTTGGGGGAGCTAGAAACCATCAAGTTATTGAGGCCACACAGGGGGTAGAAAAGATAGAGAAAGAAAGCCCTGAGCCTTTGGAGTGGGAGCACTGACTCCAAGACCCTAGACTACCAGAGAACTAACCCTGCTGCTGCTAAGTCGCTTCAGTCGTGTCCGACTCTGTGCGACCCCATAGATGGCAGCCCACCAGGCTCCCCTGTCCCTGGGATTCTCCAGGCAAGAACACTAGAGTGGGTTGCCATTTTCTTCTCCAATGTGTGAAAGTGAAAAGTGAAAGTGGAGTCGCTCAGTCGTGTCCGACTCATAGCGACCCTGTGGACTGCAGCCCACGAGGCTCCTCCATCCATGGGATTTTCCAGACAAGAGTACTGGAGTGGGGTGCCATTGCCTGGGAGTATCAAATAGTGAGAACTCACACAAAGGGAACCACTTGAATACAAGACCCAGCATCACCCAACCACCAGCACCCTGTGCAGGATGCCTCATCTAAACAACAACAAGACAAAAATACAAACCATCAGCAATCAGGATCATCTGCAGACAGGATTACCACCCCACTCAGCCTTGCCCATCAGAGGGAAAACAAACAAACAAACAAAAAATTCAGTACTAATCTCACCCTATATGAAGCTTGCACAAACCACTGGGCCAATCTTAGGAGGGCAGAAACCAAAAGGAAGAAAGAATTCAACCTTAAAGCCTCATGAAAGGAGACCTCAAACAAAATAAGTTAAAAAAAAATATATATATATATATGTATGTTTGTATATGTGTGTGTGTGTGTATATATATATGAAAAGGCAGAGAAATACTACCCAAATGAAGGAACAAATTAGAAACACAGAAGTTCAAATAAATGAAGAGGAAATAGGCAAAGTACCTGAAAAGGAATTCAGAATAATGATAGTAAAGATGATCAAAAACCTTGAAAACAAAATGGAGAAAATGCAAGAATCAATTAACAAAGACCTAGAAGAATTAAAGAATAAACATACAGAGACAAAAACCACAATTACTGAAGGATACTACATAATGATCAAGGGATCAATCCAAGAGGAAGACCTAGCAATTCTAAATATCTATGCACCCAACATAGGAGCAGCTCAATACATAAGAAAAGCACTAACAGACATATAAGGAGAAACTGATAGTAACAAAATAATAGTAGGAGACTTTAACACCCCACTCACGCCAATGGACAGATCATGAAAACAGAAAATGAATAAGGAAATACAAGTCTTAAATGATACATTCAATGAGATGGATCTTATTGATATCTTCAGGACATTCCATCCAAATGCAGAAGAATACACTTTCTTCTCAAGTGCACATGGGACATTCTCTAGGATAGACACATCTTGGGTCACAAATCAAGCCTCAGTAAATTTAAGAAAGTTGAAATTGTATCAAGCATCTTTTCCGACCACAATGCTATGAGACTAGGTATTAATTACAAGAAAAATCCTGTAAGAAACACAAACACATGGAGATTAAACAATACGTTTCTAAATAACCAACAGGTTACAGAGGAAATCAAAAGGGAAAGAAAAAAATTTTTTAGAAACAAATGGCAATGAAAACAGGACAACTCAAAATCTATGGGATGCAGCAAAAGCAGTTCTAAGAGGGAAGTTTATATCAATATGATCCTAACTCAAGAAACAAGAAAAACATTGACTAGACAACCTAACTTTACACCTAAGACAACTGGAAAGAAAAGAACAAAAAACTCCCCAAATTACAAAGAAATCATAAAGATTCGAGCAGAAATAAAATGAAAAAGAAATGAAAAAAACAATAGTAAAGATTAATTAAACTAAAAGCTGGTTCTTTGAGGAGATAAGCAAAATTTACAAACCTTTGGCCAGACTCATCAAGAAAAAGAGAAGAATCAAACCAACAAAATTAGAAATGAAAAAGGAGAGGTTACAACAGACAATGCAGAAATACAAAGGACTATAAGGGCCTATTATGAACAACTCTATGGCAATAAAATGGATAACCTGGAAGAAATGGACAGATTCTTAGAAAAGTTCAATCTTCCAAGACTGAACCAGGAAGAAATAGAAATTATGAACAACCCAATTACAAGCACCGAAATTGAAGTTGTGATCAAAAATCTCCCCAAAAACAAAAGGCCAGGACCAGATGGCTTCACAGGAGAATGCTATCAAGCATTTAGAGAAGAGCTAATGCCTATCCTTCTAAAACTCTTTCAAAAAGTTGCAGAGGAAGAAACACTTCCAAACTCATTCTATGAGGCCACCATCACCTTGATACCAAAACCAAAGACAACACACAAAAAGAAAACTGCAAGCCAATATCACAGTTGAACATAGATGCGAAAATCCTCAACAAAATTTTAGCAAACAGAATTCAGCAACACAAGTTGGGTTTATTCCAGGGATGCAAGGATTTTTCAATGTATGCAAATCAATCAATGTGATACATCATATTAAAAAGTTGAAAGATAAAAACCATGTGATGATCTCAATAGATGCAGGAAAAGCCTTTGACAAAATTCAACACCCATTTATGGTTAAAACTCTTCAAAAAATGGGCACAGAAGGAACCTACTTCAACGTAGTAAAGGTCATATATGACAAGCCTACAGCAAACAAGCAAACATTATTCTCAGTGGTGAATAACTGAAAGCATTCCCCCTAACATCAGGAAGAAGACAAGGATGCCCACCTTCACCACTATTATTCAGCATAGTTCTGGAAGTTCTAGCTACAGCAATCAGAGAAAGAAAAGAAATAAAAGGAATCCAGATCAGAAAGGAAGAAGTAAAGCTCTCACTGTTTGCAGATAACATACTGTACATAGAAAACCCTAAAGATAGTATTGGAAAATTACTAGAGCTAATCAGTGAATTTAGCAAAGTTGCAGGATACAAAATCAAGACAGAGAAATCACTTGCATTTCTATATACTAACGATGAAAAATCAGAAAGAGAAATTAAGGAATCAATCCCATTAACATTGCAACAAAAAGAATTAAATATCTAGGAATAAACTTACCTAAGGAGACAAAAGAACTGTACACAGAAAATTATAAGACACTAATGAAAGAAATTTCAAACTGACAAATTTCAAATAGCAAATACTTGTTAAAAGCTCACTTTTGTAGGGAGTAAGATTTTCATGAAAAACCAAAGTTTTAGAAAAAGTTTTAGACAATCAGGCTCTCTAATCTCACAAAAATAATAACAGTCAGTTTTGCATACTTGAAATAACAAAGGTTTGGAGTCAGTTCTGCAGTTTCCCCAGCAGTAAAATGGGGAGCCTGATCGAGAGGACCTCCAAGGATGCCTTCCAGCTTTACCAACAGCCAACGTGGGTGGAGCATGCTGGAAGCAGCGGTTGCATGGCACTGGAGAGACTGTGAGAAGATATCCCACGTCCAAGGGCATAGACGCCCCAGCAAGATGGTAGGAGGGGGTGAAATCACGTTAAGAATCAAACCCCATACCCGCCAGAGACACTCAGAGTGTTCAAACATACCTTGTGTGCACCAGAATCCAGAGACCCCACAGAGACTGAGACAGAGCTGTGTTTGATGTCTCCTGCAGAGGTACCAGTCAGCAGTGGACTGCTGCAGGAGCAGGGGCTTTGGGTACAGTAGAACTGGGCATAGCATAGCCATCTTGAAGGAGGTCACCATTAACCCCACTATAGAGCCGCCAGAACTTTCACAGGACTGGGAAACAGACTCTTGGAGGACACAAACAGAACCTTGTGCACACCAGGACCCAGGACAAAGGAGCAGTGACCCCACAAGAGACTGACCCAGACTTGCTGGTGAGTATCCAGGAGTCTCTGGCGGAGGTCTGTGTCAGTGGTGACCTACTGCAGGGTTGGGGGCACCGAGTGTAGCTGTGTGTGCTTGGGACCTTTTGAAGGGAGTCACTATTATCTTCATTACCTCCACCATAGTTTGGCCTCAGGTCAAATAACGGGGAGAGAACACATCTGTGCCCATCGACATAAAATTGAATTAAAGATTTACTGAGCATGGCCCTTAGAAGAAATGGAGTAGCCATCACGGCGAACAAAAGAGTCTGAAATGCAGTACTTGGATGCAATCTCAAAAATGACAGAATGATCTCTGTTCGTTTCCAAGGCAAACCATTCAATATCGTGGTAATCCAAGCCTATGCCCAGACCAGTAACACTGAAGAAACTGAACAGTTCAATGAAGACCTACAAGACCTTCTAGAACTAACACCCCCAAAAGATGTCCTTTTCATTATATGGGACTGGAATGCAAAAGTAGGAAGTCAAGAAACACCTGGAGTAACAGGCAAATTTTTCCTTGGAGTACAGGACGAAGCAGGGCAAAGGCTAATAGAGTTCTGTCAAGAGAATGCACTAGTCACAGCAAACACCCTCTTCCAACAACACAAGAGAAGACTCTACAACATGGACATCACCAGATGATTGACACCAAAATCAGATTGATTATAATCTTTGCAGCCAAAGATGGAGAAGCACTATACAGTCAGCAAAAACGAGACCAGGAGCTGACTGTGGCTCAGATCATGAACTCCTTATTGCCAAATTCACACTGGAATTAAAGAAAGGGAAGGAAACCACTAGACAATTTAGGTATGACCTAAATCAAATTCCTTATGATTATACAGTGGAAGTGAGAAATAGATTTACGGGACTAGATCTGATAGACAGAGTGCCTGATGAACTATGGACGGAGGTTCATGACATTGTACAGGAGGCAGGGATCAAGACCATCCCCAAGAAAAAGAAATGCAAAAAAGCAAAATGGCTGTCTTAGGAGGCCTTACAAATATCTGTGAAAAGAAGGAAAGAGAAAAACAAAGGAGAAAAGGAAAGATACACCCATTTGAATGCAGAGTCCTAAAGAATAGCAAGGAGAGATAAGAAAGCCTTCCTTAGCCATCAATACAAAGAAATAGAGGAAAGCAATAGAATGGGAAAGACTAGAGATCTCTTCAAGAAATTTAGAGATACCAAGGGAACTTTTCATGCAAAGATGGGCTCAATGAATGACAGAAATTGTATGCACCTAACAGAAGCACAAGATATTAAGAAGAGGTGGCAAGAATATACAGAAGAACTGTACAAAAAAGATCTTCATGACCCAGATAATCACAATGGTGTGATCACTCACCTAGAGCCAGACATCCTGGAATGCCAAGTCAAGTGGACCTTAGAAAGCATCACTACAAACAAAACTAGTGGAGCTGATAGAATTCCAGTTGAGCTATTTCAAATCCTAAAAGGTGATGCTGTGAAAGTGCTGCACTCAATATGCCAGTAAATTTGGAAAACTCAGCAATGGCCACAGGAGTGAAAAAGGTCAGTTTTCATTCCAATCCCAAAGAAAGGCAATCCCAAAGAATGCTCAAACTACCACACAATTGCACTCATCTCACATGCTAATAAAGTAATGCTCAAAATTCTCCAAGTCAGGCTTCAGCAATACGTGAACTGTGAACTTCCAGATGTTCAAGCTGGTTTTAGAAAAGGCAGAGGAACCAGAGAGCAAATTGTCAACATCCGTTGGATCGTTGAAAAAGCAAGAGAATTCCAGAAAAACATCTATTTCTGCTTTATTGACTATGCCAAAACCTTTGACTGTGTGGATCACAATAAACTGTGGAAAATTCTGAAAGAGATGGGAATACCAGACCACCTGACCTGCCTCCTGATAAATCTGTATGCAGGTCAAGAAGCAACAGTTAGAACTGGACATGAAACAACAGACTGGTTCCAAATAGGAAAAGGAGTACGCCAAGGCTGTCTATTGTCATCCTGCTTATTTAACTTATATGCAGAGTACATCATGAGAAACGCTGGGCTGGAGAAAGCACAAGCTGGAATCAAGATTGCTGGGAGAAATATCAATTACCTCAGATATGCAGATAACTCCACACTTACGGCAGAAAGTGAAGAGGAACTAAAGAGCCTCTTGATGAAAGTGAAAGAGGAGAGTGGAAAAGTTGGCTTGAAGCTCAACATTGAGAAAACTAAGATCATGGCATCCAGAGTCCCATCACTTAATGGGAAATAGATGGGGAAACAGTGGAAACAGTGTCAGACTTTATTTTTGGGGGGCTCCAAAATCACTGTAGATGGTGACTGTATTCATGAAACTTACAGACGCTTGCTTCTTGGAAGGAAAGTTCTGACCAACCTAGATAGCATATTAAAAAGCAGAGACATTACTTTGCCAGCAAAAGTCCTTCTAGTCAAAGCTATGGTTTTTTCCAGTAATCATGTATAGATGTGAGAGTTGAACTAAGAAAGCTGAGCACTGAAGCATTGATGCTTTCAAACTGTGGTGTTGGAGACGCCTCTTGAGAGTCCCTTGAACAGCAAGGAGATCCAACCAGTCCATCCTAAAGGAAATCAGTCCTGAATATTCATTGGAAAGACTGATGCTGAAGCTGGAACTCCAATACTTTGGCCACCTGATGTGAAGAACTGACTCATTTGAAAAGACTCTGATCCTGGGAAAGATTGAAGGTGGGAGGAGAAGGGGATGACAGAGGATGAGATGGTTGGATGGCATCACCAACTCAATGGACACGAGTTTGAGTATATCTGGGAGTTGGTGATGGACAGGAAGGCCTGGCGTGCTGCAGCCCATTGGATGGCAAAGAGTTAGACATGACTGAGTGGATAAACTGAACTGAATGATATAATTCAAAGCCGACATAAACAGATGGAGGGATATTCCATGTTCCAGGTAGGAAGAATCAATATTGTGAAAATGACTATACTACCAAATGCAATCTACAGATTCAATGCCATCCCTATCAAATTACCAATGACATTTTTCACAAAACTAGAACAAAAACTCGCACAGCTCATATGGAAACACAAAAGAGCCCGAATAACCAAAGCAGTCTCGAGAAAGAGAATGGAGCTGGGGGAATCAACCTTCCTGATTTCAGAGTATACTACAAAGCTACAGTCATCGAGACAAGTATGGTACTGGCACAGAAACAGAAACATAGACCAATGGAACAAGATAGAAAGCCCAGAAATAAACCCATGCACCTAGGTTACCTTATATTTGACAAAGGAGGCAAGAATATACAATGGGGCAAAGACAGCCTCTTCAATAAACAGTGCTGTGAAAACTGGACAGCTACTTGTGAAAGAATGAAATTAGAATGCTTCCTAACACCATACACAAAGATAAACTCAAAATGGATCGAAGACCTAAATGTAAGACCAGAAACTATAAACCCTTAGAGGAAAACATAGGCAGAACACTCGATGACATAAATCAAAGCAAAATCATCTATGATCACCTCCCAGAGTAATGGAAATAAGAGCAAAAGTAAACAAGGGGGACCTGATTAAACTTAAATGCTTTTGCATAGCAAAGCACCCATAAGCAAGGTGAAAAGACAACCCTTAGTATGGGAGAAAATAATAGCAAATGAAACAACTGACAAAGGGTTAATTTCCAAAATATACAAGCAGCTCATGCAGCTGAATACCAGAAAAAGAAAAAACCTAATCAAAAATTGGGAAAAAGACCTAAACAGACATTTCTCCAAAGAAGACATACAGATGGCTAACAAACACATGAAAAGATGCTCACCATCACTCATTATTAGAGAAATGCAAATCAAATCACAATGAGATGTCACCTCACACTGGTCAGAATGACTCTTATCAAAAAGTGTACAAATAATATATGCTGGAGAGGGTGTAGAGAAAAGGGAATGCTCTTGTACTATTGGTGGGAATATAAATTGATACAGCTGCTATGTAAGATGGTATGGAGATGCCTTAAAAAACTGGAATAGAACCACCATATGATCTAGCAATCCCACTCTTAGGCATATATATCCTGAGGAAATCAAAATTGAAAAAGACACATGTATCCCACTGTTCATTGCAGCACTATTTACAATAGCTAGAACATGGAAGCAACCTAGATGTCCATCAACAGACATCTGTTGGGTAAAGAAATTGTGGTACATATACACAATGGAATATTGAGCTCAGTTCAGTTCAGTCGCTCAGTCGTGTCCAACTCTTTGCGAGCCCATGCAGCATGCCAGGCTCCATCACCTGTCCATCACCAACTCCCGGAGTTTATTCAAACTCATGTCCATTGTGTTGGTGATGCCATCCAACCATCTCACCCTCTATTGTCCTCTTCTCCTCCTGCCTTCAATCTTTCCCAACATCAGGGTCTTTTCAAATGAGTCAGCTCTTCGCAACAGGTGGCCAAAATATTGGAGTTTCAGCTTCAATAACAGTCCTTTCAATGGAATATTACTCAGCCATAAAAAGGAATATATGTACATTGTTGTTGATCATTTGCTCAGTCATGTCCAACTGTTTGCCACCCCATGGACTGCACAGCGCAACAGGCTTTCCTGTCCTTCACTCTCTCCCTGAATTTGCTCAAACTCAACTCCATTGATTGATGATGCCATCTACCCATCTGATCCTCTTTTGTCCTCTTCTCCTACTGCCCTCAATCTTTCCTAGCATCAACGTCTACATATATAATATATTTTACTCAGTTGCTCAGTTGTGTCTGACTATGTGACCCCATGAACTGTAGCCCACCAGGCTCCTCTGTCTATAGAATTTTCCAGGCAAGAATACTGGAGCAGGTTGCTATTTTCTTCTCCAGGGGATCTTTCTGACCCAGGAATCGAACCTGTATCTCTTGCACCTCCCCTCACTGGCAGGCAGATTCTTTACTACTGTGTCACCTGGGAAACTCATGTATATGTGTACCCAGGAATCGAACCTGGGTCTCCTGCACTGCAGGCAGATTCTTTACCAATTGAGCTATGAGGGAAACCCATACATACATACATACATACATATATAAAATAACTATTTTATGTATGTATAATATATGTATACACACACGTGTATTTTTTCTTGTTTGTAATCCCTTTTGGGAAAGTACACAGTTACTTAAAATCTCTCCTGGTTCCTTGCTTTTCCACTTTACATTGTGATCTGTCAGTGATGATGTGACCTATTGCAGACTGCTCTCAGAAGTTTGATCATCAGGATTAGTCAAGCATTGCTAATGAACCAAGAATGATGCGTCCTGTGGTATTGGATATCAGCTGTGATGAGAAATAGCTCTACACTCAGAAGAAGAAACACTTCAATCCAGCATAAATGGAAGAACCCTAACCTTGCCTGATTCCACATAAGCAGAGGCTGCTTTCTCACTCTGACGAGGAGGCACATTTTGAAATGGAATTAAGAAGTGGACTCGCACACCTGAGTCAGGCTCCCCTAATGCCTCAGGGATTTAACTGTGATGGAGCTTATACTGCATGCAAGCTGGAGTTCATTTGTTATAAACAGTTTATGTCAGAAAGGATGAAACACATATTTAGAACTGGACTCAGTGGCGCTAAACAACTTCTCCTTGCTTCTAAAAAATAAAGATGGAGATTAGCTGTTTATATATGACACAACTGAATCAGAAGAGGTACTTCATATTTCTAACAATCTGTTTCTGTAATATTATGCCCAGAGTCCAAGCTTCCCATCTAAGCATAATATTATCCATGATCATGAAGATTCTGATGACATGATTATTTGAATAAACAAATAATTGGATAACATAGAACTTCCCAAAAATTTCCTGAGTAAAATAAAGTTTATTTATTTTGTTTATAAAATAAAATAAAGTGTATTTTACTTTAATAAGTAAAGTAAAGTTTATATCGCATAAAACGCCTAAGAAATTCAGTGTGGTATTCATTAACATGGGTTTCCAGGTGGCACTAGTCGTAAAGAACCCACCTGCCAATATAGGAGACCTTGGAAATATGGGTTCAATCCCTGAATCGGGAAGATACCCTGAAGGAGGGCACAGCAATCCACTCCAGTATTTTTGCCTGGAGAATCCCCATGAACAGAGGAGCCTGGTGGGCTGCAGTCCGTGGGGTCACAAAGAGTCAGGCATGACTGAAGCATCTTAGCATGCATGCACACATACATGAGCATGGTACGGTTTGAAAATGTCTTATTAAAAAAATTGGTTAGAGACTTCCCTGGTGGTCCAATTGTTAAGAATCTGCCTTGCAGTGCAGGGGACATGGGTTCAATCCCTGGTCAGGGAACTAACATCCCACATGCTGCAGAGCAACTAAGCCTGCGTGCTGCAACTACTGAGCCCTTGCACTGCAACTAGAGAATCCTTGCACCTCAACAAGAGATCCCACATGCCACAACTAAGACTCAGCCAAATAATTTAATAAATATTAAAAAATAAATTGGTTAAATTTACATAATCCATATTTTTACTGTATTTTATTGAACATGGAGCTCTGTTATTTCCATAAAATGTCAATTTAAAGTTCATATTACTTGTGTTTCACAGAATACAATTTTGGAAATGCTGAATCTTCTTCTTCTTCTTCTTCTTTTTTTTTTTTTTCATTTCCTGAGAAAAACCCCAGCCCCTCTGAGAGACGGCCAAGTTGTAAAACAATAACTGAGAATGGGTACATGTGTCTAGCCTGTTTACTCAAGCAGGTGTAGCTCTGAGATCCACAATCTTAAGTCCTTCTAGAAGAAAATGCCAGAAAACCAGGATGACAGGGACACAGGGTTTCATGCAAAAAGAGCTAGTAGGGTGCATGGTGACATTGAGAGGCAAAATCATCCTAAGAGACACCACCAGAGGCAGCCGTGTGGTCCAGTGGCTCAGGGCAGTTAGAGGGACATCTCCGACACCTTCTGGCTGGGTGACCTCTGCCAATTAACTCCTTGAGCCTCATTTTCCTTATCTAAAAAAAAAAAATGAGATATCCCTAATACTCAATTCAAAGTATTGTTGTGAGAATTAAATGATGAGAATGATGTCTGACACATAATAAACTCTCAGTAAACATGATTATCAGAGTAAAACAGGAAATGGCGTGGTCACAGTCAGTGTTCCACCTCAGGTAGATATGGACGTCTATAGCAACTGTCTCAGGCTTACTGACAGTGACAGCTAGAAAGGAATTTAAGCTCATCGAGCTCATCCCTGTGATTTACCTCTACACAAACTGGAGCCTGGCTGTGACTGAGCTAGAGACAATTTGGTCTCATGTATTCAGTCTCTGGCTCATGAATCTGTAGGAACTGAGAGACATAAAAAAATTGTTCATAAAATTAGCATGATATTTTTTAACATATATTGACTTTCTCCTTAATTTTCCAAACATCTTGAATATTCCTAAATATACCTTTGAAGTCAAACATTTCAGTGTTATTCCTGTGTTACTCTTTGCAACTCCATGGACCACAGCCCTCCAGGCTTCTCTGTCCGTGGAATTCTCCAGGGGATCTTCCTGACCCAGGGACTGAATCTGGGTTCTCTGCTTTGCAGGCAGATTCTTTACTGTCCAAGCCACCAGGGAAGCCCAGTGCTTTTAGCGTGCTGCCCTGTAACTTGAACTGGTGTCAATTTCAGTAAACTGTGCTTCATTTTTGTAAGGAGGACTCTACTCTCATTACCAAAGAGTTTTGATTAGCAATGGATGCTAAGGAATTTGACCTACTGGATGGGATCATTTGGATGTATCATCTGTCCTCCATAACTCTTATCTCTTCTCTAATTTTTATTCTTTAGCTTTCTCCATCAAGTTCTAGGATTCTGTCCTGTTTGTCTTTTGTCCCAGTGATGCAGTTTTCTGCAGTATCAAGTCTATAGCCTCAATTTAAAGTCAGCTCTCAAAATTTTTCTTTTTCTTGTGTACATTTCTGACAACAGCTTATTTTTGACTATTTGTCTTGGCTTTGTAAATACATGAATCCTTTTAACTCACATTCTGAGGATAAAATTAAAAGTCTTCAAAGTGTCTCCCTTTTTTCCCTGTAACTTTTTGGTTAAATTTTTATAGTCATTCCTAATCTTATTCCTTTGTTACAGAGAACATGGCTTTCACATTTCTAGTTCTTGGAATATACTGAGATGTTCCAGTGTTCTCTTATACAATTGGTTTATGACCATGTTCTAGGAAAATTGCAAAATAATTTTTTTAACTCTGCATGTAAAAGTCTGTTTAACCATTGAATTGTTACTCTTGCTCACCTTAATTTTAAAAACTCTATGTTTACTTCATTTTTAAATTTTTGAAAGATTGAGATTTATGTTAAAAATATAATTATTGTGATTTGTCCATTTCTCACATTTCTCATTTTTTTCTTATAAATTGTTTTCAAGCTGCTGAATAATCACCATGTCTTTGATCTTTCTAACTACTCTTGTTTCACATAATACATTTATTCAACATTTACTCCATCCAATACTAATATTGAAACTACTTTCTCATCTTCACATTTTCTCATTCTTTCAGTTCAAACTTTGAGTGTCACATGTGTCCTTTTTAAGCAATTATAGTGGAACTTTCTGATGAAGTGAGTTCGTGTAGAACTGAGAACATTCTTGTTACAAACCCTGGATCACTTTCGCCTTTAATCTCACAAACCCTCATAGACACCCACTCATCACTTTATCTGATTTTCTTTTGCAGACTAGACCTGCTGTGTATCATTTCTTAGTAAGTTACACAGTAGCATAATTAATTAGTGAGGAAGTTTTTCCTTTCTATTAATTCTTGAGGTAATAGACTTCTAAGGTTGGTCTATATAAAAGTAGCTTGTAAGATTTTATTATGAATATAATTAATTAATATGTCGTCTTTCTTGTTAAATGTGCCAGAGACTGTTGGATACACAGGGAAAAGTACAAAGCACCTCTTTGAAAATTTCTCCCATGTGACCTTGGGCAGGTCCTGTGAACCATCTGAGACTCTGTTACCTCATCTAGAAAATGAAGCCATTGGTCTGTCTTGACTGTAAAGTGTTCCTTTCCGCTGGGAGGTTTTATGACTCTGCAGTGCTAAAAATAAGACAGATCCAAGTACTCAACTAGGACACAAGTATTTAGGAGCAGATGCACAAACTCTCGGAAACATAGTTTAGACTTTAGTGTGGCTTATGAACAAAGGAGATGGTAGATGGTTTGAATGATAGCATGTTCTATGGCATGATGGCATTCTATAGAACTGTTTTTTCCCCTGTGCTGTTACTTTTTTAAGAATACATACAGAAGTCCAGTTTGATGAGTTTAGTAACTAAATGCATTTCTCTCACATAAAATGTGTATTTCTAAGCTCCAGTCAGTGTCGAATGCATTTAACCATGTAATCATTAAATATTAAGTAATCACTGACTCTTAAGTAAAACTGTGTGCTGAGCACTGTGTGATACAAAAATGAATGAGCCGTAAACCCCTGGAGATCCCTGCTTGATGATTGTCACTGTGGTTTGGTGACTCTGAGAGCAAAGAAAAGGACTTTGATTTTGACCCTTAAATAATATATGGTGATAAGAAATAGGGGCTTCATTAAATACTAGTTCTATGGGGTACATTGGAGAAGGCAATGGCAACCCACTCCAGTGTTCTTGCCTGGAGAATCCCAGGCACGGTGGAGCCTAGTGGGCTGCCGTCTATGGGTCGCACAGAGTTGGACACGACTGAAGCGACTTAGCAGCAGCAGCAGCAGCTATGGGGTGTTATAGATGTTATATAAAAACTGAGTATGTATATCTGCATGTATGTACATATTTTAAATATGATAATGTTCCTATTAATCTCCAAGAGAAAGATACATAGCATTCAACATATCTGCCAAATATACCATGTTTGTGTTTGTTCCTTTGGCAGAATGTCTTCTTGGACACGTTAGAGTGGAAAATCTTTGGGATGTGTTTAGTTGGAGCACAACTATAAATGGAGATGGACTGAGCACCCTGCATGCCATTCAGGTCAAATGGTGAAGAGCCTTATTTAAGCAGACAAACAAACAAGATCTAGAAACAACCGTTTAAGGTAGGTAGAAATGACTTTTGAGTGATTTATTCTCTCAGTGGTACTGTAGCTCCCCAAGGCTCTGAACTAAGTGCTTAAAAAGAACATAGAACCAGACTTATAGGACTCCTACACATAGTTTATCTACACATATAGAGTGTGCCATTAATAATTTTGTGGGAAAGCAAGTTCAGATCACATTATCTTGCTCTGTGTGCAAAGCAGTCTAGAAATAATCTCAGAAAATATTGACTGTATCTCGTTTCACATCAGTCTTGAAAATGCTCTCAATAAAGTCATGGAAAGAACCTGAATTTAGAAGACAGAAGCTATTTGAAAAGTCTTTCGATTCTGAGATAAAGCTCTCCTGGCTTTGGCTTTTTCATGTTCACACCCATGATGCCAATTCCTGGAGGTGCTTTTGGCCCTCATAATGCATTCAGCCCAACATTGCAGCTGCAAAGAAATTGAGGGGCCAGGAGGGGGAGCAGGCATTTATATCTTGCAACCAGAACCACCCCAAAATCAATAGTAAACTGATTCATGCTGATGACATATGGAGAAGTCAACAAGGTTAGACAGAGAGCTTTGCCAATGGGTGCTCAAGGATGAAGAGTGATGACCTCCAGAGTGAAGTATAGAACAATAAGGGAGAGCAAGTCCCATGTGCAGTTTATTTAAATGGGGAAACTGTAGTGAGAGATAAATAATTTCTCAAATAGAAATGGCAGTGGTGGGTACATAGGTTCTAGCCAGACAGTGATGCTTCAGCAGGTCACTATTATGAGAGAAGAATGAAGCGAGACAAGTTTGTGTGTCAGTTATCCATGGGAGTCACAAAAATAGGCTATAGTTTTCAATTAAATAGCTATCCTATGGTAAAATACTCGCTGATGCTTTTGTTCCTGTGCTTTTTCCCCCCTTTTTTACCTCCCTGGGGAAGCACAGGTTAGATTTAGGTAACATCACTGTTGAATGTCAGCTATTTTAAGCTTTCTCCATATTTTTTTAGTCCTACAAAGCGTACGGTATGAGAGATAGACACAGGATGGTGCCTGCTTCATTTTGCACAAAGCCTTTTAAATTCTCCAAATCCTGGTCTCTAAATACTCTGCTGTGGAAAATACCAGGAGAAAAAAAATAAAAAGCACAGGGACAAATAAAGGATAAGATGAATGATGACAATTTTTAAATTTTGGTGTTTTTCCCCCTTTAGAGGTTACATACTCTGCGGTCATTGTCCATTGCAAATACATTTTGGCCTTTAAATAAGTCAGTCAGAATGCCATCTGGGTATGCCCCTTCCTCACAATTAAGCTGTAAATATGTTGATTTATGAATAAAGTTACACATTTTATATTGCATTATATAAATGCGGTTATAGTCATAGTATTATGCAGACCTTTCTTTGAAAAGGACTTTAAAAAATTCCTCTTCAAAAGTTATCAAATGATTATGAAACTGTTTTGTCACTCCACAAACCTATTAAATACTGAAACTCTTAACCTTCCTGGTACACACACGCACACAGAGCTCAATCCATTGAGTTTGTTTACTGTTCTCCCTCTTTCCGTCTCAGGAAACAGAAGGGAAAAACATACAAAAAGATTCCACTGAGACAAGAGCTACATCCTTTCTATAATGTCAAATTTTGCATGATCTTTTAAAATTGTGGTTTGTTACCGAGTTCAAGTTTGTACTGCTCCTCAGCATGACAAGACAATAAGTCAAGAAAGGAGGTGTTGGGGCAAAGAATTGCAGCCTTGTTTAGAAAGCTCCAAGACCCAGATGATGGACTTGTGTCCCAAAGAACCATCTTACCTCTGTTTAGAATTCAGGTTTCTTTTATCCTAAAAGGGGAGGGAGTTGCTGGTTGTTGCAAACTTCTGGGTGCTGGAATTCTTTGTTCTTGCAGCTGTCCCTGTAGGTGTGGTCACCATGTTCCTATTGATAAGACAATTGTCATTTTCTAGTCTGCGGCTTTTTATCTCTCTGTGAATGGAAGTGTTTTACCTCTAAAGGTCAAACCCTGAGGGAAGAGCCTTGAAAGTGTGCTATCATGCATATTTCAGGCTACAGGCAAGGTTCTTTTGCAGAGGCGCACAGCCAGCATGGCAATAAAGCACAAGCAATAGAACACAAGGGTTAGAGCTAGCAGACAATGTCCTGTATGAAGTCAGATTTGTTCTTCTCTGTTATCGTTTCACTATCAGGTGTTAATGTATCTTGAGTTAGTGAATGATATTCAGTTCAGTTCAGTCACTCAGTCGTGTCCAACTCTTTGTTACCCATAGACTGCAGCACACCAGACCTCCCTGTCCATCACCAACTCCCTGGAGCTTGCTCAAACTCATGTCCATCACATTGGTGATGCCATCCGACCATCTCATCCTCTGTCATCCTTTTCTCCTCCTGTCTTCAATCTTTCCCAGCATCAGGATCTTTTCCAATGAGTCACTTCTTCTCACCAGGTGATCAGAGTATTGGAACTTCAGCTTCAGCATCAGTCCTTGCAATGAATACTCAGGACTGATTTCCTTTAGGATTGACTGGTTTGATCTCCTTGCAGTCCAAGGGAAATCTGACATTAGTGAATGATATTAGAGGAAACAAATAAGGATAAGGTATTCAGTGTCCCCACCACTGCCCTCTGCCACCCTCAACACTTTCCTCCACTGGCCACCATCAGTGTTGCTCCATAGGGAATAGAGTCACACTGAATAATTATTTATTTATTTGGCTGTACTAGGTCTTTATCACAGCATGTGAACTTTCTCTAGTTGTGGCAAGCAGGGGGCTACTCTCTAGTTGTGGTATGAGGACTTCTCATTTGCAGTGGTTTCTTTTGTTGCAGAGCATGGACTCTAGGTTTCAGTAGTTGTGGTGTGAGGGCTTAGTTACTCCGCAGCATATGAAATCATCCCAGAGCAGGGATCAAACCCATGTCCCCTGCACTGGCAAGGTGGATTCCTAACTATTGGACAACAAGGAAAGTCCAACCCATTGTTCTTAACTGCAAAGTAATGTAGCACTAAGTTTCAAAAACTTGAAAAATATGGTAGATTAAAAAGGAGCATGTATCTTTGCCAATTCTGTCTCTTACTGGGTTTGTGGTTTACTCAGTCTAGGTTTCCTCATCTACAAATGAGAGATAACCTTTTCTTCTGCAAAGAGTTTTCTGAAAACGAAGGAATCAAGGGCTTACCAGATGGCTCAGTGGTACAGAATCCACCTGCACTGCAGGAGACACAGGAGATAGTGAGTTCAGTCCCTGGGTCAGGAAGATCCCTGGAGGAGGAAATAGCACCCCACTCCAACATTCTTGCCTGAAAAATCCCATAGACAGTGGATCTGGGGTGGCAACAGTGCAAAGGGCCACAGAGAGTTGGACACAACTGAGTTATTGAGCACACACTAAAGACTCAAAGCTCTTAAATGTACTTCTCTAGGATTTGGGACCAAGTAACTGGTTAGTAGCTGTCGTTTGACTTAATGACTAGATAAAAATTTAGTGTCCCTGCCCAACCTGGTTAGTTTTAAAACATCTTTGTTTCATTTGATAAGAGGCAAAATCATGTCACAGGAAAATTGGTAAATAGTAAAGAATAGAAAAATAGTTCCCTGTTATGTATTCCATAACACATAAAAGTTTTTTCCAATCTTCCTTCATTATCACGTCTCATTTTCTCGGTAATCATCCTGTACATGCAACTGGCTCATTCCTTTTTCATACTATTTTCCATATTGCTTCATAACCATGAAATTTAAATACCTTCAGAACACTTCACATCAGAAAAATTATATTTACTATTTAAAATTTATTTTGTTTTTGAAACTTCACTAATTTATTTCAGACAAATGTCCTGTCATGCTGCAGTCCATGGGGTCCCAAAGACCAGGGCATTGGATTAGCAACTGAACAGCAACAGCAACTTGTAACAGTTACCTTCATGTATCTACTAAAATGAGTATATTGATTTATACTGTGCATGGATTATTATATCACATCCTTGCTACAGAACTTTTCTTCTTTTATAATCTTTTCAGAGGAAGCAATCATTAAGTTACCTAGAGTCTATGTTTGAAATATCTCTCAGCTAAAATAAATGCAGCATACCAAGAAGATAGCACAAACCCTGGATACGCTAAGCTATGCATTATATGTGGAAATGATGGATTTTACTTGGAAGTAAATTACTTACCTTCATGGTTATCTGAAAACATTAACCAAGCAAAAATAGTTGCTAAGAATGCAGTACATTTCCAGCAAATTTTTGTCCTTGATAAAAGATTTTGAGAAGTCTGTGGATCAAAGAAAAATTTTATTCTCCTCCCATTGTTGTCTCCTCCCATTCCTTCCTAACCATGGAAGAAATTCTTCCCTCTAAGATTCATGGGCCTTGCAGCAAGTTATGGATTAGCATTGCCTAAAATTGTAGACCAAATCTAGGACTTTTATACCCATGTGAACTGGCCTTGGGAGAGGGAATGGACTTGCTTCAGAGGATCTAGTGCTGAATTTGATGCTATTTCAGTTTTGTTCCTGCTGTAAAGGGATGTGGTCTCTGATGGTCTTCTCGTTCGGTCTTGTGTGTGGAAAGGTGTGTGTACATGCTGAGACTAGTCCTACTTTTCCACTCTCCTCTAAATCCTGCCTGAGAAAAATTGACTGGGCTGTAGGAAGAGAATGTGAGTATGGAACTCTCTCTGGTATCATGGAGAAATGAACTAGAGAGGTTTGGAGTGGGCTGCTTGAAAACAAATCTCAAACCAGTTTCTCCCCCAGTGGCAGACTGTTCAGACCACGTGGTGGTGTTTAATTTCCTCTTCCACAGATGAAAAAAAAAAAAAAAGAAATATATACATATATATGTATATATATGTATGTATTTCTCTTTGGAGGGGCTCATAGCTCCTGAAAATTGAGGAAATGTGCTATTTACCTCAACATTGCATTCTCTTCTTTAAACTTGTCCAAAAAAAAAGAACCTAATAAAACACTATCATTCAGAGAATTGAGCCCAAACCAATACATTGTAAACATTCCACATTTCTTTTATCCTTTTTAACATAATATCTGTGTATGTGCCTAAAAATAATATGAATTATTCCATGCTTTTTCTTTTCATTATGTTAAAAATGTTTAAATTGACGGGTACAGAAGGATCTTTTCTAAAAGTCATAGAGTTTGTGCTGTACTTCTAGAATATACAGTCAGATCCAGGGGGCATCAATTTTTATTTTGATGCCTAGAGTTTCCAAAACATTGTCAAAGAAAACTAACATGGGCATGCCAGTGGTGTGCATAGAACTGAGCTAAGATAATTACTTACATTATTTCTTTGAATCCCTATAGCAAATTGAAGAGGCTGTGATTTTCAACCTTATTTTGTTTATGAGAAAGTAGTCCCAGAGATATTTGCCGGAAACCTCAAGGCTAGTAAATGGCCAAACAGGGTTACATGCAGGTTTTTCTGATTCTATTGCCCTTAGTCTTTCCAAACTTTACCTTTTCCTTAGAGAGACTAGTGATTCTTTTAAGATCACATGTCAGAAAACGCATATGCTGGTGTGCTCCGTGGAAATAAAACTGGCAAAGACTGGGGTGGTTAAGTTGGTAGCTATCAAGGCTGAGCAGAAGCCACCTTGATAGATCCTCTGTGGGGATGTGGACAAAAGCAATTGCCTCAATTGTCAACAAAGTAATGCTTTCACTACCTGATGGGGGACCTATGATTTATGCAAAGAATACTCTAAGAAAACTACCTCATCGATGTGTCATGTTTATTCTCCTGGAAAAATGGATCTACTTAGATACAAGGTTTGTCATTAGTCCAAATTTGGACCTAGCTGTGCTTTCATTTCTCTAAAACATCTACAAAGTGAGAACTCATTCACTCTTAATGATTCTCCTATAAATTTGTTTATGGGTGATTTCAGCTGTGGAGTGTCAACTGGGACATGGAGATTTAACGAACATGGGTATGCCAAATCCTCCATTACAGCAGGCAAATGAGGCATTTTGTCCAAGACAGTTTACTAAGTGTGCTCTGGTATAATGAGATCTGCAGTGTAGCAAAGTGAGCACGTGTCTCCCGTTTGATTTAGGAAAGAACTGTAGCAGAGTTGGTGGCTGACCAGAGCAGTCTGTACAGTGGTGCTGTCGGGGCTATAATATGACAAGCTTTCAGAACAGCCTGGCTCCAGACTCACGTCTGTCATTGCTAAGTTAAGGGCTTTTGCCGTTATACTTGGTCATCTCAGATAGTTCAGTGCCTATGCAGGAGGCACGGGAGACATGGGTTTAGTCCCTGGGTCAGGAAGATCCCCTGGAGAAGGAAATGGCAACCCACTACAGTATTCTTGCCTGGGAAACCCCATGGACAGAGGAGCCTGGTGAGCAACAGTCTAGAGGGTTGCAAAAATAGGGTAGCAAAAAGTCAGACATGACTGAGCACACACCATGGGGTGCGGTCCTTATACTTACGGGGTGTTGGGGAAATTTAAAGAGATATGCATCTTTCAAAAAATTATGGAAGTATAATTGATTTACACTGTTGTGTTAGTTTTTGCTCTACAGCAAAGTGATTCAATTATGTATGTATTTTTTCATATTCTTTTCCGTTACGGTTTATTACAGGGTGTTGAATATAGTGTCCTATGTTATACAGCAGTGTCCTATGTTGTTTCTCTTATATACAGTAATTTGTGTCTGCTAACCCCAAACTCTTAATTTATCCCTCCCCTACTCCCTTTCCTCTTTGGTGATGATAAGTTTGTTTTCTATGTCTGTGAGCATGCTTCTGTTTTGTAAATAAGTTCTTCCATCTCATTTTTTAGATTCCACATATGAGTGAGATCAATAGTAATTCTCTCTTTCTTTCTGATATGCTTCTCTTAGTATGATCATCTCAAGGTCCATCCATGTTGGCACAGATGGCATTGTTCCATTCTTTTACATGACTGAGTAATATTCCATTGTATGCATATGTGTGTGTGTGTGTGTGTGTGTATCTATACATGCCATATTTTCTTATTCTCTTCTTCTTCCTCCATTCCTTCATGCTCTGTCTCTCTCCCAGTATCATTCTCTCTCTCTTTTTAAAAATAAATACGCATTTATGGTAGGGGTCGGTGCTGGAAGGAAGAGATCTAGTTCAGGTGATGATACTCTTTTTCTGTAAAAGGTCAGGCGGCAGATATTTTAGGCATGTGGACCATATGGTCTCTTTCGCAAGCATTCAACTCTGTTATAGCAGAAAAGCAGTCATAGACAATACTTGAATGAAAGAGCAGGACTATCTTCCAGTAAAACTTCATTTTTGGATTCAGAAATTTGAATTTCATGTAACTTTCACACATTCAAGAAATATTCTACTTTTGATTTTTTTTAAACAACTTAAAAATATAAAGCTTTCTTAGCCCACAAGACTTACAAACACAGACATTAGGGTAAGTTTCTGTCAAAGGTCAATGCAGCTCTGGTGTCTGCCTGACTCCATATACTGATAAATCTGGTATACAAAGTTTCCGTCAAAGACATTACCTCTGCCTCAAAGATCTCTTTCCCAATTCTATTCCATGCCTAAAATTCTCAGAATTATCTTTATCTGCTGACTAGTCAGACTCTTTCAATCCTTTAAGGCTACTCAAATGACTTCATTCATGACATCTCTCCTTACCCACTGTCTTAGTGTGCTAGGGTTTTCATAATAAAATACCCACTGACTGAAAGGCTTAAAGAACAGAAACCTATTTATCACAGTTCTGGAAGCTACACGTCCAAGATTAAGATTTCAGATGAGTTGGTTTCTCCTGAGGCCATTTTCCTTGGCTTATACATGGTCCCTGCTTACAGCAACATTATATTTTCTTGGTGTCTCATCCTCTTCTTATAAGGACACTAATTCTGTCGCTTTAGAGCCCCATCTTTTGACCTCATTTAACTTTAATTACCTCCTTAAAAGCCCTATCTCCAAATACTGTCACATTGGAGGTTAAAACTTCAACAGGTAAGTTTTGAATGGATACAGTTCTGTCCATAACACTCTAGGTCAGATGTGTAAAACCTAAGGGGAAAAAAACTCAATAATCAAGATAAATACCATTTTAATACAATATTTTAAAAAGTAAAATCAGTGCAAAAAGTCAATGATTTTTTAAAAACTCAAGGCTTTAAATCACACAGGTTCTGTGTTACTGATTCTTCGCTTTCCCTGAGGCTTCCGTCTGGCTCAGCATGACTTATTGGCTTTGCTCCTTCAGGCTGTCCTTCTTTTCGGTCCTTTTTTCATTCATAATATGTGGCTTCCTTTTCCTTTATTGATTGTGAATTTTTTAAAACAGATATTCTATTTCATGGCTGCATTCATCTCCCCAGTCTCTAGTGTACCACCTGACCCAGAGAAGATGCCCGGTAACTATTTGTTGACTCACATGCACCCACTACATTCTCTAATGAGGCACCATGGCGTTCATGAGGCATTTCAGTTTTGGGAGCATTTTTTCTTTAATCAGAAATGTATAAACAAAGAGGCTACAATGACCTTTATTCTGGTCTTTATGATGAGGACGGTTTGAGACTTTTGAAGGAAATGGAAGATGGATGGGAGGAAGAGCTTTTATCTTTCTGTGCAGCAAGTGGGGCGTGGGGCTTATCATATGGGACACCTCCTTAAACCTCCCACCTTTGGTTTAAATTTATAGGTGAGAAAACAAATGAGCAGAGAAGTTAAGTACCTTATAGCCCAAAGCCAGTGAGTGAATTAAAGAGTATTTGAATTGCCCTGAATCCCATAAGAGCTACTTCCAGAAAATTATATTTAGGTATACATTAAGGAATAGACATTCTTCTTCTCTTAAGGGATTTACATTTACATAAAGGAACAGCGAAAAGCAGGGCAAATCATTAATGGCTCTGGGGTTCTGGAACAAAATGTTCTCTGAAATCAGCCATTCTGCTCTTTCAGATTTCTCCTGTCAGATAATTAGCAGCTTGAGAATTAGTCGTGCTCTGTTGAACCATGTATTTACCATGATGTCATGGGTTACCAATGAGTCCATTGCAGCCACACAGTGGGCTGGAAGAAGCAAGGGGTCTGTCCGTTTCCCAGATTAACCTAGTGTGTCCATCCTTTGGATGTACTCAGCCATAGAACCCCAGTAAGTATATCCCAACTGTACTTTTATAGTTCCTTAATGAATGTATGACTTCTTCCAAAACAATGGCTGTGTTATTGTGATTCCCTCCTTGGCTTCCATTCATTAGAGTTCTTGTTCTTGTTCCTTTGCAACCCTGAACTTACCTCTTGATAACATTCTCTTACCTCCAGCCTCCCCAGCATCTTATCACCACTGCTACTCAGGGACCTAAATTTCACTGATCCTTATTTCCTATCCTACAGCAGGCATCTTCCCTGTTTTGACAGAAAGTGTTAACATGTGTTAGTGTGTGTTAACATGCCCATCACATGCTTCTAAGACTGTATTCTTAGAACTCCTGCTATTCTTTCCCACATGAGTGGGCTGATGAGACAGAGGGAGATCCAGGAGCTCGGGGAGCACCTCTTGTCATGATTTGTTTTTTCTTCTGGCTCTGCTGGGTCTTTGATGCAGTGCACAGGACTCTCTATTTGTGGCAGGTGGACCTAGTTCCCCCATAGCATTTGGGATCGTAGTTCTCTGACCAGGGATTGAACCTATGTCCCTTACATTGCTAAGTGGGCTCTTAACCACTGGACCAGCAGGGAATTCCCTCCTGTTGTGACTTTAAGGATCATATGTTTGCTCAGCGATCATCAACCCTCGCTGGAGTTGTATATTTCAACACTCGACATGGTTCCCAGTAATTCAGAACCCAGTGAGAATGGCAGGCTGCCCTCCATGACCTCTCATAGCAGTGACAAAACCTTAAAAATGGGGAAAACCCCTGATGTGTGTAAACATTGAGAAAGGGGCAACTGAGTGAAGGAGTGTCCTCTTTGGGACCCCTGTTTCCTGTTGGCCTGTAGGAATAGAGGAAGCTGGAATGTGGAGGCAAAGAACACTCTCAGAGCCAGGACACTCATTGTTTATACAGCTCAACATTTAGCAAGTTACTCTGTGTTTCTTCATCAGTATGTGGGCGATAATAATCCTCATTTTAGGATTGTGAAGGATATTAAAGGAGATGCTGATGAAGCTTAAGCTGCAGGGCCTCTCACTTGCATAGGGCTTGCAACTCATTTCATAGTTAAAATGTGTGTGTGTGTTGAAATGTATAAGTTTGAGGCCCAATAAAATCTAGATTCATGCTTAATATTTCTCATCATAGAACACATTTACTGTCAGATCATAGGAGAATATAAGATCTTAGAAAGAAATAATGGCATACTTATTTTTTTAATAAACCCTAAAATAAAAAACACATGAGTATAAAGGAAGAAAGATGTTTACTTAGAAATCTAGTATCATAACAGAAGTTATATATATTTATTCCAATCCCATCCCAATCTGTATGTGTGTATATATATGTATATGTATATAATATATATAGCATCCTGTATACAGTTGTTGACATATCCTGTTTACATTTCATCATTCCCTCCTGTGATCTTCCCTGGTGACATAGCTAAAGCCGATCTGAACACACAAGAGATTAGCTCTGTGTAAGAGGAGAAGCACTTCTTTTAAAAATGAATTAGTAATCCGTCTAGCATTTACTAAGCACTTACTGTGTGGCAGGGGTCGCTCCAAGCCCTTGAACAATGATAACTCAGTTAATCCTGTGAGGGACGTTGGGAGTCTATCACTGTCTTGATTATAATGAGGCCACAATAAAGATATAGAGCGGTTAAGCCAGTCCTCTCTTCCCACGCAGCTACTGAGGAGGGGAGTTGGGTCTTAAAGCCAACATGTCCTACTGGAGAGGCTGAGTCCTCAGTCCCCATGATGAAGAGGACTCATAGGTTTGTGGGTGGGAAGAGGTAACTCTTCTATGTTACGAATTTTACTTATTAAAGAAATAACTTGGCCTTTAATTAAAAGAATGATGCCAAATCAATAATTGAGAGTACACTGGGGCAAGGAGAAGATATCAAGTAGTTACAATGGACAAGGGAAAAGTGAATTTACTAGAGACATATGAGTAGGACTTTAGGGGAGTCCTAGCTTTGTTCTTTTATTGTCAGCCTAGTCTCATAACAAGGGTTCTTACCCAACAGCATTGATTTCTCATCCTATTGTGTATATTATTGCTTTCTAAAAAAATGCTTAGTCTATATTTGTTTTTTATATTTGCAATATATTTGAGATTCCCAATATCTTTATTATTTTATTTCTCTATCTACCTACTTATTTCATTCAAAGTACATTTCCATTTTCCTTATAAAATTTATTCTCATACTACAGAAGATAACATTGAGACATTATTCTAGTATTCAGGACAGAATTCTCAATTCCATGTTCCAGTCTTTTCTCTGCATAACCCACATTATACACACATATATATTTTTTCTATTTCAAATGACAGCACATCTTTCCCACATATTTTCCGTCATACAAATAGGTGTGCCAGCCATAGCTCATCTACTTTTGATGTGGATTCTGGCTAGTTATTCCTTCACCTGATCTGTAGCTTGGGAGTATCACTGGGTATCACTTCTAGTCCAATTAACTGTGTTTAGCAGAATTTTTCTGCTAAGGCCCTGGGCACTTGAAGAATTGTTTCCTATTTTGATATTGACTAAACTCTAGAGTATGGGGTGCATTTCTAAAGAAATGAGCAATCATTATGTGTTGTCTCTAGTGATCTTACAAATTCCACATGCTCATGAAATATTTTGTTTCTGGGGATTTCGCCTCCAAAGATTTACAGCATTGCTCCCACTTCCCTGAAAGTCTCCTCTCACTGGTTATTTTGAAGAAGTTGTTGTCTCTGAACACATGTAGATAGAAGGGATAAAGGGGGATGAACATCTACTCAGCCTCAAAAATATTATCTATTATAATTAATATATATTCATAATCTTTGGTACAGCCTGAGCCAGGGAGCATTACAGGACAAATCGGAAAAGAAAGTGATTTGTTAGCAAGTGTTCTGGTGCAAATACCAGACACCCCTTCAGGACAGAAGCACGTACTCTCCCAGCAGCTGGAGGCACTGACTGCTCAGTTATCCATCACTGGAGGGAGCTGGACCGTCAAAGTTTAAGTGTACTTCCAGGGGCAACCACAGCACAGTGACTGACCAGGGTGGGCGTGCAGAGGTCCTGCTCCCAGTCGTGGGCAGTGTGCAGAGCCATCCAAGCTCCAGGGTTGGTAACTAAACTTTTCCCCCAGTCTCAACCCATCTCTCTACTCCCTTATAGGTGTTACTTCTAAAAACCCTTTGGAATATTACTCAGCCATAAAAGGGGATAAATTTAAGTCAGTTCTAGTGAGGTGGATGAACCTGGAGCATTTTATTCAGAGTGAAGTAAGTCAGAAAAATGAATATCATATATATATATATGTAAAATCTAGAAAATGGTACTGACAAACCTCTCTGCATATATAATGTAAAAAATGATGCCAATAAACCTCTCTGCAGGAAAGGAATAGAGACACAGACATAGAGAAGAGACTTGTGAACTCAGCGGGGGAAGAAGAGAATGGGACAAACGGAGAGAGTAGCGTTGACGTATATACACTACCATATGGGAAATAGAAAGCTAGTGGGAAGTTGTTATATGGCACAGAGAGCTCAGCCTGGTGCTCTGTGATGACCTAGGGGGTGGGACGGGGTCGTGGGAAGGAGGCACAAGAGGAAGGGGATAGACACAGATACAGATGTAGATAGTTATGACTGATTCACGTTGTTTCATGGTGGAAACCAACATGACATTGTAAAGCGATTGTCCTCCAGTGGAAGCATCAAGGAAAAAACCCTTCCTAACAAAGCTACTGCCTGCACATTCCATTCAGGAAAGCTGGGTGTAGGAGTCTTCTCTCCTTATTTCAGCTGGTTAAGGTCATTTTATTTCTGGAGCCAAATGTTAGATTTCCATTTTTTCCTCTTCAATCCTACTGAATTGTTAACGTTAGGGAAACTACCTCCTAATATTTGGTGACAAGTTATCTTCTGATGACCTAGAGGGGTGGGATGGGGTGGTGGGAAGGAGGCACAAGCAGGAGGGGATGTGTGTGTGTGTGTGTGTGTATATATACACACACTTATAGTTATGACTGATTCATAATGTTGTATGTGGAAACATGCAATTTTACTCTTGTGAATTTTTCTCTCATTCTGTACCTTCATGATCTGTCAGCAGGGTGCTAGGTGAGCTGCTTCAGGCACTAGTAGCCTTTTGTCATTTTAAATGCAACTGTTTTCTCATTAATCTTCAAATGCTACAAACTATATGGAGATTCCTAGCAGTTAAATACAAATGGAAGTGTCAAAAAATCCTAGCCAGGTGATAATTTTAGTCATTATCCTCTACCCTCTTAAATGATCCATGGAATTTCAGGATGCATGCTTGATCCAAACTCCTTTTTGTTTATTTCCTGGAGTTTTTTTTTTAAACTATATTTTAATGAGATCAAGAAGCTGACAAGCTCACACTTAAGACTTCAGTTTGACCATACTCTGTAAGTACCAAGCCCTAGGCCATCCTGAGGGGAGTTCAGGGCCCATGGGGGCAGACAAGAAGTCCCTTTAAAACACTTTTATATGTGTGCCATAAAAGGAGAGATGAAGAAAGAAAGAATGCATGACAGGCAAGCTGGTGCCATGGAGCTTAAGGGGAAAGGCATAAATAAAATAAAGACCAGGATTCAATTACAACTTAATTTACTAGCTATATAATTTGGGACAGTTTCCCTAAACTCTGTAATTCATTTCTTTAACCACAATATGAGGATCATCATACTTATATTATTGGGTTATTATGAGGATTAAGTGATATAATGTAAGTAAAGCCCCCAGAACAGTAATGTGATCTTATTGGAAAGGTTGAGGTCAAAAGCTGTATGTATAGACCAATCCTTTCTCTCTTCCTGGCCCCATTATCCTCATCTTTATAGGGGGGAGGGGGGATTGAAATTGAGTTATTTTATGACCGCTTAGGAAGCACATTTTTAGTTGGAAATTTCTATAACTCTATAGCATACTCATTTTTTTCAGAGGATACTGATAAAATTGAAAAGCCAGGTGGGTTTTCCCATAATTAGTCACACAAATAGAAAGTGGCCAAGCTAAGTTGGAAATCAAATCTTTGGGCTTCAAGTCTCCTGTTCTTGATTATTTATTTATTTGAGTACACAGACTTGTAATCATCCATATTTGCCTGGAAGATTTAGACACAGTGGGTACAGAATGTATTCAAAATAGGGGACCCTTGTTTCTTCTTTGTCCAAAAGCAGAAAATTAATAAATGCTTTTATTTATCTCCCAGTGTGTCAGTTACATGATTTTCTGGGTCAGATCAAGACAGAACTTGTCTGATTATTTTTTTGTCCTGGGATAACAGCACATGTATCATGGGAACATGAAAAAATGAGGCAACATATCTGGATTTTTTTTTCTTTTACCATTACCATCAGTCCTTCTGGTTCATTTCATAATTCTACTTTGCCGATATATGTGATTTGGGGGGAATGATATTAAACTGATCTAAATTTTTACTTCAAGCTCTGAAAACAGAGATATTAATTGACATCTAAGCAATTTACTTGACCCCATGAAACATCATAGTTCTGTTATTGAGGCAACAAGTAGAATTTTTACTTCATTCATTTCAATAATGTTCCATTTACCCCTTCCCCCCCCCCCCCCCCCGCCACAGACTATAGATCAGAATCCTTGAAGAAAAGCTTGAAAGATGTTGTTCAATCTGGTCCCTGCCAACTTCTGTAGGCTAGACATGGCCATCCCTCACCATCAATCACTGTGCATCAGACACAGTGACCTTCTCTTTGGTCCTTAAACATCCTAGATTATCTGCATCCTCTGGACCTCTTTTTATTCATTTATTTGTTTATTTATTTTAAATGGAAGGATAATTGCTTTACAGTGGACCTCTTCATGGATGTTTCATCTGCCTGGTCTTTCCTCATCTTCTTTCCTTGCCAAAGGCTATTTGTTCTTCTGGCCATCTTGCTATTTGTTTTTCTTGCCATCTTGCTATTTGTTTTTCTTGCCTAGAAGATATCTACCCGGATATCTTCTTTAAGCACTAAGACCAGGTTAGGTGCCCATTTATAAGCTCCCAAATTATGCTGAAGCTCCTCTAATATTCATAGCACGTTTATTATCTTTTCTGTGGCCACTGTCTTAGCTAACTGCACACTACAAGATTGTAAATACTAAGGGTGGCTTGTTCATTATTGTTTTCTGGATGCCTTTCATGGTGCTTGGTATATGTTAGAAATGTTTGATGAGTAAATGAGTAAATGAATTTTAAAAAAAGAAAAAACATTAGAGGGGAAAAAAATACTAAATGCCTTAACCACCAGCATAATCAAAGGCAAAGTTGATTAACATTCATTGAACAACAACTCTATAGAGTAACACTTCATTCAGTTTATATAATAACCATGTGATACGGCATATCTAGGTGTATTTAGTAGACAAAGAAAATAAAGTCCTCAAAGATTATGTAAGCCACCCAGAGTCACACAAATTCCAAGTAGCAGAGATCGGTTTTTAGCATAGCTTGGTCAAGATCCATGTTTTCTGCACAGGTCAAATGGGTGAATTAAAGAAGATGTACTGTGACTCAACACCCTAGCATCTTCCAGTTCTTGAAGATGGTACTAGCCCATACAGTCCCTCCAAGAAGAGGTACTGAGAGAGTTAGTTCTTAGGTAGATTGATAAGGAGTCTGGGGCCCTCAAGGAGGAGAAAGGGACAAAAGTGTTTTGTTTCATTTTTTTGCTACATTGCTTTGTCTTAGTCACAGAAGACATTTTTTCTTAAACTCTGAGTTGTTGTGACAACAATCCTTAAGACTAACTTTCTTTAAGCCTAGAGCTAGTGATTGCACAACAAAACAAAACATCTTGCTCAAGGATGCGTTTTTCTTTAAGCTCTGTACTGACGATTATATAGCAACGATGTATCTTGCTCTAGGACATGTGTCTCCTTCTTAGCAGGAATGTTTTTACTAATCTTGTTACCTTAAGACATGTTGTGGGAGTGGGTCTGCTAAGGCTTTTCTATTGTTAGTAACCAGTTGAAAAAGTATAAAAGGCCTTGATAAGACTAATGAGTGAGGCAATCTCTGCCTCCTTCAGAGGTCTATGTCAGAAGTTTTCTCCATCCCTTTTTCACTGTAATGAAATTTTTGCCACATGAAACTCTGAGTGCCTGAAGCCTCATCTCTGGTCCTGAAGCTAAATTCTCTTCTTTGGGGATCACAAATCTGACACTGTTCACTGTAAGCTATCAGTACCTGCTTTTGTTTCACTATTTTGCAGGTAGAGACAGTTTTATTGGCTTCCACTTGGCCTCTCTCTTTGTCATAATAGCCTTCACTCCACAAATCAGAGAACCAGTATAGGCATTCTGTCAGTTGTTGAGTGTGTCTGTTTGAACTGTACATTCTAGAAGTGGGAAAATTAACACAGGATGGATTTGGGAGACTGAAACTTCAATGATGACCGGACTTCAATATGTTCTTACTCTGACTGGTAAACGACAGTGATGCTTTGGGTCTCCTGGAAGTAGTGTTAGTCCAGAGACAGTGTTATATAAATCACTAAAAGGTCTGATCAATTGCCTTTCTCCATGGCACAGTTGCCCTGGTAAATGGCCTTAGATCCTTTTAGAGGAAATCTAAGAGAAAAATTAATAGTGGAGATTTGGAATGTTGTTCCTCCCACAAGTGGATTTTTCTCCTCCTTAATTCAAGGGAATTTGGATCTGCAATCTGGCTCAAGTCAGGGAATTGACTGAGGGGCCGTGATTCTACTTTGGTTATTCAAGTTAGACTCCTGTTCATAGACCTCAGATTCTACTGCTTTTACAGATCAAGTGAGAATTAGTAGATTTTCCATCTACTAGTCAACTAGTCAGCTAACTTGTTCAACTAGTTAATGTCACAGGTCTCTGTCAGAATATTTTGATCACTTCTTTGGCTTTGGTTCATTTTTTTCAACTTTATGTGGCAAAAATATGAAAATATAAATAAATCAGTACCATAAAATGAAATATTATTTTTGTAGAGTAGATTGGGTTAGAGATCAAAATAAAATAGAAAAAATGAAAACTCTTTCTGTATTTAAAATTATAGCTATATATTTATAGATGATTTTTAAGTTGAAGACAAAATCATACTAAAATTATAAAAGTTTAGAGAAAAATCACAATGAGAAAAGATATGTCAAATATATAAACAGTTTTTTGGAAATTTGTAACCCTAAATGCACATACTAGGGAAAAATTTGAAAGGTAATAAATTAATGAGCCAAGTTACTATTCAACAAATTTGAAAGTGAATAATAGACTAAAGCCAGACAAAGTAGATGGAAAGATGATAAAGATAAAAGGCACAAAATAATAAAATAGGAAACTGAAAAATTAAGAGGGTAAAGAAAATCAGAAACTGTGTTTGTCAGTTTTTCTTTTTAAATATTATTAATTTTTCACTGAAGTATAGTTGATTTACAATGCTGTGTTTCTGGTATACAGCAAAGTGATTCAGATATATATATATACATATATATATATATATATAATTTTCATATTCTCTTGCATTATGGTTTTATTACAGTATATTGAACATAGTTGTCCATGCCTAACAGTAGGACTTTGTTTTTTATCTATTTTATATACAGTAGCTTGTATCTGGGCTTCCCTCATAGCTCAGTTGGTAAAGAATCTGCATCTACAACTATTTTCTTAAAAACATAAGAATGAAAAGGAAATCAAGTAAAATGTTACCCTATGTTGAATAATGTAGTGTCTGTGTTATTATTTTTTCATACTTTAATATTTGAAATGTTTCATGAAAATTTTTTAAATGAAGAAAGGGAAGCTAGCTTGAACACTTTTCCTTGTTCTTTTTTTTGCCATTTTAACTTACTAAAGAACTAAGGAAAAAAATGGAAACATGAAATATACTATCCTCAATAAGCAGGATATTTCTGTATGAAGTTAGAAAGAGATAGGAAAGAGAAGATCTGACAGAATAGTATATATTTAAAGCAATTTTCTTTTTGTAATGGAGAAAAAGAAAAATCTTTTAATAACTTTGTCATTGTTTCTCTTTGTCTCTGTTGAGGAGGAAGAAAGATTTTGTTTTTTTGGCAGATTGTATTGTGTTTATCATGAACTACTTTTCTAACTGCTTAGATGGCTAATTGTCCATCCTATTCAGAGGTATCAGAACTTACAGTCAATTTATTTCCAGTCTCTGACCCCATTTGGAGCAGCTAAAATAAGGGAGTCCACTCAGCCATGGGCCCAGTTCACTTCTGTTGACTTCAGTCCTGAATTTTCTCTTATATAATTCAAGGAAGTTTGGGGAAATTCATGTCATGTGCAAAGAGTTCTTGCTAGTCAAATTGTTATCATTTGAAGTTGATTGCACCTGTTTGAAAAAAAAATTATTGCATGTACATATTAGACACCATTAAATAATCTGCCAATGTTTCTTGTATTAATATTTCATAAAATGGGACTAAACTAGGCCAGTTTGTTTTTTTTTTTTCCCCCAAAACAAAAACAGCATCATCTTTGGAAAGAGTGTCA
Organism: Muntiacus reevesi; assembly: GCF_963930625.1. NCBI lineage: Eukaryota > Metazoa > Chordata > Mammalia > Artiodactyla > Cervidae > Muntiacus > Muntiacus reevesi. The sequence goes on from NC_089252.1 coordinate 68,856,436, forward strand.
GCATGCCTACCTTCCCTCTTTTCCTCCCTCCCTCCTTCCTCTCACCCCTCCTTCCTTCCTTGGATTCTTTGTTTCTTCTCTGCAGTCTTTTCAAAAGATGACCTAAAACTGTCATCTATACAAGAGAAAGTCTGAATATGAAGAAGGGCCGTTCTCGAGTACTACCACAAAGATAAATACGATTACTAAAGTATTGTAAGGTTCTTGTTCCAATGCAGTCTCACTCACTTTAAAGAATATTTATGGATTGTTTTATGGTTTGAAAAATGTTTTCACATATATTTCATCATTTATATTCACAGAGCTTTGTGAGGCAGATATCATATCTCTTTTACAAATGAGAAAATTAATGTCCCGTGGTTTAAAATGTGTACATTTATATTGTTGTAAGTGGTAGAAGCAGAACTCAAGCCCTGGGGTTCATTCTAGATCCTCTGTCACTGGTGCTGTTTCACACAGGTGGTTTCATGGAATGGGGAATGTGGGTGGGGGACTGGGGACTTGTAGGGTGGACGTTCAGCATTTCTTAGAAGGTTCTGTCATGTCCTTGTGGATTTCCCCAAGTGAACCATCAATGTTACATACTATTTTTAAGGACTTTAAAGTTCTTTCAGTTTTTATTTTTGATACTACACTATTTTATTGTGGTGTAAAGTTTTAGAAGTCTCTAAATCTATTACCAAGAGATTGCATACTTATTCAACATTAAAAGTTCTTTTTAAGTACACATACATGCTAAGGTGGGCTTCCTAGGTGGCTCAGTGGTAAATAATCCACCTTCAATGCAGGGGATGCATGTTTGATCCTTGGGTTGGGAAGATCCTCTGGAGAAGGGAATGGCAACCCACTCCCTTGCCTGGAAAATCCCAAGAGTGGATTCTAGTGGGCTAGAGTCCTTGGGGTCACAAAAGAGTCAGATATGACTTAGTAAGCAAACAACAGCATGCCAAGACCATTTAAACAGAACACAAGCATATGGAATGGAAGATAAGCACCTTGGTCTTTGTATCAATCATTCTTTCACCCTAATTTAATCATGATCAACAGCTTCTGGTGTATCCTACTAGAAGTTTTGTCTACCTGTCTGTCTTATTTTTCTACCACACGTGACTATATATGTTAGGTTAGTGTGAGTATATTTATCACATGCTATTTACATAAGAGAGATCATATGCTACCTACTGTTTCTCACCTTATCTTTTCACTTAATGTGTGTATGCGTATTAGTCACTGTCATGTCTGACTCTTTGCAGCCCTATGGACTGTGGCCTAGCAGGTTCCTCTGTCCATGGAATTCTCCAGGTAAAAATACCGAAGTGGGTAGCCATTCTCTTATCCAGGGCATCTTCCCGACTCAGGGATCGAACCCCGTTCTCCTGCATTTCAGTTAGATTCTTTACCATCTGAGCCATCAGGGAAGCCCCTTTCACTTAATGTATCTTGATAATCTTTCCATAGTGGGCAGTGGTTTGTGAGATCAGTATCCAGTCACTGCTGTAGCCTGACTTGCTCTGGCCTTAGACCTCCTCATTCTTGTCCACAGCATCATCTGATGTTGTCATGTCTGAGCTCCTTCTAAGGTTCTTCACTCTGGGGAACACGAGTAAGTGTTCCCCACCATGACCTCTGCTGCATCCTCATTTGTGTGGGGGGGTGTGTCTTCCCTGTGTACTTTATATCCAAGAGTACTGCCCAGCTCCCTGTTTTGAGTCTTAATGTTTCAATATGAGTAGGAGTCTTAGGTGCACTTTTCTGGATGTGCTGTGAACTGACCTGTGTCCCCATGTAATTCATCTGTTGAAGCTCTAACCACCAATGTGACTGCATTTGGAGGTTGGGTCTTTAGGAAGTATTTGAGGTTCAATGAGGTCATAAGGCTGGAGCCCTAACCCACTAGGATTGTGGCCTTGTGAGAATAGAAAGAGCTCTCTCTCCCCTCTCTCTCTCCCCCACTTCTCTTTCCACCGTGAGGACACAGCAAGATGGTGACCATCTGCAAGCCTTCTTGCAAGATGAGAACGTCCCCCAAGAGCTGTATCAGTCAGCCCCTTGATCTTGGACTTTCCAGCCTCCATTGTTGTGAAAAATACAGTTCTGTTGTTACCACCCAGCCTGTGGTGTTTTGTTATAGCAGCCCAAGCAGATTAAGGCACTGAGTATGAAAAAAAGCCTGGAGAAAAATCAGTAAGGCATGAAAGAGATGAACTAGAGAGATGAGGGCCAGGATCTTATTGGTACCAAGTACGAAGGGATTGGAATCTTGGGACAGGAAGTCCAGGTATGCAAGAAGTTCAAAATAAAACTGCTTCAGGAATTGAAGTTTACAAACCCTCAATTGCAGAGGATCATGCCTTTCATGTGTGTGAAAAGTCAAAGTGTTAGTTGGTCAGTCATGTCTGACTCTTCGCGACCTCATGGACTGTAGCCCACCAGGCTCCTCTGTCCGTGGAATTCTCCAGGCAAGAATACTGGAGTAGATAGCCATTCCCTTCTCCAGGTTATCTTCCTGACGCAGGGATCAAATGCACGTCTCCTGCATTGCCAGGTAGATTCTGTATGTCTGAGCCATAGCCACAGTCATCTCTCCAGGGCTGAAGTGAAACTTTCTGGAGCAGAAATGTTCAGATCTTTCAGCACATACCCCTGTCTGCAGAGCAAAAATGAAGGCACGTCCTGAGGGTTCTAGGGGAAAAGCAGAAATATAAGTAGCTTATGAAAGAAGTTTGAAGTTTTAATCCTACTGTGTTTATCTTACGATACGTGCAATTTGCATTCTACTTCTTAATACATCTGTATTTATTTTGCCATGAAATAACAATTAGATTTCCTTACCCTGGTGCTCCAAAGAGATAGGACACTAAGCTATGTTTATCCTGTATTTCTGGCCTCCATTGCCCCTGCCCCACTTGCACACCACCTAGAGACATTCATCCTGGCCCAGGAAGCCCAGTAAAGGAAGCCCAGAGAGCAAGAGGAAGAACTTCTGTCTGCACGGAGGGGCATTTTGCTGCCATCTTACAAAAAACAAAAACAGAAAACAGATCACACGCCCTTTCTAGATTCTTGCCAGACACAATTCTTCGCAGTTTTCCATTCTGACTTTCCTTTTAGCAGAGCAGCAATCACAAAGACAGAGCTCAAATCTAAACTACAGCCCCATGAGACAAAGCCCCGCTCAAAGAGGGGTGGAATGAAGAGAACTAAACACAGATGATCTGAAGCCCTGGAGCAGTTGCAACTCATCTCCATCAGTTTCCAAGCACTGATCTGGGCAGAGAGCTCTATCCTGTCATTGGAACAAGAGCCAGAAAGTAAACCACCTTGCCCTGGAGTCAGGCCATTCCTCTGGTTTTGCATCTTCCACTTTACAGTGGCTTTTCAGGACTGCTGTGCTGGTGTGTGTGCACGGGATTTCACGCGACCAGAGGGACTCGAATGACTCACTCGGCAATGCGATCTGTACTGTCTGTCACTGCGTCACATTCATGTGGTCTCTTTATCCTGGAAACGCGACGCTGCGTCTCCTCCTTGTAGATAAACATTCATGGTAAATGGACTGTACATCCTCATCTATTCCAGTTCTAGCTAGCATATGGAAATTGTTCCTCACACTTTGCAGAATTCAAAACAGTGAGGCTTTAGCACAGTACATTTTTTATTAGGTATGTCAGAAAATAGGCACATTTCGGAGTGTCTGTGGGCAACGGGCATTGTACTGTTGTGATGGGTGTGGGTTGTGAGGATCCCTAACTCACTTCCAAAATTCAAGTATGAGTCAGGATTTGAGGTCAGAACTAGATTGTCTGTAGAGAATTCTCAGTCATGCTAAGGTCTAAATTTGAAGGAGCAGTTTCTGATTCACAGAGGAGTTGGAAGGTCTAGACACAGCATCCATCCATCCAGTCAGCCAGGCTTCTATTAACTGATTCTTTCATACTAGTTTATGAAGGTAAGATAAAATCACTCATTTTCTCTCACATAATCAAATGGTACTAGTGGTAAAGAATCTACCTGCCAATGCAGGAGATGCAGGATATATGGATTTGATCCCTGGGTCAATGATATTCAGCTGACTGGACTGAGGTCTTCTGTTCTTAAATCATAACCATCATATTTTTCCAATCGTGTGTATGATTTGTCACCAGTACACAAAGAGATAGATACAGAGATTGAGGAACAGCTGGAAATTTTGGTTGGCAAAATAATTTAATGCCTGTTTAATCTAGAAATATAACTAAGTGGGGTTTGCATTTTTGAGCTTTGCTTTTTATTTTATTTTTTAAATAATTCATTTATATAACATTTTACTAAAATATCAGCCCATGGTGGAATGGGAATAAAACAAAACAACAGTAGCATCAACAACAACAAATCCATCTCATTTGTTAGAAGAGCATTGTTCTGAAATTCTCTTGTTTAATCTGGAGTTTTTCAAAAAAGCTAATTTTCCAAAGCTCCTTGTCTCCATGGCTCATTTGTCACATTAATTTATTTCAGTGCAAGGCTAAAGGTAAAAGTGCCTCCTCTATTATTGTCTTAGCCTTAATAACATTTCATGTTTTCACTTAACAAAGCCTATTTAATTTTCCTGGTTTTTAGAATTATTTTTAATGGAGAGAATACTTATTTAGAAAACACTTTCTTCTGACAAAGTATACCTGACCTTTCACTGGGCATTGTACAGCAGCCTGTGAGCCACAATGACGATAATAGGTTTTAATACAAACTGTCTTCTGCTTTTCCTGGCGGACTACCAACATCTTTGCTGACACTCATGTCACACCGTCTTGGTGGTGATGCCAGGGAGTGGAAAGCCTGTTTGAAACTGCAGAAAATCTGCCTTCTTCTCTGATGGGCTATGCTTCCAGAGGCTGGCTTTTCACCTGCAGACAGAGTGTCTGAGGGCCTGTCAAAGCTTTCATCACCTTTGGGGTGCAAACAGCCCGAGTCCCCTGGGTATCTCTGGGATTTTGAACCAGAGTTTTCTACTGGCCCATTACAAGCAGCATCTCTTCAAGGTCCTTATTAAAATCTCACAGGAGTGCCTCACAAATAAAGCTCTCAAGCATGGGGGTGAATAATGACCATACCTCATGCTGACTGGGGATGTTTCAGCCAACAAAGTCAGGATTTTTCTAATAAGGGTTGTTGAGCAAATGTCTCAAAGGAAGTTCAACTATGGGGATGATGGAGCTCCTGTTGGAAGTCCTCCATAAATTCAGCCCATCCCTGTCTTCCTCAGTTTGTATAGAGGTCTTCTAAGGTGGAGACCCTATTGAAATTCATGGAGGTTCCTCTGATCAACTTTCTGGGGCAGTGTGAAGACAGGATGCCAGCAAGTAAGGAATGGAAACAACACAGCACATACTCTTCTCCACACTTGGATGAGGAAGTTACTGCTTTCTCTACTTTTATTAATATGACCTGGGTGCCCCTCAAAAGTCACGTATTGAAGCCTCAACCCCCAGTACCTCAGAATGTGACTGCATTTGAAGACAGGCCCTTTAAAAAGGAAATTGTATTAAAATGAGATGATTACTGTGGGTCTTAATCCAAGTTCTTAATGTGATGATGTCCTTATAAGCAGAGGAAGACCATGCCATGACACAGCAAGAAGGCAAGGGGAGGGACATCAGAAGAAACTAAACCTGACGCCTGGGTGACGTCGGGCAGCAGCATTGTGAGAAATAAATGTCTGTGGCTTAAGCCATCAGCCTGTGGCGTTTTATTATGGCAGCCCCTAGCAAAGGAATGTGCTTAACGGTGTGATCACAGGTGAAACCATGCGCCACTTTTGTGTCTCAAGTTGTTTGATCTCAGGATGGACAAAATATAAAAGCATGTGAGTAAGAATGTGCATATGTGGTCATATGTGTGATGTGAACATTAGTTACTATGACTGAGTCTGTAAGCCAGGTAAGTTCATTTCTGCACAACTCTACTGTACAGCTAGAGAGAACAGTCCACTCTTACAGGATGACTTGACTTTCATGATTTTCTTGGGCTCCAAAATCACTGTGGACAGTGACTGCAGCCATGATATTAAAAGAAACCTGCCCCTTGGAAGAAGAGCTTTGACCAGCCTAGACAGAGTATTAAAAAGCAGAGACATCACTTTGCTGACCAAAGTATGTATAGTCAAAGCTATGGTTTTTCCAGTCGTCATGTATGGATGTGAGAGTTGGACCATAAAGAAGGCTGAGTGCCGAAGAATTGATGCTTTTGAACTGTGGAGCTGGAGAAGACTCTTGAGAGTCCCTTGGACCACCAGAAGATCAAGCCAGTCAATCCTAAAGGAAATCAATCCTGAATATTCATTGGAAGGACTGATGCTAAGGCTGGAGTTCCAATACTCTGACTACCTAATGCAAAGAGCTGACTCATTAGAAAAGACCCTGATGCTGGGAAAGATTGAAGGTAGGAGGAGAAGCGGGCAACACAGGATGAGATGGTTGGATGGCATCAGCGACTCAATGGACATGAGTTTGAGCACACTCCAGGAGATAGTGAAGGACAGGGAAGCCTGGTGTGCTGCAGCCCATGGGGTCTCAAAGAGTTGGTCACAACTTAGCAACTGAACAACAAAAAGGGCTGCCCTTAGATCTCTCACCTGCCATAGTGTGTGAAGGGTCCAACACCAGTAAGAGAACTGATCTGCAGAAAGTTTTCTTGGTGGTTATGTCTGAAGAGAGCAGTCTTTGAAGTTCTGGTCATGGAATACAGCTTATGTCAAAAGCTGTGACCTGAACAGAGATTAAAGGTGGTTCAATATCTCCTCAAAATAGAGTCTCCCTCTAGTTGGTGAAATCATCTTCCCAATTCCATATTTAAGTTGGTGGTTTTCTCCCTACTTTCAACATTTAAACACTCCAAAATGTGTCATTGTTATTATGATTGTAGTAGAAAATGGGAATTTATATACATTTCAGAGGCCATTTATGTATTGGTGGTGGTGATTTGAGCTTCCATGGTGGCTCAGATGGTAAAGCGTCTGCTCGCAATGCGGTGGTGATTTAGTTGCTAAGTTGTATCCAACTCTTGCATCCCTGTGGTCTGTAGCCTGCCAGGCTTCTCTGTCCATGTGATTTCCCAGGCAGGAATACTGCAGTGAGTTGTTATTTCCTTCTCCAAGGGATCTTCCTGGTCCAAGAATTGAATCCATGTCTCCTGCGGCTCCTGCTGTGGCAGCAGATTCCTTACTGATTAAACCACCAGGATTCCACTTATATATTAATTTATTCATTCAACATGTATGTATTTAGTACCTACTATGTGCTGAGCATTTTGGTAAATTCCTGGGGTTATTGTTCTTTATGAAGTGAAAATTCCAAAATGTCTAAGAAAAGTATGAGAATTTGGGGAATGGAAAACTGCAAGTGATCCCTCAAATAAATACAATTGTAATAGATTCTCTAAAAAGAGAATAGTGGAGAATGAGAGCTCTTTATATAAGGTCTAAATGGCGAGAATAAGAACTCTAGTGAAGGGACTTGCCTGGTGGCCCAGTGGCTAAGACTCTGCACTCCCAGTGCAGGGGGCCTGGGATCGGTCTCTGGGCAGGGAACTGGATCCTTCGTGCTGCAGTGAAGATCCTGTGTGAAGCGCCTAAGATGCGGTGCGGCCTAATAAATAAATAATTTTCTAGAAAGTCCAGTGAAGAAGAGCTCAGTGAAGACAGCTCCAGCAAGGGGAAGAAAAGGACCAAGACTCAGGTGCATGTGTTCAGGGCTCAGGAGGGAGAGTGTGTGAGAGAAAGGAGTTGGAGACGGTAGGAGGTGAAGTCAGCCACATCAGACCAAGCCACATAGTTTGGAGGTACCCTGAGTATGTGAAAGTCATTGGAGGGCTTTATGGAGACAGGTGAATATTTTCAAATAATTCTTTTATTTGTCGGATACTGATGACACATTATCTCAGTAGTGACACTGATGTAGGGCTGCCGGGTTTAAACTGAAGAGAAATAATTGCAGGAGATAACTGAGATGAAGGTAATTTATATGATATTCTCACCTTCCCAAAATGGCTCTAAAGGAACGGCATGGCCCTGCTAAGGAATTTAAACTACTGAGTAGTTGTTTCAAGGGAGCCATTAAAAATTTCCATGATCAGAACTGTTCCTTGGGAAATCAGATAAGAGGAGAATGTGGTGGATTAGAATGGACTATACTGGATCTGGAGAGTCAAGAGGTTCTTTCAGTAGCTCAAGAGAAGAGGTGATGTGGGTTTCTGCCAAAGCAGTGTCAGTGGGGAGTAATGAACACTGGGGTAAGAGTAATATTGAAACATACACATTACCACATGTAAAACAGGTAGCCAGTGGGCATTTGCTATATGCCACAGGGCACCCAAAGTCCTCTTGTAACAAAATAGGGGGATGGGATGGGGAAGGAAGGAGGATGTATACCTATGGCTGATTCATGTTGATGTATGGCAGTAACCATCACAATATTGTAAAGCAATTATCCCCCAATTAAAAATAAAATTAAATTTCAAAAATGGTTAGTAATATGAGAGTGGATCATCAAAAAAGCAAGAGAGTTCCAGAAAAACATCTATTTCTGCTTTATTGACTATGCCACAGCCTTTGACTGTGTGAATCACAATAAACTGTGGAAAATTCTGAAAGAGATGGGCATACCAGACCACCTGACCTGCCCTTGAGAAACCTGTATGCAGGTCAGGAAGCAACAGTTAGAACTGGACATGGAACAACACACTGGTTCCAAATAGGAAAAGGAGTATGTCAAGGCTGTATATTGTCACCCTGCTTATTTAACTTATATGCAGAGTACATCATGAGAAATGCTGGGCTGGATGAAACACAAGGTGGAATCAAGATTGCCGGGAGAAATATCTATAACCTCAGATATGCATATGACACCACCCTTATGGCAGAAAGTGAAGAAGAACTAAAAAGCCTCTTGATGAAAGTGAAAGAGGAGAGTGAAAAAGGTGACTTAAATCTCAACATTCAGAAAACTAAGATCATGGCATCTGGTCCCATCACTTCATGGCAAATAGATGGAAAAACAGTGGAAACAGTGGCTGACTTTATTTTTCTGGGCTCCAAAATCACTGCAGATGATGATTGCAGCCATGAAATTAAAAGACACTTACTCCTTGGAAGGAAAGTTATGACCAACCTAGACAGCATATTAAAAAGCAGAGCCATTACTTTGCCAACAAAGGTCCATCTTGTCAAGGCTATGGTTTTTCCAGTGGTCATGTATGGATGTGAGAGTTGGATGATAAAGAAAGCTGAGCACCAATGAATTGATACTTTAGAACTGTGGTGTTGGAGAAGACTCTTGAGAGTCCCTTGGACTGCAAGGAGATCCAACCAGTTCATCCTAAAGGAGATCAGTCCTGAATATTCATTGGAAGGACTGATGTTGAAGCTGAAACTCCAATACTTTGGCCACCTGATGTGAAGAGCTGACTCATTGGAAAAGACTCTGATCTGGGAAAGTTTGAGGGCAGGAGGAGAAGGGGACAACAGAGGATGAGATGGCTGGATGGCATCACCGACTCAGTGGACATGGGTTTGGGTGGACTCTGGGAGTTGGTGATGGACAAGGAGGTCTGGCATGCTGCAGTTCATGGGGTCACAAAGAGTCGGACACAACTGAGCGACTGAACTGAACTGAAGTGATAAGAGTAGAGTTAATGCAGTCATTGCAAAGACAGCATCTGTGTGATTAGTAATGGAATGGTAGAGCAAAGGAGAGAATGAGTGAGTCCAGGTTTGTGAACCTTTAGATATCTTACTGGTGATAATGATGGTAGTAGACAAGATTGGGCAAAAATGGAAAAGTCGTTTGAGTTTAGAAAAATTAGTATGGAGCCATTTCTACTTGCATGTGAAACACACAAATATTGCCCAAAATGTATAAATATTTGCTTTATATGACAGTAGAATGGACTTCCTGACAAAAGAAGCATAGTATCAATGGTACCCACTCATCAACACATCATTAATAAACATTAGGTTGGTCAAAAAATTTGTTTGGGTTTTTCTGTAATAGAAACTCAAACAAACTTTTTTTCCAACCCAATATTTTTGGGCCCCCAAAGTATTGCAATACTTACTACTTTTATCAGTTTGTATTATGTAGGAAATTGTTGCAGATTGTTTGCAAAAAATGGCCACTATTATAGACTTCCGTGTATCCACGATCCTTTGAAATGTGCTGACTTCTCTCATAAAGAGGTGAAATCGATTTCTCTGCCTCTTAAATCCAGGCTAGTTGTGATTTGCTTTGACCAACAGAACAGGGAGCAGGGAAGGAGTAAGTTTGTACATTTTTACACTAGGTCTCACTAGCTCTCAAAACTCTCCCCACTGCCATATGAACAAGCCTGAGCTAGCCTGTTGGATGATGAGAGGTATGTTTGGCCAGATATATCTGGTACCCATTCCAACATCACACACACACGTATAAAGCTATCTGAGACCAGGCAACTATAAAAAGCCTGTCAGCTGACAGCAGAGAGCTGGAGCCCAGTCAAGGTCAGTCCAATCCTGCCCAGATCCAGATCTGCCCAGGTGACCTGTGAATTTTTGAACATCAGTAATATATAATTATTATTTTAGGTCACTGAGTTTGGAGATGCTTGTTATACTAATATAGTGTTATACATGTAAACCCTGTAAATAATGTGAAATATAGATTAAAAGATAAAAAAAGATAATTAAAACCACTTCCACCCAGTTCAGATATCAGATCTGTACTATGGTACAACTAAATCCTTTCACAATTAGGTACTCACGATGTGATACTGGGCTGAATGTTTGTGTCTCCAGGAATTCATATTTTAAAGCCTCACTCCCTAATGTGATGGCATTTGAAGGTTGGGATTTAGGTTTGATGAGGTCATTGGCGTGGATTGGTGCCCCATGATTGGACTGGTGCTCTTAAAAGGGAATGAATGGATTTGTGTTCACTCAGCCATGTGAGGGAACCAGGAAGAGAGTTCTCACCAGAACCTCACTCTGCTGGCACCCTGATCATGGATTTAGCAACTTCCAGAACTGTAGAAATAAATATTTGTTGTTTAAGCCACCCAGTCTATGAGATTCTTTTTCAAGTTATTTAGTTAATTATTTTGTCTGCACGGGGTCTTTGTGTTGCGCACAAGCTTTCTCTGGTTGTGGAGCTTGGTTTTATCGCAGTGGCTTCTCTTGTTGCAGAAGAGCATGGGCTCCAGGGCACGCAGGCACAGCATGGGGGATCTCCCAAGACCTGGGATCAAACCCATGTCCCCTATCTTGTTTATCAACCTGAGTTGACTAAGATGCAAAATGAAAAATGGAATGACTCTCAATACTTTGATCAAAACCAACTATTTTCATTTAATATGCAGTATGGTTCTCTCCACAAGAGTAAAACCGCTTGTACATCAGTTTACCATTTGTACTTTATAAATGGACTATGCTATAAATGGATACCTAGAATGCTCTATTTGTCTTATTCTACCCTGAATGTCTTTATTCCATCAAATATCTTCTTTGACTGAGGCAACTTATGTGAAATATCCAATATCTTAGCAGAAACTAGCACAGAGTTTTGTCTGGAGTGGCCCTGAAAATAGGAAAAGAAATGCCTTTAATGTAAGAAAAACATGATATAACTTACATTAAAGATCCAGTTTGGTGAAGTGTGATCTAATGAAGTTCACGGCTCATAGCTAGACTGTCTGAAGAAATGCAAGAGCTGATTTGTCAATATTTTTCATTTGTCAGATTAAAGGAATAATGTTTTCTTTTTTAGTAAGAAAGGAATAGAGTGGGAATGTGAACCAAAAGACAGAGTTTCCTTATTTGGGTTGGTGGTACAGGCAAAGAGATTAAAAATTGACGTACGATGGTAGGAAGATACTTGGTTTATTTGATCTTCTATAAAGGATAGGCTTGACATAAACACTCAAGGGAAAACTGTCTTCAATAAATGTTTATTAGACACCCTCTTGTTTCTGATGGCACATGCAGTGCTGAGAGGGTTACAGATGCACGGATTGGCAATGACTGCTTTGATCTCTTACTGTATGTGTGCATGCATTCTAAGTTACTTCTGTCGTGTCTGATTCTTTGTGACCCTATGGACTGTAACCCACCAGGTTCCTCTGTCCATGGGATTCTCCAGGCAAGAATACCGGAGTAGGTTACCATACCATCCTCCCCGGGGATCTTCCTGACCTCTGGATTGAACCCATGTCTCTTACATATCCTGCGTGGGTAGGCAGGTTCTTTGCCACTGGCATCACCTGGGAAGCCCCTTTTACTGTATATCTGCAGTCATAACCATATGTTTTACCTGTTGTCTCACTGAATTCTTTCTGGACTCCTGTGCTCCTGGTATAATTTCCATGACTTTCATAGGAGACATAGATAATATAGCTATTTTTTTTTTACATTGTTTTGATAGAAATTTAGTGGATTATGACCAGTGAGAAAAGTCAGAGTCAACCAATCAATATGACGTTTATAGAGCATAAATTTTTAGTGAAACATTTCATGAAGTGCAAAGAACATATGGACCCCAAAAAGATTTCCTCTTTTTGGAGGTTTGCAAAGTATTTGTCGATGCCCTTGACTGAACTCAACATTTGATGTGCAATACTCACATAGAAATTATGAATAAACCCTGGGGCTCACTTTGCTGGAGCAGCCGTGAAGAGATGCCCCACATCCAAGGTAAGAGAAACCGAAGTAAGACGGTAGGCACTGAGAGAGAGCATCAGAGGGCAGACAGACCGAAACCACAATCACAGACAGCTAGCCAATCTGATCACACGGACCGCAGCCTTGCCTAAGTCAATGAAACTAAGCCATGCCGTGTGGGGCCACCCAAGATGAACGGGTCATGGTGGAGAGGTCTGACAGAATGTGGTCCACTGGAGAAGGGAATGGCAAACCACTTCAGTATTCTTGCCTTGAGAACCCCATGAACAGTATGAAAAGGCAAAAGGATAGGACACTGAAAGAGGAACTCCCCAGGTCAATAGGTGCCCAATATGCTACTGGAGATCAGCAGAGAAATAACTCCAGAAAGAATGAAGGGATGGAGCCAAACCAAAAATAACACCCAATTGTGGATGGGACTGGTGATAGAAGCAAGGTTCAATGCTGTAAAGAGCAATATTGCATAGGAACCTGAAATGTTAGGAACTGTGGCGTTGGAGAAGACTCTTGAGAGTCCCTTGGACTGCAAGGAGATCCAACCAGTCCATCCTCAAGGAGATCAGTCCTGGGTGTTCATTGGAAGGACTGATGTTGAAGCTGAAACTCCAGTAGTTTGGCCACCTGATGCGAAGAGCTGACTCATTTGAAAAGACCCTGATGCTGGGAAAGATTGAGGGCAGGAGGAGAAGTGGGCGACAGAGGATGGAATGGTTGGATGGCATCACCGACTCGATGGACATGGGTTTGGGTGGACTCCGGGAGATGGTGATGCACAGGGAGGCCTGGCGTGCTGCAGTTCATGGGGTCACAAAGAGTTGGACATGACTGAGTCATTGAACTGAACTGGGCCAGCAGAAGGTTTGGAGTTCAAGTGTGTAGGAGATTGCTTCTAAGAAGGGGAAGGGCACCTCCCTTGAGAATCAGGGTGGCAGAGGAGGAGGGTTTCTAATTTTAGGTGAGTGCTTCCCATAACCCTCCCCGCCACATTTCCCTAGAGGAGTCATTGTTAACTCTCTCAGCACAAAGAGATGACAACCAGCACCAGAACTAGTTAGCTGAGGCAACCAGAATTCCACATACCAGTATGGCCGAGAACTCCTCAACAAGGCACATGGCAATATGATATGTGATAAAGTTGGCGATACAGACAAGTAAACAAATGAATAAATAAGATATTTAAATGAATGGTAATGGGAAAATAGAGACATTATATTAAGATTTTATTTTTTTGGGCTCCAGAATTACTGTGGACAGTGCACTGTAGCCATGATATTAAAAGACGTTTGCTCCTTGGTAGAAAGCTATGACAAACCTAGATAGTGTATTAAAAAGCAGAGATATCCCTTTGCCAACAAAGGCCTGTATAGTCATAGCTGTGGTTTTTCCACTAGTCATGTATAAGACTGGAGTTGGACCATAAAGAAGGCTGGGCACCAAAGAATTGATGCTTTCAAACTGTGGTGCTGGAGAAGACTCTTGAGAGTCTCTTGGACAGCAAGGAGATCAAATCAGTCAATCCTAATGGAAATCAACCCTGAATATTCATTGAAAGGACTAATGCTGAAGCTTAAGCTCCAACACTTTGGCCACCTGATGCAAAGAGCCAACTCATTGGTAAAGACCCACATGCTGGGAAAGATTGAAGGCAAAAGGAGACGGAGGTGACAGAGGATGAGATGGTTAGATAGTGTCACCGACTCAGTGGACATGATTTTGAGCCAACTCTGGGAAATAGTGAAGGACAGGGTAATCTGGCATGCTGCAGTCCATGGGGTCACAAAACTCAGACAGAACTTAGTGACTGAACAACAACATGTTAAGAAAAGTATAATTTCATTCCTACCTCACACAACATAAATAGGGAACTAAAATTACAAAGCTAATAGAATAAAAATGTTAATGAATATATTTAGGACCCTGGAGTGAAGCATGAGTTTTTAAATAAAACACAAAAATGTACAGAAACTGTATTATTCAAAGAGATGCTGAAAATCATCATGAAAGCTGAAACACACTCATGTTTATATCCTTACACACTCTCCCTGCAACCTCTCCTACATGCAAAATGATTCAAGACAGTTTAGATGGGTGAAAATCTGAATGGCAGGAACACTTATAAAGACATACTCTCTCACACTGTTAATCAGAGAAACAATAGCTGAACAATAAAAGATACATCAGATTGAAATGATGTGAAATGAAAGTCGCTCAGTCATGTCCAACTCTTTGCGAGCCCATGGATGATACAGCCCATGGAATTCTCCAGGCCAGAATACTGAGGTGGGTAGCCTTTTCCTTTTCCAGGAGATCATTCCAACCCAGGGATCGAACCCAGGACTCCCTCATTACAGGCTGATTCTTTATCAGCTGAGCTGCAAGGGAAGCCCAAGAATACAGGAGTAGGTAGCCTACCCTTCTCCAGTGGATCTTCCCCACCCAGGAATCAAACTGGAGTCTCCTGCATTATAGGCGGATTACATCAGATTGACAAATAATAAAACATCAGTTAACACAAATATTGATAGTGTGGTAGGAAAGAGAAACTTTTAATAGACTTCTCATCATAGTCCCTTAGTGACACTGTGAGCACTTAGTAACTCAAAGTTCTCATATTTCCTAATATTTGAAATCCATGCCAAACAAGATCAAAGATGTGCCCTTTTGAGGACATGTTTAAGGGTTTTCTTCACTACGTTATTTGTGATAGTGGGGGAGTTGAAGACTGCCTCTGTGTGTGTGTGTGTGTGTGTGTGTGATTTGCTCAGTCATGTCTGACTCTTTGTGACCCATGGACTGTAACCCACCAGTCTCCTCTGTCCGTGGGATTCTCCAGGCAAGAATACTAGAGTGGGTTGCCATTTCCTTCTCCAGGGGATCTTTTCTACCCAGGGATTAAATCTGGATCTCCTGCACTGCATGCAGACTCTTTGCCATCTGAGCCACCTGGGAAGACCAAAGACTGCTGAGGGTAATGGAAATGTGAAATATGGTAGATGCCTTTTTTAAATACTCTGCAACCATTAAAAACAAGTTACAGGGACATGCCATAGTAAGTGGAGAAGGACATGGCAACCCACTCCAGTATTCTTGCCTAGAGAATCCTGTGGACAGAGGAGCCTAGTGGGTTGCTGTCCTTAGGGTCGCACAGAGTCAGACACGACTGAAGCGACTTAGCATGCATGAATTGGAGAAGGAAATGGCAGCCCACTCCAGTGTTCTTGCCTTGAGAATCCCAGGGACGGGGGAGCCTGGTGGGCTGCCGTATGTGGAGTAGCACAGGGTCGGACATGACTGAAGTGACTTAGCAGCAGCAGCAGCCATAGTAAGAATGGGGTTTTAAAAGCATAATTTTGAATTTTAAAAAGGTTATGAATAAAAAAGATCTATAGTGCCATAGCATATACATGAAATTAAAACACACAAATATATGCAAAACAACCCTGTATATTTTTCAAAGACCATGCATAGCCAAGTGTTTGTAACAAACATCTATGCCATCGATGAAAAAGAATGAGAGGAGCCTCAAAATGAGGAGAAAAATACAATAAAAAAAAAAAAATAAAGGAAGTATGGCAAATACAAGGAAAATCTACCAAGGGGGAAAAGTGCCTGAGACACATTATGGGCAAGGTCACTGATATCATGTGTGCTTTGCTTCCGGTTCACCTCAGATCAGATTAAACCCAGCTTAGACCTTACCTGCTATAACTGGCAGGAAACCAAATTTCTGTTAGTTTTTTAAATACTTATTTATTTGGCTGTGCTGGGTCTTAGTTGCGTCACACAGAATCTTCAGTCTTGCAGCATATGAAATCTTTGGTTGCAACATGTGGGTTCTAGTTCCGTGACCGGGGATTGAACCCGGGAGTCTTAGCCTTTAGACCATAGGAAAGTCCCCTAATTTCAGTTAGTTTTAAAGTGTCATCCCTGTTCTAGTTGATTTTACAAGAACCCCACACACTTTTGTGACTGAACAAAGTTTCTGTAGGTCTTGTGACTTTCGCATGTCATGGTCCACTATGCTCTTTGGCTTACCACTGCTCTGTCTAGAGCTCGACTTTATTTTCCCTCAGTACTGCCACTCCTATGGGTAGGCTGCAACAATATCTGCTTTCTGTGTTCTGCCTTATTATTGTCAATGGCTCTTAATATAGCATTCACCAGTGCCCCCCTCCCTGTGAGGTTAGGCTGCTCCGTATTGTTAGATACTTGTCCATCCTCTATCCTCCCAATGAAAGTGAAAAGTCCAAGTGTTAGTCACTCAGTCATATTTGACTCTCTGTGACCCATGGACTGTAACTCACCAGGCTCCTCTGTCCATGGGATTCTTCAGGCAAGAATACTGGAGTGGGTTGCCATGCCCTTCTCCAGGGGATCTTTCCAACCCAGAGATCAAACCTGAGTCTCCTGCATTGCAGGCAGATTCTTTACCATCAGTCTGTACCACCAGGGAAGCCACATTCTCCCAATGAGTCCTTATTAATTTCCCTTCCAGGCTGGCCCAGGGCAGATAAAGATGACACTGGCCCTTGGAACTTCAAGAACCTGAACCATAGAACAGAAAATCCTAAGTCAGTTCAATCCCTGGGTCGGCAAGATCCCCTGGAGAAGGCAGTGGCAACCCACTCCAGTACTCTTGCTTGGAAAATCCCATGGACAGAGGAGCCTGATAGGCTACAGTCCATGGGGTCACAAAGAGTTGGACACAACTGAGTGGCTTCACTTACTTTTTTTTTTTCTTTCCTTGAGTTAGGCAAGTGTGGAATGAAAGAACTGGAGAAAATTATAATTTTATATAGCTATCCTGTTATAACTACTAGAACCCAGTACAAATCAGTGTCTTCATGGATCAGCCAAACACAGATATGATCCTGGCATCTTTACTTCAGGATTTCCTTACTACTTATCTGTTTTTAAACATTTATTTATTTATTTATTTTGGCTGTTCCCAGTCTTAGTTGCAGCATGTTAACTCTTAGTTGCAGCATGCAGGATGGAGTTCCCTGACCAGGGATCAAACCCAAGCCCCCTGCCTTGGGAGCATGGAGTCCTAGTCTCTGGACCACCAGAGATGCGCCCCCTCTCCCCCCACAACCACCACCATACTATTTATTTTGCTAAAGAATTGCAAGGGGATCTGTGCAGACAATTTCACCAATTTCTTTATCTTTGAATATTTTTTTTCTTACAGTATATTATAAAACACTATTTGGGCAACTCCAATTGCGGAAATTTTAAACTCAGGAATTGCTTTGCTTCATTAGACATCATCGTAGGCTAACTTCAACTCAGAAGCCGAGCTGCTCATGAATTATTTGCTGACCCAGAATTCATGCAAGCCCAGAGCAGAGTTGTTCTTTCTAGTATCATTTCTATATTGTATCTCTTCAATGATGAAACAATTATATCATCCTGTTTTTCCAGATACAGCAGGAGAAATTGATTCTGCCACGTGGATAAGCAGGAATCAATAATATTTGATCTTGTACAATCCACTCGTATTTGCTCAATTAGTTCTTACAGAAGCATGTTATTCGCTCTGTTGGATGTAGAGTCATTTTGTGTTAAGTGCAGTTGAGGGATAAAAGCTGAGTTTTCCTTTTAACTGAAAATGTTTTCTCATGTTATTACTATTATTTACAGTAATATTAAGTGATTGGATCCCAAGAATTGTTGGTAATAAGGTAGTAGTAAGGAACTTTTAGTTCACAGTTGTAATTTTCTTGATGGGGGAACAAGCTTTAATTGTCAGGTTCTCTATGTCTACGTCAAAGTAGCCCACCCCAGTGACATATTTGAACAGAAACAGGGTCAAAGTAAATACAAATCCTTTTAATTTGACTTGTTTAGCAATAATAATTTATATTTAAATCGTCTATAAGTTTATGCAAAACACTTTTTTTTCCTTTTTTTAGAATTCTAGACAGGAGTAAAACATGAGCAAGTAAAACATCTAAAAGACATCAGAGTCTTCCTGGATATTTTTTTTTCTGTGTTTTTGCTGGCTGGCTAGAAATGAGGAATGTCCACTGCATTGCTTCTGTATGTGTGGTGAGGTAAGGTGACAATTTACACCAATATATATATTTTGATGATCCTCATGAAACATAAACAATTGTGATGAAAGGACAAGGACATATATTTTCTTATACACCAAGAGTTATGTACAAAATTGAGCAGAGCAGCATGATTTTAGTAGCTGAAGACTGGAAACTAGCAAATATGCATCAGTGTTGTTCAGTCACACAGTTGTGTCTGATTCTTTGTGACCACATGGACTGTAACATGATAGACTTCCCTGCCCTTCACTATCTCCCAGAGTTTGCCCAAGTTCATGTCCATTGACACTGAGTCAGTGATGGCATCCAGCCATCTCATCCTCTGATGCCCTCTGCTCCTTCTGCCCTCAGTTTGCCCAGCATCAGGCTCTTATTTCCAGTGAGTTAGCTGTTCACCTCAGGTGACCAGAATACTGGAGCTTCGGCTTCAGCATCAGTCCTCCCAACGAGTATTCAGGGTTGATTTCCCTTAACATTGACTGGTTTGATCTCCTTGCTGTCCAAGGAACTCTCAGGAGTCTTCTCCAGCACCACAGTTTGAAGGCATCAATTCTTTGGCACTCCCCCTTCTTTACAGTTCAGATCTCATAACTGTACATGACCACTGGGAAGACCATAACCTTGACTGTACAGACCTTTGTTGGTAGAGTAATGTCTCTGCTTTTCAACACATTGTCTAGGTTTGTCATAGCTTTCCTGCCAAGAAGTAACGGTCCTCTAATTTCATGACTACAGTGGTTTTAGAGCCCAAGAAGAAGAAATCAATTGCTACTTCCACTTTTTCCCCTTCTATTTGGCATGATGTTATGGGGCTGGATTCCATGATCTTAGTTTTTTAATATTTCATTTTATGCTGCCTTTTCACTCTCCTCCTTGACACTTATCAAGAAGTTCTTTAGTTCCTCTTCACTTTCTGTCATTAAAGTGGTATCATCCACATATCTGAGGTTGTTGATGTTTCTCCTGCCTATCTTGATCCCAGCTTGTAACTCATCCAGCCCGGCATTTCTCATGATGTGCTCAGCATATAGATTAAACAAATATGGTGGCTGCAGACCTGTCATACTCCTTTCTCAATCCTGAACCCATCAGTTGTGCCATACAGGGTTCTAACTGTTGGCTTCCTGACCTGCATACAGGTTTCTCAGGAGACAGGTAAGGTGGTCTGGTATTCCCATATCTTGAAGAGTTTTCCAGCTTGCTTTCCACACAGTCAAAGACTTTAGTGTAGTTGATGAAAAAGATGTTTTTCTGGTATTCCCTTCCTTTCTCTATGATCTGTCAGAGGCTGGCTATTTGATTTCTGGTTCCTCTTCCTTTTCTAAACCCAGCTTGGACATCTGGAAGTTCTTGTTTTGCATAATGCCGAAGCCTAGCATGCAAGATTTTAAGCATGACTTTACTAGCATGGGAGATGAGTACAATTGTCCAATGGTTTGAACATTCTTTACTGCTACCCTTCTTGGGAATTGGGATGAATACTGACCTTTTCCAATCCTATGGCCACTGCTTGGTCTTCCAGATTTGCTGACATGTTGAGTGTAATGGATAAATCAGTGTGGTATATCTATGCATTGGAATATTATCCAACAGTGAAACTTAATAGACAACAGATACATGTAACAATAAGGATAAATTTCACACATGCAATATTAGAGGTGAAATAAGTCAGACACAAGCAAGTACATTTCATGTGTATACAAATTACATAAGCACACACAAATAAATGATGATGTTGAAAGTCGAAATAACCTATAACTTTGGGGGAGGAGAAGGGGCAATGCTTTTAGAGAGAGCAGGAGTAGAGGCTATCTTCCAGAGTGTTGGCAATGTTATCTTTTTTGACCTGGGTTGTGATTACAGGAGGCGTTCATATTGTGGATAATCTATTGTGCTGTACATTTAATTTTTTGTACCTTCATTATGAATGTCATACTATTTAAAAATTTTAGTAATTGGACTTCCCTGGTGGCTCAGATGGTAAAGCATCTGCCTACAATGTGGGAGACCCAGATTTGATCCATGGGTCAGAAAGATCCCCTGGAGAAGGAAATGGCAACCTGCTTCAGTATTTTTGCCTGGAAAATCCCATGGACAGAGAAGCCTGGTAGGCTACAGTCCATGGCGTCGCAAAGAGTTGGACACGACTTAGCAACTTCACTTTCTTTCACTTTAATAATTCTACTTTAAAAAATTGAGAGGGTGGGATGTTTCGAGAGAACAGCATCGAAACATGTATATTATCTATGGTGAAACAGATCACCAGCCCAGGTTGGATGCGTGAGACAAGTGCTCGGGCCTGGTGCACTGGGAAGACCCAGAGGGATCGGGTAGAGAGGGAGGTGGGAGGGGGGATCGGGATGGGGAATACATGTAAATCCATGGCTGATTCATGTCAATGTATGACAAAAACCACTACAATATTGTAAAGTAATTAGCCTCCAACTAATAAAAATAAATGAAAAAAAAAAGTTCAACACACTGTAAAAAAATGAGGGATGGTTTGGGTGGGTCAAATGTGGGTGGGTCACATGTCAAATCCTGAATTGGGCACTCATTAGCTTCTATGGCTTTGGGAACACGTTATTGCATTATATGCATCTTGGGCTGGGAAAATAAAGTTCAATACCTACCTCTAGACATCTGCGGTTGCTTGACTACTGCCAGTCTGCTCAGCATTAGTCCCTCAGAAGGCACCAAGAGGGGCCTGATTATAAGACTGAGCAGAAAAGATTGATATAAGATTGATTATAAGACTGAGCTTTGGCTGAAAAACTCAATTTGATTCATAGATCACCATTGATTAATCAGTTCAATTCAAAATCCATTTTACTATTGATGTGTATTCGCTGGTTTCCAGCCTTTAGCTGCTAAAATCATGCTTCTCTGCTCAGTTTTGTACATAACTCTTAGTGTATGTGAAAGTCTATATTCTTGTCCTTTCATCACAATTGTTTCCATTTCATGAGGATCATCAAAAAACACCAATCAATCAGTGACTGAAAACTCCATAACTTTATTTGGATAAAAATCTTCCTCTCAAGAAAATCCATGAAGTTTGTATTAGTATTTTTTGCATGTTTACATAATGCATTTGAATTTGACACTCAGTGTCAATTTTCTGATTAATGGTGGGCTGACATGGTAAAAGTTGTTATTTCATTGATTGATTCAACCAATAAATATTAAGGACTGATTTTGTGCTGCTTCACAGTTCTGTTTTGCTTTGAAGACAGGACCGATTGTTAATGCACATCTAAAGAAAGTTGTATTCAATTAACTACCTTCAGTCACACAGACATACAGTCTTCTATTTGAACAAAACTTACAAAGTTGATGTAAACTTGGGGCTTCACATCCATTTTCAAAAGTTGTTCAATGCTTCAGTGCAGAAGGAGACCCAAATCTATCTTCACAATTTCATAGAGAGATCACCTGGTTTACAAATCTATAAAATCTTAACATATAATAAACCTGGGACTAGAACGAAAATCTTGTTTTAAACCTGCAAGCAACTCAGTTAATAATTATTCAGAATAAAAAAAAAAGCTTAGAAAGGATGAAACAGTTTTAAAAATAGATGTAGAGGATTTTGTTTATGTATACATTTTGCTTTTTTTTTTTTTCAGTGGGTTTTGTCATACATTGATGTGAATCAGCCATAGAGTTACACGAATTCCCCATCCCGGTCTCCCATCCCACCTCCCTCTCCACCCGATTCCCCTGGATCTTCCCAGCCCAACAGGCCCAAGCACTTGACTCATGCCTCCCACCTGGGCTGGTGGTCTGTTTCACCACAGATAATATACATGCTGTTCTTTCGAAACATCCCACCCTCCCCTTCTCCCACAGAGTTCAAAAGTCTGTTCTGTTCTTCTGGGTCTCTTCTTCTGCCCTGCATATAGGGCCATCGTTACCATCTTTCTAAATTCCGTATATATGTGTTAGTATACTGTAATGTTCTTTATCTTTCTGGCTCACCTCACTCTGTATAATGGGCTCCAGTTTCATCCATCTCATTAGAACTGATTCAAATGAATTCTTTTTAATGGCTGAGTAATATTCCATGGTGTATATGTACCACAGCTTCCTTATCCATTCATCTGCTGATGGGCATCTAGGTTGCTTCCACGTCCTGGCTATTATAAACAGTGCTGCGATGAACATTGGGGTGCACGTGTCTCTTTCAGATCTGGATTCCTCAGTGTGTATGCCCAGAAGTGGTATTGCTGGGTCATATGGCAGTTCTATTTCCAGTTTTTTAAGAAATCTCCACACTGTTTTCCATAGCGGCTATACTAGTTTGCATTCCCACCAACAGTGTAAGAGGGTTCCCTTTTCTCCACACCCTCTCCAGCATTTATTGCTTGTAGACTTTTGGATAGCAGCCATCCTGACTGGCGTGTAATGGTACCTCATTGTGGTTTTGATTTGCATTTCTCTGATAATGAGCGATGTGGAGCATCTTTTCATGTGTCTGTTAGCCATCTGTATGTCTTCTTTGGAGAAATGTCTGTTTAGTTCTTTGGCCCATTTTTTGATTGGGTCATTTATTTTTCTGGAATTGAGCTTCAGGAGTTGCTTATATATTTTTGAGATTAATCCTTTGTCTGTTTCCTCATTTGCTACTATTTTCTCCCAATCTGAGGGCTGTCTTTTCACCTTACTTATAGTTTCCTTTGTTGTGCAAAAGCTTTTAAGTTTCATTAGGTCCCATTTGTTTTCATTTTATGTTAAAATGAATCAAGGCATTGTGTTAGTACATATTGCAAAATCAGGATAGCTCATTAGCCTCAGTGAGTAAATTTACATTTTAAAAACATTGTCTTCTTTGTGGTGAGCAGTAGGAGGAATGAGGAAGAACAATTGGTTCAAGTGTTCTATTGGACTCAACTTTTTGAATGAGATTCTTTGGGGAATTACGGAATCGTGATACTGATACCATGTGAGGATAGGCCACCATTAAAATTACTGAAAACTGGAAGACTCTGATGTCTTCTTTCTTGGCCTTTGAATCTGGTGAGCTTCATCTTCAGTAGAAAGAAGACAAACTAGCACGACAGATGACAGTCCTCCCGGAACGCCTTCTGAGCAGAGTGTACAGCATGTCCTGGGCAGATGGGAGATGTTAGGGAGCAGTGGTGTGAGGACGGCCATTGTCTTTGCCAGTTTTTGTGTCTGTCTCTTCCATTAAATGCTATTTCCTTGACAAAAGGGATGGGTTCTTTTCTTAAATTTTATTTGTTTATTTTTGGTTGTGCTGGGTCTTGGCTGATGCACACAGGCCTTCTCTAGTTCTGGCATGTGGGGGCTGCTCTTTGTGGAGGTGGGCAGACTTCTCATTGCAGTGACTTCTCATGTTGCAGGCCATGGGCTCTAGAGCACAGGCTCAGTACTTGTGGTGTGCAGGCTTAGTCGCCCTGAGGCATATGGGATCTGCCCGGACCAGGGGTCACACCCATGTCCCCTGCATTGACAGGCACATTCCTAACCACTGAATCACCAGGGAAATCCAAGGGCTTGCTTCTTAATCACCTTTGTATCCAAATATCAAGTCAGAGACTTCTACATGGTGGATGCTTGATAAATAGTAGTTAATATCATTAAATAATAAAGGATTGTCATGCTCAATTATGTTTGTCTCCATACCATCTCCAGGAGATGGTGACGGACAGGAAAGCCTGGTATGCTGCAGTCCATGGGATCACAAAGAGTTGAACGTGACTGAATGACTGAACAACAACAAACTACTAAAACCTCCATAAAGGAAGAGATTTTCATGCTAGCTGTGCACCTAATATTACACCTGGCAAAGTATAGATGCTTGAAAAATATTGATTGTTGCAAATATACTCTCTTTTGATAGATTTCCTCTGCTTACACATCTCTCACATGACTGAAAATGGTTGCTCCAATGTTTGAACCTGTATGGTATTCTAGATCCATCATCAATTATAAATATAAATATATATATATAAACCTCTCATTTTGGTTTGCTTGCTATTAACATGGCTGTCTATTCCATGAACAATGTATTATTTCTATTGACAGAATTACTTGTTAGAGAATGGATATTTATAGAGCCTCAGAATATCTTAACCCAGAAGGAGGAGCTTTGGATGAGGCAGGCCTTTCAGAATTCCCAGAAAAAGCATCAGTTACAGGTTTCAAGTATGCAGCTATATATTCTCATTAAACATAATGCTGGCAGTAGTCAGTTCTACTTCACTGAACTTTTCCAACAATCCAATTTGAAAAGCTCATAAGAATAATTGATGCCCAGCTCATTGGAGACAGATATTAGAAAAGTCAAAGAACTTAGCATTTATTTTAGATGCATTTATACCCTAGTGGAAAGAACAAGGAATATATCCTTGAAATGATATTACAGGCAAAGTTCCATCAAGTGAAGATAAACAAAATTTAAACTGTACCTATAACTCCCACCTATCTCCATTTCTGATAGCAAAGGAAGTTGGTGTAACCTTTTTTTTTCAGTATAGAAACAGAAAATACAAGCAAATATGAAAGTATAATGTGTATGAAATTAGTTGTAGGACTGGTGATATTTGAGGCAACTTCTTTCATGTTGCAATAGATATTATACTTTGAGAGTGGGAATAAAGCCTAAAGGATTAATAAATATCAGAAGGAATGACTTCCAAATTTAGAGCATTGGGAATAGATTAAAAGCATCTTTCTTACTGATTTATTATGTTTGACTGCATTAGATCTTTGTTGCTGCATTTAGGCTTTCTCTAGCTGTGGTGCATGGGCTTCTCATTGCAGTAGCTTCTCTTGAGGTTGCAGAATTAGTATAAAGTTTATGAAAATAGACCCCCAAATACCATTTTGAGCAAAGGCCAGTTGTAGCAATTCAAAGGTAAAGTGTTGGAGGATTCCTGTGAAGTCCTATACACTAACAGGTGCAGAAATTCAAGCTTTGAGTGGGAAAGCTATTTTGGAAAGTCCCACTTCTCTGGGGTCTGGAGTCAGAGCTGAATCCTGGGTAACTCTTTGCTGGACTCTTTAGTTCAGGTATGTTGTGTGGGCTAGACATTGACAGAGTATGAAAGACTGAAAATAACAGTAAGATCAGACATAGAATTTAGGTATTAGGGCTGTGCAACTGGAAACCACAGTGTCATGTTACACATCAGATTGTTTGCAACTTAATGTTTGTTTGAAAATATCATTTACTGTGTCCACCTAAAGCCCATGGAAATAAGAAGTGACCAATTAAGGAGCCTGGGAATATGATTTTGAAAGATATATACTCTGGCATCACATAGCTGAAAGTAAAATGCAATCCCACAACTACCTACTACAGTGATAGGTCTAAATTGCTAAGCAGTATGACTAACGGGAAAAAAAAAAGCTTTTTGGAGACTTAAAAGATAGAACTGTATGTCTGTCCTGTTTTTGTTTCTGGAAGATGTCAGATATCTTTTCACTATGAAGGTGGATGCTTTTATCCACCACTTAAAACCTTCCTTAAAATCTGCAAGAAAAAAATAGCTTGAATTCTGTATTTGCTATATGTCATGGAACCTCATTACTACATACCTGGCATTCTGACAGAAGCTAGAGAAAATTGGCACCTACAGTGTAGCAGTGCTTCCATTTAAGAGGTTACTTCGAAATATTCTTCCCACCAGCCTGATTGTCCTTACGCTCCAAAGGGGAAACAATGCAATCTATTTTTTTGCTGCATAAGCTCCATGAAATATTGCCATAAATGGATTCCTTGCTCCTTACAGCACAAGCCTGAGATGAATGTATTCTATGGAGTAAGGTGACATCATTATTTTACCATGTCTTTGTTTACTAAAACATTGTTTTATGAAGGAATAATTCCCCTATGGAACCAGCTCCTGAAGAAAGGTCTTGATTTATACCCATCGCTCAACCTGCCTGATTGTATCTTCTGCACCAGGGTATAGTTTTTCAGCAAGATCTATATTTTATGACTCTTGGGCAGCTGTTTGATTCAAATACTGCTGGACTGTGTCACTCACTGTTTTCCCCTCTGGTCAACCTTTCCCCCCTTTTTGAAATCTGTCAAATTGAAAGCAATCAAAAAGGTGTAAATAATTACTGGTTGTTATATCTATCTAAGTGAAACTTTCATTAGGAGTGGGACCACATGCCTAGGATTTCACACATTTTCCACTTCCACAGATGAACCTATCAGAGAATCTTAATTTGGAACTAAATAATAAACTGCAGGGAGAGATGAGAAATCTTTGAAAATACATTGGAGAACAGCCATTCAATGAAATGGGTCAAGAACCTACTGGAACTTCCCTAGTAGTCCAGTGGGTCTCTGTGCTCCCAATGCAAGTTTGATCCCTGGTCAGGGAACTAGATCCCATATGCCACAACTAAGAGTTCATATGCAGCGGCTAAAAGATCCTGCACGCTGCAACTGAAGATTCCACATGCCTCGACTACGACCCAGCAAAGACAAATAAATATATATATATATTTTAAAAAAAGATCAAGAGCCTACCAACTTCAACCCAGGAATGAACTTGGCTTTTCCTCAATGGGCATTAAGGAGGGAGTTGAAGTTTGCTTAGCCTCAATATGCTTTACTGAAAAGATAAAAGGAGGCATGATTTTTTTTTTTTTTAATCAAATGAAGTTGTCTTAAATTTCAAAATATGAGAAAATGTTGTGTTATTATTATCATTTTCTTAGCTTGTCCAGTTATTATCCGTTGAAATGTATTCAGGTGAAACTGTCATCAAGGTTCACTTCTTCTATAGTTATGCAGCACAAACTTGAACCTAACAATGTTCTAGATTCTGTAGACAGAGCAGTAACCACTCCTGTTGCTCCAAAAAGGGAAGTACATCAAAAACATAATGCGCCAGGTACCACCAAGTACTAAAATGAACTAAAAAAAGGAGCAGAGAAAGGAAAGAGGAAAGGGGCTGTTGGATTGGGTTGACAAGAGAGTCTCCTGCATTAAGGTTGCATTTGGGAAGAGATCACAAATAAGCAAGGGTGTCAGCCAACTAATGAAAGAGAGTCCTGGCAGGGGAGACAGCAAGTGCAAAGCAATGGCAGGCATTATGTGTTACAGGAAGAACAGGAGGTCGTGTGCATGGAGCATGGTGAACCAGGGGCAACTGGGTAGAAGACCAAGTCGGAAAGCTAGCACAGGGCAAGATGACGTGGGGCCCTATGGGCCAAAGGGTTGGGATTGAACTCTGGGGGAGCAGTGAGGTGTCAGAGGGTTGAAGGACGTGATCTGACACGGATTGTTCTATCAATTTTGTGGAGAAGAGACCACAAGGGGGGCAAGGGTGGAAGCAATTATAAACAAAAGACCAAGTGACAAGTGATGGGAGGAGGGGAGGAGAGGGTGACAAGTGATCAGATTCTGAGAATATCCTGAAGGCAGAGCTGACAGGATCTCCTGAAAAGACTGTACTGTGGGGTATGGAAGCAAGGATAGCCAACTCACAGTGATGCCCAGAAAAGTTATAGCTAATTAATTGGAAACGACACTCCCAGCCCATGTCAAGTGTTTGTCCTAAGATGCATACTGAGCTTAATTGACTTCTCTTTCACTTGACTTTTACTTAATTTTCATGTTGCTTGTGTTTTATGTTAATATTTAAAGATCTCAGGTACATAGAATTGAATTATTCATGAGCCTTTGTCTCTGGAACATCATTATCACTAAGACAGGCAAGCCCTGTTTTACTTATTTAATTTTGTTTTAATATTTTCACCCTTTCGTCTATGATTCTTGTTTGTCTTTTCACCTTTTCGCTCAGTTACATAGCAAAATATATTGATATTTGTCCTTGTGTACTTACCTTTGAAAAATATATGGGGTTATTTGTAAATCTATGCCTAAAATTTAATATAAATAATATCATGCTATAGATTATGCTTTCTTTTTTAAAAAATAACCTTATAGTTTTTTAAGAATCTATTGACGTTGCTTTATATGCTCGTTGTTCATCTTTTCTGAGGGCTGCAGAATTTTCCATAGCATGTATCAGCCCAGCTGAACTCAGCCAGTCTCCTAGTTTTCTTGTTCTCCTTATAGCTAATGATATTGTGAGAAATACACATTTACATGTCTTCTTATAGTCTTGGATGGTGATTTCTGGGGAATATGATTAGCAATTAGTTTTTGTTTAAATGCTATTTATCAACATATTCACAATGAATCACACACAATCAATGATCATTTCATGTTGACAACAGAGAATTAAGGGTGTTAGGTCAATTTTGAAAAGATAACTCAATAAGTTTATTTTTATTGATCCTGGAACAGTGGAGAAGTTTATAGAATGCTTCCATACTCAGCTTTGGAGATTAAAAAATTGAATAAGAATTCTACCTGGAAGAGAAAATGAAAACCAAACTTTCACTTATGAGAATGAAAGAAAGCAGAATGACAGATAGTAACAGTCATTCTAAGATCCAGATTAAATTACATCAGAATCAGATCCATTCCTTTGTTCACTGTTTCCACTCCCCTGGAGAGGTTCGTCACCCCAGATAAGAAACTGTCCCCCCACAACCAGTGTCCGTCTGAGACTGCAGAGTAAACTGCCAGCAAAAGTGTTATTTGCTTGGTGGTGACTGACTCTTTGTGACCCAATGGACTCTAGCCCACCAGGCACCTCAGTCCATGGGATTCTCCAGGCAAGAATACTGGTGTGGGTTGCCTTGCCCTCCGACAGGAGATCCTCCCAACCCAAGAGATAATCCTCTGAGTCTACCTCAATATGGGCCACAAAAATGCAAAGCTTGAGATTCTCCACGCTACCAAGCAAGCTGATGAAGAGAACTAATTTTTCTGGATGCACCACTGCCCTTTCCCCCATGCTAGGTAACAGATTCTTAAGAGGAAATGAGTTGATGGATGTTGATGATGAAGTGTCTGCTTATGTGTCAAGTGCTGTTCTAGACACTGGAGATTTGATTGGTGAGCAAGAACCCAGTGTGGAGGACTTCCCTCATGGCCCAGTGGTTAAGAATCTGCCTGCCAATGTGGGGGACACAGGTTCGATTCCTGGTTCGGGAAGATCCCACCAGCTGAGGAGCACCTAAGCCCATACACCACAACTAGAAGCCTACAATCCACAAGGAAGAGTAGCCTCCACTTGCCGCAACTAGAGAAAGCCTGAACGCAGCAAGGAAGACCCAGCACAGCCAAAAAAAAAGAACACAGGGTCGAATGGTGTCTGATGATGATAGCTAGCTTAGCTTTGGCAGTGGAGAAGGTTCTGAATGTTCCCAGGTCTAATGCCCTTACTGGACAACGACAGAAGCTTAGGGAAGGGAGTTCTTCCTGAGTTCCAGGCTACAGTCTTCATCCTGGCCACCTTTGTATGAATGTTATGATTAGCCTAGAAGCTAGAGCTGCCATCCACAGATATCATCAGGATGTTTTCCAGCTTAAAGAAAACACTAAGAAAAACCTGTACTTCTGCTTAGGAATATGGTAGTTAAGTGTAGGATTGCTGTTATAGATTTAGGCTTGGTCTTTCAAGCTTAGGGCTGGGTTTCA
The DNA here is from genome assembly GCF_963930625.1 of Muntiacus reevesi. Classification (NCBI taxonomy): domain Eukaryota; kingdom Metazoa; phylum Chordata; class Mammalia; order Artiodactyla; family Cervidae; genus Muntiacus; species Muntiacus reevesi. The sequence goes on from NC_089252.1 coordinate 68,886,719, forward strand.
CCACGTTGATGGGCCCTGCCGCTTCCCTGACTCCACCTTGAAGCTCCATCCAGTCTTCTCTGTGTGTGGTCCATATAGCAAACAGACTCCCAGGTGCCGATAAACACCCCTCCTCAAGTCTGCAAGTATTGCTTATGTACAAGTGAGGTTTTTCTCTTGGGTTGATATAGGGATATTTCATTCTGTTTCTAGTTTAACACTCCTCCCCCGCCCCCCATCCTTTCCAGCAGGAGCCAGAGAGATCCTGATTAAGCTAAGCAGCAATTAAACAGCCTAATGCTGTCATTATCTTTCCTTAAGTAGCCACTTCAGCCGTGAGGAGAACATTAAGCCAAAATTTAATTTTCTAAGGGGGTTAGGTAGGTTTTCAATTTTCCTGGTTCTGGATTTGTCAAAAGGAGCAGAGAGGCCTTTGTTTATCCTAAGAGACCCTTTAGATTGAATTTAGAATTCATGGGGATGATCTCTTTGGATCATATTTGTAAAATATATTTCCATCCAACAGTAAAGTGCTGTCTGCAAGAAAGCAAGCTCATCCCGTGCCGTCTAGCAGGGCTCTGTCAGGCCGGCGTCAGTGGGGCAGACAGGTGGCCCACATCAGTACTGACTGTCAAGGCGTCACCTTCTCCGGATGACCCCTGTATTTGTCCTTCGATTGACTGTGAATTCTGGGCTCGGACATCCGAGAGCTGGAACTTCCCTGGTGGTCCAGTGGTTAAGACTTTGCCTCCCAGTTCAGGGGTTGCAGGTTCTATCCCTGGTTAACGAGCTAAAATCTCATGTGCCTGCTGGCTGAAAACCAAAACAGACAACAGAAACAATATTGTAAGAAATTCAATGACACTTATAAAATGATCCACATAAAAAAAAAATCTTAAAAAGAAATCCAAAAGCTACTGCAGGCTTCTCTAGAGAAACATGAGCTCAGTTTTCTCCACTCTTCTTGAGGCTGAGTCCCCATTCTAGTTGTTCCATCACAATGCTCCCAGATTGGTCCTTTTTCTCACAATGTGTAATGGTCACACTTCAGCCTGATGAGGTGGAGTTCCAGGACTCAGGTTTCACAGGCTATGGTACTAATAACTCGGGAACATGAGATATTCTCTAAGGGAAACAGAGCACAGAGCTGGGTTTGCAGAATCTGATGTGATTTGATTTCATGGCAAAATGGCCCATCTCTCTTGCAACTCTTGTTCCTCTGATCTCCCTGCCAGCACCTTCTGGATACAAGAGCCTTTTTTGTCCTGGAAACTCACTAAGATGGTCCCAGATTAGAGTCTTTGATGACTCACTCTGCTTCACTACCTGTAAATACTGTTTCTTCTGACCCTCCCACACATTCATCTTGTTCATTTAATTCAAGTATGAGCTGAATGTCTTGTTAAGGACACTATTCCTGAGTTCTCAATGAGAGTCATCACCTAGTAACTTCTTTCACTTACTTTTTGTACGTTTGCATGGGTAGCTTTTAATTTTACTTTTACATTTTGATTTTTCATGTTAAAAAATTCAAAAGAAATTTTGTTCTGGGTTCAAATTCTGCCTTTGTTCTCTTCTGTAATAATTTCAGGATAATCCAAAAACAAAGGATTTCCTGTGTTGTTGGATACGTCTCTAACAAGCCTTGAAGAAGTATTGATATTATTCTAAGTGCTTTTGGTAATTGAATATGGTGGGGGATTCATCCAACCACTAACATCAATAAGATAGCCTGGATTCTCAAAGACCAGTCTTCCACGTTCACCAAAGCTAGATTGCTTATAGCCAACATTATTTTGTAAAGAGTATGACCTGAAAAAGCCCCAAAGCACCAGGCAAATTGTACCTAAGAAGAATTAGATGAATTATCTTTGGCACTAGGAAGATCTCTGTTGAGTCCCTAAAAATCGATCAGAGCCCTGAGACTAGCATTATTACCCCTAGGGTAATATACTTATTCAACATATACTGTTGAGGTCACTGGGAAAACTTCTAAAGAATTTCCATTAAGCTATCCAGTGCAATTCAGTGAACATTCATTATGTGATAAAGTTGGTGATGGATATTACAAACAGGAAGAGGACTTGGTCTCTGCCTTCAGGGAGTCCATATTCTAGTGCAGAAGATGGACATGGAGATTCATGACTGGGGGCATAAGGTGCATTGCAGAGCAAGAGTTCTCACCAAACAGCCAAGGGAGGACAGACCAAGAAGAGACACATCCCACATGGTGCATCTGGCCAGCACCCGACTGTGGATCACACAGCCTATCTAGGGAAAGAGGCTTAAAATGAATGAATGTCCCTCCTATGCCAGTGTTGGAGAGATTATCAATTTCCACCTGAGGATTTCAAATACTCATAGCTTCTGATGAGCTTAGCATTCTTAACACTGGGCTAAGGATAGCTTCCCTGGTGGCTCAGAGGTTAAAGCATCTGCCTGCAATGCGGGAGACCTGGGTTCGATCCCTGGGTCAGGAAGACCCCCTGGAGAAGGACATGACAACCCACTCCAGTATTCTTGCCTGGAGAATCCCATGGACGGAGGAGCCTGGCGGGTGCACTTTGGCATGTGGCTGCTTAGTCCCTAAGTTGTTTCTGACTGCATGGACTGCAGCCCACCAGGCTCCTCGGTCCATGGGATTCTCCAGCCAAGAACACTGGAATGGATTGCCATTTCCTCCTCCTCCAGGGAGTCCCAACCCAGGGATTGAACCCATGTCTCCTGCAAGTCTCCTGCACTGCAAGTGGGTTCTTTACCACTGAGCCACTGGGGAAGCATCTTGGTCCCTTACAGCTATCTTGGAAAAAGTGCCCTTGTCCAGGTTTAATTTACTCCTTCTCCACAGCCACATTGTTCATTCCCAGATTCCAAAGTTCCAAATATCAGTTAAGCGTTCTGCTACAAAACTCATTTTGTAGTTTAGGGTATTTAATCTTTACTCAAGCAAACGTCAAAAATTTAGGTATTTCACCCCATACTACCTTGTACTTACTCCTATGGAGGGTAAATCATTGGCAAGTGGAGTAACTATAACAATTTTTGGAATTGTGTCCTCTACCCAGGAGGGTATTGTGCCTGTATCTCCTTAGTTGAATATATGTTATAAACTTAAGGTTCAAGCAAACAGGTGGCTCTGAGTGGAGGGCTCTTTCCTTTCCAGTTAGCCACCTGCCTCTACATGTGTCTTTTCTGTTATGATAGTGCAGAGGTCCAAGGCAGTCATGGTGTTCAAAGGTATCAGTTTTGTCCCAGGATGGAACAACTTGATCACCTTTTATATCTGAAGAAAATAAATTAGAAGTAATTATGTCAGTGTTGAGTCCTGGAAAATAATTCAAAATTGTGTGTTTTACAGCAGAAAATTTGGCAAATAAAACTATTATTTATATCAACAAGTTAAATTGACTTTCATACTATTCTTTTTCACACATTAGAAATTTGTTTAAAATGCATCTAGTAGAATATTTAAAGAAAAGTTATCTTGACAGGGAGTCCCTAGATTCTATTGAATGTTATGACTGTTGCAAAGTATTTTCCATTACCATCACTAATCTTCCTTAAAGTAATGTGTTGTCATTAACTTGTAGGAGAACAGATCCCAAACTTGTTTCTTGTGTCACCAGAGGTATTTAGGGTTCCACTGTGTCAAGTATTCTATGGAATTCAAAAAGACAGAAGACTAAGTATTGTTTAGTTGACCTCAGAAAACAGTGAGGAACTTTGAACATAGTCTCCTCTTTCATGTGGGTGCTCAGTGTAGTTTTTGTGGCATTTGGTGAAAGCCACAATCTAAAGGAAGCATAAAGCTCTTGGTGATCTTTTCCTAATCTACTTTCCAGCTCTTATCTACTGATGAACCATCACAGATTCAAACTGCTTTCTTGGATTCTTCCACAATTCTTATGTTTTTTCTCTGCCTGGAGTATATGTTACCATGTCTTTCATTTTTTATTCAAGTTCTGAGTTCTTTGACATCTCTGTCAAAGTTTGCTTTAATAACCCCGGTGTTTCTACTCTGTCCCTACAGTACTTGACTCAAGCTACTGACACAGCACTTATCTTGCAAATTTATCAATAACAACTTTGTGATTGTCTCCCTTCATCCAAACAGTTCCATCTAGGCCATCCCATTCGTTGGGATAAACATGATTTTCTGTGACTTCACTCCTCAAAATTAAAGTCTAAATTTCTTAGCATGATTTTTCATGATATGCTCCACCTGTTATTTTTTGAGCCTCTTCTTATCCCATATGTATATCACCCTCATGACATCCTGACCTACTAGAAGTTTTTTGAACATACTGGGTCGACTTCTACATCCCTTGTTGAGGATAATTTTTGAGCTATTCCCTCTTCTATCCCAAGCCCCTTAGCCTAATTTATGGCACATGGTAGGTTCTCCATCAATGTTTATAGAATATAAACTAGATAAGGAGTAGAGATGATATGTCCTGAAGTTCATGGCTCCGAGTAACATATTGCATTACCAGCCTGGTGCACAGAGATGTTTTCCAATCACTTGTGAAGAACCTCCAACTCAACTTTCAGTGCCCAAAGGCATGTTATTCAAATTTTCAAACTGTCCAGATCATTGTCTTGGCTTTGCCACACTTGCCTTAGGATATTTTAAAGTCAGTGAGAAAAGGTATGATAAAATATAACATACATGGTATTTTTGTCATCTTGGTCATTTGTTCAGTGGTCATATCTATAAGCTGTGTGCTCTTAGACATGAAACATATGAGTGTTGGTTTTCTTCTTAGCAAAATACTATAATAATGATTAGCTCATCACATTATTTAAGAATTAAGAATAATAGCCTATGTATAGCAGGTAAAACCTCAAGACAGTCAATAAATGTTTGCTTTCCTCTTTTATTATTTTGTGACCATAGTCTAGTTTGGTCTGAGATATATTTGAGATGCTGAACCAAGTTTTGTTTGAGATTTGTTTGAACAATTGCCAAAAGCAGAATATCAAAATACATGACTTGCAATTATTCATTCTCTTTCATCCCTTACACTGCTTTAGGTATTCAGATATTGTCTGCATCTCCAAATACATATTAGTTTGGTAAATAAATTGAGAGTGAAGGAACATTATCCTAGAGCAATATACACTAGACTGGAATAGCCTAAGAGCAATGCATGACTTAGTGTAGCATATTTGTAAAGAACATTGCTTATAATTATGGAAACTGGATGTTTTATCCCGGGATTACTGTTACCTGAATTTGGACAAAGTTCCCCATATCTGTAGGGACTATATTATTTTTGCATACAATAAAATAATAGAATATTGAGGGGTCTCAATAACTCAAGCTTTTAAAAACTCTCTGGTTCTTTTTTAATAATTTTATTTACTTGTGTACTTTTATTTTTGCTGTGTTGGGTCTTTGTTGTTGTGTGGGCTTTTCTCTAGTTGTGGTAAGCAGGGACTACTCTCTAGTTGCCATGGCAGGCTTCTCAATGCAAGTGGCTTATCTTGTTGCGGAGCGCAGGCTCTGCAGCTCATGGGCCTCAGTAGTTGTGGCACTTGGGCTCAGGGGTTGTGGCTTCCAGGCTGTAGGCTCAATAGTTGTGGTATACCAGCTTAGTTGCTCCAGGGCACATGGGATCTTCATGGATCGGGGACCAAATCCATGTGCTCTGTATTGGCAGGCAGATTTTTTACCACTGAGTCACCAGTGAAGCCTCTCTGATTCTTTTGTGTTTGTCAAATAGAGTCAGCTGTAAAGCCACAAACAGATAACTATTTAAAAAATTATTGATAAGTAATAAGATAACACTATAACGATAATGAGTGATTTTGGCTGACAAGGAATGCTTTATGAGTTAATCCGTTGGAGTTTGTATATGTGCTGTGCTGTGCCTCATTGCTCAGTTGTGTCCAACTCTTTGTGACCCCGTAGACTGTAGCCCTCGAGGCTCCTCTGTCCATGGAACGCTCAGGAGTGGGTTTCCATGTCCTCCTCCAGGGTATCTTCCCAAGCCAGAGATCCAACCCAGGTCTCCTGCGTTGCAGGCGAATTCTTCACCAACTGAACTACCAGGGAAGCCCGTGTGTGTGTGTGTGTGTGTGTGTGTGTGTGTATAAAATTGTTCAAAACTGAATTAAAAAGTGATGCTGGGGGGGAAAGTTTCCCAGGGAAAAGATGCTGACTGAATCATCTTTTAACGTGGCTGGAAAAAATTTTCTTAATGTAATTAAGAAGACAGTACTATGTGTAGAACATTCTGCCATGACTTTATTTGGCCCATTTTCTAATCTTAAAAAGAAAACATATTGCAAATGAAATGAATGGGCCATAATACATGCCGTATGCCAGTTAGAATGATGGATGGTCTCCCGGAAGAAATAACCAATGACCACAATAGGCTTGTGAGAAAAGAGTAAGTCCTTGGTTTTTTGTAGCCAATAGAAGTGAAAGCGTTCAATGACCCCCTCTAACAAACGAATAATTTTCATTATCTGTCAGTATTCTTTTATTTTCTCTTCCTTACATTATTCTATTCAGCTTGGTCTCCTGGTTTTATAATTAGAAGTCCTTGAATATGAGTAGAGAGGAAAGAGAAAAGCTATAAAAGGGAAGACTTTTTGTAAAGCAAGTATTGCCTTTCAGAAAATTGCGGAGCTGATCCTTCTTTGCAGTAGGCAAGGAAAGCATTTTGATGGAGTGATGATGGATCTGTCTGAAAGTAATGATGGATGTTTGTTTCCTGTTAAACAATGCAGCTTTTCAGAATGTTAAATATAGCTTTTTATGCCCTCTGGCCAACAAAATGCTGTGTGGGTGTGCCGTGAAGTTCACTCCCAGGCAGAACAAGGGAGCTCTGATGAGGCATCTTAAGTAGGGGAAGGGGAAGTTATTGCCCTGAAGTTGTGCAAGGACTAGACCAAAAACTGCACCCAAAGTAGCACAGTGATACTGGACTTAGGGGGCTGAAAAAGGAGAGTCTGCCTGGGTGAAAAAGGGCCAGGGCATTTTCAGATAGAATCAATATTTGAGGTTATTAGGTAATCACGCATGGTTCTGGGTGTTCTCCTTAACTGTAGTAGAGTCCCATTCTGCACCACAGTGGAAAAGGAACAATGCTCCCCCATTGAGAAGGGCTGTCTATTAAGTTATTTTTTTCTCAGCTGCAAACCCACCCTTCCACATCCTTCTTTGTGATACAAAGCTTAAAGATTTGCAATCCACATTTTTCTCCTTTGGAAGCTGAATTTATGTAGTTTTCAGCAATAGGAGTACAAGAGGAAGCCTAGAGTCTGGCTGAGTTAAAAGGATGAATGCAGGGTTACCAATAAACACCTAGGATGCTTTAGTGTGACTCAAAGAGGACTTAGGAGGAACTTCTTTGTTTTCTTCATGTTTTCATTTGAAAGTGAAAACTATGCTGCCCATGCTCTGTGCAAATGGAGGACAGGTATATTGTTCTATGTACTGACTTTTATTAAATCATCTTCTAGCCTATTTCTCACTCCCACCCTCCATCAGACATCCCTTGCTGGGTCCAGAGACTCTCTTGATCCAGGATGAACATGTCTGAGGCTTCCTTTGCAGCTTTCTCATACTTGCAGTACTCTGGCATTAGTTCAACATTTTCTGGAATTTTCTCACCTATTCCTGAGTTCTGTTCCCTTTCCCATTGTGGGTTTATTCCTTTGGACTCCAAACTTTGATTTCATTTGAATTTGGCTGTGAACTAGAGGTGAATGTATGTGCTCTCTCCTTCATCTTAAAGCTAAAGTTTTAAGTCTTCTTTAAAGAAATTGCTACAAATTATCATTGACATTGATTTGTGCTTCCATGTCTTACTCATTCAGTAAAAAGGAGTTTGATGATATCTTCTTTGATTTTTTGATATTGCCACATTGCTTCAGGTAAATAAGTTATTGCTATTTATTGAGAAATTGCAGATCAGATTTATACTATGTGCAAGAAAAATGTGTAAAGATAGTGTTTGGAATAAGCCATAATCTCAGATGTATCTTCTTATCTGCGATTCACTTTTCACTTGCTGTTCATCTTAGCAAGTCACTTAACCTCCCTAAGCTGCTGAATTTCTCATGCTGAGAATAATGATACCTATCTCATAGACTTATCTTAAAAATTCAAATAGATAATGTATATTCTAAAGCAAATAAATTGCCAGGAAACCAAGGAATTTTGAAAGAGAGTATATTAATTAAAATCATAGAGGAAGACCACTGCATTGTATAGCTGATTTGTTATTGTTCAGTTGCTAAATTGTGTCTGACTCTTTGCAGTCCCACGGGCTGTAGCCCACCAGACTCATCTGTCCATGGGATTTCCCAGGCAAGAATACTGGAGTGGATTGCCATTTTTTTCTGCAGGGGATCTTCCTGGATCAGGGGGATTCAATCTGTTTCCTGCTTTGGCAGGAAGATTCTTTGCTACTGAGCCACCAGGGAAACCCATAGTGGTTGATATGAAGTGATAAATGTAGTCCCAACCAAACATATCCATTTTTTGAACTTAAGAAAGTAAAAACTTAGAAAAACTTGAGTGCAATGTTTTCTGTATACAAGAAGCATTTACTGGGAATGGAAGAAGAAACACTTGCGTGAGGAAAAGCTCCACATTTCTGATGATTTTGGAAAAGACGTTGTGTAGTTTAAGAGAAGAGGAAGAACCAGCCACATAGATCTAAGTGCACAAGTATTGTTGGCAGAGTAACCCACCACCCTCACTGTCATAACACTCATAACGTAGTCCCTGGAACCTGTGAATACGTTATATTACATTGCAAAGGTATCCTTTTAGATGTAAATAAGGTTATGAATTTTAAAATAGGGGCATTATCCTGCATTAACCTGAACTTAGCATATTAAAAAGCTAAGAGATACCACTTTGTCGACAAAGGTCCATATAGTCAAAGCTATGGTTTTTCCAGTAGTCATGTGTGGATATGAGAGTTGGACCATAAAGAAGGCTGAGCACCAAAGAATTGATGCTTTTGAACTGTGGTGCTGGAGAAGATTCTTGAGAGTTCCTTGGACAGCAAGGAGACAAAACCAGGCAATCCTAAAGGAAAGCAACCCTGAATATTCATTGGAAGTACTGATGCTGAAGCTGAAACTCCAATACTTTGGCCACCTGATACAAAGAACTGACTCATTGGAAAAGACCGGATGCTTGGAAATATTGAAGTCAGGAGGAGAAGGAGGTAACTGAGGATGAAGTGGTTGGATGGCATCACTGACTCAATGGGCATGATTTTGAGCAAATTCTGGGAGATAGTAAGGGACAGGGAAGCCTGGCATGCTGCAGTCCATGGGGTCACAGAGAGTGGAACATGACTTAGTGACTGAACAACAGAAAGGCTACCCTTGGATCTGATACCTGCCACAGTATTTGAAGGGTCGCACACAAGTAAGATAACTGATCTGCAGGGATGTTTCTTTGTGGGTATCTCTGATGCTGGGAAAGGTTGAGGGCAGAAGAAGAGTGTGTCAGAGGATGAGATGGCAGGATGGCATCATTGATGCAATGGACATGAACTTGGGCAAACTCCCGGAGATGGTGAGGAACAGGGAGGCCAGGCATGCTGCAGTCCATGAAGTCGCAAAGACTCAGACACGACTGGGCAACTGAACAACAGCAACATCTCTGAAGAGAGTAAGTTTTTAAACTCTGGTCATGGAATACAGCTTATGTCAAAAGCTGCAACCTGACCAGAGATTAAAAGTGGTTTGATATGTTCGCAAAATAAAGAGCCTCCCTCTTTTTTGTGAAATCATCTTCCCAATTCCATATTTTGTTGCTGTTGTTCAATTGCTCAGTAATGTCTGACTCTTTGCCACCCCGTGGACTGCAGCATGCCAGGCTTCCCTCTTCTTCACCATCTCCCTGAGCTTGCTCAAACTCACGTCCATTGAGTTGGTGATGCCATGTTTACTTTGGTCCTACTTTCCACTTTTATGGAATCAAAAATGTGTCATAGTCATTATTACTGTAGTAGAAAATGCCAATTTTGTCAACTTCAGAGGTCACTTATGCATTGGAGGTGGTGGTTGTGGTTTAGTTGCTAAGTTGTGTCTGACTCTTGCAACCCCATGGTCTGTAGCCTGCCAGGTTCCTCTGTCCATGGGATTTCACACACAAGAATACTGGAGTGGGTTGGCATTTCCTTCTCCAAGTGATCTTCTGAAACCTGGGATTGAACCTACATCTCCTGGGGCTCCTGCATTGGCAGGCAGATGATTCCTTACTGACTGAGCCACCAGGTATGTATTAGTTTATTCATTCAACAAATATGCATTTAATACCTACTATATCCTGAGCATTATGGTAAATTCCTAGGGTCATTGTTCTTTTGTTGCTCAGTCGCTCAGCTGTGTCTGCCTCTTTGCGACCCCATGGACTGCAGCATGCCAGGTGTCCCTGTCTTTCACAATCTCATGGAGCTTGCTCAAACTCATTTCCATTGAGTCAGTGGCGCCATCCAACAATCTTGTTCTCTGTCATCCCCTTCTCTTCCTTTCTTCAATCTTTCCTAGCCTCAGTGTCTTTTCTAATGAGTCAACTCTTCACATGTGGCCATGAGTAAGCCCTTCTTATAGGTGGCCAAAGTATTGGAGTTTGACCTTCTAATGAATATTCAGGATTGATTCCCTTTAGGATTCACTGATTTGGTCTCCTTGCAGTCCAAGGGACTCTCAAGAGTCTTCTTCAACACCACAGCTCAAAAGTATCAGTTCTTCAGCTTTCATTCTTCTTTATGGTCCAACTCTCACATCCATATGTGACTAGTGGAAGAACCATAGCTTTGACTCAATGGACTTTTGTTGGCAAAGTAATGTCTCTGCTTTTTAATGTGCTGTCTAGGTTTGTCATAAATTTTTCCCCAAGTGGCAAGCATCTTTTAATTGTTCTTTATGAAATTAAAACCCCAAAATGTCTAAGGGAATTAGACATTAGACATTCCCCATGAGTATTGGGGAATGGAAAACTGCAAGCTATCCATCAATAAATACAATTGTAATAGATTCTCTTAAAAGAGAATAATGGAGAATGAGTGGTCTTTCTAAAAGGCCTAAATGATGAGAATAAAAACTCTAGTGATGAGACTTCCCTGGTGATCCAAAGGATAAATCTCTGCAATCCCAATGCAAGAGGCCCAGGTTCGAACCCTGATCAGGAAACTAGATTCCACATACTACAGTTAACACCTGGTACATCAAAATTTTAAAAAATTTGTTTTGAAAAAAAAAATCCATTTCTTAGGATCAGTTCAGTTTAGTCGCTCAGTCCCGTCCAACTCTTTGTATCCCCATAGACTATAGCACTTCAGGCCTCCCTGTCTATCACCAACTCCTGGAATTTACTCAAACTCATGTCCATTGAGTCAGTGATGCCATCCAACCATCTCATCCTCTGTCGTCCTCTTCTCCTCCCACCTTCAATCTTTCCCAGCATCAGGGTCTTTTCAAATGAGTCAATTTTTTGCATCAGGTGGCCTAAGTGTTGGAGTTTCAGCTTTAGCATCAGTGCTTCCAGTGAATATTTAGGACCGATTTCCTTTAGGATGGACTGGTTGGATCTCCTTGCAGTCCAAGAGACTCTCTAGAGTCTCCTCCAACACCACAGTTCAAAAGCATCAATTCTTCCGTGCTCAAATTTCTTTATAGTCAAACTCTCACATCCATACATAGCTACTGGAAAAACCATAGGTTTGACTAGACGAACTTTGTGGACAAAGTAATGTCTCTGCTTTTTAATATGCTGTCTAGGTTGGTCATAACTTTTCTTTCAAGGAGCAAGCGTCTTTTAATTTCATAGCTGCCATCACCATCTGCAGTGATTTTGGAGTCCAATAGAGTCTGTCACTGTTTCCATTGTTTCCCCATCTATTTGCCATGAGGTGATGTGACTGGATGCCATGATCTTAGTTTTCTGAATGTTGAGCTTTAAGCCAACTTTTTCACTCTCCTCTTTCACTTTCATCAAGAGGCTGTTTAGTTCCTCTTTGCTTTCTGCCATAAGGGTGGTGTCATCTACATATCTGAGGTTGTTGATATTTCTCCCAGCAATCTTGATTCCAGCTTGTGCTTCATCCAGTCTGGCACTTCGTGTGATGTACTCTGAATATAAGTCAAATAAGCAGAGTGACAATATACAGCCTTGACATACTCTTTTCCTGATTTGGAATCAGTGTGTTGTTCCATGGTCAGTTCTAACTGTTGCTTCCTGACCTGCATACAGATTTTTCAGGAGGCAGGTCAGGTGGTCTGATATTCCCATCTCTTTCAGAATTTTCCATAGTTTGTTGTGATCCACACAGTCAAAGTCTTTGGCATAGTCAATAAAGCAGAAGTAGATGTTTTTCTGGAATTCTCTTGCTTTTTCGATGATCCAGTGGATGTTGACAATTTGATCTCTGGTTCCTCTGGCTTTTCTAAATCCAACTTGAACATCTGGAATTTCACAGTTCATGTACTGTTGAAGCCTGGCTTGGAGAATTTTGAGTATTACTTTTCTAGCATGTGAAGTCAATGCAATTGTGCAGTAGTTTGAACCTTCTTTGGCACTGCCTTTCTTTGGGATTGAAATGAAAACTGACCTTTTCCAGTCCTGTGGCCACTGCTGAGTTTTCCAAATTTGCTGGTATATTGAGTTCAACACTTTCACAGTGTCATCTTTTAGGATTTGAAATATCTCAACTGGAATTCCATCACCTCCACTAGCTTTGTTTGTAATGATGGTTCCTAAGGCCCACTTGACTTCACATTCCAGGATGTCTGGCTCTAGGTGAGTGATCACACCATTGTAACTTAACTATTTCTTAGGATAGTGGTAAGGATTAAATGAGATAATACATATTCACTTTTAAGGCTTTTGTATAATTACATGAGATGATAAGTGCACATCTTGGGTTAATGTGCTGACCCCCAGAGAAAACTCAATTGAGATGGGAAGTAATTATCTTCATTTCAACAGCTTCTGCCACTAAAAAGAGACAAAGGGTGGCCATGACGACTATCTTGTCACAGCATTTCCCCACATAAGATTTCCTGTCTCCAGAAGGGGGCAGATTAACTGTCCTTTCCCTTTTTTAAAATAGACAACCTTGCTTAAGATAGATTCTCCAGTTACTTAAGTTGTCTCATGAAGTGGAAGCTACTTTTCTTACTGAGCACGAGGAAAAGTGATGGCAAGTTCTTTTTCAGAGAGGAATCACTCAATCCTACTAAGAAATCGACTAACTTAGAAGATGGACTTTCCCTCCTATTCATCAGCAAATTTGCATCAAGTCTCAAAACATTAATTAAAATTTCTTCACCAAATATCTTTTGTTAACGAGCTGTTTTCCAAGTTCAAATGGTGCTGTTGATACCACTAGAGAACATGGAATTTGCACCACAGCTGGAGTGTCTGAGAAAAAGCACATTCACAAAATGCAAAGCTCTGGCCACTGGGAACATCCAACAAACTGTTTCCTGAAAGGAAAAATAGCTACAGTGAGGACCTTGAAATATACATTCAAAAATATTTCCAATTCAGTTTTGAACTATTTTAAATGAATTATTTTCAGGATGTTAGTCATGGATTTCATTGCTTGAAATATACATGTGAAAAAGGGAATAACACCACTTATTTTAGGATAAGGAGGTAATTTGGGCTGAGTGGTGCATTCATCCCTTGGCTATTGGTGCCTTAAAGAAATGCTAGGAGGATGCAGAGTTCTATAAATGTAAACCATCTTAATGTGCTTTTAAAAAGTTCCTCGGGATGTAGAATTTTTCCAATATAATACATTCAATTTTGGTCTCATTTTCTTGTCTATTTTTATTGTATTTGTTTATTCATAACCTGAATTGTTCAAAAATAATTCAAACTGTCTTATAAAAATGCACATCTTAGAACAGAATGAAAAACAGAAGGAAGTGAAAAGGCTTGAAATAAAGGGAAAAATACAGAAAATAAGACAGAACCAGTTGATAGATAAGTGACCACTTCGAAGTTTATGTGTTGCTCAAGGTGCCACACATTTGAATCTAAGCTTATTTATTTTGGGAAAATCAGCTCTTTCCTTGTTTTGAGAGTATAGGTTAGCTTTCTTCCATTGGTCACGGTGAACAGAACACTGCACAAAATCATGAGCAAAATCCTCAACAATGTCCATGTGTTAAACACACCTATAAGTTGCATGCTTCCCTTGTGTCTCAGCTGGTAAAGAATCCGCCTGCAATGCGGGAGACCTGGGTTCGATCCCTGGGTTGGAAAGATCCCCTGGCGAAGGGAAAGGCTCCAGTATCTTGGCCTGAAGAATTCCAGAGATGGTATAGTCCATGGGGTCACAAAGAGTCAGACACTACTGAGCGAATTTCACTTTCACTTTCATAAGTTGCACCATGCTGGTTCTGTGGAGCTTCATGAATATAGGTAGCTGGTATGCTATCAATACATTCAACACGCACAGTTTCTTCAATAGTCTGATGCGATGCTGTCCATATTATCGGTATGGATGGGTGTGCATCTGTCAGCTTCCTTCTCCATTAATGCCCTTCTCTTAGATTATTTTTTTAAAGGACATGATATTGAATTCCAGTAAAGAAGTCAGTATCATGCTCCCCTAGAGATTCCTCTGGCATGCTTAAATCATCTGAGCCAGAGAGAAGAGTGACCCACTCTTGAAGTGTACCAGGAATCTGTGTTGTAACTGCACTATTAAACTCAGTTCTCTCTCTACTTATTTAGTAGAGAATTGCTTTATACATCAATTAATTTATTAAAAACAAATACTTATTAAGGCTCCCTTCACTCCAGTTTTTCTGGAGGTCACAATTATTATACAATAAATCTAATTCCAGCCATCAAAAATTCAAAGTCTTGGGGGGGACTATACACTGAATTATACAAGAAGAAACTGATGAATGCAGATACATTGTTTTGAACTTTTCAAGGAGAGTTAAAAAGAACATGGTGTACATATATTTAGGAGTCAGAAGGAGGATGGATAATCTTTAGGAGAAGGCAGACAAAGGGTGAAAAAAAGAAAAATGAGAACAAAAAGATTGTGATGTTTTAGATTTTAGAGCAAGGGAAAACTTTGAGAAATAGGCAGAGTCATCAATGTCAAAAAACTGGAAAGAGGTGAAGGTGGGTGAACAGTGAGGGACAACCGGTGCCCATGATGATGAAAGATTCACCAATGTCAACTTTTAGCAACCTAAATATCCGTTGACCGATGAATGGGTAAAGTTGTGGTACGTATATACAGTGGAGTATTACTCAGCCATAGAAAGAAATGAAATCTGGTCACTTGTAGAGATGTGGATGAACCAGAGTCTGTCACACAGAGTGAAGTAATTTAGTCGGAGAAGAAAACAAATATCGTTAACGTATATATATGGAATCCACAGAAGTGGTACAGATGGTCTTATTGGCAGGGGAGGAATAGAGACACAGACGTGGAGAATGGACCTGCAGACCTAGCCAGGGGAGAGGCTAGGACGAACTGAAGGAGCAGTACTGACACCTGTGCGCTGCCATGTGTGAAACAGACAGCTAGTGGGAGGCTGCCCGGCGGCACAGGGGGCTCAGCGCAGTGCTCCGTGCTGACCTGGAGGGGAGCAGGGTCAGGAGGGAGGAGATATGTGTATACACACAGCCGATTCTCTTCATCATCCAGCAGAAACTAACACAGCGTTGTGAAGCAATTATATTCCAATTTTAAAAATTAGCAATGGAATAGCTAACAAGGGAGGAGTGTTTGCCATTTTAAAATGATGTTATTCTAATTCTTTCTAAATAAAATTATTTTCATCATACAATAGGCAACCTTTACAGACTGGCTTCTGTACTTAGAAAGTCTCCAGTCTTTATTCACTCAAGTCTCCTCCATGTCTCTTCATGGTTTGATAGCTCTTTTTACTGCTGAAGAGTATTCCATTGTCTGGATATACCACTGTTTATCTACTCACCTTGGGCATCTAGGTTGCTTTCGAGCTTTGGCAACTATGAATAAAGCTGTTATAAATATTAATGTGCAGGGTTTTGTGTGAACATAAATTTCCAACTCATTTATGTATATATTAAGGTGGTTTCTTTGTATATTTTGGATGTAAGTCCTTTATCACATGTGTGTTTTGCAAATATTTTCTCCTAGACCATGGGGATTATCTTTTCATTCTCTTAACAGTGTTTGCAGAGCAGAGATGTTTCTAAAATTTAGTCTAGCTTTTCAGTGATTTCTTTCAAAGGTCATGTATATAGTGTCATATCTAAAAAGTCATCAGCAAACCCATTTTCTAGGTTTTTTCTTATGTTTTAGAAGCTTTATAATTTTGCATTTTACATTTAGGTATATGGTCCATTTTGAGTTAATTTTTGTGAAGGATGTAAAGTCTGTGTCTAGATCCTATCCCCCATTTTTTGGCACATGGTTGACCAGTTGTTCCAGCACTATTTGTTGAAGTGACTATCTTTTTTTCATTGGATTGCCATTGCTCCTTTGTTGAGTTTACAATCAATTGACTAGATTTGTGTGGTCTATTTCTGGATACTCTGTTCTGTTCTATAGATCAATTTGTTTGTTATTTTCCAATGGCACATTATCTTCATGACCATAGCTTTTGAGTGAACACTGAAGTTTAGTGGTATCAGTCCTCCAACTTTGCTCCTCTTAGTAATATTTTGTCTATTTTGCGTCTTTTGCCTTTCTATGTAAACTTTAGAATCAATTTCTTGATATTCAAATCATGACTTACTGAGATTTTTATTGGCATTGTATTGCCTAGAAATCACATTGGGAATAGCTAACTTCTTAACAATATTGAGTCTTCATATTATAATTTAGAATCTAGACTTCATTGTTTGAAGATATAGCCTTCTAAAACATGGAGGTTATTTTCAGGAACTAAAGAACAGGCAATTCTGAGTTTATGCAGATTATAGTAAAAGTAAAATATAGAGTCTATTTTGCTTCTTAAAAACACATTTACTATACCCAAGAGTGTTGCCTATATGTGTTAATATATCAGTTCATGCTCAGGAGGTTTATCTCTATCAGTATGGGCTCTGTAAGACTGCAAGGATCTCAGACACCCTCATAATGGAAAATGCACACATTTCATTCCTTTAAGAAGACACAGATTGTGGAAGCTCACAAAACTTGCCTTGTGTTTACCAAAATTCTAGTCCCTTATACATAGTCACCACAAAATGCCATCAAAAGCACATTTAACCTCCAAAAAGTAAAGATGGTATTGCTTCCTGGCATTTGTTAAAAACACATTAGCAGATTTTCAACTTAGTCACCTTTTATGCTTCTGACAAAGAAAATCAACCTCCAAAGTGATGTATGTTAAATACTCTGTAACTGTTTGAAACTAGCTCGACAGCTAGTTATCCACTTCAGTTCATAACATGGAACCCATGGATTAAAGCCATCATCAACTTCCCATCAAAATAGGGTGGATTTTAAACTCATTCCCACTCCCATCCTCCAAGGCACTGTTCTCTGAATAACTGAAAGGCCACCCTTTTATGTCTCCTAAAATGGGGTGGCAGAATATATCAGCAGAAGAAAGAATAGTTGATGTATTGAATTTGATTTTAAGGCAGTGTTCTACCAGTTGTGTTGGTCAATCAATCAAAGCATTTTGAAAGAATATTTAGCCACTCCCATACTTTAGAGTTGGGGTATGTCTTTAGAGTTTAGCTACCCAGTGGCTCATTGACAGACTCTGCCTTCAATGCAGGAGCTGCAAGAGACACAGGTTCGATCCCTGGGTAGGGAAGATCCCTGGAGGAGGGCATGGCAACCCACTCTAGTACTCTTGCATGGAGAATCCGTGGACAGAGGAGCCTGGAGGGCTACAGTCCATGGGGTAACAAAGAGTTGGACATGACTGAAGCGACTTAGCACAGTCGCTTAGGGTTAATTAACTTAGGGTTAATAGATAATTTTTTATCATAAGTGTTAAAGTTTCAAGTTTGTAATTTCTGTTAATTTATGAATATTAGTCTTTTAAAAATAAGCATACTATGTCACTTTTTTAAATTATTCATTGAATTAAAAAAAAAACAATTTTTTTGCCATAAGAAAATACTAAATAATTTTAAAGAGAAACTTGTGGACCAGACAGTAAAGCTTATTAGATGTAGAATATGTGGAATTATCTTAATTTTGCCTTCATATTTCTGTTATAGTTTGTCTTTATTTTTTTTTTTTACTCTACTTTCAAACAAATTTGTACTCAAAACTTGAAAATTGCAATATATATTTTTCTTGAGATTCATCACATTCTGATCCTTTCTCAAATATTCCAAAGTGGTCATTTCTTTTTCTTATTCCATGGGTGCTTTTAAGATTGTCTCATGATCTTCTAAACCATAGAAAAACTGTATTTCATTATATTTTTCTGTTCTTTTTTTTTGAAACTTACAGGAGTTGGAATTTTAGAAAGTACTTTCCATGTTTCTACATTTTTTGTCCTATTTTTCAGTTATTTGTTTCTTTTATACTTCATTTAGAGCTGATCACTGGGCTCAGATTTTCAGATCATTACTTCATTCTCCAGCTTTTTTTCCCCTGTTAAACCATCTGTCTAATTTTTTATTTCAATAGTTCCATTTTTATATTATAAGATCCTATAATTTCTTCTTTCAGAGAGGCAATATTCTTTCACTAGCTGCTTGAATATGCAGTAAGCTCACTTTGAATTGTTCTGTTTACTCTATCAACTCTTTCTCTTGGTGTTCCTTTATTTTCTTAGATGCCCTCTTATCATCATGTTGGCATTCTGAGTTTGGTAATTACCAGCTGTTTGCTCATATTTGCATCTTAGAATTCCTGATTCATTCTGAAGATGTTCGATCTGATGACAGTGACTTGTCCTCAGTGACTTTAGCTGTGGTATGAGAGTTGGTGGGTGTGGGAGGCTCCATAGGACTGCTAATCCAATGAGAAAACGAACACTCCCTGCATTAGTCACAGCACACTAGCCCCTGGAGCCTGCAGATGAACACAAATAAGACACTGGCAGTGTCCAGAAAGTCCGTTTTCTCTGAATGCTGCCCTGCAGAAGCCTCCCAGAAGGCCCCCTGTGTTCCTTCCTTTGAATTCTTTCACATTCTGTACTTGGAGATTCCCTGATATCAACCACGCTTCTTTGTTTAGCATCCCTGCACACCATTTCAGCTCAGACGTTTTAAAATTCCATTTATTCAAAGGTATAATTCATTATCAGGAAAGGGCTTCCCTGGCAGCTCAGACAATAAAAGAATCTGCCCGAAATTCGAGAGACCTGGGTGTGATCCCTGGATCGGGGAGATCCCCTGGGGAAGGGAATGGCAACCCACTCTAGTATTCGTGCCTGGAAAATCCCATGGACAGAGGAGCCTGACGAACTACAGTCCATGGCGTCGCAAAGAGTCGGACATGACTGAGTGACTAACACTTTCACACTTTCATCCTGAAAATTAGGCTTTATATGTTCGAAATTTCCCAGAATGGCACTCCTACGTTCCTTTTCTGCTGACCAGCTTTCTAACAGATTTAGATTTTCCTGAGGCACCCTTGCTGTCCCCTGATTTGGTGTGGGACACAGGTAGATGTGTGCTTATCCTGCTCTCTTGATCTGATTTCCACTTTATTCTCTAAAGAAACTCTCATGTCAAATTAAAATGCAATTATTTTCTTATCTTGATAATACCCTGTAATTTCTCTAATGCAGTTTCAGAGGAATGATAAAAGCAAATGGATATTGCCTCTCCTAAAAGAGCTGTAAACCAAGGGGAACAGAGTTGCATATGTCAAGGATTTAACATTGATACATTTTATGCCATCTTGAACTCCACCAGGAAGCATCATCCTTCCTCAATGAGTTTCTTGGGACCAGCCATTTCAATTAAGTTGTTTATATTACCAAGCCCATTTGCACAAGCACATGCTTAGCTGCCCTGCCTGATAGCATAATGGACGGGTTAAATGATAGAGATGAAGTTTTCTGTCTAGCTGAAGTTCATGTGTATGTGTGTGTGTGTTCACTTATATACCTCGATAGACCTAACCTTCCCTTCAGGATTGGATGTATACATTACCCACACATTTCTTCAAGACTCAACTTTAGTATCAAATCTGCATGCATGCTCAGTCGCTAAGTCATGTCTGCCTCTTTGCCACCCCATGGACTGCAGCATGCCAGGCATCCCTGTCCATCACCAACTCCTGGAGCTTGCTCAAACTCATGTCCATCAAATCAGTGATGCCATCCAACCATCTCATCCTCTGTCATCCCCTTCTCTTCCTGCCTTCAATCTTTCCCAGCATCAGGATCTTTTCAAATGAGTCAGTTCTTCACATCAGGTGGCCAAAGTATTGGAGTTTCAGCTTCAGCCTCAGTCCTTCCAATGAATATTCAGGACTGATTTCCTTTAGGATGGTCTGGTCGGATCCCCTTGCAGTCCAAGGGACCCTCAAGAGTCTTCTCCAACACCACAGTTCAAAAGCATCAATTCTTTGGTCCTCAACTTTCTTTATAGTCCAACTCTCAGATTCATACATGACTACTGGAAAAACCATAGCTTTGACTAGATGGACCTTTGTTATCAAAGTAATGTCTCTGCTTTTTAATATGCTGTCTAGGTTGGTCATAACTTTTCTTCCAAGGAGCACATGTCTTTTAATTTCACAGGTGCAGTCACCATCTGCAGTGAGTTTGGAGTCCAAGAAAATAAATTCTGTCACTGTTTCCACTGTTTACCCATCTATTTGCCATAAACTGATGGGACCAGATGCCATGATCTTAGTTTTTTGAATGTTGAGTTTAAGCCAATTTTTTCCCTCTCCTCTTTCACTTTGATCAAAAGGCTCTTCAGTTCCACTTCACTTTCTGCTGTAAGGGTGGTGTCATTTGTGTATCTGAGGTTATTTATATTTCTTCTGGCAATTTTGATTCCAGCTTGTGCTTCATCCAGCCCAGCATTTCACATGATGTACTCTGCATAGAAGTTAAATAAGCAGGGTGACAATATATAGCTTTGACATACTCCTTTCCCAATTTGAAACCAGTCTGTTGTTCCATGGCTGGTTCTAACTGTTGCTTCCTGACCTGCATACAGATTCCTCTGGAGGCATGTTAGGTGCTCTGGTATTCCCATTTCTTGAAGAATTTTCCATAGTTTGTAGTGATCCACACAGCCAAAGGCTTTGGCATAATCAATAAAGCAGAAGTAGATATTTATCTGGAATTTTCTTGCTTTTTTGATGATCCAACAGATGTTGGCATCTTGACTCTGGTTTCTCTGCCTTTTCTAAATCCAGTCTGAACATCTGGAAGGTCATAGTTCATGTAATGTTTAAGCATGGCTTGGAGAATTTTGAGCATTTCTTTGCTAATGTGTGAGGTGAGTGCAAATGTGTGGTAGTTTGAACATTTTTTGGCATTGCCTTTCTTTGGGATTGGAATGAAAACTGACCTTTTCCACTCCCGTGGCCATTGCTGAGTTTTCCAAATTTGCTGGCATATTGAGTGCAGCACTTCTATAGCATGATCTTTTAGGATTTGAAATAGCTCAACTGAAATTCCATCACCTCCTAGCTTTGTTTGTAGTGATGCTTCCTAAGGCCCACTTGATTTCATATTCCAGGATGTCTGGCTCTGGGTAAGTGATCACACCATGGTGATTATCTGGGTCATTAAGATCTTTTTTGTATAGTCCTGTGTATTCTTGCCACCTCTTCTTAATATCTTTTGCTTCTGTTAGGTTCATACCATTTCTGTCCTTTATTGTGCCCATCTTTGCATGAAATGTTCCCTTGGTATATCTGATTTTCTTGAAGAGATCTCTAGTCTTTCCCATTCTTTTGTTTTCCTCAGTTTCTTTGCGTTGATCACTGAGGAAGGCTTTCTTATCTCTCCTTGCTATTCTTTGGAACTCTGCATTCAAATGGGTATATTTTTCCTTTTCTTCTTTGCCTTTCACTTCTCTTCTTTTCTCAGCTACAGTCATTTTGCCTTTTTGCATTTTTTTCCCTTGGGGATGGTCTTGATCCCTGTCTCCTGTACAATGTCATGAACCTCCATCCATAGTTCTTCAGGCACTCGGTCTATCAGATCTAATCCCTTGAATTTATTTGTCACTTCCACTGTATAATCATAAGGGAGTTGATTTAGGTCATACCTGAATGGTCTGGTGGTTTTCCCTACTTTCTTCAATTTAAGTCTGAATTTGGCAATGAGGGTTTCATGATCCGAGCCACAGTCAGCTCCAGGTTTTGTTTTTGCTAACTGCATAGAACTTCTCTCCATCTTCGGCTGCAAGCAATATAATCAATCTGATTTCAGTACTGACCTTGTGGTGAAGACACATGCATGTGGTTTTGTCCACTGTATCTAGTTTTGCTTTGTTTTAGGCAGAGGAGACAGGTGCTTTATCAAAATGAGTCCAGAAAGGGGTTCTTGTATGGTATTTGCTGCCTGATCTCAAAAAAAAATCCCATATATACATAGAAAGGTGGGAAGCAAGTGAGAAGAACCAAAGCAATGAGAGAGCAGTATTATTCTCTTGAGAAGAGGAAAAGTTACCCGTTCACATCTGGTTTTTGAAAATACACATTTCAAACAAATACATCTATATCTGTTTATGTTGAGTTTCAACAAATTACACTGGTGATCATCTCTGAATTAGACTCAGATTGTGCCTCAGAAAGGCTCAGTAGCCCTGAAAATGGATAACAGTGAATTGACTTCAGCCTATATCTCAATACCATTAAGGAACAGTCCTCTATTGTTAGGTTCAGTGTCTTGATATGAATTATAAATGAGTCTTCCATTTGTAGGCAAGACCTCCAGTAATTTCCTTGAGACTTTCCTAAGGTTTTGGGGGTCATTATGGTTGCCCTACCTAATACAGAATTTATACTCATCCTTTGGGCTTCCCAGGTGGCCTCAATGGTAAAATCCACCTGCCAAGCAAGAGACACGAATTCCATCCCTGGTTTGGAAGATCCCCTGGAGAAGGAAATGGCAACCCGCTCCAGTATTCTTGACTAGAGAATCCCATACAGAGCATCCAGGCAGGCTACACTCTATGGTTATAAGAGTCAGACATGACTTAGCGACTAAACAACAGCAGCTCATCTTCAACAGTGTGATGCCTGGGACCCCCTGGAAATCGGAGGCCAGTGTGTGTCACGGTCATATTCTTAGTCACTCATTCTTGTCTGTCTCTTTGCAAGCCCATGGAATGTAGCCTTCCAGGCACCTCTGTCCACGGAATTCTCCAGACAAGAAAACTAGAGTGGGTTGCCCATTCCCTTCTCCAGGGGATCTTCCCAACCATAGGATCGAAGCCAGGTCTCATTCACTGCAGGCAGATTCTTGATCATCTGAGCCAACAGAGAAACCCCTGTGTTCTGGGCATGATGTATTTCTTTGTTCTTACTTTTAGTTCTTGGGAAAATGGAATCAATTAGACAGTACTGATGCTCACTTTGGGGCTTCCCTGGTGGCTCAGTGGTGAAGAATCTGCCTGCCAGTGCTGGAGATGTGGGTTTGATCCCTGGATCAGAAAGATCCCCTGGAGAATGAAATGGCAATCCACTCCAGTGTTTTTTGCCTGGGAAATCCCATTCAGGTCAACACTTTCTGACTTACCTGTCTTTGCTGCCTATTTCAATATCCATCATATGATGCAACTGACAGCTGAAAGCTACACGTGGCCCTTGACCCACCTGGATTCTATTAATATCATTGTATTGAGATGAGATAGCTCACTTCAACAGCATCATCCTTGAGAAAGAGTTTTCTTAGGAGGGCATACTGCTCTGTACCTCCTCCAACTGGATTGTGGGTTGCATGATACACTATTCTGTGTGATATTATGTTTTACAAAACAAACATGTTTTGGATGTTCCTGTCCCTAAATGTAGACCATAATAATTCACTCCCCACTTCAAACTTTGACCTTATAATAATAGTTGAGGAATTAGACTACTCATGCGATATGATTCACTGATATCTATTTAACGCCTAGACATCCTATTTTGTTTTCATATTTTCCCGAGTGTTTGGTAAGTTGCAATGAAGACTGCTTCCTTTCTTAATCTGGTTTCTTTTGTTTTAATTTTCAAAAAATCACTGAAGTGTTAGATGATGAGTAATAATGATGATACAATTAAAGTAATAACTAGCAGTGAATCATTACTCTTTGAGGCTTGGTTCTTAACATGTATTACCATGTTAATTCTTATAACAACAATTTGACTTACTAATATGATGATCCCTGTTTTACAAGTGAGAAATCGGAGGCTTAGAAAAATTAAGTATATTTTTCTTGCTCTAGGTTTCGCATCTGATAAGTTGTGCAACTTCATAAAATAGCATCTATTTTTCCCCTCCATGAATGTACATACAAGCATACACACATATTTAAGGTGAGATTTAGCAAAGAAAACAGTAACGTGCAAGGCTTTTGATGACTGTATTAAATTGGAAGTCTCCAGACTCATTAACAAAAGTATGTGCTAGGTAAATAGAGTAGGTTTAAATATAATAGGTAAGATTACCTTCTAAAGAATAATTTAAATGCACATATGCTTGTAAACACTCCTTATTAAAATTACTCCGCTAATAGTGATTAAAGCTAATCATGATTAAAGCAATCTTGGATTATATAAACTTTGTCTCTATTGACATTACAGTAATTACTTGGAATCCATAAACAATATTTCAAAAATATCCCTCATTCACTTAATTATTGCACATATATTTATTTGGATGACTTTTCACATTTAAGTGTCAGTCATTAAGTCGTGTCCAACTCTTTGTGACCCCATGGACTGTAACCCACCAGGTTCCTCTGTCCATGGAGTTCTCCAGAAAAGAATACTAGAGTGGGTAGCCATTCCCTTCTCCAGGGGATCTTCCTGACCCAGGGGAGAACCCAGTTCTCCTGCATTGCAGGCAGATAAATAAATATGCACATTAGTAATAGTAACCTACTATTTTAAAAAGATTTTTGTGATGTGGGCAATTTTTAAAGTCTTTACTGAATTTGTTACAACATTGCTTCTGTTTTATGTTTTGTATTTTTGGTCATGAGGCATTTGGGATGTTAGTTACCTGGCCAGGGGTCAAACTTGTATCCCTTGCACTGGAAGGCGAAACATTAGCCACTAGACTGCCAAGGAAGTCCCAATAATAGTAACTTACTATTATATATACCAATCATGCCACAGTCATTTGTTGTCTTAAATATTTATGATTATACGTATCAGTTTTCTCACTGTAAACGTAACTATCTTTCATTATAAATTAAGCCACACTGAGTTTCATTTTTCTTCTGGGAGGAACTTCTGTATATCATGTGTCTTCTGGCAGAAAATTCTCCTTTCTAGATGACTAAATAACCTTTAATATTTTGGCATTTCCACCTAGCTAGTTATTATACCTTATGATCTAATTAGCATTTGGTATTTGATATCTCCAGTGACTAACAAGGCCATCTAAAATTAAAGCATTTCAAATTGTAATGTCTTGTTAGAGAATTCTATTAAAATGGAAGAGAAACAGTGGCTTCTTCCTTTCCTCACAGTTTACCTTCAGGTTTATTGGTTAATGTTTAATTCTCCAATGAAAACTTAATGATCTCAGAATGTCATGTGTTTACGAAGTCCCAGGTTGCTCCTTGCTGTGTCTTGTCTCCAAAAGAAATTCACTGAGGACTCTAAGAATCTGAAATTTTCAGCTTTAATTGTTAGGAAATTTTTTTTAAAACTTCAAGACAGTATCCAGCAACCAATCTTTATATATATATATATATTTTTTTTTTTTTAAACCACCATTATAGAGAAAGCAATACGACATTCCCTAATTATTGTGGCCTTTTAAAATTATGATGCTTTGAAATTAATTGTAAGTAGTATTTTCCAGAGGTTCATAATATATTCATCTAAACACATTGTGAAATACTGAATGAAGTTTAATTTGTTACATTTTACTTCTAGATTTAAAAATACATAGATTTTTAAAGAACTGGTACAAAACCCTGTGTCAATGGAGCACACCCAGGAAGAGAAAGCAAAGAACTTTAAGCAGTTCATTGGGTTTGCCAAAAAGTTCGTTTGAGTTTTTCCATAACGTCTTATGTTGGAACAAACTTTTCGGCCAACTCAATACTAGGTATTTCCATATTTAGTTACAATGTATGCTGTAACACACACATACACACAGTCCCAAAAGAGAGAAAGCAGTTATCATCAGCATATTCTAAAGATTATTAGGTCTTTTAAAATTCAATTTAAATCATAAACTTAACCCAGAATCATGGATTTAGATCTTGCCACAAGTTATCTTTTTGAATATCCCCAGCTTTCTCCAACCCATACTCAGGAAACCCACGACTATTTAGTACATATGGTAAATAGAACAATAGGTGTTAATGATGAGAAAGAAAGGGAAGCTGGAAGTATACAGATTTGAAAAAAGTCTTTGCTCTCAGGAGTTTAACATCTTTTGGGAAAGAGTGCGGAGGTAAAAGTTACCCACATAAATGAGCATTAAAGAAATCAGCAGGGAAATGTTCTCTCCCAAAGGATGACAATTTAATAGTCTAGCTTCAGCTACTTTGGGCCTTTCCTAGTGGCTTAAACAGTAAAGAATCTGCCTGAAATGCAGATTGTATATTGTATATATTGTATATTGTAAATTGTATATTTACAGAAGATAGAACGACAGCATGGTTCTAGAATTGGTAATTCCTTCTTCCTGGGATTTTGTGAAGTTAGCCAGGTTCCTAAAGGATCCGTGTAGGTGTGTGTGTTAGTCATTCAGTCGTGTCCAACTTTGCGGCCTCATGGACTGGAGTCCTCCAGGATCCTCTGTCCATGGGATTTCCCAGGCAGGAATACTGGAGTGGGTTGCCATTTCCTTCTGCAGGAGACCTTTCTGACTCAGGGATTAAACCCAGGTCTCCTGTATTGGCAGGAAGGTTCTTTACCACTTAGCACCAGGGAAGCCCACTTAAAGCATATGATCCTGCTAATATTATTAGACAAGGGACTCAACTATCCTTGATGTGAAAGGAGCAGGTAGCTTTCCTTCCAGAATTCTGCCTGAATCCTTCTATCATCTGTCAAAGAGTCATAAAGCCAATCAAAATATCCCCAGGAAGACATATACAAGGATGAAGTGAAAAAAGCGAATTAAACTTTGAGAAATTCAAAGAAATAAAAAAAGCAGATAAGGTGTTGGGGAAGAAATGGGAGAATGTATTGATGATATAGTTTTTGAACAAGATTCTTAATCAGGAAAATTTAGATCCCAGGAAAGAGAGAAGACCAACCAGAAAAGAATCATTAAAGGTCTCACAATTGGAAACTGTCAGTGCATCCCCCATCTGGATTTTCTAGTCTCCCTGAGTGAAGGAAGGGAATCTGCAGTACATGTTCTTGGAATGATGGGGCTGGAGTGTTTCATGGGGAATCTTGAACACAGATAGGCTTGTGGTTCATCCTGTTGTACAATCACATCTTTTCTCTGCTTCTGTAGTAATATAATTTTACATTTCTCAGGCTCAGTGGTTAAGTATCTGCCTGTAATGCAGGAGACGTGGGTTCAATTCCTGGGTAGGAAGATGCCCTGGAGAAGGGAATGGCAACCCACTCCTGTATTCTTGCCTGGAGAATCCCATGGACAGAGGACTCTGGTGGGTTACATTCCATGGGATCGATCGCAAAGAGTCAGACATGACTGAGCAACTAACACTTTTCACTTTCATTGACTAGCAAAGACTCAATTTCCTCATTTCCCTCTGGGTTATCAGTGATCATGAACTAAGTTCCAACCAACATAGTGGAAGTTTACATCATATGGATAACTTCTTTGCTATACCCATCAAGGAAAAAGATGTGAGCTTCCATCTCCCCTTTTCCTTTGTCCTTCTGATGTGAATACAGGCATTATCATGTAGAACCATAAAACAGAAGCACTGTGTTTAAGAAAGTAGAACTATGTGGAGTTGCTGAAGATTACAGACTCACTATGCCAGCCCTGGGTGACCAATCTGGATTTTTGTATTTTGGAGAAATAAACTTCCATCTTGATTGAACTATTATTATTTTGTAAGTCTCTACTACAACAGAGAAAGACCCTTCATTTTGATGGACACGTTTTGCATTAGAGAGCTTGGAAGATGTGGCTATCTTCAGGATAGTTGGGACAAATTTTAACAGTGCCTCAAGTGTAGGTAGCATTCAAAATGTTAGTTTAAAATGTTGCACTTTATTTACAAAAAAATTTTTTTTTTCTGAAAGTACTAAATCGTGTGGGAAAAAACATTGTGCATGTTCACTACTGTCTGGACTGTCTCTTTTCCTGGTCACGTGACAGCATCATAGTCTCCTTTTCTCTTTCTGTGGGGCATGGCCAGATGACCTACACTGGCAAATGAAATGTAATACCAGGCATTACTGTAGGGATGAGGCATGTAAAGGCTGGTGTGTGATTCTCCATGCTCTGTTTCATAACCTTCATCACTGCTGCCATTCCAAATAGTGACACCCCTGTCAGCCTAGTCCTAGAGAGTGAATGAATTCAACCCCACTCCTACCCCAGGCAAGAACAAAGAGCCCATCAGGGAATGAAGGAAGACAAGTCTTTCTGTTTAAGCCACCAAGAACTGGAGTTGCCAATAACCTCACCACAACTCAGAGCCTCCTGACTTACGAATGGATGAATTTAAATCACTTTGCCTGTGTATTAGAGAAGACATTGATTTTTCAGGCAATCTTTGACTATCCCCCCATACCTTGCTCCTTGTTCTTATCTTTTAAATAAAAGAAATGAGGGTTAAGATTTCTGTTTATTTTACTGTAATCAGAGGGCAGATAGTAAAGGCAGACTTTTTTTCTGACTCAAAACCCAGGGCATATCTAACAAGTTATGTTATTTTCATCATAGCACAATAGTTTTACCTTCACTACATCAGACTCTCACTAGTGTTGAGTAGAAATGGATGCATAACTAAGGTCGTTTTTCATAAGGCAAGAAGTTCTAAAATGTATTTAAGAAAATATTTTTATATATTATTTTATTGCTTTTGGGAATTTAATCTTTCCAGTAATTAGGGATTTCTTCTGCTTATAAACCAATGATGTGAGGTTATTTATGGTTAACTGAAGCCAAGTTATCAAAAGAATTTTCCTTCCATATTCTGTATGGCACCATTGTTTCAAATTCAGAGTGGCTGAAAAAAAAGGAATGTAATAGGAAATCAAGATTGAAACAATAGATTGTTTTGTGTATGTGTGTTCTTTTATTCTGTTGGGTCAAAAATATTATAACTACTAAAGAAAATGATGGTACACAGGTGTTGTTATTGCATTTACAGCCCAGTGTGGCTTTTAAGGTGGTTACTATAGTAACACAATCATTTATAGGCTATAAGCCCATTAAGAGAAACTAGTGATAAAGTAAGCTCATTATAATAGATCTTGTATTGCTTCACTTCCAGTTGTGTCTGTTTTCTGGCAAACTGCATTAGTAGAGCTATTAAATTAAAAAAAACACACACACACACAAGAATGTCACACTTATTCATAAAATATTTTGGACAGAGGAAATGGGGATTTTGAAAATCACTGCAGATGATTTTTTTTAGTGTTAGGAGAACTTTGAAAACTTGCAAAGAATTCTATTTTAAAAGACTAAATACAAAAAATGTGAAATACAGAATTGTGAAATACACAATAAAAACTATCTGATATATACACATGTATAGTAAATAAATAATATAAATAATATGTATTTTGCTACTTTAGCATTTCAGTTCCTCCTCCCACAATATCCCCTTAGGGTCACATCTCTGGATATAAACCAACAGACAAGTATATTGAGACCCAAACAAGATCCATGACCAGCCCAAGAAGTTAATGAACTGACTAGGCAAAATTTTCAAACGGATGTACTTTACTCACAAGTTTCCTCTCTCTCATTCCATTGGAGAACTGTTTCATTACTCAGAATTATTCTAGATTGCTTTGTGCATTTTATTTCATAATACCATTCCCATTATGTTGTGAATAAAATCAGATTCCTGCCCCCATCTTTGCCTGAACATACATACATGTTTCTACATACGAAGATATAAGAAATTAGCCACCTGATTAGGAGAGTATGTGCTGATGGAGTTGAGGGGATAAAAATGTGGGGGGACTTCACTCTCTAGGAGGATGGAGCAGAATCAGTTTTCCCTGTTTCTCCCAGAGAAGTCAGCCCAGATGACTTCTTCAACACTGAACTCATTGAGGATTGTAGATGCCCATTAAGCCTGAAACAGCGGACTTCCCTGGTGGCTCAGTGGATAAGAATCCACCTGTTCAGTGCAGGGGATGTGGGTTTAATCCCTGATCTGGGAAGATTCCATATGCTGCAGAGCAGTTAAGCCCATGTGCTGCAGCTACTGAATCCACTCACCTGGAGCCTTTACTCAGCAACAAGAGAAGCCAACTGCAATGAAAAGCCTGTACACCTCAACAAAGAGTAACCCCCACTCGCCACAACTAGAGAAAAGCCTGTGCAGAGCAACGAAGACCCAGCAGAGCCAAAATAATAATAATAAAAGACTGAAACAGCAAATTGCGAAGAGCTGACTCATTTGAAAAGACCCTGATGCTGGGAAAGATTGAGGGTGGGAGGAGAAGGGGACGACAGAGGATGAGATGGTTGGATGGCATCACCAACTCAATGGACATGAGTTTGGGTAAACTCTGGAAGTTGGTGATGGACAGGGAGGCCTGGCATGCTGCAGTTCATGGGGTCGCAAAGAGTCAGACACAACTGAGCAACTGAACTGAACTGAACTGAAACAGCAAATGAGTCCTTTGTTTTGTCCTTTGTTTGCTGAGCAAACACGTCAATTAATTTGCAAGGATTTTTTAACATTAAAGACATACATGCATTTACCTCCTCTGCAGAGCATCTGAAAAAAATGACTCCTGATTAATATCACAAAAATATTGCAGGTAAATATCTAAGTAAGCTATTCACTCTCCAAATGAAGATCATCTGTTAGCAGATACTCATATCCCACTGTGATCTGGCACTAGGATAGATTATTTGATTAATTACTACCCTCCCTGAAAAACAAATGCTTTGCCCTGTATCCAAGCCTCTCAAGTTCACACTAACTGCTAATTTCCATCATTAAGTTCAAACCTACTTACTGAAGTCAGATGATTCTGTATCCTAATGAACATTCCCTGGCTCTACACACTGCAAATTCAATCCTTGATGATTATATCAATTGACAATGAAAGTACTGTCTACAAATACATATAAACGATTTTATATAACTTGGATATGGTCAGTATCTGAAGAAGGCGGTGTTGAACTGGAGCAAATTTTCTATTGTCAACTACCATCTACCACTTGCCATCTGCCTCTACAAGTTTTAAATTCCATGCCGCTGTAGCTGCCAATCTTTAGCACCCCCTGAAAGGAGTTCAGGGTAGAGATCAGAAATGAAGCACTCTGTGCTATGGGAAAAAAATGGTGAACAGGTCTTCAGATAGTTAGATATTTTCAGGGGCCAATTTTATTTGCCCAATTCTTGTATATCCTCATGTGTAGAAAAACACTAAAATCCTTCATGGTGACAACTGCTACTCATGACTAGCAGAAACCTGGGAAAAAAAATATGTGCTTGATTGCATGTACTCCCCCCTTCTCCAAAATCCCATATATACTGACCTTCCACTCTACCTCTTTGGAACACTTTCTCAGAGCTAAGTGAAATGCTGTCTCCCAGGCTATAGTTCTTATTTTGCCCCCAATAAAACTTAACTCTCATGTTGTACGTTTTTAAGTTGATGCTATGCTGGCAATTAAAGGAGAGTTTACATTGAAACAATACTATTGGAAGCTCCAGTGGCCTGGAGGCTATAATTACTTCTTGTGTTTTTTATAGGTGAGGAGAGAGGATGTTCTGTTTTGCAGTCTTGAATCACGAGCCACTTTTTCCTTGCATCAAGGAGGGCCTCTTATTTTGGTGTAGGCTGTGGTGCAGTGTGGGTTCCACACTAGCCTAGCATGACACCCTAAGAAAGAAGTGTCCCGTGGTGATGTAATTTGGGGGGAACTTCATTCACACTCCCTCACACACTCACAGTTGGAGATTCATAATACGCAATAGCATGTATCTGTAATTTCAAAAGGTTTGGTAATGTCGACTTAAAAAAATATTCACAACCTAAAAGTTGAGAGTTATATTTTGTTCAGTGGGAATTTTTAGGACATCAAACGCAGAGGCAGAATCTCAAGGAACCCTGGGAGTACTGCTCTGAGGAGCAAGGGGTGGGAGAGCCAGGTTAAATAGAAGTTTTGCAACAAAGGGCAAGTAGTCTGAACATCAAAAAATTATTGTTAATTAAAGAAAACCAGATATCCCAAGTTAAGGAATTTAGTGCTTTTCTATGTATGGGAAGATGCAAGAAGCTGGGCTCACTGCATCATTCCTTTGATATGCACCCTAACTATTTGGGGCCAGCATCCCCTGTTTTCACATCTTGAGTTCCTTCAGGGCTCACCTGAGGGAGTGACTGCAGTCTAATTGCTGCTAGATGGTAGGTTTTCTTTCCTTCCTGAGTTCCCTCAGGGCTCACCAGCTCACCTTTGGAGTGGCTGTAATAGCTGATAACTGTGACACCCTTTGTTTACTGATATGGCAGGAAATATTCCATTTATCAGTAGTGTTGACCGAAAAAATATTCAACCTAAAGTTGAGAGTTATGTTTTATTCAGCAGGAATTTTTAGGACTTTTAAGCCCAGGAGGCAGAATCTCAAGTAACCCTGAGGGGACACTCAGAGAATGTGAAAGGAGGAGTCAGATTATATCGAAGTTTGCAACAAAGGGCAGGTAGTCTGAAAATCAAGTGTATTTTTGTTAATTAAGAACAAACAAACAGATTTCCCATGTTAAGGAAATAGCACTGTTCTGTGTATGGGAAAATGCAAGAGTTTGGGCTTTCTGAATTCCTTCCTTTCATATGCATCTCGGCTATCCATATCCTCAGTTTTTCACATCCTGAGCTTCTTGCACTCACCATAAGGAGTGGCTGAAGTCTGATGGCTGCTAAATCACAGGTATTCTTCTCCTTTCTGAGTTCCCATAGGACTCACCGGCTCACACTGAAGGACTGCAGTCACTCATGACTGTGACATCCTTTTTTACTGATATGGAAGGAAATGCTCTGTTTCTCAGTAGTAACAAACCTGCTTAACTAATTTGACCTCCTGTTGCTTAAGTTCATTTCAACACAGGCACTGTTTGGATAATACATTGTTGTATCTTATGAAAAAATATTCCTTGGAACACAATTTTGAGAAAGTTTATTAAAGGTTTCACAGTCAGAAGTATACAAACATCACATGCAGTCTTAGTTCACAACACAGATCCTTACATCACTTTGTATGTTACAGTTTGTTAGAAAACGCCGCGGGAAGAAAGAGCCACCTCTAAGGACCAGTGGTGAAGGCCTTTATTGGGCGGTCGCTCTCGGGCAGAACTCCCGGGGAGGGGCGGGTGAGTGAGGAGACAAAGGGAGTCTGCGAGGAAGGAGAGGTGGGGAGAGGTTTTATATCAAGGCCAGGCGTCCAGGTCAGGTCCTTCTATATAAGGAAGAAAGCGCGGGCTACAGCGGCGGTGGGTGTCCAAGGGCTCTGTGTCCGTTCCTGGTAGTACCAGGCTGCAGGGGGGGGGGGGGGGGTCGGTCCCCGGAAGTTTAGCCAGCCTCCAGAACCTGTCTGCGGCACTTTTTCAGGGCAGGACTCAACACACCCGACCTTTCATCCCGGCCTTTTTGCTATAGGACAAGGGGCGCCGGTTCTCTCTGGCTTCTTCCTGCTGAACGGGGGCGGCGAGGGGTAGGGTGTGGCCGGGATGGCAGGGAGCGTCTGCCGCTAATTTTGTCACGGAATGTTTGTTGGAAGCCCTTGGTACTGCTGTCGCAACACCATCAGCTGGACCGTGTTGAGCCGTTGTTTGATAAAGGCCAAGAGCCTATTTAAGAGACAGGGCCCGAAAGTTAAGAGTAACAAGAGGATTATAAGTGGTCCCATTAAGGTCGAGAGCAGGGTGGACAGCCAGGGGGAGTTTTGGAACCATGATCCGAACCAACCTTGCTGGGCTTCCCGTTCCCTCTTTCTGCGCTCTAGTCCTTCTCTTACCTTGGCCATGGATTCTCTTACTACCCCTGTATGGTCTGCGTAAAAGCAACATTCTTCCTTGAGGGCTGCACAGAGGCCCCCTTGTTGTAAAAAGATCAGGTCTAGGCCTCGTCTGTTTTGTAACACCACTTCTGACAAAGAGGTTAGGGATTTTTCTAAGGCCATCATAGACTTTTCTATTCGTGCAAT
Source organism: Muntiacus reevesi (assembly GCF_963930625.1). Taxonomy (NCBI): domain Eukaryota; kingdom Metazoa; phylum Chordata; class Mammalia; order Artiodactyla; family Cervidae; genus Muntiacus; species Muntiacus reevesi. The sequence goes on from NC_089252.1 coordinate 68,921,091, forward strand.
GTCTTCATCAATGGCGACTCTCAGGGTGATCAGGCCCTGATGTTGCGTGGTGAGGGAAGCAATGCCCGTACCCGTTCCGGCTGCCCCCAGGGCGAACAGCGTTGCTAGGGTAATAGCCGTAACGGGCTCCCTCTTATGCCTAGGAGCTGGGGTGTCTCGGTCCCAAAAGTTGTAGAGGACCTCTTTTGGGTGGTGTGTAATTTTGGGTACTACCACTACCATGACACAGAATTCCTTGCTCTGGTCAAAGACAGCCAAATGGAGACAGGGCGTCAGCCCAGTCTGTGAGCATACCCACCACCCCCCGATTTCGGGTATGACGTATGTCTTATTGATGAAACTGGTGTCATTGTCAGTCTGGGCGCATAGGGTTTGTTTATCCGTAGGAATCGTGCCCAAGCAGGTCCCCGAACCCCATACTTCTTTTATGGTAAGGCCCACCTTGCGATCTCCCCAAGAACACTGCGGTGGGTTGGAGAGAGAGGATAAGTTGTAGGTGGCATTTAAGCCCACAGCCTCGTAGTAAGGTGGGTGTGAGGTGTAACAAAGCCAGCAGGATTGGGTTGCATTAGGATTGGAGTGGTTGAGGGCCCCGTAGGTTTCTTTGATCAAGTCCCACAGGGGTTCTTGGGTTTCTAGTGGGTCTGTCCGGGTTAGCTGAAGAGAGGGGGTAGGGGCAGGTGAGGTCACAACCTTCGTGGCATCTGTCCCTTGTGGTGAGGGGCTGGGGGGTGAAATAACTTGGTTGGGCCCCACAGCAGGGGTCTGGGCGGGTTGCAGGACTTGCTGGACATATAACGTTGCGCTATTGCTTCCCGTGCCATAGGTATCATGTATCACTACCCCCCAGGACAGCCCGGAAATCCATCTATTTTCAGTCCGTCCCTGCTGTGTAAATGATAATCGGACCTGGTCGCTACATTGCCCTTGGTTGGAGGGTTGCCCCTGCCAACCTGATTTTGGGAGAGGGCCCGTGAAGGACATATTGATCAGATCTGGCTTGGTCACCGACCACTTCCAGTACCCATCGTTGGAAGTGACACAGCCCCAGGATTTACAGTAGCGGCTCACCATTCCCCCACAGGTCTTTATGTCTCCCCGCTGGTGTCCCGGGCAGGCATAAAACCCGAGGGACCTGACCCTACACTTGGAGTATCCTGATTGTTCGATTAACTTTGTAAGGTTAAAGTATAGGTCCGGCCACCACTTATCTTTTGGTTGGGTGGCTGTGGTCTGGTTTAGCTCTTCGTAGGTCTCTCCATTTTTTAAGATCCAGGTGACTTGAAAAGGCTGGTGGGGGTTTTGGTTGGTGTGCCCCCCTTTTTGCAGGACCCCCAATACCCCCAGAGTAACCCAGAGCAGAGAGCCCCGCATTGTTTTGAGGTAGGGGTGAAGGGGTATGGCGGACAACCAGCCTTGTGAGTCTCGTATGGATGGAGTTGGTAACCAGGTCAGGGTGTCCCAAGGGAATAGCACCCCAGGAGTAGGAAGCAGATGGCTAGATATGTGAGGGCCAGGGACAGTCGAAGAGTGGAGGACCAATTGCGGGGGGCCGCGGCCGCTAATCCAATGGCAAAAATTATGGCCAGAGTTGTGACTGTTAGCAGCCACAGCGGGTGATGCCAGGTCAGCATCGGATATCGGGAGGTGGTCTCTCAATTATTTTGGGATCGACGACAGAGGGGTTCGGGTGATAGTCAGTTTGGTCGGCCCCGTGAGGGTGGAGCGGTAGGAGTAATTGGGAGGAGGGGCCTGGGCTGCGGCCACCCCTGTCTCCGGGAGACCCGGGGGAGCTCGTTTGAGCCGGGTTAGGTGATACCAGGGCTCGTGTCCCAGAAGTTTGGCTGCCGTGGGGGTGGTGAGGATTACAGTATGGGGCCCCGTCCAGCGAGGTTGTAGCGGGCGGGGATTTAAGGCTTTTAGCAGTACCTGATCTCCCGGGGCCAGAGGCTGAGCCGACCCTTTGTCGTCCGTCGGTTGTGGCAGGACCCGGTCTGCGTGTTCTCTCAGCAAGGATCGTAAGAGGGAGAAGAGGGGGAGGTATCCCGCGAGTGGGGGAGCCTCTCCCTCTGGGAGGTGAGTCAGGAGGTAGGGCCTGCCGTAGAGCAGTTCAAAAGGGGTCAAACCTGTTTTGGAGTGTGGTGTGGTGCGAATGCGAGTGAGCGCCAGAGGGAGGAGGTCGACCCAAGACAGCCGCAGTTCTGAGGCGAGCTTGGTCAGGTGCGTCTTGATGATGCCGTTCACCCGCTCTACCTTGCCTGACGATTGGGGCCGATAGGGAATGTGGAGATGCCAGTCGATGCCCAGGGCCATAGCCACCTGCTGGGAGATTTGTGAGATGAATGCAGGCCCATTGTCAGACTGGAGAGAGTTTGGCAACCCAAATCTGGGAATGAGATGGGTCGTCAAGACCTCTGCCACCGCCGCTGCCGTCTCTCGGGCCGTGGGGAAGGCCTCGACCCATCCTGAAAAGGTGTCTACTAAGACCAGCAGATAGCGGTAGGTTTGATGTCTGGGCATGTGGGTGAAGTCTATCTGCCAATCCTGCCCGGGCATATGTCCCCTTAGCTGGTGAGTCTCTTGTGGGGGTCGGAGTCCTCCTTGAGGAGAAGTGGAAGCACATGTTAGGCAGGAGCGGTGGACAGCATATATGGTCTGTCTGAGATGTAGGGGAGAAAAGACAGGGCTGAGAAAGGAAAAGAGAGCCCTTGGTCCGATGTGGAGGGTATTGTGGATTTGGGATATTATGGCCTTAGCCTGGCGCTCGGGAAGCACCGGTTTATTATGGAGTAATATCCATCCCGACGGGTGTCTCTGAGACCCTTCCTGTGCCAGCAAGGCTCTGGCTTCTTTGCTGGAATAATCTGGGTTGAGGGTGGATCTCAAAGCCAGCAAGGGCTCGGGGGCTTGTTGTAAGGTGATGTGTCGAGCCACTTGGTCTGCCATATTATTACCCAGAGCGACAGCATCTTGAGTATTTCGGTGTCCCTTGCAGTGTATGATAGCGACCTCTTTGGGCAGGGATATGGCATCTAACAGTCGAGTAATGTGGGGGGCATTACAGATGGGGGATCCTTTAGTGGTCAGGAAGCCCCGCTCTTTCCAGATTGCCGCGTGAGAATGGGCAATCAAGAAGGCATATTTGGAGTCTATGTAAATATTGGCCCTTTTTCCTTTTGCTAAATGTAAGGCTCTAGTTAGGGCTGTTAGTTCAGCCTTCTGAGAGGTCATCCCGGCTGGCAGGGGCTGAGCCTCCAGGACTTCTCGGGTGGTTACCACAGCATAAGCCGCCCTTCGGTTCCCGTCGGGATCTCTCTTTGAGCTCCCATCGACGAACAAAGTTAGCTCTGGATCTGGTAGAGGTTTGGAAAACAGGTTGTGAGGTGGTTGCATAAGGGACTCAAGGACCTCTGGGCATGAGTGGGCTGGGGGGTTTGAGGAAAGGGGGAGGGAGGGCAATGAGGAAAGCGGGTTTAATTGTGGAGAGCGACCCACGGAAACTTGCGGATTGTCCAAAAATACCAGGTGAAACTGCTGGAGCCTGGATTCGCTGAGGTCAGATAGAAATCTAGAGGCTAGAAGATCACCAAGGCGATGAGGTGAGAAGATGGTCAGGGGCTGACCATGAATCAGCTTTTTAGCATCAGCGTACAATGTTGTCGCTGCTGCTAGTGCCCGCAGGCAGGGGAACCATCCCCTGGCTGTGGGGTCAAGTTGTTTGGATATGTAAGCAATAGGCAGCAGTTCAGGGCCAATCGGCTGCACCAAGGCTCCAAAGGCTATCCCTCCCTTTTCATCAGTGTATAAATGGTGGGGATAGTTGGGATTGGGAAAAAAGAGAGGGGGTGCAGCCAATAGGGTTGAGCGTAAAGCGTGGAAGGCCTGAGCCACTTCGGTGGGGGAAGACAGCGGTCCCGTGGGAGTCTCTTTAGCGGCGGCATATAGGGGTTTGGCCAGAGTGGCGTAATTTGGGACCCAGTGTCGGAAGAATCCCGTCAGTCCCAAGAAGGACAATATCTGGTCTCCGTTGGCCGGAGGGCAGAGGGACCTGAGGAGGCTACACCGATCTGCTGTCAGGGCCTTAGTGGTAGGGGTGATTTGGAGGCCTAGATAGACAACAGAAGTCTGAGTCAGTTGAGCTTTGGATTGTGAGGCTCTGTAGCCCTGAGAACCGAGGAAATTAAGAAGAGTCGCAGAATGTCGTCGGGAGGTCTCTTCTGAGGGGCTGCAGAGGAGCAAGTCGTCTACGTATTGGAGAAGGGTGCTAGGACGGAGCGAGCATTTGGCCAGGTCCCGGGACAGAGCCTGCCCAAAGTAATGGGGACTGTTTCTGAACCCCTGAGGGAGTACGGTCCATGTGAGTTGTGTGGTCAGCTGGGTGTCGGGGTCAGTCCAGGTGAAAGCAAAGAGGAATTGGCAGTCGGGGTGCAGTGGGATGGTAAAAAAGGCATCTTTGAGGTCAATAACGGTGAAGTGAGAGGTTTCGGGAGGTATGGAAGAAAGGAGGGTGTAGGGGTTAGGAACAAGTGGATGGGCAGGGACCACCGCCGCATTGATCAGGCGGAGATCCTGCACTAGCCGGTAGTCTCCTGAAGCCTTTCGAACAGGGAGGATGGGCGTGTTACAGGGGGAGGTCGTGGGGATCAGGAGACCCTGTCCCATGAGGCGGTCGATGATGGGCTTTAGCCCCCTGAGGTTATGGGTAGACAGAGGAAACTGGGGCCGGGCTGGGAAACAGGTGGGGTCCCTTAGCCGGATGAGGACTGGAGGGTGGTGCCGGGCCACCACCGGGACTCGGGTGTCCCAGACCTCAGGATTAACAGAAGAGGTTGGAGGGTCAACAAGTAGCATCAGGAAGGCCCCTGACGTGGGAGCCGATTCTGGAGTTAGGTGAAGAGTGGCCTTTAGCTTAGCGAGAATATCTCTCCCCAAGAGAGGAGTAGGGCAGGAGGGGATGACCAGAAAGGAATGGGTAAATAGGCAGGAATCTAATTGACAGGATAGTGGTTGGGTCTGGAGCGGACACGAGGGTTGGCCGTCAATGCCCATAACCGAAACCTGGGAAGGACGTAAAGTGCCCCCGAAAGAGGGAAGGACCGAATAGGTAGCCCCCGTATCAACTAGAAAGTTGATAGACTTACCCGCTACCTGGAGCGTTACCCTGGGCTCGGCTTGGGTTATCGGGGTTCCCGAGTCTAGGCGGCGTCAGTCATCGTCGAAGCTCAGCAGCTCTAAGGCCGGAGGAGGGCAGGAAGTCTCCCTGGGGCGCTCTGGTCTCCGGCCCCTAGAGGTCGGGGCCCGAGAGGCCTGGGGACAGTCGCTAGCCCAGTGTCCTCGCTGTTTGCACAACGGGCACGGCTTGGAAGGAGGCCGCGGATTGGGGCACATCTTGGCCCAGTGTCCTTCTTGGCTGCACTTGAAGCAGGCCCCCGGAGGGGGGTTTCGGGGCCCCGAGCCCGTCGCCGGCCGCAGGGCCGCTACCAAGGCCTGGGTTTGCTGGTTTAGGAGGCTTGCCTGAAATTCGGCCTTTTGCTTGAGCCTTGCCTTTCGACTGGCCTCAGCAGTTTCTTCACGAGCATTGTAAACCTTAAAGGTCATTTTTACCAGGTCTCGAATAGGGGTCTGAGGGCCGTCCTCAGCCTTGGCCAGCTTTTTTCGGATGTCAGGTGCGGATTGGGAGATAAAACGATTGGCCAAGGTAGCTGCCCCAATGGGGGACTCAGGGGACAGTCTAGTGTATTGAACAAGGGCCTCAGTCAGCCGATTAAGAAACATGGCTGGGTTTTCGTCGGGCCCCTGAGTCACCTCATCTAGTCTGAGGAGGTTTACAACCTTATGAGAGGACGTTTCTATCTCATCGAGAATGCATTCTATCATATAGCGTACCCGCAGCTGGCCGCCACCCCCTTCCTGGTAGTTCTAATTAGGGTCGGTGTCAGGAACTGCCTGAGCTCCCGGGGGACGCTCGGGGGAGGGGCTGGCGCAGTGACGCTGATCAGCCTGCGCCCTGGCTGCCGTCCAAATGGCCTGCCTCTCTTCGGGGGTGGTGGTAGACCCCAGGATGACATATACGTCCTGCCATGTTAAGGCGTAGGCACGGGTCAGACTAGTAAACTGCTTAATGTACTGAGTGGGGTTGGAGGAAAAGGATCCCAGCTTGGCCTCAATCTGTGCTAAGTCTTGGAGAGAGAAGGGGACGTGAACCTGGGCCAGGCCGTCGGCTCCCGCTACTTGCCGCAGAGGGAGTAGCGGGGCTGGGGGAGGGGAAGGGGAGGCTCTTGGAGGGTTGCTATGGGAACCATCGTCTGCTACCAGATAGCCCTTGGAGCGAGTGTGGGAGCTAACCGGAGAAGCGGAGGGAGTGACGGGGGAAAGGGGAGGGTACAAGATAGGGTAAGGGGCCGGAGGGTCTGGGGCCGGCAGTGGAATCTTGCGGGCGGGAGCAGGGACAAAAGGGGCCGGAGCGGAGGGGGAGGGGGCGGGAACTGGAGAGGAAGGGGTGGGGACGGCTGGAGAGGAAGGGGTGGGGACAGCCGGAGAGGAAGGGGTGGGGACAGCCGGAGAGGCATAGGGAGGAGGGGCCACCAGATCTTCCGGGGGAACGGAGAAAGCAGAGGACTCAGAGGCGGGGGTAGTTGGGTTGGCCCGGGACGGTGGAGTCTGGGGGGGGGGGGGGGGGGCCATGGTGAGTAGGATCTGGCTAGGAGCGCAGGTGGTGCACAGGGTGGGGCGAGAGCGCAACGTCCAAAAGGCCGGGACATAGGGGACCTCAGACCATTTTTCCGTTCTCCGGCAGTAATTATCTAAATCACGGAGGACGTTAAAGTCTAATGTCCCTGCGGCTGGCCATTGTGAGCCATTATCTAGGGAATATTGAGGCCAGGCCTGTGAACACAGAAAGGTGAGCTGCTTGGGGCGGATATATCCTTTTAGTCTTAGGGTCCGCAGGTTAGCCAGCAGGCACTCTAAGGGGGTGGAGTATTGGGGATCGGGTTTGGAGGCTGTCGATCCCATGGCGACCACAGGGCGTGGAGGCAACCCCCGCCGTCCGAACGTCTTCGGACGAGTCAAGGGGAGCCGGAGGTCCGTGTAGTAGCGGAGAACGTCTCCTTCACGACTGCAGGGGCCCGGGAAGGCCGAAGCCGGAGGCCGGAGCCGGAGGTCTACTCAGCCGCTGGGGACGTCTCCCCACCAGCTGGTGACCGGGAGGGCCCAGTAAGTGCGCACCCGTTACGGGGCCCTAGGAGGTGGTCGCCAGGGAGGGCAGGCCCCAAAGCCGAAGGGACTTACCCCGTATCCTGCCGTCCGGGGGGTTGGTCTGTCGCCTGGGTCCGGGGCTACCGCGGCGGTGGAGCTCGAGGGGGCCTCAACGGCGAGTGCCGGAGGGCTCTCACCTCTGCCCCACGTTGGGCGCCAGATGTTAGAAAACGCCGCGGGAAGAAAGAGCCACCTCTAAGGACCAGTGGTGAAGGCCTTTATTGGGCGGTCGCTCTCGGGCAGAACTCCCGGGGAGGGGCGGGTGAGTGAGGAGACAAAGGGAGTCTGCGAGGAAGGAGAGGTGGGGAGAGGTTTTATATCAAGGCCAGGCGTCCAGGTCAGGTCCTTCTATATAAGGAAGAAAGCGCGGGCTACAGCGGCGGTGGGTGTCCAAGGGCTCTGTGTCCGTTCCTGGTAGTACCAGGCTGCAGGGGGGGGGGGTCGGTCCCCGGAAGTTTAGCCAGCCTCCGGAACCTGTCTGCGGCACTTTTTCAGGGCAGGACTCAACACACCCGACCTTTCACAGTTTATCCCAAATTCTCACATTAAAAAATTGCTTAGTCACAATTTTTTTCCCACTATTTGCTTGACAATCTATGCATTTCAAGGCACATTACTAAAGTGTTTCCCTGTGTCTCACATCTTCAACTTCCAAAGCAGAGCACTAAGAAATGATTCTGTGATAAGGTAGAAAGAATACCAGAAGTTAAGTGTTAAGAATTTAGTATTCAGACATTGTAAACCAGATGTAGACTTAGATGTTAGGTTCAAGTCCTGGTTATGCCTTGTAATGTTGAGAAAATCTGCTTGCTTTTGTCTCCTCATCTGCATTTATAAGGGCAGTTGCCTTGTAAGATTCACTGAGGTTAAGGGAAGAGATGTTAAGAAGTTACTATATTATGTGCAATTAATACAAAACTGAGTTCTATTATAATTGTATTCTTGGAAGCAAGGAAATTCCATTGAGCCTGAAAGCTTCAGTAACTAAAGGAAGAGAAACTTCACATGTCTTGTCCACTTCTAAAGTCATCTAATTAGATTCAGGCTTATGATTAAGATATAGGACAGTGACCACTTTAAGGATTGGAGAAGGGCATGGCAACCCACTTCAGTATTCTTGCCTGGAGAACCTCTTGGATGGAGGAGCCTGGTGGACTACAGTCCATTAGTTCAGTGCAGTTCAGTCGCTCAGCCGTGTCTGACTCTTTGCGACCCCATGAACCGCAGCACGCCAGGCCTCCCGTCCGTCACCAACTCCCGGAGTCCACCCAAACCACTACAGTCCATATGGTCGCAAGGAGTTGGACAGGACTGACACGACTTAGCAGACACTTTAAGGATAAGCAAGATGGGACTCAAAGTATTACAGAATCAAATATCTTTGAGTATATAGCTATGTCTTCTGCGTGGCAACATTTCGATCCAGACCAGCAACTATTGTCTTAACCACTAGTGGAAGATGAGTGACAGTGCTTGACCCTGTCCTGAATGGAGAAAAATCTCCACGGCTATGTAGAAAATATTTAAAAAGGAAGAAATTAGGAGAATATTGGTTCCTAGAAATAGTGGACTCTAGATGATGAGAACAGTGAAAATAAATTTCCTGTTCTCTGTCCATTGCTCCTTTAACAAATAATATGATTATAAGAACTGGATGTTCTTAATAAAATGGTGAAGAACAGGCATAATCCATCTCAACAAGCACAAATACAGTTAGAAATGCTATGGAAAATATGTTGTACGAGAGAGTCATGGCTCAAATAATAAGGAAAACCAAAAAGTGGAATGATTTGGGAAAAATGATGGAGAGAAGAAAGGAGGATCCATTTGACCTTAATACTTTGAAAAATTTCTCTAGAGAACTTTGGTGTGAAAGAATTACTTCAGCTTTGCTATGAACCCAAGGGGTTGAATGCCATTTATGTAATACTAGCAGCAGAAAGCTGTTTACTGATTTTCAATTTTTAAAGACAAATTAGAGACAAACACTGAAATGTAAAGTAGAATTAGAGTTTCGAAAATAAATATTGTAAACTTTTAAGTGACGGAAATAATAGTGTAGCTAAGAGTTTCCGCATCAGAAGGAAGAAAATAAATTAAAGAGTGTAGAGATGCTTAATTGTTTGCTTGTATTTATTTTTATTTTGTAAAGAGGGCAGCAGTGACACTGCCTAAAAGGTTAATGGATTTAAAAATAAATAAAGGTGGCCAAAAGATGCATAAAAGCAAAATTAAAATGAAACGTGAGAGGTGGTAAAGAGAAGAAAAACAAGAGCAGGGGGAGTGATCGTTATTCTCCATCTTCTAGCAGGGAACAAACAAGTAAATCTTAAATTTCAGAACAGTAAGAAGCAGAGGGAATAAGTGTATGTAGCAAATCGCCAAAAGAATGAAAACAGAATTCCAAAAATTAATTACTTCCAAAGGTAAGCTAAGGATAGAGGATTTTTAATTTCATACTCATCTGTACTTGCTGAACATTTTACATAGGTTTAACTTTAATTTAAAAAAAAATTGTTTATCCACTTGCAGAGTTGGCTAATTTGAGGTATATATGTATTCTTCCCTCCTTTTCCTCTTTCTTTGCTAAAATATTTTCTTAATTTCCCAGCAGTCTCAACAGACTGTTGTGTTTTATTTCCTTTTAAGCATCCTGTATGCATTTATCAACCTTTACCTGGGATTGAGCTGTGTCAACGGATTCCCTTTGACCCTGCTGAGTGAGCTGCTGTTTTCCAGTTTTGCACTAACTTCCAGGGTGTGTGGCACTGGACGGTCTTAGCAAAGCTCACAGAATCCCTCTGAGTTCTACTGAGATTCAGGAAGGTTCTCTACGGCAAATGGACACTTTTCTTACTTGATCACAGATAGTAAAACAAAGGTCAACAATCAGTGGATAATAGAAGACATAAATCACCAACAAAATGAATCAGACTATAACTGCAACAATTTTCAAAACAACAAGAACAACAATTACAATTCTAACTATCATTTATTGATCCCCTATTCTTAGGAAAGTAATAAATGCTTTCCATGCAACACATCCCACACACCCCATAAATTAAAATATATATTTATTTATTTAAATAAATAAAAATAGTTATTATTATTTAGATAATAAATAATTTATTTTTTGAAGAGCTAACGTCTCTTTCTTCTGGTGATGAGTTTTTCCCTTCTGTGACAGACTGGTTGTTCTGGCTGGGAAAGGTCATTAATTCAGTGAAAATGTATGTCCTGGAAGAGTTGCTGAAACTCCTAAAAAGTACATTTGCCACTGCTCTAACATCCTTTTTTAAAAAATTACCTTTTACTGGCATATAGTTGCTTTGCAATGTTGTGTTCAGGATGCATTTTGAAGGTATAGTCAATATATAGATTTATATAGTGAAGCATAGGAGAAAGAGCGATAAGCTGTGACTCTGCACCTTTGGCCACAGAAATGCAGTGCATATCAATGCCCTTCACTAGTATGGAGACATTTTGGAAAGAGTGAATTTGAGAAAATCAAGAGCGCCCAGTTGGGCTTATATAAATTAGACATCCAACCAGGAAAGTTCAACAGATAATCTGGATCTGGAGCTACAGGAAAGATCAAGAGTAGAGATGTACATGAGGGAGTTGTCATTGTTTAGACCAGTGCCATTCCTTGTGCTTTTATCAACTAGTATTACTGTGTGAGGGCTTCCCAGGTGGTGCTAGTGGTAAAGAACCCACCTGCCAATGCAGGGGATAGGTTTGATCCCTGGGTCAGGAAGATCCCCTGGAGAAGGGAATGACAACCCATTCCAGTATTCTTGCCTGGGGAGTACCATGGACAGAGGCCCCTGGTGTACTACAGTCCATAGTGTCGCAAAGAGCCGGACAAGACTAAAGTGACTTAGCATGCACACACTTTAGTGTGTGAACTGTTAGTATAAAGAAACCCAAGAAATGTCAAAACTGAGACGCTACTTAGAATTGGTGTTATTGAGTACCATCAAAATCACATGATAGTCATGTGCTACAAAAGTATCAATTTTTGATAAATTGGCGGGGGCACAAGACTACAAGGAGATCAGACTAGTCAAACCTAAAGGAAATCACCCTTAAATATTCATTGGAAGGACTGATGCTGAAGCTGAAGTTCCAGTGCTTTGGCCTCCTGATGTGCAGAGCTGACTCATTGGAAAAGACACTGATGCTGGGAAAGATTGAGGGCAAGAGGAAAATGGGGTGGCAGAGAATGAGATGGTTGGATAGCATCACGAACTCAATGGACATGAGTGTGAGCAAACTCAGGGAGATAGTGAAGGACAGGGGAGCCTGGTGTGCTGCAAGCCATGGGGTCATGAAGAGTTGGACATGACTTGGCAACTGAAGAAGAGCAACAGCAAAAGAAGTGATACAAAGAAGTTAAAGAAGCACTGATACAGATGCTATTTAACTCCAAGGCGGTTTGTGTGACCTTCTGGGGATTAAGTATAGACAGAAAAAAGAAAAGAACCAAAACTGAATCTCAAGACACTGCATGCTGTAGAGATCAGATTGAGGAGGATGGACCAGCTAGAAATCACAAAGGAATAGTTTGTGAAATAGAAGGATGATAAAGAGAAGCCACACAAAGCAATGTTTCAGAGAGGCAGGGTATGATCATCCATATGAAATGTAGTTGTGGGAATGAGTAAGATAAAGACTAAAATATAGCCTCCTCAACTTCAAATACTGATATTATATTTCTATTGCTATTGTTTAGTCGCTAGGTTGTGTCTGACTCTTTTATGACCCCATGGACTGTAGCCCCCCAGACTCCTCTGCCCATGGGACCTTCCAGGCAAGAATACTGGAGTAGGTTGCCATTTCCTTCTCCAGGGGATTTTCCCAACCCAGAGATCTAAGCCATGACTCCTGCATTGCAGGTGAATTCTTTACCACTGGGTAACCTGGGAAGTTCCTATATGTGTGTGTGTGTGTGTGTGTGTGTGTGTGTGTGTGTGTATCAGCTTCCATATGTATACCTACATCTACAGCTAATTCTATCTACATTTATATTCATATCTATATTTAAATGCATCTGAGCTTATTACTGCCTTTCTGCAGGACTGGAATGAAAACTGATCTTTTCCAGTCCTGTGGCCACTGCTGAGTTTTCCAAATTTGCTGGCATATTGAGTCCAGCACTTTCACAGCATCATCTTTTAGGATTTGAAATAGCTCCACTCTTTCTTCCACTAGCTTTCTTCACCTCCACCAGCTTTCTTTGTAGTGATGCTTCATAAGGCCCACTTGACTTCACATTTTGGGATGTCTAGCTCTAGGTGAGTGATCACTGTGATAACTCACTGGTTATCTGGGTCATGAAGATCTTTTTTGTTCTTCCATGTATTCTTGCCACCTCTTCTTAATATCTTCTGCTTCTGTTAGGTCCATACAATTTCTGTACTTTATTTTACCCATCTTTGCATGAAATGTTCCCTTAGTATCTCTAATTATCTTGAAGAGATCTCTGGTCTTTCTCATCCTAAAAGATGATGCTGTGGAAGTACTGCTCTCAATATACCATTAAATTTGGAAAACTTACCAGTGGCCACATGACTGGAAAAGGTCAGTTTACATTCCATTTCTGAAGAAAGGCAATGCCAAAGAATGCTCAAACTACTGCACAATTGCATTCATCTCACACGCTAGCAAAGTAATGCTCAAAATTCTCCAATCCAGGCTTCAACAGTACATGAACCATGAAATTCCAAATGTTCAATCTGGATTTAGAAAAGCCAGAAGAACTAGAGATCAAATTGCCAACATCTGTTGGATCATTGAAAAAGCAAGAGAATTCCAGAAAAATATCTACTTCTGCTTTATTGACTATGCGAAAGTCTTTGACTGTGTGGATCACAACAAACTGTGGAAAATTCTTCAAGAGATGGGAATATCAGACCACTAGACTTGCCCCCTGAGAAACCTGTATGAAGGTCAGGAAGCAACAGTTAGAACTGGACATGGAACAACAAACTGATTCAAAATCAGTAAAGGAGTATGTCAAGGCTGTATATTGTCACCCTGTTTATTTAACTTATATGCAGAGTACATCATGAGAAGTGCTGGGCTGGATGAAGCACAAGCTGGAATCAAGAGTGCTGGGAGAAATATCAATAACCTCAGATATGCAGACGCCACTACCCTTATGGCAGAAAGTAAAGAAGAACTAAAGAGCCTCTTGATGAAAGTGAAAAAGGAGAGTGAAAAAGTTGGCTTAAAACTGAACATTCAGAAAACTAAGATCATGGCATGTGGTCATATCACTTCATGGCAAATAGATGGGTAAACAATTTAAACAGTGACAGACTTTATTTTTTGGGCTCCAGTATCACTGCAGATGGTGACTGTGGCCATGAAATAAAAAAGACGCTTACTCCTTGGAAGAAAAGTTATGACCAACCTAGACAGCATATTAAAAAGCAGAGACATTACTTTGCCAACAAAGGTCCACCTAGTCAAAGTTATGGTTTTTCCAATAGTTATGTATAGATGTGAGAGTTAAACTATAAAGAAAGCTGAGCACCGAAGAACTGATGTTTTTGAACTGTGGTGTTGGAGAAGACTCTTGAGAGTCCCTTGGACAGCAAGGAGATCCAATCAGTCCATCCTAAAGGAAATCAGTTCTGAATATTCATTGGAAGGACTGATGCTGAAGCTGAAACTACAATATTTTGGCCACCTGATGCGAAGAACTGACTCATTTGAAAAAACCGTGATGCTGGTAAAGATTGAAGGCAGGAGGAGAAGGGGATGACAGAAGGTAAGATGATTGGATGGCATCATGGACTCAATGGACATGAGTCTGAGTAAGCTCCAGGAGTTAGTGATGGACAGGGATGCCTGGCATGCTGCAGTCCATGGGGGTTGCAAAGAGTCATACACGGCTGAGCAACTGAACTGAACTGAGCTTATTATGGGTATTATCATCCTGTTCCATTGATATATTTTACCCCTCAAATTTTGGGACTATGCAGTTCTGATTTCTTGAGCTTAATATCTGACATAACAGTTTAATATTTATCTATGGTCTTTTCTAAACTCACCTATGTTTCTTCATATTTCTTTTTCAGATGTGAATGGTACCAGATTTTATATCTTTGTTTTAAAGGGGAATAAGGTGAATTTTCCTATTTTTTCCTCATTTGTAGGGAAGGTGTCAATGTATTTTTTTAATTTATAAGCAGGTATCATTTCTAAAATCCTTTATTTTTAAATATTTTCATTTAACTAGTTTGTTCACTCAAACATTCTTGAAATTCTTTCTATATGATCATGCTGTGTTTTACCTCTATATATTTTTATTCCATTTACTACTCTCTTCTTTACTTTTAAATGTGTATTTGGGATGCATTCTTCTTCAGCTGGGCAAACATACAAATCATGCTCTTAAACTTTCTCAAAGAATTCCTCCTAAACATTTATTATCCACAGTTTTATGATTCCAATTTAATCAATAACACAAAGTATTCAAGTGTTTATTAGAGAATTAACCCATGAATTGAGTGCAATTTTGCTCTTTCTGAAGGTTTGTTTGAGGTAACTGAAGGGAAAACAAATCTATGGCAGATGTGTTATCTATTTCTATTGGTTCTTTAAGCTCAATCGTTGCATTGTAATAGGCTATTAGAAACAAGCAGACATTAACTGTGTTCTGTTGGCTTCCTTAAGATTTAATGGCTCTCCATTACCATTTTGATGTATGAGAGATCTGATTGACATGAATTATTTTTTATATAAAATGGTTTAAAGGAAGAAATATCCCTTTGGAGACTATATATGAATTTTATAAAAATATAACTGAAAATGTTTTATTGAAAAATATATCAGTTCAGTTCAGTTGCTCAGTCATGTCTGACTCTTTGCGACCCCATGAACTGCAGCACTCCAGGCCTCCCTGTTCACCACCAGCTCCCAGAGTCCACCCAAACCCATGTTCGAGTCAGTGATGCCATCCAACCATCTCATCCTCTGCTGTCCCCGTCTCCTCCTGCCCTCAATCTTTCCCAGCATCAGGATCTTTTCCAATGAGTTAGCTCTTGGCATCAGGTGGCCCAAGTATTGGAGTTTCAGCTTCAACATCAGTCCTTCCAATGATCACCCAGGACTGATCTCCTTTAGGATGGACTGGTTGGATCTCCCTGCAGTCCAAGGGACTCTCAAGAGTCTTCTCCAACACCACAGTTCAAAATATATAAGTACCCACATGTCATATTTTTACAGAACTCAGCAGAATGGGGCATTTTGATGTTAAAGATATGTTTGAACTTTTTGAAGTAATTGAAATAATTTATTTCAAGAATTACTTTAAATTTTAAAGCAAAATGGATATTCTTTATTTGTAAGATACTTAGAATCTGTATTCAGTAGTCAAACTCAATAATTAAAATTTCCAAGTGGTAGTTGATGTCTATTTTACAATTTTACATGCAATTATTATGTAATCTGTTTCAATTCACTGTTGATAGTACCTGAAAACATCCCCAGCCCTATGGGTTAGTAATACATGCAGTTAGATTACTACTAATTAACTAAACACCCAGTGTCAGAAAAGCAATCAGCATGTACCTTTAATATGAAGAGCTGTGTACTTCATAATGTTTGATATTTTAATGGAAGAGTTTGTAAGTCAACTGAGATTTACGTCTTGTCCTCAAGTAACTTCAGATTACAATATGACAAATGTAATTTGATGTCAAGTTACATGTTATGATCTCTGAGCACTGACGTATTTTGAAGGAGAGATGAGTGAGTTCTGGGCTTGCCAGGGAAGCTTCTACAGAGCAAGAAAGAATTGAGATTGGCTATGAAGAAACTAAGACAGACTTGAGATAGGCAGAAGATAGATATTCTTAGTAGCAGAAATCACATAAGGAAAACCAAGTCTTTGTGCTGTTCATTAGACACTGTGGATGTGAAAGTGAACATTTATATATTAATTTCTAGTGAGTAATTTTCTAGTAAAGCTGAGGAACTGGGGCTTCCTCTTAATGTGGCCTGTGACAGACCACACACTGTGCAATCCTGGTTAAATCTATGAGTTGTGTTTCTTTTTTTTTTTATAAGAAAATTATTTTCTTATTGAAGGATAATTGCTTTACAGAATTTTGTTGTTTTCTGTCAAACTTCAGCATCAATCAGCCATAGGTATACATATATCCCCTCCCTCCCATCTCCTGCCCCATCCCACCCCTCTAGGTTGATACAGAGTCCCTGTTTGAGTTTCCTAAGACATACAGCACATTCCTATTGGCTATCCATTTTACATGTGGTAATGTAAGTTTCCATGTTAATTTTTCCATACACCTCACCCTCTCCTTCCCTCTCCCCATATCCATAAGTCTATTCTCTATGTCTATTTCTTCATTGCTGCCCTGTAAATAAATTCTTCAGTACCATTTTTCTAGACTCCATATATATGTGTTAGAATATGATATTTATCTTTCTCTGACTTACTTCACATTGTATAATAGGTTCTAGCTTCATCCATCTCATTAGAACTGACTCAAATGTGTTCCTTTTTATGGCTGAGTAATATTCCATTGTGTATATGTATCACAACTTCTTTATCCATTCGTCTGTCAGTGGACATCTAGGTTGCTTCTATGTTCTAGCTATTGTAGTGCTGCAATGAACAGGGGTATACATGTGTCTTTTCCAATTTTGGTTTCCTCAGGGTATATGTCTTGGAGTGGGATCACTGGGCCATATGGTGGTTTTATTCCTAGTTTCTTAAGGAATGTCCATATTGTCTTCCATAGTGGCTGTATCAATTTATACTCCCACCAACAGTGCAAGAGTGTACCCTTTTCTCCACACCCTCTCCAGCATTTCTTGTTTATAGACTTTTTGATGATGGCCATTCTGACTGGTGTGAGATGACATCTCATTGTAGTTTTGATTTGCATTTCTCTAATAATGAGTGATGTTGAGCATCTTTTCATATGTCTTCTTTGGAGAAATGTCTGTTTAGGTGTTTCTCCCACTTTTTGTTTGGGTTGTTTGTTTTCCTGGCCTTGAGTTGTATGAGCTGCTTGTATATTTTGGAAATTAATCCTTTGTCAGTTGTTTTCATTCAGTGTGACTGAATATACACATATATATACATATATATATATATATATATATATATATATATATATATATATATCTCCCCATAAGGAAAATAAAAATAGCCCAACAAAAATAAAGTACAATAGACTGATCTTGCAAACGAAACCAAAAATTATATCTACCAGAACAAAACTAACTAAAGCACAAACTGGAAAACAAAACTAAAGCAAGATGCCAAGTGTGGAATAAAGCAATGAAAATAAAACTAACATATGTTGAGAGGACAGGACAGAAAGACAAGAAAGAAAGGATAGATATGTAAAGTTAAATAGAGGTAGATGAAGAAGATTTATATACGTTAAAGATTAACTGCAAGGGGAAAAGTGCTGTAGGAAAGGCAAACAAAGGAATAAAGGTAGAAAAAATATAACAGGTTTAAAAAAATTAAAACTTGAAATCATAAAAAAAGAGGAAGGATAAAAAAATGGAAGAAGAAAGAAAAAAGGGGATAAAAAGGAAAATTCCACAGAACTGCAAAAGTCCATCATAGAAGCAGAGGTTTATAACAACAATACAAAGTGTGACTGAATATCTACATACACATATATTCCCATAAGCAAAATCAAAACAGTCCAACAAAAATAAAGTACAATAGATTGACCTGGTGAACAAAGGAAACCAAAAATTGTATTTACCAATTAAGAACAAAACTAACTAACTAAAGCACAAACTGGAAAACGAAACTAAAGCAAGGTGCCAAGTGGGGAATAAAGCAATGAAAACAAAATTAACAAGTATGTTGAGAGGAAAGGATAGATAGAGTAGATTCGCAAAGTTAAGTAGAGGTTGATGAAGAAGATTTATATACATTAAAAATTAACTTAAAGGGGAAAAGAACAGTAGGAAAGGCAGACAAAGGAATAAATGTAGAAAAAATATAATAGGTTTTTAAAAATTAAAATTATAAAAAAAGAGGGGGAAAAAGGGGGGGAACTCCACAGAACTGCAAAAACCCAACGTAGAGGCAGAGGTTTATAACAACAATAAAAAATGTGACTGGAAAAAAAAATGCTCAAAGGTTTAATTAGATTTCATTGGGCCAATAAATCAACAACTACAACAGAGGGGGGGAAAGAAAAGAAAAAATCCAAAAGAATCTACAGAACAAGTCAAAACAAAAGAATAATAAATGCTTTTCTTGAGTCACTGCTGTCAGAGCCCCTTTCCTTGCTGGGAGTCACAGCCCACCTCCCCTCTCTAGGATTCCCTCCAACACTGTGCTGTCTCTGGACCTGCTGTGGGGGCCACTCAGATTCTAATCTGGTCCTGCTCCTGTGTGTTCTTGCTTCCAATGTCCATAGCTATCAGAACTGTGTGTTTTCTTTTGTGGGAGCTCTCAGTGACCTTTTATATATTCCCCAGACAGAAAGTCTAGTAGTTGATCATGTGGATTTAATCTGCAGCTTGTATAGCTGGTGGGAAGGTTTTGGGTCCTCTTCCTTAGCCACACTGCCTCTGGGTTTCAATTGCGGTTTTATTTCCACCTCTGCATGTGGGTCCTTCATTGGTGTTTGCTCCTGAGGCTGCCCTGGAGGACTTGGGCTTGCCCCTGTGAGGGCCAGGTGTGGAGGTGGTGCAGCTGCTTGGGTTGCAGGGGTTCTGGTACTCAGAGGAGTTGGTGGCTAACGCAGCAGGAAATACAGTGCTCTAGAAGGGGAAGGCGAACAGTATTGGCCAATACGCTCCAGTGTCCTTGTCTGGAGAACCCCCCCTCCCTGACAGAGAAACCTGGCAGGCCACAGTCTAAAGGGCTGCAAAGAGTCGGAGATTACCTAAGTGACCCTGTGTGCACAGATGCAAGACATTTTTTTTGCCAGTGGCAGCTCTGCCCCAGTGAGAGTTGAGCTTCGAAGTGGGCACAGCTGCTTGACCTGTGGGGTTCCTGGCAGCACCAAGTGCGCAGGGACACGACTGCCTCCGTTTCAGGAGTTATGGCCCCATCAGAGTGTTTTTACAAGCTTCTTGTAGCTGGCGATCAGAAGGCCTCTTTGGCCACTCTTTCTCCGTAGCTCCACCAGTTCAGGCACTTAGAGGTCTCCCTTGCCTGGGGTCCTTCGTTGTTGTTTGGTGCGTCAGGCACATAGAAGGGCACCCTGGCTGGGGTCCTTCTCTGTATATCCGGCGTCAGGCACTTAAAAGGGCACCCTGGCTGGGGTCCTTCTCTGTATTTCGGGCGTCAGGCACTTAAAAGGGCACCCTGGGTGGGGTCCTACTCTGTAGTTTACTGCTTCAGGTGTTTGATGGGCCAGGTTTATGTTGTTCAGCTGCCGCTGCTGGCTGGCTTGTGGGGAGAGCGGCGCTATGGTGGTGGCTCCACCCCCTACGCGTGACTCAGCACTATGGCCTTGCTTCCGTGGCTGCCCGGCTTTCCTCCGCAGGCGTTTCCCACCACAGTCTCCTCCCCTACCTCCCCTTGATCCGTCTCCGCAGTCAACAGCAGCCCTCGCCCTGGGATTGCGCCACAGCGCCTAAACTCCAGCTCCCAGCCGCCGTACTTTCCAGAGGACCTTCGTCCGTGCGCAGGGTATGTATGTCTGTGGCAAGGACTGTTTGATTCTCATTCCATTTAGGCTGCCACGTATCAGCTGTTTCACTCTCAGCCTTAAATGTTTCTCCTCTGCCTCAGACAATTGCCCAAATGTGGGGATTGGACCCCTGCTTCAGTTCCCCCACCCGCCTAGGGCAGGCCCAGTCCTACTAACACTCCTGATTTCCCCCCTAATTCCTTCCTCCTACCGAGTTGTGCGTGGTTCTATATATTCTTTTCCACTGGTCAGGTACTCCTCTCCATTCTCAGCTGGTATTCTGCAGGCACTTCTGTGTCTGAAGGTATATTCCTGATGTATCCAGGGAGAGAGATGTACTCCGTGTCCACCCAGTCCTCCACCATCTTGTTCTTTTCTTTTCTTTTTTTTTTTTAAGATTGCCATATGTCGAAGATGTTCCCACACCACCTTCCTGTCCTGCAGAGTTCAAAATGCAAACTAACTTTGGTTTTAATGCAAAACACCTTTCAAAAAAATAACTTATTGGAGTGCAGTTGGTTTACAATGTTGTGTTAGTTTCAGGTGTATGGCAAAAATGAATCAGTTAATGCATATACATGTATCCACCCTTTTAGAATCTTTTTTTCCTATGTATGTCATTACAGAGCGCTGAGTAGAGTTCCCTGTGCTATACAGTAGGTTCTTATTCCTTATCTGTTTTATATATAATAGTGTGTGTATCTTAATTCCAATCTCCCCATTTATTCCTCCTCTCCCTTTGGTAACCATAAGTTTGAAAAACACCTTTTTTTAAGCTTTGGGGTTAAATGTAAAGGACGGGAGTCTTCAGATAATAAATGTTTGTTTTCTACTGCCATGTTTTTTTGCATTCAATGAAAAATGAGTTCTATATTATATTTCTGTGAGTGTCCCTATTAAGTCTGAGGTTATAGGAAGCTCTAGAAATTTAATCTAGAAAAGGACAGGGCACAGAAAAGTGGAGGGAACCAATATCAGCAGGATCTGAGATAGCTCCCAGTTGAGCTTCTGAATGTATTCTGTTTTGCTTCTCTCTGCACTCTTATGCTTTCACTATAATGTCTGTCCTCCCCCTATTGTCCCATTCTCCATGACAGATACCAGATAGCATAAAATCATTTAGAAGGAAGAAAAAGCTTTTTGTTTTATAACCAAACATTAATCTGTAAATTACAGCATTTTTTTTCCTGTGTTGGTTCCATAAGGAATACCCTAATGGACTCATAATAGACCATCATTACCACATCAGCGAAAAGTAAGGTGCCTTTAGTAGGCTAGACTATTATATTACAATTAAGTGAGTCCAGTGGACTCATTGGTACTTCCTCAAAATTATACCCAAATGCTTGATTATGAAAATCATTGAAGGAATGATTATAATGAAAATATCTCTCTGTCTTTAGCAAAGAGAAATGCCTCCAAGAAAACAATATGGGTTTCCTATGTAAACTTTTTTAATTTGATGATATATAGTTTTATTAATACTGTATGTGTCTAGATACGGCTCCATTTGTAATTTTTCTTCTTTTGCTTGTGCTGGGTCCACGTTGTGGTGCTGGACTTGCTCCTTGCAGCAGGCAGGCTGAGTTGTCCCTTGGCATGTGGGAACTCAGTTCCCCAACCAGGGATTCAGCCACATCGCCTGCCTTGGAAGGCAGATTCTTAACCACTGGATCACCAGGGAAGTCCCTCCTACATAAACTTCTATTTATATGATTCAGAAAGTGTTCTCAATGGGAAACACACAATTCTGAGTGCTTACTAGGCACCTAGAATTTCTAAACTGAAAATACAAATAAAATTAGAAACAGTGCTTTTGTGGGAGATGCATTTTCAACAGACTTAGTAAGGAAAACCACTAGACCACTCAGGTATGACCTAAATCAAATCCATTATGATTATACAGTAGAAGTGACAAATAGATTCAAGGGATTAGATCTGATAGACAGAGTGCCTGAAGAACTATGGACAGAGGTTCGTGACATTATACAGGAGGCAGTGATCAAGACTATCCCCAAGAAAAAAAAATGCAAAAAGGCAAAATGATTGTCTGAGGAGGCCTTACAAATAGCTGAGAAAAGAAGAGAAGTGAAAAGCAAGGAGAAAAAGAAAGATAAACCCATCTGAATTCAGAGTTCCACAGAATAGCAAGGAGAGATAAGAAAGCCTTTCTCAGTGATCTATGCAAAGAAATAGAGAAAAACAATAGAATGGGGAAAACTAGAGATCTCTTCAAGAAAATAAGAGATACCAAGGGAACATTTCATGCAAAGATGGGCAAAATAAAGGACAGAAATGGTATGGACCTAACAGAAGAAGAAGATATTAATACACAGAAGAACTATACAAAAAAGTTCTTCTTGATCCAGATAACCATGATGGTGTGATCACCCAGAGGCAGACATCCTGGAATGCAAAGTCAAGTGGCCCTTAGGCAGTATCACTATGAACAAAGCTATTGGAGGTGATGGAATTCAAGTTGAGCTATTTCAAGTCCTAAAAGATGATGCTGTGAAAGTGCTGCACTCAGCATGTCAACAAATTTGGAAAACTCAGAAATGGCCCCAGGACTGGGAAAGGTAAGTTTTCATTCCAATCCCAAAGGTGATGCCAAAAAATTTTCAAACTACTGCACAATTGGGCTCATCTCACATGCTAGCAAAGTAATGCTCAAAGTTCTCCAAGCGATGCTTTAACAGTATATGAACCATGAACCTCCAGACATTCAAACTGGATTTAGAAAAGGCAGAGGAACCAGAGATCAAATTGCCAACATTCGTTGGATCATCAAAAAAGCAAAAGACTTCCAGAAAAACATCTACTTTGGCTTATTGTTTATGCCAAAGCCTTTGACTGTGTGGATCACAACAAACTGTGGGAAATTCTGAAAGAGATGGGTATACCAGAGTACCTGACCTGCCTCCTGAGATATCTGTATGCAGTTCAAGAAGCAACAATTAGAGGTGAACATGGAACCACAGACTGGTTCCAAATTGGGAAAGGAGCACATCAAGGCTGTATATTGTCACCCTGCTTATTTAACTTATATGCAGAGCACATCATGCGAAATGCTGGGCTGGATGAAGCACAAGCTAGAATCAAGATTGCTGGAAGAAATATCAATAACCTCAGATATGCAGATGACACCACCCTTATGGCAGAGAGTGAAGAAGAACTAAAGAGCCTTTTGATGAAAGTGAAAGAGGAAAGTGAAAAGGTTGGCTTAAAACTGAACATTCAGAAAACTAAGATCATGGCATGTGGTCACATCACTTCATGACAAATAGATGGGGAAACAGTGGAAACAGTGAGAGACTTTAATTTTGGGGGTCTCCAAAATCACTGCAGATGGTGACTGTAACCATGAAATTAAAAGACACTTGCTCCTTGGAAGAAAAGCTATGACCAACCTGGACAGCATATTAAAAAGCAGAGACATTACTTTGCCAACAAAGGTTCACCTGTGAAAGCTATGGTTTTTCCAGTAGTCATGTATGGATATGAGAGTTGAACTATAAAGAAAGCTGAACGCCAAAGAATTGATGCTTTAGAACTGTGGTGTTGGAGAAGACTCTTGAGAGTCCCTTGGACTGCAAGGAGATCCAACCAGTCCATCCTAAAGGAAATCAATCCTGAATATTCATTGGAAGGACTGATGCTGAAGCTGAAACTCTAATACTTTGGCCACCTGATGCAAAGAAGTGACTCATTGGAAAAGACCCTGATGCTGGGAAAGATTGAAGGCAGGAGGAGAAGGGGATGACAGAGCATCAGATCATTGGATGGCATCACTGACTCGATACACATGAGTTTGAGCAAACTCTGGGAGTTGATGATGGACAGGGAAGCCTGGTGTGCTGCAGTTCATAGGGACACCACTGAGTGACTGAACTGAACTGAAGTGAACACTTGCAGTGATGGCACAGAAATGAACATTCACTGTTCATTCTATGTATTTGGTGAGAAGAAGGCACAGAATCTGATCAGATCCTACAGAATCTAGAGGTTAGATAGGAGAGGTTAAGGAAGTCTTCCTAGAGTGAACAATGGCTGAACTTGGTATTTGCTGTGTAAAAACTCTTATCAGATAAAAAGGTGTCCAACTCTTTGCAACTCCATGGACTGTAACCCAAAAGGTTCTTCTGTCCATGGGATTTTCCAGGCATGAATACTGGAGTGTGTTGCCATTTCCTCCTCCAGAAGATCTTCCTGATCCAGGGATCAAACCTGCGTCTCTTGAGGCTCCTACATTGGCGGGCAGATTCTTTACCATTGAGCCACCTGAGAAGTCCCAAATAAAAATACTTACGGTGATAATGTTTGCTGGTCAAAACAATGGACACTAATACCTTTCTGGCAGGGGAAGTCAGTATGTCAAAATTACATGAGAAAAATATGGTGAAATAAGCTCCGTGTAGAATCAGTGACATTTAGGCAAAGAGGGCATTAAGTAACCAGACAGGGCAAACAGGGGAACTTATGAAGACATGTAGGTTTCAGTCCAAGGAGAGACTCTATAGTATAGGCAGTGGAGATCACTGGAGAAAAATGGCAAAATGAGATTTTTATGTTTTGAAGAGCAGACTCACAGCCCCTTTTAGAACAGAATCTCTTCTCTCTAAGCTTTCAAAATTGAGGATTGAGCCCCTAATTATGGTGGATCACTTTGCAATCATGTCATCTTCTTTCCTAGTGACTCAAACTACCTCATGGATATTCCGAACTAGTTTTTCTTAAACATTACCATGATTGCAGTCACTTTGCTGTGTTTTTATACCTTCAAACTCCTGACTTTTTCTGTGTTTTCAGCCAGATATAGGAGGATGTGGAATTTACTGGACTTTCAACAGAGTCCTTTCACTTAATTGTCAAATTGCTGAGAATTTAAGATTACAAGGAAAAATCAAGCCACTTCTTTTGAAATCTGTGAAGAGGCACATTTAATCAGATTTCTCTAGTACCCGTGTTTTTGGAAATGTGATATTTCAGGCTTGTGCTTTACCCGTTTGACAATTTACAAATTACCTCTCAATAAGAAAGAAAGAGGCTGTGTTCCTCTGCCCTTTCTTGCTGTGTGTGTACTTGCAACTGTAAAATAGCTGGAATTGCTTATATGATGAAACAGCTTAGAGATTTCTGTGAGGCTGTATGAGTTTACAGCAAAAGTCAAAATAAACACCCGAAAGGATTATTCTCATTTATCGCGTTTTGCCAGTTGTATCAGTTATGTTTTTAAAATACAAAATGTTGCTATGGTTTTCTTGGTCAGAGTTAGTCATTTTCTTCCCAGACACAGTTTACTGGGTAGTATTTTTTTTTTTTTTTCCTACTGAAATCTTTATTTGCTGCCCCGTGGTTTCTGGATCCATCACTTTCTGTTTCACTGTCTCCTCAGTTGGTTTGATTACACCCTCCATTTCAAATTATAGTTGAGAATAGTGAAAGTGAAAGTGTTAGTCACTCAGTCATGTCTGACTCTTTGCGACCCCATGGACATAGCCCACCAGGCTCCTCTGTCCATGGGATTCTCCAGGCAAGAATACTGGAGTGGGTTGCCATGCCCTCCTCCAGGAGATCTTCCCAACCCAGGGATACAACCCAGGTCTCCCTCGCTGTGGGCAAATTCTTTCCCTTCTGAGCCACCAGGGGTACCCCATACTTAAGAATAATTTCCCCTTTAAGGGCATGAGGATGGTATTGTGCTGTGTTCTTGAAACCATTTGGAGATAGCAACTCTTACTTTTTTGTTTTCGCTCTATCATAGACAGAAGCTGATGTTTAAAACACTAATACTTTTCAAAGTTAGCCCCTCAAATTGTAGAGCGCAGATTATGCATTCTCTGCTCTAAATCCTTTATACATATTAGCACGTGCAATCCTCGCAGTGGAGGATTAGCGCCTATGAGGGTGCTATTACAATTATCTTCAGTGTAGAGGAGGAAACTGGAGTGCAGAAATTGAAGTAATTAAGTGTTACCGGAGTGCAGAAATTGAACTTACTCAAGTTCATCCAGAGGTGAGTGGAGAAACTTGGCTGACTCATAATCACTCTTTTGACTTCTATTGTTTGTTTGGGAGCATGGCATGTGGGATCTTAGTTCCCTGACCAGGGATTGAACTCCCTGCATTGAAAGATGGATTCTTAACTACTGGACTGCCAGGGAAGTCCCTCAACCACTCTTCTAGTGCTGGAAAATGAACCTATTGTCATCTTTGTATTCTCAGATATGGCATCCATCTGTATAAACAATATATACATTCCCATTTATATGATTATGAATTCACTTGACTATGATTATGGTGATTTGATCCTCATTTGACTACTAAGGAATCTGAGACTTTTTTGATGGTATGGGTCAGCGATCCCACCTTTGGAATTCACTTGGACACAATGCCTTCTCTTAGAGTTTCACATCTTCCAAACAGATATTGCTACCTGACCGCGTAGGGTGTATTGAGTTAGAAACAAACAATTACAAAATGTCACTACATGTGCCAGTATGCTTTCCAGCAAAATCACTGGTAAATCCATGCCTACTCTAAGCTACACATTGACTAAGATTTAAAAGATAAATATTGGAAATGAATGTACTTTCCACTTCTCTAAAAATTTTCCCCAAAGTAATTTCTATGCAAGCTCTTTACTCAAGTTTCCCCATAGAATTTTTGCTGTACATACTAGGAGAACTCTTACTTCCATTTTCCCAGATCTAGGAAATTAGAGTATTTATGTTTCCCTTACATTGTCTGAAATCAATTCATTCTTTCATGCTGAATTCCTTGAAGACATCCTTTGTTCCCAGTGCTTTCCTAGCTGCTGGGGAGTACAACAACAACAACAAAATGTAGACAAAAATCCTTTCCTCGCTGAAGCTTATCTTATGGAAGTGGAGGAGGTGACAGACAGTAAAAAAATAAAACACACGTTGGACCATGTGGTGATAAGTGCTGAGGGGAACAATGAAAATAAGAAAGAGAATGAGCATAGAACTTGATGAGGGGTACAGTTATGTCACTGAGAAGGTGGTTTTGAGCAAAGATCTGGTGGAAGTCAAGAAGGGAGAGACAGAGCTCTCTGAGAGAAAGGCAACCCAGGCAGACAGGAAGACAGCCCAGGACATATGCTGTGATGGGACAAGAAGGATGGGACTTCCCTGCTGGTCCAGAGGTTAGGCATCTACCTTCCAATGCAGGGACACGGTTAGACACACCTGTTCAGGGAAGTAAGACCCCACATGCTGCGGGGCAACTAAACCCGCATACAGCAACGAAGAGCCTATGCTGTAACTAAGACCCGATGCAGCCAAATAAATAAATGCTTTTTTTTTTTTTTCTTTAAAAGAAGGGAGCAGGATGATCGTCTATATATAGTTGTTGTAAAATCCAGGTAACATGATGATGACTTGGGCCAGGTGGTGGCAGTGGAGGTGGAGACAGTGGATTCACTCTGGATCTACTTGGTACAGAGAAAAAACCGTATTTATTGATAGTGTATGTTATGTTACAGAACCATGTGAGTAAGGATGCTGTCACATTTTTTAAAGGGGGAAAGAATTGAATAGTTTACTTATCATGGGATGTTAGAAATTAACAACAGATAAATGGGCTCTTGGATGAATCCAGCCAGCTGGATGTAGGTGAAAACACAAAGAACAGCCTAGGATTGTAAATAGTTTTCTAGAAGATAATGTTGCCAAAATCCTGGCCTCTGTTCTCTGGTGCTGAATAGAAACAAAGGCAGAGTTTTGGGGGAAGTAAAAAATAGTAGCTTTTATCACTTTGCCAGGCAAATGGGGCCACAGTGGGCTAATGCCCTGAAGACCCCGTGATCCACCCTGGAGGGAATAGTGAGGAGTTCTGTAGTGTTCAAGGACCAGGGTGTGATCAGCCCGTGGACAGTTCTTGGATTGGTTGACATCAGGATGAAGTTTCAAGCAACATCAGCCTTCTGGTTTCAGCCAGTTTAGGGTCTATGTTCTTGTGGTCAGAAATTTTCATCTGGGGCAGGGATCTGCTTCTTGTGAAAAAACAAAATAGGAATGTATATCAAGCCTTTATCTGTATCTTTCAGGAAACTGGAAATTTGGTGATTCTGTTATATGGCAGAATTATAGTCTAAATTGTTAGCAGTTCCTTAGCCCAAAAGCTATTCTTTCTTTCTACATCTTCACATTTCCTGATCATTAATTCTCAAGTCAGCATTTTATTTCAAAAAATAAGGACACAGGGGCTTATACATGGTTTCAATAACATAAAAATTATATTTTAATGAAGACAGGTACTATCTGGCTTTATAATCATGATAGTAAAGGCTTTTTAAGGTTATTTAGAAAATTACTGTAGGATTTTGGGGGCCCTATTTGCCAGTTACACTATTATGCCCACAAACATTCAGAAGTTTTCCTTTTGTTGCCTGTGAGGCATGTGGTATCTTAGATCCCCAACCTGGGATCAAACCCATGCACCCTTGCAGTGAAAGCAGTCTTAACCACTGGATCACCAGGGAAATCCATTTTTCCATTTTTTTTTTTTTTAAAAACCCAACCTGTGGTTCCAAATAGAAAAATTGTGGTCTCATTTTTCAACGAGACAAAAACTGTATCTGTAATTTTAAACAAGTTGGAGCTGGGGTGAGAAGTTAACTTGGTATGAATGTTTTTCTTTCCTAGAGTGATAGTTCAGGGCATACATAAATCCCCTTATCTAATTCTTGGAGATTGCACAGGACATGAGTGGAATTAAATCAATTTGGAGATAAGAATTAACTTGGAAATAGAAATAACTAATATTTACTCTTACACGCACACAACACATGCATGAAATCACCATTAATATTTGGCACACATACACACATACAGCTATTTGCAATAAAATTTCCTATGTACTTTCTGAGGTCACATAACATTGTTGAGTAGAAAAATGTAGCTATTCTCATCAGCCTTTTACATAGTTGGAAACTGAAGTTCAAATGAAGAGACTTGTCCAAGGTCAAATAAAGAGTTGCTGAGGAAAGACTTGATTTCCAGTGTTTTAGGTGTCAAGTCACTCTAACCACCTTCAGACACCAATTTATACAATTTATACAGTATAGAACCTCCAGTTCTTTGTATTAGTCTCAGGAATTTATTCCTCTTTTTTCTTAGCTCAAATATTTAAAACCTAACCGGAGAGCTCATTGTGTTGGATTTTTTCTGCTCCATTGGCCACACCAGATCAGTGGGATTTCATAGAGGATTTAAAGGTTATGGCATTTTGAAGCACTTGATTTTTTATTGTCACTATGATACATTTTCCCTTACATGCTATGAAAACCTTATACACTAATAATTCAGATTAAAATCTGCAATATTTAGTCCATTTGGCAATCTAATTGTCAATAATTAATACCCCATAGGTTACACAAATGGTAATAAAGAAGGTGTTATTCTATGTTCATCACGTCTTAGAATCATTAAATGTCATCTAACTCTTATGTGTACAGAGAAATAATTTTTTTTCTTTCCTAGGTTCCTCAGTTAGGTTTCATTTAACTTCATCATTCAATGTCCAGTGATCTCCTATTACTTTCCTTTTTCTTTGGTTTTTCCTGTGGAAAGGCCAACATTGTAGGGAAATACGCCATTGAGATTGTCATCCACTTATCTTGTTGCTGCCCTCAGACAAACCCTGATGCAGGCAAGAACTCAGCACACCGGGTATAGAGACGTCATCCATGTGCAATAACTCACCAGGACTTAAAATCAGTTCCGTGTGTTTGTTCATATGATAAGCACTTCATCTTATTAGTCAACTTTTGTGTCTTCTGTTACTGAGATGATGCAGGATTTTTCTTCCAAGTGAAAGTGCTCGGCAAGGGAGAGTCATTCTGTTATGAGAATGAAGAATGCAGTGCATTGGGGGTTGGGGGCACAGCATTGTGTATTAGAGTATGCTGGGAGTTGACTGTCAGCATCACTGAGAAGGAATAATAAGGGCACAGTGGCTCAGTCAGGCAGGGTTCTGCTCTTGGGCGATGAACACAGAACTCTCTTCTTTTTCTTTCTTTCCTGAAATTTGTCACTGAGGTATTTTTAGCTCAACAAGAGTGAGTGACTCTGCTCTCTGAGTGAGTGGCTTATACTCTATACTGTGGAAAACGCTATTTATTATTGATATCGCTATGCATATTCTATGGAATATAAAACACTGTAAATTTTCTATGGGTGCCTTTGGCACAATGGAGAAGGAAACTTTTTAAAAGGAAAACATTGCCTCATCCATAATAAATTAATAACAACTCAATCTGTAGTTTTTAAAAGTAACTAAGCACATTCTAGCTGTTTTCGAAAGGATTTTAGGCTATATGCAAATATGCAGCACTAAAAATTCCAATTTGGGGATTAGCATTTTTATGCTTTCTCTCCCTCAGGTTACGCTTGCCCTACCTAAAGTGTTTATATGCTTTCTGAAATCCTGTATATGGACAGGAAATAATTAACTCTCATTTGCGAAGTGTTTCATAACTTACAGTTTTGTGTTTTTGTTGTCTCCTCTTGTTAACTGTGGAGAAATGTCATAGGATGAGGTATTATTAGTCCATGTTCTGGAAGAGAAAACTGAATCTGGCAAAAGTTGTGGTCACGTCATGTCATGTACTGGTTTGCTCAGAATTGAAGACTTCATTTATGTTCTAACCTCTGGAGATTTATTTTTAGGCTCTAACTTTTATCTGCCTATTGCCTCCCTGCACAATCTTTTTTTTTTTTAACATAATAACTTTATTGAGATATAATTCACATACCATTCAATTTACCCACTGAAAGTGTATAATTCAGTGGATTTTATGTATCCACAGAGTTGGACAACCATTACCACAATCAATACTAGAACATTTTCATCATCCCCCAAAGAAATCACGGATCTCTTAGGGATAAATCCCCATGTCCTTCCAATGTCTATGTGTTAGTCATTCGCTTATGTCCAACTCTTTGCTGCCCCGAGTACTGCAGCCCATCAGGCTCCTCTTCCATGGAATTCTCCAGGCAAGAATACTGGACTGCGTAGCCATTTCCTTCTCCAGGAGATCTTCCCCACCCAGGGATTGAATGTGGGTCTCGTACATTGCAGGCAGATTCTTTGCCAACTGAACCACCAGAGAAGCCCATAAATAAAGACAAGTAGTTCTCTATCTCCATAGTGTCTGTCATCAGAGCTGTATCCAGAGAAGATGGAACTGTGCTTGTTCGATGCTTGTATTTGCAGGGCAAACAGAGTCCCGAAGCCTTAAGTTTCCATCACTTTTTCAGCATCTGCTAGATGTGTTAACATTTGCAAGTCATATTAGCCACTCTGATTCTCAACCTCCTGATAGAAAATGTCGATAATAATTCCTCATTTTCTGGCACAGCTATTATGAGGAGCAAATGGTCTGTGAAAGTGAGTATTTTTTTTTTTTTTTTTGGCTTTGTAAAGCTCTATGTAAGGATATATCAGCTACTATAATTACCATTATCATAGACCTCCTCAGAGCAATCAGGAACACATACATTTGAAGCCACAATGAATATTATACTCTCCCTGTAAAAGGTGTGAACCTTCAACAACAAGTTCAGATGAATGAGAAACGTATTCTTTTCTGCTTTAAATAAATTTTAGTTTGAATTTATGTCTTGATCCGTCCAGATAGGCAGGTTATACACAAGTGAAGAGTTTTAAGACATGCTTAGGCATGGGCGCTCTCTCACAATGGATCTGTTTTATGTTTTCACCACTGAAGTACCTTCTCTCCTGCCATAAGGTGGGCCCAGGGGCTGTGCGATTTCCCTGTTAGTCTGCAGACACAGGATTCTTTTTCTTTTTTTTTAATTAAAGGTTTTTTTTTGTTTTTGTTTTTTTAAGTCATATAACATAAAACATACTGTCTTAACAATATTTAACAGTAACAGCTCAGTGGCACCAAGAACATTCACATTGTTGTGCAACTCTCACCATCAACCATCTCCCCAGTTTTTCACCTTCCTAAACTGAAACTCTGCCCCCATTAAACACTCAGTCTCCATTTCCCCTCCCCACACCCCGCCCTAGCCCCTGGCATCTACCAGTGTATTCTGACTCTGTGACTTTGACTATTCTCCATACCTCAGAGAAGTGAAATCAAGCAGTATTTGTCGGCACCTACTGTATATTGGAATGCATTTTTAAGGTCAACTTAATAAATGTCTTACAAACAGATTGTACCTTCTTTTTTTCCTCCTGTGCCATTGGTAGGTTCCCATTAGCTATCTGCCTGATACACAGTTGTGTGTATATGTCAATCCCAATCTCCCGGTTCATCCCCCCACTTTCCCTCTTGGTGCCCATGTGTTCTCTATGTTGAAACACAGGATCTTTTAAGACACCTGAAAATCGTAGCCACTTGGAATCTAGCTGTTCTAGATCCACCAGGCAGTCATCTCCAAGAGGTTTTAACATCTTATAGTGGGTGTTGGTGGTGGTTTGGTCAGTGAGTGGTATCTGACTCTTGTGACCCCATGGACTGTAGCCCACCTGGCTCCTCTGTCCTTGAGATCTTCCCTGCAGAGACACTGGAGTGGGTCGCCATTTCCTTCTCCAGGGGATTTTCCCCATTCAGGGATCAAACCCATGTCTCCTGCACTGCAGGTGGATTCTTTTCTGACTGAGCCACCCGCCCATCCTAACATCTTTCAGAGTGGTGACCAAGTCCTGCACCAATAGCTAACCTACTAATCTCCAAAACTTCCAAGTGTTCCAAGGAGTTAAATTTCTCTGAGTCTACAGAGATCTCAAAAACAGTATCTTCAATCCCTTCCCGTCCAGAGCCCCGATCATCATCTCTTTAAAATATTTTATCACTTTGAATCATATCCTGTTTCTGATATGTAAGGGATACTGAGGAAGGAAAAAAGAGCCTGACTAGCTTCTTGTAATGGTGGAAATCAGCTTGTTAATTCAAATGTGAAGAATTCCTAATAATACCTCACCTCTGATCTCATCTTGCCCAGAGGCTTTAGAAAGACACTCCCAGGTTTCTACTGCAAGGAAGGTGAAATAGCTGCTTTTAACATGTGGGACTCAACCTAAATAGATCTCTGAAGACTCTAGAAGTAAAAAAGAAAGATCAGATGTTTAATCCAAATTTTAGTTTAAGAATCTGAAGCATGTTTTTCATGGGGTTTTTGGGCCTGAATATTATATGCTGTCTTCCACCAGAGAAGACATTGTGCCTGCAGGTTGAGGAAGATTCTCAAAAAAAACTATTGAACTTGTTGTTTAAATAATATTATTTTAGACCTTTTTCAACTGTCTTTGAGCATTGTGGCCAGGAATAAGCCATTTAATCCCTCCCAAAGACTCCTGTGAAAAGTGATGAGAGTTTCATCTTGTGAGATTTCAGTATGATAATACACATGAAAACATTTTTGAAATTTGCGAAGTACCAGAACATAAAACGGGGCACATATGCAAAACATGAGCTTTGGAGGAAGTCAAGAATCCAGTTCCTGGCCAAAAAACCTATGTGTGATCTTTCAGACCTGACCAAAGACGGTCTTTACCTGGCAGGCCTCACAGCAGCCAACTGCCCTCCCTGTCTCCGGCTTGGGACGCAGCCAGTGCCCTGGCTTCTGAAGGGGGTTGCCCTCAAGGACGCCCGCCCCCTGGTGGCCACACGTATACAATCTGCCTTTTCTGTATCCTTAGGCCAAAACCTAGCATTTGGGCGTTTCCTTGCCTGGATGCTTTTCTGTGCTCTACTGATGATCCTTTTCTGCCCTCTCTCCCAGTACTCAGTACTGCTCCATCCCTGACCATTCCTGCTGCGCTTTCCTGGAACCCAGTATAGAACCACTGACTCCTCTTTAGCCGGTGACACTGCTGCTGAGCTTGCCTGGGGAGTCAGACTAGATCTAATACAGGAGTTGCAGACTTCTTGGAGAGTGTGGCCTAATTTAGAACACTTAAATACAGAGTCATATTCCTTTGGACTCTCTGTAAAAACAGGAGAATTTGACAATTTTTTTTTTCTTTTCTGTTTTCTGTATAATCATTGGTCCACAACTCAATTGCCTATTCCGAAGAGTTTCACTCATGGTAAGGACTTCAAGTTTCATTCTTTGAATGTTTGAGATGTTTAGATTTTTTTTTTTCTGGCTTTCTTTTTGATTCCCCCCCCCCCCCCACTTTTGGCTTTATTTGAGTATTCTCTTCATAGCTTTGTTACTTTGTAGAATTTTCAGTTAACCTTTTGCTTCCTGGGCTTCTTGTTTAAAAAAAGACTATTTTAATAGAAATGTTTGACTAATTTCCATCCATGTATTAACATATTTTGTATGTGTTTTCTTCTCTGATGCACCTCACATGTTTCTCTTTTTCTCTGCTTTTATCCTTTTATTTTATTAAGATAAAATTCGTATGCCATAAATTAATGGCTTTGAAGTGCACAATTTAGTGGCATTTAATATATTTGCAGTCTTGTAACACTGCCACTCTATCTAGTTCTAAAATGATACCCTCAAAGAAGACACTGTACCCATTAGGCAATCACTTCTCATACATTTTGTGACCTTTTGTGTCTGGTTTCTTTCACTTAACATGATATTTTTGAGTTTTATTCACACCGTAGCATATATCATTACTTCTTTCCTATTTATAACTGATTAATATTTCATTGTATGAACATATTGCAGCTGTTTATTCATTCTTCCACTGAAGGACATTTGACTTTTGTGAATAATGCCCTCTTAACGTATGGGTACAAGTATTCACTTGAGCACATGCTTTCAGTTGTTTGGGGTGTATACCTAGGAGTAGAATTGCTTAACTTTGTAAGAAACTATCAAGCTGTTATTTAGAGCAGCTACTCCATTTTGCATTCTCATTAGCAGTATGTGAGGTTTCCAATTTCTCCCCATTTTCGCAAACACTTGTCATTTCTGTTTTTCTTATTATCACTGTTCTGGTTGGTGTGAACAGGTATCTCATTGTGTTTTGATTTGCATTTCCCTAATGACTTTTATTTTTTTGGGCTCCAAAATCACTGCAGATGGTGATTGCAGCCATGAAATTAAAAGATGCTTACTCCTTGGAAGGAAAGTTATGACCAACCTAGATACCATATTAAAAAGCAGAGACATTACTTTGCCAACAAAGGTCTGTCTGGTCACGGCTGTGGTTTTTCCAGTGGTCATGTATGGATGTGAGAGTTGGACTGTGAAGAAAGATGAGTGCCGAAAAATTGATGCTTTTGAACTGTGGTGTTGCAGAAGACTCTTGAGAGTCCCTTGGACTGCAAGGAGATCCAACCAGTCCATCCTAGAGGAGATCAGTCCTGGGTGTTCATTGGAAGGACTGATGTTGAAGCTGAAACTCCAATACTTTGGCCACCTCCTGCGAAGAGTTGACTCATTAGAAAAGACCCTGATGCTGGGAGGGATTTGGGGCAGAAGGAAAAGGGGATGACAGAGGATGAGATGGCTGGATGGCATCACCGACTCAATGGACATGAGTTTGAGTAAACTCCGGGAGCTTGTGATGGACAGGGAGGCCTGGCATGCTGCGATTCATGGGGTCGCAAAGAGTCAGACACGACTGAGTGACAACTGAGTTGAATGACTGACGACTTTGAGCATTCTTCATGTGCTTGTTGTCCGTTTATCTGTCTTCTTTGGAGAAATGTCTATTCAGGCCTTTTGCCCATTTTTAAACTGAGTTGTGTGTCTTTTTGTTGTTTTGTTTTTAAGTGTACTTTAAATATTCTAGATACTGGACTCACCAAATTTGTGATTCGCAAATATTTCTTACATTCTATAGGTTGACCCTTTCACTTTCCTAATCAAAGGTAATAAGGTTTTTACTTTTGATATAGTCTAAAATGTCTATTATTTTCTTTGTTGCCCTTTTATATACTTTTTTCAACCATAATTTACTAGGTCTCTTGGTGCCATATTGGTGTTGGTTGTGGTGGTTTAGTTGCTAAGTTATGTTAGCCTCTTTGCGACCCCACAGACTGCAGCCCGCCAGGTTCCTCTGTCCTTGGGTTTCCCAGGCAAGAATACTGGAGTGGTTTGCCATTTCCTTCTGCAGGGGATCTTTCAACCCAGGGATCAAACCTGGGTCTCCTGCATTGCAGGCTGATTCTTTACTAGCTGAAATACCAGGGAAGGCCTGGTACCATATTGTCATACTTCAAAACAACAGTCTGAGAGGTCTTTTGTGGTTTTGTCTTAAAAAAAAAAAGTTTTCCTTTCTTTTTCTTCTCTCTAAACAACTAGCACATTTGTTTTAGTTTTCCTATTTGCCTTTTCCACCTACATTCTACTGTTTTCTCTCTTCATTTTAATCATTATCCTCTTGTTATGTTTATCCAACTAAGGTTCATGTAATTTGTTTTCATTTTTAACTCTTCAAAAGAATTACCTCACTCATAGTCTATAAAGGTCTGTGCTACAGATTAATTCATGGTGGGAGACTAGATCAACACAAGTGTAAAGAAGGCCCTGAACTTACTTCCTCTTGCCCATGACTGTTTCTCCTCTCCCCCACCCCCTGCACTTCATGACTTGCATTGACTTTCCTGAGATCTAATGAAGGAAGCAGGGACAGTGAGGAAAAGGGGAAGAAGAATGGAATAAAACAGCCCGTCTCTGGTCACATGCTGTCCCAAGGACTCTAACCACTGGATCCCAAATCACTGACTCTATGAATCTGAATTTAATTTTTACAATGCCTTAGGGATGCAGGTACAAATATGAGTATAAGACAAGCTCAAGAATGGATTGTACATCATGGGGAATATAGCCAGTATTAATATTTTGTAATAACTGTAAATAGAAAGTAACCTTTACAAATTGTTTAAGAAATTAAATATATAAAAAATTTTAAAAGGCAATAGAAAAAAACAAATTAGGACAGTTAATTGGATGGGAAGGAGAGAAGCCGATGTGGTATTCTAACAGAATGGGTGGGATTTTAGGCTAGAACTGCCTTTGAAACCTGGCTTTGCCCCTTCAGAGCCTCGTGCCCTGCCACACACGCTCCTTCTCAGCCTCTCCAGCCTGCAGTTCTCTCAGCTGCCTGTTTCCTTCTTCCCCTTAGCTGTGGCATTTTATAAGGACACAATAACATAATAATTGTAAAGCTCTGCATGTGGTAAATAGCCACCCAATGTTAATTCCACTTCATTATTTTATGATTCCTATCGCAAAGGGAAAGATCAGTGTATAATGAGATCATAATAACTTTGTTGAGGTCTGAAATGTTTAGGTTCAGTTTCTCTAAGATAAAACCATTATAAATGCAAAATATTTTACTCACAGGAAACTACAGAGAAAAAAAAATAGCCCTTAATAACCTTTTTACATGACATAATCTCATCAATTTCCCTCATCATCCCAAAGCTATTTTTTCCTCACTTTAACTCCAGTTCCTAACAAAGAAATCTAGAAACTTTACTCCCAAACAGAACTAGGGAAGAAAACACTCTTAGAACTCACGTTAAAATAAACAAGGCAAGGAAAACAGGCGCAGAGAGGCAAATACTATCAGAGAGGGGGATTAAAGGCGGCTGGTGCATAAAATATTAAAACATGGTTCAATCAGAAGTAAGATAAGTAAGCGAACTTAATTAGAGATACATATTATTATTTGACTTTAAAATACAAAATGAGAGATTAAAGCAATCTGACTGGGTGTGTAATCAGTGAGGAATAATATGTTAGAGAATGAGTCTGATGTTGTAATTGGTGTATGCAATTGAAATTAATTAATTTTAGTTAGCATACATGCATGCAAATATGAAATCAACAAATTTTAAGTATTAAACTCATAATTATAGTGACACTGGTGTGTTGCTTTGAAGAAGTGAGAGGCTGCCCCATGACATGGAGTCACCTTCAGCTCTCATGTGCTGTTTCTGATCAAATCAGGAAGGCATTCTGTCTACAGGACGTGTGGGCAATTGCGATTATATGAAGTGCACCCACTCCTAAATTCTCTTTAATTAAAATTCAAGTGATGTTTTGCCTGTGTCAGATTTTCTTCCTGGTCACATCTCAAATGAAAAAGGGACTTAATTTTAATTAACACATCATTGCAGGTACTCTAATATTAATGTTCACTAAGCCTTTTATAAGATTCATTAACAACCATTTTGTGATGAAAGGACCCAGGAGGCAGATATAAAGTTGGGAGGCTATTTTTAGTGATTTCACTATTGATTTTACAAGATACTGAAGACAGAAGTACAATGCCTTAGGATTCCATAGTTAGGACTGAAGTCAGTCTAATAAATAAGATCTGTCTATTCCTCTTTCATATATATGACTCCGTATATAGAAACAGAGAATGTTAAAGCGTTGTGTGACCCAAAGTGGATTTTGATAGACACCAATGTAGTTGTCAAATAGTCCAAGCATCCAGAGAGGGAACAAAATTATGATAACTGGAATAAAATGTGGACTTATCAATTAATCCTAAAGGAAATCAACCCTGAATATTCATTGAAAGAACTGATGCTGAAGCTGAAGTTTCAGTACTTTGGCCACCTGATGTGAAGAGCCTGCTCATTGGAAAAGATGCTGATGCTGGGAAAGATGGAAGGCAGGACGAGAAGGGGAGGACAGAGGATGAGATGGTTGGATGGCATCACCGACTCGAGGGGCTTGATTTTGAGCCAACTCTGGGTGACAGTGGAGGACAGGGGGGCCTGGTGTGCTGCATCCATGGGGTCACAAAGAGTTGGACACGACTGAGTGACTAAACAACATTTAAAACTGAATCCAAATCTGTATGTTACAAAGGAAGATGGATTAATATATCCTTGGACCTTAATGTTGGTTATGTTTTCATGCATTATTCATCTGCCCCTAGCAATTCATTGCCCCTAGGCAATCTGAAATTATTAGGTTATTCATCTACACACTTCTATGACATTGTACCATCCACTACAGCTTTACTTATGACATATTCTCCTTGTTCTAGACTCCATCTGCTTGGCTCTAGTTTTTGCCTTTAGTGGTACAACTTGGTACATGCAACTGAAGCCCCAAGACCACCCTCATGCATTATGACAGATAGAGTCGAAACTCCTGTCTGAACTCACGGCATATCCCTTCAACTTCAGTGACATCTCTCTTTACTGCAGCCTACCAGAAAGATATCAGAAAATGGATATGAACAAATCAGAAGGGGAGAAAAGGAAGTCAAGGAGAGAAAAGTAACATTAGTAGGAACTTCTAAAATACTTTTCTGGTCTTCAAGAATAGATGGGTACTAAAATGCATCAGCCGAGTTTTATAGCTGCAGGGTAGTCAGCCTCCATGACAACATTCAGGATCTGGCTCTGGATCATTGACTTCCTTTTGACTTCTGAGCTACCCCTGCACCAGATAGAGGGGGGGGAGAAATGGCTATCTGCTATGCCTTTGCCAATTACCTACTATTTCCTTGGATCACCACAATTACCCTGCTCAGTTGGTGAACAGTGTGTGTTTTAATTAATTAATTGTTTATTTACTTATATGAAGTAGTGGTTCATGTTGGACTTTCTCCTGATGTGTGTTTTTGACAGTTACTCTGGCTCAGGCTCCATCCATTTGGATCCCTCTACATCTTGGACATGGTCCTTCCTAGTGAATTTGGAAGGCTGTTGCAGTCACTCTTCCTTTGCTTCATGTAGAGATTTTCTGTTCAGAATCCCTGAATTTCTGTAACTCACTTCTCATTTATCTTGTGAGGTAAAGGATTTGGACCTCATGGTTTTAAGCAAAGCAGTAACAACAATAGCAACAACCAGAAGCAATGGGATGGCTTTCTGGACACATTACTCAGTGTCAAGGCATGGGGTATAACTAGCATTTCTATGGGATACATGGTTGTCTAAAATAGAGACTGTCTGAAATAGACACAGAGACATTGGTTTTTTTGGAAACTTCTGTGTGACATTGTACTAGTGTCAGGGTTCTCCAGAGAAATGGGACCAAGAGAATGTGTGTATATAAGTGAGTATGTAGATAGATAGATGGAATATATATATATACATATATATATAAATATAGACATAGAATTAGATGTAGACACAAATGTAGATGCTGCCAAAAATCTTGGTAAGATTTTATTTGATAAGATTTTATTTTATAGACAAGGTTATTCTAAAACTTAAACGAAAAGGGTAAGGGGACTAGAATTTCAAAAGTTCAGAAAATGAAGAGTAAAGTGGGAGGAATTACGCTGACTGCAAGACTTATTATATAGTATGTGTTTAGGGATCAACACCTTGATCAATGGAAAAGAATAGAGAACCTGATAGCTTCACACAAGTGCGTAAAACTGTTTTATCTTTTAATGTCTTCATTGAGTGGACTTCCTTGGGGGTCCAGTGGTTAAGACTCCTTCTTACAGTGCAGGGGGAGCAGGCTTGGGGTTTGATCCCTGGTCGATTACATGCCATGTGGTAGAGCCAAAAAGAAAAAAGAAAAAAAAAAGGTCCTATTAAAAGAAATGTCTTCATTGAGATACAGTGCACAACTCAACAATTCACGCATGTGAAAGTACAGTGCAATGACTTAGTACATTCATAGATATGTATAACTATCACCACAATCTATTTCAAGACATTTTAATCACCTCAAAAAGAACCCTGTGCCCATATATTTTTGCATCTTGTTCTTCTGCCCAATATTGTTTGTGTCATCCATGTAGTTGCTTAAGTGCTTGTTTTTAATTTCATTTGATTGCTGTATTGTATTCCATCCTGCAGATATAA
Source organism: Muntiacus reevesi (assembly GCF_963930625.1). NCBI lineage: Eukaryota > Metazoa > Chordata > Mammalia > Artiodactyla > Cervidae > Muntiacus > Muntiacus reevesi. The sequence goes on from NC_089252.1 coordinate 68,961,759, forward strand.
CCTATTTTCTCTTGTACTGGTGAACAAGTTTGGGAGTCCATTTGCTATGTAAATTTTTCATGCATATGTATGAGTTATTTATTGCTGCATAACAAATCACCTGCTTTGCCATATTCTATTGGCTGGAAGCAAGTAACTAGGCCAGGCAGCACTGGTGGGGGGATGGGGGTGGGGGATGACAGGCTCGTTTGTAATAAGAGATGGTTCTTTTTAGAGGTTGCCTAGCACAGCATACTATACCTCTTTAAAAAAAAAATGGAACCTCACTTTATGAATGTTTCTGCAAGGTTTAATGCCTGAATAATAGGGGTTTGCAATAGAAATTTTGCTTAGCACTGAAAGCAAATAATGTCTAATCCTCTTAACTACCCTACAAGTATTATTATCCTCCTTGTCCAATTTAAGGAAGTGAGGCTCAGCAGGGTTGAGTAATTTGCCTCTGGGAATTCTGGTATCCACGAGAGAACATACTGCCTGCATCAGAACTGATGCTGTCAGCTGTTGCATGCATCATTTGATGCATGCTGTTTAAATATAATAATAATAAGCATTAGTGACTATAGAAGGTAAATATTGCTCTTGCTCATCTTAATTATGATGGTCACCCCCTGTCTCGACCAAATACAAGATGCCATTGAATGACTTTTTTCTAGATTCATTCTAGATGTATTCCCAAGGGTAAAATGTACTTCATATTGCCACATAGGAGTAATTTTATGACCTTTTGATTCTTGGAAATGTCAAAATATCATCTTGGAACCTATAATTCAATAATCTTTAGGTACTCCTAGCCAAGGACAGTGCAATGATATGATTTATTGCAAAAAATACTACTAGTTCCGTGTATCATTGGGCCAGTCTAGATGCAAACTGTACTGGCAATAACTTCTATCAGACACCTTGACAGAATAGTACAGTGTATCTCATTGTGTTTTTAAAGTTAGAATAGAGAGGAAAATCTCTTTTTTCCCATATTTGTCATTGTTTTTGTTTTCTGTTTTAAGTGATGGATTCTCTTCTTATATAGGTATTCTTTAAAAGATGACTTAGAAGAATCTGGAATTAATAGCCACTTTTGGCATTACCCATCTTATTTCATTACCAATTGAAGGTTACAAAAGATTGAATGTAGTTATCATGGTGCATAAATATGCATTTTGCTTTTTTCAGCTTTCAGCACCCCTTCCTTCAACAATTTTGTAACCTCCTAACTGTATGTTTTCATTTTCAATCTTATTGCTCCAATTTTTAATTTACTCATTTAGTGAATATTTGTTAACCTTCTCAGTGCTTGCTTCTAGTAATCTGTTTAAGATGTGTCTGATCACATCATTTCTCTTCTTGTTTCTTTCTTTTTAGGCCATGCTATAAAGCACATGGGATCTTAGTTCCACAACCAGGGATTGAACCCATGCCCCCTGCATTGGGAGGACAGAGGCTTAACCACTGGACCACCAGGAAAGTCCCTCTTCTTGGTTGTTTATAGTCTTCAGGACACAGTCCCAAGACTAGACTAGAGGGCTTCAAGCCCAACTGTTCATTCCATTCATGACTGTAAACATATTTTCATAACATAGCAAGAAGATTTTCTACTTCAGCTACTCCATCCCACTTTACTCCACGATGTTTTCCTTTGTCTTCTGCTTTCCTGACCTTGACACATGCCAATTTTCATTGTATTTTAAAACCCAGGCTAATTTTTAATTCCTTTTCATTTTTCCCCATAGTATTATGTATATAACTCTTCTAACACTTTTTAAAACTGTTCAGTTTTTGCCTAATTTTAGAAATACTCATGAACATCTTCCCACCACAAAAGATTAAAACAGCATGTAAGCCAGGGTGTTCACCCAGATGATGGGGCCACCATTAATGGCACTGAAGTTCTGTTGGTCTCCACATGAATCACCCGGTTCAACGCAAACTTTCCTCCACCTGTTGTGTAGCAATGATGAAATTTCTCTGGCGAACGGAACCTTTGCTTTCCGCTTTGCTTATCAGTTCATCTGCATCAGTTCAGTTCAGTTGCTCAGTTGTGTCCGACTCTTTGCGACCCCGTGAATCGCAGCACGCCAGGCCTCCCTGTCCACCACCAACTCCGAGTTTACTCAAACTCATGCCCATCGAGTCGGTGATGCCATCCAGCCATCTCATCCTCTGTCGTCCCCTTCTCCTCCTGCCCCCAATCCCTCCAAGCATCAGCGTCTTTTCCAATGAGTCAACTCTTCACATGAGGTGGCCAAGGTAGTGGAGTTTCAGCATCAGTCCTTCCAATGAACACCCAGGATTTATCTCCTTCAGGATGGACTGGTTGGATCTCCTTGCAGTTCAAGGGACTCTCAATAATCTTCTCCAACACCACAGTACAAAAGCATCAATTTTTCAGCACTCAGCTTTCTTCACAGTCCAACTCTCACATCCATACATGACCACTGGAAAAACCATAGCCCCGACCAGACGGACCTTTGTTGGCAAAGTAATGTCTCTGCTTTTTAAAATGCTGTCTAGGTTGGTCATAACTTTCCTTCCAAGGAGTAAGCATCTTTTAATTTCATGGCTGCATAAGAAGACCAAATTGGCAAATGAATATTCTCAGATTATAATTTAGGGGACCATAAATGTGTTTTGTGATGAAAATAGTCCTCTCTTAGCATCTAGGAACTTAAATTAGCCAAAATCATGGTTTTAGGGACAGGAAGCAAAAATTCTGTGACTTATTAGGTAGGTGAGTAGAATCTTCCTCTGTACCATGCTTAGTTGCTCAGTCATCTCCAACTCTTTGCAACCCCACAGAGTGTAGCCCGCCAGGCTCCTCTGTCCATGGGGATTCTCCAGGCAAGAATATTGGAGTGGGCTGCCATGCCTTCCTCCAGGGGATCTTCCCAACCCAGGGATTGAACCCGTGTCTCCCGCATTGCAGGCAGATTCTTTACCATCTGAGCCACCAGGGAAGTCCAAAAATATTGGAGTCAGTATCCTATCCCTTCACCAAAGGATCTTCCCGACACAGGAATCAAACTGGGGTCTCCTGCATTGCAAATGGATTCTTTATCAGTTAAGCTACTAGAGAAGCCCCCAAATCCTCCTATATCTCCCTAAGTTCCTGGACTTGTGTATTTTTTAGGAAAATGCCATCATATATTGGCCACTGGTTTAAAGAGTATCTTACCTTCTTTAAGGGCTTCCCTGAATAGCTCAGCAGGTAAAGAATTTGCCTGCAATTCAGGAGACATTGGAGACTCAGTTTTGATCCCTGGGTCAGGAAGATACCCTGGAGGAAGATAATGGCAATGCACTCCAGTATTCTTGTCTGAAAAATCCCATGGACAGAGAACCTGGTGGGCTATATATAGTACAAAGGGTCGCAAAGAGTTGGAAGTGACTGAGCGATTAAGCACACACACCCTTTTAACATATCCCAACCTATGCAGTTGTATCTCTCAACTGATAGCAGGACTGTCTTTAATAGGCCATGTCACCATTGTATCAATCCAATTGCCTTTGGGTGATGGAACACAAAGAGACAAGTGAACACAATAGGTATTAAGCTCATCACCTACTTTCATGTAAAATGAAGTTCTCCACCATTGAAAAACAATGTGTGAATATGTCATTTCTGTCAGTCTAAGGTGACCTGATGGAAAAACCTAGGACAAGGAAGACAAATTTGCATTCAGAAGATGTATCTATTTCTATAAGGACAGATTGCTTTTCTCCCCAGGGTGGAAAATGTCATGTGTAATCAACTAGGTGGCTGGCTGGTCCCCCCTGCCCATCAGTGTTGGGAATGATGCTGTATCGGTGCTTGGACTGGACCTCTGCTATGGGCTTCCCTTGTGGCTCAGTGGTGAAGAATCTACCTGCCATTGCAGAAGAGCTGAGTTCGCTCCCTGGGTCAGGAAGGTTCCCTGGAGAAGGAAATGGCAGCCCACTCCAGTGTTGTTGCCTGTAGAATCCCATGGACAGAGGATCCTGGCGGGCTACAGCCTGTGAGGTTGCAAAGATTCAGACACAACTTAGTGACTCAAGAGCAGCAGCAGCATTGGCAGTTTACGCCCTCAGTTGGTCCAGCAGTCAGGTCACTGTGGTGAGGGGATTTCATGCAGGCTTCATGCTACACGCAGCCTCTGCCACCACCCAAGTGGCTGCTGTTTTCATGAGTCCAACAGGAAATACCTGGGATAGATGAGGAAAGAGGCTTGCTGAAAGCCCCAGGATAAGTCCTGTTGGATAAGTCCTTCTTTCCACCTCGATACTGACAGTGTGCTTGACATCACACTGAATGCAACCTGTTAGCATTCTCATGTTATACAAATATATTCTCATTCTCTTCATATTCTGAAAGGAATATCCAAGTGCTTCTTCCTTATACTTCCCAGGCATTCATTTTCCATTTTTATTTAGTGACTATGGAAACTCAAATCAGTTTTCTCTCCACTGATGTAGAATTGATCTGATTATATAAGTCAAGTAACATCTTAGTAAGTTTCCCATCTGTTTCATTCCTGTGGACTCTGTGAAATTCATACATCCTGAAAGTCAAAACACTTTGATTTTAACTCTGCCCCTGTGGATTGTTGCCATAATTGCACCCACGTAGTTAGGGATGATTAAGTGCCACCATGTGGCATCTGCCACTCCAGGGTCATGTCTTTCTCACTAAAATAGAAAGGCCAAATTCATAATGTTGAAATTGGAGCCCAAGTCCCCCCTGTACCTTCAGACTAAAGAGACTATTGTAGATAATCAATCATAACAGAGGTTTCTAAGGATGCTGATGCCCCTTCATCAAAGTTTTTCTTTTTTTTTTTAATTGATTTAGTGAAGAGTTTCATCTGAGCTCCCCTGAGGTGCAGAGTCTATTTCAACGTTCCCATATCCCTCCACCTTTAAGATTCTTTCCGTATGGTATGCCAGAGAAGTTGTGAAATCTCAATCTTGTTGAATTTAGTACACTACTGAACTCAAGCTTCAATATACTAACTAGAAACTTTTCAATCCAGCCCCTATATTTTGAACTCTTTTGTCTAAAATCCTCAGAATCTCATTTCCACCAGTATTCCCCACATTCCTCCTAGAGTCGAATGGTAAGTGTCTCCCTGGTTCAACAGGGATTTAAGTCACCTTATATGACGTATATGCCAAGGGACTGTGGAGCGTAGTGCATTTTGGCTTAGAGGTGAATCAGTATCTTCTGGTGAAGAACTTGGCCCTGGAAAAGGTAATTGAATGTCTTCATGCAGTGGAGCCTGGATTCCTCCTATGACAGAAAGGAGCTGCTTTTGCTGAGAAAGGAAGTTTTGCAGGTCAAGGTTCTCAGTTTCATCCATGTCTGTTGAAATGTTTCCATCCTAAATATCAGTGAAAGTAAATCACTCAGTCGTGTATGACTTTTTGTGACCCCATGACTGTAGCCCTCCAGACTCCTATGTCCATGGAATTCTCCAGGCAAGAGTACTGGAGTGGGTAGCCATTCCCTTCACCAGGGGATCTTCTCGACCCAAAGATTGAACCCGGGTCTTCTGCATTGCAGGCAGATTCTTTACCATCTGAGCCACCAGGGAAACCCAAAGTAGTAGATGCCCAAACAGTTACTTGAGCCCTGGACCTTCAGATTAGAAGTCTGATGCTCTACTGACTGAGCTATCTGGGCAAAGTGAAGGTGTTAGTGGCTCAGTCATGTCCAACTCTTTGCATCTCCATAGACTGTAGCTTGCCAGGCTTCTCTTTCCTGATCCCATTTATTCCTAAATAGGTGACCTTAACTTTAGCATATATAACTGACAAAGGCAGTGGAAATGTGTTGATGGATGGATGGATAGATAGATCGACCTATAGAAATCTCTCTCTCTCTGTCTCTGTCTCTGTCCTGCATGCATTGAAAGAGAAAGAGAAGTTATGAAGATCGACTAGTGATAATATATAATATATTACTGTCAGCATAATCATTTCATAGGGAAAGAAGTAGAATGGTATTTTGGATGAGAATAAATAATACAAATAAAACTGAGAGGGAAAGCCTTTGTGAAAAGAGACAGATGGGGATCAGAAGTGGTTTGTGTTAATAGGATAATGATCTTTTCATAAGTTAATGATTTTTTAAAAATTATTTTGACTTTTAAGGTTTCCTGTTTCCCTTCACCCTTTTGTCAGCTTGTGAGATGTTAGTTCCCCAATCAGGCATTGAACCCTGCCCCTACAGTGGAAGTACAGAGTCTTAACCACAGCCAGGGAAGTCCCTCATAAGTTAATGATTAATTATATATATTATATGTCCCTTTTTTTTTTTATTACCAAAAGAGATCTTTCAGTTGGTTATAAATATGGATTTTTATTTTGTATCCACATTACAAACACGTCTCCACATCTGTCACATGGCAAACTCTATGGTAATTTCTGCAGTCCATGTGATATGTGTGAAATCAATTCTGTCACCATCTTACTTTTTGACTTTTAGATGTTGCATCTTGAAATAGTTTTCTATCATCAAGTTACATGTGCATAAAATATTTTAATACTACCATATATATTCTTACGGTATTACTTTTCTTGGTACCAGACCCTTTATATCCCTTCCTCCCTCTCTGACTTTCTCTCCCTCTTTTTCTCTCTCCCCCTTTCTCTCTCCCTATTGCTCTATCTTTTTTGCTTTTGAACAAGTACTCTAACTTTGTGTCAGCAATACTTATTGACTTTTGCATATTTCCAACAAAAATTTGAGATTTTACTTACATCGGAAGTGAAATCTCTACAAACCAATGGGTCTAATTCTGAACTCTCTTCTGTTCTATTGATTTATTTTTTTCACTAATAGTAGATTAACTGAATTATTATACCATCATAGTATGTTTAAAATCTGAAAGGACTACCCTGTCTCTCATAATTTTATCATAATAAGGGTTATTTTTCACATTATCTCCTAGATAAAATCATCCACATTATTACTGTGTAACATTTGACTTTCCTTTTATTTAGCTCTTTCCTTGTGTCCTTCACTGAAGTATCCTAGTTTTTATGATAGACCCTTTACATTTATAGTTAAGGCTTTTCTGATTTGGTCAAGTTTTTAGTTTTACTGCAAATGGCTCATATGTCTGGTTGCTTTTTCCAGTATAGCTGTTGTCCTAGAAAGGACTTTACGTCGATGTTTTGTTTTCACTTACTTCCTTGAACTTTTGTTTTTTTTCTATGTAGAACATATGTTAATTGAAATAAGTGATAGAGTGCCTTTTTCTGCTCCACTGTTCATGTACTATTTATCTTTTCATTATTTATTTATGCATGTATTTATCTTTAGCTGTGCTACATCTTCATTTCTGCACACAGACTTTCTCTAGTTGCGGCAAATGGGGACTACTCTCCCATTGCAGTGTGCAGGCTTCTCATTGCGTTGGTTCCTCGTTGTAGTGGCTTCTCTTGTAGCAGAGCACAGGCTCTAGGCACACTAGCTTCAGTAGTTGTGGCTCACACAGCCTTAGTTGCTCCACAGCATGGGATCTTCCTAGACCAGGGACCGAACACATGTCCACTGCATTGCAAGGCAGACTCTTAAACACTGGGCCACCAAGTAAGCCCATATACTATTTATCTTGTCATCTATTTATTACACTGGGCATAGCTCAGTTGGTAAAGAATCCACCTGACATGTGGGAGACCTGGGTTCGATCCCTGGGTTGGGAAGATCCCCTGGAGACGGGAAAGGCTAGCCACTCCAGTATTCTGGCCTGGAGAATTTCATGGACGATAGTCCAAGGGGTCCCAAAGAGTCGGACATGATTGAGCGACTTTCACTATTTATTACACACTCCATTGCCATGTTTAAAAAATATATTTGTGGTAGATCTTTCCTTTCTCCTTCCTCATTTGACTTTGGTCAGAATAAATAAAATATTAAAAAAAATTTTTTCACTATGTTTCTAATAGAAAATCTTTGTAGTATTAAGATATATAATTTGCTTCTATTTGTAGCTAATGTAATAAATTTTCTCTACAAACGTTGAATGTTTTACTGCTTTTGGCATCTGACTGAGTTGCATCCTTTAATCTTGAGACTCTCAAAGTATTAGAATAGCTTAATACTTGCTGAAATTAAACTACCTCTGCCTTCCTAGAATAAAGCCTGCTTGGTGTGGTAATCTCTTAATACACTTACAGATGTGTTGATTAGCAGTCTATTTAGATTTTTAATTCTGTTTATATCAGTTTCTTGCTTATCCATTTGAGTTTTTGTACTACCAGTATATTGATTTGGCATCAGGTTATAACAGAAATAAAGAACAAAATTAGAGGAGATTTTCATCATCTTCTATGATGTGCGAAACTTTATAAAAGTTGAAGTATTATATGTTTAGGCATGCAGTTGGAAAACAATGCATAATGTGTTATATTCAATGCAGGCATCGGGTTGAGCTTTGACATGGATGGATTATCTTAAAAGAAAAATACTTGATGTTATTATTATCGTCCATATTAGAGTTAAGGATAATGGGAACTAGGAAGGCTATGCTACTTTTACATAATGTCCTTGTTGGTGCATGAAGTAACAATTATGTTGCTGTAACTTCCCTGGTGGTCCAGTAGTTAGGAAGGACATTGAACTTTCACCGCAGTGGGCCTGGGTTCCATCCCAGATGGAGAACTAAGATCCCAAATGCCATGCCGCATGGCCAAAAATAGAAGAAAAAAAAAAGAAAGAAATTTATGTTGCTGCCTGAAGCAATCTTGATTCCAATTTATAACTATCCAAAAGAGTGAGATCCTGTATACTAAACGGTACAGCAAAAAATAGAAAAAAAGAACCATGCAGCATAATAATGTATCAGGAATACGTTTATTACATGTAGAGAGATGAAAATTATGTCTAGTGTGGTCTTGTTTCTGGAGAAATGGCAGAATTAATTGTGGTATGGTTCCAAACTAGTTGTAGAGTTAGAGACATATTAGTAATAAGATCCTAACTAAACAGTGAGAAAGGCCCTATGCATATTGGCATGTGATGATATAAGTTTGAAAAAACTAATAAACGGGCATACGCCAGGTTGTTACCATTAGGTATAGGCAGAAGAGCCCATATGGGTGGAGGGGGAAGGTTAGACCCTCTTACAAAAAAATTAAAATAAGATCTCATATTCATAAACAATTATAAATGCATCCACCTTGACAGTATCATACAGAATGGTGCCACTCACCTAAAAATTTCCCATGTTCCCACCCATTCATTTCCCCCTATTCCCACCTCAATAATAAGCACTCATCTTTAAATTGTCTCATATTTTTACCTTTTCCAGAATGTCATTTAGTTGGAATCTTCCCAACCCAGGGATTGAATCTGTGTCTCTTATTAAGTCTCCTGAACTGGCAGGTGGGTTCTTTACTACCGGCACCATCTGGGAAGCCCTTTTAATAGTCTCATATATTTACCTTTTCCAGAAATGTCATTTAGTTGGAATCATACAGTATGTAGAATTTTCAGACCTGAAATTCATGTTTCAGACCTTTGATTCATGTACTCACTTAACCCTAGTCACTCACCTAGCATTACACATTGATGCTTCTTCTGTGTCTTTTCATGGCTTGCTACCTGGTTTCTTACTATTGCTAAATAATATCCCATTGTATTGATGTTTCACTGTTTGTTTGATTCAGCTATAGAAGACATCTTGGCTACTTCTAATTTTTGGCAATTGTAAATAAAGCTTCTCTAAAAATTCATATGTAGGATTTCGAAACAAGGGATAAAATACTCCTAGAGAGAGAAGTTTGGGAACATCTGCACCACGACTGGGTTCCCTGCCTTGATTTTACCCTGCTTCAGTGCAGTCAGTATGATCCTTCAAAGATAATATCTGCAGATACACTACCAAGTAGAATTCTAAATACAGAAAGGATTCCTAAAATTCAGTAACAGAAGACCAGCCAACCAATATAAAATATCACAAGAAGGTTTTAATAAACACCTTAAAAAACCAAAAAGATTACTCAAATAGTCAATAACATAGAAAAAAGGTGCTCAATTTTAATTTTTAAAAGGAAGACTTCAAATAAAAATGAGAAGATACTATCACATATCTAGCAGAAAGTCTAAAATGAAAACATTAACAACACCAAGAATTTATGAGGAAATGGAACATCAGAACCCTTATGTACTTCTAGCAAAATTAAAAAACATGTACAACTATTTTATCAAATATTTCGGCAATATATTAAATTTGGACACAATCAAACCCTGCGAGTCAGTGTTTCCACATTCTCGTCTATCCCTAGGAAATTTTATGTTCTGTGATGCATCAAAATATCTATGAAAGAATACTGATAGCAGTAAAGTAGTACACTGACATGTATTCATTCTGTAGAATACTCTACAACAATGAGAAGGAATGGGCCAGTCAGATAGAATGACATGGATGGACACATTCACTGTAATATTAGGCAAATGAATCTACAAACAAAAGAATATATTTGCCCTATTTCCATTGTTTAAATGTTCAAGAACATGCAAAACTCATTTATGGGGTAATGATGGGAGGTAGGAGGAACAAGGTAGAAACTGGAAGGAATATGAAGGAGGATTCTGGGGTACCAGTCATGTTCTTGATCTTCATTTAGGTAATGGTTTACTGCTGTGTTCATTTCTTGATAATTTATCAACCTTTACAGTTATGATTTCATGTACTTTCCTGTAGATAGATAGATATGGATGGATGGATGGATCATGTACTTTCCTGTAGATAGATAGATATGGATGGATGGATGGATGGATGGATGGATGGATGGATGGATGGATGGATAGATAGATAGATAGATAGATGGGCACATAGACAGAAAGCCATTCGTATGGTCAGGCCCCTCCAGGTGGCTGTTCTCTTGCTCTCTGTAAACCCCTGCCTGACAAGCACCCTCTTTACCCCTGACCCTCTTACACTCTTGCTCCTACCCCAGCTAAGTGATTGATTTTATCAAAGGGGAGATGAGGGGTGTGCTCCTCTGTTGGTTTCCCTGGTAACCAATGAGCCAACCTGAAGTATTAATAATTCCCCTTATAACTGGTAACCTTCGCCAGCCCCTGAGAGACTGACGCCCTGTCCTGCTGTTTGCTACACACGGTGGGGTGTCTCTCCTCCACCTTGCTTCAGACATATAAGATCCCCCTTCCATTAAACCGCTGAGGTCTCTGTTGCTGACTCCAGGCTCTTTCTTCAGGCTTGAAGCTGGGAAAATCCAGGGCTTGTAGGCCTGCAGGGTACAACCCAACAGCGTTAAGAATACAAAATAATAAATTAGAAGAGGGTGATCCCAGGGAGGTGTGCATGAATTAGAGGTGGTCGGCATTATTGCAGTATCAACCACATGGTTCCCTTGCTTTGTTTCATGGATGATAAATTAAGATCTCCAATTCTGCACCATTTGGAAGATATAGTTGCACAATACTCTGGCTACCTCTCTTCACCCCTGTCCTGGTGTGTTGCTCAGTCCCTGCACAGCTTTAAAAATCTTGTATTTCCTTTATGGCATTGTTTATATGTTTGCCTTCCTTATAAGGCTCTTAGTTCATTGAGGAAAAGGATCTTAATTTAGCACATAATAACTTTAGCATCAAGTAAATGAATAAATAGATGAATAAACAGATGAGCAGATAAGGAGCTAGTTGGTAGTCAATTTTCTCAAAGGGATTTCTGTATGGTGAAAGGACAAATGCATTATCACTCAGTTTGTAGGCACCTGTGTAGGAAAGAATTAACCTTAATTCCCTCCCATTTCTGGTTTTTGCCCTCAGCTCCTGGGAAGTCATGTTTAGATTTGTGCAGTGTCCTACCTGATAAAAGGGGGCCTCGGGCCACTGGCAGCCAACCGTTTATGGCGGGATCTGCTCTGCTTCTGGAGGAGCTGGGGACTTAGCCACATGGAAGGTTGGCTGAGCTTACATGGTCAAGGTCCAGTAAAGATCCTGACCATCAAGATGAGAATGAGCTCCCTGGTCATCACTACCCCTTGTGTGCTGATCCGTATCTCTGTTGGGAGGAGTCAGTGCTGTCTGTAACTCATGGAAAAGGGATAACTGGAGTAACTGGAGGATTGGAAGGTCCATATTTGGAATGTCCCTGGACTCTGTCCTAGGCACTTTTCCTCCTGGCTGATTTTTTTTCTTTTTTTTGCTATACTGCGGGGCTTGAGGGATCTTAGTTCCCTGACGAGGGATCAAACCTGTTCCCCTGCAGTGGAAGCACAGAATCCCCACCACTGGATTGCCAGGGAATTCCCCTCTTGGCTGGTTTTAATCTGTATCCTTTCAATGAGGCAAAACATAATGCTCAGTATAACAGCTTTCAATGTGTTTTTCAAGTCTTTAGCAAACCATCTAATGTGAGGGTGGTCTTGGGGACCTCTGAATTCTACAGTGGATGATGGTGATTTTTTTGTACTACACCCTAAATTTGCAGTTACATATCTTAAGTTGAAGCACTATTTTCCCAACAAAGATAGTCAACAATTCCCAAACTCTTTTCTAAAGGACATGTCTCCTGTAATCTGCTAATAAATGTATTTTGAAAATAAGGATCTATGTCCAAGTTAAGCCTTAAAGGCGTAGCAGAGAGACGAAGTCCCTGCTGTCACAGGAATTATATTGTAGTGAGATTGACAAGAATATAGAACATCAGAGAGGGTTACAAATGCTATAAACCTAATAAAACAGGATGATATGAAAAGATCAACTGCTCCTGGCTCTGATAGGAAGGAACACTTAGAAAGAGGAGTCGTGAAATGTGTGTCTGAAGATCTGATATTCTTCTTGGAATCTGAAGACAGGGACGAGCCATGCTGAGATTTCAGGAGGCAAGAGATTTCAGGAGGAAATGTTGCTGAAAGGTCACTATGGCTGGAGTCTAATGACAGGGGGCCAGGTCAGAGATGTGAAGAGGGACCTGTTCATTCGGGAAAGCAGTTCTCAAAGTGTGGGCCCATGTCATCAGAATCACCAGGGAGCTTCCCAGAAATGCAAATTCCCACTCTGATATGGACCCAACAAGTGAGATACTCTGGTCATGCAGCCCAACTGAGGTAGGTTCTTGAAGTGCTGGTAAAAATATAGTTTTATCCAAAATACAAGCTATAGAACCACTGGATGGCTTTAAGCATGAACATAGAAAGATTGGATTTGTATTTTTAAATGGCACATTATTGGCTGTGTGATAGCAGGGTGCCTGGACAGAAGTGGGGAAATCAGTGTTGGGGTTGCTGCCACCGTCTGGGTGGAACGAGATATAAGGTAAAGTGCTGCTAGAAAATAGTGAAAGGGATATGGGATATAGTTTAGTGATTAAATAAAATTGACTAGCCTTTATTTATTTGGCTGCACCAGGACTTCCTTGCATTACATGGGATCTAGTTCCCTGACCAGGGATTGAACCCTGGCCCCGTGCATTGGGAGTTGGAGTGTTAGCCACTGAAACACCAAGGAAGTCCCTGATTAGCCTTTAAGTGAAGGACTTATCAAAGCTTCTTTAACCCTCAGTGCAATATGAATCTATAAAAGAATAGTGTAACATGGGATTGCTCACCATTTGTATTTCATTGTGGGACTGTTTTTCTTCTACCCATAACACATTTATAGAAAATCTCCTAGGATGCTAGCTTCCATGGAAAAGAAACAGTGCATTCGGGAAACAATGCATTAGAGCTCAAAGAGAAAAAAGTTAAATACCTTTTTACTAAGTAAGTCAGAGCTATATAAATTATTTGAAAAACAAATGTAGTTTTCAAGAATATTCATCCACTATCATCAGGCTAACCATATGGTTGGTTTTTTGTTTTTTTGTTTGTTTTGGTTTTGTTTTTTGTGTTGTGGTGGTGGTGGTTCTCTATTTTCTGGTGTCACTGTGTAGCATGCAGTATCTTAGTTCCCTGACCAGGAACTGAATCCGTGCCCCCTGCAGGGGAAGCGTGGTGTCTTAACCACTGGACTGCCAGGGAAGTCCCACCAAGTGGTTTTCTAATTGAAGTCCCACTTCAGTGAATAGATAAGAGTTTTGCCTTTTAAAGAATGTCTTCAAGAGAGCTGTCCTCTCTGTAGGTCATAACCAGTTATTCTCTGCCCAAGTGGCCATTTTAAAATATGTGTGGTTTTTATACAGTTCATGGGGTTCTCTCAGCCAGAATATTGGAGTGGTTTGCCATTTCGTCCTCCAGTGGACCACATTTTGTCAGAACTCTCCACTGTGACCCATCTATCTTGGGAGGCTCTGCATGGCATGGCCCATAGTTTCGTTGAGTTACACAAGCCCCTACACCATGACAAGGTAGTGATCCAGGAAGGGGATATGCAAAACCATTATAATCAAATTAGAAGGAACTGTATTTACTTTGCATATATATTTTCATAATTTATCTAGCAAATTCTTCAAAAATAGGAGGTGGTATTTGGTGCAAATTATAATTTTTAATTTAGTAAATTATGGCTTTTAAGGTCTTTATTATGGAAATGGTCAGTCCATTCTGAGATTTTAAGGGATAAAGTCCCATTCTGATGAATAGTGTTAGCAAAGCAATACTCTGTATGCTCCAAAATTAGCTGGAACTCATTCTTTTTTAAATGACAGTGAATATAATTCAGAAGTGTCAAATTCATAAAGTTCTCACTCTCATGAAAGTTCCCTATGGAAAAAAAAAGATACGTCCACTCAAGACTCTTCTGGCAAGAAGGCTGGAGGCATCACCATTTTTCTTATTTTGTATAAAAGTATTTTTTAAAATCTGTGAATAACTTCAGTATTGAGGTTTTTTCTGATGCTTACACTTTTACATTGTCAATAGTTTCATCTTTCCTCCATTCAACAGAATTTTCTTTTCTCTTTGTGAATTTTCTTTTGAAAATGCTGGACTATTATCAAGGTACAGTAAACAGACCTCTTCTATGAAGAATGCCTGTTTCAAGTAGGCCCCTAGGCCTTCCGACAGGACAATGGGACAAAACCCATTAATTATCATTTCTCAGACTGAATGGGGTGAACTTTGACAAAGCTCACTTGTGGAGAAGCCATCTGCACCAAGCACTTCTCTCCATGGGTAGGTATTTGACCCCTCAGAACAACACAAACACTGAAGGTATTTTTTCCTCCTTTGCTTATATTTAGAGAGTAATTTAAAAATAGATTACAGAAAGATTGAACACTCTAGAGTGGCTGGCTTTCCTAGCTGAGCTCTTAAAAGCACTCCAGATTGTTAACAATTATAATTATACCTTCACTCCTGGATACCAGAAATAATAGCACTGTTACTACAATGATATCCTTTTAGTTCAAACTGACACTTGTATGAAAATGTAGGAGGTTAAACTGGGACTTTAAAACACCGATGACTGTTGTGTTGAGATCGACATAGATAATATCGAACATGTATATAATAAGATTTTTTAATGCAGAAAAATTTAAGAATCAACTGCAGACAAGCTGACCACTCATGAATAGTTGTTTGATGATGCATAAGAAATATGCATGATGCAAGAAATGTTGATGATGCGTAATAAGAAAATAAACTAAAATGTTGGGGAAACCTTAAAAAAATTCAGACATAAATGGTGTTTTTGTTACTTGACTGGGATAGGTATTTCAATTCCTCTTCACAAAAATCTCTGTGTACTCAAGACTTAAGTTTTAAAAGAGAAAAATCATCAATATTTAGGTTTCATTAGTTCAAAATGTATACTTGTCTTGGTATATAGATTACTTGAAACTTAAAAAGAAACTTTGAATAAGCAAGATCCTTTGACCATGAATTAGACTTAGAAGTGGTTGTGGTGTGTGTCTACTAAAGTGAAGTGGAAGTCACTCAGTCATGTCCGACTCTTTGCGACCCCATGGGCTATACAATCCATGGAATTCTCCAGGCCAGAATGCTGGAGTGGGTAGCCATTCCCTTCTCTAGGGTATCTGCCCAACCCAGGGATGGAACCCAGGACTCCTGCATTGCAGACGGATTCTTTACCAGCTGAGCCACCAGGGAAGCCCATTGCGTGTCTACTATCTGACCTTTAATCCATCACATTCTCTGTGTCCCTCCTGCACACTCTTTCTTCGGATTTTCTCTTACCTCTCCCACAATAATTGCACCCATCTGATTCACCATTGTTGATTGGTACAAAGGAGGGTACATGATTAAATAGGGTCATGGGCTTCCCTGGTGGCCCAGTGCTGAAGATTCTGAGCTCCCAATACAGGTGGTGCCAGTTCGATCTCTGGTTAGGAAACCAGGACCCTCCTGCCGCAACTTAAAAAAAAAGAAAAAACTTACCTGCTGCAACTAAGACCGCCTGACCCAGCCTAAATAAAAAAAATTCAAGTGTCGTCAGAAATCTTCCCCTTTTTTATTTCTCAGACTTGAACTGGAGCTAGAGATGCTGTTCTTCTATAGTGATCAGGCCTGAGGCATGAGATTAGTAAGTTGATTTTTTTTCATTTTTATTACCATTTGTAAGAAACAATTCCAATCTATGTGAATGGGCCTGCAGAGAAGAGAAGAGATGAGAGAGAGAGAGACAAGGAAAGAGCCCTTCCCACCCCCCAATTGTGGTTATAAAATAAATCACAGTATCTTTTCAATAATTCCCAGTATTTGCTTATCCCAGCTAAATTTGGCTTTCTATGTATTCCAACCCAAAGAGTGCTGGCTAATCCAGTAAAAAAGATGACTATTTCTGAATGGAGGGAAAATCTATTTTGGCATCTGATGGATCTTAAATACAAGGTGAATAATTAGGTTGGCCGTATCTTTGGGGTTAAGCTACTATTCCCTTTGAACATCAGATTGATTTTCTATTAAAGAAAAAATATATAGTAGTACCTAACTCACTGTACGGAGAAGGCAATGGCACCCCACTCCAGGACTCTCGCCTGGAAAACCCCACGGACGGAGGGGCGTGGTGGGCTGCAGTCCATGGGGTTGCGAAGAGTCGGACACGACTGAGCGACTTCATTTCACTTTTCACTTTCATGCATTGGAGAAGGAAATGGCAACCCACTCCAGTGTTCTTGCCTGAAGTATCCCAGGGACGGCAGAACCTGGTGGGCTGCCGTCCATGGGGTCGCACAGAGTCGGACACGACTGAAGCGGCTTAGCAGCAGCCGCAGCAGCAGCTCACTGAAAAGACTAATACTATCACAATGCATGAAAATTTGAAATGCGGTTACCTTTTCACTCCTTATCAAGGTATTTCTAAAACAAACTGTAGCAAAAAACAAAAGACATTTGTGGTATAAGAAAAATGGAAGTGATCATTTTACATCTATTTCTTATTGATTTTAATAATAGGGCATTTTCCTTATAAGCTGATAAGCACCTATTAGTAAACTTCCAATGATAACAGTGTTGTTTACTTAAATGTTACTGAGTGCAAGTTTCAATAAAAGTTTGTAAGTATCGTATTTAGATAAACAGAAGGCCATGGAATGACTTGCCAAATGAATCACCAAAGGTGATGTAAGAAAATAACCCAGGAAAAAATGCGTATCTATCCTATTTTGGAAAAGGAAAACCCCAAGGCTAAAATGAAGGGCCATGCTTGGGAACTTTCTTTCACATTCAACTCCAATTTTCAAGCTTATGCAGCAACCTCTCAGATTAGTATTTTCTGCTAACCATGACTTGCAGGGTGACCTTGTGTGTTCCACTGAATCTCTCCCTTACCTCCCCTGACTTTCTCTACAGCACAGAGGTAGAAAAGTCGGCACTACCCAGAGAAGATGAATGAGCAGTGCGGTTTGTGGAAAGATGGGAAAGAAAGCTAGAAGCAGGCATTTGACTTGATTGTGACGGGGAGTGGATTGTTAGAGCCTTTTTTTTTTCCTTTAGTGACACAAAAACCTTATTTTGAGACAATCAGACGCTATCTGTGGGCATGATGGAGAATTGGGGACCTTGATAAACTGATACCTACTATAAACTGTAGTTGACATTGGTATAATGTCAGGTATATCAACTTACTCCAGCACTTTACCTTATAGTGTGTAAAATCCTTTCTCATATATGAGTTGAGTTTCATCTCCAGCAGCCTGGGATAATAAGTAATCAAAAATCAAGAATTAAAGCCTCAGTTGTCTCAGAGGGCTTGCCTGTTTTGCCCAAAGTCACAGCCAGTGAGTGCTGGGGCGGGCTTGTTTGTCTGTTTGATTTTAATTAACTTTTATTGGAGAATTAGTTGCTTTACGATTGTTAGTTTTTACCGAGCTGCTAAATGACTCAACCATGCATACACATATATCTCCTCCCTTTTGGTTTTTCTCCCCATTCAGGTCACCACAGTGGATTAAGGAGAATTTGGGGCAGGTTTTAAAGCCAGGCATATCAGATGCAGCCAGATTTTGTCGTCCTCTCCCCATGCTGTTCATGCACTCATGCACCTGTGAGTCCGGTCATCCAAGAAACCCTGGGGTGGAGTGCGGGAAATACTCTTCCTTCTTCAGTGCTATCTGTTTTCTCCCACAGTTTTCTTTCTTTCGTCTTCCCCTTTGCCCCCTGAATTCCTGCTTAATTTATATTCTTTCTCTGCCTTACTCCCCCTTACATGATTGCTTTTTTCTCTACTTTCAAGGTATATTTTCCAAAGGTTCTTTTAATAGCTGTACCACCACTGGTTTTTGCAACAGTCCTGTAGTGGAAGAGCACACAGTTTTCAGCCCCATCTATCTCTGAAAGAAGTTGATGTGCAGAGACGTTCCATGATTTTGTCTGGCACCAAGGCAGTATCAGCACTGGGTTCCCAGATGCACTGGGACAGGCAGAGCCTTAGTGCCTTTCACTGATTTAAAGCCTTGATAAGAAAACGAGTTTCGCAGCCAGGAGGCAGGTTGTGAATGCGTATGCATCGATCCACCCATCTATCACCATACATATCTATCCAAAAGAGAATATTACTCTTGACTCTGAGATCAGAGAAGTGAAAAGATCTAACTGTCCTTGATATTAAGGAATTCACACGTTATGTGAGACACACTTTGGCAGGTCCTATGAGGGGAATAAAGAAGCATCAGCTGCTATTCTAAAGAACTGCACCCCCTAGGGAGGAGATGGGCAGATGCACTTAATGGAAGTCATTGAAGTTGAATGACCTAGACTTGATACCAAAGGATTTGAAGTGTGTGTGACTTTGGCAAGTTATTTGCCTTGAGATTTTAGGTAGAGGAAATAACATTTTGGGGAGGAGTGTATTTGAGTCAACAACTCTACATTTAAGTACTGTGAGAATTCTGGCTCTTCCATTCTTTTCTAAATGATGTTATATAAATTCTCTATCCTAGCTCCTAACCCTACTCACCCTGCCGCCAGAATATGGAAACAGACATATTTTATATTAAGTTTACATGCATGAATAATATCTGCAATAAAAACTTTTAAGTGCCCTGAATTCAGTATTCCCAGATCATTTTTATATTGCCCTTTCTGCTTAATTGGTACCCAAGAAAATGGATGTGACACAGAATCTGGAAAATATAGCACAAAACCAAACAAAACTAATTGCAGTAAAAAAAAATGGTGTAAACAAAAAATTAGTTACCTTACAGAGTCTTCTTTAGACATACTACACTTATTGATTTGCTAATTGAGGCCAAGATGAGCAAGGGAAATACTGATTAAGAGAACAGAACTGAATTTTAAATTCCAGTTTAAAGAAAAAAACTAATAAGAATTAGCAGTATTAAAGAAATCAATAAGAACTAATAATCTATTTTTAAATAGTGTGAAATAATATGACTGTGTATTAGATTGCTGTGAGTGAGCAGATAAATTGGAAATAATTTCTTGGATAATAATTTCCACGTTTTCTTGGAAATTGTAAATCTTGACCGTGAATTTCAAAGAATTCTTCATTTGCCAAAATGTCTTCATTTTACACTGATATGTCATATTGTTTGGCCTCCCTCCACCCCAAACACACGACTCTATCCATTGTCATTTTGGTTTGGGTCATGATTAGCACCCAAACTATTTCATCTTGTAAATCCATTACAATGTAAACATTTTAACTGGGGCTTCCTACAAGTATAGGAGGTTCTGCCTAGGCTTTCGGAAAAAGTCGACTGGAGTGTGGGATATTTAGCCTGGAAAAGAGAAGAATTAAGGGAATATAGTAAGTATATTTTAAAAAGTGGAGGATTAGCCTGTGGAAGAAAGATGAGTTTTGTTATCCAGAGCATCAGAAAGTAGAGTCAGCACCAGTAGTAAAGGTAGAAGCGAACAGTGTGTTTCATAAGAAGGAAGAGCTGTCTAACAATTAATCCTGATTGAAGTTCAGTGGCACGGAGGTGGCCAGTTCCTGTCCTTGGAGGCACAAATGCTGAGAATCTGCTGAGTTGGGGAGTGTATGAGAAGAAATTTAGTGACAGGTGGAAGGGCAAAATAAAGTAGCATTTTGAAAAGTGTGGATCACACCCCATTAAAGGACCTGAAATCAAATTAATGAATCTTGAACAGCATTTTTAAAGGAATGTGTTCATTGTTTTCACAAAAAGGAGTCATTCATGTTTTCTGCAGAAAATACACAAATATAGATAAGTTTATATGAATATGAATATGAATCAGTATATGAAATATACTGATGAATCAGTATATGAAATATGAAACAGTATCATAGAGAAAAATCATCTTAATCATCATACTTTCTTTTACACAGTTGTGTTTTGAAGATATGTTTAAACATACTTATTACCTATCTATATATGTATGTGTGCATAGTAAATATGTATTTGAGTATATGTAGACATTTCTACTTACACTTTTTTTTACTTTGGACTGCACTGTCTGGCTGGTGGAATCCTAGTTCTCCCACCAGGGACTGAATCTGAACTCTGACTGTGAAAGCTTGGGAGTCCTAACCTGTGGACCGCCAGGGAATTCTCTGCCCTTGAAGTGTATTCATTTTCCTCACATGTTTGGAGGTCTAGAAAGCCCCATAACATGTTTTAAATTAATGCCATCCTGGTAAAAATGTGGCAAGCCCTGTGCTTTGTACTCTACATATATTATTTTGCATAGATCTTATATTGACAGTGACGTCAATACTATTATGCCCCGTTTACAGATGAGGATAGTAAGGATTAGAAAGATTAGTTTTGTTATCTGGTCATGTTATCAAAGTCAAACCAAAAGTGTCTGGCCTGGAATTTTTTTTAATTAGCTTTTACTTATTTTTTAAATTAGTTTTTACTTATTTTTAATTAGTATTTGCTTATTTTTTTAGATTAGTTTTTACTTATTTTTAATTAATATTTACTTGTTTTTTTAAATTAGTTTTTACTTATTTTTGTCTGTGATAGGTCGTTGCTGCCGGGCCCTTTTCTCTAATTGCATTGAGTGGGGCTACTCTCTAGTTGCGGTGTGTGGGCTCCTCTTTGCAGTGGCTTCTAGCCAAGCAACTGGCTTCAGGGCATACAGGCTTCAGTGGTTGCCACAGGTGGGCTCAGTAATTGCAGTTCCCAGGCTCTAGAGCACAGTCTTCATAACTGTGACTCGCCAGCTTAGTCGCTCTGAGTCATGTGGGATTTTCCAGGACCAGAGATCAAACCGCTGTCTTCTGCATTGGCAGGAGGACTCTTTACCACCAAGCCACCAGGGAAGCTCTGGCCTGGGATTTAACAAGTGTGTTCTAGACCACTGGCGATAGTACCTGGGGTTTGCCAGAAGGAAAGTGGAGTCTGCAGGCTGGAGCCTCCAGGCTGTATTTTGAGGCTTCAGGTCTGTGGGCCGATGGAGGGGGACAGTAAGTATAAGACCACAGGAAGGGCAGGAAGAGGATGGGCTGGGATACGCTGAGCATCCAGGTAGCCCAGAGAGTGGCAGGATCAGGCCCAAAAGGCTCCTCCCATAACCCCACTTACCGGAGGAAGCCAAGACTCACAGGATTCCGTTAGTTTTTAGAATCCTGGAAGAAGAAATAGCTGGGAACCTCCCTCACAAGGAGTCTGGCTCACACCACCTCCCAAGCAGCCACCACTCCTGGGCTGCCTCCCCTCCTGCCGTCCCCAGCGAGACTGCATAGGGACCCGCTTGACCCAGCTGCTCCCCCCAGCATCGGAGGACCAGTGCAGAGAGGCAAGGCCACCCGAGGCCCAAAGGGGAGAGTTAGCTGCTCGTGCTTAGGCTGCAAGTCTGTCGACGTCTGGGAGGCCAGAGCACCGGACCTGGAACCCAGGCTCTGCTGCGGGCCACTGGAGCCCCCATCTAATGTCTGCCAGGTCTGAGGCTGCAACAACCTGAGCACACCATGCCATCGCACCTGGCTTGTTTATTCCTCTGCGCCATGCAGGGAAACCTAGGAGTTGTCTTGGGAGACTGTTGCTCCCTGTTCCTGAAATCTCTCCCCTGAAGAACCGCCTCAGGCAATTGCTCTCTCTTCCTGGAAATGTAAATTCATTCAGTCCTTATGGAAAACAAAAACACTGAGGTTTCGCCAAAACTTAAAAGCTGAATGGCCATGTGATCCAGCAATTCTAATCCTGAGTAATAGAAGGACAAGAAAATAGCATATTAAAGAGATGTATGCGGTCCCATGTTTACTGCGACGTTATTCATAGCAGCGAGCACATGGCAACAGCTAAGTGCCAGTCAGTTCAGTTCAGTTCAGTACAGTCGTTCAGTCCTGTCCAATTCTTTGTGACGCCATCTACTGCAGCACACAAGGCTTCCTTGTCCATCACCAGCTCTCAGAGCTTGCGCAAACTCATGTCCATCCAGTCAGTGATGCTATCCCACCATCTCATCCTCTGTTGTCACCTTCTCCTCCTGCCTTCAATCTTTCCCAGCATCAGGGTTTTTCCAGTGAGTCAGTTCTTCACATCAGGTGGCCAAAGTATTGGAGTTTCAGCTTCAACATCAGTTCTTCCAATGAATATTCAGAACTGATTCCATTTAGGATTGACTGATTGGATCCCCATCTAGTCCAAGGGACTCTCAAGAGTCTTCTCCAACACCACAGTTCAAAAGCATCAATTTTTCCATGCTCAGGTTTCTTTATGGTTCAACTCTCACATCCATACATGACTACTGGAAAAGCCATAGCTTTGACTAGACATTTGTTGGCACAGTAACGTCTCTGCTTTTTAATATACTGTCTAGGTTGGTCATAGCTTTTCTTCCAAGGAGCAACTGTCTTTTAATTTCATGGCTGCAGTCACCATGTGCAGTGATTTTGGAGCCCCCAAAAATAAAGTCAGCCACTGTTTACCCTGTTTCCCCATGAAGTGATGGGATCGGATGCCGTGATCTTTGTTTTCTGAATGTTGAGTTTTAAGCCTCCTTTTTCACTCCTCTCTTTCACTTTCATCAAGATGCTCTTTAGTTCTTCTTTGCTTTCTGCCATAAAGGTGGTACCATCTGCGTATCTGAGGTTATTGATATTTCTCCTGGCAATCTTGATTCCAGCTTGTGCTTCATCCAGCCTGGCATTTTGCATGAATGTACTCTGCATATAAGTTAAATAAACAGGGTGACAGTATACAGCCTTGACATATTCCTTTCCCGATTTGAAACCCGTCTGTTGTTTCATATCCAGTTCTAACTATTGCTTCTTGACCTGCATACAGATTTCTCAGGAGGTAGGTAAGATGGTCTGGTATTCTCATCTCTTTAAGAATTTTCCACAGTTTGTTGTGATCCACACAGTCAAAGGCTTTGGCATAGTCGATAAAGCAGAAGTAGATGTTTTTCTGGAATTCTCTTGCTTTTTAGATAATCCAACGAATGTTGGCAATTTGATCTCTGGTTCCTCTGCCTTTTCTAAACCCAGCTTGAACATCTGGAAGTTCATGGTTCACGTACTATTGAAGCCTGACTTGGAGGATTTTGAGTATTACTTTGCTAGCGTGTGAGATGAGTGCAATTGTGTGGTAGTTTGAGCATTCTTTGGCACTGCCTTTCTTTGGGATTGGAATGAAAACTGACCTCTCCTGTGGCCACTGCTGAGTTTTCCAAATTTGCGGCATATTGAGTGCAACACTGTCACAGCATCATCTTTTAGGGTTTGAAACATCTCAACTGGAATTCCATCACCTCCACTAGCTTTGTTCGTGGCAATGCTTCCTAAGGTCCACTTGACTTCACATTCCAGGATGTCTGGCTCTAGGTGAGTGACCACACCATCGTGGTTATCTGGGTCATGAAGATCTTTTTGTATAGTTCTTCTGTGTATTCTTGCCACCTCTTCTTAATATCTTCTGCTTCTGTTAGATCCATAATATTTCTGTCCTTTATTGAGCCCATCTTTACATGAAATGTTCCCTTGGTATCTCTGATTTCCTTGAAGAGATCTCTAGTCTTTCCCATTCTATTGTTTTCCTCTATTTCTTTGCATTGATCATTGAGGAAAGCTTTCTTATCTTACCTTGCTATTCTTTGGAACTCTGCATTCTGATAGGTATATTTTTACTTTTCTCCTTTTCCTTTAGCTTCTCTTCTTTTCACAGCTGTTGGTAATGCCTCATCCGACAACCATTTTGCCTTTCTTTTTCTTGGGGATGGTCTTGATCCCTGCCTTCTGTACAATCTCACGAACCTCTGTCCATAGTTCTTCAGGCACTCTGTCTATCAGATCTAATCCCTTGAATCTATTTGTCACTTCTGCTCTATAATCATAAGGGATTTGATTTAGGTCATACCTGAATGGTCTAGTGGTTTTCACTACATTCTTCAATTTAAGTCTAAACTTGGCAATAAGGTGTTCATGATCTGAGCCACAGTCAGGTCCCAGTCTTGTTTTAGTAGATGAATAAAGACTATATATATATATATGTATACATATAATGGAATATTATTAAGCCACAATAATGAAATAAATTCTCTCATTTGCACCAATATGGATGGACCTTTGAATTTTGATTCAAATACTTCTGGAAGTCCCCTCACAGATATCCCCGAAACAATGTTTTACCAGCCATCTAGGCATCCCTTAGCCCAGGCAAGTTGATACATAAAATTAACCATCACAGGTATTTTGTTGTTGTTGTTGTTTTTGGTATAATATCTAATCCAGTAAAATATACCCTTTCTAGCTAGTATGCCATGTGATATTGACAAATGCAAATAGCTGGTGACCACCAGCACAATGAAGATACTAGTTCACTTACCAGATTCTTACAACTGCATTTGTCGTCAACTCTTCACGCATCTCCAGTCCCTGGAAACCATTGAACTATTTTCTGTCCCTATGGTTCTACTTTTGCAACAATGTCATATAAATGATAGTATACAGAATCATACTGTCAGTAATCTTTTATGTCTGGTTTCTTTCACTTAGCCTACTGCTTTGGGAATCCTCAACATTGTCTTACCTATGAATAGTTTGTTCTATTTTACTGCTGACTAGTATTCCATTTACAGATGGACCATGGTTGGTTTATCCATTCTATGCTTAAGGAACACTTGAATTGTTTCCAGTCTTTTGCATGGATAGATACTGTATCTGCATTCCAATCAGGGAAATTTGAGAGTTCCTATTGCTCTGCATTTTTACCATCAGTTGGAATTACCAGTTTATTTTTTTTATCCTTTTATTTTAGTCATTCTGATAGATGTGTGGAGGTGGCTTATTCTGATTTTAATTTGCATTCTCTAATGACTAATGATGTGGAACCCTTTTTCATATCCCTGTTTGTCATTCACATGTCTGCTTTGCTAAGGTTTTTGTTCATATATTTTGCTCATTTAAAAAAAATGTGTTATATTTTCTTACTGTTGTGTTTTCACAGGTCTTGATATACTAGATACAAGTCCTTTATTAGATATATAATTTGCAAAGATTTTCTCCTGGTGTGTAGCCTGTTTTAATTAGCTTAACAGTCTTTTGAAGAGCAGTTCCTCTTCATTTTACTGAAGTTCAGTGTATTAGTTTGTCTTTTGCACACCTCTCTTTTGTGCTATATCATAGAAGTCTTTGTTCAACTCAAGGTTAAAAAGATTTTCTCCTATGTATGATTTCTTCAGGAAGTTATATAGTTTCAGGTTTTATGTTTAGGTTTATGATCCACTGGAGTTAAGTTTTATATAAGGTGTGATATATGGATTGTGATTCATTCATTTGGCTTATGAATATTCATTTCTCCCAGCACCACTTGTTGAAAAGACCTTTGAATTACCTTTGCCCTATTGCAGAAAATGAATTGATCATATATGTGGCTATATATATCATATATTTCTGAACTGCTTTATTCCATTGGTCTATATGTTTACCATTTTAATGGAATGAATTTACTAGACAAGTAAAGAAAGGGGAAATGATGGAAAGGAAATAAAAAAGTGAAAGGAAAGAGATGAAGAGGAAAGGAAAGGAAAAATACAAGCATGTATCTATCCTGGTAAAGGCAAATATTACTTAATGCAACTTCTTATTCAGTTAAATATGTATGCATGTGTGTGTGTGTTTATTGAGTCATCATATATAGTGCTTGTGAGGTTTCACCTCAAAACAAACACAGATTTCAGAATATTGAATTAGATGTCTTTTTCTGCCCTCATCTAAGACCTTTAAGGTTGATACCTGAGTTGTATGAACTTATTTTGGCTTTTGCCTTGCATCTATAAATACAGTGCATGAAAGGAAAAAAAAAAAAAAAACAGCTCAAATGATAGACTTTTAAGGGTTGAATTTATTTGAGATAATGGAAATGGGTAATGTGCTCAATAAGGACTGTGCCCTCATTTAAAAAATGCTGCCCGTGTTTCACACATATGCCCTTAAGGAAATTAATCCCATCCCTTTTGTTTCCTTTCTGCAATCGATTGATTGATAGATTGATCGGTAGGTAGATAGGTACAATAGGTAGATAGATAATCTCCCAGTTCTAATGCTGTTCTCTAGTGGTTCATGAAGTTTGCAGTTCCCTCTGCCTTTCCTTCAATGTAGGTCTTCCTCTTCTACAATAACTGACTTCATGGTTAGGCATATACCCATTTAGAAAAAAAAATATATATATATATATCAATATCAATCTACCTGTCTATCTATCTATTAATATATTCTTGCAGGTCTTGCATTTGTATATGTCAGTGTGACAAATTCAGAGAATTTTTTAATTTATTTTTTCCCTGAGTGAAGTACTGTCATGAACACTATGCTCTATTTCATTCTTTCCTTTTTAATCTTTTCTAGTGACTGGATTGAGCATGCACAGTTGCAGACTTGAAGATGAACCTCATACCCACCTGTGCTAAAAGGAGCCTGAGTTGCTGAGAATTTCATAGAGTGAAACCATCATTCCAACCACAGACAGCATAGCATGGTTCATTTAGGTAAAGAACACTCAACTTAAATCCTGTTTTTTAAAAAATTTATTTTATTGAAATACAGTTGATTTTTGATGTTGTGTTAGTTTCTGGTATACGGCAAAATGATTCAGTTGTTCATATCTGTATGATATATATATAATATATGTATATTATTTTCATATTCTTTTCTATTACTGTTTATTATAGGATGTTGTGTACAGTTCCCTGTGCTATACAGTAGGATCTTGTTGTTTATCTGTTCTATATATAACAGTGAAAGTGAAAGTGAAGTCTCTTAGTCGTGTCCGACACTTTGCGACTCCCTGGACACCAGGCTCTTCCGTCAGTAGGATTTTCTAGGCAAGAGTACTGGAGTGGGTTGCCATTTCCTTCTCCAGGGACTCTTCCCGACCCAGGGATCAAACCCAGGTCTCCTGCATTGTAGACAGACGCTTTACCGTCTGAGCCACCAGGGAAGTCCTATATATATATACATATACATATATATATATAGCAGTATGCATCTACTAATCCCAAACTCCAATCTGTCACTCACCCCCATCCCCTCCACAACCACAAGTCTATTCTCTGTCTTTGAGTCTCTTTCTGTTCATAGATAAGTTCATTTATTTCATATTTTTGACTCCACATATAAATGATACTGTGTGGTATTTCTTTCTCTTTCTCTTCCCTTAGTATGATAATCTTTAGGTCCATCCATGTAGCTGCAAATGGCATTATTTCATTTTTATGACTGAGTAATATCCCACTGTGTTTATACATGTATGTGTATGTATACATACATGTGTGTATATATGTGTGCATATGTATGTGTATATACATGTATACACACTATCTATCTATATATCACATCTTTATTCATCTGTTGATGAGTATTTAGGGTGTTTCCATGTCTTGGCTATTTTAAACAGCACTGCCATGAACACGGGTGCATGTATCTTTTCAAATTATAGTTTTGTTGAGATATATGCCCAGGAGTGGGATTACTAAATCATATGGCAACTCTATTTACAGATTTTTGAAGAACCTCCATAACTGTTTTCCATGGTGGCTGCACCAGTTTATGTTCCCACTAGCAGTGTAGGAGGGGTCTCTTTTTTTCACATCTTCTCCAGCATTTGTTACTTGTAGACATTTTAACAATGGCCATTCTGACCAATGTGAGGTGGTACCTCATTGTGGTTTTTATTTGCATTTCTCTAGCAGTTAGCAGTGTTAAGCATCTCTTCATGCGCTTATTGGCCATCCGTGTTACTTCTTTGGAGAAATATCTATTTATGATCTTATGCCCATTTTTTGATGGATTGTTTGTTTTTTCTGTTACTGAATTGCATGAGCTGTTTGTATATTTTAGAAATTAAGTCCTTGTTGGTCACATCGTTTGCAAATATTTTCTCCCATTCTGTAGGTTGTCATTTTGTTTCATTAATGGTTTCTTTGCTTACAAGTTTGGTAAGGTCCCCTTTATTTCTTTTTGCTTTCTTTTTTTTTTTTGTTTTTTGTATTGGTAGACTGACCTAAGAAAACATTGGTATGATTTATGTTAGAGAAAGTTTCGGCTAATAAGTTAATTGAGAGGTTTTTATTACTTATAATATAAAACCATAATCCCTTTGACAGTACCCTGATGCCCTCTCATCACTGTACATAGTTCCACTGTTTTCCCCATCTTTATAAATCATAACACCAGACTGTTCTCAGTTTAGATCAGTTTAGAACTTGGTTTAGAACTTGGAGTCAACTTTGATTCTTGTTTTTCTCTCTCCTCATTCAATCCATCTGCAGTATCGTCTCTACTCAACCTTCATGGCATGTCTAGAAATGACCTCTTCTCATCCTTTGCCCCTGGCATGCATGCCTGCTCAGTTGTGTCTGACTCTTTGTGACCCCAGTGATGGTAACCCTCCACAGGTCTCTGTCCATGGGATTTCCCAGGCAGGCATGATGGAGCATGTTGCCGTTTCCTCCTCCAGGACTGGCCTGAGCCATTGCTGTGTCTTCTGTGGATGATTATAGTTACTCTACAGTGGTCTCTTCTTTCATGAGGAGACCACTGCCTTGAATCTCCCTTGATTCAGTTCTCATCAGGAGAGCCAGAGGGAAGCTGCTTGTAATATGTAAATATCACTGTACCCTCTGCTCCAGCCCCACCAAGGGCTCCAGTCCCTCTCAGGAAATCCAGAGCCCTTAGAATGGCGTATAAGGTGCCAGTGTTCCTGACCCGCTTATCTCTCTACATCTTCTCCTCTGCTTCCGGTTTTTCTCTGACTTCCACCCACCCTGGCCTGCGTTTTCTCTGCCACATACCCGCTTTCCCCAGACACACTCATAGTTCATGCCTTTCTTCCTTTCAGGTCTCTGCTTAAATGTAAACTCCTCTGGGAGTTTTTTTCACTTACATAAAATAGTATCCCTTCCAACAGTTTACCTCTCTTACATTTTTCATGTTTTCCACAACACTTAACCTCACAGACACTATCTTTTTAAATTCATCTGTTGACTCTCACAGACAGCAGGGCTTCATTTTGTTCAATGGTATATCTCCAGCACCTAGAACAACGCTTGGCATGTATGAGTCACACTCAAAACAACAACAACAACAACCCAGCAACAACAAAACATTTGTTCAGTGAATGAATAGATGGGTTATATACTTTTGAATCAAGACTACCTGAGTCGTAATCATGAGTCGTTTCTACCTAGAAGAGGTAAGGAATTAACTTACCTCCAACCCTCACATTCCTCCTCTCTCAAGTGGGCATAGTGATACTACATGAGGGTATTGTGAGAATTAAGTAAGATTATCCAAGTAAAACATGTTCAGCACAAAGCCCTTCACAAAGAGAGATTCAATAAAAATTTGATAAGTCACTGAATGTTGAAAAAAGTGAAACAAAAGGCATCAGATGATTTTGAGGGAAAGTATCTTGCAAGATTTTCCAAGCTAATGACATGAGTAAATTCAGATAATCTCCAAGCATTAAATAGAATTTACAGTGCCCTAATTCAGTTCTCTATAATATTAAACATTCATGATTAAGAAGTATCTGTGTGTTTTATAACTTACCAAATGAGCCATATTTCTGATCAATCTAAAGCATTTGACAGGAGGCTTGGGAGCCTTTGTGGCTTTTGGCTAACCCCCTGAGAGCAGTCTTGGTAGAGAGATTGACACTTTTCAATGAGTACCTTGTCCCCAGGAAAGGCTGCTATAGTTTAACCTGCAGAGAGGGCCCTTTTATGGCTCTATTCATATGGCACATGCCTCCCCTGGGAGGGCTCTCAGCTTAGATCTGAGCCCTTTACATCACACTAATCCTGAGATAAATTAATTTGGACACATCCTATCATCCTCGACATCCTTGTCAGTCTTTCTGTCCTCTGCTGAGCTCTTTCCTCCCTCACCTCCTGGCTCAGACTCTTCTAAGTCTTTGTGTCTTGTGTCCCTACGTCTTCCATCCCAAGACTTTAAATGAAGCCCAGACCCCCGCTCTTCCCCTCCGTAACAGCTTGAGATTTCTCTCCTCCTTCTGGTGTTAGCATCTGTGTTTTTCCCTAATGAGGGCTTTGCCTGCTGAGGTTATCCCCGGCCTGTGCTGCTCCTGCTTTTGTCCTTCACCTACCCCAGGCTCTGGAGGCAGGTTGGAATGTTTCGTCAGGTTTTTTGCTAGAGGACTTTGTGCTGTGATGGAAGTGTTTCCTGCATCTCCATGCTGTCCACCATGATGTGTGTGCCCAGGCTCTCGTCACATCCGACTCTTTGTGACCCCATGCACTGTAGCCTGCCAGGCTCCTCTGTCCACGGAATTTTCCAGGCAAGAATACTGGAGTGGGTTGCCATTTCCTACTCCATGGTCCAACATAGTAGCCACAAGCTAAACGTGACTGTTGAACACTTGTTTGGTGTAGCTTAAGAAGTAATTTTTAAGTTTTGTTTATTTATTTATTTTTTCAAGTAAATGATCAGGTTTGCATTTTTTTTTATGACAAACATTTTATTTATTTATTAAAAAAAATTTTTTTTATTAGTTGAAGGCTAATTACTTCACAACATCTCAGTGGGTTTTGTCATACATTGACATGAATCAGCCATAGAGTTACACGTATTCCCAATCCTGATCCCCCCTCCCACCTCCCTCTCCACCTGACTCCTCTGGGTCCTCCCAGTGCACCAGGCCCGATGGTGAAACAGAATACCAGCCCAGGTGGGATGCATGAGACAAGTTTTATTTTATTAATTGAAATTGAATGGCCAAAAATGGCTAGTGTCCACAGTGTTAAACATCACAGTTCTAGACCTTTTCTCCTCCACCTTTCAAGTAAAAAGATATGATACATTGGATTCTAAAGATACCACCCTCTACCCTTTAGCCTCTGACTCATTTAACCTCAGGTCATCAACTGGATTGATCAATTCTTAGTCTCCTGGATTGCTGTCATGGATTCCATTTCAGGTCTTACCATGACTCTGGGTAACTTCAACTTTTACACATGCAACACCTGTTCAACGCCTGATGCCCCAGTTTTTAATATTCTTACATTTAATTTACTCTGCCCCTTACGTGACTCACACCTGAAATATTAAATCCAAACCGTGCCATCTTCTGACAGCCATGCTACATGACTGAGAGGAGAAAGGTTAGATAATGACCTTATTCACCTCTTAGATGGCCCCTCTATTAGAAAATGTTCCCTGATGCTTCAGTTTATATTTAAGAAATCTCTGCTAAGTACCACCACTGAGCTGCCGGTCCATAACAGTGTAGCTCTTAATACTATTTAACATAATATCAGTATATTATAGCACTTAACAGTATGTGACTGTAGCTATCTCTCAGTTTCTGTATTTTGCCACTGGAGCACACAAAAAACTTTAGTATTCATGTACTACTACAGAACAATCACATGGAAGGTTCTCAATCAGTGAGTGAAGATAGGAGTTGATGAATCAATGAATGAATTCCTTTTGTTTGCTGAGGAATGAGGCACAATAACTTATGAACAGATCCCTGAAAACCTGAGAATCAGAGTAAATATGGATGGTGATCTGAATAAAGAAATTGGGTTGTATTCCATCTCCTAGTAATCAGAGAGATCCAGGATGGATCACAGATCAATTAGGGTGGTCTCTTCCTGATGAGGATTTTCATTTATAGATAGAACTTTATCTACCAGATCTGTTTTTGCATTTTGTAGGTTATCATTAGTAATTTCATCATATTTGGAGTTACACAGTATTCTTAACAGCTCAAGTTTCACAGCTTTTATTAGAACTTAGACTTTTGGATTTTCTTGGTTGATACTTTGATTGGTTATTTTTTAAGACCACTTTATTGAGATATCATTGACATATGAAAAGTTCATATTTAATGCATACAGTTTTATGAGTTTGGAGATAAGCAGATGTTGTGAAACCATTACTACAATTAAGATCATAAGCATCCACTTACTACCAGAATTTCTCCTGTCTTTATTTTTATTTGTATATGATAAGAACATAACATACGCTGTATCCTCTTGGTGAATTTTACTTATACGATACCGGTTTGTTATAGGCACCATGCTATGCAGAAGACCTCTAGGACTCCTTTATCTTGCATGACTGAAATTTTGTTCTCTTCGATCAGTACCTCCTCATTCCACCTCCCCCATAGCCACCATTCTACTCCCCACTTCCAAGAGTTTCACTTTTTAGATTCCTTGTTTAAGTGGTATCATGTAGTATTTCATCTTCTGTCACTGAATTATTTTACCTAGCGTAATGTCTTCTTGTTGTTTAGTCTCTAAGTTATATCTGACTCTTTTGTGACCCCATGCACTGTACGCCAGGATAATCCAATGGACAGAGGAGCCAGGCTCTTGGTAGAGTATACGGATAACCCCTGTACCCTTACCCAGCTTCTCTTAATGTGAACTTCTTGCATATCCCAGGTACAATGACAGAAACTAGGAAATCTTTGTCTGCACAAATACTGTCAACTAAAGACTTTATTTGGATTTCACCCATTATTAAGATCTGTTTTTCTGTTCCAGGATCCTGAATTGGTATTTAGTTTTTCCTTCCAAACTGTGATACTTACTTTCCATTATCTTTCATAAATTTGATATTTTTGAAGAGAACTGGACAGTAATTTTGCAGACTATCCCTCAATTAAAGTGAACCTGGACATTGCTCATGAGCAGATGAAAATTATATCTTTTTAAATAATACCACAGAAGCAACATGTCCTGTTAAGTACATTAAATCAGGTAATATGTTGTCAGTATGTTTCATTACTGGTTATATTACTACCGTCACTTGGTAAAAGTGGTAGTTATTGAGTTTCTCCACTGTAAATTTTCTATTTCCCCCTTTGAAATTAAAAATATATTGAGGATATACTTTGAGACTAGCAAATATCATATTTCTCCTCCAACTTTCGCCCACTAATTTTATCATCCATCATTAAATCATGCCCCTAGCAATCATTAGCATGGAGCTCTACTTATAATTTTTTATCCCATTATTCCTTCTATATTTGGAATTCTTCTTTGAAGAAGAGCTGTCTCTCTCCCCTAAGTATGTATGTATTTATTCAAATACTTATTTATATCCTTTGGACTCCTGATATTAATTTTATGTATGGCTTTCAATCCACTACTATTATTTATTTTCTTGGTTTCCTCATTATTGAGATAATTTTAATAATATCCAGCCCCAAAGGTACAAATTAAGTCAGATACTCTAACCTGTCAGCATAGTGCTGGGCATGGATAAACTGCTGTGTTAATGGTGGGAATAATTGCTGGCTTTATCATCATCAACATGAACATTGCTGTCATTACTCATATTATTATTAATTACAGTTCTCAACGTATATGCCTGTCTCTAGTCTCAAATTTGATCTCTTTCCTTTGCAGAATAGATTTAGCTGAGGAGGTGCAGCTAGCTTAGGGATGCCTGCAAATGCTTTGCTAAGACTTCAGTTTGGT
Source organism: Muntiacus reevesi (assembly GCF_963930625.1). Lineage (NCBI taxonomy): Eukaryota > Metazoa > Chordata > Mammalia > Artiodactyla > Cervidae > Muntiacus > Muntiacus reevesi. The sequence continues at coordinate 68,995,995 of NC_089252.1, forward strand.
AACTCCGGTGCTGGTCATGATTGAAGAAAGGACAAGAACCCACTTCATTCAGCAACACTTTATAACGCAGTCTCAGAGAGGACAGTTTCCTACCCATGACAGTTTTATTATTACATCTTTCACTCAACAGGCAGAATAAATGCAACCTTCATAAGAAGTGCACCAGCTCGGCCGGAAAGTAACACACTGACTTCTGACACAGGAAACACTGCTCTTATGAATGTAATATTGTCGTCTTTGTTTTGCACTTTGGAAAACCAGCTGAAATATTGAATATAAAGCTGGTTTGTAGAAATATTAATCATCTGTTAAATTATATTAATATGAAGCAGCTCTATCTTTCCATTCTCCAGATCTTGTTCTCTTTTCCATACAAGCATTCAGGTTTTGGATTATTAATAATTATTTTTTATACTAGTGTACACGTGACTTCTGCATAAGATTAGAAAACATGCTGAAGTCTGCCTTAAAATATTCACCTAAGAACATTTCATTTTGAAATGCTAAAGTTAGCTTTACATTGAAGAAAACATTAAAACTTAAAAAAAAAAGTCAAAATTGTTCTTATCCTAGCCAAGTTTGCTCATATCTTTAATTCCATACTGAGGATATAATTAAAGTTGCTGATTTTAGGGATGTACATTATTGAGACAGATTTAACATAATTCTTATTTGGTTATTCTTTGAGCTCTGAGTTAGGTCTCCTGGGTTCATATCCTGCCTTCTTACCAACCACAGAACGTAGAGGAATTATTGAGCTTCTCTGTAGGACAGGCCCCATTCTAAGTTCTGGGTGCTCTGAGTATTATATGGAGACATGTCATGACTGCACACCTTGCTTGGAGACCGATATGTTTATCTTGACCCAGAGAGTGTCTTAATGCTGAAAAAAGGGAATTGCTTGGCATCAGAGGCACTAAATGTCTCCCTGCCTTTTCTCTTCTTTTAAACTACTTGTTAAACTATTTGTATTCTTGGAATTAGTAGTACAATTTGATACTGACTTAGCCTCTGATTCTTGTTTGTTTTATGTGGCAGTCTGATCCCTTGTATGATCCTAAATCCAAAAATTAATTTCGGAGAGTAAAACGAGGGGAATAACCTATGGATTTTTTGCTTTAGAATAATTGGGGACATTGACTATCTATGCCAGTGTGAATAGAGTTTTAAATTCATTGTATGAAAGTTGATAATACTGGATAAAACAAATACAACAGAGCCAAAAATGGTATTTTAGACTACATAAAATTCAGTAACTCTTGATCATAATAAATACCACTCAGAGAGCAAAAGGTAAACTGCAGAGGGGGAGAACATAGTTGCAGGACAGCATATTTTATGCACTTGTGCTTACTGAAAAAATTAATCACTTTGGAGATTTGATTATCAAGTTTATTTTTAGTCAGTATCGTATTTGATGATATACATTTTTATGGTATACATTTGTAAATCATCTTTTAAAAACCAGATTAGAGAATCATATTGAATGTATTAAGCACATTTGAAAAACATCAAATGAATTTCTTAAATAATATATGATCTTTCATTTAAAATATTTTTGATAAATCATTCACAATTGCTAAAATAACTCATGGCTATGCAGTTAAAATTTTAAAAGAAGATTTTCGTTTCCCACAAGCAGTGTTGACTGTCTGTGTATTCTTTAAGGTATACTTGGTTTAATGTTTCCATGGTGTGCATGTTTAGATGGTTTCCATGGAGACAATTTCTGCCTAAGCTTAGGTGAGAATGTTAATTTTTTATTTTTTAAAAAATTTAAAATTTTCATTTTATATTGGAATCTAGTTAAATAACAATGTTGTGTTCGTTTCAGGTGGACAGAAAAATGTTTGACTTATATATATGTATTATATATTCTTTTTCAAATTCTTTTCTCATTTAGGTTATTCAAGAGTACTGAGCAGAGTTCTTTGTGCTACATAGTAGGTCCTTGTTGGTTATCTATTTTGTATATTTGTTGTTGTTTAGTCATTCAGTCGTATCTGACTCTTTGCGACCTCATCGATTGTAACCCACCAGGCTCCTCTGTCCATGGGATTCTCCAGACAAGAATACTGGAGTGGGTTGTCATTTTCTTCTCCAGGAGATCTTCCCAACCCAGGGATCAAACCCATATGTCCTGTATTGGCAGACAGATTATTTACTGTTGAGCCACCTGGAAATAGTAGGGTGTCTATGTCTATCCCAAATTCCCAACACCCCCCTAAACCTTTCCCCCCTTGTAGCTGTAAGTTCTTTCTCCAAGTGGTTGAGTCTGTTTCTGTTTTGTAAGTTCAGTTGTATTGTATTTTTTAGATGCTGCATATAAATGATATCATATAATATTTGTCTTTCTCTAACTTAAGTTATGCACTTAGTGTGATAATTTCCAGATTCATTCATGTTGCTGAAAATGGCATTATAGGCTGCCGTCTATGGGGTCACGCAGAGTTGAACATGACTGACGTGACTTAGAAGCAGCAGCAGCAGCAGCACTCATTTTGATGACTGCGTAATATTGCATCATGTGTGTGTGTGTGTGTGTGTGTGTTTGTGTGTTTGTGTATACACCACATCTATCCATTCATCTGTCAATAGCCAGTATGGTTGCTTCCACGTCTTGGCTATTGTAAAATGTGCTAGTGTATGTTGGGGTGTATGTATGCTTTTGAATCATGTCTTCCTCTGGATTGCTGGCTTATATGGTAGCTCCATTTTTACTTTTTAAGGAACCTACATACTGTTCTCCATAGTAGCTGTACCAATTTACATTCCCACCAGCAGTGTAAGAGGATTCCCTTTTCTCCACACCCTCTCTAGTATTTGTTATTTGTAGACTTTTTAATGATGACTGTTATGACCCATGTGAGGTGATATCTCATTGTAATTTTGATTTGCATTTCTCTAATAATTAGCAATATTGAACATCTTTTCATATGCTTATTGGCCATCTGTATGTCTTCTTTGGGGAAATGTCTCTTGGGCCCTCTGTCCAATTTTTTATTTTTATTTTTTATATTGAGCTTCACAAATTGTAAATTCTGGAAATTAATCCCTTGTTTATCTCATTGTTTGCAAATATTTTCTCCCATCCTGTGGTTTCTCTTTTTGTTTATGGTTTCCTTTGCTGTGCAAAAGCTTAATATTTTCATTTTTATTTCCTTTACTCTAGGAGATGGATCAAAGAGGATCTTGATGCAATTTATGTCACAAAGTGCTCTGCTTTTATTTTCCTCTTAAGAGTTTTATGGTATCCAGTCTTACATTTAGGTATTTAATCCATTTTGAATTTATTTTTGTGTATGGTATTAAAAATATCCTAATTTCATTCTTTTACTATCCAGTTTTCCCAGCACCATTTATGGAAGAAACTGTCTTTTCTCAATTGTATACTGTTCCCTCTTTTGTCATAGATTAATTGACCATAGGTATGTGGATTTATTTCTGGGATTTCTGTCCTGTTTCATTGATCTACATTTCTGTTTTTGTGCCAGTATCACACTATTTCAGTGACTGAAGTTTTGTAGTATAGACTGAAGTAAGGGAGCCTGATTCTTCCAGGTCCGTTTTTCTTAAGATTGGTTTGGCTATTTGTGGTCTTCCATGTCTCCATACTAATTTGAAGATTTTTTAGTCTAGTTCTGTGAAAAATGCGATCGGTAATTTGACAGGGGCTGCATTGAATCTGTAGATTGCCTTGGGTAGCATAGCCATCTTGGTAGTATTGATTCTTTCGATCCAAGAACATGGCCTAGCTTTCCATTTGTCTGTGTCATTGTCAGGTTGTTTCGTCAGTGTCTTACAGTTTTCCGGGAGAAGTCTTTTGCCTCCTTTGGCAGGTTTATCCCTAGGTATTTTATCCTTTCTGATGTGATGTTAAATGAGATTGTTTCTTTGACTTCTCTTTCTGATCTTTCATTATTGGTGTATGCTAAGTTGATGTAAATGTAATTTTGGTTTTGGACTGTGAATTATAAATCATTAGAACTAGGCTCAAACACATCTTTATTAATCAAAATAGAAACCATTATAGTCATCACATGTTTGGCAATGAGAAATAAGTTTGGCTATTGCTGTAGCATAAAAATCTGTGCTTCAAGATACGACAAGCTCTTGGAAAGCATTTTCGGCATCCTGCTGGCTGTGGAAGCATTTTCCCTGCAAAAGGTTGTTGAAATGCTTGAACAAGTGGTAGCTGGTTGGGTGAATACAGCAGGTGAGGGCAAAACTTCGTAGCCCAATTCTTTCATCTTTTGAAGTGTTGATTGTGTGACATGCAGTTAGATGTTGTCGTGCCGAACAATTGGGCCCTTTCTGTTGACCAGTACAGGCTATAGGTGTTGAAGTTTTTGGTGCATCTCATCAACCAGTACAGGCTATAGGCGTTGCAGTTTTTGGTGCGTCTCATCAATTTGCTGGGCATACTTCTCAGATGTCATGGTTTCACTGGGATTCAGAAAGCTATAGTGGATCAGATGGGCAGCAGATCACTAAACAGCGACCATGACCTTTCTTTTGGTGCAAATTTGGCTTCACAAAGTGCTTTGGAGCTTTTTCTCAGTTCAGCCACTGAGCTGGTCATCACTGGTCTTACATCACTTGTCATTGTATGTAACAATCCAATCAAAAAATGGTTCATTTTTGTTGCATAAATAAGAGAAGATGACACTTCAAAACAACAGTTTTTTTGATTTACATCCAGCTCATAAGGCACCCACTTATCAAGCTTTTTTACCTTTCTAAATTGCTTCAAATTCCAAACCACTCTAGAGTATTGGATGTTGAGTTCTTTGGAAACTTCCTGTATACTTGTAACACGTTCAGCTTCATTGATGGCTCTCGGTCGTTGTCAACTTCTGATGGCTGGTCACCATGCTCCTCATCTTCAGGGGTCTCGTACAGAACTTCTTGAACCACCACCGCACTGTATGTTTGTTAGTTGTTCCTGGACCAAATGCATTGTTGATGTTGTGAGTTGTCTCCACTGCTTTATGACTCATTTTGAACAAAAATAAGAAAACTGCTTGAATTTTCTTTTCGTCTGACATAATTTCTATAGTCTTAAGTGTCAACAGCAAATAATGTCATTAGCAAAAAATAAAACAAGAATTGCAGATTAAAATGTTGTATAGCATAACCTTATTTATTTAGAATGTATTCCAATATCAAATGGCAAATTTCAACAGGGTAAAAATCCATACTTTTGCACTAACCTGATAGAAATGCAACAGATTTCTGTGTATTTATTTTGTATCTTGCAAATTTACCAAATTCATTGATGACCTCTGACAGTTTTCTGATAGCATCTTTAGGATTTTCTATATAAAGCATCATGTCATCTTCAAACAGTAGCATTTTTACTTCCAGTTTGAATTTATTTATTTATTTTCTTTTCTTCCCTGGTTGCTGTGACTGTGACTGTGACTTCCAAAGCCATGTTAAAAGTGGCAAAAGTGGGCATCCTTGTCTTATCCCACTCTTAAAGAAAATGCTTTCAGCTTTTCACCATTAAGTATGATGTTAGCTGTAGGTTTATCATATATGGCCTTTATTATGTTGAGGAATGTTCCCTCTGTGTCCACTTTCTGGAGAGTTTTTGTCAATGGGTGTTAAATTTTGTCAAAAGCTTTTCCCGCATCTATTAAGATGATCATATGGTTTTTATTCTTCAATTTGTTGATGCAGTGTATCATACTGATTGATGGGTGAATATTGAAAAATCCTTTCATCTTTGGGATAAATTCCACTTGATCATGGTGTATGGTTCTGTTAATGTATTACTTACTGGATGTTATTATTTAGTTGAGAATGTTTGCATTTATGTTCATCAGTGATTTTGGCCTATAATTTTCTTTTTTGTGGTATCTTTTTCTATTTTTGGTAAAAGGCGATGGTGGCCTCCTAGAATGACTTGTTCCTCCATGATTTTTTGGAATACTTCAGAAGAATAGGTGTTAGCTCTTCTCTAAATGTTTGATAGAATTTGCCTGTTAAGCTATCTTGTCCTTGACTTTTGTTTGTTGGGAGTTTTTAAATCACTTTCTATTCCCGTACTTGTGATTGGTCTGTTCATATTTTCTATTTCTTCCTACCTCACTTTTATGAGATTGTACCTTTCTAAAAATTTTTCCATTTCTTCCAATTTATTCATTTTATTGGCATATAGTAAGTAGGCTTCCCAGGTGGTGGGTAAAGAATCCACCTGCCAATGTGGGAGATGTAAGAGACTTTGATTCAGTCCCTAGGTCAGGAAGATCCCCTGGAGTAGGAAATGGCAACCAGCTCCAGAATTCCTTGCCTGGGAAATTCCATTGACAGAGGAGCCTAGTGGCTACAGTTCATGGGGTTGCAAAGAAAATGGAATGGCTGAGTGACTGAGTATACACACATGTACAAGTTACTTGTAGTAGTCTCTTATGATCCTTTGTATTTCTGTGACATCAGTTGTAACTTCTCATTTCTGATTTTGTTGATTTGAGTGAGCATTTTCCTTCTTTTTCTTGATAAGTCTGGCTAAAGGTTTCTCAATTTTATCTTTTCAAAGAACCAGGCTTCATTAGTTTCACTGATCTTTTCTATTGTTTTCTTCATCTGTTTAATTTATTTCTGATCTCATCTTCTTAATTTCTTTCCTCCTATTAACTTTGGGTTTTGTTTGTTCTTTGCTAGTTGTTTTAGGTTGTTTATTTGACATTTTTCTCTTTCCTGAGATAATATTATATTGCTATAAACCTCCCTCTTAGAACTGCTTTTGCTGCATCCCATAGGTGTTGGATCATCATGCTTTCATTTTCCTTTGTCTCTAGGTATTTTTTTTTTTTTTAATTTCCTCTTTGGTTTCTTCAGTGATTCATTGGTTGTTAAGTAGCATATTGTTTAGCCTCCATGTGTTTGTCTGTTTTACAATTTTTTTTCTTGTGTTTGATTTCTAACCTCATAGCATAGCATTATGTACAGAAAAGATGCTTTCTATGATTTCAGTTTTATTATATTTACCAAGGCTTGCTTTGTGGTCAGCATGTGATCAGTCCTGGAGAATGGTCCATGTTCAATTGAGAAGAATGTGTATTCTGCTCCTTTTGGATAGACTACTATACAGTGGAAGTGAGAAATAGATTTAAAAGACTAGATCTGATAGACAAAGTGCCTGATGAACTATGGGTGGAGGTTTGTGACATTGTACAGGAGGCAGGGATCAAGACCATCCCCAAGAAAAAGAAATGCAAAAAAGCAAAATGGCTGTCTGAGGAGGTCTTACAAATAGCTGTGAAAAGACGGGAAATGAAAAGCAAAGGAGAAAAGGAAAGATATACCCATTTGAATGCAGAGTTCCAAAGAATAGCAAGGAGAGATAATAAAACCTTCCTCAGCAATCAATGCAAAGAAATAGAGGAAAACAATAGAATGGGAAAGACTCGAGATCTCTTCAAGAAAATCAGAGATACCAAGGGAACATTTCTTGCAAAGATGGGCTCAATAAAGGAAAGAAATGGTATGGACCTAACAGAAGCAGAAGATATCAGGAAGAGCTGGCAAGAAGAACTTTACAAACAGAAGAACTTTACAAAAAAGATCTTCATAACCCAGATAATCACGATGGTGTGATCACTCACTTAGAGCCAAACCTCCTGGAATGTGAAGTCAAGTCAAGGGCCTTAGGAAAAAAAAAAAAACTTAAAAAAAATTAAAAAAGAAAAAAGGGCCTTAGGAAGCATTGCTACGAACAAAGCTAGTGGAGGTGATGGAATTCCAGTTGAGCTATTTCAAATCCTGAAATATGATGCTGTGAAAGTGTTGCACTCAGTATACCAGCAAATTTGGAAAACTCAGCAGTGTCCACAGGACTGGAAAATATCAGTTTTCATTCTAATCCCAAAGAAAGGCAATGCCAAAGAATGCTCAAACTACCACGCAATTGCACTCATCTCACATGCTAGTAAAGTAATGCTCAAAATTCTCCAAGCCAGGCTTCAGCAATATGTGAACCGTGAACTTCCAGATGTTCAAGCTGGTTTTAGAAAAGGCAGAGGAACCAGAGATCAAATTGCCAACATCTGATGGATCATCAAAAAAGCAAGAGAGTTCCAGAAAAACATCTATTTCTGCTTTATTGACTATGCCAAAACCTTTGACTGTGTGGCTCACAATAAACTGTGGAAAATTCTGAAAGAGATGGGAATACCAGACCACCTGACCTGCCTCTTGAGAAACCTCTATGCAGCTCAGGAAGCAACAGTTAGAACTAGACATGGAACAACAGACTGGTTCCAAATAGGAAAAGGAATATGTCAAGGCTGTATATTGTCACCCTGCTTATTTAACTTATATGCAGAGTACATCATGAGAAATGCTGGGCTGGAGGAAGCACAAGCTGGAATTAAGATTGCCGGGAGAATTATCAATAAGCTCAGATACACAGATGACACCACCCTATGGCAGAAAGTGAAGAAGAACTAAAGAGCCTCTTGATGAAAGAGGAGAGTGAAAAATTTGGCTTAAAGCTCAACATTCAGAAAACGAAGATCATGGCATCCGGTTCCATCACTTCATGGCAGATAGATGGGAAAACAGTGGAAACAGTGGCTGACTTTATTTTTCTGGGCTCCAAAATTACTGCAGATGGTGACTGTCACCATGAAATTAAAAGACGCTTGCTCCTTGGAAGGAAAGTTGTGACCAACCTAGATAGCATATTAAAAAGCAGAGACATTACTTTGCCAACAAAGGTTCATCTAGTCAAGGCTATGGTTTTTCCAGTGGTCATGGATGGATGTGAGAGTTGGACTATAAAGAAAGCTGAGCGCTGAAGAATTGATGCTTTTGAACTGTGGTGTTGGAGAAGACTCTTGAGAGTCCCTTGGACTACAAGGAGATCCAACCAGTCCATCCTAATGGAGATCAGTCCTGGTGTTCATTGGAAGGACTGATGTTGAAGCTGAAACTCCAATACTTTGGCCACCTGCTGCAAAGAGTTGACTCATTGGAAAAGATCCTGATTCTGGGAGAGATTGAGGGCAGGAGGAGAATGGGTCGACAGAGGATGAGATGGCTGGATGGCATCACTGACTCGATGGACATGGGTTTGGGTGGACTCTGGGAGTTGGTGATGGACAGGGAGGCCTGGCATGCTGCAGTTTATGCGGTCGCAAAGAGTTGGGACATGATTGAGCAACTGAGCTGAACTGAACTCTATAAATATTGGTTAAGTCTATCTGGTCTATTTTCATTTAAAGCCTGTGTTTCCTTATCAGTTTTCTGCCTGACTTATCTGTTTACTGATGAAAATGGGTTGTTAAAGTCTACCACATGGCAAGTTTTGGTGTCCTGTTTGAGTGCAGAGGATTCCCTTCCTTTACTGTATGTGCGTCTTTACCAGTGAGTTTTTCCATTTGTAATTTTCTTGTTTCTAGTTGTGTCATTTGTTTTTTATCTAGAGAAGTTCCTCTGTCATTTGTTGCAAAGCTGGTCTGGTGGTGTTGAATTCTCTTATCTTCTGCTTATCTGTAAAGCTTTTGATTGCTCTATTAAGTCTGAATGAGAACCTTGCTGGCTAGAGTATTCTTGGTTGTAGTTTCTTCTCTTTTATTACTTTAATTACATTGTGCCACCCACTTCTGGCCTGCAAATTTTCTGCTGGAAAATTAGCTGAAATCTTCTGGGAGTTCCTTTGTATGTTATGTTGCTTTTCCTTTGTTGCTTTTAGTATTTTTTCTTTATCTTTAATTTTTGTCAGTTTGATTACTATGTTCCTCCTTGGGTTTATCCTGCCTGGTGTTCTCTGCACTTCCTGAATGTGGGTGACTATTTTCTTTCCCATGTTAGGGAAATTTTCAGCAATTAATAATATTTCTTCAAATATTTTCTCAGGCTCTTTATCTGTTTCTTCTTCTTCTGAGGCCCCTATAATGCATATAATATTGGTGCATTTAATAGTGCACCAGTGCATTAAATTGGTGCATTTAATATTGTCCCAAAGTTCTCTGGGACTATCTTCATTTCTTTTTATTCTGTTCTGTGGCTGTGATTTCTACCATTCTTTTTTCCAGCTCATTTATCCATTCTTCTGCCTCAGTTACTCTGTTATTGATTACTTCTAGTGTATTTTTCAATTCAGTTATTGTATTGGTCATTGTTTGTTCTTTAGTTCTTCTAGGTCACTGTGAAATATCTCTTGTATCTTCTTGATCTTGCCTCTGTCCTTTTTCCAGAATCTTGGATCATCTTTAAGATCACTACTCTGACTCTTTTTCCAGGTAGATTGCTTCTCTCTACTTCACTTACTTGCCCTTTTGAAGCTGCTTCTTGCTACTTTACCTGGGACATATTCCTCAGCTGTGTCATTTTGCCTGTCTTTCTGTGATTGTGGTTTCTGCTTCACTGGCTGCTGGGTTGTAGCTCTTCCTGCCGCTGGTTTGTGCCCTGTGGTGGGTGAGGGTGTCTGAGAGACTTGTGCAGGCTGCATGGTGGGAGAGACTGGTAACTTCCCCCTGGTGGGTAGGACTAGGTCTTGTTTCTCTGGTGGGCAGGGCTGTGTCAGGGAGACTGTTTATTGGGCAGCTATTTATTCAGAAAGATTTTCAGCAGCCTGTCTGCTGATGAATGGGGCTATGTTCCCACCCTGTTGGCTGTTTGACTTGAGGAGTCATAGCACTGGAGCCTACACGCTGTTGGGCAGGGCCAGGTCTTGATGAGAAAATTGTGGTCTCAAAGAGGGCATACCCCAAGGAGCACTTGCCAGGATCACCACTGCCAATATCCCCATCTCCACAGCAATCCACTTTCCAGCTTTGCAGGAGACCCTCCAACACTAGCAGGTAAGTCTGGCCCAGGCTTTTATGGGGTCACTGCTTTTTTCTCTGATTTCTAGTGCACATGAGACCCTGTGTATGCCCTCTAAGAGTGGCGTTTCTGTTTCCCCATGAAATTGCTGCAGTCAAACCCCATTGGCCTTCAAAACCACATTCTCTGGGCGTTCTTCCTCCTCCTGTTGCCAGACTCAGGCTGGGAAGCCTGACATGGGGCTCAGAACTTCTGAGGTATAATTATTTTCCAGTTTGTGGGTCACCTATCTGGCAAGTATGGGATTTGACTTTATCATGATTGTGCCTCTCCTACCACCTGACTGTCACTTTTTCTTTTTCCTTGGACATAGAGTATCTTTTCTGGTATGTTATGGCATTTTTTATTGATGGTTGTTAAGCCATTAGCTGTAATTTTGGTGTTTCTATGAGAAGAGGTAAGCTCACAGCCCTCTATTCTGCCATCTTGCCTCCTCTATTAGTTAATTTTAAATGGGTTGAAGGAATAGATAATTCATAAAATAAAGGAAGCCATATCTGTCTAGCTAATCAGTTTTAAACCTTCTATTAGTGAAATCTTTTCACATTTTTTTCTTTTTGTGCTATGCCTATTCCCTCCCACATCATCCCTTCTCTCTTCCTTTTTTTTCTCTACTACTTTCCATTTCCTTACCCATTATCCTTTTAACTTCACCTTCTGCTTCTTCCTTTACCTCTTAATGAAAATCATTTTAAAAATTAGTAAAAGTTATAGAAAATTGCTGGAAAATTACTTTTTCTAAATTTAATATACTCTTGCCTTGATTACTTGGTTGTCTGTTGCATTTTACAGTGACTAATAAATACAGATGGATATTGGGATTATGTTTTTGAGTGGGATTGTTTTCTTCTTACCTCGGCCTAGAAAGAGAGGCAACAGAGACGTACATGGTGACCTTGATACGAGTTTGTTAGGATTGGAGGTACCCAGAAGAGTCAGACTCACACCCCAGTAAGAGGAGGTTATGAGGCTGCATGGTAATAGTTTGTGTCAGTGGAGGTAAGGTTTGCCATTTGGGAAACCATTCACTTGCACCAGTGGCAGAAGAAAAGTGCAAGCTTCCTATGGAGAAAAAGCCTTGTTAAAAGGTCAAGAAATAAATAAGCCTTTGTGGACAGTAGAACTGCAAGTAAGAGAGCCTGTGAGGAGATGATACTATAGATTGAAAGGTGAAATGTGGGTATACCACTAAAGAATCCCCACATTAGAGAAAGGGGGACTCTTCCAAGAATCTATAAAATCACCCTGCCGGAAACAGACTCAATTTTGTACATGAAGGTAAGAGAGATACTTTTCAAAGGGGACTAATTAAGATATTTTGTGTCCTTTATTCCCACACTCCCCCCACCCCCAGCCCCTCTCCCGACTTCCCAGTTCAACAGTGGAGGGATCTGGAACCGAGGCTAAGTTGGGATTTGGAGAAAGTAAGAACAGTAGTGAAAAGGTCAAACTTGTCCTCTATTCTCATCAGATTTTCCACCATCCTTGAGCTGGAGCTGGTTGAAAAGAGAAGCTTTAATTTATTTTGGAGAACTGGACATCTGAATTATTACATTGAGACTATTCTAATGGATAGAAGTGACCAATGCCATTCTTCTTTAATTCCTTAAGAGTAAATAGAGAAGTGATGTTTCTTGGCTAAGTAGTCACTTGGAGAGAAAGAAAAACACTAATCTTAGAGGAAAGTTCAAAAGGAACAGTGGGGTCTGAGAGGATCAGTGAGGTACACTTATTTGACGGTGGTATCCTACTTGTTCTGATTTTTTTTTTTTTTTTATTCACCAGGGCCACTAAAGAAACATTCCATTTTAAGCTGTCAATTTTTTAGCCACCTCTGGAAAAATATTTATCTGTTGCTGTAGTACCCAAAGATTTATTCACTCCCTAAATTTGCAGTACAAGTAACTGTCAAGCGTTATTTTTTAGCACCTCTTAAAATTTATTTATGGTAAAAGTTGTTTGCACTTTTCAGATGGTGAAGTATCAAGTGCTACTAAAATGATAATTATCCTCACCTACTATTTCCATATATATCGGTTTCTGGATAATATTTCTTTTAAGTGTTAATTTGCTGACAGAGCAGACATGTAATCAATATAGCAGCCTGTTACTGTTATACTGACAAAGTGAAATGCGATACTGGCGAAAATTCTAAATAAAATCTCTAGTCTACATAAGAAAGGCCATGTTTCCAGACTAATACTTCTAAACTAATTGCTTGCATTATAAAGGGATTTTGCTGTTCATAAACAAACACCAAATCATTCAGAAAAGTGTCTAGTAAATGTGGATACATGTCATTTTTCTAGACTATATCTAGTGAATAAATCAAGGTTTAGCTTAACAGGAAAGCAAGCAATTTGGTAAATGACAGTATATCATCTCAGTGTTTACTAAACCCTATTGGTATGACAAATTTTCATTTATTTTAGATGGAGAATAAAAAAGAAACTAAAACTTTTAGATGTGCAAATAGTGTAGGTCTTCTCCTATATTTCCTTATTTGATCTTTCCAAAACATGTCTCTAAGGGTGTTGTTATTAGTTGCCTTTGACAAATAAAGAATAACTGATCACAACAAATTCTTCAAGTCTCGTTTTGCTTAAAAACTCTACAGATCTCAGGGAGTATATCACCAGCTTCTTAAAATCCCCTCCTAACTTGGCTTTGGAAATACTGCTCTCTCCTGGCAATTCTACCTATCAAGGGCTTCTTATTTCTTTATCTGAACCAGCTTCCTGTTAAGTGCATAGTTGAAATCTTTCCTGGAGAGATAAGGAACACAAGAACAGAACAGCTATTATCACCACTTCAACTGTTACTTTACTGAAGCCTTCAGCTAGTGCAATATGGCAAGAAAAAAGTAAAAATCCATAGTAATTGATAAAATAACATGCATTTGTTCTTGTTGATGGTGTTTTTGTGAACATTAAGTATTGACAAACTATTGGAATTAGTAAGTAAATATAGCAAGTTTGTTGTGTGTAACTTACTATAAAATTATAATTCCATCAGCAAAAAGAAAAGTTACTTAAAATATCATTATAATAACATGAAACAGTTCAAATAAAAGAATAAATATCGTAGAAGGTGTGCAAGCCTCTGCCCTTGAAGCTACAATCATATTTATGAAAATGAAAGAACATTTAAATAAGTAGATAGTCTTAACCACGTTCAGATGTTGGACAACTCAATACTGTTTTGATGCAACACTGCTCAGATTGATCTGTGAATTTAATGAAATCTCAATCAGCATTCTAGAACTGACAAATCAATTCTCCAATACAAAATGTAATGCAAAAGGTCAAGAACATTAAGCCAGCTTGAAAGATAACAAATTTAGGGTGATTACACTACAGTATATTACATATTAGTTTAAAACAATGATTTTTACACTCTTTTTTGTCCAATTAATTCTCACTCAACTTTTAAATCTGACCTTAGATTCTGTTTTTTTCAGAACCCCCAAATAATTTGGTACGATTATTCAGTATTTTCCATTATGCCATTAATCACTCTTCTTATATATTCATAAATTAATTGTAATATTTTTAAAAGTTATAAATATTTCAATGTCAGTTTGCATGCCAGAGCTCACTAATAACACATATTAATATATATTAATTAAATTTAATATAATATATTCATTCTGATACATTACATTAATGCATTGCATTCTAATAATGATTTACATGTAGTCATTTACATGTATATGTTTGTGTCCGTATATATCTAATCTCATCTAGTGAGTGGAGCCTAAAGATGATGTTAAATATTCTACAATGCAAATGACTGTCCACCACACAAAGAATTATCTAACTCCAAAAGTCAGTAGTGCCCTTGAGAAATCTTCACAACACATACACACGCACACACAACACACACACACAGAGTTAACTTGCCAGATTTACTTATCTGTGTGTCTGTGTGTATGTATCCTCCAGGATACATGTAAATGTATCCTCCAGTCTTTTTCCTCCTTCCCTTACTGGACAAAAATAGCCATGTTCCTGAAGTTAATATGTTCATTTACCAGTTTAAAATACTTACAGTCTTTGCTGAATCATTAGTCCCTAGAGGTCTGAGATTATACCTATCACGTCTTTGGTGTACCCCAGCATCTAAAACAGTGATGCATCATGCCAGTAGATAAAATATCCTTAAAATATTCTAAGGATACAGTCAATTAGATAACAAAATATATTAAGTATGTGGGCCTGGAACTCAGTATGTTAGATGCTGGGGTACAGCAAAGACATGATAGGTATAATCTCAAACCTCTAGAGACTTAAGATACAGCAAAGAATGCCTCCTCTAGGAAATTGAACTATACATGACCTTTCACCATCTATTTAGAGCTAACATTGTACCACTTCAAAGTAGAGAAGCCTTAGGTATTAATAGAACCATCTACATTCCTTTTTCCATCCTCACTATAATGTAGTTTTTCATGTACATTGTATCTACATATACTTATCTGCATTCTTTGATTAACTTATTCCTGAGATGTCATATTCTTTACTCAATATGTAGGAAGGCATAACTATTGGGAAGCAGAATTTGGGATTGACTGCCTGGTCTTGGATCTTAGTTTCACCACTTATTAGATGGATGAGCTTGCATAAAGCATACTGTAGACAATAGAAATAGTAAAACTTCATGGAATGGCTGAAAAATAAAATGAATTAATATATATAAACCACCTGTCAGGACTCAATAAATGTTAGCTTTTACTATTGATCAGGCAATTTTTATTAGTTTTCACTTAGATTGTTCCATTTTCCTCCTAAATGATATTCTGCCCTCCAGAGTTACCTACATCAATTATTCTACAACATTTAGTTTATAAAGTTTCCATGAAATCGATCATACCCTTCCGTATATTATAGTTGTCTGAATTTTCATTGTTACTATCCAATGAGAAAGTAAACTTTTGATGAAAGACACTGTATTTTAAATAACTATTCTAAGAACTATTGCACCAAGGAGAATGTCAATACATATTTGATGAATGAACTGATGTATACAAGGAGAAGCTATATTATCCTTTTAATTACACAGACATCAACTTATCAATTGCATCTCTCACTAAGTAGTTTCTCTTTTAATATATAAAGTTGGAATAATAATACAGAAATTATATGAGAATTAAATTATGTGTGTGAACAGACAAATCACGGTACCTGGTGGATGTAGGTGGTGAATACATGTAAATGTTCTCACATGTTGTGTAAATATTGGATGAATATGTATAACTTGTAAGAAACTTTTGAACTTGGGGAATCAACTCTAATATTGATACTCTGTTTTCTTTCTAGTGTGTGTTTCACAAATTTTATGTATTTACTATTTTTGTCTGCACCGAGTCTTTGTTGCTGTGCCTGGGCTTTGTCTGTGATAAGCACGGGCTGCCCTTTGGTGCGGTGTGCAGGTTCTCATAGCAGTGGCTTCTCACAGCCTCTGTGTGTGGTTTTCAGTAGTTGCAGCACATGCGCTCAATAACTGTGGCTCGCGGGCTTAGTCGCCCTGCAGCATGTGGAACCTTCCAGGACCAGAGATCAAACCTGTGTCCCCTGCATTGGCAGGGAGATTCTTAGCCATGGGACCACCAAGGAAGTCCTAGTGTGTATTTTTAACTGTTCATATCTGTGCTGCACAATTTGCATGCTTGAAGTTGTTGGTTGTTCAAGGAATTCAGGATGGCTGACAAATGTCCAACTGACTGTAATGAAGACAGAATTAGAATATGCCACCACATAGCATTAATGACCTTCAGTGAGAAAGTAGGAAATGTTCAGTGTGTTCTCAGATCTTACTAACAAGTTGATATTATTTAGATTCTTTTTCAGTTGCTTAGTTACCAGTTTCGGTAAATCTTTATATGTTGCTTGTAAGAATTTTTTTTTTAATGGAGTGTCCACAGTTTTCCACTTTTTCTTAAAAATAACACACACATACAGATGGAAAAAAAAATCTTTTCATAGGGATGGCATGATTGGAGTAAAGAAATTGTAGATGGTGAGGGGAGGAACATCATCTAGGTAAAATTCTGGGGAAGGAGAAGCTGATAGTTACAGAGTATGTTGGAACAGATGTGAAACAAAACCAAAGTGGGCATTGAGCATCAAAAGAACATGGATTGACAGATGCTGTTATCACTGTGAACAAAACTAGTGCCCATGTATCAACAATAGAGATTAACTCCCATCTTAAAGCATTTTATTTGCACTGTGGTTGTTTATTTGATGACTTTCTTCTTTTCTTACTGGCTTGTCTGGAAAATTACCAAGATCTCCATTTCTTGAGCATGAATTAAGTCACATTTGATCCAAGAGCTTTACAAAGAATTGCTTTATATATCTTACTTCATATCTTTACTCTTATAAAACTGAGATTTAAATTAAGGAAATAACATTTTTATTGTGATAAAGTACACATAAATGAAATGTTATTATCTTAACCATTTTTAAGTGCACGGGGCAGTGGTATTGACTCCATTCATATTGGTGTGTAGCCATCAGCCCACTTCCTCTCCAGAACTCTTCTCATCTAGTGAAAAGGAGTCGCTGCACAAACTAAATAGCAATTTTCTTCCTCCTTCCCCACCCCAAGTCCCTCTCCTCAACTGTGTCTCTACTTTCTGACTCTGTAATTTTGACAGCTCTGAGTCCATCATATAAGTGAAATAAGGCAATATTTGTCTTTTTTTATGGTTTGTATATTTCACTTAGCATTAAGCCCTCAAAGTACGTCCATGTTAGCATGGACATATGTAGCATATGTCATAATTTTATTCCTTTTTAGCATTGAATAAACATTCCTTTGTATGCATATGCCATGTTTTTCTTACCCTTTCATCTTTGATGGACACTTGGGTTGCTGCCACATTACCTATTGTGAATAATGCTGCTATGAACATGATGTACAAACATCTATTCGAGAACCTGTTTTCAGTTCTGTTGGGTATGCATTCAGAAGTAGAAACGCTGCCTTATGTCAACATTTTAGCTTTTATGTGTTGAGGAACTGCTGTACTATTTTCCATAGAGGCTGCACCATACTGCATTCCCACCAATAGTGCCTATGTCACCAACACGTGTTATTTCCTTCCTTCCTCCCTCCCTCCCTCTCTCCCTCCTTCCCTTCAAATGGGTGTGAGGTGGGATCTCACTGTAGTTTTTATTTGCACCCACTGATCATTAGTGATACTGACTGTTTTTCGTGTTATTTTTGCCCATGTATGTAATCTTGGATGGAGAAGTGTCTATTCAGGTTCTTTGCACAATTTTGAATCATTCGTTGTTGCTATTGTCATCATCGAGTTTCCTATGTATTAATACTATCAATCCCTTATCAGATATATGATTTGAAAATATTTTCTCCCATATAGTAGACTGCCTTTTTACTCTGTTGATAGTATCTTTTGATGCACAAAAGACACAAACTCACGTCTCCTACACCTCCTGCATTGGCGGTATGTTCTTTACCACTAGCACCAAGAAATTACTGCCACGTCCCTGTCATGAAACTTTTCCTTATGGTTTTATTCTAAGAGGTTATTACTTGTATGTCCTACATTTAAGCCTTTGATTCATTTTGAGTTAATTTTTGTGTATGGCAGTAGGTGAAGGTTCAGCTTCATTCTTTTGCATGTGGATATCCAGTTTTACCAGCACCAATTGTTGAAAAGACTGTCATTGAATTGAATCATATTGCCCTTCTTGTTTAAACTTATTTGATCATATGTGTGAGGGTTTAGTTATGGGCTCTTTATTCCATGTGTCTGTCTTTATGCCAGTACCCAACTATTTTGATTACTGAAACTCGGTCGTAAGTTTTGAAATCAGAACACAGTGTGAGTCCTCCAGTGTTGGTTTTTCTCTGTCAAGATTGTTTGAGTTATTTAGGGTTCCTTGAGATTCTGTGTGAATTTTGGGATGAATTTTCCTATTGCTGCAAGACATCCTGGGGATTTTGAGAGGAACTGCATTGAATCTGTAGTTTGTTCTGGGTAACACTGCCATCTTAATAATATTGTCACTCAATCTATGAACAGGGAATGTCTTTTCAGTTGTATATGTGTTCTTTGATTTCTTTCAGCAATGTTTGGTAGTTTTCTTTATACTACAGGAAATCTTTTATCTCCTTGATTAAGTTAATTTCTGTTTTGTTCTTTTTGATGCTATTATAAATGAAATTGTTTTTGAATTTTCTCTTCAGGTTGTTATTGTATACAAACGCAACTTCTTTTTGTGTATTGCCTTTGTATCCTATTTGACGAATTCATTTATTCTAAAAAATGTTGCAGAATCTTTATGTTTTTCTCTATATAAGATCTTATAATTTGTGAACAGAAACAATTTTACTTTTTTTCTATATAATTTTACTGCTTTTTATTTCTTTATCTTGCCTAATTGTTCTGGTTATTCCAGTACTGTGTTGACTAGAAGTGGTGAAAACCAATAACCTTGGCTTGATCTTGATATTAAAGACATTTAGTATTTCACCATTGAATATGATGTTCTCTGAGCGGTTTTCATGAAAGAAAGTAAAAGTGAAAGTGAAGTCGCTCAGTCCTGTCCGACTCTTTGTGACCCCATGGACTGTAGCCTACCAGGCTCCTCCGTCCATGGGATTCTCCAGGCAAGAATACTGGAGTGGGTTACCATTTCCTTCTCCAGAGGATCTTCCCAACATATTTGCCATTTATTGCTGAGGTACATTTCTACTCCTACATTGTTAAATATTTCTGTGATAAAGGGTGTTAAATTTTGCCAGATGTTTTTTCTATGTCAATTGAAATGATCATTTTTCTTTACTATATTAATGTAGTGTATTTCACTGACTTATTTTTGTATGTTGAACCATCTTTGCATTCCAAGAATAGATCCCAGTTGGTCACAGGGTATAATCCTATCAGTATGCTTCTGACTTCAGTTCAGTTAAGTTTGGTTCGGTCTCTCAGTTATGTCTGACTCTTTGTGACCCCATGAACCACAGCACACTAGGCCTCCCTGTCCATCACCAACTCCTGGAATCTACCCAAACCCTTGTCCATTGAACCCTTGTCCATTGAGTTGGTGATGCCATCCAACCATCTCATCCGCTGTCGTCCCCTTCTCCTCCTGCCCTCAATCTTTCCCAGCATCAGGGTCTTTTCAAATGAGTCAACTCTTCTCATGAGGTGGCCAAAGTATTGGAGTTTCAGCTTCAACATCAGTCCTTCCAATGAACACCCAGGACTGATCTCCTTTAGGATGGATTGGTTGGATCTCCTTGTAGTCTAAGGGACTCTCAAGAGTCTTCTCCAACACCACAGTTCAAAAACATCAATTATTCGGTGCTCAGTTTTATTTAC
Organism: Muntiacus reevesi; assembly: GCF_963930625.1. Classification (NCBI taxonomy): domain Eukaryota; kingdom Metazoa; phylum Chordata; class Mammalia; order Artiodactyla; family Cervidae; genus Muntiacus; species Muntiacus reevesi. Next base: position 69,016,192 of record NC_089252.1, read on the forward strand.
AGTCCAGCTCTCACATCCATACATGACTACTGGAAAAATCATACCCTTGACTAGATGGACCTTTGTTGACAAAGGTCAACTTTGTCTCTGCTTTTTAATATGCTGTCTAGGTTGGTCATAACTTTCCTTCCAAGGAGTAATTCAGTTTGTTGCTATTTTGTTAAGGATTTCTACACAGATGTTTATAAGGGATATTAGTCTGTGGTTTTTTTGTAGTGTCTGTGCTGTCAGGACAATGCTGACCTCATATTGAGTGGGAGGAGGGACTTGATAAGTGGAGGAACATAGAATTGAACATTTACCATTTAATCCAAAATATTGTATACCCTGCTGGCCTTGATAGGACAAATTGCCATGAAATTGGAGATGCAAACCCTGGTGGGTTTTAAAGAGAATGGGAAAGAGAAATGAAAGTCAGTCATGATTTCTTTCCAGGAATTAGGTATAAGGGTATAGAGAGAAATAATACCATATTGGAGGGTAAAGTAAGTCAAGAGATCTGTGTTTGTATGTTTGAGGGTTTGTTCAGATGGAGAAATAAGAATTTATTTTAATGTTGGTAGGAATCACCTAATAGGAAAATCATTGCCATAGTGAACAAATAGATGTGCTGACCTTCAGTGGGAGCATGGGTAGGTCATCCTGGAATGGGCGAGAAAGTAGAGCATGTGAGCCCAGATGTAGGTGGCTGGGTTTATATGGTGGCACTTACAGATTTGTTTCTGTGATTGCTTCTGTCCCTTCAGTGCAGTATAAACAAGGGTATCAGTTGATAGTGAGATAGAGAGGACGTAATGGTGATTTAATTTTCTTAGAATTTTGTCTGTCTTAGATTTTATTTTAAATATATTCTATATTAGAAACAATACCAAAGTCAAATGTGTGAGATATGACTGACACTTTTCAGGAGAGCATCTATACTTTTCTAAAAGTCTCCTTCAGGTTCCACTATTCTTAGATTAGATTGGGAGGATGAGGACTTGCCAGATTGGGAAGGTTTTCTCCTAGTACTAATGACAAAGACTGGGCATCCTGGACATTTAAGCCCAATAGTATGTTTACCAACATACATACATCCCCTCCTGTTTTTGGAGACAAAAGAGAAAATAGCCAGTCACATAGTATTTAAGAGCAGTGAACAAGAATGAGACTTTCTAGGACGTAGAGTTTCCCAACTAATAACAGCATCATTCAATTTGTCAGGGATGACCGCTCCATCTATCTCAGATAATAAAAGATCACAGAAAGATTTCCCAGCAGAGAAAGGTTTCCATTTAAACAATAAACTCTAGACACTCTTTCTAGGTAAATGACCTAAAATCTATTCTATAATTATGACAAATAGAAGACTGCAGCACCACACATGGAGCTCATCAGCACTCCGCATCTCCACTGGAGACAGAATTCAAATGTTCATTTATCATTTCTCTTGTATTAGCCATCATTTGTCTACATTATTGTAGCATGAACCTTTCTCACCTAATGTCTTTCAACAGAATTTAAATAGCTCAGAGAGGAGATGGCTAAGTTCTTTCAACTTACACATTAGGTGAGGGGTTTGAGGTACACCTGAAGTGGTACAAATTATGAAGATTATCATTGAAGCTGAACAATAACCAAAACATACCTGAGGATAGTTTGTATCTGATTGATTTGTTTTAGGAGGGGGTAAAGGAGACAGTAGTATCACAAGCTGTATGTGTCACTTGCGTATATGTGTGTCTATGACATGACTTCCCTGGTGGCTCAGACAGTAAAGCGTCTGCCTACAATGCGGGAGATCCGGGTTCAGTCCCTGGGTCAGGAAGATCTCCTAGAGAAGGAAATGGCAACTGACTCCAGTATTCTTGCCTGGAAAATCCCGTGGACGGAGAAGCCTGGTAGGCTACAGTCCATGGGGTCACAAAGAGTCAGACACGACTGAGCGACTTTTTCACTTTCACTCTCATGACATACACATTCCAGTGCATAGTATAGTAAGTCACCTACATATGAATCTTCAAGTCGTGAACTTTCAAAGATGCAAATGTGCATTCCATCTATGTCAGGGATGAGTGAAATTGCAGCCCGCGATGATCCTTCAGCTCTACCATCTCCCACCTCTTCTCCCTCCTCCAGTCAATAACCCTTCTTGCCTGCTCCCTTGATGCCAGCCCCCGTATGCCAGCTGCTGTACTGTCCTACTCTAGTTTTCAAGGTGCTATATTATAAGGTTAAAAGTGTTTTATTTTTTGTGTATTGTGTGAAAAGTATTATAAACCTATTACAGTTCAATGCTACATAGCTGATCAGTTGGGTACTTAGGCCAACATTGTTGGACTTATGAACAAGTTGGACTTAAAAACTTGCTTTTGGAATGGAATGTATTTGAATGTCAGGGACTTACTGTATAAAATGGGCAAAATCATCACAAATGTAGATGCAAGGATTGGAATTAAGTTATCAATTATTTTTTTGCCAGTTGAAGATAAAGTCAACTTCTTTTGTCAAAATAAGAACTTTTAAAATCCTTTAATTTTCCTTATTTGGTTAGAGAAGAAGTAACAGTGGTTGATGGAAGCATTTTGTGTCTCTTAAAGTACTTTTAGGAAGATAGGAGTTAACTGATTGCACAGGTAACCAATTGATGCCTTACTCTGGGGTGGAGAACAGGCAAGAGAAATAGAAACTCTAATTGTAGTTTTTAGAGACCTAGGATTCAATCTCAGGGGTTGGCACATTTTTTTCTAAAAGGACAGATAGTACATATTCTATGTCATTTCTAATTCATTTCTCTGGACCATAATGTCTGTCAGAACTGTTCAACTCTGCCACTGTAGCTCCAAAGAAGTCATGGACGATATGTAAATGAATGAATGTGACTATGTTCCAATAAAACTTTATTTATAGAAACAGAGACTGGGCAGGATTGTGACCTATGGGTCATAGTTTGATAACCCCTGTTGTATCCTATGGCATATCACCTCTTCTCTATTGAAAAATAGTTTGTTTTACACCCCAGGAGACAAGAAACAAGGATTAATATACATCTGGTTGGAAATACAGAGACGGTTTATTGACACAGTTATAGAGATTGTCTTGGTAAAAAATATGCCCATTACATTGACATTAATTAATAAAATAACTAGGGAACCTCTTGATGAAAGTGAAAGAGGAGAGTGAAAAAGTTGGCTTAAAGCTCAACATTCAGAAAACTAAGATAATGGCATCCAGTCCCATCACTTCATGGCAGATAGATGGGGAAACAGTGGAAACAGTGGCTGACTTTATTTTTCTGGGCTCCAAAATCACTGCACATGATGATTGCAGCAATGAAATTAAAAGACGCTTACTCCTTGGAAGGAAAGTTATGACCAACCCAGACAGCATATTAAAAAGCAGAGACATTACATTGCCAACAAAGGTCTGTCTAGTCAAGGGTATGCTTTTTCCAGTAGTCATGTATGGATGTAAGAGTTGGACTATAAAGAAAGCTGAGCACTGATGAATTGATGCTTTTGAACTGTGGTGTTGGAGAAGACTCTTGAGAGTCCCTTGGATTGTAAGGAGATCCAACCAGTCCATCCTAATGGAGATCAGTCCTGGTGTTCATTGGAAGGACTGATTTTGAAGCTGAAACTCCAATACTTTGGCCACCTGATGTGAAGACCTGACTCATTGGAAAAGACCCTGATGCTGGGAAAGATTGAGGGCAGGAGGAGAAGGGGACGACAGAGGATGAGATGGTTAGATGCCATCACCGACTCAATGAACGTGGGTTTGGGTAGACTCCGGGAGTTTGTGATGGACAGGGAGGCCTGGCGTGCTGCAGTTCACGGGGTCACAAAGAGTCGGACATGACTGGACTGAATTAATAAAATGAGTATTTGTATGAAAATACAGTTTCTTTACCTGCACCACCTACAGTGCATGTCAGTATGGCAGAGGAGATATCGGAGAACCAAACATTGAGCATAACCCTCATCCCCTACCAGACTGACACTTACCCAGAGATTTGTGGTGGGCCTTAAGGCAGAACATACAGGACTTTGATTTTCTAGTGGACTCGTTGTATCTTGAAGAGAACAGGGTTCAAAGGAGAAGGCAAGTGTATAGCGTTTCCCCTCTGCTGTTATTTGTGTCTTTGTGAGAATGGAGAGGGTCAGAATATATGTGTTTCTGCTATGATGCCATATATGTGTGTATGAGTGTGAGTGTATACCTATATCTTTGTGTGTATGTGTAAATCTCTGTATTTGTGTTGTGTATATCTGTATGTGTGCATATTCGTGTATATCTGTTTCTGAAGTTGACCTTTGACCACCACAAGGGTTAGGAGAGCTAACCCCCTGCACAGTGAAATATTTGAGTGTTTCTCAGTGTATAAGTTTCCTCAGTATCCACTGTTCTGCATCTGCAGATTCAACCAACCCTGGGTCCTGTAGTACTAGGGTGTTTACTGTTGAAAAAGAGTACAGTTCAAACTGTGTTGTTTAAAGGCTAACTGTATGTGAGTGCATGCATACCCCATACTAAAATTGATAGAGCTTATGGAAAAGATAGAGCAAAGACTAAAATTATAAGTTATGAAACTCTGTATAACACTGGAAGAGATTTAAAAATCAAAACAAAGAAAAGCCTAGCACAGTTTAATCTTCACTGTCATCAACATCATTGTCACAATCATCTCAACCACCTGATTCTTTGCCGCCTAAAACTGGGCTGCTTCCTTCAAAATGAGGAACTCGAGGTCATTTGCTTGGAAGAAAGTTTCTTTAAAACTAAAAATCTAATCTAGAGTGTCGATGTCTTCACATTCAATTATTCTAATCCTGAGGGAAATATCTTTGCAGCTTCTTCATCTGTATTCCCTGGTTCTCCATATAATTTAACATGATGGAAAGTATGGCAGTTTTTCAAGCCACTAAAACAATTGTGCTTGTTTTCTATTGCTTCGTAATAAATTATCACCGGCTTAGGGACTTAAGACAGGGCACATTCGTTAGCTCACAATTTCTTTGGATCACAGTCTGACTGGTTAAGCTGGGTTCTCTGCTCAGGGTCTCTCAAGGAACCAATCCAGGTGTCAGCCAGGCTGTTTCTCTTTGGGCATCTTGGGGTTCCCTTCCCAGCTTACATAGTTGTTGGGAGAATCCAGTTCCTTGCTATTGCAGGACTGAGGTCCTCCTCTTCTTGCTGGCTGTGGGTGAGGGCTACTCAGCCTCTCCGGCTGCCTATGTGACCCTGTCTCATGTCCTTCTTATAGACTCTGACTCAACCCCCTCTTGCAACATTGTAGCTACTTCTAGGCTAGAAGGAGACTCTCTACTCCAGGCTTCTTACCTGACATAACTTCATTGCTGCAACTATCCCTTCACCTTTAAGATACTGTGTTCGCTTGAAGTAGCAGGTTCCAACCATATTCAAGAGGAAGGGCTTATTTAAGTGTCTGTGTCTTTGGGAACCCCCTGAAAGTGTATTGGCCATATCAGTCAACTATTACTTTCACTAAAAGTAGGTATTAATACTCTTTAGGACTTCCACTTTTGCACATTTGTTTGTATATGTTGCTTAGTCTTTCTTTTTCCATATGAGGAAACTTAGCCTTGAATATTTCAAGTCACTACTGTGTTGGGGAAAATCTTATAAGATCAAAGATTTTTTTTTCATATTACAGTCATATCCATCTTCAATTTACTAATTGGATGTTAGATCACTTGGATTAAAAAAAATGGATTGCACATGGACAGAGGAGACTAGTGGGCTAAATAAAGTCCATGGGGTCACAATAGAGTTGGACATTACTTAGTGAGTAAACAACAATTGCTAATAGGTGTCACTTGTTACTTCTACCCTTGTTTTCGTTTCCAACAGCTCTCCCGTCTTTCTTTTCAATTTGGCTTTTTATTTTGTGCCCTAGATTGAGAAACCAGATACTAAGTGTGTTATCATTAGTCTAAACTTCAAGAAAATGGACTGGAATAAAGGCCTGAAGGACTAGTTAAAAGTAAGGTATTCAAGTTTTAGTGTAGCTTTCAGATTCTTAGTATTCAGTTTAGTTCAATTGCTTAGTCATGTCTGACACTTTGTGACCCCATGCACTGCAGCACACCAGGCTTCCCTGTCCATCACCAACTCCCAGAGTTTACTCAAACTCATGTCCATTGAATCGGTAATGCCATCCAACCATCTCATCCTCTGTCATCCCATTCTCCTCCCGCTTTCAATCTTTCCCAGCATCAGGGTCTTTTCCAAGTAGTCAGTTCTTTTCATCAGCTGGCCAAAGTACTTGGAATTTCAGCTTCTAGTGAATATTCAGGACTGATTTCCTTTAGGATGGACTGGTTGGATCTCCTTGTAGTCCAAGGGACTCTCAAGAGTCTTCTCCAACACCACAGTTCAAAAGCATCAATACTTTGGCGCTCAGCTTTCTTTATAGTCCAACTCTCACATCCATACATGACTACTGCAAAAATCATAGCTTTGACTGGATGGACCTTTATTGGCAAAATAATGCCTCTGCTTTATAATTTGCTGTCTGGGTTGGTCATAGCTTTTCTTGCAAGGAGCAAGCATCTTTTAATTTCATGGCTGCAGTCACCATCTGCAGTGATTTTGGAGCCCAAGAAAATAAAGTCTGTCACTGTATCCATTCTTTCCCCACCTATTTGCCATGAAGTGATGGAACTGGATGCCATGATATAAGTTTTCTGAATGTTGAGCTTTAAGCCAACTTTTCACTCTCCTCTTTCACTTTCATCAAGAGGCTCTTTAGTTCTTCACTCTCTGTCATAAGTGTGGTGTCATTCGCATATCTGAGGTTATTGATATTTCTCCCAGCAATCTTGTTTCCAGTTTGTGCTTCATCCCACCCAGCATTTCTCATGTTGTCCTCTGCATATAAGTTAAATAAGCAGAGTGACAATATATAGCCTTGACATACTCCTTTCCTGATTTGGAACCAGTCTGTTGTTCCATGTCCAGTTCTAACTGTTGCCTCTTGACCAGCATACAGATTTCTCAGAAGGCAGGTCAAGTGGTCTGGTGTTCCCATCTCTTGAAGAATTTTCCACAGTTTGTTGTGATCCACACAGTCAAAGGTTTGGCACAATCAATAATGCAGAAGTAGATGTTTTTCTGGAACTCTCTTGCTTTTTCTCTGATCCAACAGATGTTGGCAATTTGATCTGTGGTTCCTTTGCCTTTTCTAAATCCAGCTTGAACATCTGGAATTTCACAGTTCATGTGCTATTGAATCCTGGCTTGAAGGATTTTGAGCATTACTTTGCTAACATGTGAGATGAGTGAAATTGTGTGGTAGTTTGAACATTCTTTGGCATTGCCTTTCTATGGGATTAGAATGAAAACTGATCTTTTCCAGCCCTGCGGACACTGCTGAGTTTTCCAAATTTGTGGCATATTGAGTGCAGCACTTTCACAGCATCATCTTTTAGGATTTGAAATAGCTCAACTGGAATTCCATCACTTCCACTAGCTTTATTCATAATGATGCTTCCTAAGGCCCACTTGACTTCACATTCCAAATGTCTGGCTCTAGGTAAGATCACACCATTGTGATTATCTGGGTCGTGAATATCTTTTTTGCACAGTTCTTTTGTGCATTGTTGCCACCTCCTCTTAATATCATCTGCTTCTGTTAGGTCCATACCATTTCTGTCCTTTATTGTGCTCATCATTGCATGAAAAGTTCCCTTGGTATCTCTAATTTTCTTGAAGACGTCTCTAGTCTTTCCCATTCTATTGTTTTCTTCTATTTCTTTGCATTGATCACTGAGGAAGGCTTTGTTATCTCTCCTTGCTATTCTTTGGAACTCTGCATTCAAATGGGTGTATCTTTCGTTTTCTTCTTTCCCATTAGCATCTCTTCTTTTCTCAGCTATTTTTAAGTCCTCATCAGACAACCATTTTGTCTTTTTGTATTTCTTTTTCTTGGGGATGGTCTTGATCACTGCCTCCTGTACAATGTCACGAACCTCCATCCCTAGTTCTTCAAGCTCTCTATCAGATCTAATCCCTTGAATTTATTTGTCACTTCCACTGTATAATCATAAGGGATTTGATTTAGGTCATACCTGAATGATCTAGTGGTTTTCTCCACTTTCTTCAATTTCAGTCTGAATTTGGCAATAAGGAATTCATGATCTGAGCCACAGTCTGCTCCCAATCTTGTTTTCTTGTTTTGGCTGACTGTATAGATCTTCTTCATCTTTGGCTGCAAAAAATATAATCAATCTGATTTCGGTATTGACCATCTGGTGATGGCCATGTGTAGAGTCTTCTCTTGTGTTGTTGAAGGAGGGTGTTTTCTATGACCAGTGCATTCTCTTGGCAAAACTCTATTAGCCTTTCCCCTGCTTCATTCTGTACTCCAAGGCTGAATTTGCCTATTACTCCAGGTGTTTCTTGATTTCTGACTTTTGCATTTAGTCTTAAAGGAGTCAGACTTAGAGTGGCCTGTAGGTTTGTAAAGTGCCTCTAGATTTGAAAACAGGCCATTTCACTAAATAGGAAATATACTGCTCAGTAACACTGCATGTAAATGCCCAAGATTAAAATAATAGGATCATTTTGCTATTGAATCAATTGTTAGCATAAAATTATTTTGAATTATTAATATAAAAAATAAAGAATGGGTTGCAGTGAAATAGATGTATTTGTCCACGTTATACTACAAATAGAATCTGAATCCTAATGTTATTACAATGTTACTACCCTATTGGAGAAGGGTAGGTGAGAGACTGAATGTTGATCAGGCAATGGATATCACTGGGTTGAATGGGATGTGGTAGAATCTGTTTCAGGGTTCACGGGTTTGCCTTTTTTCAATCTCCCTTTATTGTGAATCTCCCCGTAATCATGGGTGAAGTTCTGGGGGCCAAGAAGTTATGTTGCAGGTCATGTAATAGATAAAGTGCAAGAAAATTTTAGGCATAATTTTTCACTTTTCAAAATGACTGTATTTCTAATGTATGGCTATAGAAACTGGGGAAACAAATACATTTTATATTAATTTCTGTATTTCTGGTTCAGTTCAGTCGCACAGTAGTGTCTGACTCTTTGCAACCCCATGGATTGCAGCACACCAGGTTTCCCTGTCCATCACCAACTCCCGGAGGGTTCTCAAATTCTTGTCCATCGAGTCCGTGATGCCATCCAATCATCTCATCCTCTATATTCCCCTTTTCCTCCTGCCTTCAATCTTTCCCAGCATCAAGGTCTTTTCTAATGAGTCAGTTGTTTGCATCAGATGTGTAGAGTAAGGGAGTTAGAGAAGGCGAGGTTCAGAAAAAGAACAAGACCAGCACTTTACAGGAACAGATCACCTTTAATGAGGCGAGAAGGGGCAACAGTCAGATTAGTGAGCTGCTGCACTAACCCAAGAAAAGAGTAAGTATATATAGGCGTGTATGTGGAAAGCTACTGTCTTATTGGGGCCTGTTCTTCTCCACGGTTGTTCAGAGTAGTTATCTCTTAAACAGCTGGGGCAAGGAATTTTGGAGATCAGCCAGAGGCTGGATGGGCTGGGAGCTGGGCATAATCAGCCTTAATGTCCATTTTTTTCTTCAGGTGAGAGAGTTCTTTGTTTTGCATAGAATAGTGGGGAGTACCTGGAGGGGAGTTTTACCTCCAGGCTATTTTGAGCCTTGTAAGTTTCCTTCTAGATGGCCAAACTATTGGAACTTCAGCACCAGTCCTTCCAATGAATATTCAGGACTGATTTCATTTAGACTGACTGATTTGATCTCCTTGCCATCCAAGGGACTCTCAACAGTCTTCTCCAACACCACAGTTCAAAAGTATCAATTCTTTGGCTCTCAGCTTTCTTTATAACCCAGATTTCACATCCAAACATGACTACTGGAAAAACCATAGCTTTGACTAGACAAACCTTTGTCAGTAAAGTGATGTCTCTGCTTTTTAATATGCTATCTAGGTTTGTCATAGCTTTTCTTCCAAGAAACAAGCGTCTTTTAATTTCATGACTGTGGTCACCATCTGCAGTGAATTTGGAACCGAAGAAAATAAAGTCTGTCACTGTTTCCATTGTTTCCCCATCTATTTGCCATGGAATGATGGAATCAGGCCTGGTGTGCTGCAATTCATGGGGTTGGAAAGAGTCGGACATGACTGAGCGACTGAACTAAACTGAATTGAACTGATGGGATCAGATGCCATGATCTTCATTTTTTTGAATGTTGAGTTTTAAGTGAACTTTTTCACTCTCCTCTTTCACTTCCATCAAGAGGCTCTTTAGTTCTTCGCTTTCTGTCATTAAGTGTGGTGTCATCTGCATATCTGAGGTTATTGATATTTCTTCTGGCAGTCTGGATTCCTGCTTGTGCTTCATCCAGCCTGACATTTTGCACAATGTACTCTGCATATAAGTTAAGTAAGCAGGGTGACAATATACAGCCTTGACGTACTCCTTTCCCTATTTTGAACCAGGCTGTTGTTCCACGTCTGGTTCTGTTGTTTCTTGAGCTGCACATAGATTAAATAATAAATAATTTAAGAAAATACCAGTTCTTTTAACTTTCCTTCTGCAGTTCTCCATGGTGTATGGTTTAATATAGAGCAGACATTTCTTTCTTTCTGTTTTTAACTTTATTTTCGGATGCATTGGGTCTTCATTGCTGCGTGGGCTTTCTCTAGTTGCAGCGAGAGGAGGCTACTCTCTGGTTTCAGTGTGCAGGCTGCTCACTGTGGTGGCTTCTCTTGTTGCGTAGCATGGACTCCAGGGCACTGCGGGCTCCAGTATTACAGTGCTTGGGCTCAGCAGTGCACAGGCTCAGTAGTTATGGCTCACAAGCTTAGTTGCTCTGAGGCCTGTAGGATCTTCCTGGTTCAGGGCTCTTAACCCTTGTATCCTGTATTGGCGGATGGCTTCTTTACCACTAAGTCACCAGGGAAGCCCTTTATTTCTTATTTAATCTGTAAATTTTTATTTTATAAATTACATGTTTAATTATTTAATATTACTGAGAATTCTTGATAAATTCTCATTCGATTACACCACATTATTTTTTTTTCCATTTGTTCAGTAGGCTTCCTGTTTATTTGGTTTGCTCATTTTTATACAGGTCTCTGTTTTTCTCTATTGAAAAGTTTGCGACCATTTTCATTATTATTCCTTTTGAAGTAGTCTCTCTTTTTGTTTGCTATTGAAATCATTTTTCTCTGTATTTGTATGCAAGTCATATAGTTGTAGATTTATTATTTATCATGCTTGAGACTCATGTTTATGTCTCTTAAACAGAAGACTTCCTGCCATTAACTTTCAAAAAACCCCTTCCCATTGTCTCTTGGACTATTGTCACAGCATTGTAGCTTCTCTTCCCACACTCCATGTATCTTAATCTTTCTTGCATACTTCTGTTCTCTCCTCCCTGCACTGTGTATTTCAGTTTTAATTTTTTTCTAAAGAAATTTTATGTAATTTTCTTTAAATAAATCTGCTTCTTCCCTTTTGTCGTGATGTCTTTTCATGTCATTAGTTTCAGTTATCCCTTTTATTTCTGCAGTCATTTAGAACAGAAATTTATGATGTTTTCATACAGATCCCTCCCTCACGGTTGGATATCTCAGGAGAAACGTTTTGATCAGTTCCCCAAGAGGAATAGAGAAGCCTCCGTGACCCACCTGTGCTGGTAAGTTAGCATTTTTCCTAGCTCCTGTGGTCCTTTCTAGTTTCCAGCTGTGTGCGGTCATCTGTATTCCAACATCACACCCCAAGTAAGTCCTTTCTACCTGTCTATAAGAGGGTGCCAAAACCCAAACCCAAATGTGACAGAGGCATGCACCCCCCTGGCTTTCTTTCCCTCTGTTCAGCCTCTGGGGCAGTAATAATTAACAGATGCTTAGAATTTTTGAGTTTTATTCTCTCTTCATTTCAACACCTGGTGGTTTACTTTTTATTTGCAATTGTGCTTTTATGCCTTTAAAATATTCTTTTGTTGTATTTTACCTAGGCTTCCTAGGTGTTTGTAGGAAGAGTACTTTCAGATCAGCATAGAGGAAACATTCTTTGTTACTTTTCTATTTAAAATATACTAAATTAAAATTATTTTTCCAAATTGCTTTATTATCTGTGTTCCTGGGAGGCAGCCCTCCCATTTCTTTGTCTACTCACGTTAATATCATGGTATTTCTTCAAGTGCTTTTTATGTTTCTGCACCCTCCCCTTCAGCTGGCATTGTTTTTAAGGGTCTTATTCTGAGCCGTGGGAATATTCTTAGGGCTTTGATATGAGCTTTCTTCTACAGAAGCCCTAACTATTTTACAGGAGCGATTTTCAGTTAATTTCTTGGCTTAATAAACTATGAGTTTAGTAACTGAGGTTAACCCTCCCCACCTAGGGCTACTGCAGGTTTGTGTTCCTAGCCTTGGCCTAATGATGGCTTAACCATCTACAGGTTTCATTGTAGTCGCTGCTTCTGTTGTTGTTCTCTTTCCTGGCGTTTATGGGAGAAAAAGATGATTACTTAGTCTCCACTGTGTATGAGTTTCTCCTGGAATGTTCCATCACACCCAGTGAATGTATCTGTTTCCAATAAACTCTGTTCCTTTCGGCTTCATCTCCCACTTAGACCTGTGTGGTAGAAGTTCACTGTTACTACTGGTACTTTGAATTTTCCACTTGCTCCTAAGATTGTGTGTGTCGTGTAGTTCTGTTCTCAGATGCTCAGATGCAACCGCTTGAACTGTAGCCCACCAGGCTCCTCTGTCGGTGGGATTTCCCAGGCAAGAACCCTGGAGTGGGTTGCCATTTCCTTCTTAAGGGGATCTTCCCAACCAAGGGATTGAACCTGCATCTCTTACCTCTTCTGCATTGGCAGGTGGATTTTTACTGCTAGCGCCACCTGGGAAATCTGTATATCTTACATTTCTTGTTGTATTTTACCTGACATCTATATGTGTGAGAGGCATTTGTCAAGGAGGCAAAGCTTCCTATTCAACTCAGTTTGCATACTAACAAAAAGTAAATCAAAGTAGTGAATAAGGAAAAACAAATATAGGAAGTCACAAAGGGGACCCCTGCTTCCAATAAGCATGTTCTAAGTATTGGCAGCTCACCCATCCTCCAACAACATCTAAAAAAAAACCCAAAGCTCAACATCTGAATGTATCACATTATTAAAGAGGTCAAAAAGATGGAGAAGCAAAGCTAGGAAAACCCTTCCTGCGTGAGCTGAGACAGTTAACCATTTGCCAGATCTGGAGATGAGTGGAGACTCTGGTTTGTCCTAGTTAGTGTGTTTTTACTAGAACAACAAATTTGCAGATTTTGATAGTTGCATGGACTAGTGTGGCATATTGAAATCTAAAAGATGGTTAGTTATCTCCACAGAGTCTTGCTGGGATCAGAGGCAGCAGAGAGTATTGGAGACCTGGAAGAGAAATACAATACAGAGTCTTCCTCAGGCTCCTAGTATGAACAGCACAAATCCTCAACAGGAGGAGAGTCTTAACAGACATATCACAGGTATTTCTCTGAAGAGATAAAACCAGAAGTGAAGCGAGTCCAAATAAACCTGCAGGCTAACCTCCATCTGGTTCAGTTATGGAATGAATAGAGGAGATCCATCACTAGTCCTCTCTTCCTAATGGAGGAAAGAGTAAATCTTGTGCGTGTATGTTGGGGTGGGGGTGTCATACTGAGTGTTTTCTCTGACCACAGTGAAATGAAACTAGAAATCAGTAACTAAAAGTAAGTTTGGAAAATAAGAAACACATTTCTAAAAAAGCCTCTTTGATCAAAGGGAAAAAAAAATCAGAATTATTTTTTCTTCAGAGAATTTTTTAAATTTTGAATGATAAAATTTTTAAATTTATGTACCAAACTTGAGGGATGTCACCAACTATATAATAATAAATGCATATACTAGGAAAGTGGAAAACCAATTACTAAAATTCATCTTAGAAAGCTGGAAAAATAAGAGCAAACTCAATCCCAAAAATTGAAAGGAAGAAATAAGAAAGATGAGAGCAGAAAAAAAAGAACACAAATATACAATTTAGTGGCATAGATTAAAGTAATTTCAGTAACAAAATTGAAAAGCATCTGGCAAAACTAATCAGGAAAAAAGAAAGGTAACATAGATTTCCAATATCAGGAATGAAAAAGAAGCATCATACTGCAAAACATCTAAACATTAAAAATTTAGTGAAATGTATTGTGCTTATTACTCAAAAATTTAATGAATTTTTTAAAAAACTTTGAAAAACTAAACTTATCATTATGGATCAGAAGTAATAGAAAATATGCCTATTCCTAAATGTCTTTACAAAAGAAATGATTTAGCATCTTCTCTATGAAGGAATTTTCAAAATAGGATAGCTACTCAGGTGAATTTTTCTAAACATTTAAAAAAGAAATTGTACCAAATTTTTTACAAAATCTTTTAGGAAAGAGAGAGAACATACTTCTCAGCTTTCTTGTAAAGCCATACTAATGCAGAAATGAGAATTTGACAAGAATATTATAACAAAAGAAAATTGCAAGCTGATATATCAGGAAAATATACAAAACTCCAAAATATTGTCAAATTATAATGAAATTTAACCAGAATGTTATGAAAGTAATCTATAAAAATATATCATGACTCAGTAGTTATTTGAGGAATTCCAAGATTAGCATTTGAAAAGTGATCAGTGGGATTCACTACATTAACAGAATAAAGGAAAAAGAACCATCTCAATAGAGGCAGAAAAATTATTTGATGTAATTCAAAACCAATAAATGACAGAACTCCCAGGAAGGTAGTGAAATTTAAATTGCAAAATGAAAACCTTATTCATGTAACACTTGAAAATTCTCTTTGTCCTGGTGAAGTTGAAACTCAGACATTGTGACCTTTGATCTTTACTCAGCACTTTGATGGCCTTAGACCTCATTGGCTTCAGTTATCTCACAAGGATCCTCATAGCACCCAAGCAGATTTGTCTAGTTCAGTTCAAGTCAGTTTTATGGGCAGCACTGAACTTTTAAGATAATTGTCTTCAATGTAGGGAAGGAGGCAAGAAGAAAGCCAAAGAGATTAATACTTTTAAATAAAAATTTAAAATGTTATGCTTTAAAGGACAATTTAAAGAAAATGAAAACACAGCATGCAGAATGGAGAAAATATTTACAAGTTATGTATCTGATTAAGATGTATCTGGAGTACACCTATAAACACAACTCAGTAATAAAAAGACAAATAACCCAATTTAAAAATGAGTGAAGAATTTGAATCAACGTTTCTGTAAGTAAGATATATGCATGGCCAATAAGTCCATGAGAAGATGCTCACCATATTAGTCATCGGGGAAATGTAAATCAAAATCTCAATGAGAGAGATCCATACACACTGGGATGGCTAGGATCAAAAAGTCAGATAATAACAAGTGTTGACAACGATGTGGAGAAACCGGAACTTTCATATGCTGCTAGTGGGAAACAAAAACAGTGCATTTAATTTAGAAAAGAGTCTGGCAGTTCTTCAGATGATTGAATGAAGAGCTCCCTTACAACCCAATAATTCCATTCCTCACTATATACCAAAATAAATGAAAACATATGTCTACACAAAAACTTGTATATGAATGTTTACAGCATAATTACCCACAAAGAAATATCCAAAAGGTGGAAACAATCCAGATGTCTATCAACTGATAGATGTATAAACAAGATGTGTCCAACAGATAAAATAGAGTAGTATTCAGCCATGAAAAGAAATGGAGTATTGATGTATTGATACATGCCACAGCTTGGATGGACCTTAAGAAACATTATGCTAAAAAAAAAAAACACACACACACACAAAACAAAACATTATGCTAGTGATAGAAAGCAATTACCTGTGTCCGCATATATAATACGAGTCCATTCCTGTGAATGTCCAAAATTTGAAAATCTATAGAGATGGAAAGTAGGTTGAAGGTTACTTAGGGCTGGGAGTGGATTGGTAGGGGGCTGATAACTAAAGGGTGGTAGCCAAAGTTCCTTTTAGAAGTGACGAAATGTTCTAAAATTGACATTTTTTTTTAGACATATAATGTTGATTTTCTTTCTTTGTTTCATTTATTTATTTTTTGGCCGACTGTGTTTTCATTGCTGCTTGCAGACTTTCTCTAGTTGCAGTGAGTGG
Organism: Muntiacus reevesi; assembly: GCF_963930625.1. Classification (NCBI taxonomy): domain Eukaryota; kingdom Metazoa; phylum Chordata; class Mammalia; order Artiodactyla; family Cervidae; genus Muntiacus; species Muntiacus reevesi. The sequence continues at coordinate 69,032,322 of NC_089252.1, forward strand.
GGGCTACTCTCTATTGTGTCCATGAGCTTCTCGTTGTGGCAGCTTCTCTTGTTGCGAAGAATGGGCTCTGGAGCAGAAGGGCTCGGTAGTTGTGGCCCATGGGCTTCAATGCCCCATGGCATGTGGAATCTTCCTGGACTAGGATTCTAACATGTGTCCCCTGCATTGGCAGATGGATTCTTAACCCTGGACCCCCAGAGAAGTCTTGACTATGGTTTTAATTGCTCATGTTTGTGAATGATTAAAAACCATTGAACCACTTAACTGAACCGCATATTATGTGAATTATACTTCACAATTAAACTGTTAAAAAGCACTCTCCGACATAAATCACAGCAAGATCTTCTATGACCCACCTCCCAGAATATTGGAAATAAAAGCAAAAATAAACAAATGGGACCTAATGAAAATTAAAAGCTTTTGCACAACAAAGGAAACTATAAGTAAGGTGAAAAGACAGCCCTCAGATTGGGAGAAAATAATAGCAAATGAGGAAACAGACAAAGGATTAATCTCAAAAATATACAAGCAACTCCTGAAGCTCAATTCCAGAAAAATAAATGACCCAATCAAAAAATGGGCCAAAGAACTAAACAGACACTTCTCCAAAGAAGACATACAGATGGCTAACAAACACATGAAAAGATGCTCAACATCACTCATTATCAGAGAAATGCAAATCAAAACCACAATGAGGTACCATTACACGCCAGTCAGGATGGCTGCTATCCAAAAGTCTACAAGCAATAAATGTTGGAGAGGGTGTGGAGAAAAGGGAACCCTCTTACACTGTTGGTGGGAATGCAAACTAGTACAGCCACTGTGGAGAACAGTGTGGAGATTCCTTAAAAAACTGGAAATAGAACTGCCACACGACCCAGCAATCCCACTGCTGGGCATACACACTGAGGAAACCAGATCTGAAAGAGACACGTGCACCCCAATGTTCATCGCAGCACTGTTTATAATTGCCAGGACATGGAAGCAACCTAGATGTCCATCAGCAGATGAATGGATAAGGAAGCTGTGGTACGTATACACCATGGAATATTACTCAGCCGTTAAAAAGAATTCATTTGAATCAGTTCTAATGAGATGGATGAAACTGGAGCCCATTATACAGAGTGAAGTAAGCCAGAAAGATAAAGAACATTACAGCATACTAACACATATACACGGAATTTAGAAAGATGGTAACGATGGCCCTATATGCAGGGCAGAAGAAGAGATGCAGAAGTACAGAACAGACTTTTGAACTCTGTGGGAGAAGGGGAGGGTGGGATGTTTCGAAAGAACAGCATGTATATTATCTGTGGTGAAACAGACCACCAGCCCAGGTGGGAGGCATGAGTTAAGTGCTCAGGCCTGGTGGGCTGGGAAGATCCAGAGGAATCGGGTGGAGAGGGAGGTGGGATGGGGGACCGGGATGGGGAATACGTGTAACTCTATGGCTGATTCATATCAATGTATGACAAAACCCACTGAAAAATAAAAAATTAAAAAAAAAAAAAAAGAATGCCATATAAATGGAATCTTCAGAAAAAAAAAAAAACACAAGGGTAATATATAATATAAAGTAAAATAACAAAGCAATACAGTGAGTACTACTTTGCATGAAGAATACAAATCATCTGAAATGGGCTCTTGTGTGAGCTTGTGTGATCCCCAGCTCTATGACTTTAACCACCAGAGGCTCTTTTCTCACTTGAGTAATGGAGATATCATCACCTCCTTTAAAAGTTGTTTTTAGAATTAACTGAGAACGTGTGAATATCCTTTGCACAGTGCCTGGCACACAGCAAGCTCTCCAAAAATGTGTTAATTTCCAATTCCACCTCCCTGTTCTATTATAGTAGAGTTGCATGAAATGTGTCATGGTATCACACACAGGGAGTAACAACTTCTGTCAGAAAGAAACTAGTAATATTTCCAAGGGGAGTGAACTCAGAGATGGGTTGCAAAATTCTAAGAATGTTACCAGCAGAGATTGGTGGGGATGAGGAGTGGGATGAAGACAAAGCAAAAGGGCTTATTTCCTCTGGAACAACATGGTGAAAAAGCCTGTGATCTGTAAGTGTTGTACACTTCAGTTTCAAAGGCAAGGAAACTGGGGCTTAGGAGGGTAAGTGACAGTTCCAAGTGCCACAGTTGGTATATGGCAGAAGTGTGAGGTATGACCACAGATTTTTTGACTTTGACCTAAAGCATCTTTATAGTGAAAAGTGGAAATGGGTTTTACTTTTACAGTTCCCATAGGTAGAAACAGTTGTCATTTATGACCCAGAGCCTCATGATATCCTCATATTGAAGTTATCCCATTTGGGTCAGGATGAGTGGTGCTCACTCCACATTCTCTCCCTAACCTGCTGCCATATTCTCTGAGATATTATGAGCCTCAGAGCTGGAACTGTGTCTAATTCAAGCTTCCCTGGTGGTTCAGACAGTAAAGAATTTGACTGCAATGCAGGATCCCTGGGTTGGGAAGATCCCCTGGAGAAGGTTACCCACTCCAGTGTTCTTGCCTATAGAATTACATGGACAGAGGAGTCTGGCAGGATGCAGTCCATGGGGTCTCAAAGAGTTGGACATGACTGAGCGACTAACACACTCAAGACAAAAATATTCATGATCAGGATAAAAATCTGTTATTTAAATACAATGTATTCAATTGTCAAAGGTGCAGTAATAAATCCTGAATGTTCTTAAACTGTAAACATCCTGAAAATGTCTTAAAAAACAAGTCATTTTAAAAACATGGCTAGCTTGAGACTCTTTAAAAAATCAGAGTTATTTCCAAATGTTTTGAACAAAAAAGAAAGTAGTTTCTGATGTATTTAGAGATGCAAGGAATGAAAAATAAGTCTGGGTATCAAATATTCATCATGGTGTGTAATGCAAGGATTTCTTTTGCAGCAGCATAATATTGTAATTCCCCTCCTGTGACTACTCAAAATATAAAATTCTGCAGCAGTTTCAATAGAAGCTCCTTTATAAGAAGTAGATGATACCTGTGCTTGCCTTTGTAAGAGCACCTAATGGTAGTACTTCAGTTTTTATCCCTCTCTGCTGTCATGAAAGCATATTTCAAACATTTTGGGGCTGAAATGTTCAAAGACACCTGACATCTTGATGCTCGCATATTTAAAAATTATTCCCAATAATAATGAAATCCCAAGAACAAGGTCAAAAAAATTGTAAAAGTTTTCTGCAAGTTTATTTCACAGCTTCCATGCACATTCACAGATGAACAGAAGCTATGATTGCACCCAAGTGGAATATTCAAAGTACATTATCCTTTACACATTTCAAACCTATCACTTCAGAGATTCTATCTATACATATTCTTAAGAAGGTTCTGTGTACACAGAATAGAATGTACATCAGGACACCATGTATAATATAAAATCAATGAAAATCACCTAAATATCCTTCAGTAGGAAACTAGATAAATAAGTTACATTATCTGCATATTGCAGAATATTCTGCAAGCTTTCATGGGAAGCCAATCTATATGAACTATCATAAAATGGGGTTTATGGTATATTTTAATTTAAAAACATAAGTGGCTGGAAAATATTCAGTATACATTGTATTTACTTATAAAAGTATACAATATATAATGTATACATGCCCAGTAGATCGCACTAGCAGCTCATAAATGATATGCTGAAAGAAGATAGAAGAAGAATACTGTGTCTACACTGTATATTTTGATTGTTTGAGTCTTTAAAACTTATGCACACACAGTATTTTGTAAACTTGAAAGCAATAAATAATGAGAAAAGGCTGTATTAAATAATTTTAATTTGAAGTAAAATTAATCTTTTTGGGTCTCTGAAGTATCCTTATGTATACTCTTTGGATGCATCAACCACCCTTGGTCCAAATTTTATTTTTCTCCTTTTTATGTTTCCAAGTCTTATATTACTGATTGCAAAATTATTTTCTTTGAATATATAGTTGGTTATATAGGAGAAAAGTTGGACAGTATGTATGCTTTTATGAACAGATTTGGGAAACGAATACTCAGAACTGCAGTTCCCCAGTTCATTTTTATTTCAAGTTAATGAGATTATACACCTGATAATTACTTTCATTCAAATCTCTCTTCACCATTACTCAAAGCTAATTTAAAGATATGAATTACTTTTCCTCTCTATCTAAGGCAGTAAGAAAGGTGGACCCTGTTCTTTAAAAATCACTTGAAATTTTCCTTCTAAAAGCATTTCAATTTATCTGCACGTGTGTTGGTGAAATTTTAATTGTTCCCATCTGCTTTGTGAAAGTGAAGAGACCACCTATTTATTTTGTGGAATATATTTCTTAAGAGTTATTATGTGACTACCTTTTGGATTGTAGGGTAGAGTGATGTGGCTGGTGGACCCACATCACTATAGTGTATGTTCATAAAAGAATCTTAAATATTTGGGAATTAAATTAACCAACAGAAACTATTAAAAATAACTTTATTGGCATTTTATAAGTTGATATATTACATAAAGAATAGCTTTTGCCAAAGGAACATGTGTAGCTATGCCATGAAAGTTGGCCAGTAATGTTAAGTCTAGCCATCAGACTCAACATTTTGAAAATTTTAAATTTCCAAATTGTTAACTGGGTAAACATTTTCACAGATGTCTTCACTGACTTCTGCTTTAGCCATACTGAGTTGACCAATAATTTTCTTATGATTGTGGAATATATGTATTGCAACCATCCCCTCAACAATTTATATATATGTGAATGATGACTTTTAAGTAGAACAGTTAACAAACAATAAAAGCAGACCTTGATCAAATGTTAAACTATAATTATTTTTTAAAATATCTGTATATAGCAACTGACATGAATTATTTATTCTATCATTCCCCAAAGTAATTTATTAGGTTTTATGAAAAATTAATTTTGAAAAGGAGCTTCAAAAGTCAAATTACTTTGACAAGCTCTTGGATTAATAAAGTTAAGCAAGGCATAAAGGGTCCTGGAATGCAGGAATGCACAGTCTCTGAATATTGCGATACTTTCAGCATAATTAAAGAAGGAATGTGCAGCATTTACATTTGCCAAACTCTGTAAATGGTGAACATCTTCCCCCAGAGCACTACCTGGAAGCAGAATTTAGTAATCTTGAATATATATGTAGATAGATAAAAAGAGATAAGTTGGACTTGTGAATGAGGTTGACTAATACTCTATAAAACCTTTATTTTAAAGGCTTGATATAAATCAGGCAAAAATAAATAAGTAAATCAATAAAGTAAAATTGAAAAATATCTTTATTTTTAAACATTTCACAAAATGTTATTAATCAATAGTTATGGAGGTGGGAGGGGGGATCAGGATGGGGAACACATGTAAATCCATGGCTGATTCATGTCAATGTATGGCAAAGCCCACTACAATACTGTAATTAGCCTCCAACTAATAAATGAAAAAAAAATAAAACAGAAAAAAATTCCATATTATAGTCTTACTTTGAAATTTTGTACCAAGGGGAAGATAACTCCCTGATTGGTTACATCATGTCCTTTTTCAAAAGAAAATTAAGTTTCTCTCTTTACAGTGTCTTTGAGAAAAGTTAGAACTAACTGTCATATTCAGTCATGTTAACCAGATTTGCTTAGGAGGTGACTGTATTTGACTTGTAGCATTTGAATTAGACTGTGAATGTGTGTGTGTAACATACTCATTACATACAGTTACATTGTAAGACACTTCAAATTCATTTTCCCCAGCAGTTAAGTATTAAAATATAAATCAATAGTTCAAGAAGAAGGAATCTGAAATTATGTTTCCATAGTCATGGCAGAGTTATTTTAGTCATACATCTTTTAAGAGCTGCCACACTTTTTGGCAGCAGAAACAGTTTCTTCAAGGAGCAATTTTGGGGGAACACACGTTGGGAATCCCAGCTTTAGAGATATTCAGCTGTCTATAGGGGAATGTCACCTGCGGGCAGCTGAGAGAAGAAACTGGACTAGTAACATTACTGTCTCACCAGCCATTTCATAGAGAAGGAGAAGAAAGGAAATAACTACATTTGCACTCGCTCATACCTTTGGAATTCACGTGCTTTCATAGACCTGATCACCCCAAAGCAGCTGTGCAGATTGACCGGTGGAATGGAATGTTGAAATGGCTGACAGCACCTTGACTGGGGATCTGTCCGATCCAGTGACATTTATTCTCAGAGGTTCTTATCAGTTTACGATTCTCCCATATTTAGAAAACAAAGGCCTTGGAATCAAAAGAGTGGATAAAAGAGAAAAAAAGCCCTGAGTCTCAGATGGTGAGAGTCTAAATTTATGCTTAGTGTAGATCAATTACCAGCTGTTAATTATTTTAGACCCCTCTCACACAAAATTGTTACATCTGGATAATAAATACGGCCTCTACTCTCACTTTGAGAGAGTATTTGCTTATGTTTCATTCAAATATAATATTTACCAGACTAAATAGGATGTTCAGTTTGCTTACCATGTTAATTGGTTTATTTTTACTTTTCCTGTTAAAGTAATTTGTTAAAACTGTATTGGTACTCTTCTAAATGAAGACACATGTTGACTTTTGACTTCTTTGTAAAATATTATTTGAAATGTCAATAGCATACATAGAATAAAGGAAGATAGAGTGGAGGCAATCAGAAAAACAAGGCTTTTTATTTTTATTTTTTCCAGTAACTCTAAATGTGGATAGAAGAAAGCTGAACCAGAGCAGAAATAATGGTAGCTCATAGTCCATGCAGTAGAATATAGAAATGGATTTACAAATTGGTGCATGTATTGAAACATTAAGGCCACTGTCCCATGATAGGAAGAGTAGACTAGTTATAAGAAAGACAGAAAAGTTAAAAGAACATAAAGATTACACTTAAATGATGTATCCAAAAGAGTCATCTCATAGAAGCTCTTAGTAGTGGTTGCCTCCAGCTGGGGGTTGGGGGAAACAAAGGCCTATTGTTCCATGAGTATGAAGTTTTAATTGTGCTATATAAATCAATCTAGAGATCCACCGTACATGGTGCCCAGAGTTAACGACACAGTATTGTACACTTCAGAATGTATTAAGGCCAAGGGTCACAAGGAGACTTTGAGAATTATTGGCTAGATCTATTCATTTGATTGTAGTAATGGCATCAGAGATGTTCACTTGTGTTCAAGCTTATCAAATTGTACCCATTAAATATGTGCATTTCTTTTCTTATTAAGTATCTCTCAAGGAAGCAGTTTTAAAAATATAAAGAACTTTGCCTTTTGATGGTATGGGTTGACATCACCCTATCTGCTCCTTTGCCTCCAGCACCCTGCTTGCACACAAGCTGAAACAGAATTTCCATATTAGGAATTAAAGGTTCAGGGTAAGTACCTTTATCATTTTGGTATTCAGAGAGGAGAAACTAACTAAATAAAACAGACCCACTAATTTTAACATAAGTAAATGTTAGAGACAATAAGATAAGAATATTCTTAAATTTCTAATTTGTATTCTCAGAAAGAGAAGTCATTAAACAAAAAACAGGCTGCTATGGAAAGTAAACTATTGTAAAATTACAAAGAGTTCATGAGGCAGAGGTTGCCTTTAAAGTCTGGTGGTGTAATCACTTCCTAGAGACCAACCCTGCTGGTGACAGCAACTACACTTCTGGACAGAATAAAAAAAGATAAATACGTGGTAATTCTGAAGAGTTTAAAAAAAAGTTGACAGATTTTGGAGGAGACTCAGTAACTGGAGAAGAAATCCCCATTCGTTTGTATTGTTATTTCAAGTGTAGGCTGTCCTAGAGCGGCAGGGTGGTCAGAGAGAAGGGAGGAGGCTAGTCTGCGCTAGCTGACCACCGAGAATTGGGAAAGCTAGTCTAGAAGGGAGTGCAGCGTACACACCGCGCAACTCTCATGCCTCTTAATGAGTCACTTATGCGAGAAACAGGCTAAAAGAGTGTAGACACGCTTACCTAGTTATGCTGAGATTTGAACCGCAAATATAGAGCCCACAGTGTAAGTTTAAGCATATCGATCGGTTTGGGGGAAAAAATCAGAGGAATTTAGTAGAATTCATTTCATAAACAACTTCCCATACAATTTTGAATCTAATCCAAAATTATTAATCATGTAAAGAACAAGGACAGTGTGACCCATGTTCAGGAGAAAAAGCAACAGAGGTTGCTAACCATGAAATGAGATGTATGTTGGGACTAGCAGACAAAACATTCAAAAAGCTATTATATGTATACTCAATGATATAGAGAAAACGTGCTCAAAATAATAAAACAGTACATATCAGCCTATAAATAGAAATGGTAAAATTTAGAAATGAAAATTATAATATCAGAATGAAAAATTATCCCAGTGGTTTAACAGAAAAAATGTGGAGATTGCAGATGAAAACATTGAGAATTTACAGATTAATCAATATAATTTATCAAATCAGAACAAAGAAAAATGAAGTTGAATAAATATGAACAGAATCACATGAACCTATGAGACTATATCAAGAAATCTAACATAGATGCATTTAGACTTTCAAAAGGAGAAGAGAATGAAAATAGGAAAGGGAAAACATTTCCCTAATTTGGTTAAAAACAGAAATTTATGAACTCAAGGAACACAATGGACAGAACACAGGATAATGTAAAAATGCTTTAGCATATAATACTCAAATTGCTGAATACAAATGATATAGAGAAGTCTTAAAGCAGCCAGAGAAGACCAAAATGTTATATATGTAAAATAATTATTTGAATAAATGGTGACTTCTTAGAAGAAAAGAATCATGGGAATCAAAAGGCAGGAAAGCAGCAGGTTTACAATGCTGAAAGAAAGAAAATAACACAGCCAATTCGGAATTCCATATTTAGTAAAAATATTCAAGAATGAAAATGAAAACATTTTCAAGTAAAATAAACTTAGAATTCATCACTTGCAGACCTAAAATCCAAAAATGCTGCAGGATGGTCTTAAGTTTGAAGGAACATGCTATCAGATGAAACTTGATTCTTGAAGAAGTAATAAAAAATACCATATATGATTTTTAAAACTGAGTAAATATTTGTAAAAACTACCTCTTTCTCTTAGACCCCTCTGACTTCTAAAGCAAAACTTTATCTTGTGTGATTTATGTTACGTGCTTATGTAGTATATATCACAACTCTATTCTAACAATTTCTGTTTCTTGGTAGGATGACAAAGCTTGGAGAGAAACAAGTATTTCTATCGCAACAACTAGCAAAAGCTGGATACATTATCAAAAAAACAAAAACATTTTCAGATCTTGTGTTTTGGCTGAGGGTCTGTGTGAAGTTTATCCGTCACACAGAACCCCTTCTATGTAAAGGAACAAAGGCATCTGGCTAACATGTAGAGCTGGCGTAAAAATCTAGAAACGTGAAAGGTTTGAATGCATGACTGGTTTTCTCCAGTGAACATCTGTTAGATCAAATGACATTGGGGGAGCCTAGGGAACTCGGCTGTAAGTTTCTAGAAGACAGAGTAGAATCACATCTAGCCCCACAGTATTTAGAAGAGCCTTGGTAGGGCTAAGGGCTTGACTCAAGCACGTGTCAACTTCTCCATTTAAGATTGTATACATGGGAAGGGGAGGGAGTTGCAGGTATGTTCTTGGCTGTGGTCAACTTCAGCGTCATCTCACAGGAGCACTGGACTAGGAATTGTACCAGAATTGTCCCTCCTTGAGGTGGGGTGTCTTTTTTGCCCCTCATGTCAGTCATTCATTGATTGCTGTCTATCCCCTTGCAGAAGTGAAGGAGAGCACCTTCCGTCTTCCATTCCTCGGGGAAATCTTTTAACAATGGAGGGTGGCTCTGAGTCAGCAGTCTCCACTGCGGGCGATGAATGTGATGCTGACCAGGGATCTTGGCCTTTCCGCATCAGTAGACGTTGACTTCTGGCCAGACAGGAAGTCCAGGCCAGGCTTTACCGGGACCCCTGCCGCAGCAGTAGGGAGCAAGAACAAACAGCGGGTACCCTTGCTTGCTTGCTCCCTGCGTGGTGGCAAGCTTATCCCTTCTTATTTGGCGTGGGGGCAGGAGTATGTCCGGGGACTGGGCTGGAGGGGTGGCTTAGGTAGTTTTGCCACCCCTCTGGTGATATTGACTACAGAGGGGCACATGCAGTACCCTGCTTTTACTGCCAACACCCAGTTTTTGCTCCAGGCTCTTCAAAAGCAGCAGTTGGGCTTTTTTGGTCTTCTTGTATCTTTCGGTCCAGGATTTGCCCCAGCTGCAGCATGCACTGTTATTTTTAGTCCCATATAGTTTCTTTGTATTTTGTTCCTCAAGCAGATGTGTGTCTAGCTGCAAGCAGTGCAGCAAAGGGCCCTAGACCCCAGCCTGTCTCAGACGCCCCAGTCTTGTAGAGGGCATCCGTATGGGGCATAGTATGGGCATGGTAGCATCCACTAGAAATAATCATTAGCTTTTCTACATGAGCCCTTCTTTGGTCTTTGTGAAGATAATTCTCTGTGTAAACACTCTATTTCCTTGTTCTGAACCATAGGTGACCTTGGAGAAGCACTCAGGCTATCAGTGCACCTTCTAAATATCAAACACTGTCAAGGAGATGAAAGGATGATTATGAAATAATAGCCACCAAAGTGGAGGAAGGGTTTATATTCTAGGCTAATTCCATGTGAAAGTACTCTCCTTTCTTGAGAATGTGTGTGGGGGGTGTGGATATATCCAAAATCACAAGTGAACTACATTTTGTAGTGAATTAATCACAATCACACCCAGTTTTCAATACATCAGACAGTATTAACATTCTAATTATATGAGACATTTGACTGGGTATATGTATTTGTGTGAGCAACTGAAAAGAAAAGGACTTACTGGTTTGTTTCACTGCTGTTAGTTTTCAATAATATTGTGCTTTTGCTGACAGAAGTTGATTGTTGAATTGATTTAAGTGTCGTGGTTTACACATTTTTATGGACATGTAAAATTGTTTTATCCCTTTCCATTCAATAATCCCATTATGAATTACTTTTTATTTTTCTGCTATGTAATGTGTTTTTCTAAGCATTCTTCAACAGCTACCTCCTCCCCCATGTAACCTTCTGGTGGTATAGCTTCAGAAGAATTCTGTTTAAATAGTGATTTATGAATATAATGAGTTGATAAGCATATTTGAATCCTCACAGTGTAGAAATGTATATATGTTCAGTTTAGTATAAGAAGATTGCTAATCTTCACGGTGATCCTGAGGAGAAATAGGTGACCAAGTTCAGCTCTTAGAGCAAATACATTTTTTTCTTTCCTCTTTTCTTTAAAAATTGGCCTCAACACAACAGCAGGATTTTATGCGATTCTTGCATTTATGTATTCTGTGTTAGCTATCCAGAATTCAACAAATATAATTCTGCTTGCATTCTAATTACTATTTAATATCTCAGAGTCTCTGAATTATGCTTTTTGCTTAATAACTGTTTAACTCAATTTGTTTTACGTAATGATTCAAAGAATTTGTCACTGGAGTTTGCCATGTATGGAGTTTGTTCTCTCCATTTTGGAACTGTTTCATTTAGTAAAACATGGTGATATTTGTGTCTAACAAAACTGCTAAATTAATCTTTTGTTTATAGAGTTATGTTTCAGTTTTATATTTATTAACAGCAGAATTAAAGCTTCCATTCTCATTAGAATTTTACCTAGAACTGCTAGGAGTACCAAACTCTGACTGGATGAGATACTTTTTGACTGAAATTTGTAGTCCCAACTCTGAGACTTTCAGAAAGCTCCTTACATGGTCTGACCATCATTCTCTGTATAAAGCACTGTTGGACTAGATGAAAACTCTTGTCTATAATAGTTTTAATACTATTGGTCAGTGTTCCTCACAGACTAGAATGAACCTAGTTTTTTTAATGGATATATTTGAATGCAGTGAACCTTGTTTTTTTTAATGGACAATTATTAATTTTTTAATATATTAATTTATTTGGCTGTGCCAGTTCCTAGTTGTGGCATGTGGAATCTTTGATCTTAGTTGAGGCATTTAGGATCTAGTTCCCTGACCAAGGAGTGCACCCGGCCATCTGCATTGGGAGCACAGTCTTAGCCACCGGACCACTAGGGAAGTTCCTCAGCTTTGTGTTAATGAAGAAAATAGATGCTTCTGTGTATAAAACTGGAAATGTAAAGTCCCTTTGAGTGATTCAGTGTACCAGTCAACGGTATTTTTTCGTTTATCTCTCTTCTCTGCCCAAACTTCTGGGTTAATGTATTTCTAATCTGTGTCTCAGCCTTAGGTTTCCTGAGTGCAGGGGCTTTGCTTTATTTATATCCATATTCCTGTCTACCCAACCTAACTTATGGTGCAACTAGTTGTAGCTAAACAAGAAGTTCATTTAGCTTTCAAAATGATGATGTATATGATTAGTTTAACCTAAAAAAACCACAGTAAATTTGCTTTGTTATAAAGTTGTCCACTCTGAACTTGGGAACACTATCCTATTAAAAGTAACTTTGCATTAGCTTTACTAGCTTTAGAAAAGGAAAATACACAACAGGAAGGAATCCAACCACTGAGAAAAATCTGAAAAACCAATGAAAGGAAGCAAAGTTAATTGCTATTGGTATGAATAGTTGCACTCTGACACTTGAGAGGGAGATTAGGTAGCTGATTAGCCTCTAATATGATGGCAGTATTTCTTATGTGTTCAAAATATGTCCTGTATTTTACTAAATGCTTACACTTCCAAATTGCCAGATTGTTTTTCATTTGAAGTACTTGAGTTTTTAAATTACATAGATAAGGATTCTCAAAAAAATGGCATAAGGAGAAAAAAATAGCTCTGATATTCTAATATTTTTGTTCATAAATTAAAATGTTTATACCCTCTTATAATGGATATTGCTTTCCCTTATTTCAGCATTTTCAGGTACAGTTCTGTAGTTTTGCTGGTTACTGTTATGAAATGGTATTCTGACAATTACAGCCAGAGGACTTCTCTGGCTTAAATATATTTCATGCTTTCTCTTTCTTCCATGTCTTGTTAGTTTGGGTAAAGGTGAAATCCAAAATATGATGCCTAGAATTAGTCATGTTTGTATGACCATAGGGAGCTTATATTGAAACATGGTGATTGCTCACCAAAATATTACATAGCACTAACAAAAATATATTGTCTGGGTAGATGTGAATTTGGCTGAGCATGGTCAGGCTTGTGACCTAAAGATACATGGGAGTCTAATGGAAGCAATTTAGGGTGGATCGAGAGGAGCTGGAAAATAAGAAGCAGAGTAGGGAGAAAACCCAGTTGTTTGGTGGGAAAATAGGAACCAGATTCCAATCTAAAGGCCAGCAGTAGAGAACAGACAAAAGGGAGAAGGTTCGAGAGGTTTACCCTGGATGCAGGAAGAGGGAGATACTTACATAGACCTTGAGGCAGTAGGGAAGATTTCAGTTAAACACAGGATCTCCCTCTTGAGTAGCAAGGGGTGATAAAATCCCCCTTTTTAACTTCTACTCTGTGGACTTTCTGAAGGTTGAAGGAAAACACTCCCACATACTCCTTCAGAGTGTGTCACTGAACAGATATAAGTATTTTTCATGTGCCAGGTTCACTAATCATCAATCATATCAGCAAGAATTCAGCCATTCCCTCAAAACTTTCTCGGTTGCACAACCCAAGTTACCCAAGTCTGTAGTAAGGTGGTATATGCAAGCCACTAAGCTGTTGCTGGAAATAGAACTGTGAAGTGTGTCTCAAACAACACAAGGTTTACTTGGGTATCAAGTTCAAGCATTATATCTTAGTCAATACTGAGTCTGTTCATTAAGTACTGACCATGATGAAAAGATGGTATTGCCATTCCTTATCTCTGGGGTGACTACATATATGAGATAGCATGGACAAGCCCAGCTTTACAACTGGTCCTGGTATCGTTATTAGGGATATCCATTTTGTTTTGGAAAGTGTCCTGCTTTGCGTAATGAACTGTGTGGTCATCCTACCTACTCCAAGCATCACTCTACTTACCCTCTTCACATGAACACATACATCATTTTAATGGTTATCATGTGATATCAAAATATACTTCTTTTCTGTCTTCCCATCAGTGATGATTTCTTCTTTGTTAACCTACTCTGTGTTCAGCTGAGTGTTGACTGAGTGGATATGTGAATCATTGATCTTTTTTTTCCTATACTTTGATGAAGTGTGAAGGAAGTGTGGACAACTGAAAAGGAGAAGGATTGCCTTAAAACATCATGAAGCTGACTGGGGAGAGCAGTAGTCCAAAGGTACAAAACACAGATGACTTCCAGGAACATCCAGCTAACATTCATTAGCTAAATACATTCTCATTCAGGAAGTTAACTCTCTCTTGGATACTTCAGGCTATGCTGAGTAAAATTAGCGATCCATCTATAGGCATTCATCTATCTCTTTTCAAAAACAGCTAGTTATATCGTCCAGTTCAGGTCAAATAGCTTGTAAAGTAGAGTTTATCTTGGATGGAAGTATTATTGAAAAGGGGGGAAATTATCTGTCGCTTAAAGCTATATTAAGGAAGTTAAGCCCTCACTGTAAGTGGTGCTTCATCAGCATGACTGCATACTTTTCTTAACATTTTTGGCTTCACAGACTCTTCTTTAATTGAAACCCAGTATGTGTTTATTGCTGACACATGTTAAAAATCTTGCTTATACAGTACATAGATGTGTCTCTAAAGCCAATAGTCGTACATTGTTTGTTTCCTAATTAGCACAGATACTATATGAAAAATGCAAGAGACATCTGTTAGGTGGAGATGCCTATCAGTTCTAATTGAATTTTTTTATTGCCTGGATAACCCAGAGATATTGATGGTTTTGACGTGTCTTGGAGATTCCTTTAATGAGCACATTTTCTTGTGCATTTAGCACTAATTTAGAGGTATTTTTAGCAAGTTCTCCATTTACCTCATATAGAGCATGGTGACAGGATTGAGTAGCAGCAATCATATGTTTTTGTCTGTCATGATCTAGAGTTTGAAATTATCATGGGTGTCAGGATATCAGAAGTGTGTAAGCTACCTGGTACAGAGAACTAGTTGCAAAGTATATAACTGACTGTGAAGTCTTTTAAGAAATCTTTAACTGTTGCACAGCAGAGCTTGAAGAGTAGACTTCAGACCACATACAGGATCTTGTTAGAAGTAAGATACAGTTGTTTCTGTGTTTTAGCCACAACAGTTACTGGCCTATGCACTGTGTTTGTAGTTCTGTGCAATACCCTCCCTAGCATCTCCCCTGCACATGCAAGCTTTACATACACTGACTTTACATCCATAATGAACTTTGTGCCCCTCTGCTAGCATCACATGCTAACTAGTCATTTCCTTTCTCTTTGACCTACTGGGAAGTCTGCCCTCTGAAATCACGGCTTTCCTGCAGTCATCTTTGTATTTCTAATGCCTGGTGTATTTGGCGCATCAAAGGAGCTCACTCAGTAATTTAAAATGAATAAAATCTTGGGCAAGCTATGATAAGCTTGTATCCTCATCTATAAAATGAAGCTAAGAGTATCTAACCCACATTGCTTTTGTGAAACAAATACTTCACACAAAATACTTAGCTCCATATCTAAAATACATTAAGAACATCAGAGAATTAAGAGCTGTCTTTTTAGCATGAATTTCCATAATTTTCTTTTTGGTACTTATGTCTATCCCTGGATTTAGCCATTGGCTTCCCTGGTGGCTTAGCAGTAAAGAATCCACCTGCCAATGCAGGAGACCTGGGTTCAATCCCTGGGTCAGAAAGATCCCCTGGAGAAGGAAATGGCAACTCATTCCAGTATTCTTGCCTGGGAAATCCCATAGATAGAGGGGCCTGGTGGGCTATAGCTGATGGGGTCCCAAAGAGTTGGACATGACTTAGTGACTGAACAACAAATAAAACAACAGCCTATGGCCTCTGAAAGAACTAGGGTTATTTTAACAGGAAAGCAGAGGAAGGATTTCATTCTCTGTGACCAGTGTCAATTAGAGGGAGATGCTGGTATGTATATTCAGAGTCAACTCTATTCCACTTGCAACACCCTTTGATTTACAAACAACTTGTCAGCTAGTCATCACAACACACTCTGAATTTGGAATTATCATCTGCATTTGACAAAGCAGGATACCAGCTGAGAGATGAGCTCAAGTGTTCATGAGAGATTGATACTTGAAAGCCACTTCTCCCTGAATCATGTTCCATAGGGTCCAGCCAGAAGAAATGGTTGTGTTCCAGACAAGGAGAAGACCTGAGAGAGGCCACTGTGACGCCAAAGAAATGTCTTTTTTAGTTTATGTTCTGTATAATCTTTAAATTAAGCCTAAAGAGAATTAGATGGGACTCCAGTATTCTTGCCTGGAGAATCCCATGGACAGAGGAGCCTGGTGGGCTATAGTCCATGGGGTCGCAAAGAGTCAGACATGACTAAGTGACTTCACTTTCACTTTTGTTAAATTTAATCTAATTCCCTGACCTCATTCATGTCACTGATGAACTGTTCAGCGTAAATTTCTTTTATCTTTTCTTTACATTTCTCCTCTTTCCTCACCAAGAAAACTCACAAATTTCTTAATTCAAAGCCAAATAATAACAATAGCGACCATTTGCTTGGCACTTTTATCTAGTAGCAGCCATTTTCTGAATGCAAAGCCTGTAAGGTAACTGTCATCTTTATTTCACACATGAGTAAACTGAAGCCCGGAAACAGGAAGTAGTTTATCCAAGATCTCCATTTAGTAGGGGGCAGTCTCTTCCCTGGGACTTGGAAGGGAAGTCTTGCATTACATCATGCTTCATCTATGTCAAAATCATTCCACATAGTATAGTCAGAAATCTAGCCAAAGCAATTAACAAGCAAGCAGAAGTGAGGCTGGAACGTCTTGTATCAGAAGGTAAGGATGTGTTCACCAGTAAACAGAGGTGTCTCAGGAAGAACATGGGAGTTTGAGAAGGTCCTGCTCACCCCTCATTTCACCTCTTCCTACTGCTGCTCCTTGTCATTTTCACCACATATAATGCATTACTTCTAGTCTGTACATACATTTGTTTTTCATTCATTGTCTCTGCTATTTATTTTTATTTTTAACATGCTTTATACCTCTTTGCTGGAATTCATTGTCTGGTTCTGACATTCATCTGCCTAGTGACTACCTGTACAAACTCTAAATCAATACTAGAGCCTCTCTAGTAGATCCTCCTCGACTACTCCATGTGGAATAAAGGGCTTCTCTTCAGTCTTCACAGAGTGCATTCCAAGCATTTACCTTCCAGATATAATCAACCGTTGTTGATTCCCCCACATCTTGGACTCAGAGTTCCTTAAGAGCTATGATGGTTAGTTCTGTGTTCAACTTGGCAAGGCACCCAGATGTTTGGTCAAATGTTCTTCTAGATGTTTCTGTGGAACAATTTGTAGATGAGATTAACATGAAATCACCAGTCTTTGAGTAAAGCTGGGCTTCCTTGGGGCTCAGCTGGTAAAGAATTTGCCCACAATGCAAGAGACTTAGGTTCAATCCCTGGGTTGGAAAGATCCCCTGGTGAAGGGAAAGGCTACCCATTCCAGTGTTCTGGCCCGGAGAATTCCATGGACTGTATAGTCCACGGGGTTGCAAAGAGTCATACACAACTGAATGACTTTCACTTTTGCTTTGAGTGAAACAGATGGTCTTCCATAATGTGGGTGGGCCTCATCTGATCAGTGGAAGGCCTTAGTAGAAAAAGACCGATTTTCCCTAATGAAGAGGAAATTCTGCTAGCAGTCAACCTTTGGACTTGAACTGCAGTATCACATTTTGGACTTGATAATCACCACATTGCATGAGCCTATTTCTTAAAATAAAGCTCTCTAGATAGATAGATAGATAGATAAAGAGAGGGATGGATAGGGACATCTCCATTTTGTTCAGTTTTTCTGAAGGTCCTGATTGTTAAAGAAAATCTCTATCTTATCATCTTTGTATTCTTAGATACAAGGTAAAGCCTGACACATAGCAGGTTCTCAATAAATAATCAAAGAATGAAAGAATACGATTCATGGGGGTCGCAAAGAGTCGGACACGACTGAGCAACTGAACTGAACTAATATACTTAAAGATACTGCTCTGGGGCAAATGTTAAAGTTTCTTAACTAAGCCTTTAATTTCACTTAATGTCAATAGAATTTATTGATATCTTTTACTTATTATGACTCATGATTGAATTCAATCTTGTCAACAGCGTATTGCCCAAGGAGCCAGCTAATTAAGGACTTTGAGCTCTTCATTTCTGCCTCTGTGATGGAAATCCTTATCTGATTCAGGTTTTTCAGATACTGTATAGAGAAATCCTTCTATTGATTCCTAATGTTGTGTTGGTCCACAACAACCACAATTGCTCAACAAAACAATCCATATTATTCACTTGGCTACTTTGGAAAACAAAAAGGATATCTCCTTTGTTTTTGTTTATGCTCCTTGTTAATGAACCAAATACAGTTTTAAGAGATAAGGAACGAGGCTGTTACATTAGCATACTTTTAAAGCCACATCTCTACAGAGCTAGGTTTCTAACTGAAAGAAATGTGCCATGTAAAGAAATTTAGATTTTCTGGTTGCCTTTCTTTAAAAAGCTATCTTTTATACTTTGAAAGAAAGTGAAAAAAAATATGCTGTGTTTCTCCCTCCCTCACTCTCTTATACCCACACACACCTTACCTCATTACACAAGGCTTTTTTATATTTAATAAGTTTTCCTGATTTTATTTACATTAGAATAGACATCCCGAGTTCAATTCCAATAAGAGTGAAGCAAGGTACGCATAGAACATAAGATGGCAGATTTTGCAATGATCTTTTCATTAATAGAATCCAATCCCCACACGTGTTGTCTTAGAAATAAAGCTAGTGTGACTGCAAAAGAAAAAACAACTCATTTCTTTTCAGCCTAATCGACTTAGGGAAAGCAATAATCCTTTACTAATTTCTTCCATCAGAGCAAGCATATGCTGTAAAGAATCACATTTGGAACAGAACTAAGCTACATTAAGTGCAAAAAATAATGTAGAGAATAGTTTGCTTTCTGAGTAGGTTAGATTTTCAAGGTTCAAAAAGAAGGCTTTTTTGTAAGAAAGAGACATGTGAACTCATTCTAAGCAGAGGCCACAGATTCTTGACATATTCCAGCCATGCCATTTCAGATTATTTCAGTGTGATACTGACTTATTCCTTCATGGACTGTGTAGTTTCAATGTGGCATCTTGGGTTGCAAAATAATAAAATTGTGGAAAATTTGTTTAAAGTGATAGAAGTATCTCATATTGTGTCAGCTGGTTTCTCCTGTAGAGCAAACCGTCCCAAAACACAGTTCATTTATCTCAGTCTGTTCAGGCTGCTCTGTCAAAGTATACCCTAGACTGGTCAGTTTAAGCAAGAAACACTTAACTTTCATAGGTCTGGAAGCTAAGAAGTACAAGATTAAGGTGCCTGCAGATTCGGTGTTTGGTGAGAACCTAGTTCCTGATTCATAGATCACCTTCTTCTTACTTCATCCTCACAGAGGGGAAGGACCAAGGAAATCTCTAGGGTCTCTTATATAAGGGCACTACCCATTTATGAGGGCTCCACCCTGATAAACTAATCACCTCCCAAGACGCCATCTCCAAATACTCTCACGCTGGAGATTAAGTTTAAATGTAAGAATTTCAGGGGAACACTAGCAGTCTCAATTCAGTTTAGTTCAGTCGCTCAGTTGTGTCTGACTTTGTGACCCTATCGACTGCAGCATGTTAGGCCTCCCTATCGATCACCAACTCCTGGAGTTTACTCAAACTCATGTTCATTGAGTCAGTGATGCCATCCAACCATCTCATCCTCTGTTGTCCCCTTCTCCTCTCACCTTCAATCTTTCCCAGCATCAGGGTCTTTTTAAATGAGTCAGTTCCTCACATCAGGTGGCCAAAGCATTGGAGTTTCAACTTCAGCATCAGTCCTTCCAGTGAATATTCAGGACTGATCTCCTTTAGGATGGACAGGTTGGATCTCCTTGCAGTCCAAGGGACTCTAAAGAGTCTTCTCCAACACCACAGTTCAAAAGCATCACTTCTTTGGCTCTCAGCTTTCAAATCTATATGTGACTACAAACCATAGCTTTGACTAGTGGACCTTTGTTGGCAAAGTAATGTCTCTGCTTTTTAATGTCTAGGTTGGTTCTAACTTTTCTTTCAAGGAGCAAGTGTCTTTTAATTTCATGGCTGCAGTCACCATCTGCAGTGATTCTGGAGCCCCCCAAACATAAAGTCTATCACTGTTTCAACTGTTTCCCCATCTATTTGCCATGAAGTGATGGGACCAGATGCCACGATCTTAGTTTTCTGAATGTTGAGTTTTAAGCCAGCTTTTACACTCAGTCTATAGTAGCCATTTTAAAAATTATTTATTTATTTGGCTATTCTTTGTCTTAGTTGCAGCACACGTGGTCTTCCATTGTTGTTGCAGCATGCAGAATCTGCATGCTGATTCTGTCATGTGGGATTTAGCTGTGTCATGTGGGTTCTAGTTCTGCAGTCAGGGATCAAACCCGGATCCTCTGCTTTGGGAGCGCAGCATCTTAGCCACTGGACTACTAGGGAATCCTGATAGTAGTCTTAAAACAAGAAATATTTATGGATATCAGAGGCCAGCCAATTATGGCTAATGGGCCAAATCTGACCAGGAGACAGTTTTAGTACAAATCAGGAGCTAGGAATGGTTTTCCCATTTTTTAAGCATTGTACAAACAGTGAAGAATATAAGACATGTGGCTCACAAAGAGTAAATGGTTATCTGTCCCTTTCCAGGAAAACTGTGCCCACCTCTGATTTGGAGCATGCTTCTCTTGTCAGAAACTTGCACTCCTGTCAGCAGTGGGGTCCTTTTGGTCTCTGCTAGGCTCTGTCACATGTCCATGGTGGTGGCCTGGCAGCCACAAGGTTCTGCTTCTGAGGGTTAGTGGCTGTTGACCAGGATGTTGGGAGTCACTTGGCCACATGCCTGTTGTCATCCAAAAAGTAACCCGGACCAGTTCTCTTGGTGGCTGGCAGAGCTCCAGGAGTGGAGAAGTGCGCTAAGCCTCTTGAGGCCTGTACTTGCAGCTGTCACATTCTACAGGCCAGAGCATTAGTGAACCACTCTCAAATCTGCTTGTCCATATACAGTTAAGTCAATCTACTGACACCAGGCTGTGTTGAAGGAAAGTGCAGCATTTATCCCAGGGCACCAAGCAAGAAAGCGCTTAAAATGCCCGAACTCTATGAAAGCTTTTAGGGAAAGGTTTAAAAGATAGGGTGAGGGCAGGGATGTGTGGAGTGTATAATGAGCTCTAGTGGATGTTTTCTGATTGGGAGTCAACATCATCAACCTTCTGATTCCAAGCAATCTGGGGTATGTGTGCCTATGGGCAGCCTACGGTTCACTTCTTCCACCTGGTGGGGTTCCGTATCTGCAAAGCAGCTCAAAGGACATGACTCAGAATACTGTTTATTGCCCTTGAGGAGTAACTAGAGGTGCCTAACTTTGTTTAACGGCTAAACTAGTATTATTTTGTCTTGCTTGACTGTTTTCCTTGCTTTCTGCATTGTCTCTCTTCTCTAATTAAATTTACTCTTTGGAAATGTGGGAAGACCTTGAAGGCTACAGTTTGTTTTACAGACAAGAGGCAGGTGGAAGATATGGGATGGGGTGGTCTGTCCTGGAAGGCCCCATAACATCCTACCTGGTTATAGAAGTAGATTAACAGATCAGAGAGGAGGAGGATTGTAATTGCCTTTTGGTTTTTGTTTTTTGGCGATGCTGCATCACATGTGGGATCTTAACACATGTGGGATCCCAGTCCGGGGATTGAACTTGCACCCTCTGCATTGAAAGTGCAGTCTTAACCACTGAACCACCAGGGAAGTCCCATGTGTAGTTGTGTTTGCAGATGACCACACACAAAAGCCAAGGGCCTCAAGAGCAGTGGACCTTTACCTGGAACTGTGTTGAGAGAAAAGAGAGCTCTCAGCTACCTACAGTGTGGCTCAGCCCTGTGGCTCTCTTGCTTGCAGATTTACCCTTTCTTGCTTTCTCTGTCTCTGCACCTCTTGGTCCTTTATCTCTGCTGTGGTCTACATGCCTGTCTCTCTCTAGCCTTCTACAGTCCATATTATTGGCATCTCTTAACAGAGTTAGTAAACCTGCCTATCCCAGCCTGGAAGCCATGAGTTTATATAGTGCCACTGGGAGAATTAGGGAGAGGTGTTCTTTTTCTGTTCAGCACACTTGGCAAGTGAAATTGTTGTTGTTTCATCCCTTAGTCACGTCTCACTCTTGTGACCTCATGGACTGTAGCTTCTCTGTCCATGGGATTTTGCAGGCAGGAATACTGGAGGGGGCTGCCATTTCCTTCTCCATGGAAAGTGAAATACAGACTGGATTTCAGTCTTGCTGAAATACTTGCTGTATAGAGGAAAATCTGCAAACATTCTCAGAAACCCGTGTCCGAGCCTGTTTCCAGATCTCTGTGTGCTCACTTTGAGAATCACCTGGGACTGACTGCAGAGAATCTGATTGTGTCCTGTTTCAAGTAGCTATTCCTAGTCCAGCGATCTGGAGCTCCTGGGGTGACAGGTAACAAGCGTTCGGTGTCCCAGGGGAAGAGGGTATCAGCACAGACTCTGAGAAACAGGAGCAGTCAGATTTTTTAAAGAGAGTAAAGGATGAAAAATGAATGGCTTGGACTCTTGAGCATAGTTTGTGCTGGAAATTGGAAGAAAGCTCAGTTTTATTTTATATTCACTGAGAGATTGTAAATGACACAATAACACATTGTATGTTATCACATCAAAATAGCATATGCCAAATACTTAGAAGTGTATCTACCTAAAGAAACAAAAGACCTATACATAGAAAACTATAAAACACTGATGAAAGAAATCAAAGAGGACACAAATAGATGGAGAAATATACTGCAGTCATGGATTGGAAGAATCAATATTGTGAAAATGAATATACTACACAAAGCAGTCTATAGATTCAATGCAATCCCTATCAAACTATCAACGATATTCTTCACAGAACTAGAACAAATAATTTCACAATTTATATGAAAATACAAAAAACCTCAAATAGCCAAAGTAATCTTGAGAAAGAAGAATGGAACTGGAGGAATCAACCTGCCTGACTTCAGACTCTACTACAAAGCCACAGTCATCAAGACAGTGTGGTACTGGCACAAAGACAGAAATGTAGATCAATGGAACAAAATAGAAAGCCCAGAGATAAATTTACATACCTGTGGACACCTTATCTTCGACAAAGGAGGCAAGAATATACAATGGAAAAATGACAACCTCTTTAACAAGTGGTGCTGGGAAAACTGGTCAACCACTTGTAAAAGAATGAAACTAGAACACTTTCTAACACCATACACAAAAATAAACTCAAAATGGATTAAAGACCTAAATCTAAGACCAGAAACTATAAAACTCCTAGAGGAGAACATAGGCAGAACACTCTCCAACATAAATCACAGCAAGATCCTCTATGACCCACCTCCCAGAGTATTGGAAATAAAAGCAAAAATAAACAAATGGGACCTAATGAAAATTAAAAGCTTTTGCACAACAAAGGAAACTATAAGCAAAGTGAAAAGACAGCCTTCAGAATGGGAGAAAATAATAGCAAATGAAGAAATAGACAAAGGATTAATCTCAAAAATATACAAGGAACTCCTGAAGCTCAATTCCAGAAAAATAAATGACCCAATCAAAAAATGGGCCAAAGTTCTAAACAGACATTTCTCAAAAGAAGACCTACAGATGGCTAACAAACACATGAAAAGATGCTCAACATCACTCATTATTAGAGAAATGCAAATCAAAACCTCAATGAGGTACCATTACACGCCAGTCAGGATGGCTGCTATCCAAAAGTCTACAAGCAATAAATGCTGGAGAGGGTGTGGAGAAAAGGGAACCCTCTTACACTGTTGGTGGGAATGCAAGCTAATACAGCCACTATGGAGAACAGTGGGGAGATTCCTTGAAAAACTGGAAGTAGAACTGCCATATGATCCAGCAATCCCACTCCTGGGCATACACACCAAGGAAACCAGATTTGAAAGAGACACGTGCACCCCAGTGTTCATTGCAGCACTGTTTATAATAGCCAGGACATGGAAGCAACCTAGATGCCCATCAGCAGATGAATGGATAAGGAAGCTGTGGTACATATACACCATGGAATATTACTCAGCTGTTAAAAAGAATTCATTTGAATCAGTTCTAATGAGATGGATGAAACTGGAGCCCATTATACAGAGTGAAGTAAGCCAGAAGAACAAAGACCAATACAGTATACTAACGCATATATATGGAATTTAAAAAGATGGTAACGATAACCCTATATGCAAAACAGAAAAAGAGACACAGATGTTCAGAACAGACTTTTGGACTCTGTGGGAGAAGGTGAGGGTGGGATGTCTGAGAGAATAGCATTGAAACAAGGTTACTGTCAAGGGTGAAACAGATCACCAGCCCAGGCTGGATGCATGAGACAAGTGCTCAGGGCTGGTGCACTGGGAAGACCCAGAGGGATGGGTTGTGGAGGGAGGTGGGAGGGGGGATCGGGATGGGGAACACATGTAAATCCATGGCTGATTCATGTCAATGTATGACAAAAACCACTGCAATATTGTAAAGTAATTAGCCTCCAACTAATAAAAATAAATGGGGGCGGGGGGAGAAGTTAAATAAACAACAACAACAAAAAAATAGCATATGCTGTACTTAGCCTAGAACAAACCTGGTTAAAGAAAAAGGCTTTGCTTCCATAACTTTCTCACCAGTACACCTGAATTTTGATGTGAATTTTAAAATAGAGTCCTCTCAGTCCATGTGTCATTACACCACTATCTGAAGGAATTTAGCACTTGAGAAGTTTAATGAAATAACACAGAGATGAGATAAATGGTACTAGGCACGTGACTTTGCAATGAAAACAATGTAAAATTTCCTAGACAGTTTACTCAAGCGTAATTGCATGTAATTAAAATGTCTGTAAGAAAAAAAATAAAATAAAAATTAAAAAAAATGTCTGTAAGATGTGCTGTGAATTTTCAACTAATGGAAACATTTCATTAGTCCTAAGTAAGAAAACAGGCTAGATAACTAGTATAAATTTTCGTGTTTTGTCCGAGTTCCTCTGATACTCTTCTGAGTGATCCATGCTCTGTTTATCCTCTTCCCGTTGGTGCTGAGAAATCAGTATCTGCTCTTATGCTGTCCTATTCCCATGGTCACTTACAGATACCTTTAGCTTCTAAATGCCTTGTTCAGCCACAATATGTAACTTTAAAGTACACGTATTTCTTTAGGGAATCTTGTTCCTGTAAGGTACTAGGAATGGCTTCCCATTCTGTTGTTGCATGAGGGGAGAGGAAGAATCTGCTTACGATTAACTCTTTAGCCAAAAAATCAATAGCTACTCAGTGTCAGTTTCTAGAGTTTTGCACCGTTACATCTTTGGTAGCAAAAACTCAGAGATCATACTCTCAGAGCATTCCATGTCCCTTGTTGCAAAAGCTGGGTCCATTTTCATTTTTCTGTGTCCATGATAAGTTTTTCAAGTTACTTTAAGGGTACACTGAGAAGTGTGATTTTTGGCCAACAGAGCTGACTTTGGATCCAAGTTCCATGACTTGTAGAACTGAGTAAAGTTTAAATAAAACAATTACGTGCTCTAAATCTTCATCTCCACACCACACCTGCAAAATGGAAGTGAAATATGTATCTCGTAAGGCTGTTGGGACAATCAGAAAGGAATTTATATTAATCACCCTATGTCTGGAACAATTTTACTGGAAAGTATTTCACTTCATATTTTAAAGTCTATGTGGGGGAAACTCTTCTACTTTCTCCCCTTAATATTTTCATAGAGGTCAACCAGAGACTGTGCTGCTATCAGACTTAATGAATGAGCATCTTTATTCTTCCACCTCTTGTTCAGTATTTCATCTTTATGATTCAGCCACATGGAGAATAAACCAAACACATCTGACTCAACCATTAATTTTTTTTCTCAGATTGCAAAGCATCCAAAGGTAGGCAGTCCAGGATTAGTGCTGTGGCTTCCAGTATACTCCTTTTGCTATTCTGCTCTGCCATCCTTCGTCTTTGGACACAGAATGGCTGTAGAGCTTCCAGGTGTTGTGTCTGCCTTCCAGGCTGGAATAAAGAACGCCAACCAAACCTGTCAATATATATCTGCACAAAATAGCCTCCTTGCCTGTCCAGGCCAGTCACCTTCTGCTCAAGTCACATGGTGATGCCTATAAAATTTTTTGATTGTTGTCTTTTTGAAGGTGAGCATATATTCTTATCAAATACCATTGGCATTCTTGTTAGCAGGACAGAAATGGAAAGTAGTTATTCATAGATAACTAGCAGTTTTTTTACACACATGCCTACAGATACTTTAAAGCCAGTTTCTCCATAAAAATGTATATACTTCTTATCTTCTGAGGAAACTGAATTTGTGATATTCTCCACCTAGAATAATTCAGACTTTGGGAAATACAGTGATGAATCAAGCCCTGCCCATGAGTTGAGTTGAGAGAGAAAGATAGGGATTGTTGTCTCTGTGGAAGGGATGGAGTTCCCTTAAATGTGGTAGGACTATTCACACACTGTAGTATAAAATTAGGCAGTATGGCAGGGTATCAAGGCTAAGAACTAAAAGAAATCTACAAAGAAAATCATATCAGATGGTCGTACATTTCAGAGCATGTTTACCCTCTTGAACTGTGAGGAGAGTCAGAGTAGTTTTTCTGCTTAAAGTATCATTAAAGTATTAAGTAGTTGCAGTCTGATATGATGGGGTAAGAAATAAAGTTTTGAGATACTTAAAAAACACTGGTCCATTACAAGTTTTCTTCCCTGCCTGACACTTGGGATGGATTATCAATAGTCTCTTAAAGGAGCTGTTCATAGTAACTCTAAGAAGTTCCTAGTGGTGCCATATGAGGTGATTCAGAGGAGAAAAGATTGTGGGGAGCTTACAGGGTGAAGTTGCTCAGTCATGTCTGACTCTTTGCAATCCCATGGACTGTAGCCTACCAGACTTCTCCGTTCATGGGATTTTCCAGGCGAGGGTACTGGAGTGGGTTGCTATTTCCTTCTCCAGGGGATCTTCCCCACCCAGGAATCGAACCCGAGTTTCCCGTATTGCAGGCAGACGCTTTACCCTCTGATCCATAGAGTGTAGGCTGCTGCTTGGTCAGTGATTCAGGAATTGTGACAAGCTCCATCTCTGCCGAGACATACTAGAAGAAGGTGTTTCTTGATAAGATGTAAGCCAGTGTAGGGGTACAGCAGTATAAGGAGCAAGATCTTAGAAAGAGTAAAAAACTGGGCATCAGATCCTGCACTGCCATCACTAGGACCTGTTTTTCCTCGTCACAGGTTCTACTTCTGCTTAATCAATGCATGAAACCAGATCAGCCCCAAATTCCTTATCTGAAGGGTTCCCCCCCTCGGGATTCTAATGTTTAATGTATTGGTTGACCAAAAGTACGTTCAGATTTTTCCATAATGTTTGTGATGACTTTTAAAAGGTCCAGAGTACTGTAGACCATTTGTTCCAGTTTGCTTCTCAGACTGGGTTGGAATTGGCTCGTCTGGCAGCAGGAGAAAGCTCTGTCTCTTTGTGTGCATGTCCTGTGGATGACAGTACCAAAAATGTCATCATCAGGTACTCACCCTTCTACTTCCTGATGGAGATACCATTTCACTCATTCTATTGATACAACTATTTGTCAGGATATGTTCTAGACCAGGGGTCCCCACCCCCTGGACCAAGGACCAGTACTGGCCCATGGCCTGTTAGGAACCTGGTTGCACAACAGTTGAGCAGCAGGTAAAACCGAAACCATATACCCACACTCCCCCCAGCCTCGGTCTGTGGGGGAATTGTCTTCCATGAAACTCGCCCTGGTAGGATAAAGTTTGCAGAATGCTGCTCTAGATAAAACGGTGTAGGCAAAGACTACCAGAGAAAAGCTGACTGGGAAATCATTAGCTGTAGTATAAATTCTAGAAAAATTGCTAACGTTTTCTTAAAGTGCAGATGAAGGGAAGTTATGTTTATCTGGGCACTTAAGACTTCGTTAGGAAGGTGTCCTTTGAACTGAGCTTCAGAATATGTGTAGAAGTTTAGTGGATGCATAATATGGATGCTGTGTTCCAGGTTGAGAGAAAAATGATAGAAAAACAGAGTTAGGAATTAAGAGATTAAAACAGGACAGTGCAGGGACAGATTCATAGTGTTAACTGGGAAAAGACTTAGAGGTAACTGGTTTAGTTTTTTCCCTCCCGTCCTTCCCCCTTTCCATCCTCATTTTGTCCTTCCCTCCCTGCCTTCCTCCTCCCTTCCTTTGGTTTTCTTTTTAATCAATAGGTAAGCTGACTCAAGGAAGGAGAAGAAATTTATCAAAGGTCACATTGTTCATTGCCAGCAGCAAGAAATCATACTGATTCTTCTGACTTCCAGCTGCCGCTAAAAATGAGATGGAATCAGAGCAGGAAGCACCTCGAATTCTATAGCAAACAATTAGACTTAGTCCTGGGAGCAGACAGAAGCCAAGGAATAGGACAAGCTAGCTTGCAGTGTAAAACGATAATTCTAGAACTAGTGGGAAGAATATGAGGGGGTTGAGAAGGTAAGAAAATGGTGGTCATTTTCCAGGCAAGATCTAAGGAATATCACCGAGAAGGGATGGGAGTTTGATGCCAATGCAGTGAAGAGAGTTGTTTAAGTGCTATCATATTCCACATATGGAATCTGAAAACCTTAACTACAATAATCCATTCTCTGTAGGTTCAGTCATCTATGAAACTCTACAGTCAAATAGTAGTGACTGTTTATAAAATCCTGACAGTATAGGAAACTGAATGTGTTTCCTTTTCAGTGTTCATTTATGGAAGAGAACGTTAGCACATTGAGAGGGTGGACTTGTCAAATACCATCTTTCCTTGTTCTGTTGGTAGAAGGCTGGCTGAACCCAGGACTATTGAAATTGAAACATTCCTGAAACACATTATCAAATATCCATCCCCAGCCTGTGTGCTAGATGATTTAATATTCCCTACCTTCTCTCCCTACTGTCAGACCTATCAACCTTCCTGATTCTACTGTCATCCCTATCAACCCAAATCAGTTTTTTGTTTCTCCTAAGTGTCATTTCAGAAAACGAATATATGAATTAAGACAAAAAGAGAAACAATTGGATCATATATCTAAAGAGTACTAGGGACTGTGCTAATTGCTCAGCTGAGTCCTGCACCATTTTATTGCCCATCATGTTACCACATGTTACCACAAGTCACTTCCCCAAACATGTTTTCTCTCCTTCAATAGCAAGCCGAGTACTTCTAAGCCTCTGTTTTCTAATTTGGATGAATGAGTGAACTTGGCCAAGGGATGCCCTGTCAGAGCTGATTTATGTTGTTTTCAGTCCAAACTGCTTAGCTCTGCAGTTGACAGTATCCTTACATGCCCATTGTTCAGAGTTCAGAAAAACAATGTCTGTTCTATTGTGCAGACAGAGTCAGGATCCAGATGTCCTGGGCTGCGGTGGTTCTTTTCCTTGTGTATCCAGCTTTCCTACAGTAATGAGTGACTCCGCTGCAGAGGTTTTTGGAAGCCTCACAGAAAAGAACGGAGCAGTATTTGCAAATGTGCATCAATAAGCTAGAGGAAAACTATCTGAAGGTTTAAATATCCACGTGCCATTTTTCTTTTCATAGATAAACTCAAGCACTAATGAGAGACATCAGTTTATTTTTTTCATTTTAGCAGAAACCATGAAAACCATAGATCTCCTCTCTCAGACAAGACAAAAAGAGCAGCAAGTCGGGAATGTACATAATGTGTGCTCCATGATTATCTGTGTGAAGCCTTGAGTGATATATTCAAAGGTGAAGACTGTTTCCTGCATCAGTCAGAATGCAGACAGGAAACAAAAACCGTGCTCAAATTAGAACAGTTTGAGAAATATTAACTTATAAATGAATTGCCAAAGAATTTTTTTCTTAAAAAAAAAAAGGAGAGTGCGCTGATCTTGGAAAAATTTGATGCTCCTACCAAGTCCTGAGTGAATGGAGTGGGTATTGGATTCTAGAACTAGAGGACTATGCAGAGGAGACTGTCTTCAGAAACAAAGTGAGTTTTGTCCTAGGACACAGCTAACCCTAGCTGTGTATCATGGAAGGAGCCAGAGGAATACCTAACTCCATAGTCTCCTTTCTTCTTCATGTTTACTGGGGGCTCGCCAACTGGCTAAATGCAACCAGGATCCAGAGATGCAGAATCCCAATGCTGCAGCTATAAATTGTTATACCTCTACCTCTGAGACAGATGCAGAAGGGTATATGGAAAGAGTCCATCTGAAGAAGCAAACAAAAGGGATGTAATATATTATCTGTTAATATTTCCATTCCTTATTTCCCCCAGAGGTCATCTTTTCTAGCATTTTTGCTCTGGGTTCCACATTCTTGGTCCTGGGTCTATGAGCACTCCTTGGGTCTGGGGAAGCGGTTATCAGATGCTGTCTCTAATGTATGCTACTGTATAGAAAGACATCATAGTGTCTTTTTAAAATCGTATAGATCTTGCTTAGATATACCAAGTTTTTCCTCTTACAGTCAGCTCTAATCTTGAAAAGTGCAGAAGAGGCAGGAGGCTTCTTTGGTGGTCCAGTGGTTAGGAATCCACTTGCCAATGCAGGGGACATAGGTTCAGTCCCTGGTCAGGGAAGATTCCACATGCCACAGGGAAACTAAGCCCATGCACCCCAGAGCCCATATTCTGCAGCACTAGAAATAACACAATGAGAAGCCCATGCTCACCTCAACTAGAGAAAGCCAGTATGCAACCATAAATAAATAACAAGCAAGAGTTGGAATAGTGACAACTAGGTTACGAGAGTTATGATAACAGCTGCTG
The DNA here is from genome assembly GCF_963930625.1 of Muntiacus reevesi. Lineage (NCBI taxonomy): Eukaryota > Metazoa > Chordata > Mammalia > Artiodactyla > Cervidae > Muntiacus > Muntiacus reevesi. The sequence goes on from NC_089252.1 coordinate 69,063,313, forward strand.
GACTGAATGGTTGATCTTTAGCTTCAGCATTATTCAAAGATTTCATATTACACTGGAGCTAAACTCTCCACTGAGTGGTTTTGGATGAATTTACCAACAGTTCTGCAGCACATACCTTTAAGTCTAAGAGCTGTTCCAGAAGCACTCTGTCCTTCCTCTGCTAAAGAAATGAAGGACTCTTTTCTCCAAGTGAATTCAATTTTTCCTAAGATCATCTTTTTACTGCTATGTCTGTGTCCAGTTGCTTTGGTCATGTCCAACTTCTCACAGTCCCATGGACTATAACCCACAAGGCTCCTCTGCCCATGGAATTCTCCAGGCAAGAATACTGGAGTGGGTTGCCATTCCCTTCTTCATGCGATCTTCCCATACTAACCCTCTAATAGGGACTTAAAATCCCATATTCCCACAGATGATTGCTAGCACTGCATATATAGCTTATCATGCATTTTGCAGATCTTCACTTTGGTTGATGACTGTACAGACTCCCTAGACCTAAAGAGCGGGGTCTGACTTCCTTGCTGGTTTTGGTAACAGCTTAAATCACTTTTGCTTTTATAATAGCAATGTCTGTACTTCTGAAGTACAATCCTGTGTTTCCCCATTGTGTATGGAAAAGTGAGGCTCAAATTCAAGATGAACATTTTGTTAGCCTTAATTTAAGCATGTTGAAAAACATCAAATATAAGTATCCATCAGGAACTGCAGGATCTACTGGCAGAATTATCTTTTTCTTTCTATTTTATCATTTAAATCAAACTATAGGAATTCATGGACTTTTCCCTCTTGCAGTTGGCTTTCAAAAGTTTTTTTAGAAAATGTCTTTCAAAAAAAAAAAATTCACTGAAGTCATCTTTTGTACTCTTTTCTTCCCACATTTGTGCAAACGAACAAGAAACAATTAGAGCAATGAATTAATTGCCCTAATAGCATCTCTCAATCACATTCAAGAACAAGGGTCTTTTTCCTTCTTAGACTGAGGAACAGCCAATCAAAATACAGAGATAATCGTTCTAAAAACTTCTTGCTCTTTCTTTTAATATAATTATTTTAAATATCTAGGGAGACAAACCAAGACATGATCAGAGGAGGAATTAATTACTCTATTAACTCTGCTTTTACTCAGTTTCATTTATTCACAGTTCTGGGAGGGGCCCTCCCGAGGTCATCATTCCATGTATCTGCCACCTGTCAAGGATGCCTCTGAACTATCCAGACAGAGGGATAGCCTCCTAATGGCTTTGCTCCACCATTTAAATTTCCTTTTTTTTTCCCCCCTTCTCTCTCTCTCTTTCATTATTCCTTGTTCTGTGCATTGGGAGCCATTATAATCCAGAAGAATAAAAATATATATAGTTTTTCAATTTTATTCTTCTCCAGCTCTTCTGACTTCTTAAAGATATAATACATTATGTCAAAAGTCTATTAAATCTAGAACTTATTTTCAGGAAAGTCGCATATCTTTAAAAATCTGTTTCCATTTTGAAGATGTGAGCTGAAATACTGCAGGCTATATAATGATAGCACTCAGGAAACACTCCAGGGAGTAGAAAAAGGATAAAGAGACATGTTGGGAATACCACATCATTCCTACTGCTAGCTGTAAATTACATTTTGAACAATGACATTTATTGTTGAGATTCTCTTTAGTTCTCTGCATGTTTATCACCTTTTAAACATACCCTTTAAACATTTTAAGGAGAATAAAAATAAATTGTTGTTCAAAATAAAAGTGACAGGTTTCTTTTTTAATCCATAGCCGTAATAATAGTCTTTTCAAGAAAATTGTGAACTAAGCAAAAGTGTCTGCATTTGGAAATATTTTAGGAAAAAACTCCTCTAAACCTTGTTCCATAAAATGAATGACCATTACAATTACTCCCATATACATTTTCTCATACTTTCTCCTTCTCAATATTCAGAAGCCCAGAGTTTGAATTAAAAACTGAATAGATGAAAGTTGCAACCTTGAGTCAACCTCTAGTACCATAATACTTCTGATCTTTGAGGAGTTTTGAGGCAGAGACCAAGTAACGACTCTCTCTCCAGTAACACTGTGTAATCAGGAGCTTCCATGAAACTAAATTCAAGGACTATGTATTTCATATGTCAACCTCGATTCATGTTCAAAGATACATAATAATCTCAGGTGTCGCCCTCCATCTGCCTTTTGCCTTTGTTTGTGATTCTTCTGAAGGGTTACTTATCAATATTACGGTATCTTCAGGACTTCCCTAGTGGCTCAGCTGGTAAAGAATCTGCCTGCAATGAGGGAAATCTGGGTTCAATTCCCGGGTCATGAAGATACCTTGGAGAAGGGAATGTATTCCCCAGTATTCTTTCCTAGAGAATCCCATGAATAGAGGAGCCTGGTGGGCTATAGTCCATGGGGTCGCAGAGTCAGACATGACTGAGTGGCTAACACAAGCTGGTGTTGCCTTCCACCTACCTTTTTGCCTTTGTGAATGACTCTTCTGCAGGGTTAATTACCAACAGTACAGTATTTTCTGCACCAGCTTTTATTACGTTCACTTCTCTACTGAGAAATCACAGAGGGAATCAGACTGCAGTAGTGTTCTGTCTATTGGTTTAAGTTGATTTGATAGCAAAGCTGCTCCAGAGGTAATGAAGAGAGCCCCATCAGCTTTTGCTATGAACACACACCTCAAAACGTCGTGGCTTAAAACAACAATTGTCTTCAACTCAATTATGTGAGCTGTCCTTTTAAGAAGGGGGAGAGGACAAACAGATACACACACAGAGGAGAAGGCCATGTTGAGTTGGTAGGGAGCCAGCAGTGATGCAGCTTCATGCCAGCCTAAGTCAGAGATTCCTGGGAGACCCCAGAAGTTCAGGGGGAAAGCATGGAGTAGATTTTTCTTTATAACTCTCAGAAGGAACCAACCCCCATGACACTGTGATCTCAGACTTCTAGCCTCCAGAAGTGTGAGTGGATAAATGTCTCTTGTTGCAGGCTACCCATTTGTGGTACTTTGTTATGGAGGCCCCAGGAAACTAAAACATGGTGGTTTCAGGGTTCTAAAGAAGAGAAAAAAGTGAGTGAGCCCCGCCCCGTGTTCTAGCAATTTTCAAGTCTTTGTCTGAATCACATTTGTTCTTGTCCCATAGGCAAAAAGAAAGTCACATATGGTCAACCAGAGTCAAAGAATAAAAACTAGTCTCCACTCATTGATGGGAGGAGCTGAGTTGCCTTGGGAAGAGGCCTGGACACCTATGAGCAGAACATGTGGCTAGTTTTATCATTTCGGCTCTGCACACTTGAGATGCAGCCCCTACCCTGCGGTGTGTGGGTAGCACAATCTAGCATATGGATCAAGTCTGCCCCAAGCTGCGTGTTCTTTTGAAAATGCTAGGAAGGACACGATTAGATGCACTAATTAAAAGATCATTTGGATTGACTGTCCTTTTTTTTTTTCTTTTTTATTGAAGTACAGTGATTTACAATGTTGTATTACTTTCAGGTATATAACATAGTGTTGTGATATTCTTACAGATTATATTCAGTGTAAATGTATTGTAAAATATTGGCTATATTGTCCATGTTATACATTATATCCTTGCATCTTATTTGAAGTGTACCTCTTCATTCCCTTCCCCAACCATCTCCCTACTGGTAGTTACTAGTTTGTTCTGTGCATCTATGAACCTGTTTCTGTTTTGTAGTATTCATTCCTTTGCTTTAATTTTTAGAGCCCACATGTAAGTGAAAACATACAGCATTTGTCTTTCTCTGTCTTCATTAAGCATAATAGGTTCCAGATTCACCCATGTTGTTGCAAATGGTAAAATTTCATTCTGTGTTATGACTGAGTAATATTCCATGCCCTGTCTTCTTTATCCATTCATCTGTTAGTGGACACAGGTTAGTTCCATATCTTGGCTATTGTAGATAGGGCTGCTATACATATTGGGGTGCTTGTACCCTTTCAATTTATTATTTCCATTTTGTTTGGATATATACCCAGGAGTGGAATTGCTGAATCATGTCATAGTTCTGTTTTTAAATTTTTGAGAAACCTCCTCTGTTTTCCATAATGGCTGCACCAACCTCCTGTCCCACCAACAGTGTAGTAGGGCTCCCTTTCCTCCACGTACTCAACAACATTTCTCATTTGTTGTCTTTTTGATGATACCCATTCTGACAAGTGTGAAATGATATCTCACAGTGGCTTTGATTTGCATTTCCCTGATTATCAGTCATCGAGGCAGTTGGATTCACAGACCAGAAATACAGTCTTTTGGTAATGAACTGTAATTTAGGTTCCAGCTGAACATATTGAGTGAATAATTACAACCAAACTCTCATAGTTACCTTATGAACATCTTTTAGAAGATGGATTAGACCAGGAGGTTTCCTAAGGTCATATTCCTCTTCCTTTGATTTTTTTGGTCTTCTTCTTACATAACTATATCGGTTTCATGAAAAGACCTAAGTAGCAGAGCATCTTTTTCCAATTTCATCCAATTTCTTCTGGCACAGTGGGACATTATGAATGTATTCAGTACAGTTTCTTATATATGCTTGCTCAGATGATGTATTCCTTACTAAGTTTAAATTTCAGAGGACTTTGTTCTTTGGAAAATGCTGTAAAGGATGTTATTAAATCAACAGATAAATTTGTTATAGTGTGTGATAGTTTAGAAAAAAGTACTTTCTCAATATACATTTATGAATTTATCAACTCTATTAGTGGTGTGCAAGAAAATACTTCCATTCTTGGGAAATACTCACTGAAGTATTAGGCATAAAGGGGCTGTGATGTATACAACTTATTTTCACATGGCTCAGGAAAAAAAATAATAGAGAAACATATACACATAGTGGATGTGGTAAAATACTAAGGATAGGTAAATATAAGTAAAACACATACAGGTGTTCTTTTTTACTATTTTTACTCTATCTTTTGCAACATTTAAAATTTTTAAAATTACTTCAAATGTGAAATTTAAGATTAAAAATATTCTTTTTTCACAAATCAAATGGCAACCAAGTCTCATCAACTCTTAATTTCTTCTTCTTTCATCTCTAATGTTGTACAGTTGTCAATTTTGAGTTTTGTTTCTTTGTTTCTGTTTTTTTCCCCCCAGGAAGGAGATGACATTGATCAGGTCAGCTCCACTTTGGAAAGACCCAAGTTCTTGTGATTTTTTTTTTTTTTTTAACACATGCAGAGGGTCTAAGTAGGCAGGCAATCTGTCTGTCAGGCTGCACCAGATGTCCCCACTATTAAGTTGATCTACTATCAATGCCTACGCTCTCTCAAAGGCAGGCTAATGGGGAAGAAAAGCAGGTAAGAGAAATGTCAGGGAGAATAGCAGTAAAATCTGGGGATTGTATCCTAGTCTGCTTTGTAAACAGGAAGACAGAAAGTAGAAGCATTATGTTCAATGGCCCTCACTGAAAATGAAAAATAACTTTTTTTCTGTATTAGTCAATGGCATTAGGTATATCATACACCCCTTTTATCACAGTCAACAGTCATATGGTCACAAATCCGATGATAAAGAAGAAAAACAGTTCATGTCCTAAATATCTTCTATTCAGTAAACGGTTTGTCAAGAAGTCTCAACTTGGTGGCGTAGAAATGTGAAAGAACTTTATTTTTTTCCATCACTACTTTGTTGAATTTCACTTTGCAATCCATTAATGATACCATGTGAATTCCACAGCTTTCCATTCACTGGCAGTTATTAAAATGTGGATCGTGTTACAGCTTGAAAACCCAAACCCATTCACTGGCAGTTATTAAAATTTGGTCCATTTTAAAGCTTCAAAGTCCAACTCAATTTAAAATTCATTTCCTCATCATACATACTCTGCATAATCCCCCATCCCTCCGCCACCAGTCACTGCTGCCCATGCAAGATTGAGCCGAGATGCTGACCAGGGAGCAAGAGAGGAAGAAGATTTCTAACTCTGAGACCTGTAGGAGTCCAGTTCATCCGGGAAGCTACAGTTGGAAGGTGGGGGAGGCATAAGTGAAATTTCTCCTTAACTAACAAGACAAGATTTTATGCTCTCATTATGGATCACTCCTGTTGTTTTTGCCAGTGCCGACTGACTTTTCACCTCCTCCAAATGGCAGACTTGTAAACTCTGCCTTGCTCATGGGATGCATGTTTGGTTTTTTGTGGGTTTTTTTAAAATATTTATTTTATTTTTGGTTGCATCAGATCTTAGTTGGGGAATGCAAGATCTTTCATTGTGGCATGCGAGCTTAGGTGGCATGTGGGTTTAGGTAGCCTGCAGCATGTGAGATCTTAGCTCTCCGTCAGGGATGAAACCCAAGTCCCCTGCATTGGAAGTGCAGAATCTTAACCCTGGGACTACCAGGGAAGTCCCATAGGAATGCATGTTTAAGTTATTACATTGCAGGTTTTTCCCTGATCTTGAGTTGGGAGTTCTAAATGAACCAGGGGACTAAAACTCAGCTACCATTTGACTTACGGGAAACTCCCATTGTTCCTCCCAAACTGCCTACTGTCTGTGTGCCAGCTCACTCCAGTTCTCTTCCTGTATATCCAGGTAGAGCTAGCAAGTGTCCAGCCAAACACTGGAAAGCCAATCCCCTCCCCATCTTGCAGCCTCCCCCAGTCCCTTGGAGTCACCTTTCATTTTATTTAGGAAGGAAGAGCTCAATTTTTTTCTACCCACAAACGTTGAAAGACTTCAAATCTAAATCAAATATGACATGGTTTTATGTACACTATGAATTTCAGATAGAATAATTTTTTTTCTTCCATTATCTAGTCCAGAAGTGCCCTGAATATTCCTCATAGGGAACCTAGAAAGCCACCACTGTTAGGCTATAATAAGGCACTCCATCCCTACCTCCATTCTGCTAGGGTGATAATGGATTAGGGGTAAGTAGGGAGCCTGGATTTTTGTCCTTGCGGGGCAATGATGATCCTTGCTAACCATCCCACCCCTTCCACTTCTCTTTCCCCCCACCTCCATGTCAGTGGAGACTTCTGTCCGCAGCGGGTGGTGATGAGTTGCTTCTTCCTTTCCCCCATGACTTGACATCAGAAGAGTTCTGGTGGAGAGTTAAGAGTCTAACAACCAGCGTGCAGTAGCTAGAACACCCACCCCATGACTGTCACTGTGGGACCCCAGAACTCCTAAACTTACTCAGCAGAGTGAAGAAGCCCCTTTCCCTGGTTATTAACAGAGCCCACGTGGGAAGACTAGAGTGCCACCTGCAGCCGGCAGTACTGAGGATTCCCAGTGGAGCGGTGCAAGAGGCTTCCTGCTAAATCAAGGGATGTAAGAGACATTCAGGCAGTGCCCCCACGTTTCCAGGTTTAAATTTAAAACAATTAACTCTCATACCAAGAACGCTGATAGTAATTTGATTGGGGAAAAAAAATTAGCAGACACCAACAGAGAGGTAATGTTCAGTTCAGTTCAGTCACTCAGTCGTGTCCAACTCCACAACCCCATGGGCTGCAGCAGGCCAGGCTTCCCGTCCATCACCAACTCGTGGAGCTTACTCAAACTCATGTCCATTGTGTCAGTGATGCCATCCAACCATGTCATCCTCTGTCGTCCCCTTCTCCTCCCACCTTCAATCTTTCCCAGCATCAGGGTCTTTTGAAATGAGTTGGTTCTTTGCATCAGGTGGCCAAAAATATTGGAGTTTCAGCTTCAGCATCAGTCCTTCCAATAAATATTCAGGACTGATTTTCTTTAGGATGGACTGGTTGGATATCTTTGCAGTACAAGAGACTCTCAAGAGTCTTCTCCAACACCACAGTTCAAAAGCAACAATTCTTCAGTGCTCAGCTTTCTTTATGGTCCAATTCTCCCATGCATACCTGACTACTGGAAAATCCATAGCTTTGACCAGACAGACCTTTGTTGGTAAAGTAATGTCTCTGCTTTTTAATTTGCTGTCTAGGTTGGTCATAGCTTTTCTTCCAAGGAGCAAGCATCTTTTAATTTCATGGCTGTAGTCACCATGGTGGTGATTTTGGAGCCCCCCCAAATAAGGTCAGCCACTGTTTCCATTGTTTCTCCTTTATTTGCTATGAAGTGATGGGACCAAATGCCATGATCTTAGTTTTCTGAATGTTGGGTTTTAAGCCAACTTTCTTACTCTCCTCTTTCACTTTCATCAAGAGGCTCTTTAGTTCTTCTCTGCTTTCTACCATAAGGGTGGTGTCATCTGCATATCTGAGGTTATTGATATTTCTCCCAGCAATCTTGATTCCCACTTGTGCTTCAACCAGCCCAGCATTTCTCATGATGTAATCTGCATATAAGTTAAATAAGCAGGGTGACAATATACAGCCTTGATGTACTCCTTTCCCGATTTGAAACCTGTCTGTTGTTCCATGTCCAGTTCTAAGTTGCTTCTTGACCTGCATACAGATTTCTCAGGAGGCAGGTAAGGTGGTCTGGTATTCCCATCTCTTGAGGAATTTTCCACAGTTTGTGATCCACACAGTCAATGGCTTTGGCGTACTCAGTAAAGCAAAAGTAGATGTTTTTCTGGAACATCTGGATCCTGTGATCTAGCGGATGTTGGTAATTTGATCCCTGGTTCCTCTGCCTTTTCTAAATTCAGCTTGAACATCTGAAAGTTCACGGTTCATGTACTGTTGAAGCCTGGCTTGGAGAATTTTGAGCATTACTTTACTAGTGTGTGAGATGAGTGCAATTGTGCGGTAGTTTGAACATTCTTTGGCATTGACTTTCTTTGGGATTGGAATGAAAACTGACCTTTTCCATTCCTGTGGACACTGCTGAGTTTCCCACATTTGCTGGCATATTAAGTGCAGCACTTTTACAGCATCATCTTTTAGGACTTGAAATAGCTCAACTGGAATTCCATCACCCCACTAACTTTGTTCATAGTGATTATTCCAAAGGCCCACTTCGCATTTCAGGATGTCTGGCTTTAGGTGAGTGATCACACCATTGTGGTTATCTGGGTCATGAAGATTGTTTTTGTATAGTTTTTCTGTGTATTCTTGCTCTCTCTTCTTAATATCTTCTGCTTCTGTTAGGTCCATACCATTTCTGCCCTTTATTGTGCTCATCTTTGCATGAAATGTTTCCTTGGTATCTCTAATTTTCTTGAAGAGATCTCTAGTCTTTCCCATTCTACTGTTTCCTCTATTTCTTTGCATTGATTGCCGAGGAAGGCTTTCTTATCTCTCCTTGCTATTCTTTGGAGCTTTGCATTCAAATGGGTACATCTTTCCTTTTCTCCTTTGCCTTTAGCTTCTCTTCTTTCCTCAGCTATTTGTAAGACCTCTTCAGACAACCATTTTGCATTTCTTTTTCTTGGGGATGGTCTTGATCACTGCTTCTTATACAATGTCATGAACCTCCATCCATAGTTCTTCAGGCACTCTGTCTGTTAGATCTAATCCCTTGAATCTATTTTTCACTTCCACTGTATAATCGTAAGGGATTTGATTTAGGTCATACCTAAACGGTCTGTTGGTTTTCCCAAGTTTCTTCAATTTAAGTCTGAATTTGGCAATAAGGAGTTCATGATCTGAGCCATAGTCAACTTCCAGTCTTATTTTTGCTGACTGTATAGAGCTTTTTCATCTTTGGCTGCAAGGAATACAATCAATCGGATTTTGGTATTGGCCATCTGTTGAAATTCATGTGTAGAGTCTTCTCTTGTATTGTTGGAAGAGGGTGTTTGGTATGACGAGTGCGTTCCTTGGCAAACCATAATCGCAGAAAACTAACCAAACTGATTACATGGACCACAGCCTTGTCTAGCTCAATGAAACTATGAGCCATTCTGTGTAAGGCCACCCAAGACTGACGGATCATGGTGGAGAGTTCTGACAAAACGTGGTCCACAGGAAAGGTGATGTACATATTAGAATTTTCTGATAAGTATTTTTTTTAAGAGGACTTTATGTTTTATAGTACTCTTTGACTTATAGAAAAATTGAATGTAGTACAGCTAATATCAATACCCCCACACCTAGTTTCCCCTGATATTGCCATCTGACATTAGTAGGGTACATTTGTCACAATAGATTAACCATTACTGCTGCACTATTATTAACTAAAATCCATATTTTAGTTAATCCATAATCTTATGTTCTTATTCTTCATTTTTAAGTTTTTTATTTTTGGCTGGGCTGGGTCTTTGCTGTGGTGCATGGGTTTTCTCTAGTTGTGGTATAAGAGATTCTTGTGCTGTGGTCCTCGAGTGTGCAGACTTGTTAGTTGTGGCAAGAGTGCTCTCTAGTTGTAATATGTGGGGCCCACGGCATGTGGGATCTTATCTCCCCAACTAGGGATCAAACTTACATCCCCTGCATTGGAAGCCAGATTCTTAACCACTGGACCACCAGGAAAGTCCCTGATATTCCTATTGTTCACCTGATGTCTTCGTCTTTTCTAGTATCCTTTCTAGGATATCATATTACATTTGGATTCTGTGTCTTTTGGGGCACCTCTTCACTGTGACACTTTTTCAGACTTCCTGTGATGACTTTGACAGTTTTGAGAAATTCTGGAGCAGGGTTTTGTAGGATGCACCTCTATTGGAGTCTGTCTCATGTTTTTCTCAGACATCCACCAGTGCTGTGTTTTTGAGAGGAAGCTGCTGCTGCTGCTGCTAAGTCGCTTCAGTTGTGTCCTACTCTGTGTGACCCCATAGACGGCAGCCCACCAGGCTCCCTTGTTTCTGGGATTCTCCAGGCAAGAACACTGGAGTAGGTTGCCATTTCCTTCTCCAATGCATGAAATTGAAGTTGCTCTGTCCTGTCCGACTCTTAGCGACTCCATGGACTGCAGCCCACCAGGCTCCTCCGTCCATGGGGTTTTCCAGGCAAGAGTACTGGAGTGGAGTGCCATTGCCTTCTCTGTTTGAATGGAAGACCATAGAGGTAAAATGTCATCACAAGAATACCTACTGCTTACATGATTTATTGCTGGTGGTTTTGACCTTGATCCTTTGGCTGAGATGTGTTTGGTATCTCTACTGTAAGATTACCCTTTATTACTCCATTCCCATACTCTCATTTGGGGAAATTTCTGTGTGCAAAACTCAGACATAGAGAGTGGAGACACAGTTGCCTGCTTGAAGCAGTGTATCCATGTAAATTATTTTGAGTTCATCTGCAAGAAAGATTTGTGTCTTTTATCAATTTATTTATTCAATCGTTTATTTATATGAATACGAATCCTGATTTTTAAAAGTTTGGATTGTAATCCAGTGCTCCTTTGTTTCTTGCATCCTTTGAGGTTTGCCCACTGGGATCTCTTGCAGCAGTGGCCTCAGTGCCGTTCCTTTTAAACTCTCCCAAGTAGGTGGCAGAGCAAAGAAACATATGTGTTTATGCCAACCTGCGTATATACAAATACTTATAAATATTTCTATGTTTAACTATAGCTATATTAAACTAAACTTAAGTTCTAACTGATGTCTTTAAGCCATTAACATACGAAACCTCTGGGTTTCAAATATGAACTACTACTCCAATGACAGGAAACCCAGCTCCCACTCTCCACCATCCAGTCAGTTGTGTGTGTGTTCAGGCTTAGTTTCTCAGTTGAGTCTGACTCTGCAACCCCACAGCCCGAAGCCGGCCAGGCTTCTGTGTCCATGGAATTCTCGAGGCAAAAACACTGAAGTGGGTTGCCATTTCCTCCTCCAGGGGTTTGTCCATTTACTTAATTGTTCAGTTTTACATGTAGAGTGACTTCTGGACCTAGAGAGTAGTATGTTTAGTGAAATAGTCAGATAGAGAGAAATACTGTATGACATCACTTATATGTGGAATCTAAAAAATAATACAAATGAGTCTATATAATAAAACAGGAACAGACTCACAGTTATAGAAATCAAGCTGGAGAATTACCTTTGGGGAGAGGGAAGAGGAGAGGGGCATGTAAAAGGTGTGATACTAAGAGATACAGACTTCTGTATATAAAATAGATAAGCAACAAAGATATATTGTGTAGCCCAGGGAATTATAGCCATTATTTTGTAACAACTTTCAAAGAAGCTTAAGCTGTAAATTACTGAGTCACTCTGTTGCACATCTAAAACTAATGTAACATTATAAATCAACTGTGCTTCAATTTAAAATAAGAAAAGAAAAGGAAATAAAATGCAAAGATCAAAGAAAGGAAGAAATAAAAATTTCTCTGTTTGTAGATAACATGATAATCTTCATAGAATTCTCAGAGATCTCGAAAGTTTTAGAATCAATAGTTTAGTTCGGCAAGGAAATAGAATATAAGATCAACACATAAAACTCAACTGTATTTCTGTATATTAGCAATGAACATGTGGAAATGGGAATAAAAGATACCGTATAACTTATTATAGCTCAAATAATGAAATGCTTAGTTGTAAATCTAGCAAAAAGTATATGGGGCTTATGTTTTGAAAATTAACCCTGTATTGTTAAACATGCAATTTTATTTAGTTGTTTATGCATCTGTCATTCCTACACTATGGTTCTTAAGCAGAACTTGTGTTTAGACAAGTTTCTCTATGTCAGTATTAAACATTCTTACTTTTTAAATGTTGCAAGTGTTTCACAAAGAGATCAATAATTAGAGGAAATAGTGACAAGCATGCACTTGGAGGTTTGCAATGTAGAACTTAGTTCGGTAGTTGCACACTCCCATTTGGTAGTTTTAAGTATGAAAGAAACCAATTCGGACAGTGGAAGCTAACACTGCCTCCTATGTTGTGTGTCACTATGAAGATCAGATGTCATTGTGATTAGCGTCTTCTAATTGCCACATAGATTTCTCTATAATACGTCCACATTTGCTACTAAGCATGCTTGAACTTCAGCTCTACAAAAAAAAAAAGAGAGAGAAAAAGGGGACCTATGTAAGGAGTTAAGAAAAATAGTTTGGATGTATGGGAAGCCTGTGGGAGAAGAAGTTGCTCAGATACAGAGATGTGTCTGCTGAGGACTCATTACTTGCCTTTTTCCAAGAGAACTACTTGCTTACCCTAAGGACAAAGAGCAGTTAGCGAATCAGTGTCCTTGAAATCCTTCAAAGAAAGTATCCTAGCTTTCATTTTACTTCAAGTTCTTGATCTTTCCCTCTTTAGCAACTTCAATTTTTGCTTTGTTTTAGGAAGGTTTATGTAATTGAACCTTCTAAATTGTATGATCCTTAAAGGCAAGAATGTGGCATTATATATTTTTATGTCCTTGGAGGGCTCAGCACAGCCATGAGGCTTTGCTCATAGTAAGTGCCCAAAAGTATTCGAGGAAAGAAAGAACACCTCTTTGTTGCCTGTGTGCAAAGGATTGTGTTCCATCCTGGGAACACACCAGTTATTTAAGTGTAGAAGGCACATAGCAAAATAGATCATCATATATATAACTGTAAACATATAAAGCATTATAACAGTATTAAGAGGAATAATTGATTAATTTGAGGTAGAAGTGGGAATTATGCTGAGAATCAGAGGCAGTCATCTCTGAGTAATATTTCAGTTGAAATCTGGGCTGAGGAGTTCTCCAGGTAGAAAGCAAAACAAAAAGCATTCTAGCGAGAAGGAAACACTTTTATAGAAGATAGTCAGGGCCTTGAAGCACTGAAATAAGTTAAAATCGAGAGTTTCTCTCCCTCTCCCTCCACCCCCATAACTTTCTCCTTCCCCTCTTTGTAAGAAGTTAGCTGATGCCCATCCCCCTCCAAAGAAAAAAACTAGATCAATAGGAAGCTGTTCCATCTTGGTTACATCTGAGATCTATAGCAGCTGGGAACTTCTACATACAGTGCAAAACACAGACATGTTTCCCCCTGGCTCTCTGAAAAAATATCTTTCTGTTAAAAAAAAAAAAAAACGAAGAAAGGCTTATTAGTCCAAAAAGATTGGGAGACTTAAATAGCCAGGTAACTTTGATGTAAAAACTATTGAAGTGTCTTCTTTATTTTAATGGTATTTTTGTCTTTGGTAGGTGATTGCTAACTTTTACTGCCTTAAGCTATAGCCAAAATACTGTTTAATGTCATTTTGAGAGTTTCATTTTTCTCATTTGACAGTTTTAAATCAAGTGCATTAAAACACTTGTTAGATGTATTCAAAGCAGAGATAGAGTTAACGAATACACTGTACCAAGTTTTAGGAAACTAAAATCCGTGTGGAAGAAGATTTTCTATGACTAAACTTTATGTAATTTGAACCTAGTTATTGATGAGTATATAATACATTGTTATATTTCCATATCTATGATATTATTGAAACTGTTTCTCTTTTAAATGATATTTGAAAGGCTTTATCATTAAGAAAAATAAACATTTACCAAAAACTTAATCAGCCTTGATATATGCTATAATGACCGTACCTGCCATTATTATTAGCTACTGATGTTCCAAATAATTTAAAAGCATAGAGAAGACAATTTTGTCACCGTGGAGGTTGGGCCAAGTAGAATAAACATTAGGCTAAAATGTTAGTCTGTTGTAGAGAATTGTGATGAGTGATATTTTGTCCATTTTCCTTTTTTATTTTTGTTTTCTTTTTCAACTTGGGAAATTATCTAGATCACTCTTTTGTGTTTGTGTTTCCAGTAATTGTCAAATAAAGCCCATTGCTTAGTATCCTCGTAGAAACAGCAGATTCACAGAGTGAAGTAAGTCAGAAGAAAAGCACCAATACAATGCATTAATACATATATATGGAATTTAGAAAGATGGTAACGATGATCCTATATGTGAGACAGCGAAAGAGACACAGATGTAAAGAACAGACTTTCGGACTCTGGGAGAAGGTGAGGGTGGGATGATTTGAGAGAATAGCAATGAAACATGTATATTATCATATGTGAAATAGATGACCAGTCCAAGTTCGATGCATGAAACAGGGCACTCAAGCCAGTGCACTGGGATGACCCTGAGGGGGGTAAAGGAGAGGGAGGTGGGAGGGGCTTCAGGATGGGGGACACGTGTACACCCATTGCTGATTCACGTCAATGTACGGCAAAAACCACCACAATATTGTAAAGTAATTAGCCTCCAATTAAAATAAATTAATTAATTTAATAAAATAAAATGCACTCAGAAAAGAAAAAAAAAGAAACAGCAGATTCTATTAACTGTCTGTTGTTCCTTTAACTATGGTTTACTGAGATGAGTAAAGAATAGAATATTCTGAAGTACTGAAGTTCTGAATACTGAAAAAATAGAGATGAAAATTGGAGAAGGGTGCACTAGCAGAAGTATCTGCGTATATTAGCCTGAGAAAACATGTCCATGTGAAATCATTCTATTCCACATCCAAAGCCCAGCAGGAAGTTACATAAGATAAAAGACTCATCTACATTTGACACTGTTTTAATAAATAATAGATTTTGATATATTTAGGTTTGGAATAATTTAACGATCCCTCACACAGGAATGATGTGCTAAATAGATAAGGGTTCTGTGTAAAGAATAAGTATAACTGTTTGAACCTCAATATTTAACTAATTTCTACTTCTGCCTTATTTCTATACTTGTACCTCTAATATACTGGTGAACTCCTCTTTCCTTTTACAACTAAAAGAAATTAAGCAGAGATAAGTCAGATAAATAATTTCCCCCAGAAAATTCCTACTGCCACCATGAGCATTCAATTTTCAAATAAAGGGCATGGAAAGGATAACTGGGCCCATACTCGAAAATATCCCATTTCTCATGGAAGAATAGGAAAGTAGCTATTTTCTTCAACATTTAGGGTATGAATAAATCATCATATATTTTGAATTTTTGTTTCACTTTTTCTTCAAAATTTTAGGCTATAAATTATGTTAAAATATAATTGGTTATAAATAATATAATTCTGAAAGGTGCCTTAAAAAATTTCATGACAGTGAGAAATTCTAAGCCTTCCTAAGTGATCAATGCAAAGAAATAAAGGAAAACAGTAGAATGGGAAAGACTAGAGTTCTTGTCAAGAAAATTAGAGCTACCATGGGATCATTTCATGGAAAGATGGGCACAATAAAGGACAGAAATGGTATGGACCTAACAGAAGCAGAAGATATTAAGAAGAGTTGGCAAGAAAACACAGAACTTTACAAAAATGATGTTAATGACCCTGATAACCACGATGGTGTGATCACTCAGTTAGGGCCAGACCTCCTGAGGTGTGAAGTCAAGTGGACCTTAGGAAGCATCACTATGAACAAAGCTAGTGGAGGTGATGGAATTCCACCTGAGCTATTTCAAGTCCTAAAACATGTTGCTGTTTAAGTGCTGCACTCAATATGCCAACAAATTTGGAAAACTCAGCGGTGGCCACAGGACAGGAAAAGGTCAGTGTTCATTCCAGTCTCAAAGAAAGTCAAGGCGAAAGAATGCTCAAACGATTGCACAGTTGCACCCATTTCACATGCTAGCAAAGTAACATTGAAAATTCTCCAGCTAGGCTTCAACAGTACGTGAACTGAGAACCTCCAGGTGTTCAAGCTGGATTTAGAAAAGACAGAGGAACCAGAGATCAACTTGCCAACATCTGTTGGATCATAGAAAAAGTGAAAGAATACCAGAAAAACATCTACTTCTGCTTCACTGACTATGCTAAAGCCTTTGACTATGTGGATCACAACAAGCTGTGGAAAATTCTTCTAGAGATATGAATACCAGGCTTCCTGAATAGCCCATACAGTAAAAAATTGGCCTGCAGTGTGGCAGACCTGGGTTTGATCTCTTGGTCAAGAAGATCCCTTGGAGAAAGGCATGCCAACCCACTCCAGTATTCTTGCTTGCAGAATCCCATGGATAGAGGAGCCTGGTGGGCTACCATTCATTGATTCACAAAGAGTTGGACACAACTGAGTGACTAACACATTCACTTTCACTTTACTTGCCCCCTGAGAAATCTGATTCAGGTCAAGAAGCAACAGTTAGAACCAACAGCAGACTGGTTCAAAATTGGGAAAGGTGTACGTCAAGTCTTTATATTGTCACCCTGCTTGTTTAACTTATATGTGGAGTACATCATGTGAAATGCCAGGCTGGATGAAGCACAAACTGGAATCACGATTGCTGGGAGAAATATCAGTAACCTCAGATACGAAGATGACACCACCCTTATGGCAGAAAGTGAACAAGAACTAAAGAGCCTCTTGATGAAAATGAAAGAGGAGAGTGAAAAATCTGCCTTAAAACTCAACATTAATTGAAAACCATGGCATCTGGTCCCGTCACTTCATGGCAAATAAATGGGAAAACAAGGGAAACAGTGAGAGACTATTTTCTTGGGCTCAAAAATCACTTCTGATAGCGCTGCAGACATGAAATTAAAACACGCTTGCTCTTAGACCAACCTAGACAGCAAATTAAAAAGCAGAGACATTACTTTGCCAACAAAGGTCCATTGAGTAAGCTATGGTTTTTCCAGTAGCCATGTATGGATGTGAAAGTTGGACCATAAAGAAAGCTGAGTGCCAAAGAATCGATGCTTTTGAACTGTGGTGTTGGAGAAGACTCTGGAGAGTCCCTTGGACAGCAAGGAGATCCAAACAGTGAATCCTAAAGGAAGTCAGACCTGAATATTCATTGGAAGGACTGATGCTGAAGCTGAAGCTCCAATACTTTGGCCACCTGATACAAAGAACTGACTCACTGTAAAGGACCCTGATGCTGGGAAAGATTGAAGGCAGGAGGAGAAGTGGACAACCGAGGATGAGATAGTTGCATGGCATCATTGACTTGATGGACATGAATTAGAGCAAGCTCTGGAAGTTGGTGATAGACAGGGAAGCCTGGTGTGCTGCAGTCTGTGGGATCGCAAAGAGTCGGACATGGCTGAGGTGAACTGAACTCTGAGACACTGGGTAAAACTATTTAGTATTTTTCTACCTAGGTTTTCTTAACAATTAAATGCTTTAATATTAAGCAGTTAAAATAATAAAAGTTGAATGTCATGACTTCAAAATAATATACTTCAATAAAGTTGCAATATATGAAATTAATATATAGAAATGTGCTGCATTTCTAGACACTAAAAAAGAACTATCAGAAAGAGAGATTAAGAAAACAGTCTTATTTACAATTGCATCAAACCTAGGAATAAATCCGCCTAAGGAAGTAAAAGACCTCAGTTGGAAAATTATAAGACATTGATGAAAGAAAGTGAAAATAACACAGATGGAAAGATATACTGTGTTCATGGATTGGAAAAATACTGTTAAATGTTGTTGCTGTTGTTTAGTCTCAAGTCGTGTCCTCTCTTGCTGTCCCATGAACTGTAGCCCATGAGGCTTCTCTCTCCAAGGGATTTCCAGGCAAAAATACTGGAGTGGGTTGCCATTTCCTTCTCCAAGAGATCTTCCCTACCCGGGGATTGAACCTGCATTTCCTGCACAGGTGGATTCTTCACTGCCGAGCCACCTAGAAAGCCCTTGTTAAATATTACCCAATGCTGTAGTTCCAAAGGCAGTCTACAGATTCAGCACAAGCCCCTATCAAAATAGCAATGACATTTTTCACAGGAACTAGAATCAGTATTTCAAGAGTCTTGAGAAAGAGCAAAACTGGAGGTATCAGGTTTTCTGATTTCAAAGCATGTGACTTGTGTGTGTGCTCAGTCGAGTCTGACTGTGTGTGACCCCATGGACTTTAGCACACCAGGCTCCTCTGCCCATGGAATTTTCAAGGCAAGAGTACTGCATTGTCTTGCCATCTCCTTTTCCAGGGGATCATCCTGTCCTAGGGATGGAACCCATGTCTCCTGCATCTGTGGCATTGGCCGGCAGATTCTTTACAACTGTGCCACCTGGGAAGCCTGGCCCTGATTTCAAACTATACTACAAAGCTACAGTCATCAAAACAGAATGGTACTAGCCCAAAATAGACACATAAAGCAATGATACAGAATAGAGAGCTCAGAAGTGAACTCATACTCATATGGTCAATTCATCTATGACAAAAAGAGGCAAGAGGCAAGGATATACAGTAGGCATGCAGGGCAGCAAATGAGACACAAACATAAATAACAGACTTTTGGACTCACTGGGAGAAGGTGAGGGTGGGATGATTTGAGAGAATGTCATTGAAACATGTGCCTTACCATAGGTAAAATACATGACCAATGCAAGTTCAATGCATGAAGCAGGGCACCCAAGGCCCATGCCCTGGGGTAACCCCGAGGGATACGGTAGGGAGGGAGGTTGGCGGGGGGTTCAGGATGGGGGTAACACATGTATACCTCTGACTGATCCATGATGATGTATGGCAAAAACCATCACAATATTGTAAAGTAATTATCTTCCAATTAAATTAATTAACTTTAAAAAAAGAAAAAATAATATACAGTAGGAAAAAGACCTCCTCTTATGGAATATTACTCAGCCATAAAAAATTAAATCATCATTTTGGACAACATGGGCTGACTGAGAGGTTATTATGCTAAGTGAAATGTCAGATATAGAAGGAAAAATATATGATTTCCCTTATATATGTAATCTGAAAAAATCTAAACAAATGAACTAACAAAACAAAAGCAGTCATAGATACAGAGAATGAATAGTTTGTTGCCAGAGGTGAGGGCACAGGAGGGTTTAGCTTCACTATGCTACACACCATAAACTTACACAGTGCTATATATTAGTTATATCTCAATAAAACTAGAGGGAAAATAAGCTGTATTTTCCTCACCAACTTCTTTCAAAACTTTATCTTTGTCATTGCTCAGTTTAGTTCAGTTCAGTCACTCAGTCGTGTCTGACTCTTGCGACCACATTGACTGTAGCATGCCAGGCTTCCCTGTCCTAGTTGCAGTTAAATTATAATGGCTTTAGTTATGATTTTTCTTTTATTTCATCTTATTTGGGATTTGTTGCCCTTATAAAATCCTTCTTTTGGTATTTTCATCTGTTTGGAAAGTTCTTTGCCTTTTCTCTTAAAATACTGCTTTGGTCAAAATTTATTTCTTTTTTCTTTAGGAATTCATTTGGAGTTATTCTGTCTCAGCTGTCTATCATGGCTGTCCTTTACCCATATTTTCTTGATCTCCCTGCATATAATTCTTTTGACTTTCTTTTTTGTTTTATTATATAAAAAGCTTCATTGAAATATAGTTCATATGCCTTACAGTTTGCTAATTTAAAGTGTGTAGTTCAGTGACTTTCAGTGTATTTACCAAGTTTTGCAAATTTAACCTCAGTTTTTAAGAAATTTCATGTCCTACCCACCTAAAAAGAAACTTTGTAACCATTACTAATCACTCATTTAATTTCAGCCTTCCCTCTTGCTGACTTGTTGATACTTGTACACTATTCTTTTAATTTTGTTTTATTCTTTTGCTGTTTTTTTATTTTTAACTGGAGAATAATTTCTTTACAATGTTGTGTTGGTTTCTTCCATACAATTACATGAAATGTTGGTGTAATTTAACCTGCTATATTATCAGTAATGAGAGTTACACCTTTTAATTTTTTCTCGTCTCTAGTCTTTTAAAAGCAGATTCTTTAAAACTTTATATTAAAATGAATATTGCAATTACTGAACCAGTATTCCATGTCTTCTAACACTTTTATAATTACATATCTCATATTTTCATTTGTTGCTGGGTTTTTAGGGTAATATCTAACTACAGGTTTTTAAGTACTACTTTGTTGCTTAGCTAAGCGTATCATATATATTTTAAATATCTTCTTTATAGTTAATGTCATATATTAAAGTATCAAATATTTATCTTTCATATCCTACTATAAAAAATTTGGATAATCTAGCATTATCATCAATCCCTGTATGTATTCAAACGTCCTTTTCTCCTTGTCACCTCAATTTTGTGGTCTCAACTGTAAATGTTTTATGTCATTAAGTTTCTTATCACTTCCTTCCATGGAATGACTCTTCTTGAACACGTGTTGATTCTTGTTTGAGCACTCACGTGTACTTTGGATTGTCAGTCAGTGCTAACAATTGCTGCTCATGCAATCAGCCATTGGAGAGCAGTAGGTCTTGCTGGTGATCAGTTTTCCATGGTATTGGAAAAGAGAAAGTTGTACTGATACCTGGAAATCCTTTGACAGATCTTATTTGCATGCATGTACATCCAGTTTATCTAGCACTGGGAAACTGACCCAAATGCTCCCACTTATTGATCTTTCTTCAAAAGTCCTCTTAGCTCTACTCTCAGTACCCACAAGGCAAGAGGGAGACCATGCAAGGGATTAATTCACCTCTAAGGGAACCAAACTAAAAATCGTGCAAAGAACCTCCTACTGCCAATACCTATGTCTTTAAGTAGAAAGCAAACACTTGTATGTATTAATCAAATTCTATCTCCATTCTATCTTTTAGGAATTTTGCACCATTTCTGAAGCAGAGAGAAGTCTACTTTTTGCTTTCCAGCAAAAATGGTAATTTATTAATTTATTTTAATAGCTTTTAGGAAATAAGAATAAAATATGGCATGAATCTGGTCCCACATCTTTAAATCAATATATAGCATATTGAAATCAGTATAAGATAAATTAATGTATAGGAAGCATGATTTTGCAAATCAGTGAGTTTAAGGTAAATTTTCTTGGTGCAATCATTTAACTGTATGAAAAACTGGGAGAAAAAATGTCATATTATCATGTTTAAGAGGCCCCTTTCACCATAAAACAGAAAAAAATGATTTGACAATGTAAAAATTGAGTACTTGATACATCAAAAATATCATAAATAAGTGCAAAGCACACATGAATTGGAAAAATAAATGTAGGATTATGTTTTCACATTTCACATTGGAAATGCCTGATAAGCAAATAAGTATAATGAAAGATCCAAATATCATCATGTTTGAGAATAATTATGAATTTCACAAAATGTAATTGAAAATGGTGATATTTTATAGAGTTGTGAACTGATAAAATAGTTGAAATAATAATGATAATTCAATGATAAGTCTAAAAATATTACAGTTTAAAAAATTAATTTCCTATGAGTCACTATAAACATATCATCAAATGAAAGAATCCCTTTGACCTAACACCAAAATATGTCCTCCAATAAAAGTATTAAAAAAAATATGCAAGACTCATATAAAAATAGCTCTAGTATATTTGAAAGAATTAAAGAAACAATGAGAAAATTAAAACTTTATTTTGGGTGAAGAATAATGTTATAAACTTGTCATTTTTTTCATAAAGTAAAAACATCTATGATTTTGTTGTTTCTGTAATTATGATAACAACAGTATGAGAGGAAACATTGAAAGAAGAGACTGAAAAACACTACTAAAGATTATCCAAAAGGATATAAAATCCTATAAAACAGGAGTAATGGAATAAATCTAGTTGTATAACATATTTAAACAGTGGTATTAAACACAATTTAGTGGTAGTGGTATTAAATACAATTAAAGCAGAGTAATGAATTGAACTAGAAAGTCTAAAAATAAATATGCAGGTACTTAGAATATGCACTTCAAAATCACTATGGAAAGGAAATTTATTCAGTTCATAAGTTTGGGACAAGAATCTAGCACTTTAGTGGAAGATTATGAAGTAAGATACTTTGACTGAAATCAGATACAGATGGCTCCAAATTTTTAATTGAATAAATATGAAGTAATAAGTGATTGTTAAACATTCTTAACCTTCAAATTGTACAAACCTCACCCTTTTGGTCATGGTTAGAAATTCAGAAGATGTAAAAGTATATAGCTCCATCAAAATATATATGATAAAAATCATCTTCCTGGCCAAAATGAAACCATCATCAAAACCAAATGCAAGTTGAAAAAAAGTCAATTTAAACATATATAATAGAAAATTAGCAATGTCTTAATATCCAATAATGCTTATGAATCATAAAATAAGGCTGAACTTATCAATAACACATTTGAGAAAACTAAATTTCAGAAAATTCACAGGGCCAATGTCAATAGCACTTACAAGAAAAATTGTCAACTTTATTAAAACTCCAAAAATGATCAAAGTTAATACAAGTTGAAAATGTATAATTTTTTAGTGAAAAACAGTTAAAATTATAATACCCACTGAGGCAAAAATTTGGGGAAAAGAGCATTTTCCCTTATACATGCTAAATATGTAAAATGGAACAAATTCTGTGAATGGCAGTGTTTCTTCACATATCAACAGCCTTAGGATACTGGACTCAATTTGCCCTACCTGTTTCATTTTAGTTAATTCATCCAAGATAGGAAGCATTTTAGTTCTTTACTGAACCACATTTATTGAGTAGGTTCCACTTGGCCACCACTCACTGTGAGGAACACATTACAAACATCACTTTACCCAACACATGCTATCTACTACTAAGTAGGAAGGTCTTGGTATCCTGATTCCCACATGCAAACACTGAAACACAGGAAGAAAGATGATTTTGCAAATGTTGCAGTTACTTGGATTAAGCAGCAGCTGTTTAAAATTTTTGTGCACACTTTTACTTTTTTGTTTACAAATACATATATGTATATATTAGCTATTTATATATGTAATCATATGAAGTTTTATAGTCCCTTAAAAGGCAGAAAATGACTCTAAGCAATGAGAAACTTCCACGTTTTTTGAGTAGATGAGTGAAAGGGTTAAAGTGTATGTATCTGTGTTGTGTCATGGTTAAAATGGTGGAAGAATGGGGTTCCCTGATTGTCCACTGGTTATGACTTTGCCCTCCAATACAGGGGATAGAGGTTCAATCCCTAGTCAGGAAGCTAAGATCTCACATGCCTCACAGCCCAAAACCCAAAACATAAAAGATAAGGAATACTGTAACAAATTCAATAAATATTTTTTAAATGGTGCACATAAAAAAAAAAAAAAGACAATAGTGGTAGAACACAATAAGGGTTTGACGTATTACAAGCTGTATGTGAGGAGAAATGCTTAGAGCTAGGCATGTAACCAGTATGAGAACAGACTTGGTAATTTATTATTCTCATATTAAAGGAACCAGAGGAGAGAGAAAGGAGTCAGTACTGTTCATACCTGGAGCAAAGTTTTCTGAAAAATGTTCTGGAATATTTCTGACTTTCTCCTTTGATAAGTGGCGATGCTGAAGCCAGAGAACCACTTCCTCCCGAAGACACACATTTAGGCAAGAGCAAGAAACAGGTAGGAACTCTTGCCATGTTTCTTTTTTATCTTTACGTGATTCTAATATTTTCTTGCAAGAATTACAGTGATTAGAGCAATGTAAAACAAAATGAGGGCTTCATTGAATTAGCAATTTAAACTTGTGCTGTATTAGCATCATGTTGAATTATTACTCATCCTTGCTAATATAGCGTTTAACAGGAAATTACACTGTCATGCCAGACTGGTATAAAAAAATCTGAAACCTAATGGGGCATGGTATAAAAAGCTATTATAATAGATACTCACTATTAGGAGTGTGTACAGTCTTTCCAATATTTTAATTTTGGATTTTCCCATGGGTATCTACACCAGAGTGGGGGTAGGGGGATCAGAGAAAATTGAGAAGGAAGGACAGAATTTGAGTGACTAAGTACTGTTTTGAATAGGATTTCAGTGGAAGAAGTAAATTATTTTTGTCTTCCTTGGGAAATTTCAAGATGTGTTTTGAAATTTGGGGCTTCTGTTAGCCTATTGACAGTATTTTTTTTTTTTCATTTTCTCATTTTAATGCAGTATGTTTAGATTCTAGTAGCAGGTTTGCTAATGAATTATCCGTAAACTCCTTGGATGTCCCTAAATGTGTAGTAAATTCTTAATCTAAATGAAGAGTTTATAATGAGTCATCTGGGCTCAGTGAACTAGCAATGTAGAGCTTAGTTTGGATCTGTAGGGTATGGTCCTTGTGTTGTTTTCATCTGTGCGGGGGAAATTGATTAATGTAATGGCATGGGGTATCTGCTGATGCTGGGGAAAAAGACTATGGGTTCTTTCCAGGGTCCAAAGATAAAGACAGTCAATGTTTGGTTTACCTAGTCATCATTTAGTTTGGTGATCTGTATGAATGAGAAAACTTAAATATTTCATTGTATTTTTTAAAAAGTCTTAGTATCTTAAGACTCAACTTTATCATCACATCCTTCATGTTATCTCCTTTGTTGTCCTTCACATAGCACTGAAAAACACCATTCCTGTGCTTCTGAATTCCTTCTTGTGTTCCTCATCTAAGCTCCCCGTTCTTACTGTCCTTAGACACCTGGTAACACTTCAGTCCATTTGTTCTTACTGTTGCTGACACCAGGCTCTCCCTGAGATAGATTCAGCCTTTTGTAGATTAATTTTTAGTTTTGTATGACCGAAGCATAGTTGATTTACAATTTTGTGTTTCACATATACAACAAAGTGATTTACTTATACATACAAATATATATATGTATATATATATAAAATTTATGCTTTTTCAGATTCTTTTCTGTTATAGGTTATCACAAAATATTGAGTATAGTTCCCTCTGCTATACACTAGGTCCTTGTTGGTTATCTTATATATGATAGTGTGTATAAGTTAATCACAAATTCATAATTTATTCCTCCCCACCTTTTCTCCTTTGATAACCATAGTTTGTTTTCTATATCTGTGGGTCCATTTCTATTTTGTAAAGAAGTCCATTTGTATCTGGTTTTTTTTTTTTTTTTTTTTTTTAGATTTCATATATAAGTGATCTCATATATCTGTCTTCTTCTGGCTTACTTTACTTAGTTTGATAATTTCTAGGTCCATCCAGGTTGCTGCAAAAGGCATTGTTTTATTTTTCATGGCTGAGTAATATTCCATTGTGTATATGTACCACATATTCTTTTTCCATTCATCTGTTGATGGACATCTAGGTTGCTTCCATGTCTTGGCTGTTGTGAATAGTGCTGCGGTAAACACTGAGGTGCATGGAAAATTCAGCTTTAATGGTGCCAGTTGATGTGATTTGAGAGATGGCTCCTTAGGAGAGAGAATACAAAACTGTGAATAAAGCATTATATATGAAAGTAAACCTTTATTTAGAGTGAGAAACTATATCATAGCAAATAAATGCTTTGAAAGGTGACAGGTAACACAAACATTTTAAGTGCAAAATAGTATTGTTATTAATTAATTATTATATCTGTGAAATGCTTTTCCATGCATTTCTGGCTGTGTATTGATTCCTTGATTGCCTCTTCATATAGGAGTTTTTTTGTGCTATCATTTATAAAGATAGCATAGAGGTAATTCAGTGTTTCTCTCATACAATTGCTTAAAATCTATAAGTAATAACAATATAGTAGATTGAGAAGTTTAAGGAATTTTCCTTCTGCTTTATAGCACATAATGGATAATGTCATGCTTTATAAATGTTGTAAAAAAACTTTATCAAACTTCTTTTATGTATATGTTGAAAGCATCCTGAGCATTTCCAGTTTTCTGATGCAATGACTTAAATATGTTTTGAAATATACACACATAACCAATTTGCTGCCAGTGTCCTCCATTCAGTGACTTGTGAAAATGTTCTGTTATCTGCATTGATTTCAATATTTGCATCAAATCAGCAAGAAATTTAATGTTTTTCAATGTCTTTTCATGTTTCATGCCTCTTCATTAAGAAGAATTCTCAAACAATTAAAGAGTCTGTTCATTACTTCCATTTAAAGGGAGGTTTTCCTCTTAATGAACTGCTACTTTTATGTGATCTAATCATTTGGGGGTCACATTGGCTTCCCCATTTGAAGATGTTTATAATTTCATTGCTTTGGTGCCTTTTTGTTTATAATCCATTTTTGTCTGAATCTTGTCTTTTGTTTATTAACTAAACATGAGAAAAGAAGCTACCATTCATAAGTCCAGATGAGAATCTGTCATTTCTCAGTTTTTCCCTTTTAATGGAATGTTCATTATCTTACCATATTACAGTTAAAATAATGTAATTCCAAATAAACTTCTTTTGATGGATCCCTACAATGTCTAGTTTTAGTCCAACAATATCCAACATGTGGCAAAGTATGATAATAGACAGTGGTCTAAACCAATTCAAGTAAAATACCTTACTGTAGAAATTTTTACAAAAGCCTGTGAACACTTATGAGACACATTTTTTAGGCTCCTACCAGAGCCTTAAAAGGGATGTATATAAGTGAGAGGTATGGAAGCATGAGTTAGTCGCTTGTTTTTCATTTTGAAGAAAATATTGTTATCAGTTGTTTGTGTGTGCTTAGTCACTCAGTCATGTCCGACTCTTTGCCAGCCCCCTGGACTATAACCCGCCAGGCTCCTCTGTCCGTAGGGATTGTCCCGGCAAGAGTACTGGAGTGGGTTGCCATGCCCTCCTCCAGGGGCTCTTCCCAACCCAGGGACTGAAAACAGGGCTTCCACATTGTAGGCGGATTCTTTACTAGCTGAGCCACCAGGGAAGCCCTTTAATTGTTTAATAACACTATAGAGTATTAGATTTCAACTTCTGTATTTAGTACAGTGTACTCACAACTGAAGTTTAGTTTCCAGCGGTCACCATTGACTTGACCCACTTTAGCCTTTTTCCCCTCCCCTCACCCCCATCTCCTTTGGTAATCACTGCTCTGTGTTCTGTATCTGTGTTTCTGTGTTTTAGGTTCCGCATATGAGTGAAATCACACAGTGTTTTCCTTTTTCCATTTGACTTATTTCACTTAATGTAATACCCTCAAGGTCCATCCATGTTGTTGCAAATGCCAAGATTTTATCTTTTAAAAAAAATTATTTATTTATTTATTTGGTTGTGTTTAGTCTTAGTTGCCACAAGCAGGTTCTTTGTTGCATCATGCAGATCTTCTGTTGTGGTTTACAGACTCTCTAGTTGTGGTGTATGGGCTCAGTAGTCACAGCATATGGGTATAGTTACTCTGTGGCATGTGGGATTTCAATTCCTGTCTTAGGGACTGAACCTGCATCCTCTGCATTGCAAGGTGAATTCCTAACCACTGGACCCCAGGGAAGTCCCTATTTTTTTTTTTTTAATGGCTCTTTTCTTCTTCTTTATCTATTCATCTTTCAATAGGCACTTAGGTGTTTCCATATCTTGGCTATTGCAAATAATGCTGTGATGAACATAGCAAGTGCGTATATCTTTTCAAAGGACCACTTTTACATTCTTCAAGTGTATAACCCAAAGTGGAATAGCTGGATCATATGATGATTCTACTTTTAGTGTTTTGAGGAATTTCCATGTTGTTCTCTTTAGAGAAAGCTTGAGTTTTCTAGTATCATCACAAATCATCTGCCTCTGGTTGCTCCCTTTTCATATGACATGACCTTTTCGTCTGAAATAGAGAGTATAGAGGTTAATTAGGCTTGGAGAAATTTAAGAAAGTTCATTTATCTTATCACAAATGCATCAAAAAGTGTGTGTATAATGGACAAGTATAAAAGTGAATGTGTCATTAGGTGAGAGCATGAATTTGTGAGAGTAAGTTGGTAAAGGATTGAATAAACATAAGTGTAAAAACATGAGAATGTTTACATGATGCACTCAAAATACTTTGTGAAGGTCTTAGAATGTAACTGGGAAAATTTGAGAGGTCTGGATGTTCATGAAGGTGGGAATTCATAAGAATTTGAATGAGTAAGGGTGTGAATGTGCAAAAGAATGGTGAGTGTGGCAGAAGATTGCTTTGGAATAGGGTGTGATCAAGTAAAACAATGATAAGTAAGATAAAGTAACAAATAAACCCCAATCTCTCATTACTGTACTGATTTCAGATCCTCTATCACCGATGATAACCTATAATACATTAAAAAATTAAACAGCCGGGACATTATCAGGAAAGATGGGAAGTACAAGCCACCAATGCAGACATTTCCTGCCACTTAAAAATGTATTTCATCAAATTTTACACCTTTTCTTGTTTCAAAATCTTTACTTTTCATTTTACTCATTTTATTATCCATGAAAGCTTCATTTTCTCTGATTAACATAGTTACTGTTGGTAGTTGGTCACTAAGAATGTTTAACATGAAGAGCAGATGAATTCCAAAATTATGCCAACTTTTACATATCAGCTAGAAGGAAGTTGCAGATGAGATATTCTAAGATAAAATGGAATATTTTCTATCACAGGATACATTACGATAGAAGTCTTTCAGAAGCTTTGGAAGACAAAGGTTGCAAGTACTAAGGAGATCACCATGAATTTGGTCTGTTTCTGAAAAATTCTTATTGAAGTTCCCAGAATCAGTTTCTGCACATAAAACAGAAATTAAAAATGGACATTTATTTCACTGTAACATGAAATAAACTCACATGTAAGCAACACTGGGCAGGTTTAGAAACTTTATGTCAGGGACCCAGACTCTTCCAGCTCCTCTTTGCCATCCCTAGGTCATCTGTGGCAAATTGAAGATGGCACAGATTCTTTGCCCATCTCCCTTGGAGGGTTAAGTTCTGTGTCCCTATTCCTTGAATCTGAGCAGAATATGTGACTACTTTAAGTAATAGAATATGGCAGAAGCGACACCATGACAATTTCTAGGCCCATGCCTCAAGTTACTGTTACTGTCTACTTTCTCCTTCCTGAAACATTTGCTCTTAGAGCCCTGAGCTGTCATGTAACAAATCCAACTAGCCTATTGGAGAGAGTACCCAGACAGGCTCTGAGACTACATGAAGAAGGAGAGGGTTGCAGCTGGGATCGGCATTTCAGCCTCTCTTATCAAAATGCCAGAAGTGAGAAAGAGTGGCCATGGTTCTTGCAGACCAGCCCTGTGGCTCAGCTGAATTTCAGTGTGAGGCCTCAGTTGATCCTCTGTGGATCAGAGGAATCATCCACAGAATTAGAATATATAGTTAAAAATGTATTTTCTAAGTTTCCATGTTTCAGGGTAGTTCATAACATAGCAATAGACTACAGTTTTATCGTATGATGCAGGATGGCTTATGTTGCAGGAAGCTGTGCAGCAGAAAGAAGAAAGGCACAAAAAGGCACATGACTCCCACATTTTGGAAGACTTCCCAGAAAAATATTTTTTAAATAATATAGATGGCTAGAACTTGGTCACATGGTCACATGTGGCTGCAAGAAAGACTTGGTGATATAATGTTATGGATATGCATATTACCAGGTTAAACAGATTCCCTTATCTATCCATGGGAGATGTTCTACATTCCTTCAACTCTCTCTTGAACATATTTTCTTTCTTATTGAAGTATTTTTAAAAGAGTTTATTTCTTTAGAGTAGATTTAATTCACAGCAAAACTGAAGAGAATGTACAAGAGATTTTCCATATAGGCGTGCCCCTGCATGTGTATAGCCTACACCACTGCAAACTTCCCTGGCCAGAGTGGTACCTTTGTTACCATGGATGAACCTGCAAGCATGCATCATCACCCAAAGTCCACAGTTTATGTTATGGCTCACTCTTGGTATTATGCTTTCAATGGGTTTGGACAAGTGTATTCATCACTGTGGTCTGAAATCCTCTGTTCTTCCTGTTCTTTCCCTTCTCTGATAGCAAACGCTGGCAATTATATTTGGAAACCTTTGGAGACCTTTTTACTGTCTCCATAGTTTTTCTTTTTCTGGAATGTCACATAATTGACCTCATATAGTAAGTAACTTTTTCACATTGGTTTTTTTCACTAATAATGGACATTTAAGGTTTCTCCATATCTTTTGATGGCTTGATAATCATTTCTTTTCAGTGATCCATAATATATCATTGCATAAATATACTACAGTTTGCTTATTAAGTCACCTACTGAACGATTACTTCCAAGTTTTGGTAATTGTGAATAAAGTTGTTAACATATATATACAGGTTTTTGTGTGTATGTAAGTTTTTAACTACCCTGGATAAAATAACATGGGGCACAATTGCTGGATCATATGATAAGAGTAGGTTTTAGTTTTGTAAGAAAACACCAAACTGGCTTTCAAAGTGACTGTTTGATTCTGCATTTCTATCAGCAATATATGAGAGTTCCTGTTGCTTCACATCCGTATTAGCATTTGGTGTCATCATTGTTTGACATGTTTGCCATTTGACTTGGTATGTAGTAGTAGCTCATTGTTTCAACTTGCCTTTCCATGATGACCTGTGATGACATCTGTATATCTTGCTTTTTTAAGGGTTGGTTGTTTTCTTAGTGTTGAGGCTGTAAAAATTCTTTGAATATATATGTGGATATATTAAAGTGTGTCTCAGAAAATATTTTCTTCCCATCTGTGCTGCATTCTCATTCTCTGATGTTACCTTTCACAAAAGAGAAGTGTTTTCTTTTATTTTCATGAATTCCAGATTATCAACTATTTCTGTAATGAATCATGTGTTTAATATTTGTTGTGTCTAAAGAATCATCCTACACAAGGTCATCTAGTTTTTGCTTTGTGTTATCATTTAGTTTTATACTTTTAATTTTACATTTAGGCCTAAGATCTATTTTGAGTTAGTTCTTGTAAAGGATGTAAGATGTATATCTAGATTCTTTTTTTCTGTGTGGCTGTCTACTTGTTCCAGCAACATTTGTTGAAAAGACTGTTTTGTTCCATTGTCATGTTTTGTTCCTCTGTCAAAGATCTGCTGTGTTACATTCATGCAGGTCTATTTGGGAGCTTCAAATGCTATTCCATTGAGCTCTCTGTCCTTTTACCAATAACAAACTGTCTTGATTACTGTACTTTATAATAAATCTTGATATCTGATAGTGTCAGTCATCCAACTTTGTTGTTCTGTTTAATATTATATTGACTATTCTGAGTCTTTTGCCTCTTCCTATAAATTTTAGAATGTTTGCCAATTGCCACAGAATAACTTGCTGGGATTTTTATTGAAATTACATTGAATCTATAGATCAATATGAGAAGAACTGTAGTCTTGACAGTATTGAATCTTCCTATTCATGAGCCTGGAGTATCTCTTTCTTTCTTTTTTATTTAATTCACCAAAGTTTTATGTTTTTATCCAAATTGATCTTGTACATATTTTGGTAGATTTATACATAAGCATTTTATTTTTGGGGTGCTAATGTAAATGGTATTGTGGTTTTAATTTCAAATTCCACTTGTTCATTTCTGGTATAAATGGAAGTGACTGACTTTTATATATTAAACTAGTATCCTGCAACCTTGTTATAATCACCTATTAATTCTAGGACTTTTTTTGACCAATTCTTTTAATTCTTTAAACAATGATCATGTCTTGTCATCTGTGAATAAGAAGAGTTTTATTTATTCCTTTCCAGTCTGTATAATTTTTATTCCCTTTGCTTGTCTTACTGCATTAGCTACAACTTCTAGTACAACACTGCAAAGAATAATGAGAGGGTACATTCTTGCCTTGTATATGATTTTAGTGGAAAAGTACAGAATTTTTCACTATTAACAAATATGATATATGTAGATTTTTGTGTATTGTCTTTATTGAGTTGAGGAAATTAATCTCTGTTCCTAGTTTACTGAGAGTTTTTATCATTAATGAGTATTGATTTTTATCAGATACTATTTCTACTTCTTATTGGTGTAACTATATGATTTTTCTTTTCTGTCTATTGATATGATGGATTGCAGTAATTGATTTTTGACTTGAATTGGTCTGCATACCTGGGCTAAATAACACTTGGTGTGGTGTATAATTCTTTTTATACATTCTTGGATTCAATTTAATAATATTTTGTTGAGGATTTTTCATTTATGACAGCTATTGGTCTATAGTTTTCTTGTTATATCCTTGCCTGATTTTGGTATTATGGTAATGTTGGTATCACAGAATAAATTAGAATGTATTCCCTCTGCTTCTATCCTCTAAGAGTATAAATAATTGATATAATTTAAAAAAATATTTAGTGGAATCCACCAGTAAACTCAAGTGGGCCTGGCACTTTCTCTTTTGTATGATTATTAATTATTGATTCCATTTCTATAATAGATAAAGGCTTATTCAGATTTTATAGTTTTTCTTGTGTGAGTTTTGGCAGCTTGTGTCTTTCAAGGAATTGTCCCATTTCATCCAGGTTATCAAATATGTGGACACAGAGTTTTTCATATTTCTTTATTATTCTTTTAATATCCATGGGGTCTGTAGTGATGTTCCCCTTTTCATTTCTGATTTAGCAATTTGTTGTCCTCTCTGTTTTTTCTTGATTAGCCTAATCAGCAGTTTTTGTTTTTTTTTTTTTAAGGTTGGGTCAGTGCTACACTTTATTTATTTATTTATTTTTCCATTTATTTTTATTAGTTGGAGGCTAATTACTTTACAATACTGTAGTGGTTTTTGCCATACATTGACATGAATCAGCTATGGATTTACATGTGTTCTCCATCCCGATCCCCCCTCCCGCCTCCCTCTCCATCCCATCCCTCTGGGTCCTAATCAACAGTTTTTGACCATTTAATGCATTTTCAAATTCTCATCTGATAAAACTTTTAAGATAATAAGCAATAAAACTGTGTAACTGTTTAATTTTGTTGTTTAGTCACTAAGTCATGTCCTACTCTTTGTGACCTCATGTACTCTATAGCCTGCCATGCTCCTCTATCCATGGGATTTCCCAGACAAGAATACTGTAGTGGGTTGCTATTTCCTTCTCCAGGGGATCTTCCTTACCCAGGGATCAAACCCGCATCTCCTGCATTGGCAGACAATGGCAGTGGATTCTTTACTGCTGAGCCACCAGGGAAGCCCTTGTAACTGTTTAATATGTCATATCAAACTACCAAAACTTAGTGGAGTTAAAAACAATACTTATTTATTAAGTCACAGTCCTGAAGACCAGAATCCAGGTGGGCTTGACTGGACCTCTGTGTAGGATTTCACAGAGCTGAAATTAAGGTTTAGTGTGGGCTGGTCTCTTATCAGAATGATCTGGTGAATAATTTACTCCCATGCTTCCACTCAGGTTATTGGCTGAATTTAGTTTGTTGTGATTGGAGGACTGAGGTCTTTACTACTTTGCTAGAGGATTCTCTAAGTAATTTAGGCCACCTGTATTCCATCTCACACAGCTCCTCCGTCTTTAAACTAGCAACAATGAGTCAAGTCCTTCTATACCTTGAATCTCTGACATCTTCTACCATCAGCCAGAAAAAAATGCTCTGTGCTTTAAAGGATGTGTGTGTATACGTGTGTGTGTGTGTGTGTGTGTGTGTGTGTGTGTGTGTGTGTGTGTATGAGAGAAACTCAGAGGTCAATGAAGAAACAGACAAGAAAATAATTGAAACTAATGTTATTAGTGTCGATTTGGTAATGACCATCCCAGGGACAACTATCTTGAAAGACAGAAGTTGTCTTTTGACCTTACTAAAAAGTGACAGAAACATTTCCATGAAAGGTGATAGCTTGAGGAGTCTTGAAAGAGCAGCATAAGCCATCAAGTGAAGGGCTGGTGGGGAAGAGCACTCTGAGCAGGCTTTCCCTACCGCCAGTGAATGGGCTAGAAAGTTTTCTGTTTGGAGTTTAATGGGAGGGAGAAAATACTGGCAACTATTATGTCCCTTGCAGTTATTGTAATTGAATATGCACCCAGAGGACAAGGTTATCACACAGATATTACATTGGAAATGTTTGTAACAGAGAACTCTGTACTTGCTTTTTAACTCTAGACCTATCTTTTATTTCTTAAAAGTGACTGCTAAATATTGTCCTGTATTACATTTTAATTTTTTTCAATTAAAAGGTTGATCATGTACTTTAATTACAAAGGGAGATTTGAAGGAGAATGTTATTAAATAGAAATGGCATACTAGTTACCTATAATGAAAACACTCAGCAGACTGAATAATAGGACTTCTACAGGCTTAGACAACAATGGGTAGATGTGGCCAGAGTTTTGAATTGCTGCACGTAATAAACTTTTCCGTGAGTCAGCTCAGAAAATATTTTTCTCCCCTGACTGCACCTGAAGAGTTCTAAGTTTGTCCTCCCTTTGACTTTGAATCTCTGTGTGTAGTGGTTTTCATAAATTAGCTTTTATGTGATCAAACTACTCGTTTTTGATTCTGGATTCAAAGCTTTTGTAATTATGTTCAGAGCACTTTTTTAAAAAAAGTATAAATGCATCTTTAATGTATGGAGATTGGAAGATCAGCAGCCAAGTGAAAGTCTGCAGCACAGGGAAGGGTGTACGGGAGGTCAGTGAAGCTGTTGAAAAGAATAGAAATTAGATCCTTTCAGAAAGAGGTAAAAATTTTGGATTCATCCTAAAAAAGAACTGCCATAGAGGAATTTAGTAACATATCCCTTTATTTATGGAGGCAGAATATTAACCACTTACAAGAATGCAGACAATTTGAGACCTGATAATTCCTACCGCCTACTTCCCCACCTACCAACTCATGAGAAGTCCAATTGTTGGGTATTTTAAAGTTCCTAGTGCATACACAGCATTTGCCGGTTATTGGTAGAAATGTACAGCAGTTCACATTATATTTATGAAATATCCATCACTGAAAAGGAAGAGGCAGGTACAAGGTAATATAAGTTAGATTATGAGAGATTTTTACAACTCCAAAAAATTTTTAAAAAGCTCCAGAATTAAAAAACTCCTCCAATTAATATAGTGTGAAAAATCAATGTGGATCTTGGAGAAGAGATTTTGAAACAACTGTGTTTCACATTTGATGTATTTTTTAGATTTCTATAAAATGTACCTTCATGCAATAAGCCCCTTGGCATATGCTCATTACCAAGGAAAATAAAACAGTTATATGACTAATTAGACTTCACCTTCTCAGTTCAGGAAAAGCCTGACAACCCACCCCTTGTTATCATAAACTAATGATGCCTCCCCACATTACATGAAACAATCGGTGGTGAGGTTCATTACAGCGGCATCATCTTGTTCCATAAATGTCAAGAGATTAAAGGTGAAAGCTTTGGCTTCACATTTTTTTTGTAGGTGGGTTTTTAAAAGTTCAATGTGGTCAGATTATTTTAAGACGACAGTTACAGTTTCTTCATGTTCCCAAAATGTCTAGTGGAAAAGTCTAGAAACCCATTCAAAATCTTCTATTTGCTCTTGTTTGTATTCATGTCAAATACTGTTTCATTGACTTTTTTTTTTTTTTTTTTACTGTAATCATCTATTGACAGGCTAAAGCAGTGTTCTGAATTGTGCAGACAGACGATTTGTGTTTCTCAAACAGTTTTTGGTTTATTAACTTTGTGCACAACACCATAATAATACCCCCAGCACACCCACCCTCACACACACACACACAGGCACACTTCGTTTTAGATGTTTAGAGCTTTCAGAAAGTCCTCTGGGAACAAACTTGGTTGATAAAGCTCAGTTCAGCATCTCCACAATTTCAAGGTCATCTCTCTGTGTGCAGCTTCTTATAGAACTATTGTTTCTTGAAGCAAGCTATGGGGAAACCTGTTTTGGATTATGCTTAGGGAATATCTGTGATTCATCCAACTATCCATGGAAATTATTGATGTCTCACTGGAATAGATTTTGAAAATCTATGATTTGAAAAGTCTAGTAAATTTCTCACCAATTTAAGGCATTTTCTGGTATTGAAACCCCTTTCCTAGCTCCCTGATGGTTCTTTCTGAGATTCAGTAGGAAGTTAGAGATGATGGTTAGGCTGAATGAGTTTGGGGTTCTGGAAGTCTTTCCTCTTTTAAAAAATGTGGGAGTTGAATTGATCTATTTGTAAGATCTTTTGGAGCTTGAAACTCATCTTAGTGACCTAACTCTGTGACTGACACATTAATGACAAAGAAAAGTCATACTTTCTATATGCTTTGTTGTTGTTGTTTAGCCACTAGCTCGTATCTGACTCTTTTGCAACCCCATAGACTATAGCCTATCAGGCTCCTCTGTCCCTGGGATTTCCCAGGCAAGAATGCTGAAGTAGTTTGCCATTTCTTTCTTCAGGAATCTTCCTGACCCAGGGATCAAACCTGTGTCTCCTGCACAGGCAGGCAGATTCTTTACCACTGAGCCACCTGGGAAGCCTTCTATATGCTTTACTTACTTCATTATGATTTCAATATTCAACTAGCTAAAAAATAAATCATAGATTAAAGGAGTTGAAACACATAAAACCACTGGACAAGGTAAGAACCACAACAAGAAATAATCTGTTGCTTATTTTGCTTGAGTTTTATAATCCCCGTATCATGGCTATTACCAATAACTCCCATATTACAGATAAGACTGAATCTCAAAACTTTATGTAAGGTGTCCTATAGCTTACACCTAAAAATGGAACAGTTGAGAGAGAAATCCAGAAGAGATGAATTTCAGTTTCATTCCTGAAATTGAAATGAATCCAGTTTCATTTCAATACTATGCTGATGTTAGCCTAGAAACAACACATTTTAAGTTGAATGAGAGGAAGGGTATGGAAGAAAATGACATTTTGAAACAATGAAAGCTACTCAAGATAACCTGCATGCAGGCACTGACCCCGCTGACCCCTTAGGTAAGATCATGGTAAATATAAAATCATTTGGACATATTTTCAGAAAGTCAAAATTATGGGTAAAAATATTCAGCTGAGCATCCAATTTGTATTCCAACAAAAAAATTTTAAGAGCACATTTTTAATTTTCTTTTTTCACATTTGTATTTTCATTTATTATAAACTATCTTAATGTCTGGGAAATCACACATGTCACAGGAGAATAAAAATAGTGCTCTGACTTTTACTGACTTCTGGAGAAGTATGGACTGCTAATCAAAGATCGCTTTGAAGATGAGAGGTTTGTTGAGGTACAAAAATTTAATATATGATAAAATGAACACAATTTTACCAAAAAATAAGTTTGTAGGCATTTGGATGATCTTTTTTCAAAATTTTAATTCTAAGATGTGAATGCTGCCTTACTGTAGAAGACACTTTGAGCACTTTTTAGCATTCCTTTAAAGAATTGCCTATACATTTCCTCTGAATAAGAAGATTTTTAAAATTCTGTCACTAATGGTGTAACTTTTCAGCACAAAAAATAAAAGAGCACTTACTGCAGGGGTGATGAGGAACTAGAGGAGCAAATACGTTTTTCACTGAAATGTTATTTTGTGTTGCTAAGGAAGACATAAAGGTCATGGCGGAGTGTGATAAAAGGGTTAAAATAAATGAGAAGAATTTTTTTTTATACCCAGAGGGAGAAGAAAGCCACAAGAAAATAGGTCCACTAATGAATGAGGAAGGGCATGAAATTAATGATGACTCTAAAACGGCTGAGTTATTGAACTCATTTTTTAAAATCTGCCTTTAACAAGAGAAATGAAGCAAAGAAATACAGACAATTAGGGAGTAATGAAGACATTGCAAAAATGGCTATAGCCAACATCAAGATAAGGAAATTCCTTACTTGGCAGTTGTTGGAAGATCCATATCTCCCTGAGTTATTTAAGGGTTTGGCCAGCATATTTACTGATCCATGCATATTTTTTCTTAGAAAATGAGAGAATGTTAGCATATTGGGGAATGTGAAGAAAACAGATTCTTGAGGGTATTAGAAACTTCTGCCTAGAAATGTAACCATCAGTAAAGTGTATCATTGAATATCTTCCAAAATATTAAGAATGGGAAACTGGCAGAGTACCTTCAATATGAATAAAGCAGGCCATAGGAATCCACAACTTTGCCATCACACACCCACAAAAGTTATTGGAAGATAAATAACAAAAGTCAAGCATTTGAACGTTGGGGTCATTTCTGATTTGGTGAGTCACCCAGTTGTGCATGAAAAATTAATCTCACAAAGAAAGTTATTGAATCATGGTTTTGAAAATAGGTTAAAGTTCATCATGAGTGATGAAACTACATGGGAAATTATATAAATGACTCATGGGGCTCAGTATGGGCTAATATTGGTTCTGTTTTGTTCAAATAATTTATTATTTATGATTAGCAAAATGATTAATGAATTGTTTAAAAGATTTAACAATGATGTTATTCTCTGAAAGCCAGAGGAAACTTATAAAAACCACAAAGAGGCAAAAGGATCAAAACAAGGCTATAAATATCGAAGTGGAGATTTGGGCTAAAAAGAATGATGGGTGGGGTGAGAGGAGAGTTCTCAAGAACACAAAGGCCTTGACTCAAGGACTTATGCAGTATCTTGCAGTTGAAATGAGACAGAAATCCAACATCGTGACAGCAGTCCTGATGAAGGATATCACTGCTCTTTTTCTTTCTCTTGTTCTTAACTGTCCCAAAATGTTCTCAAATACTGCAAAGACTAGCTGGTGTCTGTTCTCATCTACTCAATTAGCAGCATGAAGGACATTGCATCCTAAAAGCCGTAGGTTCACAGTCAGGCCGTGGGAAAGAAAGAGCAGAAATGAATATAGAACAGCCTGAAATGAGCAATAAGAAGACCTCAAACGACCATGAGAACCTAAGTTAACTCTGGGCTGTAGGCTGTTTTTTTCTTTTTTTTTTTAGGAAATTTAAAAGAAATGCCCACATTAGAAAATGGTAAGATCAGGAAGAGGAGATGAAAAGTCTTTTGTGGAGTTGGTACCAATAAATACTGATTTAACAGAAAAATGTACAATCAGAAATTTGGAAATGGAGCAAAAGCATAGAACAAGCAGCGATAATTTAATATTGCAGAGGGACTCATCAGGCATATCGTGAACACTTGCTCTTGCATAGGAAAACTAGGGTGGGATTGCAACACTTAGCGCAACACAGTGGACCCTTCTGATGCTGCTTCTGTTTCACTCATGAGAAAACCGGGTATTCTGAATGCCCAGTTCAAGTGTTTTAAGTCTCTGCTATTGATGAAAACTCACTGTTTCTCAAAGAGGATGCACTTTGTATTTTCCAAAGCACTTCTTCAGTGTTAATGAGAGCTCTGTGCTGTCAGACACTTGCAATGTCTGAGACACTGGCCATTATCACCACCACTTACATCACCCCTCAAGGGCAGGCATTGTTATCCAGGCATCACAACTAGGGAGAGTGACAGCCTCTTAAGTAGCATCCCCGATGTCATGCAGCACGGTGACGGTGAGGCTGGACGATACAACCGGGTAATAGCCTCCCTCCCCAGGCCTTCCTCCTGCTCCACCTGCTGCTCCACACCAAGACCAGCAAAGTGCCAGATGTTCTTTCCCTCTCACTCTCTATAAAATCAGACACTGCCCTCAATTCAAAGGAACTGAATGGGTTCTTGTCAGAGTCAGTGATATCAGTCACAGGAGCCCAGAGGGATGGTTCGTAATGAAGACATTCCCCTCTCCTGAAAGGTCTGTGTCATACTGGTCCAGTGGTCACAGTTCTCACCCTGGCCTTTGATGACCTGCCCTTGGTCCGAGGCAGTTTTGGCAGTTCTGTACACAGAGCCACCGTCTGCATCTCCCAAGGCATGATGGTTGCAGAACAGCTATGTCTCCCTGAATGAGACCCAGCAAGAGAGACAGGGGAGTTTTTGCTTGTATCCTTTGCGTAGTAGGTCTGCATACACATCGTGATACACAGGCACCTCACCTTCACAGCCTTGCAAAAAGAAACAGCAACCCACTCCAGTATTCTTGCCTGGGAAATCCCACAGAGGAGCCTGGCAGGCTACATTCCATGGGGTCACGAAGAGTTGGACACGACTGAGCCACGAAACAACAGCAACATTTTCCCAGCCTGTGATTTCAAATTCTTAAATCAAGGTTTTGGGAGTTTGAACCAGATAGTTAATTACTCAGAACATGTGCTAATGAAGACTTCGATAACGTCACTACATTCCCTAAAAGTTGTGTCTTCTTGAGCACAGCTTCAAATGAGAACATAATGTTAACAAACCAAGAAGTTAATTCACTCACTGTTTCCTAAAATCATTCTGCATACATGCGTGGAGCTCTGACAGTGTATCGGGAAGTACATCGAGTCTGGGACACAGCACAGAGGCAATTGTCACTGGGCATCCTGATCCTCAAACTGGCAAGTTATGAGGCATTCCACAACACTTTCCTATTTTTTGTCAAACAGTAAAGTTTGATGACTTATAAAGTAAATTCAAGGTTTTCCTTTCCATAATGTAATTTTCACTCCCATGTTTCTAATACACTGTTCTAAACGTGGAAATGATTGCATCCTTGAAATAGAAGGAGAAGTAGCTTGCAATGTTGAATACTCCCTGGAGAGTATGTTGCATAAGTGAACTTTTTGTGGTTAAAAAGAAAAATAGTAAAGTTGAAAATCGTTGGTTACTGGGAACAGACATGTAAATGGATGACAATGAAACCACCGCCATATGTTATATAAAGCACTGTGGGAACACAGAGTAGATTGCATGGAGTTTACTAGAGAGGGTAGAATTGGAAATAGTTCCTGAAAAGAGCAGCAAACCCTACCAATGTGGTAGTGTGACTGGTTTTCCTTTTTTTTTTTTTTTTATGGTGATACCTTTTTCTGTTTTAATTTTTAACATTTATTTATGTTTAGTCAAAGAATAATTGCTTTACAGTATTGTGTTGGTTTCTGCCAAACTTCAACGTGAATCAGCCATAGGTATGCCTATGTCCCCTCCCTCT
Source organism: Muntiacus reevesi (assembly GCF_963930625.1). Lineage (NCBI taxonomy): Eukaryota > Metazoa > Chordata > Mammalia > Artiodactyla > Cervidae > Muntiacus > Muntiacus reevesi. Next base: position 69,104,643 of record NC_089252.1, read on the forward strand.
TGAACCTTCCTCCCACCTCCCCCCTCACCTCACCCCTACCAGCCAGTGGCAGACAAGTGGGTGGTGTTATGGCTGTAAGGCGTGGCTTTGTCTGAATGGAACACAGGGCTTGTGAGTAAAGCCCTGGAATACAAGTTGAGAGGGGTGTCTGAGAACATGTAAAGTCATGCTGAGCATTTTTGGACTGTGTGGTGTAGTCATCAGCAAGCCCACATACAGACATAGGAAAGCTCAAGGTATCATGTTCACAAGACTGTGTTTTTGTTTGTTTTTGTTTTTTTTTATGGTGATGCCTTTTTATTTTTTTAATTTTTAAAATTTATGTATGTCTAATTGACGGATAATTGCTTTACAGTATTGTGTGGGTTTCTGCCAAACTTCAACATGAATCAGCCTTAGGTATACATGTGTCCCCTCCCTCTTGCACATCCCTCCCACCTCCCCTCCTCATCTCACCCCTCTGGGTTGTCACAGAGCCCCACTTGAGTTCCCTGAGACATACAGCAAAATACCATTGGCTATCCATTTTACATATGGTCATGTATATTTTCATGTTACTCTTGCCACCCTCTCCTTCCTCCCCTTTCACTGTGTCTGTGAGTCTGTTCTCTATGCCAAGACTGGTTTTTAATCTGCAGTTATAAGCTAGATCATCTGAGCAGAGCAGCTTCTGAGTTCTCTGGGAGGAAGCTGTCTAGTCTGGGTAGACTTTAGATTGGCTCTACGTCCATGCACAGTTGACTCCAGCTTGCCACCACATCCATCATCCACCGCCTGAAGTATGAACTCCCGGCCTTCCACCATCCTCAGCATCATCAACTCAAACCACTCTCGATGTGCTTCCTTACCCAAAGCCTTTGATGCCCAGCTCCAACTCACATAATCTTCTCTGGCCTTGAAGCTTTGACTTCTTCATGAGAAAATTCTCATAGGTTCCTAACTCCTCTCAATGAACTTGCATTGACTGATAGAGCTTTTCTCACTCAATCTACACATCTTACCCTCCCAATTTGTACATCTCACATATCTCAGAGGGAACCTGGGCATTTTGTCATGGTCCTGGTTTCTAAAGTACACAGAGGAATATTCTGGATTTTTAAGCAGGTTACATTTAGCCCAGGTGAGAAAACCAGGGAAGTCAACGGGGAATAATCAATTTAGGAAGGCATACACAGTCAGAGAGGCTCTCGAAATTAAATCATATAATCTCTAAGAGCAATCATAGTAAACACACATGAATCCCCATCACTAGTTAATACTGCTTTTCCAAGATCTCAAGACTTCTGTATAAAGTCAGTACCTAAGAAGGTTTATCTTGATGGACAAACAGAAACTATTAATTATGATGTACTATAAAATCTGCTACGTGAAATATAAATAAAATATCTTGTGAATACCGGGTGGGAGGAAAGTGATTTGCTTCCAAAGAGTTCCAGTTTGAACACAGAGCTGTCATATTGTTGGATTTTGTGCTGTAGGTATAGGGAATTCCCACCAATTCCCCAGTGTGCTAAAATGAGCGTTATTCCTTTACCTTGTCTGAAATGTCCTTGGTCATCCAACGTTTTTACTCACTTGACTGACCCATACCACTTTGTGGGCTGCAGTGAAGATTTTACCTGTTCCTGACAGCCTGACCCGATTCCCTAAGTGGAGGTCATGTGCCCTATGAGGAGGTCACATATAATTTGTGCTTTGCCTCGTCTTAGTACATCATGCTATAGATCATCATTGGTTCCGTGATCCTTACCTAGAACAGTGCTTGGCAACTTCAGTGCTCATTAATATAGGTTGAATTAGTTGAACAAACAAATGATTGGATGAATGGATTTATCAGTGAATTGATGGATGAATAGATATTTGTTTCTGGCTTTTGAGTGTGAGTCATACCACAGAGAAAGTTATTGTTTGCAAGAAGAATGAAGTCAAAAGAACTTAATCTTGGATCAAGAGAAACATACCAAAGTCACACTCTATTTATTCTTGTATTCATTCAGATATTTAGTAAATGCCTAGTTGTTATGTCCAAAGTGACCTGTGATTTTTTAAATTTATTTTTACTTGGAAGATAATTGCTTTACAATGTTGTGATGGTTTCTGCCATACAACAGCATAAATCAGCCATAAGTATACTTATGTCCGCTCTTTCTTGAACCTTCCCCCGCAACCCCATCCCACCCCTGTGGATTGTCACAGAGTTCCGGGTTGACTCCCTGTGTTACGTACCAACTTCCATTTGCTATCTGTTTTACATATGGTAATGTATATGTCTCAGTGTTACTCTGTCAGTTCACCACACCCTCTCCTTTCCCTGCCGTGTCTACAAGTCCATTCTCTATGACTGCTTCTCCCTCCCTTCCCTGCAGATAGGTTTATTGGTGCCATTTTTCTAGATTCCATATATATGCATTAATGTATGATATTTGTTTTTCTCTTTCTGACGTACTTCACTCTGTATAAAAAGCTCTAGGTTCATCTATCACACTAGAACTGACAACCATGTTCGTTTTTATGGCCAAGTAATATTCCATTGTATATATGTACCACAGCTTCTCTATCCGTTCATCTGCCAGTGTGCATCTGGGTCGTTTCCATGCTCCAGCTATTGTAAGTAGTGCTGCAGTGAACAGTGTGGTACGTGTGTCTTTTAGCTATGGTTTTCTCAGGGCATGTGCCCAGTAGTGGGGTTGCTGGGTCATATGGAAATGTTATTTCTAGTTTTTAAAGAAATCTCTATACCGTTCTCCATAGTGGCAGTATCCATTTACATTCCCACCAATGCTGCAAGAGGGTTCCCTTTTCTCCACATCCCCTCCAGCATATATTATTTGTAGATTTGTTTGATGATGGCCATTCTAACTGATGTGAGGTGATATCTCATTATAGTTTTTATTTTCATTTCTCTAATAATGAGTGACATTGAGCATCATTTCATGCTTTTGTTGGCCATCTGTATGTCTACCTTGGAGAAATGTCTCTTTAGCTGTTTAGGTCCTCTGACCATTATTTAATGGGTTGTTTGTTTCTCTGGTGTTGAGCTGCATGAGCTACTTGTATATTTTGGAGATTAATCCTTTGTCAGTTGCTTCATTTGCAATTATTTTCTCCCATTTTAAGTTTTGTCTTTTCATCTTGTTTATAGTTTCCTTTGCTGTACAAAAGCTTTTAAGTTTTATTAGGTCTCATTTGTTTATTTTTATTTCAATTACTATAGGAGGTGGGCCTAAGGGGATATTACTGTGGTTTATGTCAAAGAATGTTCTGTTTATGTTTTCCTCTAAGAATTTTATAGTTTCTGGCCTTTCATTTGGGTCTTTAATACATTTTACATTTATTTTTATGTATGGTGTTAACAAGTGTTCTAATTTCATTCTTTTACATGTAGATATCTGGTTTTCCCAGCACCGCTTATCGAACAGAGTGTCTTTTCTCCATTGTATATTTTTGCCTCCTTTGTCAAAGATAAGGGGCCCATAAGTGCATATGTTTATCTCTGGACTTTCTACTGTGTTCCATTGATCTATATTTCTGTCTTTGTGCCAGTACCATATAGTTATGATGGTGACTGTAGCTTTGTAGTATAGTCTGAAGTCAGGAAGTTTGATTACTCCAGCTCTGTTCTTCTTTCTCAAGATAGTTTTGGCTATATAAGGTCTTTTGTCTTTCCTTACAAATTGTGAACTATTTGTTCTAGTTCTGTGGAAAATGGTAATTTGATAGGGATTGCACTGAATCTGTAAATTGATTTGGGTAGTATAATCATTTTCACAATATTGATTCTTCCAATGCAAGAATATGATATATCTCTCCTTCTGTTTGTGTGGGTCAAGACAATTTTAAAGATGCCATGAAGTCTGGCAGTACAGTGTGATCAGGGTCTATAATGTCTGTAACCTTTCTCAAAAGTAGAACTAAGTAAGGCAGAACCAAAATACTCCATAGACCATTGCACGGTCCTGTCTAGTTTGTCTCCTTCTCGTCACCATAACAGCACATTTCCCAAGCACCTGGGACATTATCAGTATATATGAGAAAATGAGCCTTCTTTTGTGATATTTTTAATTTCATTTCATTTATTTATTTAGCCACATGATGTGACGTGTAGTATCTTAATTCCCCAACAAGGGATCGAACCTGGACACCCCACATTGGAAGCATGGAATCTTAACTACTGGACCACCGGGGAAGTCCCATAATATTTACTTTTAATTTGTAGATGTTTGCCTTTGAGAGTCTCATATTCTTTTTCTTGAGAAAATTTTCCCTATTATATAATCATGTACCTACTTAGGATCAGAGAAAAATATCCAGATGAAACGAGGTATTACCAACATTTTGACATTATGCATGTCACTTCCTTCCCTTCTATATATACTAAATAGATGAGAAAAAAAATATTAAAGGAAAAATACCATATAAGGTCTGCATAACTGAAAGGCAGTGGAAAGTGAGTTGTGTTAATATCTAGGGAATAGGCAATCCAGACTGAAGAAATCAAGAACTCATGAATCTTAAGATAAGCAAGTATAAGGAATGTTTGACAAATAGTGTCGAAACTTACATGGAAAGAGAAGAGAGCAGAGGAAGAGAGGAAGTGAAGGCCACGCCATCTAGGAACACGAGGTCTTTGTGAGGATTTTGCTGACTGCTCTGAGTGACCTGAGAACCCATTGAAACTTCTTTTGTTTGTTTGTTTGTTTTTTTGTTTTACTGTCATGAAGCTCTGATACTTAAAATTATTCATTTTAAAGTGAACATATTCAGTGGCATTGAATGTACTACAATTTTTTTTGCAACCATTACTTTTTTTTTTTTTTTTGCAACCATTACTTTTATCTAATTCCAGACATTTTCATCAACACAAACTAAAACCCTCTACACATTATTAATAATATAAATGACAGTGCCTGGTAACCACCAATCTGTACTCTGCTTTTGTGGATTTCCTCATTCTGGGTATTTCACAGAAAAGGAATCCTAGGTTATGTGACCTTTCATGACTGTCTTCTTTCACTTAGTATAGTGTTTTCCAGATCCATCCATGTTGTACCATGAGTCAGCCCTTCATTTCTTTTTGTGCCTAATATTATTCCATTGCATGGATATACCGCAATTGGTTTCTCCATTCATCTTGGGATTTAAAAGGTTGCTCTCACTGCTATGCAGAGAATAGATTGCAGGGGGTGGAGACAGAGCAAGGAAAAAGTTTAGGAGTTAACTGCTGTCATCTGACTAAGAGTCAATGCCGCTATAAAGCAGAATGTAATACACAGAGAACAAAGAGAAAGGTTCTGATTGAAGATATGAAGAGCAGACAGGATTCTGTAATGGTTTGGATATGTGGGAAAGAAATGTTGCAGGGATGACTGAGATTTCTGGCCCAAGGAATTAGATGATTGAAATGACCAATTATTTATAAAGGGGAAATTGGGTAGTAGTAGGTTGAAGTGGTAAAGCCAACGGTTCAGGTTTGTACATGTTAAATTAGTAATATCTTTTCAACTTATTTATCAGATATCTATTACCATGTAACATACCATGACAAAACTTATTTGGTTATGGATCTCTGTGTCAGCAATTCATGCAGAGCTCAGCTGAGTGGTTCTGCTGACCTCAGCTGGCATTACTCATGAGGTTTCAGTAGGCTGGAGGTTTTGGAGGCTTCACTGGAATCTGGTTGATCTAGGCTAGGAAACCTCCACTAGGATGTATCATTCTTTTCCAAGTGGTTTTATCTTCCAATAAGCTTAGAATACGCTTTTTTATGTGGAGAATTCAGGGCAGTAAGAGGGGAGTGGAAGCTTCACTGTCTTTTGTATTCTCAATTTGCACCTTTGACCGTGTCCCTTCTACTACGTGCAATTAGTTAAATAAAGTCACGAGTTCAGTCCAGATCACACAGAGTAAAGAGATTCAGCCCCTTGATGGGACCATTTGTGTCACATTGTGAGGTATGCAAAGCAGGGAAGAAATGGTGGCTTTAAACCAAATAATTTGCCACACCATCAAAGTGGAAATATTGAGAACATGTTGACTTATATGCACCTAAAGTTCAGGAGGGAAGCCTGGGCAGGGGAGTGGATGTAGACTGATGGCAAAGAGAATGAATTAGGTAACTAGTGAGGTAGATGAGATCAAGAGAACGTTGTCTCCAAGAACTGATAATGAAATACACCGAAAATGGTTATGCATTTGTTGTTTATGTCGTAGATATTGGCTTTTCTGACAGCTAACTATCTTTGAAGTTGTCTGCCCAGTTTGTAATGGTGAGTATTTTCTCTCCAGCCCTAGGCTAAGAGAAGGACAGTAGTTTATGTGAATGCCAAAATTCTTCCTGTATTAAGCTCATTAAAAGATCTGAATCTCCATTAATATCCAGGAAAACTAGGGCAGCAATGGTCTGCAATGCTAATGGGAGCTATGAATTTGAATTTTCATTGAAGTAATAAGGCCATGTGTTTTAAACACAGGTAAAACTCAGTGGTAAGGGCAGTTGAAAGACATTCATTTTATAACCATGTTGAAACACATACTTTTTATTAACTACCTTGCTATACATAAAATTGTTCTAGGTCCTCACAATTATACAAAATTGAATGAAGCACTTAATCATGTTTTTCAAATGGATCACCACTTAAATAAGACAACAAAGATGAGATGACACATTTTTAAAAATCTTAATGGTAATGGAAGAGTGATCATGTTCACACAAAATACATATATGTATGTAAAACATGGAAAGATATATTTAGCAACAGATATAGTAGAGAAGACACAGAGGAGCAAGCATCAGGGGCCAGAGCTAAATCCTTACCAATTAGTGGTATCTATAAGTAAACCTCTTAGTCCAGTAAAAACTTCAGTTACCACTTACAGTTCTTGCAGTGTGCAGGCCAGCATTCTGGGTTTCCCTGGTGGCTCAGTGGTAAAGAATCTTCCTGGCAATGCAGGAGATGTGGATTCGATCCCTGGGTCGGGAAGATCCCCTGGAGAGGGAAATCGCAACCCACTCCAGTATTCTGGCCTGGAAAATTCCATGAAAGGAGGAACCTGGTGGGCTACAGTCCATGGGATCGCAAAGCAACACAACTTCGAGGCTAAACAACAATAATCAGGGTACTGCTCTAAGTACATACTTATCAAGTCACTGAGTCATCATAGCAACCAACAAGGCAGGAGACATTTGTGTGTCTATGCCACATCCCGCTTCCCCAAGCTGTTTTCTCTGTTCTACAGCACCTCCCCTCAAGTGCGTGCCACAGTGGCTCTCTCCTCTCCTACCTCTCAGATGATCCCTAACGCCTTAGCCACTCAACTAAGATGCAGACACCACCTGGGGGTAACCCCTCAGCTTCCCTCACTTTAGCGCGATCATTCTGGAGAAGTATTCCATGTGATTCCTTGGACAGTCCCGAGGGTGAAGGAGCTTCCGTTGTTCACAGAAACTAGCTCAGGGATGCCCCTTTCCTGTCTGTCTCACTCTCCTTTCTGCAGTTACCTTCCTAGTAAACTACCTGGACCTGAACCTATACCCAGGGCACTCTTTGTGGCCAGTCAAAACTAAAAAAGGAGCAAAGTGTCCCTCGCTCTGATAGAAAAATGAGGTTATAAAAATGTAAGAACTTGAACAAAATCATCTACAAAAATGATGAGAATCTAGTTTCTCTCTGATCTTTTAGGGTTCAGGAGAGCCAAATCTTCTAAAATCAAGATATTCATTGATTGTTATAGATAAACAAAATACTTACAGATGTAACTATGAAATTTATGATTCTAAATTATAATACTTATTCACCAAAGCAGGAAATAAATATTTCCTCAATAAGAATGTAAGACCTAGAACACTGCATATTTGGGGGAGCCTGAAAAGTCTTCTTATTTCTTGGCTATTCTCAAAATAAATTCCTAATGAAATAGCCTTCTTTTTAAAGTTTATGTGTTTGTTTATATTTATTTTGGCCTGCACGGGGTCATCGCTGCTACATGTCAGCTGTCTTTAGTTGGAGCAAGCAGGGGCTACTCTCTCGTTGTGGCACACAGTCTTCTCATTGCAGTGGCTTCTCTTCCTGCAGAGCTTGGGCTCCAGGGTGCACAGGCTTCAGTAGTTGCAACACTTGGTCTCAGTAGTTGTGGCTCATGCTCTTCAGAGCACAGGCCCAGCAGTTGGGGTGCTCAGGCTTAGTTGCTCCATGGCATGTGGGGTCTTCCCAGACCAGAGTTTGACCCCTTGTCCCCTGCATTGTAAGGCAAATTCTTAACCACTGGACCACCACAGGAGTCTGAGCCTCATATTTTTATCCCTGAATGTTTACTTCAATATATAATGCACTGAAAGACCCTGAGTTATAGGATTTTTTAAAGTATTCTTTGTGTTTGCTGACTCTTGGTTCCTCCCAGATTTGTGGGGAATTTGATGAGAGTTATAACCTGTATTTGCATGGAATCTTGTTGTTTGAGTGCTTGCACGTATGTTATCTAACTGGTAGTGCAACCTTATGGTGTACATAGAATCATTTTACAGATGAGGAAACTTAATTACAGTGGTTGTATTTTGCTTACACTAATATACTTTGCATATGCAGAATAAGGTAATGAAACTACTATCTTTGTAATCCGTGGCAAGGCTTTGTCTACTGCAGCATAGTGATTTATGAAGTTTTTGACTACAGCCAATGTTGAGGAAATCAGTAAAGAGTCTACTTTCTGGGTGAGTCAGATGGAAAGGAGATGGTTTCAGTGGGTCTATAAATAGCCAGTTCCTATGAAAGTGGTCCTAATCATGCTGTAGCAAACATAACAGAGGTTACCTTTAGCTATAAAGGAGAGTCTAGTCATTAATTGCTATGTGGCTGTTGTTGTTCAGTTGCTAAGCTGTGGCCGACTCTTTGCAACCCCATGGACTACAGCAGGTGAGGTTTCCCTGTCCTTCACTATCTCCCAGAGTTTGCTCAAATTCATGTTCACTGTCAGTGTGCTGCTATCTCATCCTCTGCCACCCTCTTCTTTTGCATTCAATCTTTCCCAGAAATCAAGATCTTTCCCAGTGAGTTGACTCTATACATCAGGTGGCCAAAGTATTGGAACTTCAACTCCAGCATCAGTCCTTCCAATGAATGTTCAGGGTTGATTTTCTTTAGGTTTGACTGGCTTGATCTCCTTGCAGTTCAAGGGACTTTCATGAGTCTTCTCCAGCACAACAATTCAAAAGGATCAATGCAGGTTCAAGTCATTAATTGCTATGTGGTTACTCTTTACTAATTTCAAGCTTCTGGCTCACGATATACTTGAAAAGGAGAAGACAATAATCTGTATGTGAGTAGTTAGCATTTTCCCTTTCTAAAAAGCCAGGGAAAGCAATTTTTAATTAGTCATTTCAATCAGAAAAATTTCAGGCAAGATTTTCTGTGTTCTTCATCTTTTCACCCTACCTGCAAAATGATGAAAACCTTTAATTCTGGATAACATTTTCGTATGGTCTTAATAAGTCAGCAGTTTCTAGCACTCCTAAGCTCTGTTCTGACCTGTCTCCTTCCTTTCTACAATCTGTCAATACTTTTTTTTTAAACTGTGGTAAAAATATTATATAACCTATCATTTAACATTTTAACCATTTCTAAGTTTACAGTTCAGGAGTGTTAAGTATATTCACATTGTTGTGCATCTATCCCTATAATTCATCTCCATAACTCTTTTTCATACTGTAAAATGGACACTATATTAAACCATAACTCCCAATTCTCCACCTCCACCAGCCCCTGACAACCATTATTCTGCTTTCTGTGTCTTTGAATTGGACTACTCTAAGAACCTTGTCAACTAATTGGAAAAGACCCTTATGCTGGGAGGGATTGGGGGCAGGAGGAGAAGGGGGTGACAGAGGATGAGTTGGCTGGATGGCATCACCGACTCGATGGTCATGAGTTTGAATAAACTCCAGGAGTTGGTGATGGACAGGGAGGCCTGGCGTGCTACGATTCATGGTGTCGCAAAGAGTCAGACACGACTAAGCAACTGAACTGAAGAAACTTGTATAAGTGGAATTATACAGCATTTGTCTTTTTGTGACTGACTTGTTTAGCATTACGTCCTCAAGATTCATCTATACTATGACATGCATCAGAATTTCATTCCTTTTTAAGGATGACAAATATACCATTGTATGTATATATAGCCTTTTGTCTATCCATTTATCCATTGTTAGACACTTGGGTTGCTCCAATGTCTTTGCTATTGTGATCAGTGATACTCTGGACATGGATGTGAAAATATCTCTTTGAGATCCTGCTTTCAATTCTTTTGGATATAAAAGCTAAATTGCTGGTTTATAGGTAGTTCTATTTTAAAATTTTTTGAGGAACCTCCATACTATTTTCCACAGCAGTTATGCAGTTTTGTACTCCCACCAACAGTACAATTATACCAAAGAAATCCTCCCACTGTTGTGAAAGTTCTAGAGCCCACAACAGATTTCCCAACAAGGGGATCTGCCAAAGGGACTGACAACTTACAAGGAATTTGATTCTGAAGACCTGTGGAATTTGATTACAGAGTTTCCACAGGACTGGGGAAATAGACTCTTGGAGAGCAGAAACAAAACCTTGTGTGCAACAGGACCCAGGAGAAAGGAGCAGTGACCCCATAAGAGACTGAGCCAGATTTGCCTGTGAGTGCCCAGGAGTCTCCAGTGGAGGCCTAGGTCGACACTGGCCTGCTGTGGGGTCAGGAGCCCTGGATACAACAGTCCTGGCATAAGTCCTTCTGAAGGAGGTCGCCATTTCCACCATTACCCATACCATAGTTGGGCCTCAGTCCAAACTACAGGGACAGAATACAGCCCCACCCATCAAAAGAACATTGAATTCAAGATTTACTGAGCATGGCCCCGCCCGTCAGAGCAAGACCCAGATTCCCCAATAGCCAGTCCCTCCCATCAGGAGGCTTCCACAAGCCTCTTATCATTATGCATCATAGGGCAGACAGAATGGAAACCACAATTACAGAAAACTAACCAAACTGATCACTTGGATCACAGCCTCGTCAAACTCAATGATATGAGCCAGGCAGTGTAGGGCCAACCAAGATGGACGGGTTATGGTGTAGAGTTCTAACAAAACATGGTCCACTGGAGAAGGGAATGGCAAACCACTTCACTATTCTTGCTTTGAGAACACCATCAGTTCAGTTCAGTCGCTGAGTCATGTCCTTTGCGACCCCATGGACTGCAGCACGCCAGGCTTCCCTGTCCATCACCAACTCTCAAAGCCTACTCAAACTCACATCCATCTCGTTGGTGATGCCATCCAACCATCCCATCCTCTGTCGTCGCCTTCTCCTCCCACCTTCAATCGTTCCCAGCATCAGGGTCTTTTCTTTTTTTTTTTTTTTTTTAATTTTTATTTTTCAGTGGGTTTTGTCATACATTGATATGAATCAGCCATAGAGTTACACGAATTCCCCATCAGGGTCTTTTCTAATCAGTAGGTTCTTTGCATCAGGTAGCCAAAGTATTGGAGTTTCAGCTTCAGTCCTTCCAGTGAACATTCAGGACTGATTTCATTTAGAATTCACTGGTTGGATCTTCTTGCAGTTCAAGGGACTCTCAAGAGTCTTCTCCAACACCACAGTTCAAAAGCATCAATTCTTCGGCACTCAGCATTCTTTCTAGTCCAACTCTCATATTCATACATGACTACTGGAAAAACCATAGCTTTCACTAGACGGACCTTTGTTGGTAAAGTAATCTCTCTGCTTTTTAATATGCTGTCTAAGTTGGTCATAATTTTTCTTCCAAGGAGCAAGCATTTTTAATTTCATGGCTGCAGTCACCATCTGCAGTGATTTTGGAGCCCCCAAAAATAAAGTCTCTCACTGTTTCCATTGAGAATGCCATGGAGAAATCCATGAACAGTATGAAAGGGCAAAAAGACATGACACTGAAAGATGAACGCCACAGGTCAGTAGATGCCCAATATGCTACTGGAGAAGAGTGGAGAAATAGCTTCAGAAAGAATGAAGAGGCTGAGCCAAAGCAAAAACAATGCCCAGTTGTGATTGTGACTGGTGATGGAAGTGAAATCTGATGCTCTAAGAACAATACTGCTTAGGAACCTGAAATGTTAGGTCCGTGAATCAAGGTAAATTGGAAGTGGTCAAACAGGAGATGGCAAGAGTGAACATCGACATTTGAGGAGTCAGTGAACTAATAAAATAGACGGGAATGGTTGAATTTAATATAGATGATCACTATATATACTACTGTGGGCAAGAATCCCTTAGGAGAAATGGAGTAGCCCTCATAGTCAACAAAAGAGTCATAAATGCAATATTTGAGTGCAATCTCAAAAACGACAGAATGATCTCTGTTCGTTTCCAAGGCAAGTCATCAATAGCACAGTAATCCAAGTCTATGCCCTGACCAGTAATGCTGAAGAAACTGAAGTTGAATGGTTCTATGAAGGCCTTTTGAACTAACACCAAAAAGAGATGTCCTGTCCATCATAAGGGACTGGAATGCAAAAGTAGGAAGTCAAAAGATACCTGAAGTAACAGGCAAGTTTGACCGTGGAGTACAAAATGGAGCAGGGCAAAGGCTAACAGAGTTTTGAGAAGAGAACACACTGGTCATAGCAAACACCCTCTTCCATCAACACAAAACACATGGACATCAGCAGATGGTCAATACAGAAATCAGATTGGTTATATTCTTTGCATCTGAAGATGGAGAAACTCTATACAGTCAGCAAAACAAGACTGGGGTGACTGTGGCTCAGATCATGAACTCCTTACTGCAAAATTCAGACTAAAATTGAAGAAAGTATGACCTAAATCAACCTTGTGAATATACCATTAAAGCGACAAATAGATTCAAGGGATTATCTAATAGATAGAGTACCTGAAGAACTATGGACAGAGGTTCATAACATTGTACAGAAGGTAGTGATTAAAACCATCCCCAGGAAGAATTGCAAAAAGGCAAAATGGTTCTCTGAGGAGGCCTTACAAATAGCTAAGAAAAGAAGAGAAGTGAAAATCAAAGGAGAAAAGGAAAGATATATCCATCTGAATGCAGAGTTTCAAAAAATAGCAAGAAGACCACCAAGTCTTCCTAAGTCATCAATGCAAATAAATAGAGGAAAACATAAAATAGAGGAAAAATAAAAGGGAAAAGACTAGAGATCTCTTCAAGAAAATTAGAGATAGCAAGGAAACATTTCATGCAAAGACGGGCACAGTAAAGGACAGAAATGGTATGGACCTAACAGAAGCAGAAGATATTAAGAAGAGGTGACAAGAATACACAGAAGAACTATACAAAAAAGATCTTCATGACTCAGATAACCACAATGGTGTGCTCACTCACGTAGAGCCAGACATCCTCATTGCAAAGTCAAGTGGGCCTTAGGAAGTATCACTATGAATAAAGCTAGTGTAGGTGATGGAATTCCAGTTGAGCTATTTCAAATCCTAAAAGATGATACTGTGAAAGTGCTGCACTCAATATGCCAGCAAATTTGGAAACCTCAGCAGTGGCCACAGGACTGGAAAAGGTCAGTTTTCATTCCAATCCCAAAGAAAGGCAATGCCAAAGAATCCTCAAACTACTGCACAATTGCACTTTTCTCACACACTAGCAAAGTAATACTCAAAAGTCTCCAAACCAGGTTTCAACAGTACATGAACCGTGAACTTTCAGATGTTCAAGCTGGATTTAGAAAAGGCAGAGGAACCAGAGATCAAATTGCCAGCATCCGTTGCATCATAGAAAAAGTAAGATAATTCCAGAAAAACATCTATTTCTGCTTCATTGACTGTGCCAAAGTCTTTGACTATGTGGATCACCACAAACTGTGGAAAATTCCGAAAGACATGGGAATACCAGACCACCTGACCTGCCTCCTGAGAAATCTGTATGCAGGTCAAGAAGCAACAGTTAGAACCGGACATGAAACAGTGGACTAGTTCCAAATTGGGAACAGAGTACATCAAGGCTGTATATTGTCACCTTGCTTATCTAAGTTATATGCAGAGTACATCATGTGAAATACCAGGTGGGATGAAGCACAAGCTGGAATCAAGATTGCTGGAGGAAATGTCAATAACCTCAGATATGGAGACGACACCACCTTTATGGCAGATAGTGAAGAGAAACTAAAGAGCCTCTTGATTAAAGTGAAAGAGGCGAGTGAAAAAGCTGACTTGAAACTCACCATTCGGAAAACAAAGATCATGGCATCCAGTCCCATCACTTCACGGCAAATAGATGGGGAAAAATGGAAACAGTGAGAGACTATTTCCTTGGGCTCCAAAATTACTGCAGATGGTGACTGCAGCCATGAAATTTTTGCTCCTTTTGCTCCTTGGAGGAAAAGCTATGACAAAATTAGATATCATATTAAAAATCAGAGACATTATTTACTGATAAAGGTCCATCTAGTCAAAGCTATGGTTTTTCCAGTAGTCGTGTATGGATGTGAGAATTGGCCCATAAAGAAAGCTGAGCACTGAAGAAATGATGCTTTTGAACTGTGGTGTTGAAGAATACATATGAGAGTCCCTGGGAGAGCAAGGAGATCAAGCCAGTCATTCTAAAAGGAAATCAGTCCTGAATATTCATTGGAAAGACTGATGCTGAAGCTGAAACTCCAATACTTAGGCCACCTGATACAAAGAACTGACTCATTGGAAATGACTAATGGCTGGCAATGATTTAAGGCAGGAGGAAAAGGGGATGACAGAGGATGATATGATTGAATGACATCACCAACTCAGTGGGCATGAATTTGAGCAAGCTCCAGGAGTTGGTGATGAACAGGGAGGCCTGACGTGCGGCAGTCCATGGCGTCACAAAGAGTTGGAGATTACTGAGCTACTGAACGTAACCAATAGTACATAAGGGTTGCAATTTTTCTGCATTCTCATCAACACTGGTTATATTCTGTATTTTTTATAGTGGCTATTCTAATAGGTAGGAAATAAGGACTAATTGTAGTTTTAATTTGTATTTCTCTAATGACTGGTAATGTTGAGCATTTTTTCCTGCTTATTGGTTATTTGCACCTCACCTTTGGAGAAATGTCTATTCAAGCTCTTATCTCATTTTTAAAAATATGGACTGCTTCATGAATTTTTAGATCTTTCTTATACATCATCCATACTACTCTTCTCTGTATTTTTCCAATTTTAATACTTCTGCTGCCAAAGCACACACCAAGTTGGTGATTCTTAATGAGAATTTTCAATGTTTCTCTAACATATTTCCCCTTTTCAAACAAACCACCATCCTCCAACTATGCACCCAATCCCAACGTTTTCTCCATAAAATTTTAAAGGAAATTTATATATTCTTAAAACTTATTTATTTTTCATGTTCAAGTCATCAGCTCTTTTCATTTCTTTTTCCCAGGATTTTTTTGTTTCATGTTGTATTTGTTCTTGTCACTGAGTTTGGGGAGAGGAAAATTTTAAGGTCTGAGTTAACTCTGCCACCTTAAATAGCCTGATGAGGGTGGAGATGAGTAGGGAGCAATAATTTAGCCTCACATCTAAAGGAGACATGAATCTTTTTTTTTTTTTTTTTCATTTTAATCAGACCATCTTAGGGTTTTCAACGTTGTCGTACAAATCATTTATGTTCACACTGTAGCCAACATAAATCATTAACATGAAAGAAAACTAAGCAGTCTTAATCAATATTGCTTCCTTCTATGAAACACAGTGGAAATGAAAGAATACAATTTATCATCGATCAGAAATCTCACAAACATTTATCCAGGATCCTGTATTTTCTATTTTCTCAGAGTTTAGTTGACTCCACACTGGCCTTGATGGTTTTAGGACAAATCAAATATTTTCCATCCCAAGAACTTTGTCCACCTAGCTCCTTGTCAGCATTTCATTGTTTTCACTGCAGTCTTCAGTTAATGTCAGTCTTCCCTGAGGTGCCTTCTTGATACCTAACCTAATGGTTCTGCCTCCCAGCAGTCTCTTTCTGCCACTGCACCCACTTTATATTCTTCACAACACAAATCACTTTCTGAACTTATCTTATTAATTTTTTACATGTATGGTTTTTTTAGTGGTGTCCCAGGTATCACAGTGGCAAAAGAAACACCTGCCAGTGCAGGAGATGCAGGAGACGTGGGTTCAATCCCTTAGTCGGAAAGATCCTTGCAGGAGGAAATGGCAGCCCATTCCAATATTCTTGCCTGGAGAATCCCATGGATGGAGGAGCCCAGTGGCTATTGTTCATGGGGTCCCAAAGAGTCCAGTATGACTGAGCGACTGCCTGAGCACACACACATGCAAGCTTGTTTATTGCCAGCCCACCACCACCACCCATTCAAATATTTGTCCCTCGATTGACCTGCCCTGTTTCTCACCTCTATACCCTCAGTTACTGAAACAGTGCCTGATTAATAGCATATGGTGAATAAATATATAATGAATGAATACATGTTGACAGTGTCAGTCAGCAAACTTTTTTTCCTGTAAAAAGTCAAATACAGAGTCAGGCCATATGGACTCTGTTGTAACTGCTCAACCCTGACTTGGTAGTATTAATAGAAAAGCACACATAAACAATATGCAAACAAATAATCACAGTTGTGTTGCAGTACAATTTTATTTATGGAAACAGAACATGAGTTGGATTTGGCCTCTGGATCAAATGTGCTGACTGACTACTGGAGGTTGTTTGTTGTCGACTCTGGTGTCAGGGTGCACTTAGATACTGATTCAGATGCTAGTGTTTACTAGAAGAATTATTAGTAATCATAAAGTGCCAAAGATAAAATTGGATTTACTTAAAAAATACAAACAATCATTAAACATTCAGAAGAGTATTGGTGTTAAAGATAGCATGTTGGTGGAAAGGAAATGTATAAATCATCCTTAGTGTCCAACAGTGGTCTTCACACTGGAGTGTACGTCAGAACCACCAGTGGTTGCTGCACTGCGCTTGCAGAATTACTGAAATGATCAGTTTGGAGTGGCACCTGAGAATCTGTGCTTCTATCCAGTGCTAGGTAGAGCTGATGTTGGTGGGGTGTTGAGATGTGACTGAGGTGATGTAGGTGAGACATGAATGCCTGCATGATGGGAGGGCCTGTGGAAATCATAAGGGCACAGATGGAATGGAATTATCCACAAGAGTAGAATAACCCCTTAATCCCTCAGCAGGGATTAAAGATCATTTGGGTGGGGACTTCCCTGGCAGTCCAGTGATTCAGATTTTGCCTCCATTGCAGGGGGTGCGGGTTCAGTCCCTGGTCAGGGAGCTAGGATCCCACATGCCTCATGGTCTAAAAGCCAAAACAGAAAATATATTGTAATAAATACAATGAAGACTTTAAAAAATGGTCTACATTAAAAAAAAAACAAAGAAAGAAACAAAAACAACAAAAAAATCTATTTGGTATACAAGTAAAGAAAAAAATAGGAACCATATAGGTAAAGGATCAATCCATTATTTGAAATAAGTAGTAGTAGGTTTGAAGGAAATGCAATGAGTAGTGGGTTTGAAGAAAATATCTTAAGTTTCGGTTTTAATATGCTGTTTTTGTCATACCTACATACATTCAAGTGGAATTGTCTAGGAGACTTTTGGAAATATGAGTGAAGCTTGGGAATGAAGTCTGGGATCAAGACATATACTTTTGGTAGCAGTCAGCAAATGAGTGGTTACTGAACCCACAGAAAAATATGAGATAGTCCTTAGAGGATGGGTAGAACAAGAAGAAAATCTCAGGAATTCTAAACTCTGCCTAGCTAACTATTAATACATTTTCTTCTTTAACAAAAGTACTAGACTAGTAGTCATATAACTGTACTTGAGTAAGCATGGCATTTCACAATATATTTCCTGATATTATAAATTATGTAAAATGAACCACTCACTTTGACAATGTATGACATTAATACCTAGTTTCAGGAAGATAGATAAAGGATACTGCCCCAAGAGCAGAGCAAGTAGAGGAAAACTAATGGTATACCAGCAGTCTCTTCTTTCAGCTGCACCCCACTGATAGATCTTCCAGAGTGGATAAATTGATGCATTTTACAAAAACTGGAAGAAATGCGTCGAATGAAAGAATATTCATAAAGAGGTGAAGTGAAAGGTAAAATTGTAGCTGACCAGGAGTATTTTTCAAAAAACAAGTAATTCTGTCTTCATTTTTGAAAAATATTGATAAAGAAGATAAGAAAGAAGGATGAGTAAAACAAAGAACAGATGCCAGTAACATATATATCTGTACTAAGATGGGAAGCATAAATTCAAATGTTTATGTTATCTCATTAAGTGTAAATGGACCAAACTTCGCAATTAAAAGGCAGAGAACTTCAGACTGCATTTAAAAACATAAACACTTATCCCTATGCTGTCTAAAACAAAATATAGAAAAAGATATGGCATGCACTCTGTAAGAGTAAGAGACATATTAGACAAAGAAGGCTTTAGAACAAGAGTTGTTATCCAAAAATAAAATGAGGTATTCTACAGTGATAAAAGAGCAGTTCAGCAGAAAAATATACCAATATTAAATGTTAACATACCCAAAAGAGAGCTTGAATATACACATGGCAAAAACTATCAGCCTCACAGGGAGAAATTGAAAAATCCACGTACCAGAGATCTTTGTGTGGAGATGGATTTCAGAGCGCTGAAAGAAGCTAAAAACTAGATCCAACAGCTGCTTGAACCACGCTGCCAAGTTGAAGAGCTATAGCTGATGTGTTGCTTATAGGAACCATAAGGCAACCACCGAGCTAACCTCTGCTTTTTCTGCCCAGTGCCCTTTCTAGCACACAACAGCAAGAAACCAGCTTAAAAGGAAAAAGGGAATTGTTGATCCCTAGCCCCAGTATCAGAGATGACTCTAGAGGATGGATTGATTTTGATTTAAGCAACAATAGTTTAATAAGTGGCACAGTGCTTTCTGATCTATTATGGATCTATCTACTATGGATATCCTTGTATCTTGCCTCAGGTCTGGTAACAGAAGTAAGAATAGTGCCCTATTACACAGGGCATTATGATTGAAAACTCGGGTGCTTTCTCAGATGAAATTCCCTGAGTCCAGATTTCTAATTGGTAATGTTGATTAGGACTGTGGTTACACTAGAAAGAGACTCTTGCATTGCATTTGCCAGTGTGTTTCTTGTCACAGCCTTTGGGGTGGATTTCATATTGAGAGTCCTGATTGTGCTAGACAATTTTCCCTAGAGATGACAGTTGACTTGGAAAACTGAAAATAAGCGATTATTCATCATCTCATTTGAGGTCGCATTTTCTGCTGTTTGACTTGAATTCTGCTTCTCTCAGAAGCTAGTTTTGTCCAAATGTCCAAGTTCTGCTTCACTCCTGAACAGTGTAATTGCTGGGAGAAGTTCCATATTCAAGATAATTATATTTTCCAAGTATTGGCAGAGTAGGTAAATACTGCTTAAGAGGTGTTCCATTTATTTATTGCTGTTAAGGGCATGGCAACCCACTCCAGTAATCTTGTCTGGAGAATCCCATGACTTCTGGGATTCTGGAGCCTGGCCAACTACAGTCCGTGAGGTCACAAAGAGTCAGACATGACTGAGCCACTTAGTATACACAGAGGTGATTCTTTTGCTCTTCGTGGTATCCTCTGGAGTCACTCAGTGCTGTTTAACTGACAGTTGGGTTTGTCTAGAGCATCCAGGATGGCTTCATTTATATGCTGTTGTCTTTAAGGTTGATCTCATGAAATTTCCTCTCTATGATGGAGTAATAGAGATTCTTCATACTATTTGGAGGAATAATGGGACATCTTACATGGTGCTCAGGTCCCCAAGAGATCAATAGAGAAATTATCTGGGTATTAAAGGCCAGACTCAGAAATAGAATAGAGTCACTTTTGTCAAAATCAATGCAAAAGAAAGACTTTTTCCTACATCTTGCATACTAGAAGCTTTTGTAAAGTAGGCACCTTGCCACATACCTAGCACACAGGGAGAATTAATCAGATTAGCATTATGTTGGTGAAAAGACTAATGAGGCATTCTTGAGCAAGTCAGCATTTTCAGAAACAGAAACCAAGACTTGGAAGCATGAAGTTCTGCTGTTCTGATAACTTTATTTCAAACAATAGAAAAAATAAGAATTATCACCCATGCACTCAGACAATTTCTCAAACTATAGTTTAAAGTTATATCTTAATTTGGAGATTGCAAAGTTGAGCACAGTCATACATGAAACTCCACATGGGTGGAAGCAGGGGAAAGACTAGTTGGTCATATGTGTAAGTTTTGTGTCTTTCCCTCAACAATGCAGAGAATCTGTCATTAAAAAAAAATATTATATATTCAATCACAATGCCCTGTGTAATAGGGCACTATTATTACTTCCGTTACCAGACCTGAAACATTTGGACAAAACTAGATTCTGAGAGGAGCAGAATTCAAGTCAAACAGCAGAAAATGCGAGCTCAAATGAGATGATGAATAATCGCTTATTTTCAGTTTTCCAAGTCAACTGTCATCTCTAGGGAAAATTGTCTAGCACAATCAGGACTCTCAATATGAAATCCACCCCAAAGGCTGTGACAAGAGACACACTGGCAAATGCAAAAAAAAATTATAATTAGACCACCAATTAGATTATGAGTATACTATTTTTTTTTTTTTTTTACCAGACCACCTGACCTGCCTCTTGAGAAATCTGTATGCAGGTCAGGAAGCAATAGTTAGAACTGGACATGGAAAAACAGACTGGTTCCAAATAGGAAAAGGAGTACATCAAGGCTGTATATTGTCACCCTGCTTATTTAACTTACATGCACAGTACATCATGAGAAATGCCAGGCTGGATGAAGCACAAGCTGGAATCAAGATTGCCAGGAGAAATATCAATAACCTCAGATATGCAGATGACACCACTCTTGTGGCAGAAAGCAAAGAAGAACTGAAAATCCTCTTGATGAAAGTGAAAAAGGAGAGTGAAAAAGTTGGCTTAAAACTCAACATTCAGAAAACTAAGATCATGGCATCCGGTACAATCACTTCATGGCAAATAGAAGGGAAACAATGGAAACAATGAGAGATTTTATTTTGAGGGGCTCCAAAATCACTGCAGATGGTGACTGCCACCATGAAATTAAAAGACGCTTACTCCTTGGAAGGAAAGTTATGACCAACCTAGACAGCATATTAAAAAGCAGAGACATTACTTTACCAACAGAGGTCTGTCTAGTCAAGGCTCTGGTTTTTCTAGCAGTCAAGTATGGATGTGAGAGTTGTACTATAAAGAAAGCTAAGCGCCAAAGAATTGATGTTTTTGAACCGTGGTGTTGGAGAAGACTCTTGAGACTTGGACTGAAAGGATATCCAACCAGTCCATCCTAAAGGAGATCAGTACTGAGTGTTCATTGGAAGGACTGATGTTGAAGCTGAAACTCCAATCCTTTGGCCACCTGATACAAAGGGCTGACTCATTTGAAAAGACCCTGATACTGGGAAAGATTGAGGGTGGGAAGAGAAGGGAACAACTAAGGATGAGATGGTTGGATGTCATCACCGCCTCAATGGACATGAGTTTGGGTAGACTCAGAGAGTTGGAGCTGGACAGGGAAGCCTGGCGTGCTGCAGCCCATGGGGTCACAAAGAGTTGGACATGACGGAGCAACTGAACTGAACTGAATCTAATTGGGGCTGCAAAATCTCAAGTCTTTTACCTTCTCTCTAGAGTTTATCCCTTTGCCTTGTGACACCCTTAACTTGTTCCTCGTCTCAATTCACTAAACCTTACTGATATAGCCCCAGCTTTCTTTTAAGAAGTGTATTATTATCATTATTATTACTTTGCTTTAGTAAGAGGTGGGGAAGTAGTCTTCATTATGTAAAATGTGATATACAAATTTGTGTGGAGTGCTTCTAAAAGTAGAATGTCTGCCAAGTCCTCTAGCAACTTTACCAGCGTATAATTAAGCACTCATTTAAACTATAGTTTATGTTTGTGTGAAGGGAGAGTGTAGAACTCAAAAATAGAAGTTGTTGTGGGGTTTTTTTCCCCCTGTATTTTTAAATTATATGTTAGATTCTAGTTTTGAAAGCTATGACTTTTAAAGTAACAAAACTGGATTTTCAATTCTAGTAATGTGGTGACTGAGATGACTGAAGAAAGCATCTTGATACAGGACACCTAAAGAGTCCTGGGTAGAATGATGATCTATGTCAAATAAGACAGCCTTCAGAGGTTAGATTTAGGAGGAAAAGCAAATCTAGAATAGTACTGAGAATTGATTGCAGCATATTTTCTGGAGCATGTGATTATCTCTGATGGCCTAGACCTGAATATTTAAGTCTATGCTTTTGTGGTAGAGTAGACATATAGCCTTCATTCTAATTTTGTAAAGGAGTATCTCAACAGAATTTCAGCTTTTTGAAATTTGTTGAAACTTGCTTTGTGGCTCAGCATATTCTTAATTTTTATAAATGTTTTATGTGTGCTTGAAATATATGTATTCTACAGTTTCAAGATAGACTGATTTATATATCAATTGCATTTATTCATGTTACTCAGATATAGCACAAGGTTTTTTTTTTTACATTTGTTTGTTGTTATTGACAGATGTATATTAAAATTATTTACTATGGTCAGATAGAGGTATACAAAGAAGTACAATGAAACGTTCAAGAGTGATAGATATGTTCTCCATTGGTAACTGTAATGATGATCTCAATTTTGTATATATATCTTAAAATTGATTAAATGGTATATTTTTAATAGGCCAACTTTCTTTTATGTATGCTATATCAATAGAGGTCATAGAATGAGCCATTATTCTTTGCCATTTAACCAAGTACATGAGAAAAAGCGTAGTAACTAACATCTCAGTAGATACAGTAGAAACTCACTTAGTGAATTTCAACATTTGTTCATTAAAGAAGGTATTATTAATGTATTAGAATTTGATAGAACCTTTCTTAATGTAGTATAGGAAGTAGTGTACATCCACACACACAAACTATGGATATCATGATATTTAGTGGTGAAATATTAAAAAAAAAAAACTTCCTCAGTGGAATGAGAACAAGTTAAGTTCACCCGCTCTTTCTCAGTACTTTAAAACATAGTACTTTTCTGTACATCTGTGTCTCTTTTTCTGTTTTGCATATAGGGTTATCATTACCATCTTTCTAAATTCCATATATATGTATTAGTATACTGTATTGGTCTTTATCTTGAAACAGATCACCAGCCCAGGCTGGATGCATGAGACAAGTGCTCGGGCCTGGTGCACTGGGAAGACCCAGAGGGATCGGGTGGAGAGGGAGGTGGGAGGGGGAATCGGGATGGGGAATACATGTAAATCCATGGCTGATTCATGTCAATGTATGACAAAAACCACTACAATATTGTAAAGTAATTAGCCTCCAACTAATAAAAATAAATGGAAAAAAATAATAGTACTTTTAAACCTAGATTCAGGTAAATCTATACACAAACTAGTGGTTCAATATGTACTGAGAGATAAATATATAAGTGCCTAAATAAAGGGTCAGACAAATGTATTTCTAAAACTATTTCCTGTCTCAAGCTCTCTCAACTATGACTCTTGAAATGACCATGCTTTCATGCCCTAGATCGTCCATTATGTTCAGGGAATGAACTTTTGTGCATCCAGGCAGGCAGGGGCTATGCACCATACTTAGAATGTAAAAAGCTGTCACTCAAGTAATTTTTTGTTCTAAGGCTCCCATTAAAAAGTCTGGTTTAATAAGATGTATAGAGGCCATAATTCAAGATGCTATTAGCAGATTTGTACAGATGCCTTAGTACTATATGTCTGGGTTTAGAACATTCATGTTTAGTGATCTTTCACAGACTGACCTTTTGAAGAATTTTCTTAATGGCAGACAGAACATAATGTGCTGATATCTAAGATAAATAAACAGCTACTGATCATTTCATTAAATTATACTAACTATAAATTTAATAACCGTCCTCAAGAATATCTATAAGTACTTCCTTTAACAAATGTTTCTCTAGTTCTCCTTCACCTGCTCAAAAAGTCATGGACATTTTGCACTGCCTTCAGTAAGTTTTTCAGAAGGAAAGAAACTTTATAAGATTCTGCTCAGATGCAGCGATCATTACTTATTATTTTTCAATTTAATTTCAGTAAAAATTAACTTTCCTTTGTGCAAGTAGCATTAAAGCTAATAATGCTAAAAAGGATTAAGATTAGAAAGTAAGCTGTCACTGACAAAGCTCATTAATGGCCTTTATCACTACAAGCTGATGAACTACATCTAGGATAATTGGCCTAATTACAATACATTTGTTTCTTTAGCCAGGTATTCTTCGCTTCACTCTCTATTAATTACTTATGGGTCTCAGTTTGGCCAATTAAATTTCTCTTCCCATTCTATCCATTTGTAAAACATATAGCCCAGATGTCCTATACCTGTGCTCATAATAGTTAAGAACGGCTTTAAGGAGACGAGAAATAGAAAGGCAAAAAGAGATATTTTTATCTTTGGGTACAGGGTAAAAAAAAGATATAGAGTGAATAATAGTCGTTTTGGGTTTTTCACTTATTTCTTTTAAGTAGGGTTGCAAAAATTTATTTAAAATCTAACGATACCAGAGACCCCTGATATATTTTATTTGATTCATTTCCATAAAACATTTTAGTTATTTTGTTTTCATGACAAGTAACAGAAACACCCAACTAAATATGGTTTAATGATTTTTTAAAAAGTTAAATTATTTTGTATAAAAGGTAGGCAGGACCTCATTCTGCATGTCAGTGCTGGTGAAGGCAGGTACTGTTTTGGAATTCTCCCTCTAACTTGCCAGAGTAGGGAGGCATGCCCCACCGAGGGCCCGGCCCACACCCATGTGCCACAGCAGTGGGCTGGATGAGCACCCCTCCCCCCATCTCCACACCAAAACAGGTAGGCCCGTGCATCCCATACAGGGGACTTCACTTCAGTGTCCATCTCTGGTGGCCAGAGGACATTGCACTTTTGAGCGCCATGGGAATCCTCCTAGACAAAGCCACCCACTCCTTCAAGACTGGGAGGGATAGCTATTGGCCTGCTGCTGCTGCTGCTGCTAAGTCGCTTCAGTCGTATCCGACTCTGTGCGACCCCAGAGAAGGCAGCCCACCAGGCTCCCCCGTCCCTGGGATTCTCCAGGCAAGAACACTGGAGTGGGTTGCCATTTCCTTCTCCAATGCATGAAAGTGAAAAGTAAAAGTGAAGTCGCTCAGTCATGTCCAACTCTTCACGACCCTATGGACTGCAGCCTACCAGGTTCCTCTGTCCATGGGATTTCCCAGGCAGATTTGCCTGCTACATAGAAACAAACAGGAAAAATGAGGAGACAGAGGGAAATGTTCCAAACAAAAGAATAAAACAACCCCTCAGAAAAAGAACTTAATGAAATGGAGATAATTAATCTACTTAATAAAGTGTTGAAAGCAATGGTCTAATGGGTTTCACCAAACACTGGAGAGAATGGATAAACACAATGAGAACATCAGCAAAAAATACAAAATGTAAGGAAGGTACCAAGCAGAAGTCACAGACCTAGAGAATATAATAAGTGAACTGAAAATGTGCTAAAAAGGCTCAACAACAGACTGAATGAAGCAGAACAGCAAGCTGAAAGACCAAATGATGGAACTCATCAGGACAGTGCAACAAACAGAAAAAAGAAAATTTAAAAAGTGAAGATACCTTAAAAGGACCTCGGGACAAAATCAAGTGAAACAACCTTTACATTATAGGGGCCCAGAAAGAGAAGAGAGAGAGAAAGGGCCAGAAAAATTATTTGAAGAAATATTGGCTGAAAACTTCACTAATCTGAAGAAGGAAACAGACATTCAGGTTCAGGAAGCCCAGATAGTTGGAATTAAGCTGAACCCAAAGAGAGTGACACCAAGACATAATATAATGAGTAAAAGTTCAAGATAATGAGAGAAACAGATTTTATAAGGCTACAATGGAAGAGATTTTGAAGGTGTAATTAATGCAAAGTAAAGATGTGAACAATTAGAATTAGCAAGTAAATGATATTGGACTTGTACTCAAAACTGTAAAAAATTATAAAACTGGAAAAACAATTTGAGGCAATTGTTTTCAGACTTTAGACAATAGGAAATCAGATTTGTAATAATTGAGATAAAAGAAATACGCAAGTTAATCCAGTAACTTGAACAGGCCTACTGGAGTAGTCTTTAGTGAGCTGAGAACTAAACTGAAGTACCAAATATTGCATAATTTGTTTCTAGGAATAAGTGAAAAAGCAAAACAGATTCACTATAATAAGAATAATAAATGAATAATAATAAAACCAAATTTCACAAAAATAAAAGAATGTGCCAATACTTTATCTGTTCACCAGAAGAAAAACTATCACCATTTATAGAAAACATAGAAAAATAGGTACTCCAAGCTCTTTAAAACACATCACTCAAAATTTTCAACATATAACTAAAAGTATTGTATATGAAAGTAGTGGAAAACATGGCCAATAATTATTATTTTTTTTTTAAAGTCAGGAGAACAGACTCCAGTATGACACAAATGTTAGAAACAGCCTCAATAGGTTTAAAGCAGCTAATGAACATATATTTAGCATCCCAGGTGGAACAGTTGGTAAAGAATCAACTTGCCAATGCAGGAGACACAAGAGATGCAGGTTTGATCCTTGGGTTGAGAGGATCCCGTGGAGGAAGACATGGCAACCCACTCCAGTATTCTTGTCTGGAAAATTCCAGGAACAGAGGAGCCTGGCCGGCTACAGTCCATGGGGTTGCAAAAGTCAGACACAACTTAGCAACTGAACAGCAAAAACATTAACAAATACAGCATGCGCACACACACACACACACACACACACACACACACACACACCACACACACGGTTGTACTTGGTGATCAGTGGGGAAACTTACAACAGAAATTTTTAAAAGGTGGAATGAAAGTTCTAGAAGTGAAAGCATAAGAATTAAAATTGTAAAATTCTCTTAATTTGCTTAACAGGATGTTGTGGAGGTCAAGAAAAAAGAGACAGTAAATTAGAAGAAAGCCTAAAGAGCACAGAGAGAAAATATTGAAGACATAATAAATGAGACACTGGTGGTCAGTGTACAGTATGAAATGATGTAGTATAACTAGAGTCCCAGAAAGTGAATAGAGTTAATGAGTTAGAAAAAGTAAAGAACTAATGGAGAATTTTCCAATTTTTTGAAAAAATATAAACTTAGGCAATTAAAACTATATTTTGACATAAAAATGTCCAAAACCAAAGTCAATTAAGAAATCTTGAAAACAAACCAAGAAAAAGACACACTACATAGAAACAAACAAGAAACATGATTAATGGTTGGATCGTCATCAGAAACAATAGAACAAGAACACAATACACTGTTGAAAACTCCAACTCTAAAAAATGATCTTCAACCCAAAATTCTATATGTAGTGAAAATATCCTTTAAAAATAAGATTAAATAAAAGTATTTTTTAGATAAATAAATGATGAATTTATTGGCAGCTGACCTACACTACAATAAATGCTAAAGAAATTTTTATTAGCATTTCACCATAAGAAGTTTGAACGTACAGAAAGCCATGAGAAACAAAGAATGTGACAAATATGTAAATAAATTGAAGATATAGTGTTCTTTTGATTTCTTTATATGAGGACTGAAAATTTCGAGAAAAAAATAATTTTTTACATTGTTGTATATAATGTATATGAATGAAAGATTCATGGCAACAATACTACAAAGAACAGGGATGGGGCATAGAATTACAATGTTGGAGGTTTCTTATACTTTGCAAGAATGATACAGTATTAATTCTAAGTAGACTGAGATAAGTTAGAATGCATATTGTATCCCGAGTTGCAACACTTAAAACACACACACACAGAGCCATAATCAAAAACAAAAAGTTGAGTTATTAAAACAAAATGTTGAGTGAGCATTTTCAGCCAGAAGAAGGTATAAAATAATGAAGCAAGGAGCAAGTAATATATTGGCAGGTGAAAAGAAAGCCAAGATATATTAAATCACAAAAATACCAACATTTACATTAAATATTAATAGACTAGATACCTCCGTTAGATGCAGAGACTGTTAGACTAGATAAAATGCAAATCCCAATATGCTTTGTATAGAACATGTACTTTAATAACATACAGTTGGAAAGTAAAAAGATAGACAAGGATATATTATATTTTTGATATTTTAAAACCAGTTTGGGATTCATACTATTAATCAAGGAAAAGTCCTAAATAGCTAGTATTACCAGAGAGAAAAAAAGAAAATTTATGACATTGAAAAAGTTAATCTGTCAGGGAGACATATCTACCCAAATGTGTACACTTTTGATAGCATTAAAAATTCATGGGGCATATAATGACAGAGGTGAAAGGGAAAATAAGCAGATGCACAACTCAGTTGTTGATAGAACCAATAAAATACCACAACACCAGTGTCCCTGCCTAAAGTGCTCATTCCTCATATTTTTCCAGACTGACTGAAGTGCTCTTTTCTTTCATCAATTGAGGCTTGGCATTCTGTCTAATCCTACACAGCCTCCCTTGACAACCCATGTAAAGGAGTCATGACTTGACTAGTATTTTCCCTTGAGTTACGTTCGCAATAGATGTATTCATGCTAGTCATTTTCTTTTTTATTTGGCCATTGCCAGTTTCTCCCCTGTCCAAATCATAAGTTCCGTGACTGCAGTCTTTTCCATCTTGCTGCTTTGCATTGTACCCTAGCGCTTGGAGCATTCTGATAAAGAGGGACCACACAATGAATGTTTCTTGAATGGATAGATGCCTGATTGAAGGGGGATAAGCTTATGATCTGTTTTGTAAAAAATTTAGGGTGAAATTTGCTGAATTATAGTATAGGAACATAAAGTAAAAATTATAAATGTTTAAAGAAAAGCTGTATAACATACTAAAAATAAGAATGTGTATGTATAAGAGAATGCAGAGTAGAAACAGCATGGATATAGAAAATGAGGTGTTAAATTTAAATATGCTAATTATTATTAAAATAGAGATCATTATATTAAAATTAATAAAGTAAGAAATAGAAATTTAAGTCTATTATTTAAAATGTAGAGGCAACTAGTAACACATTAAAATTAGACTCTGTACATTTCAAATAACTAAAAGAGGAAACAAAAAGGAAAAAAAGTATAAGCAGTATAGCACATACGACAAAGTGTATCTACAAAGGAAATAAAGCTAACTAGCAATAATGAATGTAAACTGGAAAAACTGGTAAAGTAAATGGGGAAAATATTATTATAAAAAGTTATTTTTGTTTTGTAAGAGAGATACACATAAAATAAAATGACATATTTTTATTGAAAATAATAAGCATTGGCAAAGACACATGAGCAGATTCAAACAAATATTTAGCAGGAGTCCTAACATTACCATTATTTGAGAATTTAATTGAAGGCCAAATGCATTGGATGAAACAAATGTGGTGTGCCTTATAATTATAATGCATGCAATCCACAAAAATATGTAACAGTTATGAATCTTTTTATACTCCCAGAAACTTGGCATCAAAAATATAGATCCAAAACTGAATGAAGTTAAAGGAGAACTAAAAGCATAATAATTCTTTCAGCCAGTTCTAGATATAAAAAATTAAAATAGGTAAGGCTATTGAGCCTTTGATTAATAATTCTTTGGATAAAATATCTGCTATTTTAAAGGATACTTAAAATAATTATACATGGCTGTATATTAAGCCATGAAATTTCATAACATATTTCACAAACTGTAACCAATATATTATAAATGTTTTCAATAATACCAAGAAAAAATAGTAACAAATTAAGTAAAACAATTTTATGGAACTTAAGAATATCTTTTTTGAAAAATTCTTGAGTTCAAAATGAACTGAAATATTATAATATTTATTAATTCTTAAGACAATTTTTAGAGTAATTTACAGTAGAATTGAGAGCACTGTGCATCTACCCCACATAAGTATAACTTCTCCCATTATCAACTTCACTCACCAGAATGGTATTTTTTTTTTTTAACCAAGAGTGAATCTGTGTTAGCACATCAGAATTACCAAAGTCCATAGTTCAGTCTTGTTGCACATGCAGTGGGTCTCAGCAAGTATATAACAACATCTGTCCATCATCACGACGTCATACAGAACATGTTCACTACCTTAAAACTTCTCTGTGCACATCCTATTCACCTCTCCCCTCCACATACAAGTTTTAATGCAGTAATAAGTGTCAAAAGTCACAGAGTCACCCTAAAATCAGTCTAAAAGGGAAAACTTTTACCTCAAACATTTACACAACTGATAAAAAATTTGTAAAATAGTAAGTTCAACTTGTTTAAAATACAAAGAAAGAGTGAAAGAAAATGAAAGAAGAGAAAAAGAAAGAGAAGAAAGTAGGGTGGAAAGAAGCAGAAGAGTGAGGGACAAATGAAGGAATTTAGGAAGAAAGAGTTAGTAAAGATAGAAACAAATATTGATTTATCTATAAACAAGATAATTCCAGCAAAATTATTTAAAACACAAAATTCTTAAGAAAAGAAAGCAGCCAAACAAAATAAGTTAAATTCTTATTTTTGAATAATAAGAAGGATAAAACAGCTTATAGAATGAGAACTGAGAATGCAGAGATAGGAAGTGAGCAATGACCAAAGAAAGAAAAAGTAATGGAAAGCATTCTTCACAGTCATGTAAATATGTATTTTCAAATATATTGAAAATCTATATAAAATAAATGATTTCTTAGAAAACATCAATGACAAAAAGTTACTCCAAAAGGAACTCAAAACATAACCAGATCAATAGTTATAGAATATATTAAATAAGTTAAGAAACAGTGCCTGGCAAAAGTATTTCCTCAGTTGAATTATTTAAAATCTCCAAGGAAGAGGCATTTTAAGAGTTATCCAATAGAAAAAGAAACCTTAGAGAAATCTTCCTAGGAAGACAACAGAAAATAAATTAGGAAACATGCAAAACAATCAGTGGGAAACTGTAGACCTGTACTGTACCATAAGGTAGCCGCTAGCCCCGTGAGACTATTTAAATTTAAATTTTTTTTCCATTTATTTTTATTAGTTGGAGGCTAATTACTTTACAATATTGTAGTGGTTTTTGTCATACGTTGACATGAATCAGCCATGGATTTACATGTATTCCCCATCCCGATCCCCTATTTTCTCAATTGCGCTAGTCATAGGTTGCATTTCAATTGCTTAGTAGTCACATCTGGCTAATTGCTTCTATGCAGGACAAGGCAGAAACAATAGAATGTTTCAGACTTCACTAGTAGTTCTGGAAGAAACGCCCCAGTGAGTTTCTCCTTCCTGAACCAGTCACAGACGAACAAATAAACTGGACAGCCTCATTGTTTAAACTTGGTCCACCTACCCACCTCTGAGGCCAAGGAACAGGGATTTAGTGAAATGCTGTGATTTATGGGTCCTGTAGAGTCTCAGGAGAAGATAAACAATCCATGTCACTGCACATTTTCAAATACATTAAATTTCTTTGGCACAAAGGCTTTCTGAAACTGATAGATATTGCCCCAGTCTGAGAGTGGAAGCTGAGACTCATAGAGACTAGGATCTTGCTCAAATTCACTCTGCTGATAAATGCCAAAGCTAGGTCTTAAATCCAGCCCTTCTGAATGCAGGCCCCTTGCAGTCTTCATAATATATCACCCAGTTGCACCTCAAAGCAGGTATTTTGGCATCCTCTGGGTGCTTAGACCTATTCACAGTGTCCACGTAACTGGAAGATAATTTGTAATCCACAAAAGCCTGTGAACTCCAGGTGTCATCTAGCATCCAGCATGCAGATTTTCAGGAATTAATATTGGCACATGTTATTTTCTGGGCTTGATAAACATTAAAACATTAAAGTGTACAAACAGAGACAGAAGTGGGAAGATGAATAATTTGGTTAAAGTAATAATACAGAGCAGACTAGAGAACATAATTTTGATACAGTTTTATATAGTGACATATCAATTGTTTGGAAAAATAAAATACTATACCATACATACTATGTGAGAGTTTCTAGCACAGTCACTTACATATAGTAGATACTCAAAAAATGTGTCTGGTTGTATGAGAACTGAAGTGGTATTCCCCTCAGGCTGTAAGTAAATTTTCCTTTCTTGGAAAGCAGA
This sequence comes from Muntiacus reevesi, assembly GCF_963930625.1. Taxonomy (NCBI): domain Eukaryota; kingdom Metazoa; phylum Chordata; class Mammalia; order Artiodactyla; family Cervidae; genus Muntiacus; species Muntiacus reevesi. The sequence goes on from NC_089252.1 coordinate 69,136,830, forward strand.
TATTAAAGGTGGGGTCGAAGAAGAAATCAAGGAACAGATATGCTATAAATGTTCTATTTATGAATCTCATGGCCTCCTTTTTGGTTTTATTATGCTGGGATCAGTGCCTGCAGAGTATTTGGACTGATCTCAAAATGAACACCAACTCAACCATCAAACAGAATATCCCCATTACAGCTCACTGCTCTTCATCTCAGTGAGCAGCGTCAAAGCCCAAAACACATGGAATGGCTGGTCTGGTGCTGCTGGCAGAAGGCAAGGACCAGGCTCGTTGACAACATCTTTCCCTTCCTTGGTGGTGACGTTGACATAGCTGTGGAGTGTGCTAGCAGGAAGCCCATTTCTATAGAAGGTTCCAGGAGAGGGGTTTGCTTAGGCATCAGTGGGGGGCCCAGGAACATCTGAACTATGAAACGGACTGGAAAAAAAGGAGAGAGTACTTTAAAATATTATTGCTCCAAGAGTGATGAAGTTCATCACTCTAAACATTCTTAAATGATTCTTAGAGCATGTTTCAGAAAAGTATCAAGCTGACAGTGTTTCGCCAGTTAGGTTAGAGAGTGGAATATCCTAGACATGGAAACCAGTGAGAAGACTTAAGAGCAATTCAAAATGCATGCTATATTGGGAGTGGGGAGACAAAAGCATCAGGGTGAGAGACGTTAGCAGTTAGATGAATTGATTTATTATCCAACCAAGCGAAGTCGCTCTGATAACAAAAGTCTTCTTTGCTGGTAAGCCAAAGAGATGTGGGGAAAATAAAATAAAACAAAAACAAGAAACCTGATGTCTGTGTTTTAAGAAGTCACAAGTCTAGAGTGGAAAAAATAGGATATATCAACAGATAATAAAATATAGTAATAAGTTCCATTTGGTATAAATGGTGATGGGTAAGAAGAAACAAAACATAATAGTGAGATTTCTAGGCCACATAATGCAAGCTGACCAGGCAAAGCGACAGATTTTCTTTAACAGGAGATAAGGGATTGGCTCTTATGGGCAAGTTCAAGGTGCCAAAACAGTCATGGGTGGTAAGACTGATAAGAGAAGGAGACATAAGTTTATTTTTAACTAATTTTAACACAGAATATTGCATTTGAAGCAACAGGAGAAAGCACACACACATTTCTACTGATGTCTGGTGGTAAGGAGGAGATATTTATGGCATAATAAACATATGCAGTTCTAATGCTATGAATTGCAACCTGCAAGAAATCACTTACTACCTTTAAAAATTCATGATAAATATAATTAACACTGCTGTAAATTGTGTGTGAAAGTTAAGAGAGTAAATCTTGAGAGCTCTCATCACAAGGAAAAACTAATTTTTTCCCTACGTCTTTGATTTTGTGTGTATCTATCTACATGAGGTGATGGATGTTTGTTCAACCTATTGCGGTAATCAGAAAATGAAATGATTGATTAATTTAAAACTCAAGCACTCCAGGAAGTCAACTGTGACATTTTTGGTGAATAAGGAAAGTGAAATATTACTTAGAAAAAAATAGGCATAGTGGTGAATCCAGGCTGCAGCCCTTGCAGTTCATGATTGTGGATGATCCATTTCTCCAATGGTGTCTTTTTCTACAAGTGTGAAAAAAATAAGTGGAAAGCAGTGCATTTACCATAATCCTATGTGGCATCAAGAGCTTAAAAAAACAGCTTATTTTATTATATTTTATTAGTTCTAATTAAATAATATAATTATTATTTTATTAAAATTATGTATATATAATTTAGACAGCAGTTTAATTACTTAACATTTAAATAAAATGGAAACTAGGTACCTCCTGTACAAGATTATTATTATTATATATATTATAATAATATAATTATTAGGCAATCCAAAGATATTCAGAGTTAAGTAGGATACAGTACAATTCCTCAGTAGTCCAATTAAGAATAAAAGCACACACATTGACAGTTAAGTATGGGAAAACTAAAGGCATTGTTAAAGGCATTTGTCTGTTTACAAAACACTTTTTCCTCCTTTGTTCCACTTGATCCCTTATGCTAAACTAATTAGATAGTAATTTAGTCATATTAGACTCATCATACCTATCTTGAGATACAAGTGAGGAAACAGAGTCAAAGAGAGGCTTATGGAGTTGACCGTGTGAGATTTTTACAGGTAAAGAATTCAGGTGAATGATGCATTTTAGCATTTGAGTCATGATAGTCTTCCAAAAAAGAAATGGATTTGTCTCCTATTATTGCAATGGTGATGATACAAAACAAGACAAAGTGTCTATAGAAAACCAAAAAATCAATCACATCACTCAGTGATTCAGTAAAATATCTGGAAATGTTGTCCCCATGGTGTCATTTATCTGCACTGTTCACCTTGTTTACTGATTCATCCGGGCATTTTGGCATGGCCTCAGCATAGACTTACAGCCTAATACATTGGAAACTATTTCACCCAATGACTCAAAACGTCACTTATGTGATCTGCCCAGATTGTCCTGCTGCCACTAACACATTTTCCTAGAATAAAAGCTATCGGACAAAGGCAACAAGAACAGCATATTTCATACAGATGGCTAGTAGATGATAAAGATTAGGCTTTGTCCAGTCTGATTTCCATTATAACAGTGGCAGGAGAGAGAGATGGCAAGGAGAGATGGAGAGAGACAAGGAGAGATCTCTGCGTCACTTTCCAGGTCTGTAACTCCCTGGTTACCTGGGGGAGAAGTTCAGAAATGCGTTATATTGGTTCTTCCTTCTGTAACCCTGGATAACTTAAATCTGAAGATTCATGTGGGGGAGCACTCCCAAAAGTTGTCCTCAGAACCGATCATCCCAATGTAAAGAGATAAAGGAATGGATGTTTATCTTGTGTCTGTTGCATGTTCGGTCCATTTACCCATTTAAAATATTGCCATATAGATGGTATATTTTCACATACGGAATTGAGATCTCAGGGGGGTTACCTACTTGTTCATGACCAAACTGTAATCAACAGTAGAAGTGTTCCTTCACATCTGGGCAACTCTTGGGATGCTAACGTTCCAACACTTCCGCTATGCTCACGAATAAGTCAGTAGGAGGAAAGCTGACCCGAAAGAGGCAGGAGTCATTGAAACAGTGAGGAAGAAACAGCTTAGGAGGGTGAAGCCATGAGTGAGTTTGGGAGTTGACATTAGATGAGTGATTTGTATTTATAGTCACACACTCAGGGATTTGAGAGATTATACAAGCAGGATGGTTCAACTACATGTTTAAAACTTGAATCCCCTCCCTAAGACCCACTAAGCTGTCATCTTTCTGAATGAATACCCCTACTTCAGGCTTCTGTATTACTTGACACCATATCTGTCACCCTCCTGTGCCACAGCTCGCCTCCTCTCAACTTAGATCCCCTGCCTCTATCCCATCCATTGCTCCAGCAGACAACTTGTTAGAGGAGCGAATTGACAACATTTTGTCTCAGCTGTCTGTTGTGTGTATTTTTCCCACAGGCATTCTCAAAGACTCAAGCCATATATCTATAGCCCCCACCCTCTGACATTTATTTATATGCAAACATGGAAAGGTGAAGGATTTAGTACCTCTTGTGGCAGCTGACTAATGGGCATGGGAGCTGCAGATACAAGCCATATTCCTTGAGCATAAAATTCATGACTGTTGAGAGGAATCCAGGAGGATTGAGTCCTAGTTGCCAGAGCAGTGACACTGTCAGCAGTCAGCCCTTGCATTTGTTTTCTCTTTCATACTTGCTTTTTCACTGTCTCTATTCCCTTGGACTATGTCCTAAAAGAAACTATCAGCATACACCTTTTTGTCTGTTTCCTGAGAAGCCCAGACTAAAAGGAGGCACTCATGGGCCAACATGTGAGAAGATCCTTTCCAATCCTGACCTCACATTCAGGGCAACTGTCCCCATCGATTATGTCTGATTAATTTCTTTTTTTTGGGGGGGTCCTCAGTGATTTTTATTTTTCTTAGTTTTTTAAAAAAATTATTTATTTTAGTTGGAGGCTAATTACTTTACAATATTGTATTGGTTTTGTCATACATTGACTTGAATCTGCCAGGGGTGTACATGTGTTCCCCATCCTGAACCCCCCTCCCACCTCCCTCCCCATCCCACCTGTCTGGGTCATCCCAGTGCACCAGCCCTGAGCACCCTGTCTCATGCATCGAACCTGGACTGGTGATTCATTTCACATATGATAATATACATGTTTTGATGCCATTCTCCCAAATCATCCCACCCTCACCCTCTCCCACAGAGTCCAAAAGACCGTTCTGTACATCTGTGTCTCTTTTGATGTCTGATTAATTTCTACATACTTAAAACTTATATGAATTCCCCATAAAAGGGACTCATAGTATCTAGTTAACAGATGGATGTGTGAATAAACCTGTGGAGCCAATGTGGCCAAGATTAAGGTGATTTGAAGTAATCTTGAAAGTTGAAGAACCCAAGAAATGTCTTCCAGAACTTGTTCCAGGCAAAGTGAAGCCTAGGAAAAAGCATAGGCTTTATCTAGTCTCCACCATAACACTCTAGGGCTCCAGTACCCTTACACTAGTACAAAATCAGTTAATCTGTATTATTGAGCTTAAGAACAATGGTTTTTAAAATATGCAGTGTTCACATTTTCAAGGGATATGTTAAATAAATGGACTCAAAGACTGGGGTAATGAAATCCATAGAGGTGCTTTCTTTGACAAAGGAAAAAAGAGTGAAAATAGAAATATTATGAAGCTGTAAGAGGTAAACTGTATGAGGTACCACTTGCCTGGTGGCTCAGACAGTAAAGAATCTGCCTACAATGTGGGAGATCCAGGTTCAATCCCTGGGTCCAGAAGACCCTCTAGAGAAGAAAATGACTACGCACTCCAGTATTCTTACCTGGAGAATCGCATGGATAGAGGAGGCTGGCAGGCTACAGTCCATGGGATCGTAAAGAGTCAGACATGACTGAGCGACTAATACTACAACCATATGAGGTAAGGTAGAATTCTTGGAATATCAACATACATATGTCTGTTTATTTCTACCAGGGAGAGACAATTTCTAGTCTTGGGTTTGTATGTGCCTATGTATAAGCCAGTCCTGTTGAGATTTGGGTAGTTTTATGAAAAGATCTGTGGTCCTGGAACTTGAAACTGTCCACTGGGCAAGAATTCCTTACTCTTGGGTTGAACATCTACCAATGGTAAGTCAGTGCCAAAAAAAAGGAAGTGAAGTGAAGTCGCTTAGTCGTGTCTGACTCTTTGTGACCCCATGGACTGTAGCCTACCAGGCTCCCCCATCTATGGGATTTTCCAGGCAACAGTACTGGAGTGGATTGCCATTTCCTTCTCCAGGGGAGTCTTGCCAACACAGGGATCGAACTGGGTCTCCTGCATTGCAGGCAGATGCTTTGTGGTCTGAGCCACCAGTTTAAAAAGGAGGAGGTTGCGGTATATTCAAGATCCTTGACTCCCTTGACTCAACTTAAAGGAACAGAATTCTCTGAACTTTGAGTCAAAACCCTAGACTTGAGTAGCTTAGTAGCTGTGTGTCTTGGACAGGTTATAGATGACTCAAGGCCTTGCTCTGCTATTGAAAAAATAGAGTATTAATTCTTGGTCTGCCTATCTTACAGGGATGATGATTGTATCAAATGGGAAAAAATGCAGTAAGAGAGATATAATCATATAGTATCATATATATTTGAAGGAGTATTGCTTATGTAAGCCCGTCTAGATCTAGCACTATGCTTGACGTTCATATTTTCCAGGCCATCTGGAGCATATTTCTGTAGAAAGGTAGCTTTTTCAATTGAGTCCTCAGAAGATTAAAAAAAATAATTCAAAGGCTGAAGGGAATGATCTACAGGGCAAGATTAAAGCAGGACATGTAGTTCATCATTCTGTTAGGCAATGCTTAATGGAGGGTCAGGGCTGCAGAGAGATATTTCAAAGGGGTAAACAGCAAAGATGGAGAAGAATTATTTCAGTAAAAACAAAAAGAAATAGGTAAAACCATTGAAAATGAAATGAAAAGTATCTGGATGTTAGAAAATGATCAAAGTTCTCTTATTTGGAATCTTTCAGACTAGGATGAAAAAGCTTGGATTTTTCCTTCTTTTTTTGCATTTTATCATTTAAGAGGTCTTCAAAGACTAACATATATTTCCTGATGTCACTCTTCCTACCACTCCCTATATTATATAGACACTGGAATTGGTATCTTCTCTGAGTTCACACATTCATTGGAGAAAATTGTCACAAGATACATTGTTTGTTTTTTTGTTTTTTTAAGGGTAGCAAATTCTTTTCCACTTGCCTTTTATTTTTTTCCCCTTACCTACCATGAACTTTTCATTTCATAGTTACCTCGGGGAATGCTTCTGTGAATGTACGAGTGGAACTAATTGAAAATATCAAATTTAATAGAATTTAAACTTACTGAACAAGGAGATAAGTTTAGTTGCAGTAGTATCAGGGGAGACATGACAAGACCTAGTGAGAGCCTGGAAACTAAACTACTAAAACTGCTCTATAAATGCTGTCAAGGTAGATGTCTTTTTTTTATTTAACCTAAAATAAGAGAGAAGTAATTCAATATAATTTGTGATTTCTTTTTAATCCAGAGGGGTACACATTGTTTGTTGTTGTTGTTGCTGTTCTGGAAGAGAAATTTGATCCAAAGATGGAAGGAAAAAAAAAAAATCTTGTCTTTCTGAAAACCAAAGTAAGACTGTGTTCTCTTCAGAATCAATAAATAATTGGCATTTCCCCAGAACAAGGCAATAGTTTATTTGATCTTTTTTTTAAAGGATAAACCATAAGCAGAATTGTGACTCTGAGCTAGTCTGTCTTCAGGCTTGCTTTGAACAGATCCTAAATTGGTCTTGAGCCCTGCACTTTTCTCTTTATATTTCTGGGAGCCACTCTGACTTCTACTCAGGCTAGGTCTCACTGACAGACCTGGTGATAGCAATAAATTATGATAAGATCTTTCTGTGCAGCTTAAAGCACTCCCATGTGTATTTCATATTTGCAGTAATATAGGAATTTTGATTCCTAATCCAGTGGGTTCCTCCGCCAGCTCCCATTTCACTAAAGTCCTCATGTTTTGGTTCTTTGGATCCTGGGGTCTTCGTCGCCATCAAAATGAGCTGTTCTGTGACTCATTTCCTCTGGGAACTGTCATCTGCTAGTCCTAGAGGAGGTAGGGGTTTAGTCTAGCTGTGGTTTTTTTTTTTGTATCAGTTAACCGCCCTCTTTGACTCTATTTCCTCTTGTGTCTAATAGGACAGGATGATCTCAAGCCTTCTGTCACGTAACTTTAAACCAGGGTTTCTCAACTTCAGCACTGTTAGCGTTTTGGACTGGATCACTCTTTGTTACCAGGCGATAAACTGTGCATTACAGGATGTTTAGTAGCAACCTCGCCCTCCACTCAGTGTATGCTAGTAGCACACACCCCTCCACAAACATTGAAAAATATCTCTTGACATCACCAGATATTTTCTAGGGGGGCAAAATCACCCATAATTGAAAGTCACCATTATAACTCAATCAAGAAAAGCTTTTCATCTTACAAAGTGCCGACATAGGTTTCATGCAGTCATCTGGAGAAAATTCCTAAAGCATATGCAGACCTAAAATATTACTTGCATATTTAGTACAATTTCATAGTCTCCACACCATTCCCACAGTATAGCAGATGCTATCTCGTCCCTTTCTTCCCTGTTTTAAATGCTGCTTTTGCATCCCCAGAGGCGTCTGACCGAGGGCGCCCTGCCAGTGAGCAGCCCCAAGCAGCCAGTGTTCCACAGCTGGTGCGGCCACAGTCAGTGACAGTCTCTCTGTGGTTGCGAGCAGGTCTGTTTCAGTGTCAGTCTTTGTGACATCTGGGTTGTGCTCTTCTCCTGCATAAATTTGATCTGCAAACCGACCTCGCCTGCCCCTGCCGCACATCTCAAAGAGGTTCAGTTTCCTTTTTGTGGTTTACCCTCCGTGAGAACTGGTGACTGTTAAGGGGAGCCACATCAGTGAAGAACTGTTTCTCCACCTGGACCATGTTATTCTGTTGAATAACTTTTAATGTAGCAGGAGTTGTCATCCATGATAATGTCAACCAGATAATCTAACATTTCTCCACTCTTCTTTTGTTCAACAGACAATGATTTAAGTATGCCCAATGGCTTAATACTGTATGAGGCACTGAGAGAAAACAAGAGATAAAAATATACTAGGTATTACCCTTGCTCTGAAAGAACCCACAGACCCGCAGAAAGAATCTATATACAACAGACCTCTCAAAAACAAAGAAAAAAACACCACCACTGACTTTTGATAGAAGTGCTAAAAGAATGGAGATAATAAAATAACAAAGTAATTCCAGTTGTAGGAGAAAGCAGACAGGTGACATTTTAACATGACTTTAGATTTATAAGATGGACAACAGGGAAAGAATATTTATGCTAAAGAGACAAGCTTGATCAAAGCCTCTGCCTACCTTGGAGAGATGGGATGTCTTAATGTCATGCTGATGAAGCAACATAACTTTATTCTTGGGCTCTTCAGTTTGGAAACTTGATGCTAATTGGTTTTTTTTTTTTTTTAACATTTTTGTTCAGAAATAATTCCAGTTAAACTCACTCTTAATGTGTGCAGTTTAATGTTTTTATGTGTTTAAAAGGTTGTACAATGATCATCAAAACCTGAGTTTGGAATTTTCCCGCCAAAGAAACACTGTGACTGTTTCTTAGCTATATCTCCTCATTGCTCTCATCCTTCCTCTCAACCCCATAGTCCCACGCCACTACAGATTTACCTTGGTCTCTATGAGTTTCCCTATTCTAGACATTTTATATAAGTGAAATCATGCAATTATGTGATCTTTTGTGACTGACATCTTTCACCAAGCATCATGTTTTCAAGTTTCATCCTGCTGCTGCTTGTACTTTTATTTCTTTTTATTGCTGAATAATAATTCATTCACATTTAATATTGATTTCATTGTATTTGGCTCTGCCATTTTGGCATTTTGTTTTCTTTCTCTATATTTTATTTACTCTTCTGTTTCTCCTTTACTGCTTTCTTTTGTATTTGTGGCTATCTTATACTGTAACATTTTAATACCTTTGATGATTTGTTATACATATTATTGAGTTATTTTCTTAGTGATAGCACAAAAGTTTAATGTTTATCTTATCAAACACAAGACATTGAACTCCTTCCAGAGAGACTCCGTGTTATCACCAGTCTATGAAAACTAATCCTCTTGGGAAACATGTGCCCACTTAAACCCACAATTATGTAATGAATTAATTCAATACTGTGTACCACAAGTCAACATCTCTCCTCTCCCTGTGATATGTGGTCCCTGCCTTCTTCATCTAGATAACATGTAATCGCTTCACTTGTCATGTTGGGCTCCCCCCAGTAAATCAACTGTTCTGCTTTGTGGTTTTATGGCGTTGTGTTCATGATGCCGAAGACGTGGCAGTAGATTTGCCATTTATTGTTTCCCTACCTCTGCTGATGTGAGCTCTGCTAGAACAGTCCCTGGAAATTAGTCTGTCACATTGTAGGTATTCAAAGTAAATTTCTTGAAAAAAGCCATGAACTAAAAATATCACATTGTTAACTGCTAAAGAGAATTGCAGACCTCTTAGTGTTTCTATGTCTCTGTAGAAACATTTGTAACCTGTTCTTTCTCCCTATTTTTCTAATTTTCTTATTATCTTCTTAGGTTTTTGTATCTTGGTAACTGATATTATTTGGCTTTGCATTGCTACATGTCCCTCTTTGCTTAAACATGATGAAGAATTGAATTTTACAGATTTTCTTGGACTGTCTAGCTCAGGGGGACTGGATCATTTAGAATTTATATTAGATTTTTAATGATGAATACAGTCTTTCCTCTATTATGTTTACCATATATCACTTTAAAATTTTTAGAATTATAGTTTGAAAAAGGCCTTATTTTTCTCCTTTGATCTTATTAATAAACATACTTTTTCATTCCTATTTATACTTATTGGGGCTTCCTTGATAGCTCAGTTCGTAAAGAATCTGCCTGCAGTGCAGGAGACCTGGGTTTGATCCCTGGGTTAGGAAGATCCCTGGAGAAGGGAAAGGCTACCCACTCCAGTACCCTGGCCTGGAGAATTCCATGGACTGTATGGTCCATGGGGTTGCAAAGAGTCGGACACGACTGAGCAACTTTCACTTCATTTTATACATTTATTAATGAAAACAATGTGAGAAGTCCTTTGATTGATGATGCTGGTGATTAAAAGGCATTGCGCAAGCTCTGGGAGTTGGTTATGGACAGGGCTGCTGCAGTCCGTGGAGTCACAAAGAGTCAGACACGACTGAACGACTGAACTGAAATGAGGACACACATATGTTCTTCAGGGTCTTACCATCACGTGGGAACCAGGCAAAGCATAAATTTCAAACACACACACACACACACACACACACACACACACACACACACACACAGCAAGCTGTTACAAGTATTCTAAAAGATGCTTGTGTTCCAACATTCAAATCTCCTGATCCCATGCACAGTGCATGATATGAAAATTTTTATATAATTCTTAGCCCCAGGCAGATATGTCCTGAGGATATGATCTCAAGCAAGGAAAGTGAAAATCAATGGGCATGATATATTTACTGAAAACAAAAGTGACAGAGTAGGTAGAGTGTTTTGGAGAGTGGGGAAAGAGAGGCACCGCCTTTTTTTGCCATAATCTTTCATACATTTTCCCTTGTCCAGGCAACTGCATTTCCTTGACCAGGTACTGTAAAGAACATTCTATAAAGAATAGTAATATTGGCTATGCTCATGGCAAAAACTGTTTAAATCTATACTTCACTTCTTACTTTAAAATTCTTTATTTCATGCTAAACTTCTGTGCTCTCTATTCCTTCAGTTCACCTGGATTTTCATTGAGCTTGGCCTAAAAGTTATTTGAATTTGGGTAATTCAAAACTGAAGCCAGGCTTCAGTTCAGCTCATTTCCCTAATAGCACACTCTTCCAGCTATTGGGGGATCATCCAACAGAACACCTGGAAAGAAGGGTTTCAGAGTTTTACTTGCTTGATTCAGAATTGGCTGTCAGCTCCACGCTTTGGGAATACTAAAATCAGCCTAAGCCATTTCTTCAGTGTATACAGTAACCTCTGAGAATTGTTCTCAAGTGAACTTTCCAGTAAACATAAACTGAGTCTTTCAAAATTTAAAATAAGACAAATCAAAATGACATTTAGATGCTAAGGTCAGAAACCATCTTTTCATTGTTCTTCATGTTTTCTCCTATCACTTTTCAGTTCAGTTCAGTCACAGAGTCGTGTCCAACTCTTTGTGACCCCATGAACCGCAGCATGCCAGGCCTCCCTGTCCATCACCACCTGCCAGAGTCCACCCAAACCCATGTCCATTGTGTCAGTGATGCCATCCAACCATCTCATCCTCTGTCATCCCCTTCTACTCCTGCCCTCAATCTTTCCCAGCATCAGGGTCTTTTCCATTGGGTCAGTTCTTCACATCAGGTGACCAAAGTATTGGAGTTTCAGCTTCAGCATCAGTCCTTCCAATGAATATTCAGGACTGATCTCCTTTAGGATGGATTGTCTGAATCTCCTTGCAGTCCAACGGACTCTCTCAAGAGTCTTCTCCAACATCACAGTTCAAAAACATCACTTCTTCGGTGCTCACCTTTCTTTATAGTCCAACTCTCACATCCATACGTGGATGTGGAAAAACTATGGACTACTGGTTTTTCCAGTAGTCTGGAAAAAACATAGCTTTGACTAGATGGGCCTTTGTTGGCAAAGTAATGCCTCTGCTTTTTAATATGCTGTCTAGGTTGGTCATAATTTTTCTTCCAAGGAGCAAGTGTCTTTTAATTTCATGGCTGCAGTCACCATCTGCAGTGATTTTGGAACCCCCAAAAATAAAGTGTCTCACTATTTCCATTGTTTCCCCATCTATTTGCCATGAAGTGATGGGACTGAAGGCCGTGATGTTAGTTTTATGAATGTTGAGCTTTAAGCCAACTTTTCACTCTCCTCTTTCACTTCTATCAAGAGGCTCTTTAATTCTTCTTTGCTTTCTGCCATAAAGATGGTGACATCGGCATATCTGAACTTATTGATATTTCTCTCAGCAATCTTGATTCCAGCATGTGCTTCATCCAGCCTGCTATTTCTCATGATGTTCTCTAAATATACGTTAAAGAAGCAGAGTGACAATATACAGCCTTGACGTACTCCTTTCATGATTTGGAACAAGTCTGTTCCATGTCCGGTTCTAACTGTTGCTTCTTGACCTGCATACAGATTTCTCAGGTGGCAGGTCAGGTAGTCTGGTATTCCCAAACATTGAATATAGTTTCCTGTGCTGTAGAGCAGGTCTCTGTTGGCTATCTATTTTATATATAGTAATGTGTGTCTTAATGCCAACCTCCTAATTTATCCCTCTCCTAACCCACTGTCCCCTTTTGTAACCTTAAATTTGTTTTCTATGTTTGTGAGTCTATTTATGTTTTTAAGTAAGTTTATTTGTATCTTTTTAAGAATAGATTCCACATACAAGTGATATCATAGGATATTTACCTTTTTCTATCTGGCTTACTTCACTTAGAATGATAACTTCTAGGTTTATCCATGTTGCAACAGAAGGTATTATTTAACTCTTTTTTATGGCTGAGCAATATTCCATTGTTTGCATTTGTGTGTGTGTGTGTACACACCACATCTTCTTCATCTATTTATCTGTCAATGGACTATTTTAGGTTGTTTCCATGTCTTGGTTATTGTAAATAGTGCTGCTATGATCATTGGGGTGCATGTGTCTTTTTGAATTATAGTTTTCTCTGGATATATGCTCAGGAGTAGAATTGTAGGATCATATGCTAACTCTATTTGTAGTTTTTTAAAGAACCTCCATACTGTTCTTCATAGTGGTTTTATCAATTCACATTCCCACCAACAGTATAGCAGGGTTCCCTTTTCTCCGTACTCTCTCCAACATTTATTATTTGTCGATGTTTGATGGTGACCATTCTGATTAGACTGAGATTGATACCTCATAGTTTTGATTTGCAAAAATGGCAACCCACTCCAGTACTCTTGCCTGGAAAATCCCATGGATGGAGGAGCCTGGTAGGCTACAGTCCATGGGGTCTCGAAGAATCAGACACGACTGAGCGACTTCCCTTTCACTTTTCACTTTCATGCATTGGAGAAAGAAATGGCAACCCACTCCAGTATTCTTGCCTGGAGAATCCCAGGGACAGAGGAGCCTGGTGGGCTGCCGTCTATGGGGTCGCACAGAGTCAGACACGACTGAAGCGACTTGGCGGCAGCAGCGGCAATAGCAATCTTGAGCATTTTTTCATGCACCTCTTAGCCATCTGTATGTCTTCTTTGGAGAAGTATCTATTTGTCTTCCACTCATTTTTTGAGATTCTTATTTCTTTCCCACAAGCAAATTCAGTTTTACTCCCATTAGAGTGATAATTCAATAAGTTGTTTTTGTTGTTGAAATTGAAAGCATATAGAAAATCTCAGAATTAAATGTTTCCATCAGTGAAAAATTAGTTATATCTTGAGAGTTTTAAAGCTTAGAAAATCCTCAGATTGTATTTCACTTTGAGAAAGTACTTTTTAATTCATATGTTGCATCATAGTTACTTTAATTTGCAATAAGTTGAAACTACTTTTCAGTGTCTCTGTTGGTTGTATCACACCTATTGGCTGCAGACATACTGTGACCTCTAATAGAAACAGAAGAATAATTTAACAGAAGGTTAGAGCTCACGTTTGGCTTAGGTAGAATCTAGAAATGTAAGTCTATCAGACTACACATCAGTAACAGAAAGAAGAGCGGTCTAAGTCTATTTCAAGAAAACTACTAAAGGGTAGAATAGGTGCTTAAAATGTACCTTTATTCCACTTCTTCCCCCACTCTGCATAACGTATATGTTTCATGCTGTTGCTCGTATTTTAACACAGAAATAATGAACCCACCATACCATGTGCCACTCCCAAATCTGTGGACTTCTCTAGTCTGACATAACACTACTGTATTTAACCTGAGCCCCAGATGGCAAAGTTTTGAGGAGAAAAGATACACACTCTGGTTGAATGGGTAGGGGGAGGGTGCCTCAAGCTTGCATCTTTGCTATTATCTATAACACATGCAATTTATACTCTTAATCTCTAATTCTTCTTTTTTAAATGACACATAACACCAAAGAGCTATTTTTAAGGAAATACTGCAGACAAGTTAGCACCATGTTAAAGGCATCCATCATTTTAAGCACTGAAGAATGCTGAGTGATATCCTTTCTTGCCTTGTGAAGCATGGGTAATATACAGAATGCTGACGAGGAGCGCCGCCAATCTGGTCCCTCCAGATGGTTGGGAGACAGGAATTTATCAACTGGATTGCTACCTTTACCAGATACATCACAGGTTTGCTGGTCATTTTTCTCCTTATAATATGCCTCGTTAAGTGAAAATTTTTAAGATGCTTAGGTAGAATTGTGCATCAGCTGGTATCCCGGTGTCCTGAATAACTTGACTCAGCTTCTGCATGAATCTGACTCAAACTTGGCGACTTTCTCAGGCCCTTGGACATTCTGGTCTCTGAATCTCTGAGGCATTAACCAGCACGTATGTTTCCTCTTAGGATAAGTTGGGGAATGTTAGATTGATTTGGGGATATGAAATCCGTCTTCTCGTGCAGTATCATTCTGTTAAACCATTTAGTATTTGTATGTCCCAAATCATACAACTGCTATAAATTCACATGCTTAGCTTTTGCATATATGAAATTCAAGAGGTTTTGTTAACAGTTAAGTTGAAGTAAGTTTTAAAATTTCAAATAAGCTAAATGTAATACAGCCACAGCATATTATCACATTACTATCATTATCCTACCACCAAATAATTAAGTGACATAAAATAAAGTTTCTACTTGTAGTTTAGCTTATCACATGCCCTCATTCAGTAGGAGATGGATGAAAGTGATATTGAACTTTGAAAGAAATATTATGGCTATTTAGTTTCACCATGGAATGTGGAAGAACTGATCATCACACATCATGGTGGTCTATGTTATGCATTTTCTTTTAAATCTAGTTCCACAAGCTTTGAATTCCGTTTTGTAAAAACTTGGTTCAAATAACTAATGAGCATTTTGGACTCCTGATACCATAAGTTATTTTCCTGGCACCTTCAGGACGAGTCATTAAGGTCGGTTAATGGCGGAACATCTTGGGATGAACAACAGAGTAGACCAGTTGTCCAGCCTGAGTTGGATAGGGAGAGGGAGTTGTCTATAAGGCAGGGCTAGTGGTATGACACATGATCAATAAGAAGGAAATACCCCACAGCCAATCCATCTCCTGGAAGAGATCCAGGGGAGTGGATACCCCAAAATGATGTCTTATCCCTGTTCTGATCATCTGCTTGTACTTCCCGTTAACCAGATACA
Source organism: Muntiacus reevesi (assembly GCF_963930625.1). Taxonomy (NCBI): domain Eukaryota; kingdom Metazoa; phylum Chordata; class Mammalia; order Artiodactyla; family Cervidae; genus Muntiacus; species Muntiacus reevesi. The sequence goes on from NC_089252.1 coordinate 69,152,297, forward strand.
ACCTGAAATCAGACAACAAGGACGTAAGTTTTGGGTCAGACTCCCAGGTCACAGAATATAGTGTGGATGTAGGAATGGTAGAACAAGTAATTAAAAGTTACTGAGAGTAAATCCTAAAAGTTCTTATGGCAACAAGAAAAAATGATTAACTATATAAGTTAATGGATGCTAACTAAACTAAATGGTGATCATTTTGCAAGACTCATGTCAAGTCATTATGCCATATACCTTTTTTTTTTTTTGCCATATACCTTAAATGTATAGTGTCGTCCATCTGTTGTAACTCAATAAAACTGGAAAGAAATAAAAAAGTAAAAATAATATATTTTGTGTGGCAAAGAGGGAATAATACCCAGCATCCAGGACTGTGCTGATTCATAATCTCGGATGTGACCACTGTGCATCTTCCCCATTGTAGTCGTAATTGTTGCTTTTGCCTGATTTTGCTTATTATTGTTGATAGAAATTACCTTCATAGTAATACAAAGATGACCTCTGTTCTTTGTGCAACGTACTTTGTAAGCAAAAGCAGGGTTACCTTAACAGCTGCAAAATAGATTTGTTTACAACACACGTAAATATCCATTCTGCAGTGTCTCCTTTTCATGGAACTATCTCCTACTTTTTTATTTATAACAGCTGATCAGTGCCAGGACAAGGCTAGGTGAATAAGGCATTCATATCAGATATGAAATTTTAACATAGTAGGTTGCTCAGTGGTAAAGGATCTGCCTGCCCATGCAGGAGACACGGGTTCAACTCCTGGGTCAGGAAGATCCTCTGGTGAAGGAAATGGCAAACCACTCTACTATTCTTGTCTGGAGAATCCCATGGATAGAGGAGCCTGGTGGGCTACAGTCATGGGGTTGCAAAGAGTCGGACACGACTGAGCGACTAACAATTGCCAGTACTTTAGTGCAGTATTTTGGAGACAGCAATGGCACCCCACTCCAGTCCTCTTGCCTGGAAAATCCCATGGATGGAGGAGCCTTGTAGGCTGCAGTCCATGGGGTCGCTAAGAGTTGGACACGACTGAGCAACTTCCCTTTCACTTTTCACTTTCATGCATTGGAGAAGGAAATGGCAACCCACTCCAGTGTTCTTGCCTGGAGAATCCCAGGGACGGGGGAGCCTGGTAGGCTGCCATCTATGGGGTCGCACAGAGTCAGACATGACTGAAGTGACTTAGGAGGAACAGTGCAGTATTTTAAGTTACCAAAGCAATGCAAAAATCCTTAATAAATTAAGTATCACAATTTTAAATGAAGATATGCTCCAATCCTGCCCTTCACAGTGCTGCCTCTTATCTCACCCTAATCCTGTCCAGCAGCACAAACGTCTGTCTTTTTATTTTTCCCAAATTTCATTTTATGAGCCAAAGTTTATTTTAAGTATGAAACTAAAACAAATATAAGACAGGAAGGAGCACAGATAACTGGAAGATAGAAAGTGGATGAGATCAGTTTTAAAGAAAAATGACATTAGATTATAGCTTGTTAGGCTAGGAGATTTATGAACAGAGTCCCAGAAATGCTCAAAGCTGAGTCAAGAAATGTACAGTCAAAAATTGCAACTACTGTGAAAAAACAATCAGAAGTCAACAAATGTAAACAGCAGAAGAAATCTGACTTAGAGGTGTATATGCTTAACAGTTGGGGATTCTTTTTCCCCTAAATTATTTTAAACTAACTTAATTTTTATTTCTTTCTCTTTTATAGAAGCAGAACATTTTCATAGTTAAAAATACAAATAATAGAAAAGGGATAGGATGAAAACTTCAAGAGGAAAGACAAGTGATGAGAGAGAAAGACAGGGTTTAAATAAATAGAACAAGCAATACCATACAAACAAGAAAATGATCCAAAGAGGAAAATCTTATTTTGATAGATTCTAGGAGTTATTGCATAAATAAAAAGTAAGAACAGAGTACAGTGAAAAGTGTCAGACAGAAAACAAGAAAAATATCTTAATAATTAACATAATTGCCAAAAATCATTTAAAATATTTAACGCATGGGTTTAATAAATGCATATTTAGAGCCAACATTTAAATTATTTATCTGGAAGGTAAATGCAGTCATAGTCTCAGAATCCAGATGAAAACAGGGAGAGCACTTATCAGAGTAATTCAGACAAGCCGCTCTATAAAAGCACTGCTTAAATCTCAGCTCCTTAATAAAAGTTTAGGCAATACTTCCCGGAAACGCTTGTCTAACTAGGTCCTCAGGAAGCCAGGCTTCTCCCTTCCATGGTCAGTGTTGGCTATGGCTTCCAAGTTGCACTGGCATTGATCAGCCTCTGAATGAAGAGACAAGAGGGGATAGACAGCTGTACCCTCACATCTGCTTGTACCCAAAGGACCGTGCCTAACTTCATCAACGTCCCATGGAACAAAACCAACAGTGTAAACCCTAACTGCATTAAAGGGAAGCTGGTAAATGATGTTTCACTGTGTTGTGATGGGAAATGAAATGGTTTAGTGACTACATGCCCTTGTACCTGCCATTAGGAGATAGAGAACTTGAGAGAGGAATTCAGAGGTTTGGTGAAAATATCCAAATAATCCAGCAACCATCTAATACAAATTGTAAATGAAGAAGACAAGAAACAAGTGAAGAAATCATAATATGAATGAGAAGAAAAGTGTTCTGAAGTAAAGAAACAATTGTTTCACTAAATTGACCTCTTAAATGGAAAACAGTATTGATGAAGCATTGTTCACATGCAGACACACACTTGAAATTCCATAACCTCAGAAACAAAGGGTAAATTCCAAGAACTCCTGAAGCTCAACAGAATATTATTTATAAAGAAAAGTAGATCATACAAAATACATGTCAGTAAAAAGTGATACTTACATTGTTATTTAGGGTGAGAATGAGTGCAATTCTGGATAAGATTGAATTGTAAAAATAGTACCTAAAATATGCAAAGCTTTGTATTGTGGAGTATTTTAATTCCTTCTTTAAAACTGCTAGCGTGATTAATATAATCCAGCTATTTCAGTCAGTTCAAGATACAAAGAATTTAGACAGCATATGGCTATTTAAAGTATACATACAATTACAGATTTTGTAAACAGAGTTTGTGTTTTCAGGAGACCAATGACCATTCAATTTTGAGAAATATATTAAAATACTAAATTATTTTAAGAGTTAAGGAGGAAAAGCAGAAGTAGATGTTTTTCTGGAATTCTCTTGCTTTTTCAATGATCCAACAGATGTTGGCAATTTGATCTCTAGTTCCTCTGCCTTTTCTAAATCCAGATTGAACATCTGGAAGTTCACGGCTCACATACTGTTGAAGCCTGGCCTGGAGAATTTTGAGTGTTACTTTGCTAGTGTGTGAGAAGAGTGCAATTGTGCAGTAGTTTAAACATTGTTTGGCATTGCCTTTCTTTGGGATTGGAATGAAAACTGACCTTTTCCAATCCTGTGGCAACTGCTGTGTTTTCCAGATTTGCTGGCGTATTGAGTGCAGCACTTTCACAGCATCATCTTTTAGGATTTGAAGTAGCTCAACTGGAATTCCATCACCTCCACTAGCTTTGTTCATAGTGATGCTTCCTAAGGCCCACTTGACTTCGCATTCCAGGATGTCTGACTCTAGGTGAGTGATCACACCATCGTGGTTATCTGGATCATGAAAATCTTTTTTGTATAGTTCTTCTGTGTATTCTTGCCACTTCTTAATATCTTCTGCTTCTGTTAGGTCCATTACCATTTCTGTCCTTTATTGTGCCCATCTTTGCATGAAATGTCCCCTTGGTATCTCTGATTTTCTTGAAAAGATCTCTAGTCTTTCCCATTCTACTGTTTTCCTCTATTACTTTGCATTGATCACTGAGGAAGCCTTTCTTATCTCTCACTATTCTTTGGAAGTCTGCATTCAGATGGATTTATCTTTCCTTTTCTCCTTTGCCTTTCACATCTTTTCTTTTCTCAGCTATTTGTAAGGCCTCCTTGGACAACCATTTTGCCTTTTTGCATTTCTTTTTCTTGGAGATGGTCTTGATCCCTGCCTCCTGTACAATGTCACGAACCTCCATCAATAGTTCTTCAGGCACTCTATCAGACCTAATCCTTTGAATTTATTTGTCACTTCTACTGTATAATCATAAGGGATTTGATTTAGGTCATACCTGAATGGTCTAGTGGTTTTCCCTATTTTCTTCATTTTTAGGCTGAATTGGGCAATTAGGCATTCATGACTGAGCCACAGTCAGCTCCCAGTCTTGTTTTTGCTGACTCTATGGAGCTTCTTCATCTTTGGCTGCAAAGAATATAATCAGTCTGATTTCGGGATTGACCATCTGGTGATGGCCATGTAGAGTCTGCTCTTGTATTGTTGGAAGAGGGTGTTTGCTATGACCAGTGTGTTCTCTTGGCAAAACTCTATTAGCCTTTGACCTGCTTCGTTTTGTACTCCAAGGCAAAATTTTCCTGTTACTCCAGGTATTTCTTGACTTCCTACTTTTGCATTCCAGTCCCCTATAATGAAAAGGACATCTTTATTTGGTATTAGTTCTAGAAGGTCTTGTAGGTCTTCACAAAACCATTCAGTTTCTTCAGCATTACTGGTTGGGGCATAGACTTGGGTTACTGTGATATTGAATGGCTTGCCTTAAAAATGAACAGAGATCATTCTGTCATTTTTGAGATTGCATCCAGGAACTGAATTTCAGACTCTTTCATTGACTATGATGGCTACTCTATTTCTTCTAAGGGATTCTTGCTCACAGTAGTAGACATAATGGTCATCTAAGTCAAATACACCCATTCCAGTCCATTTTAGTTCACTGATTCCTAAATAAACTGGGACAATTCTTGAAGAGATGGGAATACCAGACTACCTGACCTGCCTCCTGAGAAATCTGTATGTAGGTCAAGAAGCAGCAATTAGAACTGGACATGGAACAGCAGACTAGTTCCAAATCGCAACAGGAATATGTCAAGGCTGTATATTGTCACTCTGCTTATTTAACTTATATGCAGAGAACATCATGAGAAATGCCAGGCTGGATAAAAGACAAGCTAGAATCGAGATTGCCAGGAGAAATATCAATAACCTCAGATATGCAGATGACACCACCCTTATGGCAGAAAGTGAAGAAGAACTAAAGAGCCTCTTGATGAAAGTGAAACAGGAGAGTGAAAAAGTTGGCTTAAACTCAACATTCAGAAAACTAAGATCATGGCATCTGGTCCCATCACTTCATGGCAAATAGGTGGGGGAACAGTGAAAACAGTGACAGGCTTTATTTTTGGGGGGGGCTCCAAAATCACTGCAGATGTTGACTGCCACCATGAAATTAAAAGACGCTTGCTTCTTGGAAGAGAAGCTATGACCAACCTAGACAGCATATTAAAAAGCAGAGAAATTACTTTACCAGCAAAGGTCCATCTAGTCAAAGCTATGGTTTTTCCAGTAGTCATGTATGGATATGAGAGTTGGACCATAAAGAAAGCTGAGGGCCAAAGAATTGATGCTTTTGAACTGTGGTGTTGGAGAAGACTCTTGAGAGTCCCTTGGACTGTAGGGAGATCCAACAAGTCAATCCTTAAGAAAATCAGTCCCTGAATACTCATTGGAAGGACTGATGTTGAAGCTGAAACTCCAGTACTTTGGCCACCTGATGTGAAGAACTGACTCACCGGAAAAGACCCTGATGCTGGGAAAGATTGAGGACAGGAGGAGAAGGGGATGACAGAGGATGAGATGGTTGAATGGCATCACTGACTCAATGGACATGAGTTTGAGTAAGCACCGGGAGTCGGTGATGAACAGGCAAGCGTGGCGTGCTGCAGTCCATGGGATCACAAAGAGTCAGACACAACTGAGCAACTGAACTGAACTGAAAGGAGGGAAAAATGCAATTATCTCCTTAGACATAGAAAAGGTGTTTGGTTACCTTCAGCTTCCATTCCTAATCAAAACTCTTAATTTAAAAGGAATAGTTACTATAGTATTTTAACATGAAAACTTTATCCAAGCTAATGAGAGTCAACATTGTGCTTGTGATCACAGAATGGAAACATTCTCGTTAAATACAGAACGTGACAAGTAACATTTTATCACCATTGATACCGAAAAGCTTCTAGAAATACTTGCCAAGCAGTTGTACAGAGAAAAATTCAAGCCTTTTTTAGAATTTAAGCTCCATGAGGGTCACAATTTGCGTCTAATTCAGCATATATTTACTCAATTGATTATCACAGTATATAAATTGAAAAGAAAAACCCAGATCATCTCTATTTGCAAATTATTTTGATCATTAATTCAAATACCCCAGAGAAGCAACTAAAAGGCAATTAGATCTAATAGGGGAATTAAATATGTTGACTAGTTACAAAGATATAAATAATTCACAAAAACATTTAGAATATAAGATCTACTTTAAGATTCCTTAAGGCAGATAATGAATGTTTGAATAAATGGTAAACAAGGCCTGATCTGGAGCTAACAATAGTCATATTTTAGAAGTAGCATCAACACTGAATTAATCAAATTTTGTCTTAATAATTAAGGCTGGTTATCAATTGAATATGAAAACTTAGTAGTAATGTCCAGAAGTGAGGTATATCCTACCAGGTAATAAAAGGTGTTATAAAGTTGCAGTTAAAAAGAAGTGTTAATATTTCAAGAATATACTCTTGAAAACAAAAAAAAAAATCACAAAAATAGATTCAAGTAAAAATGAAGATGTAAATGAGATTTGCATTCAAATCAAATAATAGGAAATGAACTAATAAATTGAGGTACAAAAGCTGGAGAACAATTAAAGCTAATTAACTTACTTCTTGCTCCAAAATAAAATTTTATAAACAGTGATTTATGAAAGCATGAAAATACTGAAAGAAAATAGAACACAGTGAGAAAGTGAAAGATGAACACATTGCTTTTTTAATATAAGGTGATTAACATAAAGTCAAACGGCAAATGGTAAAATGGGAAAGTAGTTTTCAACACATATGCCTTCAGAGGGTTAATTATAGCTTTGTATTTATAATAATCATACATATCCCTTGACATTAATAAAAAGCAAAAACTCATCCAGAAAGACAAAATGAGAAAAAGATATGAAAAGACCCTTCACAGAAAGTAAGGTAAGTAAAGAAATCATTATAAATATAGACAAATAATTTTAATGTCAGAATTAAACAAATGTATTTTGAAATGACAGTGAAAATCCACGTATTACAAACAGGTTGGCAAATATAGCATATTGAGTAAGTGCTGCTGAGGGATGTGAACCTGTCATCCAGTTTTGGTGAGGGAATAAATTTTGCTTGAAAACTTAACATAGTCCCTCAAAATTTTAAATGTTTGTTCCCTTTGACCCAAATTTTGCTTCCCAGAATCTCTCTTAGAGGACATGTTGTGTGGGAATATTATTTAGGATGTTATTTAGGAGAAGTAGACTCAATTTAAACCATTCTAATGTAACATTATCTTTTTTCCTATTTTTAAAAGTTTTTAATTTTTTTAGTGTTTAGTTGATTTTTAATGATTCAAGTATACTCAAAGTAGTTTACTGTATTATACACATACACATACATGCACACACACATAGATATACTTTCTCAGATTTTTTTATTATAGGTTATTACCAGATTTTAAGTATAGTTCCCTCTGCAGTATAGTTCCCTCTGTAGTTGGTCCTCATTGTTTCTTTGCTCTGTATATAGTAGTGTGTGACTGTTAATCCCAAATTTTATCTTTTATAATAATAGTGTTTATTTAGATCTTGTTCCTTAACCAAACCAAGACTTGCTATTTGAAGCACATATTTCTTAAAGAGCATTAAACTGGTGCTGGGGTGGGATGAGGAGATAATTTGGCATTTTCCTACTGCCAGTGACTTCGGAAAATTCACTCTTAGTGTTAAAAAATATCCTCTATTAAATATCTAAGAGAAAAGGATTGTGCTAGACATTGTATATACATTGCTTCTAATTCTTCCTTTCACTCATCAATGTAGAGAATCTTATTTGCATAATGAAGATTAGGAAATTTTCTTTTCAGGAATGGAAGAGAAGGTTTGGACCCCAAAGGAGATGAGAGATGACAAGATAACAAGATGGTGTATTTTGTGTAAGAAGGGAATGTAGAGGATTTGCATTCCCGTAATAATGGATGTCTATTTCTTAGCCTGGAGAGAACTCACTATCACCTTATGCTAATCTTTAGGTCAATGCAATTAGTTTCACCCTGAGAAAAATTGCTGTCTTTAAATTTATGTAACTTAACACTGGAAGCTAGAAGTCAGCGGAAGTTAAATTTAAATTTATAGAAATATTCTCTTAATCGTCTAGTAGTGTAAGAAAGATAAGCCTAGAAGCTCTTTACATTGAAGCTAGATAGAAGAAAATTTTCTTGACCAAGTTTGCTCAGTGCCCTGGAATATTTTCGTGAAGGAGATTGGTTAATACCTATTTATGAAAGTCTGGTTGCCAGTTAGGATTCTTGCAGCTACAAATATTCAAAAATCCAACAGACCTGGCTTAAAAAAGAAATAGAAATTTTATAGCCTCATGTAATAAAAAATGGAGAAGTAAAAAGTCCAGGGCCAGTTAATAGACGAGTCAATGATGCCAAGCCCTATGATCAACGTTCAGTGACCTTCTGCTCGGGGTTGTAAGATGACTGCCAACTAGTAAGCATCATACCCTGTGAAAGGAAGGGGAATCTTTCATTTGTGTTTCTCCTTAACAATGAAAATAGCTTCCCAGAAGCCCTCGTAACATTTTGTTTCCTGTATCATTGATCAGGGTTGTATTTCAGACTCCTATCAAAATAATCACTGGCCAAGTATCAGGCATCTTCATGGTAGCTCAATTTAATCAGCTTTCAGCAGATGAGTTGGGAGAGAAACCCACACATACACACACAAAAAAACACATAAGACCAAGCCTGAAAAACCGGTGTCTGTAAAATTATTATTCAGTCACATTTCTTTTTTAATGCAAGAAAGCAAGAAATGACCCAGCAAAAATTTTCAAAATTAAGTTTTATGTTATCAGCTCATAGCGAATACAAGTTTCTGTCCAAAACTACCAAAATCAATACATTTCTTTCTTATTTTGGCAATTAACTTTCCTAAATGTATATCTCATAAGTAGTTTCTGTAATTATTTAATTGGTTTTCTAATTCTGATTTCTCTATCAGTAGGGCTAAGATTGCTAGGATGCTCCCAAATTTCAGTTCAGTTCAGTCACCCCCATGGACTGCAACAAGCCAGGCCTCCCTGTCCATCACCAGCTCCCGGAGTTTACTCAAACTCATGTCCTTTGAGTCGGTGATGCCATCCAACCATCTCATCCTCTGTCGTCCCCTTCTCCTCCCGCCTTCAATATTTCTCAGCATCAGGGTCTTTCCCAAAGAGTCAGTTCTTCGCATCAGGTGGACAAAGTACTGGAGTTTCAGCTTCAACATCAGTCCTCCCAATGAATATTCAGGACTGATTTCCTTTAGGAATGACTGGTTGGATCTCCTTGCAGTCCAAGGGACTCCCAAGAGTCTTTTCCAACACCACAGTTCAAAAGCATCAATTCTGCACTCAGCTTTCTTTATGGTCCAACTCTCACATCCATACATGACTACTGGAAAAAACATAGCCTTGACTAGATGGACCTTTGTTGGTAAAGTAATTTCTCTGCTTTTTAATATGCTGTCTAGGTTGGTCATAGCTTTTCTTCCAAGGAATAAACATCTTTTAATTTCATGGCAGCAGTCACCATCTGCAGTGATTTTGGAGCCCCCAAAAATAGTCTGCTACTTTTTCCACTGTTTCCCCGTCTTTTTGCCATGAAGTGATGGGACCAGATGCCATGATCTTAGTTTTCTGAATGCTGAGCTTTAAGCCAACTTCTTCACTCTCCTCTTTCACTTTCATCAAGAGGCTCTTTAGTTCCTCTTCACTTTCTGCCATAAGGGTGGTGTCATCTGCATATCTGAGGTTATTGATATTTCTCCTGGCAATCTTGATTCCAGCTTGTGCTTCATCCAGCTTGGCATTTCACATGATGAACTCTGCATATAAGTTAAATAAGCAGGGTGACAATATACAGCCTTGATGTACTCCTTTTCCTATTTGGAACCAGTCTGTTGTTCCATGTCCAGTTCTAACTGTTGCTTCTTGACCTGCATACAGATTTCTCAAGAGGCAGGTCAGGTGGTCTGGTATTCCCATCTCTTTCAGAATTTTCTACAGTTTGTGGTGGTCCACAGTCAAAGTCTTGGCATTGTCAATAAAGCAGAAATAGATGTTTTTCTGAAACTCTCTTGCTTTTTAGATGATCCAATGGATGTTGGCAATTTGGTCTCTGGTTACTCTGTCTTTTCTAAACCCAACTTGAACATCTGGAAGTTCACGGTTCATGTATTGCTGAAGCCTGGCTTGGAGAATTTTGAGCATTACTTTGCTAGCGTGTGAGATGAGTACAATTCTGCGGTAGTTTGAGCATTGCTTTTCTTTGGAACCGGAATGAAAACTGACCTTTTCCAGTCCTGTGGCCACTGCTGCGTTTTCCAAATTTCCTGGCATATTGAGTGCAGCACTTTCACAGCATCATCTTTTAGGATTTGAAATAGCTCAACTGGAATTCCATCACCTCCACTAGCTTTGTCCCCAAATTAGCCATGGCTAAATACAAATGGTACTGTCATTATTGAGATGACACCACATCCTGTCACATAATTAATTAGTAAAATAATATTCATCAGGCTTTTTGTTCATTCCTTTTTCAAGTGAAGTTTTAAATTCAGGTATTTCTATAGTCTTCAGTTAATTTCAAAACCTCAGGACTGAAGCAGGCTAGTCATTTGGAGGCAGAAAAAAAACTGGATTTATTTTATTTCTACTGATTGAAATATATTGGTTTTTAGATGAAATGTCTTTTGGTTCCAAATTATGTACATTGTGCAGCCTCTGTATGTATTTTCCAAGTGATTTAAATGAATTTGAATCAGCTCGTTAGGTTCCAGACTGGTACTGAACATAATGACTCATTGCTAAATTAATATTGTCTACCCTGAACTACCCTGTCTAAATCACTTTAATCACTGGGAAGATTCATACTCTTCAAAAGGACAGGCACATTCAAATGAATTCTGCAACAGTTCATTAGGTAATGATGTCATTTATGTTCCCTGGGTCAGCAAATGTGCTTCTGCTTGGCTTAAAGATAGACTGACTGTGAGCAGATAAACAGGTACTTTGTATGCATTTGACATTCATACATGCACAGAAGGGAGGCATAATGCTGGCATGAAATGTTTCAATTTGGGACATTGCTATGTCTCAGATTCAGCCTCATTTTTTTCTTTTCTTTTCTTAGCTTAGCAGCTTTATTGGACACATGTTCCTGTCTTTCAGAAGCAGCTATCGTGTCAGATGCTTTGTCACATCTCAGTGACACCAGAACGTTAAAAAGAAGGTTCCAACAAGAGTCTAGCTTGAGCACAATACAAAGCATGCCATTAGAAAGGAGATCATATTTGGTATCCTAATGAGAACTTCTTCAGGAAGACCCTGCAAGCCATAGACATGATCGCGGTCTCATGGAACAGCAGCAAATTATCTCAGACTTCCCTGTCCCCCTGGCGCTTATAATTAACAACAACAACAACAAAAATGACACGCTGGGAGATGAGTGTGCTTAGAATCTTATCACATTGACTGAGTGTTCTCTGAAGTCAAATTGCTGTTCCTGAATCTGTAACCAAGAATGGAGGGCAGGCCGATTCCACATACATCACTAGGGGAAGGGTCCTTATCCTCTCCTGGGAGAGTCTCCTTTCCAGTGAGACCTAGGGGACTAGTGACTCTGTTCACAGGTGCTAGAAATAAGACAAGAGCGTGAATATGGCCCTAATGGTGGATTCACTAGTTCACTAACCTGTTGAATCATTCAGAAGCATGTAACATGTAAAATAGCTACCTGTTAACTGCTTTAATCTTCACAACAATTCAGTGTAGTAACTTTGATCCTGTTTTACAGATAAAGGAATTTAGAGATGTCAGACAACCAGCCTAACACCTTAGAATAAGTAAGGAACAGAAAATGGGATTCAAACCTAGGTCTATCTGATATTTGTTCTCATTTCTCTATTTTCCACTAGTTCCCTTATTGCCAGTGGGTAGAATGGAAGATGCAAAAGGTACAGAATTTGTATTCAACAGGGTTATCCCAATATTACAGTGTGTCTATTGCTATGTAACAAATTATTCTGAAATACAGGGGCATAAAACATCTACATTATTATGTTTGCTTATTATGAGGGACAACAATTTAGATAAGACACAATCAGGACAAGTTGATATCTGCTCCATGATTTCTGGGATCTCGAAGCTTGGAGACTCAAAGCCTTGGGTGGCTTAATGGCTAAGAATAAGAATCCTTTTGGCATTCATTATATGTTTGATGGTTCATGCTGGTAGTCTGCTGGGAGCTCAGCTAGAAATCTCAGCTATGATACCTACATGTTTGCCTTTCCATGTGAAGGATTCTTTGAAGCATGGTAGCCATGTTCCATGTGTGAGCACTCCCAGAGAACCAGGAAGAAGCTGAATCAACATTTTATAACCAAGCCTAGGCAGTCAACCACTGTCACTTGTGTTTGGGTCGCAAGCCTGCTTAAGTTCAAAGGGAGGAAACATATAGGTACATGTCTCAATGGATGGAGGGTCAGAGTTCCAGTGAAGAGCATATGCGAGGGACACTATGGTTATGGTCATCTTCAGTAACAGAAATCTGCTACACTCTCCACCTGAATAAAATCATGGAAAGACGCTACTAGACTGAGAGCCTATATAGGCCTGTGAACAAGTGCTGCAGATATCTCCATAGGCTTACTGATGCCAGGCTCCAGGTAAAACTCTAGAATGGAATTTTAAACAGCACTTTTAAACTGCTATGCAGGTGATCCAGTAACTGTTCTTCATGTGGCCCTTTTGCTTTATTCTGTACACTCATGTGCACAAAGTAGCTACCAAGTAATTCTAGGTTTTCTTGAGCAGAAGCCCTATCTTATCCACATTTCTTTATATTAAATAGAAAAAGTGGTTTGAGGAAAGGCACACAAGATAAGGTTGCAAAGGAAAAGCTCACAGGAACGTCAATGACGGTGCCATCTCAGCAAATACATGGTATTAAAAACCAAAAGAAATGGATTCTATTAAGAACTTGTTTCATGATAACTTTTTATTAATTTTTACATGACTCACAATTAGATTAAGATGTGAAACAGAGCTATTTCTACAGTGTGACTCTAATTGCAGCTAATGCATCGTCTCCTCTTCTAGGGGGTCATTAAAATAGAGAAGTCTCTTTTCAACCTACCACAACTCCAAAGTCATCCAGGCTATTTATTTTTTTCACTCTTCCACATGAAACAAGAGTGACAAAATGTAAAAACATCTGCAGGGACCCAAAGGGTGATGGTAGTAAGTAAAGTAGCTGGTGAGAAGTAGGACCATTCTTTACACAAGGAGTGTGCCTAGGAGGGCTAAATATGAATATGGTACATGTATGTGTGTGTTAGAGAGAAGGAGGGAAGGATCATCTAAAGGTAGTGAGAGTTCTGCCAAAATGGAATGAACATTCTTATTCTAAAGTGTGTTAAGCATTCTGCCTTGTGAGGAAATGATCCTAGTGCTTACTGATATATTAGAAGTTTTAAAGCAGCTGGACATTAAAAAAAAGTTGGCGTGTAGTTGCTTTACAGTGTTGTTATTTTCTGCTGTCCAGCAAAGTGAATTGGCCGCATGTATACATATATGTATACCCTTTCTTTTTTGGATTTCCTTCCCGTTTGTGTCACCATAGAGCATTGAGTAGAGCTCCCTGAGCTGTACCGTAGGTTCTCTTTAGTTGTCTGTTTTATGCATAGAAGTGTAAATGTGTCAGTCTAAATCTCCCAGTCCATCCCACTACCTCCTCCCTGCTTGGGATTCATACTTTTTTTCTCTACATCTGCATCTCTATTTCTGCTTTGCAAATAGGTTCATCTCCACAATTCTTGTATATTCCATATATATGCCTTAATATGTGATATTTGTTTTTCTCTTTCTGACTTACTTCACTCTGTATGACAGTCCCTAGATCCATTCACGTCTCGGCATATAGCATAAGTTTGTTCTTTATTACGGCTCAGTAATAATCCATTGTATAAATATACCACATCTTCTTTATCCATTCCTCTTTTCCTGGACATTTAGGTTGCTTTGGACATATAGACTTTTAAGTAAAAATAATACTAATTTTAAAAGATGGCAAATTCATTTTCTATAGATCCTCTAGCAGGGGCATGTTTTCTTCCCTGTTGTCTCAGAGTATAGTACTTTGGATAAGGCTCTGTTTCCTTTTACTTTCTCCTCTTTGAGCAATGATCTCGTTGCATTTGGAAGCTAATATATGTAAATCAGTGTCCTAATTATGATATGTCTTAAGGGTGGGACTGAGTGTACGTTTTTCAGTCTTGTATCACTCTCAACCAACATAAAGTCTGGCACAATATGTTCCTAATAAAGGCTGAAAAAATATATTAGAATGTGTTTCAAAGTTAGATGACTTGTACAACTTAATCTAATTTCTGAAAATCAAGGAATTGGCCTGAAAGAGGCAGGGATAGCAAATTATGTGAATAAATCCTTATTTCTTCATAGTTTCTGATGGAAACATAACATATAGCCAATTGGTTTGGTTGAGTTGAAGTAAATTTGGTATTCTAATTTTTAATTAAAAAATAATGTATAAAAGTATTGTTCTGGTTTAGTCACTGAGTCATGTCCAACTGTGATCCCATGGACTGTAGCCCACTAGGCTCCTCTGTCTTTGAGATTTCAGAAAAAAACTTATATATGCCATATACCAGGGTCCCTCTTCTTCCTCTCTACTCCCCACTACTCTTTCAGTGACAACTGTTATTTACATTTAGATGTGTCCCTTTCCACTTCCTTTTCTCTATGATTATGTACATGTATGCCTGTGTCACTTTTATAAAATATCTAAATGAATCATTCTAAACTGTTCTGAAATCAGTTTTAATATTTTCAAAGAACTAGCTTTTAGTTTTGTTGATCTTTCCATTTTTTAGCCTCTATTTCACTTATTTCTGCTGTGATATTTATGATTTCTTTCCTTCTATTATCTCTAGGTTGTTTGTTCTTTCTCTGGTTGCTTAGATATTAACATTAGATTATTTGAGATTTTTCTTGTTTCCTAAGGTAAGCTTGCATTGCTATACAATTCCCTCTTAGAAATGGTTTTGTTGAATCTCATAGGTTTTGGATCATTGTGTTTTCATTTTCATTTGTCTCTAGTTATTTTTTGATTCCCTCTTTGATTTCTTCAGTGACACATTGGTGTTTTAGCCTCCCACATGTCTGTGTTTTTTGCAGTATTTTTCTTGTAGTTGATTCTAATCTCATAGTGTTGTGATGCTTGATATGTTTTCAGTTTTCTTAAATTTACTGAGGCTTCCTTTGTGGCCCAGCATGTGATCTATCCTGGAAAGTGTTCCATGTGAAAATCAGCTTTTAAAAGTTTCTAATTTTTAAAAAAATTATTCTATTGAGGCACACTGATTTTCAGTATTGTGTTAATTTATACTGTACAGCACAGTGATTCAGTTGTATATATACATTCAATCTCACATTGCCATATATTTAAAAAGCCATTTCCATATTAATAAACTGTTCCAAGTATTACTCTTAGAAATAAAGCTGCAATAACAAACCTTACAAATGCTATTTGGGTACACATGAACATGTTTATCAGATACCTTTCTAAACATATGTTATTGATTTAAAGTAAAAAGTCCTTTAAAATATTGAATTCACTAAATATTAGATTTCAGTTGCCAGTGCTAATGAGCATTCCTTTTAAAAGCTTAACAAATTCAGTATTTTACTTAAATAGATGAGAATATCTGCTTCCTTACATTCGTGAAAATGCAGACATTATCAGTGCTTATTTTTTTCTAATTTAATGACTGAGAGCTGATAATTTATTATCAATTTATGTTTCTCTGAATGCTAGTGGTTGATCTTTATTTCTCTGTGTGCATTGTCTGTTCATATTTGCTTAACTATATACAGGCTCTTTTATTGATTTTGTTAGCTTTTGGTATGTTTTACATATTAATCCATTAATTTTAAATATATTTAAAATGGTTCCTCCTGCCTATACTTTGACTTTAAGTTAATTGCCTTCTTTGTAAGTTAAGGATGAGAAAACTAACATTTATCTATCTCTAACATTTACTAATCCAAGCTACTTAACCTCTTTGTGTCTTAATTTCCTCATGTTAAAAATGTAACACTTGGATGTTTTGAATATTGAGCAGATATACTATGTTAATACAAATAAATCAAGTGGCACTATACCTGGCACACATTAGACAGTAAATCAAAATTAACCATTATAATTTCTATGAAGAACCAAAATATTCATTAATAACTCTGGTTGTTTTATTTTATCACTTTTGGATTGGTATTCATCAGTGATCATGGATTATACTTGTGTTCTGTACTGAGTTTTATAAATTCTGTTTACCATATAGACTCAGTTGAGTGATACAGCATATTTTATATGTATTTTTGTTTTCTTCAAGAAAGGAGGAGACAGGGGTTGATTTCTGAATGTGACTCAGTTGGCCCCAGAGGTCCCATATTCCATTGTATATTTTTAAAATTTATTTATTTTTAATTGAAGGATAATTGCTTTGCAGTGTTGTGTTGATTTCTACCAAACATCAGCGTTAATCAGCCATAGGTTTACCCATATCCCCTCCCACATGAACACATTGTCTATTTAAGAAACAGTCCACAACTGGATATGCAAATCCATAGCTCCAACACAAATTTTCCAATCATTGCTGGTGACAAAAGTGCATGAGTCTGAGAGATAATGCAAGGCTGTTAAAGCCATCATAATTTCCTTTTATTCTTCAATATAAAATGTTTTTTCTCCTGAGTTAGTAGACCATAACTTGTCCAATATAAAGACTTTTGATGATGTCAAAACTCATTGACAAAGTCCCACAATTGTGATTCTTATCATTTGTTGTTTACTTACAGCCATACAAACTGCCTGGGATGGAAAATATAGATGTGCAGCATTATTTGGACACACAAAAATTCTCAGAGATATAACCATTAAAGTCAGTTTCCTGGTTCATCTTATTTTGATGAAAACACTGCAAATGAGGTTTATATATTTCTATGTCACCTGAATAGAAGAAGGACTCAAAGAAAACATTGACAAAATATTTAAGCCAAGCAAAAGTAAAATCATTGACTAGAATCCCCTATTAAAAAAGGGGGAATATGGAAGTTAATGCTAATCAACTAGTAATTCTTGATTAATGACATCTATGGCATTGGAGGAAGCAAGTCTTTTACCCTGTCATGATAAAAGGAAGAAAGATAGAAATGAAAAGGATAAACAAAGTTCAGATAATGAGGACAAATGAGATAACTCAAATTATCTCAAGGTTTTATCCTTTCACTTTTTTCTTCAGCCATTCATACAAATAGCTTATTTTCATTTTGTTTCTTATTTCTCTTTTATTTAATTATATCACTCCTTGAAGTCTTCCTTCTTTCTGATTAATACCATTATTCAAAATATGTTTTACAGGGAAAGATCTTAAACTGAATTTAGTGGGAAAATAATGCAAGTTTATCTTCTAAGTTTATGCCTGACCTTTTTATGTCTTAAAACAAAAACTCCGTATAAGATATCAGTGTGCCATAATTTTGTGTTGTTTAAAAATAGGAAAATATCACATTCTTCCTTTCTCTTTGCCAGAAGCTTTAGTGTCTCTGACTATTAGGGGCTAGATATACAATCAAACTTTTTATTATTTCTCTGTATATACAAGTCTCATAGAGTTGACATTGTTTTTATTTGAATGTGGACAGTAGCACTTACCAATGAGGTTGTCCATTTTCCTCTGTTTAAAAGAAAACAAAAAATGAGACTTGGATTACACCATTTAAGTGAGTTAAATTAGCATGTTGAGAGGGCGGCTTCTTCTTAAGAATGTTTAGTTATGATATCTATCAGAGAACTTTGTGGTCTGTATATTTAAAAGGAAGGCATAATTCCATATCCTGGCTAGGCATTCAAAAAATTATGATGGCATTATCTCCCATTGAAATAGTAATTTTTAATCATCACTCAATAAATTTTAATTTTATATTCTTATTAATTTATTGAGATTAATTAGAATGTATTTCCTCTCAATAATAAAAATATAAAAATGATAATCTAAAACATAAATAATAAAAATTTAAAAATTTATATTTTAAACTTTCGAAAGTTCAAATCATGTTGAATTGGGGAAAAAAAAGTTTCATCTGTGTGGAAGCATATCACTTCCAGGTAAATTATAGTTGATTTTGGAAGTTTCGTTCAGCTGATGAAAGGAACTAAAAAACCTGGATTCAATACTCAAATTGAAAGTCACCAAGAACCCTCAGAAAAATAAGGACTAACGGAATAAAATTCCAGAGGGGAGAGACCATTCAGAAGTAAACTGGAAATCTTAGCAATTTTTGCTCTGGTAGCATTTACTAATTTTGAATGCAGTTGGAGACTGAGAACCCTTGCTCTTGCACAACAGAAGAATCATCTTAGAGAAAGAGAAAATAACAAATCTTTCACCACTTATATAGAGCTAAAGCGATAAAGAGAAAGAATGGGAGACTTCCTATACTCTTGTATACTCATGAAATTTCTGATTCCTGAAGCTAGATAGAAGACTACATAAATAGGCTTAAATATTCTGAAAATTCTGAAAGGCAAAGCAGTATTCTTGTGTTTATGTGGAAAAAAAGAAAAAGTCGTCAGTGGGGAGTGGGCCAGGGAAAATCCAGGCTGGTCTCTGGCAGAGAACCTCATGCCTTAGAAAGAGACAACCAGAGATACCTTTACCACAAAGGTAGCCTAATTTGGATTGAGGCCATCAGCCCCACATTCTGTCTGCCTGAGTGAGAATAGGATTAAACCTGCCTGGTAGAGTATGACATAATCTGGAGTCTCTGTGGTTCTTTTTACGCAGTCAAAGCAATGACCTTGAAAGCTATCAAGACTGTATGACTGATGATCAGAAATTTAGGAAACAGAAGATAGAACAAGATTCATGGATATCAGAATTAGCAGAAGAGATTTTAAATAACTGTAATAAATATGTTCATGAAACAAAAATATGGGAGGTAGAGATGAAAGGATTAAAAATTTAACCCAAAAATTAAACCTATATAAAACACATAAAATGGACTTTTTGAACCAAAATATATATATATAATATGTATATATATATATAGCTCTATCTGAAATTAAGAACTTTAACGAATGGGTTTAATAGTAGACTGAATACAGCATTATTAGTGAATATAAAAAGATAAATTGGGAGTTCCCTGGCCATCCAGTGGTTATGATTTGCTGCTTTCACTGTTCTGGTCTGGATTTAATCCTTGATCAAGAATCTGATATCCAACATCAGCTAGATACCCAGATCATGTAGACTGGGGCTGTTCTGAGCCTAAAACAAACAAACAAAAAACCAGATAAATGAAAAATACATAATTGATACACAGAGAGGAAAGTTTACTATTGGATGAATGGAGTCTCAGAGGAAGAGAAGACCCTGTGGCAGTTGAATGTACAGCCATGGCTGATTCATGTGAATGTACGGCAAAAACCACTACAATATCGCAAAATAATTAGCCTCCAATTAAAATAAATACATTTACCAAAAAAAAAAAGTTGAAGAAATAATGGTTGAAAATTTTCCACAGTTGATGAACAACATCAATCTAGCCTGCAAAAGTTTATTGAACCCCCAAGCAGAACCTATTCAACTCACATTGCAAGACAACTTAATCTGCAGGAAATCTTAATTAATAGCAGCAACATAAGAAAAATACATTATTTTTGAAGAAGCAGCAAGACTGAAGCTTACTTTTAAAATAATGGAAGCCAGAAATTGATGGAATGGCATTTTTAAAGTGCTAAAAGAATATGGCTAGATTTCTGTATCCAGTGGAAAAAAGCTTTTATAAATTAAATTGAAATTTTAAAAAAATGTTTTTCAAGAAAGAAAAATTGTTTATGTTATGCAATGAATCTATTAGAAAGGAGTCTGTACAATGTTGATGCACCCATCTCAGGAAATTAAAGAAACTTAGTAATTCAAATCTCAAAAATATGTAGACTATGTGTGAAAACATTAATTAAATCTATAAATACTTGCAACACTGATCAATAAAAGAATGAAAAATCAAGTTGCCTATAGTAGAAATGCAAAGAGTAGTCATCACTACAAGCATTCAGACCCCTTAAAAAGTATTGACATTATTAACCACTTAATGCCAACTCGTGTATAAAGTTATATGAAATGGAGTTTGGGGGGGAAATATATAATACATTGAAAATCTTAATAATTTCCTATCTATTGAAGAACTTGAATCTGTTATTAGAAACAGAGAACCCTAGACCCACGTGGCCTCAACTTGAGTTCATTTGAATATTCAAGAAGGAAATAATACCAGTATTAAACTAACTTATCCAAAGAGTATCAAAAAGGGGGAACACCTCCAAAATCTTTTCTAAGACCCAGGGACACCCAGCACCAAAACTTCACAAGGACGTTAAAGGAATGGAAAATTACAGACTAATTTCTTTCAGTCCTATAAATGCAGTGATCCTAAATCCAATCCTAGAAAATCAGATCCAGAAACATATAAATAGGATAATATATCACGAAGCATGTGGTTTATTCCAGGCATATAAGGTCGATTTAACATTTGGAAAAATGCATACATATGTTCACCAAAAGACGGGCCCATGAATATTCATAGCAGCAGCATTCATCAAGTCAACCTGGATACTACCCAAAGGCCTATCAACAGTTGAATGAATAAATAAATCCTGGGAATTTCACACAATGCAATACTACAGCAATGAGAATGAACAAAATATAGCCACTCTCAAATATAGTGTTGAGGGAAACAAGCCAGAAAGGGAAAAGTACCTTTTTAAGCTGCAATTTGCATAGAGTACAAAAAATAGGCAAAGTCATCCCTGATGTTAAAAGTCTGGATAATGCCTCCCCTGGGTTGGAAGAAAGATCAGGATTAGGAAGAAGCATTGTGGGGTGGGGGGTGGCATCTGTGTGTGTGGTACACTGTGTGTTGCATTTGTAAAAATGCTTGAAGCTTGTTTACTTAATGCTGTGTTCACTTTAATGTATGTATAGACAGTTTAGTACTAGATAAGGAATAAATGGTTCTACGGGGGGAGGATGTCTCACTTCAGCACTGAATGGCTAAAAACAAAGACTATTTAGTCCCTTCTGCTACCCCACCACTCCACCCATCATGTTTGTTATTCTAGTGACAATACTCAAGAAAAAATAGGTGTGGGATGAAACTAGTATTTGAAGTATTGGACTCTGTTTATGATTCGTTTGCTTGATCAAGGACTGCCTTTGCTTTTCACAAATGATTATAGGTTTACATTTTCAGCAGGTAGAATCATTCACAACAGGATGTGATAGAAGATATCCATTGATCAAAAGTAAGAAAAGATGGCTGCAGGGAAAAAAAAATAATCTCCTCTAAGTCCATTAGAGAAGTAGTTTAACTTTGAACAGCATCATTTACAGAATCAATCTTATAATTTTCTCTTTTGGCAGATTTTCAAAGTTTTCAAAATATAGCTAGTTCTGTAATTTAAGTCCCACAGCTGTGGTGCTGAGTTAATTTTCTAATTTCTTAGGAAGAGAGTCAATCTGCATAATCAGTTTCTGAAACAATGGTGGATATTTCCCTGTAAAATATCTGCTTAAAGGGAAATATTCTTTGATCTGTGACTTATAAGGGAGAAAGATAATGAAACTGAATACAGTTCATTCAGAGTGACACATATTTAAGAACATATAACGTGTGCTGAATCCAAGCACTGGAAATGTGGTAGTATTTTATTAACATGGGCTACTAATTTGTATATAAATCAATTAAAGCACAGAATAATAATTGGAACCAATGAAGTACAGAATATATAGGCAGAGAAGCAAGGATTTAAGTTCACAGTATAGGATCCAATCAGGAAATATATTCATATACATTCTTTGAAAAGAAAAGAGTAGCCAACCTAGGAGAAATAACATTTTGAAAACTATTGTGTTCTCATGAAAATGTGAAAAAAATGTATTTATTGACCAGTGAAGCAGTTAGGAATACATTGTCAAAGCACTTTGTCTTTATTTACTTCTTTATTATTTATTTAACATTTAGGCTGCTTGGGATCTTTTAGTTGCACCACATGGGACCTAGTTCCTTGATCAGGAATCAAACCTGGGCTCCCTGCATTGGGAGCATGGACTCTTAGCCTCTGGACCACCAGGGAAGTCTCTAGAACACTTTGACTTTCTTTAATGTGTCATCTGTATCAACAGATTCTTAAGCAGGGCACAGTGTTGGTTAGATCCTTTATACTTTTCCATACAATGACTCAGGCAATAGGTCTGAGCTGGGGAGGAGGTAGTCAGGAGTAGTGGCAGTGAATAAATAGAGGATAACCACAATGCAGTGTCCATGGGGTCGCAAAGAGTCGGACACAACTGAGCAACTCAACTGAACTGAACACGATGCAATGCACAATAGAGTAATACATTAGGCGATATCTAGATGCCAGGTTCTCAGTTATATCTGTATGTGTGTGTTTGTTTGTTGTTTCCATTTGCTATACTGGTTGACAAAATATGGAGTCCTAGTTTCAGATCTGGGAGTAAAAATATCTGGAAATCCTTCCAGTATAGCTGTAATATTCTGTATTTAAAAATATTTCCAATCATCAGTGTTTCTGATGTGCTGTGTAAACAGTCACATGAGACTCCTGTACAATGTGGTAGACAGTATGGATGTGCATTGCTATGAATCCTAAGATAACTGACCCCTTGCTTTTTGTGCCATAATTACGAAAATTATGTACATGCCCCAAAAGGAATGAACCATTACTATCTTGACTTGTCACTCTGCTTCACTGGATGTAAGGTAATCTTTCAAAATAATATGCAGTCACTGCTTTGACCCTCCTTACTACCAGTTCTTATGCACCGATATAACATCATTTAATGCAAGTTGAAGAAACTCGCTGCATTCACTTTTTAAAGTTTTTATTGAAATATAGTTAATCTAGAATGTTCTATTAGTTTCTGCTGTATAGCAAAGTGAATCAGTTATACAAATACACGTATCTGCTCTGTTTTTTATTTTACCCACACAGGCCATTACAGAGTATTTCCCTGTGCTTTACAGTAGGTATTATTTGTTTTCTATTTTATATATAGTGACGTGTATTTGTCAGTCCCAACCTTTTAATTTACCCCTCCCTTGCCCTTACCTCCTGGTAACTATAAATTTGTCTACATCTGTAACTCTATTTCTGTTTTGTAGATAAGTTCACTTGTACCCTTTCTCTTTAGATTCCACATACAAGTGATATCATATGATATTTGTCTTTCTCTGCCTGATTTAACTTCACTCAGTATGATCACCTCTAGGTCCATCCATGTTGATGACATTATTTTGTTCTTTTATGGCTGAGTGATATTCCATTGCATATATATACCACATCTTCTCCATCCATTCCTTTTGCTGGACATTTAGGTTGCTTCCATGTCCTGGCTATTGTAAATAGTGCTGCAATGAACACTGGGGCACTTTTCAAGTTATGATTTTCTCTGGATATATGCCCAGGAATAGGGTTGCTGGATCATATGGTAGTTCTATTTTAGTTATTTTAGGGAACCTCCGTACTGTTCTCTGTAGAGGCTCTACCAGTTTACACTCCCACCAACAGTGTAGGAGGGTTCCCTTTTCTCCAGACCCTGTCCAACATTTATTGTTTGCAGATTTTTTGATGATGGCCACTTAGTTTGGATTTGAATTTCTCTAACAACTAGGTTGAGCCTCTTTTCATGTGCTTTTTAACCATCTGTATGTCTTCTTTGTAGAAATGTCTATTTATATCTTCCTCCCAGTTTTCAATAAGGTTGTTTGTTTTGTTGATATTGAGCTGCATGAGTTGTTTGTTTGTTTTGGAGATTAATCCCTTATTGGTCTTATTGTTTGCAAATATTTTCTCCCATTCTGTGGGTTTTCTTTTCTTTTTGTTTCTGGTTTCCTGCCTATGTTTTCTTCTTAGAGTTTTATAGTCTGCAGCCTTACATGTAGATCTTTAATCCATTTTGAGCATTCTGTTAGTAAGATAAAGAAGCTGAAACAAAGACAAGTTGGACTTTTATCTTAGACTATGAGCTCAATCTCCTAAGAATCTGTTGTGAGGCTAGTCACAGAGCAGAGGGCATACTTACTGAACTGAACTGGCTAGCAGAACCTGTATCTTTTAACATATGAGAAGGTTTTTTGGCATAGTAACTAGAAGTACTCTAGGGACCTACTTCCTGAAAAATTGACCAACAGCTAGTCCTATTCTGATGTTCATGTCATCAAGCTTTCCCTCAACTTAAGTTACTAAGGCCTGGTCATTGATTGACTAAACTTTACAGGGAGTTGTTTTGTCACAATGAAGTACACTACCATACAGGAATATGAAAACCAGAATTTCATACCTCAATCTATTCAAGTCTTAGGTTAAGTTACTGGCTTTTTAGACCCTTAGATTTGCCATTTAAAAATGTCATTCTCCTCATTGAACTACTTTTTATCTAGGGATTTCTGTGAAGGGTGATATGGTTGTTGGTAAGATCCTTTGAGATTCCTTGCAGAAAAGATCTGCCCTGTGAAGCCCTATTGTTTTCTGAAATCAGAGAGTCAATGGAAAGATTCTAGTTCAAGAAATTATCAGCAAAGTAATACTTGGCAAGATTCAAAGAGCAAATGTCTAAGAATGATGCATGTGAAGCAAAATTTCCCCCATTTTTCACACTTGCTCTCATGTAGGCAGTAAAAAAAAAAAAAAAGTCAGCACTAACAAGAAAAATCTCCCTTAAAAATTGTTCTGTTTGCAAAATTAGAGTTTCATCTAGATCATTAAGAAGGCCATCAGAGAGTTGGGTTTTGGTGATGATGAACATTAAACACTGAAGACTAATTTCTTTAGTCTATTTTGCATTTTTTTCAAAAAAAATCACAGAAAAATGCTTTATTTTTCTAATTCTGTTGAAGTCTTCTGTACAAAAATATTCTCCTTTCAAATTGCTCTTGAGATATTAGTTTAATTGCATCAAATAATTGAATGATTTCGCATACACAAGTAGCATTTTATTACTTGGCTGTGATGTGACTTCTATCCTTTGTTGAAAAAAATATCCATTATCGTCTAATTGAAACAGAAATTAGATAAATGAATGTTAGTTCCGAGTTTTAAAATCAAGGCACTATTAGTACTTTTTAGATCTTGTATTGGTAGGCCTACTAAATATTCATTACTTTCCTGGCATCTGATCCATCTGGAAGTTCATTGCACTGTTTCCCTTTCCTCCTTGTTCCAGCCCTAGATCCACTGTAACATTTGCTCTCCCTGACAAGGGAGTTTTGGTCAACTGCCTACTCCTTATGCTGCTCTACAGGAGTGGCTGTTGTGTTTCCTTTTAAAATGCAAAGCAATTGAAAGTGCAGGAAAAGTAAAAGGAGTGGAATTCAGTAGCTAGCCAGTAACACACCATGCAGTTGGGTTGTATTAGTATTCCAGAATTGCTTTGTTATTCAGTCTCTTAGTTGTGCCTGACTCTTTACGACCTCATGGACTGCAGCACGCCAGGCTTCCCTGTTCTTCACTGTCTCCCAGAGTTTGTCCAAACTCACGTCCATTGAGTCAATGATGCCATCCAACCATCTCATCCTCTGTCACCCCCTTCTCTTTCTGCCCTCAATCTTTCCCAACATCAGGGTCTTTTCCAGTGAATCAGCTGCAGAATTGCTACCTGTCCTCAAATCCCCTTAAGCTGTGATTTGCCAAAGGAGATAAGCCACTGGCTATACTATTGATTTTGCTGACCATGTTAATTTTTACCTTATTATCCCAAATGTCCAATATCACATATCATCTGTGGTCCCTGATATAGATAACACACACCATGGGCAAAAGCTTAAAAATATCAGTGGTGACACAGTAGTAGTGGCATTGATGATGATAGTGATGATGTTGATGATGGAGAAGAAAAACTTATATCACTGAAAGAGTTCCCACCAAAAATATTACTTCATTTAACAATAGCTTCTTGAAAATACATGTGCTCCAAAAGATTTCACCTATTAAGGAAGATTGAGTCTGGGGTACAAACAGTGGTAAAAATCACAGCACAGTTTATGTCATGTGATAAATGTGTATATATGACTCAATCTAATCTATTTATAAATATAATTTGGCTTTCAACTGCTGTTATTGATTATTTAAGTGTCCTCTGAGTATCTGCAAACTGCAAGTCTTCAGAAATGGAATGTGGTGGGTTGTCTATGCTTAGATATCCTGTCAAGATAACAACTTTGATCTGCCGTCAACAAAATGGGTCTATAGATGAAGTAATGGTAGTGTCTAGAAGTCAGTTCACAGTGTGTTTCTGAGCATTAGACAAGCTTCTTATTTTGAAGAGTTACTGCCAGTCTCTCTTCCCACAACCAAGCTGTCAGGAGCCTTTTGTAATTGTGTTTAAACCAGTACATTTATGGATGTGTCTGCCCGGCTGTTTGGATGATGAGATTTCAGACCTCAGTGTAACCTGAGTAAGACTACTGGAAAACAGTCTGACCTTGCTAAGTGTTAAATAACAGAAGTGCTTAGGGAAATTCTAAAAAAAAAAAGAAAATGTTAAAAGGGAAAATAGGAAGGGAGGGAGGAGGAAAGATATTGCATGACTGTATATCAGACTTCCTTGGCTAAAAAGTCCAGATTAGCATTTTAAAGCTGATAAAAATAAATGCAAAGCATTTATGCAATTAAAATTTTTCTGGTAGTCACATTGAAAGTGTAAAACAAAATGGGTGGGATTTTTTAAAGAATATATTTTAGTTAATCCAAATGTTACCCTTTCTACACGTAATCAATGAGAAAAATATTTGTCAGGCGTTTTATTCTAATTTTTTTTTTTTTTTTTTTGGTACTTTGGGAAAGTGAAAACATTAGTCCCTTAGCTGAGTCCACCTATTTGCGACCTCACAGATTATAGCCCGCCAGGCTCCTCTGTCCATGGGATTCTCCAGGCAAGAATACTGGAGTGGGTTGCTATTCCCTTCTCCAGGGGACCTCCCCAACCCAGGGATCAAACTCATGTCTCCTGCATTGCAAACAGATTCTTTACCAACTGAGCCACCAGTATTTTATACTTGCAGTACATCTCAGCTCAGATTACTCACATTTCTGGTGTTTTATTGCAGCATGTAGCCAGCAGGTCCTATAATGGACTCTACACCTCTACAGCTCCTTATAAGATCCAGCTAAACGTGTTCTCCAGCTGAACCTCGTCACTGCTTAGCTTCTACCCCTGTCTTTTCCTGCTTTTCTTACCCATTTCTCTCCAAACACATCTGTACAGAAATCTCAGGCTCTGCTTCTAAAGAAATGGACTTAAACCAATGCTTATTAAAAGTTGGTACTTCTTACTTAATGAGGGATCAAATAGACCTCTTCTTGATGCTATTTCATCCTTGCCATACCTCCTATCTCTTTCTTCCTCATTGTCTTCTAACTTCTTTCCATATCCCATTTGGATCAGAGACTGTATATGTGGCAGGAATTTCTAGAGTCAACAGTAGTTACCTCATCAGTTCACTTCAGTCCCTCAGTCGTGTCTGACTCTTTGCAACCCCATGGACTGCAGCACGCCAGGCCTCCCTGTTCCTCACTCATAATATCCATTAAAAAGCACATTCTTAATCTCTTGGTAAAGTAACATACAGTCAAAACAAACAATCAAAACTCCTGATTTGGACTTCTACTTCCAGTTTGGAACAAGCTACACTTCTGCTTGTGGAGTGCACTTTGTCTGTTCTTAATTTCTCAAGATCAGATCCCATGGTCAGTCATCGTGTTCGGTATGAGTGACAAATGCACTCAGGGAAAATGTCAAAACAAAAACCCTTTTCAAAAGACAAGTGTCAAAAAGAGAGAGATTTTGACAACGCCTTGTGAGAAGTATTTGAATATAGTCCTTTAGTTGATTCCTTTTTATTATTGTTCACTCAAACTCCATTAAGAGGAACAACAGGCATTTGGTTTCTCTTATCATTTGGGAACAAAATAAAAGATCTTTATAACCATTCTCCTGTTTATGCTACCCAGGCATAGTGATGAATGGATGGCTAACTGTTCCCAAGATGGCAGAAAATTGGCTAACAAGGAAAAATGTTATGCTCCCTCAGACAGCAACTGACTCTGGGATAACATTAAAGCTGTCTGTCTGTTAAGTAGCTATTCACTTTTATTTTATTATACTTTTTTTTTTTGCTTGTTTTTTGTTTGTTTATTTTTTAGGTTTAAGCAGAAACAAACTGGCAAGTTGCAAACTTGCTAACTGGCAAGATGTTGAGGACATTGACAGCATTTTAAAATCAGTTTAGTTCAAAAGAAGTGAACAGTAGAGAGAAAGGAAACTCTTTAGGATGTTTGTGAATTTAACTCCAAATAGGCCTGCAGTTTGTCCTAATCCGTTTTAACTCATAGTAATCTGATGTGTACTTTTTCTAAGGAATTGTTCAGATTTGTTTATATGGGGAGAAAGGAAGGTTGATGAATTCACATTTTTGTAGTCTGTCTTCTCTTGTACTTTTTTAGTGGATCGGGAGCACATCAGGTTGTGACAGTTATTATTTTTGCATGATTTACCTGCAGATGGTGATTGCAGCCATGAAATTAAAAGACGCTTACTCCTTGGAAGGAAAGTCATGACCAACCTAGACAGCATATTAAAAAGCAGAGACATTACTTTGCCAACAAAGGTCCGTCTAGTCAAGGCTATGGTTTTTCCAGTGGTCATGTATGGATGTGAGAGTTGGACTGTGTAGAAAGCTGAGCGCCAAAAAATTGATGCTTTTGAACTGTGGTGTTGGAGAAGACTCTTTTTATTTTATTTTATTTTTCATTTATTTTTATTAGTTGGAGGCTAATTACTTTACAATATTGTAGTGATTTTTGCCATACATTGATATGAATCAGCCAAGGATTTACATGTGTTCCCCATCCCGATCCCCCCTCCCGCCTCCCTCCCCATCCCATCTCTCTGGGTCTTCCCAGTGCACCAGCCCTGAGCACTTGTCTCATGCATCCAACCTGGACTGGCGATCTGTTTCCCCCTTGATAATATACTTGTTTCAATGCTATTCTCTCAGAACATCCCACCCTTGCCTTCTCCCACAGAGTCCAAAAGTCTGTTCTGTACATCTGTGTATCTTTTTCTGTTTTGCATATAGGGTTATCGTTAGCATCTTTTAAAATTCCATACATATGCGTTAGTATACTGTATTGGTGTTTATCTTTCTGGCTTACTTCACTCTGTATAATGGGCTCCAGTTTCATCCATCTCATTAGAACTAATTCGAATGAATTCTTTTTAACGGCTGAGTAATATTCCATGGTGTATATGTACCATAACTTCCTTATCCATTCATCTGCTGATGGGCATCTAGGTTGCTTCCATTCCTGGCAATTATATACAGTGCTGCAATGAACATTGGGGTGCACGTGTCTCTTTCAGATATGGCTTCCTTGGTGTGTGTGCCCAGGAGTGGGATTGCTGGGTCATATGGCAGTTCTATTTCCAGTTTTTTAAGGAATCTCCACACTGTTCTCCATAGCGGCTGTACTAGTTTGCATTCCCACCAACATTATAAGAGGGTTCCCTTTTCTCCACACTCTCTCCAGCATTCATTGCTTGTAGACATTTGGATAGCAGCTATCCTGACTGGCGTGTAATGGTACCTCATTGTGGTTTTGATTTGCATTTCTCTGATAATGAGTGATGTTGAGCATCTTTTCATGTGTTTGTTAGCCATCTGTATGTCTTCTTTGGAGAAATGTCTGTTTAGTTCTTGGGTCCATTTTTTGATTGGATCATTTATTTTTCTGGAATTGAGCTACAGAAGTTGCTTGTATATTTTTAAGATTAATCCTTTGTCTTTTGCTTCGTTTGCTATTGTTTTCTCCCAATCTGAGGGCTGTCTTTTCACCTTGCTTATAGTGCCCTTTGTTGTGCAAAAGCTTTTAAGTTTAATTAGGTCCCATTTGTTTATTTTTGCTTTTATTTCCAATATTCTGGGAGGTGGGTCATAGAGGCTCTTGCTGTGATTTATATCAGAGAGTGTTCTGCCTATGTTCTCCTCTAGGAGTTTTATAGTTTCTGGTCTTACATTTAGATCTTTAATCCATTTTGAGTTTATTTTTGTGTATGGTGTTAGAAAGTGTTCTAGTTTCATTCTTTTTACAAATGGTTGACCAGTTTTCCCAGCACCACTTTTTAAAGAGGATGTCTTTTTTCCATTGTATATTCTTGTCTCCTTTGTTGAAGATAAGGTGTCCATAGGTACGTGGATTTATCTCTGGGTTTTCTATTCTGTTCCATTGATCTATATTTCTGTCTTTGTGCCAGTACCATACTCTCTTGATGACTGTGGCTTTGTAGTAGAGCCTGAAGTCAGGCAGGTTGATTCCTCCAGTTCCATTCTTCTTTCTCAAGATTGCTTTGGCTATTTGAGGTTTTTTTGAGAGTCCCTTGCACTGCAAGGAGATCCAACCAGTCCATCCTAAAGGAGATCAGTCCTGGGTGTTCATTGGAAGGGCTGTTGCTGAAACTGAAACTCCAATACTTTGGCCACCTCATGCAAAGAGTTGACTCATTAGAAAATACCCTGATGCTGGGAGGAATTGGGGGCAGGAGGAGAAGGGGACGACAGAGGATGAGATGACTGGATGGCATCACCGACTTGATGGACATGAGTTTGAGTAAACTCCAGGAGTTGGTGATAGACAGGGAGGCCTGGCGTGCTGCAATTCATGGGGTCGCAAAGAGTCAGACACGACTGAGTGACTGAACTGAACTGAACCTGGATAGAAAGAGATATTTTATAGGACAAATTGCTGTTATTTCTAATATCACCTATTCAATATGTCCAGAAATATAGATTTTTCAAGTATTCATTTATTCATTTGGTTGCGTCAAGTCTTAGTTGTGGCACACAACACCTTGGATCTTCATTGCACCAGGAAGGATCTTTAGTTGGGGCCACATGGAATCTAGTTCCTTGATCAGGGGTTGAACCCAGGCTCCCAGCATTGGAACCATGAAGTCTTAGCCACTGGATCACCAGGAAGTCCCAAGAAAGATTTTTTTGTTTTGTTTTTTGGGTTTTGGGGGTGTTTTTTTTTTAGCAATTTACCTTATAACAAATAAGAATATTTTTATGGAAGATTATCAGTTAAAATAGAGGGTAAAGATCATAATACAAAAGAGGAAAAAAACGAAAAAAAAAAAAAAGGAAACTAAATTAAAGCAAACCAGACTATTAAGTAGAAGGTAGAATATCATTCTCAATGAGTGTCTTAATTTGTTCAGGCTTCTATATCTAAATGCCACCCAGGCTTATAAAGAACAGAAATGTATTTCTCACAGTTCTAGAGGCTAAAAGCCCAAGATCAGGGCACAGATAGATTCAGGATCTAGTGAGGGTCATTTCCTGGTGCACAGAAGATCAGCAATCTTTTCCCAATGTCCTTTCACAGTAGAAGGGGCAAGAGAGCTCTTTTTGAGTCTCTTTTATAAGAGCACTAATCCCGTTCACGAGACTCCACTCCTAGGAGCTAAATCACTCCCCAAAGGCCCCACATTCTTATATCATCACACACTGGATTAGATTTCAGCATATGAATTTTAGGGAGACCCAGATATTCAGTCTATAGCAATAAAATGCAAACTAGGAGTTAGAAGGTTGGCATTGTTGTCCTATATGTGGCCTTGTGTGAAGCACTAGGTCTCTGGGAGCCATGGTTTTCATCCTTAAGTGAGGCAGCTGGACTAAATGTTCCTCCAACACCGCTTCCTAGTAGTCCGACAGAACCCTGGTGCCGAGTCAGCTCGTATAATGATGCTTGATATTGTACTGCTTGCTTTGCTCTGACTGGAGGCGTATTCCTGGGTCAGTAGGTACGGTGGAAAGAGTTTTGAGGACAGATAAATCAAAGTTTAAATTCTACACCTACCACTTAGCTATATGACCTTGAGCAAATTACTGGCTCATCTGAAAAACAGAGATAATAATACCTACTTCCCAGAGTTTTGCTGATGCCCTTGAACAATGTCTGGAACAAAATAGGCTGGCAAAAAAATCTTTTTATTTTTTTTTTCTTTTCAGTTACTGAGAGGCCATTTTTTTCTGACATGTCTCCCCCAGTATATGAGAAAAATAGTTCTCCACAGGAAACTGGCCTTTTCCTGAGCCTGTGCAGAGAGTATGGGCAGAAAAGGGGAAACTGGGTTTTGGTCTGAGAAACAACTTCTATTCCCCCAGGGGAAACCAGGCCCTACAAAAGATTTCCGTAGAAAGCCAGGGGACCCCAAGAGGACCCAATGACTGTTTAGGTAAATAAGCAGAGAGATACAAAGACTCAATCTTTAAGGTTCTTAAGACTCAATCTATAGCAAAAGAGATCTAGAGAAATCATACAGGACACTGCATGGGTGGAGTAGGAGGAAAAGAAGGGAAAAACTGATGCATGGATCTGTCTGACTCTTCAGCAGAAATCTTGGCAGCTTTTTCACGTGGGATTAGGGCACAAGTGACTTGCAGCAAGGTTGGCATTTTGATCCACTGGCAGAAGAAAAGACTTGCGACTTCTCCATGTCAAGATTGCGTAAAGAATATTGCTTTTTCTTTCTTATCTTGTAAAATAAAGCCACTGGCATTGTAGTCTGTCTGCTTCGGTTAGTTTTTAGTGGACCGTCAGCACCATCCGGTTGTGATGGTTATATTTTTGGATGATTCATCTGAATAAATGAAGATATCTTATATGTCAAATTATCTCCTGTTATGTCTAATATCTCCTGTTTATTGTGTCCAAGATGATAGGGTTTTTTTTTTTGTTTGTTTGAGCAATTTGCCTATGCATATTGTCTCATTGTCTTAATACAATACTGTTTGGGGAGGCTGATTCCTAAATACATGATAGGAATACAATGATCCTGACGAGGTCTGGCTTAAATGATCAGAAAACTTTCTAAATGTATTTACATACTGGTTTGTATAAAATAGTCATTAAAACAAGAGTTAGGATTACGTAGAAAGGTTGTATGGCTTCTTAACTAGGTTTTTTATTTTTCCTTTTACACGTGTAATAGCAGAATGTTCTCTATTAACTGTGTGTTATGTCTAGACTACTAATGCTCTGTCAGGGAAGGTAAAGGAAGGGAAAGCAAGAGAAACCTGATATTTAGGATAATCACTTCAAGTCAGAAAAAGGTTGAACATTTTTTGTTTGTTTTTGAGAAAATCAGATTTTTGCTAAATATCAATACTAACTATAATCTCATTATTTTAGCAAAATTTATTTAGCATGAAGTTCTCCATTTTAGGGCCTCTCAGGTGGCGCTAGTGGTAAAAAAAAAACCCGCCTGCCAAAGCAGGAGATGTAAGAGACGCAGGTTCAATCCCTGGGTTGGAAAGATCCCCTGGAGGAGGGCGTGACAACCCAGTCCAGTATTCTTGCCTGAAGAATTCCATGGACAGAGGAGCCAGGCGGGCTACAGTCCATGGGATTGCAAAGAGTCGGACACGGCTGAAGCAACTTAGCACAGACCCATGCACTGCATATAAAATAAGTCTTAGCATAGATGTTTCGTGTGTATTATAGATTACTTGAGGAATAATAATCAGTGAGGACTAAAGGAACATAGATTGTTCATCATCATATAAACTCATTTTTCATGTGCTTACATTCATTCATTCAAGAGAGCATTTACTGGGGACTTCCCTGGTGGTCCAGTGGCTGAAACTGTGCTCCCAATGTAAGCAGCCTGAGTTCCATCCCTGGTCAGGGGACTAGAGCTCTCATACCACAACTAAAGACCCCATGTGCTGAAGCAAAGATCAGAGATCCCACGTGCTGCAACGAAGACCCAACATAGCCAAATAAATAAATAAAAACAAATGTTTCAAAAGAGAAAGAGTGCATGCTATGGACCAGACATAGAGCCAGAAGTCAGGCAGCTACTGATAGTGATGGCACAGTCCATGCCCTCCAGGAGCCCCCAGCATAGCAGGACAGGTAGATACATGAACAGTTACCATTGACTTTTGCATGGCTCAAAGTTGAAGAGCATGCCTTCTGCAAAAAGTTACCATGTTCTCCTGGTCAAAATTAACATGTCTTGCTTCTCTTACCAAATGCATACCAATATTTGGAATTTAAGACCTTCTTATATTCATAAAGGTGCTTTCTTAGTGGTTCAGATGGTAAAGAATCCACCAGCAATGCAGGAGACGTGGATACAATCCCTGGGTCAAGAAGATCCCCTGGAAAAACGAATAGCTACCTACTCCAGTATTCTTGCCTGGGGAATTCCACTGATAGAGGAGCCTGGCCGGCTACAGTCCAGGGGGCCACAAAAAGCCAAACACGACTGAGCAACACACAGACACACACGTTCATAAAGACGTGAAAGTGATTCACTGTCACCAAGATTTGTCTTGTACAGCCTGTATCCTAGTCAGTGTTGCTCCTTTTCTGTAAAAACAATGAATAAAACTCCAGGGAAGAGAGAAAGAAAAAGGATGAGGAGAGGAAGAGGGAGAATCTTTCTCCTGTTACACATAGTCGGAATGTACAGAGCTTGGTGTCGGAAACATCCAAGATTTAGTTCTCTCTCATCAATTTCTGATTGTATGATTTTGAAGAAAAAGCATTTCGGCTTTCAGAGGCTATTTCCTTATTCCCACTATGAAGAGGGAGGTAACTATGCCACAGTGTTCCAGTAAGGAATGGGAAAGGTACCATGTGTGTGAGTAAAGAGGCACGGAAGACTGAGATACAGTGGAGGCAGGAGTTCTGTCTAAAAAAGGCAGAACTGGACAGCATCTGATCAGTCTGGACCGCAAGGGTCACAGAACTGAGCCAGAATCCCAGTCTCCTTCCCCTCAAAAAGTCTTCTTGGAACTCTCCATCCATCCACAGCCTACTGAAATTTCCAAATGCAGCTTTGACTCCATTCTGTCATGGACGATGCCCTCTAACACCCCATCCTCCCATAAGCTCCTCTTCTCTGAACAACCCCAGATGAGCAGTACGTCATCTGTGAGATGAACAAATCCATGCCCAGGAGTAAAGGTGACAGCTTAACAGAAGAAACAAGAGCTAGACTCAGAAGATAAATACTGTATGATATCACTTATATCTATGCCTTTACATAGACTTATTTTTCTAACAGAAGTGTCTTCTTTTCCCTTGGGCTATATGTTATCTGTAGTGAAAGGTATATGTGTTTCCAGGGAAAATGAATCTGTATTATGTTTCTTCTTATCTTACCCTTGTCATCATGGTCCCCTTTCCCATAGTGCTTTTCCCTTTTTATCTACTTGATAAACTTACTCCTCTTTTAAAATCTAATTGTTATCCACCAATTAACCTATTTGTCTCAATCACTCCCTTCTTTAAAGTTGTGTGGTAAGGTGCATTACTATTATCCTGTTTAAAATAACTGTAGGTGGGACAATTATGTCACTCTCCATGGATGCTCATATCCATGTGTTTGTAAATAAAGAAATATCAGTATTGATTGTGGATTTTAGTATCTGGTAATATATGAAGACAGTAGAAATAGCTCTGCTGAATTGATTGACAATAACACATTTATCCAAGCTAAATTAATGCCATTAATAAGAAATACTGTATAAGAATACCCCAAACAATGATATGCTGTCTCTGTTCAACAGATACAGAAACATGCTGGGAAGATCACTGAACCCCTAGCATCATTTTTTGACACTGGCTGATGAGATAGTTGTTTTACTGGAAACCAGAAAGTTGTGAGTCTCATCTCACCCCTTAAAGGACCCGTGACCATGAGAAAGTTATTTAACTATTCTAAAGTTTTCCCAGTTGTGAGATTACCTGACTCACATATAATCACATGAGATAGCACATGTGACAGTATAATAAATATATTGTCATTGTGATGACGATGATTACTTCCTGGTTTATCTGTTCAGTAAGTAGTTTCTGAAAATCTGTCCTTTTTCTGTCCTGTTAGGTACAAAGGTTATCTTCCCTTCCAACTTGTACAACTTAGGAGTCACATGAATAGAAGTTTACATTTCAGGAATATGTTCAGATACTCATTTTTAAAAGATGATGTGTTTAGTGTCTAGCAACCTAAACGACAAATTAATGTGACATAGAAGGTTAGTCCCTTATGTTACTGCTCAATAAAAATGCTGAAAATTATGCATGCATTTTCTATTCATATAAAATCTTCAAATCGTCCTTAACCATATCATGTTTTTCACTTTCAGAGTATCAATATAGTAACTTCATCCTTTCCCCTCAGATACTGCTTTAATGTTTATTGTTTCTCATCCAGATTACAATTTTGTTATGGATTTCTTTCTCTCATGATTTCTCCTTCTGATCCACTTTCCCTGATTTTTCCTAGATGGAATGTTCTTTCTAAGATTCAAATGTCATCATTTTTCTCCACGAACACTTCCATCCTTCCTTAAGGACTGTGGGTCATTTGCTTTCTTCACTGGCTTACATGATCATGATCCTACAAGTCACTTCTAAATCTATTCCCCCCAACTCTTACATTGTGATAGCCAGCCCATCCCTGTGTCCAGTTACCCTATGTAGAGAGTTTGTTTAGATATTCTACTTCCTCTTTGAAAGTATCCATTATGACCTCTTTTGAGTGAGGCTAAACTTTTGTCATCAAGGCTAAATTGAACCTAACCTCAACTTTTCCTCAGCCTTCACAAAACAAGACTAACCCATTAGTCTTATAGGGTTCTTTTCAATGTGATCTTTGTTCTTTAAAAAAAAAAAAAGTATTGGAGTACAGCTGACTTAAAATGTCTTTGTTTTTACTGTACAGCAAAGTGAATCAGTTATACATATACACGTGTCCACTCTTGAAATTCTTTTCCCATGTAGGCTGTTGCAGAGTATTGAGACGTTTCCTGTGTTATACGGTATTAGTTATCTATTTTATATATAGTAGTGTGTATATGTTATTTCCAAACTCCTAATTTATCTCTACCCTCCTATCCCTCCTGGTAACCATAAGTTCATTTTCTACATCTGTGATTCTATTTCTGTTTTATAAATAGGTTTATTTGTACTCTTTTCTTAAATTTCACATATAAGCAATATCATATATTTGTCTTTCTCTGTATGACTTAGTTCATTCAATAAAATAATCTTGAAGTCCATCCATGTGGCTGCAAATGACATTAGTTTATTCTTTTTATGGGTGAGTAGTGCTCCATTGTGTATATATACTACACGTTCTGTATCCATTCCTCTGTTGATGGATAGTTGGGTTGCTTCCATGTTCTGGCTATTGCAAATAGTGCTGCAATGAACATTGGGGTGCATGTATCTTTTTGAGCTATAGTTTTCTCTGGATATATGCCCAGGAGTGGAATTTCTGGGTCACGTGCTAGTTTTATTTTTTCTTAAAGAACCCCTATACTGCTCACCGTAGTGGCTGTTATCAATTTACATTCCTACCAACAGTTTAGGAGGGTGCCCTTTTCTCTACACACTCCTCAGCATTTATTATTTGTAAACTTATGGAGGATGGCCATTATGACTGGTGTGAGTTTATACCTCCTTGTAGTTTTGATTTGCATTTCTGTAATAATTAGTGATGTTGAGCATCTTTTTATGTGCTTTTTGGCCATCTGTATGTCTTCTTTGGAGAAATATCTGTTTAGATCTTTGGCCCATTTTTTTTTTAATTGAGCTGCATGCGCTGTTAGTAATTTTATAGATTAATCCCTTGTTAGTCACTTTGTTTGCAAGTATATTCTCCCATTCGGTAGGTTTTCTTTTTGTTTATGATTTTCTTTCCTGTGATCTCAGTTCTTAACATTGAGAACTTCCCACGGACCTGCATGTCCACAAATGACTGCAAAAACCTCAATATGCAAAGGACTTAAGCTTTAGTAGCAACTTCACTTTCACTTTTCACTTTCATGCATTGGAGAAGGAAATGGCAACCCACTGCAGTGTTCTTCCCTGGAGAATCCCAGGGATGGCGGAGCCTGGTGGGCTGCCATCTATGGGGTCACACAGAGCCAGACATGACTGAAGCGACTTAGCAGCAGCAGCAGCAAGAGACAACACACTTGGTATTTGGGAGCAGAAGATCCTAATGCACGTTATTGAATTACCCTTTCCTAGCTCTCCTGGCTAATCATAATTTAAGGCACTAGCAATCCCCTATGAGATGCCAAGTGATTTCTTTATAAATATTTCACAGGGGTCAACCAGGGATTTGTTTCAGAATACTGATTCTGTCTTTTTTTTTTTTTTTTTTTCTGCCTGCATGTCTGGGATGAAGCAGTGAATAGCATCATCCTAGGGCTGCAGTGATCAAGACTTTCAATTTTTAGCAAAAGTAGTATTTTAAATTTCACCAAAAGGAGACCCACTGCTTCTCAAGTAGGATAAATAAAATTCAGATTTGTCGTTTTATATCCAACTGTATTTGCCTATACCAAATAAAAGGATAGAATGATTTTTTTTTTTAACAGAGCTGAAAAACCTACACATCTTTTCAAAGGCTTGTAACTTAAAACCTGCTTCTAAATTTCAGTCAAAGTTTTGTAAAAAGAATTTTTCTTTTGGCAAGAGATTTTACAAGAAAATGTTCACATGGGGGGAAAAAAGAAAAAGCTTTTAACAGAAAGTTAATAGGGTGGCCTAAATGGAAACTTAGATGGAAGCGTTCACCCCGCTAATGTCTCTCTCCATGAAACTTCAAAAGAAAAGACAGCGGGATAGCCCTTCACTAAGTGCAACAGTAAGGGTGGGCGGCCACGTCATTAGCTGGGGATGGTCACTTCTCTGAACGTATTTTCTCTGCAACTAAAGCAGTTGCCCACAGTATTTGGATTAATTAAGCACCAAAATAGTCATTGGCTGAAAAATTAGTATTCCTCTCTGTGAACTTTGTTCTCTGCTTGGTGGAGAGAATATTCACATCTTACTGTCATTTTTCATCATAAAGAAAATGTGCTCTGAAGAAAAATACAAGATATTAGAGACACAGTCTTGTACTCTTAGAAAAATACCTGATAGTGTGACATTTTCCATTCTGTTCCCAATCTTTGTCATGATGATGAGCGCTCCAAATGTGGATATGGGTTATCTAAATGCCAACAGTGATCTCCTACATTTATCAAAATGAATGTGGATGGAATATCTGCTTGTTGTGTGAACAGTGTAGCTCTTGGCTTGGTATGAGGTGACACTTTGAATATTCTTCAACCTGAATTAGAATTCATCCTCAGTCTTGCCCGAAGTCTAACGTATGAAATACCATTGTGCTGTGTGCTGTGCTTAGATGCTCAGTCATGTCCAACTCTTTACAACCCCATGGACTGCAGCCCTCTGTCCATCAGGGTTCTCCAGGCAAGAATACTGCAGTAGGTTTTCATGCCCTCTCCCAGGGGATCTTCCCAACCCAGGGATAGAACCCAGGTCTCCCACATTGTAGGCAGATTCTTTACCATCTGAGCCACCAAGAAAGCCCAAAGTACCATTGAGTATCTACATTATTGAATCTACCTATTCTGGGTTTTTAAAAATTTGGCTTCAACTCCATTCATAATTGAATGATTTCATATTGGAACACAAAATACAAAATTTAATAACCCAATATAGTTTCCACTCAGAATAATGTTTATCAGCACTTGATGCACATCCAAATGTTTAATAAGGAATGTATCTAAGCTCTTGCTGCTCTATCCCTATTCTCACCCAAATTCCTCCTAATCAAAAAACTCAGAAAGAATAAAAGTTAAGATGAGCTCTCAGGGCCAAGGAAAGGGCATTCTACTGACCAAGACAACCAGAGAAAGAGGCTCAGTGAGATATATCATTAGAGAAACCAAAGTCAAACCCTTACTTCTGTCCAAAGGAAAAGCATGGGGTCCAGTCAGGAGCGCTCACAGCCAAATGGAACCAGGAACACAGACATTTATAAAGAGCAGTGCACTATCAGGAAAAAGTATATGGTTATTAATCTAATTGGTAGAATGCTATGGGGTATGCTGGACAGTACTATCTGAAAAGGCTCAGAGATAGAGCAGATATGGACTCCTCTATTCAAACAATTGTTTGGAAAAGAAACAGCCATACCTGAGTGTATGGGGGATGAAATGATTGAGATATGAACAAGATAACTTTTACTAACAGGTCTAGTGTCCAAACACAGAAAGCAACTTCCCTAAGGAAGTCATTCCTCCAAGTGAGCT
The DNA here is from genome assembly GCF_963930625.1 of Muntiacus reevesi. Taxonomy (NCBI): domain Eukaryota; kingdom Metazoa; phylum Chordata; class Mammalia; order Artiodactyla; family Cervidae; genus Muntiacus; species Muntiacus reevesi. The sequence goes on from NC_089252.1 coordinate 69,192,795, forward strand.
TGTTCCACTGATTTCAGAGTGTGAACTTCATGTGAGCTGCTAACTAGTTGAATGACTATGGACATGGGTGTTTGTTTGTTTTAACATCTCTGCCTTAGTTTCCTCATTTCCAAAACTGGGGCAGAAACAGTGCATCTCTCACAATGTTGTCATTAGTATTAAATGGTCAACATATGTGAATGATAATAGCATTACTGAAGGTGGGACCCGACTGCTTGATGCTCCAAAGCCAATAAAGAGCCAGGGTTGGTGGAGAGGAAAGTTTTTCTCTTTTTGGAGGCTGGCAACCAGGTGGTAGGACGGACTCATGTCCAAAGGCCAATTCTCTCTGCTGACAACCAGGGGTCAAGAACTTTAAAAGGGGAGTTTAAGTAGAGTACCCTGGATGAGGAAACGGCAACCAACTCCAGCATTCTTGCCAGTAAATCCCATGGGCAGAGGAGCCTGCCAGCCAGGCTACAGTCCGTGGGGTCATAAAGAATTGGACCCTGAGCACAAGTGGAGTATAGGCAGAGGAAGGGGGCTATATGTGGAGACAGTCAGCTCTGACGATCATCTTGAAATTGGTCATCGATGCTCTGGTCAGCATCAACTTGATTGCTTTAATTTCAGTTAAGCTTCAGTTCCAGAATTGGTTTGCTCCCATTTCTTTGAGGAGAGTTTTCAAAATTGTGGAAGCTTATGTCATGGCTATAGGCTGGTCATCATGTAGTTCACTTCTACCACTGTGTGGGGGTTTCAGTATCTGTAAGACTGCTCACAGGATATGGCTCAGAATGTCATCTGTAGCCCTTGAGAAGAGAAAACTGTAGCAGACAAAAATGAAACAAAAATAAATTCATAGACATGTTACATGTATATATATAACATAGGATATTACAGGAATGCTACTGCATATCATACATATAAATATATATGAGAAAAACTATAAAACCCTAATAAGAGAAATCAAAGAACAAAACCCATGGGGAGATATTCCATGTGCATGTTTAGGAAGATTCAACATTGTGAAGATATCTCTTCTTACCAAACTAATCTATAGATTCAACACAGTCCTAATCAAAATTCCAGAAAGTTACTTTGTAGACACTGAAAATCTAATTCCAACAATTACATGGACAAGCAGACCAAGATATACACAGTCTTTTTCCCCCTTGTGCTCCATATGTACAAAGAGGAAAAACTGAAAAGAGCTCATTCACCAGTCTTTGTATGGCTCCTTTCGTAAAAAGAGACACTGCTCTTTTAAAAACTTCCCTTGATGTCTTATTTCTTAGCTGCCTACTGTAGCTTTCTTTCTCATACGCCCATTCACATTTTTTCCAATGTGTCTCTTTGTCTCTTATATTTGTCATCTTTGGAGTATTTTTAGCCAGATTTATTAACCAAAAAAAAATAAAAGACAGTAACAAATGTCTCACTAGGCATGTGTGGCTTAGCTTCAGATGTGAGAAAGCAATACAGTTTAATAACACTTTTTCTGGAGTCCCTCCTGCTGAGGGAGAGATCCACTCCATCACTTTAACCCTCCAGACAGTTCTATATCCAGACTCTAAATTTACCATTAAGAAGGCCAAGGCACTTAGATCACAAAATAAAGAAAATACATTTATAAGGAAAGTTGACCTGCATTCATGATTTCCTTTTCTGCTCAGAGAGGTGGGCTCGTGGCAGCTGGCCATGGACTTTGGGCCTGCCAAGAGCCAGGCCTTGACCATGGCGCTGCGAGTCCCTTCATGTCTGAGTCTCAGTGTCCTTCCCTGTGAAGTGGAAAGGCAAGACCTACCTCTCAAGGCATTACGGGGTTAATCGCAGTGCCTCTTAAGCACTTGACAGGTAGAAAATGCTCAGTGAACTATAGCTTGCACTGTTAAAGTTGTTGCAGTAATTATTGCTACAGAAAAGGGAATTGTCCCTGTTGAGAATCACGTATTTTTGGTACTGGCTAGGCTTCTGTCAAGCACAGATTACACACAAAATCCCTCCTCCAAGGATCTTTCCAACCCAGGGATTGAACCTGGGTCTCCTGCATTGCAGGCAGACTCCTTACTGTGAGCCCCAGGGAAGCCCTGACTAACACACAAGCTTCCATCAAACACAAATTACATATCATTCTTGGAACTGAGAAAGAATAGGTGGGTAACGTGTTTACTGTAATCACTTAATGCTTTTATGGCTTCAGGCTCTCTCAAGACACTTGGAAAACATTTAAGTTTCTGTGTTCCAACCACAGAGTTTTTGATTCATGAGATCTGCCGTGGGACCTGGGAATCCATGTTGTAAGAAGCAGTCTTCTCTTATAGGTGGTTGCTGGAACATATTTGGGGAAATACTGATTTATTTCTACAATGTGCCCTGTAGCCTACATTTGTTATTTAATCTTAACAATAAGCTTAGTGGGTACAAAAAATTTTGATTTAAATATACCCATGAAAGGGCTTCCTTGGTGGCTCAGCAGGTAAAGAATCCATCTGCAATGCGGGAGACGTGGGTTTGATCCCTGGGTTGGGAAGATGCCTGGAGAAGGGAACTGCTACCCATTCCAGTATTCCGGCCTGAAGAATTCCACAGGTTGTATAGTCTATGGGGTCACAAAGAGTCAGACATGACTGAACGACTTTCACTTTCATATCCATAAAAATGGGCCTGTTTCATACCATGGCATAACTCATTCAGGGCAGTTCTGTAACAGAGCAGTATGAGGCCTGCCAGGCCTTGGCAGAGGGTCACGCATCCACTCAGGTTTTCTCGATCTGGGTCCTCGAGCACAACCTCCCAGGTTCACAGACGTTGATGATCCAACAGATCCTGAAGCACTGAACAGGCTTCATGGGCATAGGATCTGCACAGCCCCCAGTACTTTGCAGTAAGAAGGGTCCTGTGTTCACGAGAGTCCTGTGCTTGGGTTAATTCTCTGCCATTGCCATCTTGAAATTTTCAATAATTTTTGCACAAGGGGCTGTCACACTTCATTTAGCACTGGGTCCCAACAGTGTGTAACTTGATCCTGCTGAGAAGATCAGTCATATCAAAAAACTGAATTATTCTCAGGTGCTAAATGAAGTAACAGAGTCTCAGATACAGATTCCTTTGCCCCCAAATCATACTCATCAAACTGAATAGAACCAGGATTTAAATTCAGGTTGGTGATTGGTCATGAGACCCTTATTTTGCAAGTCACTGCAGAGGTCATCTGGGAGAACTTTCACATTCAGGCGAGGACAGTAGGCAGCACTAGAGTCAAAGGTCCTCAGCCCAGTGGGCAGGGACCATTCTTTAGGTCATAGTAACGTGCCTGGAAAAACACATCTAGCAACCCCGGCCTTCCTTCCTGATGGAATCCGGCTCAAATCTTTCCAGCTATCATTTTAAGCCTGTTTCCCTGGGCTGCTGCCTCAGGAGAGAGAAAGATATCCAACTATACTGTTTGTTTTTTTTATTGTCTGCATTCTTATCTTATTTTTTGAGTAAGAACAAAACAATTTGATTCATGTTTCCCTCATAAGTGCAGATTCTGATTGGAAAAGAGAGATAAAAATGGTTTCATGAGTCTATTCTAGAAAGATATGTGGGTTCACTCTATGTCATTCATATAGATTCTCATACTAGAATCTTTCTCACCACTTGGACTCCTGACCTTGACTTCAGTTGGTGCACCCTTATTTTAAACTTAAAAATATTAATTAATGCTTTTCCTACTCCCATGTTGATTAAAGCAGGAAAAAAAAAATAGATTTTTTTTCCTTTATATGTGCCACTATTCTCCTTTGTGCTACATTTGACCTGCAAAGCCTGCCAGGATAAACCCTATCTTTCTCTTCTTCCTTCATCTTCAATGGCATTTCCCAAGGGCATTTTTAAAGTGCAGATGAAAAAGTAACACTGCCCTCTGTGAAAGAAGAGGAAAGAAATGCCAAGTGATTAAGAACTGTTTTACCTTTTTTTCCATGATCTGTGTCTGAAACAAAAGCACCAGTTATGTATCAGTTATAAATAGAACTAAGTAAACTCAGCAACACCTATAACTTTCAAGCCCTAAATTTCTATCCCTGCAAATCAGAAGTCCAGTACAGGCCTTACAGACAAAACAGGAAGCTAACACACCTGAGGGAGTGTGGTATGTGCTGGGCAAGAAGAAATTTGCAGGCGGGTAAAAATTGGCTTGGTTTCCACATCAAGCATTTGAGAATTATGTCACCTTGGGACTCGTTTGTTTTGAGTTTCTCTCCGTCCATTTCTTCATTCATTCCAGAAATGGCCACTGTATTAGATATTTTGGAAGATACCCCAGGGAATGCTGGCCTCTTAGGGCTCTCACTGATTCAGGGCTTGTTTCATTCTGAGACCTGATAGGAAGAGCAATAGGAAAATAAAGGGAGAAGGCAAGGTTGAGAACAAACCAAAACACCAAGGTAGCTAGGAGAACCAGTGGGAGAAGGGGATTTGAACTGGTCACACAGTGAGGGTGAGGCCAGAAGCAGGTTTAGGAGCTGGAGAAGCAGAGCCATAGAGATTCCAATAATCAGAAGTCTCATCTAGATGGAGATCAAGGTCACCAGATGGGGTGGACTTGGGATTATTCGCCAAATATCAAACTTGGCCCTCACTCTCAGTTCCTGGTACTTTAGACATTTCTGCCAGTCCTTTTCAGTTTTATGTGAACATTGTTCAGTTACCCAGAGGAATATTTTACATAGAGGAAATGGAGACATCCAGAGGGAGAGTAGGATAGCCATGACCTTGGATGACATTCTTCCTGGGAAGATGCTCGGAAATAGTGTTCTTTAAATGCAATGTGCATCAGAAAGTTCATTAAAAGTGACTGCAGGGCCCACCTTCAGAGTTTTTGATTCAGTAGCTCTGGGGTAGGGCCTGAGAATGAACATTTCTAATGGCTCCCAAGTGATGCTGTTTCTACTAGTTCAGGGCCCATACTTGCAAGAAGCAACCACTGCTTGAAGAGATTTATTGAAAATGAAAGTTACTCAGTCATGTCCGATTCTTTGCGACCTCATGGACTATACAGTCCATGGAATTCTCCAGGGTAGAATACTGGAGTGGGTAGCCATTCCCTTCTCCAGGGGATCTTCTCAACCTAGGGATCGAACCCAGGTCTCCTGCATTGCAGGCAAATTCTTTACCAGCTGAGCCACAAGGGAAGCCCCAGTTTAACTAAAATCAGAAGCAATTGTTAGAGCTCCAAGGATTATCAATATTGGTAAATATCAGTGATCTGCAATACTAGCAGCATTGTAAGTGACCTGTCTGCAAGTGTCCTATTTTCAGTGTCCAGCTCCAAGAGTCATCAAATTGCCGTCAAAACTTGCTGGACACTGCTGGTCCCCAAAAATGCCATCCTAAAGTTGGTATTGATCTTCCAAATTTGAAATCTTCCCTTTTTATGTCTTAAGTGTTTGGTTTTTCCCACTACTTCAAAGGCCTATTTTGTTTTGCTTTCAGCAAAAGTTGCTTAGAGAAAAAGGGGTGAATCTTTCTATGGGAGTAGAACCTTTCAAAACCCATTACAGAACAGTGTAGAGCCTCTGAAAGGTGCATTAGGAGGACAGCTGTGAGAGAGGCATTTTTGAGGAGATCTCTAAGCCTGCAATTTGAAGGCCCTTTTAACCACCTCCTGTGTCCAAAAGACCTCAAGCTTTCATTATTACAGATAAAATAATGTTTCTAGGTTTTTTCCTTTGGTTGCCTAGAACTTTAACATACCAACACATGAACCCTTGTTTACTTTTTTTATTCTTTTTATTTCTCACTCCTGGAATTGTACTTAGAGTTAGCTCCAGGCAGTCTGTGTGTAAGGATGATCAGCAGACCCTAACCATCTTCCAAAAATATAAAATAGCATTCATGTGACATTAAGAATAAAGTCAAAGGGTGAAGCCTGAAACAAGAAAGTGTCATCTTGAGTAAGGTTGATATTTGCATCTCATCTCAATGGATGAAGTTGGCAGGTGTTTGTGGGAATGGCTTGCTTAAGTCAGGACAATATAGACATGAGGCTTTGTCATAATTAATAACTCAAAGTGGGGGGAAACCATGAATCTTTCTGTGGTTCTATTGGCTGGAAACCAAGGCCTAGTAATATGTCTTGTTTCCTATCAAATGGATGGGCACATTCTCCTTGGACTCTTTAATAGATTCCTATAGCAAATAGAGAACAAGATATTGGCAACTCTACCAATTTGAAAAACAGCAAGAACTTCCAAAGTATTATTTCCTTACCAACTTTTCCAAGCTGTCAGATTATTCTTAGTTTACCTAGCAAGCATCACAGATAACTATGATCCTTACATTGTTGAACAGCACATGTAACACGGGCAGGAACCAATCAAAATGGATGCTGTAGATATCCTGGTACACTTTAGCTGAGTAGCCATCCTGATTAGAGTGATAGTAGACAAAAAGAAAGCATCCTCTTATCATCATCTTTATTACAATAGCTAGTATATTTTATGCTTATACATTTTGCAGTACTAGTTTAGGATCAATATATATGGCTAAGCATTATCTCTTTTTTTTTTAATTTACTTATTTTAATTGGAGGCTAATTACTTGACGATATTGTAGTGGTTTTTGCCATACATTGACATGAATCAGCCATGGGTGTACATGTGTTCCCCATCCTGAACCCCTTCCCACCTCCCTCCCCATCCCATCCCTCTGGGTCGTCCCAGTGCACCAGCCCTGAGCACCCTGCCTCATGCATCGAACCTGGACTGGCGTTCAGTTTCACATATGATAATACACATGTTTCAGTGCTATTCTGTCAGATCATCTCACCCTCAGCTTCTCCCACAGAGTCCAAAAGACTGTTCTATACATCTGTGTCTCTTTTGCTATCTCACATATAGGGTCATCATTACCATCTTTTTAAATTCCACATATATGCGTTAGTATACTGTATTTGTGTTTTTCTTTCTGACTTACTTCACTTGGTATAAAAGGCTCCAGTTTCATCCACCTCATTAGAACTGATTCAAATGTATTCTTTTTAATGGCTGAGTAATATTCCATTATGTATATGTACCACAGCTTAAGCATTATCTCTTGCCTCCTCGTCTTCTAACCCTTAAACTGTGTCAAAGTTGGAGTACATTGACCTAATACAAGCAGAATGTGTCAGATAGTTTTCCAGCAAAGATGGAATTCTTCAGGATCAGTAGAGAATTGCAATTCAATATCTGTATTCTTGGTGAGTTATATGCCAGTTCCCACACAAGAAGGAAAGGAGAACCCTTTTATACAGAGGAAAAGGAAGTTGGGAAGGCTGGAGTAAACAGAGCCCATGGATTTTCATTGGCTGAGCCCTTCCCAGGGAAGAAGGAGGGTTTTCTTCTTGCTATTGGGCTCCACCCTCATTGCAGGGCATGAAAGCTCCCTTTTCCGGTCTCCTAACTCTATTTCATTGAGGTTTCAGTTTATTAATGTTTTATAAGTATAGATACTTAAGACTCTAAAAGATAAAACTTTGATAGGACTCAACTGATTAAGGAAGCAACATCCTAAAACACACGAAGAAGAGTACTTCTGTGAAAAATGACAGTAAAAGGGGATAGTGACACCATTGGTGTTTTCAGTCTGGATATTACAGAGACCAGGGATAGGATGAGTTAACTGGTATATAGCTCAATAAGTGGTCCCACGCTGATTCTATTCAGTCAGAGCAGTGAGAGCAGCGCTGAGACCAGTGAGGCAAACAAAAATTCCATGTAGAAAACAAAACAAAACAAAGAAATAAGAGGAAAAGAAAACACACATACCCAGATGTAAGCTACTTGTGAGTACCCATATGAAGGATGTCTTTTATTTTTTCTAGATTGCTGAAGGTAGATCAAACTGCATGTACAGGAGAATCTTGAATAGAAAGATGAATGTGTAACTAATGCAGTTGAAAAAAATAAAACAATATCAACATACAGAATATATGCAAAGAAATCAGAGCTTTTCCTCTAAGATGAGGAAAAGGATAGATTTGCCCATTCTCACTAGTAATGGCAGTCTTAACCAGAGCAATCAGGCAAGAAAATGAAATAAAAGGCATCAAAAATCAGGAAGGAAAATGTAAAACTGTCTGGATTTCCTGGGGACATGATTTTTTTATGCAGCAAACCTTAAAACTCCACAAATTTTTTATTTACAAAAATAAATGTGAGAATAAATAAATGAATTCAGCGAAGTAGTAAGATATAAAAATCAACATAGATCAGTAGCAATTCTATGCAGTAAAATTAACTGTCTGAAAAAGAAAGAATCCCTTTTGTGATAGCATCAAAAACAATAAAATGCTTATGAACAAATTTAACCAAGAAAGTGAAAGATCTGTACTCTGAAAACTATGACACTGGTAAAAGGTATTCAAGAAGACACAAATAAATGGAAATATATTCCTGGCTCATGTATTGGAAGAATTAATATTGTTAAAATATCTATACTATCTAAAGCTATCTATGCATGCAATGCATAGATCTATCAATGCAATATCTATTAAAATTCCAATGACATTTTTTATAGAAGGAGAAAAAAAACAATCTTAAAATTCGTATGGAACCACTGAAGACACTCCCTCAGCAGTGAAAGCAATCTTGAGAAAGAACAAAGCTGGAGGTATCACAATGCCTGACTTCAAAGTATACTACAAAGCTATACTAATTAACAGTATAGTAGTGGCATAAAAAGCAGCAGAAACAAATGGAACAGAATACAGAACCCAGAAATAAATCTACACTATATAGATTTGTAAATAAATCTATACTTACGTAGTTAACTAATATTCAACAAGGGAGTAAAGCATACTCAATAGGGAAAATATAGTCTGTTTAATGATGGTGATAGGAAAACTGAATATTCATAGGTAAAAGAATGAAACTGGACCCTTTTTTCCACCACTTACAAAAATTAACTAAAAATGTATTAAAGACTTAGACAAAGATAAATAGTGTGTGTTTTCACTTATATGTGAAATCTAAAAAAAATAAACAAATGAATAAATAAAATAGAAGTAAAGGCACGGATTCAGAGAACAAACTAGTGGTTACCACAGAGGAAAGGGATTGGGGGATAGGTGCAGGGGATTATAGAGATACGAACTACTAGATATAAATAAGTTATAAAAATTTAAAATATAGCACAAGGAATAGGTCAATATGTTATAATAAGTTAGTATGAAATTACTCTATAAAAATATCAAATCACTATGTTGTACACCTGAATGTAATATAATACTATTAACATTAGTCAATTCTGTTTCAGGTTTTTAAAAAAGATGAAAGATAAAGAACATTACAGTATACTAACACATGTATACGGAATTTAGATAGATGGTGGCGATAACCCTATATGCAAAACAGAAAAAGAGTCACAGAAATACAGAACAGACTTTTGAACTCTGGGGGAGAACGTGAGGGTGGGATGTTTTGAAAGAACAGCATGTATATTATCTATGGTGAAACGGACCACCAGCCCAGGTGGGATACATGAGTCAGGTGCTCGGGCCTGGTGCACTGGGAGGACCCTGAGGAGTCGGGTGGGGAGGGAGGTGGGAGGGGGGATCGGGATGGGGAATACATGTAACTATATGGCTGATTCATGTCAATGTATGACAAAACCCACTGAAATGTTGTAAAGTGATTGGCCTCCAACTAATAAAATAATATTAAAAAAAAAAAAAAAAAGACTTAAATGTAAGGCTTAAAACTGTAAAATTCCTAGAATAAAAAGAAAAACTCCTTAACATTGGTCTTGATAATGATTTTTTTATATATGACACCAAAAATACAAGCAAAAGAAAAAAAACATAAGAGATTAAAACCTGGTTACTCTTTTCCAGCTACATGCTTTGGAGAAGAGATGGAGTGATACAGAAATTTGTCAACATTTAAGTAGAGAGAAGTTGAGAAGAACTCTGAATTACCTCAATTTGTTTATCTCATTTTTAAAATGATTTTTAGAGTTAAAGAGGCCAGATTTTAACATCTAAAATGAAATTTTTTACTTTTTTTTTCAAAATGAGATTTTTATCCAGGAATTTACAGAAGTTTTATATATCCAACAAGGTGCAGTTTTTATAATGCTTAAAATCTAAAAGAGATTATGGAAAATCATTCTCTCTGGAGAGGATGAGTTTTGAGGTAGTGATGAGACATATATCTTCTCTGTGCCATTTTATTGATAACTACACCAGCTGAAATAACTTGAATTAGAAATATATATGATCTACAGAGTAAGGCATCTACAAACCCTCAGAACCCACGTCCTTGCTCTCCTCCTTGGGTTCATTTTCTGGTTCTCATTGGCTTTCATGGATGCCTTAAATTTTTAAATGTCCTGATCTCATAGGCATTATTTTTCTCAGATCAGATGCCTGGAATTACAGTCATTGGAAACCCTGAGGATGGGTTTCCTGGGGCCAACCTCCCATTTGGTGGCATCCTATTGAAATGCCAATCAAAGTTCTAGGCAGCAGGGGAAGAAGGCTTCCCTGAGGCATTTATATTCTGAAATGTAAATTATGGTTTGCCTTAACTTCCACTGCAATCTTTAAGATGTCCTCCTCCCTTTGTTCAGAAAACATTCTCAGTGCAGCTGGGAATACTATTTCCAATTAACAGACAAATCTGCATGTAAGGAGAGGACTGTTAAATTATTGGAGTTAAACTTAGAGGCTGTTTTTGTTTTTGTTTTTCTCTCATAGGCCATGTCAGCTTTGCAGTATCTTGAAAGAATCAAGGTTCGGGTGGAATATGATCAATTCAGAATGAAATAAAAATTTACTCGGAATTATGCTTGCTAGTGTTTAGGAATCACCAACAAGCAACTCTTGCCAACCTACTCAGTTTTGTCTACATTCATAATTAAAGAGTGTTTTGTAAGTAGAAATCGATAATCTGTTTTGTAATTCAAATCGTCTGTTTTGAATGTTTACTTTTCACGAGGAAATGTTAGAAATAATGAATGATAGTTGCTTTTGAGGAAAATCAAAGCTATTTGTATTTACTTGTATATGGAAACACTGACTTCCATGTCCACGTGACTTTTGTGCCGTTTCCTAACTGTGGTAGGTTGACCTGTTAACTTCCACAATCCATCCCATTGCGCCTTCAGTTTGTTACTGAGTCCAAGCTCACTCTGCTTACCACAGGAGAGGCCAATAAATACAAGGGATGAGGTGTTGAGATGAGGAATATGACTTATTCAGAAAGCTGGCTGACTGAGAAGATGGCAGACTAATGTCACAAAATAACTGTCTTGTTACCAAAGTAGCCAGAATGAACCAAAACCTAGCCAGCTGGACAGTCACACTGTGACTTCCCAGTCCCATTAGACCTGTGACCTTTGTCCAAAGTGGCTTATAAACGGAGTTTCCCTTCATAGGGAGAACACTCCAAATTGGAGCCAAAGCCTCCTCCCCCCAGATGGGAGCCAAAGCTCTCCATATAGGATAAGGTCAAAAAGGCCCCAGTGGGACCCTGATATTCAGCTATTCTGGGTAAAAGGTTATTTGAACATTTGATTTACAAAGGAAAGTGATATCTAATAGAGCATCAATCAACTTGTTCCCTATTGTCAAAGTTACCCAGAACTCCAGTAGGGGAAATTAGAATTGGATGCTTCAAGTCCAAGGAAACCCGCAGGCCTGCTTATATCAGAATGTTCCTCTCCTCTGAAGGTGCTTCTAACTATGAGATTGTGTAATTGTGAACCATTCAGGGTTCATTGCCCTTCTGAACTTAATATTCACCCCAAAGAGCTTTCCTTCAGGATAGATGAAATTGCCATTTTAAAATAAGTTTGATAACACCAAAACACAGAAGACATAGGTAAATTTCAACAGAAATGACACAGATTGTATCGATGCACAGATGAGCTGGCTCCCAACTCAGATAAATAAATGTACCCTACAAACACATGAACTAATTCCAACTAGGCAGCCTACCCCATGAAAACTTATTCCCCAATGGACTGGTTCCAACTGAACCAGCTCCCAACTCAGGTAAATAAATCTACCCTACAAAACAAATGAGCTAACTCCAACTAGGTAGCTCACTCCACAAAAACTAGCTCCCCAATGAACCAGTTCCCAGAGTCCAACAACACCTACCCCCTCTGACAGGGTACCTCAACCAAATTGGCTTGTTCTATAAAGGAAAAGCCCAAATTGAGGAGGGGACTATGTTCCCTGTGTGCACACCAGAGTGGCTTGTGCTACAAAATTGGGCCATTGACTCAAAAAGGCACACAAAACCACAAATGAACCAGCCATCACGCTGGGTGGACTTACCCTAAAAATATGTTTTGCTTGTTCTTTGCCTGAACTGCCAAATGCTAGTGCAGTCACTGCCATTTCAGGGAAACTTGAAAGGAAGACCCTCAGGACAAATGGTTCCAGCAGATACTTGGGGCCTTGTCTTAATATTCTCTGATCAGGGCTGGCTAGACACAAGCAGCAAGACTCCTGGACTGATTCACCAGATCTGTTACGGAGTCCAAGCTCCCTCTGCTCGCCACACGAGAGGCCAATAAATCCAAAGGACTAGGTGCTGAGGCAAGGAAAGTGACTTCATTTGGAAAGCCGGCTAACCAAGATGGCAGAAGATGGCATCTCGTCAGGGCCTGGATGCCAGGTTTTTTACGGATCAGAGATAGAGGGAGAGAGGGGGAAAAAAAAAGACCATTTAATTCTTGCAAATATCTGCTAGAATGGCAAGTCTCAGGCAGGGGGATGAAACATTTCCTTACATTCACAGGTGATCAGGGTCATATTATCTCCCTGTGAGCTAAACAGAAGGATGTTAATTTAAGGGTCAGGCAGAGGGGGCAGGGTTCTCTGAGGCAGGCTATTATGTATGATTATAATAACAAAAATGGCAAAAACCAGTGTTAAAGTCACAGAAGTAGATCCAGCATGAAGTGAGAATTAATCCTTCCAGGTTACATTTTGACTGAAGGTGGAGTGTGTTTCATTGCTGCCTGATCTTGGCCAATGCAGTATTGGCAGACCTAATGCAAGAAAAGACTCAAAATGAATGTTCTCCTTGAAAGTGTTCAACAGCCAACTCTCAACTTATTAAACAGTGTGGGTGGAAAATCAATTGTTAAAAACATGAGGAAAAGTGTTTTGATTTGTAGCATTGGCTATTTTCCATAATATCAGTATTCCCACTACTGTCAGTCTTAAGCTACTGGGAGACACTGGTGAATGCAATGCTGGGAAGAGACATACAGTCACATACCATTTATAGTATTTCTGCTACACAAAGAGAATAGACCTAAATCACCTTAAGATTCTAGATACTAAGAGAATGTAGAAACATAGTGAGAAAGTGGTTTTTAAATAGTTATCTTTGTTGTTAATGTAATATATTCACTTTTAACTTATTTATAGCTTTTAATAATAGCTGGGTTTTTTTACATTTTTTTAAATTTATTTATTTTTAAAATTTACCTCTTTTTTAATTGGAGGATAATTGCTTTACAGAATTTTGTTGTTTCCTGTCAAACATCAACATGAGTCAGCCTTGGGTATACATATATCCCCTCCCTTTTGAACCTCCCTCCCATCTCCTGCCCCATCCCACCCCCCTAGGTTGATACAGAGCCCCTGTTTGAGTTTCCTGAGACATACAGCAAATTCCCATTGGCTATCTGTTTTACATGTGGTAATGTAAGTTTCCATGTTACTCTGTCCATACACCTCACCATCTCCTCCCCTCTCCCCATGTCCATAAGTCTATCCCTCTCGATAATGGCTGTTTTTAAACAACCACAAAACAACAACAACTCACAAAACACTAAGATAGAACAGTCACCTCTTATAAATTAGTACAGTTAACTGTAGATGGCTGGACGGCATCACCGACTCAATGGACATGGGTTTGGGTGGACTCCGGGAGTTGGTGATGGCCAGGGAGGCCTGGCGTGCTGCAGTTCATGGGGTCGCAGAGAGTCGGACACGACTGAGCGACTGAACTGAACTGAACTGAACTGTAGCCCATCCTTTCTTGAACTTTTCAGATTGGCCATCTCTTCTGCGCTCCTGCCATCACTGAAAAGGACATGCCTTGACCAGCCCCGTGTTCAAGGAGGATAAACACACAGGAAACAGCTTCTCCCATCTCACTCATTGACCTGCACCTTGAAAAGCAGAGCCACCTTATAAGCCCTGCCAAAGGGAACAGACCCAGTAATGCTGTAGATCCGTGGAAATGAATGATTGCTACTTCAAGCTATGGAGTTTGGAGGTAATTTGTTACATAGTACATTTGGAGTACTATATGACTAATATAGCTACTTCTTTCTGAGAAGAATCATAACAAAATACATGCTGTTTGTGTTATTATAAGAGCCAGTAGGGTGTTTATAATTATTATCTGGACTTAGTGCTATTTTTATGTTTTCTGTGGAATTTAGTCTAAAAAGATGTACAGTGTATCCTGGATCACGTGACTAGCCAGTTCGCTTCCAGGGTAGCTCAGTCGCTAGCAACATTTATCTATTAAGGTGTTGGTGAACAAGGCTGGGGGCTTCCTTGGTGGCTCACCAGTAAAAAAAAAAAAAAATCTGCCTGCAACGCAGGAGACGTAGGTTTGATCCCTGGGTCAGTAAGACCCCCTGGAAAAGGAAATGGCAATCCACTCCAGTATTCTTGCCTGGGCAATGCTATGGACAGAGGAGCCTGGCGGGCTACATTCCATGGGGTCGCAGGGAGTCGGACACAACTTAGTGACTAAACATCAACAAGGACAGTGACGAAACAAACCTAACCGACATGAGCATGGCATGTTTCCATGTCAGTCTGATAAAATTCACCCCGGATCTGTAACTGTATTAAATCATCAGCGGTGTACTTTTCTCTGTGGAGTGATGGTTGCAAATGGAAAGATAGTACCGCAGGATCAGACTTTCATGTTTGACATCTTTCATCTTTAATAACATGAGACATTGTCTTGACACTGTAAAAATGGCAGTGTAACCAGCCATTAGAAGTAATTTTACTGCAGTTGTCCAAGGAGAAAAGGAATGGAAAAGAATTTGCTTTCTATTCTATATGCAACAAATGAAGATCATTGCATGTCGTGTAGCCATAGCCTGTGGAACAATGGTGGTTTCCCAGTGGTCCAAAAAAAGAAAAAGAATACTTATCCATCAGAAAGGACCTTACAGTTACCTCAGCCTCAAAATCACATATGCATTAACAAGCAAATTGCATAGTCACATCACAACCAAAACATTTTGTGCCAGAAAAATATCATTTCTTCCAACTTCCACAGCTCCAACCCTGGTCTAAGTCACCAGCAACTCCCACCTGCCCCCTCCCTGGGCACCTCTATGTCTGCCCTTGTTTCCTATACTGATCTTGCTAAAATAGAACTCAAATCAGGCCATGTTTCTGCTCAGAGCCTGATGGAGCCTTCCTATCTCACTAAAATTAAAGGCAGCATTTCCTGAAACAGCTTCCTAGTCTCCTCTTCCCTTCCCTCCCCTTCCTCTCCAAGCCCATTTCTTACTCCTCTCCCTGCCCTGAGAGTACAGGTCACACCCAAGACAATCAGGATCCATCCTATTGGGATGTCTGTTTTCATTCTTACCATTCCCTGTGCTGTGAGTTTGCTCCCATGTCATTATTACCACTGACTTCCTCCCCTCCTCCAGGCTTTAATCAAATCGGCAACACAGTGAGATTTTCTCTGATCGTCCTACTTAAAATTAAATACCACCCTCATGAACTTTCAGCTCCTTTCCTTCAATATTTATGTCAACACAAATACAACAAAACTGTATGTTATATTATACTAATGTATGTCACTTATGCTCTTTCCTTCCACAAGAAGGTAAACTCTGGGCAAGAATTTTAGATGTCTTTGGTTCACAGTCATATTTTCAGCACCTAGGACAGTGTCTGTGCATACTGGAAGCAAATTGCTTAAACAGTAGTTGTGAATTGAATAAGTCCTTGATTATAAATGAGGTCATCTATGTACAAGTTTTGTGTCTTTCTTGTCATATATAAACATCCCAACACATATTAGCAACAATCATAGTTTTCTTTATCTTTCTGAAAGTCAAATGTAGGTGATAATGTGTAGAAGAGGAAAGAATAGCTGAAACTTAAGAGACAGGCACATTTGAAAGTGTTCTAAATAAATCTCTAACAGACCTGATGATTTTTCAAAACTATTTAGAAGTTTTGGACTTAACATTATAAAATAGCAAATTTCAAATTCACTCAGATCTATCTCCATTTAAATTCTCAAGGGAAAGTAAATACAGTGACAGATGAAACAAATGTGATGAAAGGCTTACATTCTTGGGTACTTCTCCTTATGTTCGAACTCAATAAAAAGCTGACTTGTCTCTGGAGCCTTTGCGAACAAATAAACACACTTTTCCTTTGCTCACTCTCCTTTCTACCAGGCTCACTAACTCTGCAGCGTTTCAAGGCCCTTTGTTTTTTTTCCCCTCCTGTCCTTCAGTGAACTCACTGCTCACATGTTTTCAGCTATTGCCTGCGCTCAGATTATCTCCAATTTTCTTTCAACACTCGTATGTTTCTTGCTGTCGCTAAGCTATCTTTATATCTAAACATCATAACTCTACTCAGAAATATGAAACACTCTCTCCAATATGTCAGTTGCCTAAGTGGTTCTACTGTCTTCATTCGTCTGTGCTTTTGTTGACCTGAAATGCCTCATTACAGATCTTAACTCCTTTTTCCCCTTACATTAATTTGAGGATCTTTTCTTTCCCTTTCTACCTGCAGCTATATTTGCAGTAGAATATATTAAAATACATTTCCTATTGCTTTCTATTATTACTACTATCATATATATCTGCTCTGTACAGCACATTGAGAATGAATACCTAATATGCCCACCAGCCAGGTTAAGAAATAAAATATTGGGGAAAAAAGACTCTTATGCATAGTTTTACAAGCATATTCTTTATTTTTCTATAAGCAACAACTGATCTCCTAAATGTATTGTTTATCTTTCTCATGAATGACTTTTCAACAGTAAAGTTAAATGCTTGTTCATATTTATTTCCTTCAAAAATAACTAATATTTTTTCATATTTTACATTTTATGTCAATGTAGTCATGCTGTTTTTGCTCTGAGAATTACTCTTCAGCAGTTCATCCGTGGTGATTAGATTAGATAGTTTTAGTCTTTTTTTCATTGCTGTATAGTATTCTGTCTTATATATATATATGTTTTTTTAGGTAGTTTTAGTCTTTTTTTTCATTGCTGTATAGTATTCTGTCTTATATATATACCACAATTTATTTTTACAGTATGCAATAGATTCTTGTCTACTCTTCTTGTTCCTATCATCTTTAATATCTGATCTACCCAACAGCTGCTTAATAATCTTCCTTAATTGCCTTCTTAGTCAATCTCCTGCCTGGTGCAAGAATGTAAGTGGTTCCATATTGCCTACAATATCAACAGTCATTGTCCTATGGCTAATATTTATGATATTTCAATACCACCATTCTTCCAAATACATTCTCTATACCTTGGTAAAGTAAATCTTATTTCTATGCCCAAAAGCAAGCTTGCAAATAGCTGATGGAATATTATTGTGGAATATTATTTTTCTCTTTCTTTCTTTTGTTTCTTGCTATTTTAAAATGACTCAAAAATACAGTTTTTCATGGCTTTTTCCTGGTTTAAACCTGTTCCTCTACTTTCATTCCAAGTTCTTTTTCTTTCCTACCCCTTCCAACATGCTCTTTACACTAATGCTCAGTCATATTTACCATGTAAATATTCTTTTTCATGAGTATGCAGGAAAGTATCCATTCTGTTCAATAAGTATTTAGCGGGCATTTGCTGGAAATGGGTGGAATAAAAATGTAGATACAGAATAAAACATAGTCCCTTTCCTTTAAGACTCGGACTAGTCATGTGTCCATAAAGAGACAGTGAGAGTTCAGGATGCAAATATCATGTTCAGCTTTTATGAAAAGTGTTATGGAAGTTTAGACAAAGGTTCTTTTCCCACATTTGGAATAAAGGGAAGAATAGACTTTGAGGGACTAATAATGCATCTAAAATGAGTTGTCAATGATCAGTAGTCAGTTAAGAAGATGAAATAGGAAGCAGATGGAAGTCATACCAAGCAGAGGAAGAAATATGAATAAAATCTCATGATCTATAAACCACATATATATATTATATAGTGAGAATGGCAAGTTTTGAAATTTGAAAGTAAGACAGTGATGAAATAATACTTTCTAGGAGTGTTATGAGAAGGAATGTGTTACTATATCTAAAGCACTTAGAACAGTTCCTGACACTCAGTAAATAAATAATTGATATTTAAATAATGGATATAATTATCTATTATCTATTTCTATAATTGTTAGTCAAATAATAGAAAGCTTTGAATGCCAGGTAATAGAACTTGAATTGTGGAGGGTGTTCAGTGGATTTTAAATAAGAAAATGGCATGGTAAACTTTGATTTTTAGATAGAATATTCTGAAGACACTGAAAGAATAAGACAGGAGACAGAAAAATTAATAAAGACAATATTGAAGTTTCCACCAAAAGGGGGCAAGGCAGCGGCAGAAGTAGTAGTGATGGAGATGAGGAGGAAATAGATTCAGTAGTCTTCTAAGCAATTGACTGTGGTCACTGAGGAAGAAGAAGGAAATCCCACAATGATAGATTATATGGCTGGAGAAAAGAAGGTGTTGTCCACTGAAATGAAGAGATTCTCTTTAAGAAAGTGCAAGCCTTTCCTGGGCATTCGTCACTAAACTACATCTTATATCACCCCCGGTAGCGTGTACTTTCGACATGGCCGATTGTGACTGAGACTTTGAAACAATGTCCCCTAACAAGGTGAATTATGACATATGATGCTAATGGATCATGTGCATTAAAAGGAATCACAGTGGAGCCCATCAGTAGAATGAGTGTGGTTTTTGATACTTAGAGAAAAGCAGGCATTAATCTTTGAAAACAAAAACAGACTTCTGACAGTGATTCTGGATTGAGACTGAAAGCCATTTGTTTTCTGACTGAAAAAAAATTTTGTCTCCAGAGTGGTATACTAATTGTGGCTGTCAGGATTGAGTTTTTTAATTGTTCTGTGAGAGGAATATGTGCTTTATAATGGCAATTTCATAATTAGTCTTAAAATACAATAGGGAACGTTTCGTGGCAACTTCCTAACGTGAAATCCGGGATCTAACTAACCATTTTAATTCAGTAGCTGTTAATACAACTTTCTTTTCTTTTTTCTTTGTTTACTATGAGTAAGGAAATGTTTTAGGAAGTGGAGAAACAAGCACAGAAAAGCAAAAGTTCTGTCTGGCATTAGGTCACGGTTAAACCAAGACAGACAGCCATTTGAAGCAGATAAAAACCTAATTGTGATAGGAGTATGCCTAAGACATGAGCACAGTCTGCTAAAGGTGTGAGATCCACAAAAGGTTGGAGAAGTTCTGTATTTTAAGTGGAAGTGATAAAGATCTGAGGTACATTTTTAAGAGAGCCTTTTTGGCTGCAATGTGGAGAGCAGATTGA
Organism: Muntiacus reevesi; assembly: GCF_963930625.1. Classification (NCBI taxonomy): domain Eukaryota; kingdom Metazoa; phylum Chordata; class Mammalia; order Artiodactyla; family Cervidae; genus Muntiacus; species Muntiacus reevesi. Next base: position 69,212,341 of record NC_089252.1, read on the forward strand.
GCAAACCCAGTGGGAGAGGCAGAAGGATATGACACGTTGCCATTTGATTGCCCAGGTGAGAAAGAATTAGGACCTAAACTAAGACAGTGATGGAATATGGGGAAGAAGAGATGGTGGCCAAAGGCATTTTGGAGAAAGGCAGAAGAACACAGAAGCAGTGGCCTGTTGAGCAAGTGGTGATCTAGCAGTGTAACCACCATCTAGTGTCAATTGGATGGACAGTTACATGTCAGTGGAGTGATAAGGCACACTGGCTAAGGGCCAGCTCTGCCTGAATGTAAATCCTAGAATTGTCAATTGACACTCTTATACAGCAGAGTGTCCATGGGCTGGTTAGCTTATACATGCACACCCACCATTTTTCATGACACAACAGTCGTCAGAGACATTTGTCTCTAGAGGGGAGGAAACCAGCCAAGTCAGCTATCTATTTTACTATGGTAATGTAAGTTTCCATGTCACTCTTTCCATACGTCTCACTCTCCCCTCACCTCTCCCCATGTCTATAAGTCTATTTTGCTGTACGGCTCAAGAAACTCAAACAGGGGCTCTGTATCAACCTAGGCGGGTGGGATGGGGCGGGAGATGGGAGGGAGGTTCAAAAGGGAGGGGATATATGTATACCTATGACTGACTCATGTTGAGATTTGACAGAAAACAGCAAAATTCTGTAAAGCAATTATCCTTCAGTAAAAAATAAATTAATTTAAAAAAAAAACTAGCCAAGTTTTATCAGTTCCCATCCTTGAAATGTTACCTCTCTAGTATCTACCTGATTGAGTCACTGTAAGGATTTAGTGGGTTAAAATACAAAAGCGCTAAAAATAGTGTCTGACACATAGGAAGTGCAATGTGAATGTTGGTGATCATTATGATATCCCACCATTCAGATACATGGTTCTGGGAACATCCTGTTGCAGTTCTGGGTATTCACAGAGGATATTCACATCCTAAATGTGGATGGATGATGCTTTCTTGCCAGAAGGAGCAAGTGATCCCCCGGGAGAGGCTGGCACTTTGCACGGCTCTCAACACCCCAACCTTGCTCCCACTCACCAGAACATCTTCCTCCCTTTTAATTAAGGCCTTGCTCAGCATCATTCAGAAAAGCACCTCATGCTTAATATGTGACTCATAGTCCAACCATTTGAACAGCACAAATGTTTCCTCTGCCGGAAGGAGCAGATGCTCTGGTGGAAAACAAGTAGAGAGAAATAAAGCAGGGAGCCTCAAAAATGCGGTGAGAGTTGGGGCTGAAAAAAATCACAAGTTTCCATAGACATGTTAACTTATAGAGGCCCCTTATTTTTCAAGACATAACCATCATCAGAGACCTTTGTCTTCCAAGAAAATAAAACCAGCTAGAGTTGCATCAGCCGCCCTCCCTGGGGTGTTGATCTGCCAGAGGAAGCTACACAGGGCAGAAAGGCTTCTCTCTAGGTAGCAATAAAAGAGTTATCATCTCACTCTGGTACTCCTCTGGGACCCAGAAAGGAAAAAAAAAATCTAAGTCTGGCACCTAGGTACTTTCCTAAGTGGGTTGTCATGGCAACAGGGTATAGCAACTATTTTCAGGATTCTAGGACCTTGGCAATCCTCATGCGTTTCTCTGCCTCGGCTTCTATGTATGCAGAGACATATGGGTACCAGAATTTGTGCCAGAATGGAGAGGAGGATTTGAAATCCATGCCAGGATTCCTCCGGGTTACATGGGACCTCAACCGACCTCACAGAGTTTAGCTTGCTCGGCACCACGGCCGATAGCATGACCCATCTGGTCGCATTGCCTGCTGGGGCCTCATTGTTCCAGCTGTAAAATAAGGAGATTGGACTCAGCAAGTGCAGAGGTTGATGTCAGCTCCAGAATGCTGAGAATCTCAGTAATTTATAGAATTTGCTTATGGAGTTCTCTGTGGTTAAGCTTGAATATGCTGTTGTAAAGGAAAAAAAAAATCACCTTCATTAGTATCATTATGTAATTACCTCCTCTTGATCAAGAACTTTATTTTTATTCAAAGAAAGCAGTTAGCTCATTGTGTATAACATACACAGTTAAGAAGGCAAGATTTATATGTATTGTGCGCATATGTGTGTGTGTACTCACAGAAGCTTGTGTGCAAGGGTATGGGTGTCACTAGTTCTCTTATGAAAATAATTTTAGATTTGTAAAACGGCCCCAAAATAGGACCTCTGAGAGAGTAGAGAGACATTCCGATGTTCACGTATTTTCACTTTTTCATTAAATTTCATTTCTTTGATTTATGACTCTGTGACATGCAATACTGTATTAACTGTATGTGAGTGTGTCTTTGTGTATGTGTGTGTCTGTGTGTGTGTGTGTGTGGCACTGTGTATATACTATGAGAGGCTGCAGCTCTGAGTCAAACTCTTTCCCTCAAATTGAGAAATGACTGTGCTATTTATGACCTCAGTAATGCACAACATTTTATCCTTGCACTTTGGACAGCATTTGACAAATAGCACATAATTAATAAATATTTGGGGGGGTGTAAATACATGAATATAGGAATGAAATAGAGTAGGCCTACTTGAGTTTCTTGGCATCTGCTAAGAATACTCCAGGTGTCCCAGTTATCTCTTCCTGTGTAATAATCTTAAAACACAGTGACAAAAAAATCATTTAAAATTTTATGCTAATGAACTTTATAGGTCAGGAATTCAAGAAAATATAGTGAAGGAAGCTCTTTTCTGTCCCATAGTGTCTGGAGCCTCAGTTGGGATGACTCTAATGACTGGGGATGATTCTAATGACTGGGGATGACTCTAAAGGCTGGAGATGATCCTAATAATGGCTGGAGATGATCCCAGTAACTGGGGATGGCCCTAGCAGCTGGGGGCTGGAAGATCTGGAGCTGAGGGATCCAAGCTGGGTTCTTCAATCATAATTTTGGTGCCTTGAGGGGGTTGCTAGAAAGGCTTGGCTCACCTGGAACTCCTGTCCAGAGCTCCTACAGGGGGATGGAGTTTCTATGGGGACTGGCTTTGGGGAGGGAGGCTCTGGAGCATCATCAAAACAGAAGCTGCTGGACTTCTTTTGACTTAGTGTTGGGAGAAACAGTGTCACCTCTGCCACATTTCATTGGTTGTAAGTCAGTAAAATCAGCTCAGACTCAAGAGTAAGTGACACTGGACAGTAGCGCCCAGAGCTGGCAGGCAGGTGGGCGGCGGAGCACGAAGGGCTCTGTTAGAACACATGGTGCCTGCCTAGCTTTCGTTTCTTGGTACTTGATCTGCATCTTTTCAGAAAGCTTGAAGAGTGTACTTTTTATCTTTATTCTGGGATTTCGCTTCATTATGTTGAAGTATGGATTTCTCCTTATTAGCCCTGGTTTGTACCCCAGAGTCACTTGAATCTTCCTTTTTTTTTTTTTGATGTTTCTTTAATTATGGGAAATATTCTTTTGATCACATATTTTCTACCTTCCATTGTTTGGCTCCTGGAACATTATATAGTTTTTGGCACTTCTTCAATTCTTCCTGGCTTTCCTTTTATCATGAGCTGCTATCTTCCTTCATCTTGTCTTTCACTTTAGTAACCAAGGTTGCATCTGTGTCTTTCTGGTATTTACACCATCTGTTGACTGTTCTATTTTATTTGCTAAGTATTTGATACCAAATTATTTCTACTTCTTTCTTTTATTGTTTTTAAGTTACCTTTATTGGAATATAGTTGCTTTACTTGCTGTGTTAGTTTCTACTATATAGCAAAATAAATCAGTCATATATATACATATACCCCCCTCCCTTTTGGACTTCCTTCCGTTCAAGCCACCACAGTGCATTAAATTGTGTTTCCTGGGCCAGACAGTATATTCTCATTAGTTATCCATTTTATACATAGTATCAATACTTCTTGACTTCATCTTGCCAGTATTTTCCCCTTTGGAGGCATATTTATTGTCCCTATTTTAAATAGTCATCTATTTGATTTTCTTTTTTTTTGCAGTGTGTCTGTAACTTTCAGGTCTGTGGTCATTGTGGCCTGCGCTCCTGGCTCCGTACAATGTATAATGTGATAGGTCTAAGTTCTGGACTTGGCATGCATACCAGTAGAGGACAAGCTTTGATCCCAAGACACCATGGAATAGCATGGATATTCCTCCATACAGTCAATAGTCACAGGCAATTCTGTCAGTCAGGAAGTCACCTTAAAATTTTTAGGGAAGAAAGATGTATCCTGAAGAGGTATTTGTCCATAGCTGTAATCCATCAGCCATGGCAAATTGGAGGGTAAGGGCTAAAATAATGGATACTCAAGAGTTGTTTTCATCAACTCTCCACCCCGATATTTATGTTGTGCTTCTTTCATAATGACCACTCCAACAGCCTGGACAATGTTGTTTCTGTAGGAAAAGATCAGGAAATAACTCCTTAAATGCCTAACTTCTCCACTGCCTAAATCCATAGCCCACTACCACACACAGACACACACACACACATACCCACACACACCCCACAGAGCATGAAGATGGTTCCATATTTTCCCCAAAGTCTCTTAGCCTTTTATTTCCGTAATTTCTCTAGGGTTTATTTTAGGGGAGGAGACCAGTAGCCTATGTTAATTTTTCCATCTCATCAAATATGGAAACTTCCTCCAGTATTTTTTCTAATTAAATATATTTCTACAGAAGAAAGGAATAACTAAGTATCATTTTCCCTACATCTCCAGTCATGAATCTCTAATGATAGAAATTTTACTTCAGATGTAATGATGGTGATTATAATTATCATCATCCTCTTCATTGCTTTTGTAGGTATTATTATTATAAACATTCTAATTCATTCATTACTTCCTCTGTGTCGTATTCCGTAATAATCACTCTGCACTTATAAACATTTGAAATCTAGGACCGCTGGATAGTTTCCTTAAGTAGGTCATGTGCAAAAGTTGAGAATTCAAAAAGTCTAAAATAAAACAAAATGAATGAAAAACCAAATTCTTTATTTCAGTCTCTCAAAGGGTAACTTGGAAGCTTCTTGTATCTCTATTTCTCACTTCCTCAGCTCTTGGTTCCCTATAGTCTCCAGACTCTGCTTCTACAATTTTCTCCCACCTCTAGGTTTTTTATTTATTTATTTACTAATTAACTTAACTTCTTTGCTGAGTTCTTCCCATCTTCTTCCTGAGTCTTAGGTCCAGTTCTTTTTGGTTTCTTCTGCATTGCAAAAGGCTTCTCTGGCAAATATGTACTCTCTAGTAATTGGATTAACAACTGAAACTTTCTCTTTGGTAAATCAAAGGAGGGGGACATCTCTGAATAAATCCTCATTAATATGTTTCCATCACACACGTATGGTCTCATTTAGGTCTCTAGACACTGTGTGTTTGATATAGTAACTACATTTTTCACGAGGACAGCCAGTCTCAGAGAGGTCGGATTGCTTGCCCAGGGTTGCACAGACAGCCTTGGAAGTGAAGAGGTGGGGACTGGGAGGTAGATTATCTGATGCTGATGCCACTGCTTTGATTGTGTGTGTTCAGTCGCTCAGTCTTGCCTGACTCTTTGCAACCCAGCGGACTGTAGCCCTCCAGGCTCCTCTGTTCATGGGATTTTCCAGGCAAGAATCCTAGAGTGGGTTATCATCTCCTTCTCCAGGGGATCTTCCGGACCCACGTCTCCTGCATCTCCTGCATTGGGAGTCGTGTTTGCCACTGCGCCACCTACAGTATTGCGATACTCACTCTCACAGTACATTCCCCAAAGTACATCAAGGTCCAGACTCTCATATAAACTTTGATCTTCATTTGAGCACTTCTATCAAGGGAGATATTGTATTTAAGAGAACCTATCTGAGCACTGTCATTTTGCTTCTGCTTGCTCAAGTGTATCTGCCTTCCCAGAGAGCTGCTCACCTGAGGTCACCAAAGCAATTTCAGTCTACATAGTTTAATAGACCTGTTACCGGTGTAACAGCTATTAACAGCCCATTAGTAATTATTCGGGCAAAGCTAGACAATTTCTTGTACTAAAGCTTTTATCGTGAATTTTAAGTCATTAGATTAATAAATAATAAACCACCTATCAGCAATGTTCGCTATAAAATCCCACACTTCAAATATGCTGGCATATGTCATTAAATATATTTAAGTTATCCAACTGAAGAGCCGAAGCAGCATTTCTCGGAATTCTGCCATGCCCTTGAACTTAAAACAAGCTCAGGGAACACAGTGCTCTTCTTCTGACACCAGGATTCAATGTCCAATTGCCTTGAGGTCAAGAATGAAGTGTGTGTACTCATTCAAGAAACACTGCTGCAGAATATCAAGCCTCCCTACCTGTACACATCTTACTATATTCAGTAAGCTGAGGAACCAAGAAAAAAAGAGGGGGGGGGGCCTTCTTAAATAAGATGCTTTATTTGGACCTGTGGACCAAATTTCTAACAGCAGAGGAGAAGCAGAAATTTGGACAATTACCTAGAGAATAATTGATTTACCTTCATAAGCAATTCCAGACAGTATATACCAGGAAAATAAATCAGCTTCATTTTCATTTCTGATATGAAGTACAAGAATTGAGAACTCTCAAGCCAAGTGTTTAAAACCTGCAAATCTATGAAAACTTTCAGACCAAATGTCAGGCTCTTTTTTTTTTTTTTATTGTATTTTTTTGTCCTCTGCAGTATTCCACATCAAAATAGTTGACTTCCTGGTATTCAGTAACTAGCTAATGAATGAATGAATGAATGAATGAATGAGCTTTATATTTCCATATTGTTTCTGTAGTTAACAAAGTAGGATGTACTTTATGTACATTATACCCTAATAAAAGTGGCAGAAATTAGTGCTTTTGTCTCCTTACAAATAAACGGGGCACAAGTATGGAGGGGAAAAAAAGAGTTTTGGAGCAAAGCCAACCTATTATAAATTTTACCTCTCTCCCTATATTAGCTTTTAGTTTGCAGTTTGCTCTCCAAGCTCAGTTTCCCTAGCAAGCAAATAGTGATAAAAATATAACATTCTGTAGTAAAAAATAAATAACAAGTATCCATCCTATAAATCCCAAAAAAATCCTGTAAATCTCTCTGTCCCAAATCCTCTCTTCACTTATGGAAATCTTGGTCTTGTCTTAAGACAATTGAAAAGATGTTCAGTTACTGTTTTTGCTGTTGGATACAGATTGAATTTTGTCAAGCTCGAGACATTTAAGAGAGTTTGATCAGTTCAGTCACTCAGTCGTGTCTGACTTTGCGACCCCATGGACTACAGCACACCAGGCTTCCCTGTCCATCACCAACTCCTGGAGCTTGCTCAAATTCGTGTCCATCAAGTTGGTGATGTCATCTAACCATCTCATCCTCTGTCATCCCCTTCTCCTCCTGCCTTCAATCTTTCCCAGCATCAGACTCTTTCCAGTGAGTCAGCTCTTCGCATCAGGTGGCCAAAGTATTGGAGCTTTATTGGAGCAAAGTATTGGAGCTTTATTTTGGAAAGACTGACAGTTTTCCTCAGAGAAGTTTCCCCTTTTATTTGAATTACAAAAGGTATATCATTGAAAATTTGGAGAAGGAAATTGTAAATAAACCACACCCCATTGATTTTAACACAGAAATTTTATTTTCTGTGTACTATATTCATTTTAATGAGCATTATAGCAAAAGCCTCTATCCTTATCCATCAGAAAGCAGACAGAATAAAAACCACAGTCACAGAAAGCTAATCCTAACCAAACTGATCACATAGATCTCAGCCTTGTCTAACTCAATGAAGCCATGCCGTGTAGGGCCACCCAAGACAGACAGGTCATGGTGGAGAGTTCTGACAAAACGTGGCCCACTGGAAAAGAGAATGGTGAACCACTTGAGTATGCTTGCCTTGAGAACCCCATGAGCAGAATGAAAAGAGAATCTAATGGAAACTATCGATTCATTTTCCTTGCTGACCTAACCTTTCCTTCTTACTCACGTATTCCTACTGAAGCCCACAAGGCTGTGTTGAGTCAATCAGAGTTCAAGACAGAAGCAAATTTCAGTAATGCTGATCTTAAGTTAAAATTTTGATATGTGTTTTAACATAAACATTTTGCATTAATTGTTATGCTTTAAAATATTACATTAAAATTATTTACTTTATTTATTTTTCTCATTTGTCCTCCCTGGTCTTTGTTGAGGCTCACAGGCTTAGCTGCCCTGTGGCATAAAGGATCTTAGTTCTCCAGCCAGGGATTGAACCCACATCCTGTGCAACTGAAGGAGGATTCTTAGCCACTGGACCACTAGGGAAGTCCTTGATGATTGTTTTTTATGCACGCTTAAATTTTACACCTAAGCCTCACTTGACTCACCCAATCCAGGCCCTGCCATCCCACTTTCTCCTCTGATGTGTTCAGTCTCTTTTTTCATCTAGTGTAACGTCAACCTAAATCTGCCTTCAGCTAGCAGATACCAGAATTATTCTAAGAATAGGCGAGACCTCTCCCGTTGGCTCTTACAAGCCCTGGCAGTAGAAGAACCTCCTACTTTTCCATGACATTGAAAATCTCCAGGCAGAAATTAAGGACTGATAACCCCAGAGTTTACACTGGGAAGTTTTTTTTTTAATTATGGTATAGTTGATTTACAATGTAATGTTAGTTTCTGCTGTATAGCAAAGTGAGTCAATTGTGTGTGTGTGTGTGTGTGTGTGTGTATACATATATCTCCACTCTTTTAGATTCTGTTCCCATATAGGTCATTACAGAGTATTGAGTAGAGTTCCCTGCTGTGCCATACAGTAAGTCCTTATTAGTATCTGTTTTGTATATAGTGTGAGTATATGTCAGTCCCAATCTCCTAATTTGTCCCTCCTTTCACCGTTTCTAAGGGGCTTCCCAGGTGGCTCAGTGGTAAAGAATCAGCCTTCCATTGCGGGAGATGAAGGAGATGCAGGTTGGATCCCTGGGTCAGGAAGATCCCCTGGAGGAGGAAATGACAACCCACTGCAGTATTCTTGCCTGGAAAATCCCAAGGACAGAGGAGCCTGGCAAGCTACAGTCCATGTGATCACAAAGATTCAGCTGCAACTGAGCACATGTGTATACCACCCTTTCTAAAATGGGAGTCTTTTGCTTGCTTTGATTATTTGCAAGGGTTTTTTTGTGGGGGGGAGGCAGGGGGTTGTTTATTTGCTTTTTGTTTTCATTACTTTTGCAACAAGCTCTGGGCTGTCTCAGTTAGGGGTTCAGGATTCCCTTCCCTCAAAGCAGCCATGCGTTGTGCTAATCACTCCCCAGAGATGGGGCTTATAAGACAGCAGACCCAACAAGCCTCATGTCTCCTTACCCTTTATCTCAGGGCAGCAAGATTCAAGCTTCTCAGGGTTGTCCAGAGCACTAGACATCCCCTCCTCCATTTTGCCAAGAGTATCAACTGCAAATGCAAGCCAAGTAGACAGGAACCCAGTGACACTGCATGAGCTCAACTCTGTGCTTCTTGCCCAGGATCAGCGCAGCCAGAGTCAGAGCTTGATAGATTTATAGCTGGGATCACAGAGGGTCACTGCATTGGCTACCTTGCTGACAAAGAAATTAAATGCTGGGCTTAATACTGATAATAGAACTCATTTTGGCAGAAGCTTAAAAATGAGAAACCAAAATTGACTCAGTAAGGAAAAAAAAACTGAAGTATGACCAGTAAGAATAATTTGGTTTAGCATTTCCTAAAATATAGTCTACCCAGGTTATTCACAATAATTAGCATTCATTACCTACTTATGAGGAGTCTAGTACCACTCTGAGTTGTTTTGATTTATTTGACTGTTGAAGTGACCTTAGAAGACAGTCACTATTTTTAGATTTGCTGAAGGTCAGTCTTTTGGATCATGAGCTTTGGTGACTCCAGAATCTTTGCTCTAGTCACTGTGATGTATACCCCTAAAGACATTAAGGAAAAAGTGCTTCAGGAAAATTCCAACAGGCATTGTTAACATAGAATTTTGGTTAATGGGTACCATTATGAAATGAATATTTGTGTCCCCCCACAACTCATATGTCACCGCCCTTAACTGCAAACATGGTGGTTTTGGAGGCAAGGATTTTTGGAAGAAATTAGAGTTAGATGAGGTCATGGAGGTGGGGCCCATGGGATGGGATTAGCGCCCTTATAAGAGGCACGACAGTCACTCTATCTCCACCAGATGAGAACACATTTATAATAGAAGGCAGCTGTCTGCAAGCCCGGAAGAGGACCCTCCACAGAAACTGAATCTGCCAGCATCTTGATCCTGGATTTCTCAGCCTCCAGACTATGAGAAGTCAGTGTCTGTTGTTCCAGCCCCCTTATCTATACTGTTCTCTTATTGCAGCCTGAGCTGACAAAGACATGTTTGGGTATCTATCTGAGGACAGTGGAGAGTTCCAAAGTCAAGATTTTGGAGGACAATGTGAAGCAAAGTTAAAGATCAATAGCCTTTTAATTGCAAATCTTATCAGAGCCTTTTGTTTTTCTAAGATTCAAAATGTTAGTCACTCAGTCATGTCCGACTCCTTGCAACCCCACAGACTATAGCCCCCCAGGTCCTCTGTCCATGGAATTCTCCAGGCAATAATGCTGGAGTGGGTTGCCATTCCCTTCTCCAGGGCATCTTCCTGAGTCAGGGCTTGAACCCAGGTCTTCCACGTTGCAGGCATATTCTTTACTGCCTGAACCAACAGGGAAGTCCAGGTGAGCCATTATTCTTTAAAACAGGGGTTTTGAGTATGGAGTTTTCCAAAGGTATTTGATTTGGAATATCTCTCTGTGATGGACCACTCCTTCTAGGTTGCAATTTGGTTTGCTCTGGCATCTTCGGGTTTAACTCCCACTCACTGGATGGCAACCAGAAGGTCACTGCCAAGGATAGTGGTATACAAGTGCAGTGTAGAATTCAGCCTAATCCCAGGGTGTCACACCAGCCTCTGTGTGCATGAGGGATGTTTGACCAAGTCGGGCACATGCACCAGCCTCAGCCAGAAAGAGAGAGCCACGAGGTAGGGTGGGGGTAGCAGCTGAAGGAGCAAGTGATGTGCTCCTTCCTTGATGTGTGCTCAAAGAAGCACACAGAATCATTGGAGTTTCCTAATGGGTTCTCGCTGCCCTCAGCAAAAGGAAAGGAGAGATTTAATGGAGCCCGCTGTGTCTGTGGCTAAGTCCCATCTTCAAGGAGATGACTGCCAGGGTGATATCACAGGTCAGTGGTGTAGAAACTTGGCAGAGGTGGCATTGCTGAGTTTACCAGCATGCAAGCTACAAGCGAAAATCCCAATATGTAAATGTGGGAGTGTGTACAGATGGGTGTGCATGTGTGCACATGCTGTTTTTTAGATCCACTGCCCACAAAGCAGGAACAGAGTTTAAAAGGTGAGATGTAACATGATACTTAATGCACTAGGATACAGTTTAATTCTTACAATTGCATTTGTTAAGTGAAATCCCCACATACATAGTCTTCTCACACATACGTGAAAGAAATCAAATTGCCCGTGGCACCCATGGGAGAGCAGTGCTATAACTCAGCTTCCAAAGCAGTTGTCAGATCTCTGGTAATATCTCAAACCAGAGCCTTGCCTTTTATGTGACAAGAACTCTTAAAAGCCTGATAGCTTGTTCTAGGGGGAAAAAAGTAGAAAATGGAAAGATGGAGTTTATTTGAAGTTAAAGTTGAGAGAAGAGGAGAGGCAGACAAATCGTATGAATACGTGACATTTTCTCCGTATGCATTTTTATCCTTTGTTTGTCAGGCAGGATGGTGCCCCATGTAGGGCTGTCTCAGAGCAGGTGCTCAGAGTAGCTGAGTTGTATTGAATTAACTTGAGCTGAAACTAATTGAATCATATAGAATCAGATAGATTCTGAGTGTTCACCTCTGTCCAGGGAAATTTGATTTAGGATTGATCTTAGATCAAAGCGAGACACACCCAACACAAGGAAGAAGTGAGATTTGTATCCCAGGCAAGAGTTGCTAGCAAGCAAGAGAAAGTCTCAGTTCTTCAATCCAGAACACCAGCTAGATCAGGAGAATGTTTCAGAGAGGACACGGGTCTGAGTGATAAAATCACCTGGAGTTTGAGTGTGGGGGAAATGCCCCAGGATCCCCGAGCTCAGGGCAAACCTTCTTGGTAACGTGTGTGTGCGCGCTAACTCACTCAGTCATGTCAGACTCTTTTGCGATCCCATAGACTGTAGCCCACCAGGTTCCCCTGTCCATGGGATTTTATAGGCAAGAATACCAGAGTGGGTTGCCATTTCCTACTCCAGGGGATCTGATGGTGGTAGGTTATTTGAGTAGAATATTTATAGTGTCTAGTCACTTGGTCAGGAATGCTAACCAGAGGATCTGATATTCAGAGTATGCAGCACTAGTTGTAGCCCATTGTGGTGACCAGTATTTTGCAAAATTGAGCAGCGAGTGCCAAGAGAACTACTGGCCAAATGAAGTCAGGGAAGGGTGATTGAAGGCACTGATCTTGAAAATCTCACCTCTCTCACTGTACATTAGCCAGAACATTTATAAATGATTAGCCTGCTTCCTTCCTGTGCTTATATGTGGTTGAAGCACACGGGCCAAAAAACCCATCTAGTCTTATTAATTCAGTTGATTTTCACAAAAATAATTGATACGTTAGTTTTGCTACTTACTTTCACATTCGTAAGTGGGGATTCATTTGAATGTTGAAAGTGGTGCAACTCTGCAGTCTTGCACTAAGTCAATCACAGAAGCCCAAATCCAACATGCTCTTCCAAACAGTGAATGCTGGGGCTTCGCTGGCAGTCCAGTGGTTAAGACTCCATGCTGCCAGTGCAAGGGGTGCAGGTGTGATCCCTGATCAGGGAACTAAGACCCCACATGCCATGTGACATGGTCAAAAGCTTTAAAAAAAAAATACTGAATCCATTCTCCCACCTCAAGGCCGTATTGAATGGACCTCGGAGCAATTATAAATGTGCCAGAATCATTTAAAAATCTCCAGCATTGCACGTCCTTGGGTGAAGTACTACTTAACCTCCCAAACCTTCCATTTTCTCATTTGTAAAATTTGGCCGAGAGTAATTGCCAGCATGCACCTGATGGTCACTGTGTGACAAGTACTGTTCTAGATACTCTGTGTAAATTCACCTGTTTTATGAATGCACATCCCTGGAGGTTTAGTGATTAAGACCTCACTTTCCAGTGCGGGAGTATTGGGGTCAACCCCTGGTCAGGGAGAAAAGATTCCACATGTCTTGGGCTGAAAAAACCAAAACATTAAAAAAAAAACCAGAAGCAATATTGTAGCAAAGTCAATGAAGACTTTTAAAAAATTAAGACTAGGTGTGGAAGTGTGGAAAACCTGAAGAACTCATCCCATCCTGGTAACACTGCAACTACGTGAGGACAGCAGCTTTGGAACCCAGGCCATCTGGTTGCTGTTTACCCATTAGATTGTGCTTCCTCCCAGGTAAAATGACTTGCGCGTGATATGAACATGTGGGATGCAACCCAGGCACACAAGAAGACCCAGAAAGTCTTCTCTCCGCCTCGTCTTGTTCAGGCCTTCCTCCCAGTCTCATACCAGGTTAGGGGCAGGAAAGAAAACCTGAGGTCTCTGTGCATTTCAACTCCCCAGGGTATTCTGTCAGAACTCCAAAATTAAGGACCTTTTTGTCCTGTGAACCCATTTCACAGTTTTAGAAGAACCCTCATTCTCAGGAGGTGCTTTCCTGACCTCCATCTCATTCAAACTTGAGGAATATCAAGGTGTTCCTCTCTTGTTCTATTAAGAATTCTGTCACAACATGCCTAGGAGTTTGTGATTATGTCAAACATGCCAAGTTTGGTTGAAAATGATCTGGATCTCTGAAGGCTTTATTTTCTTCCAGTGTTTACTTGTACAACCATTGTGTGGCTAGATAAGCAGATTATTTCCAGACAGCAAGTGCATTCTGCTTCTTGAGTTGCCCACTACTATTTCCAAAAATTAGGGCTGAGTGTGATGAGCTGCTGCATTCTGATCCATTACCTGTGGATTCATATGCTCCATTGCTGGGTTTTAGTTCTTCTCACCAGCTGGGACTTCTTTATAAAAATCTTAAGGCATTCATTGCAACCCTAGCAGATACCCTAAGAATATGAAAGATGTCAGATCAATCTAGAACCATTCAATGTCCTCACAGATTATTGTGAGTTTAGAGGACTGGGCAGCTTTCCTTTCATGATCAAAGATGAGAAATACACTTAGAAGTACCATCATTTTTTTTTTATAACTATGTGAATCTAACCTCTGTGAATGCTTATGAACCATTTCAAAGCAATTGAGTACAGTGGAAAATAAGAGGAATAAGTTAGGATCATATATCTATGAGGAACTTAAAGATTCATGTTTTATTTGAATAAAATTGGTAAGCAGACATTCTGTAATATTTTCAGAGTGTGAAGAAAATGCTAAATCCCCTTCCCCCATGGATGGTGACATTTTCAGCAGGACTTTGGAAAATTCTCTTAAGCCCCTGAATTAATGTTCATAATTTTATCATTGCATTTTGTGGGGAGGAGATTCATACCTTCCCCGGCCAGCCCCAGATTCATCAAATGGCACATGACTTTGTGAACTAAGGATGCGAAGCTAGAAAAAATAGATGTGTGATCAGTATTTGTGTCTGTACTGAGTGGAAATTTGACCTACACATCTCTTGTTATTTCTTTTTTTAAGTATTTCTTTCAAAGCTCTTTGTTGAGTGTCTAAAATGTACCAAATAGTGCCTGGTGCTCAGAATGGTATGAAAGTTCAGATCCTTTTCCTTAGGACCTGAGTCCTAACCGGGAGCTCTTTGCAGGTTCTGCATTGATTCCTCCACGTGTTCCCGGCCAAGCTGGCTATTACTCCAGTCCCTGTGCTTTTTTGTCACTCACAGTGGCTTCCCCGACTCTCACATGCCCTTCCCTTTTCCTGGACCTCACTGAGGCTCAGGAAATGATGGGGTGGCTTTTGATATGTTTTTCAAGTCTGGGAAGAATCCGAACTCTTTTCTAGCATCGTGAAATTCAAGAGTGACAGGCAGAGAAAGTTAATCTTCACAATGCAAAATATCTGATCGTATGTTTGATGCTCCTGTGTGATTTCACCCCTCTATGAAGACCTCAGTCCCCGAATTTCTCCACTCTCAAATTTAAAACCCCTACCTCCATCCAGGATAAGAAACATGCATGACAGGTCTGAGTCTGGCTTTATCTTGAAGACCTTTGAGTTGGACTTTGGAGTTGTAAGGAAGGAAGATGGTAGAGAAGAATTACGGAGCCTCTTGCTGACTAGCGGACATGGAATGTACCTAAATCTATTAACAGAATGAGGGTCATGTGCTATGGAGAGAGGAAAGGCACCTGTATGTTGAGTAGGCAGAAGTCATTTTGAAATTTCCACCATCAAATAGACTATAATTTAATATTTGATCATTAGATAAAGAGCTTGTTAAACAGTTTCTAGAAATCTATGTGTACCCCATGATGTAGCAGGTCAGTTTTACAGAAATAGTACCACCTTGTTCTTTTGCAGTGTAACCAATTCAAGCAATTAAAAAATCAACTCTTGAGGTTGAAACGTGGGCATCAGTTAGCATTAGTAATCTTTAGATGATTGATTTAATAGTAGTTTGCCAAAGTTGAAGAAGCAAGGGCTCTGTCACGGGAGAGAACTGGCATAATGGAACCAGAAAACCTAAGATAAACGTAGTTACCACTTGGGACTTCCCTGGTAGCCCAATGGTTAAGACTCTGCACTTCCAGTGCCAGGGGCATGGGTTTGATCCCCAGTCAAGGAATTAACCGTTGGCATACCACCTGCTCTGCCTCCCCCCCCCCAAAAAAATAAAAAGTTACAACAATTACCACTTTAACTCTGAACTTTAAGGGAGGGAGAATGAAGGAAATAAACCATAAGGATACTTAATAGATAACAGAGCCCAATTCATGGCATGGTAGGAGAGAACATTAAGGATAAAACTCTGTTCCATCCATTTATTCTGCTGAATCCATGAAGTTAGCGCTCAGATTAAAGTTAATTGCAATGGCAATTTCACATTACAAATCAATTTTCCCCTAAATATTTCTCTGTGTCATTGACTCCAAAATATTTAAATCCAGTGCTCATTTCTGCTTAAGGATCCACAGCTCTTGGGAGATTTAGCTGCTGCTGCTGCTCTCGGGTCTGATGTTGCCCTAATTTTCCTATTTCCTTCCACCGCACAAATCCTCAGTTTGAGCATTTGCAAGGTAGAATCTCTTAGTTATGCCAACATTTGTCTCTAAAAGGAGAGTCAACACATCCCAGTCAATGCACTGCTTTTTTCACTTAAGATTTTTTCTGAAATGGATTAAGGGAAGTTTGCTCTGGGCTTCAGATTATGTAAATTAGAATTTCAGAATAAAATAAAGTAGTCTATGTTGATTCAAGACTCCATAATCTATCATTTTGACCAAGAACATAATCGGGAATGTTTCTATTTACTATATAATATTCTTGCAACATCTGTTTTAGAGACAGGGATACATTCCAGAAGGACATTTTTTCATGTCTGTAGAGTCTCTCAGAAGCTTACTGTTATTTAGGCCACTGTTCAGGAGAACAAGATGAATCAGCAGTTTTGTTTCTAATCCTTAAATCAATCAAATGTCAAACAGTCTTACCAGTGACTCAGTTTCCATCATATAGATTTCGAGAAACTCTCATCCTGCAAGTCTGCTAGATCTGGAGGCACCGTGAGCCCAAGGAATTGCAGCCTCATGTAGGAAGGAGCTTGACAGGACTGGGACAAGCTGTAAACTGCTTCCCAAGGTCATCCTATAACCCACTGTCATGGAGGACCCTTCTGTACTTGACCTTTACAGACCGAGTAAAATTCCTAAGACCTCAGGTCCACCTAAAGCCAAGTGAATGTCTTTGGTTCAGTATAGCTGTAGGTCACGCACAGCTGGGCCATATCTCATCCACCGTTATTCTGTGCTGGTCTCCTGTGTGATACATACAGTGAGAGGTTACCTATATTTCAATTTTGAGGCTTATATTTTGATAGGATTTACAGATAGCATTTTTAGATAAAATTTATCATTCATGGCAAGCACCTCTTGTCCTCTGACAGTCTGACAAAAGCAATACATAATACTAGGATCCAGAATTCCACATGTTCTCCGGTGTAGATCGCTAAGTAAAGAAAAAGTTAGACAAGTTACTAAGACTTAGAAGCCAAAATGGGTCTTCCATACTTCCAAATTTTCCTCTTCACTTTCCACGTCACCCCCACCACGAAGGAAGGAAAAATAAGCAACTAAAGAAACAAACAAAGGATACACACAAAAACAAACAAAAGTACTGAATCTCAACGTGAGGAACCTCAGCCATGTCTCCCAAGGTATCTTGGCTCAGATCAAAGTGGGACCTGAGTGTGTACTCCCACAAAAAGCTCATGGAGTGAAAAAGAGACACAGGAGGATGGTCGTCGTCCCCAGTGAAGATGTATTTGCTGCCCAAATTTGAAGCACATCTCCTTTCTTTAAAGCATAGCGACTCTGCCCAGTAGCAGCATAGGACCAACCAAGGTGCTGACAGTGAAACGGGCAACTCTCCCTTTTGCTTGGAGAGTAAAGGCAGGCCTGATATACGAAGAGAAAGCAAAATTGCCCTTGGCAAAATCCCCTCTCTTTTCTTCTTTTAATCCACTTAGCTTAACACTCAAGCCTATATTCAGTCACCAAGTGGCGAGTCAGAACAAAACACCCTGTTCGTAGCCTCACGAGGTATTTCCCTAGTTTATATCCTGCATGCTTGGGTTCTCCCCATTATCATACACAGTTACAGAGCATCCAGGACACCATAGCCCAAATGAAAGACAAAATCTGGGAGAGGATTAGATTCTGTTTTCACATGTACTGGGGCTTCCCTGGTGACTCAGATGGTAAAGAATCTGCCTGCAGTTCGAAGACAAATGTATCCCCCTGAGTCTTTGGTTGGACTCACACAGGCATCCTAGAGACAGACAAATCCATATTCAGTATGACACATGTCTATGAATCCCAGATTGAGGTTACTGGCCCAGATGAGACTAAAGGACTTTACGATTATCTTTCCCTGGCTGAAGAGCTTTCTCTGTACACACCTAGGATTGTTTCTTTATATTCCAAGAGGCCATTTCTGCAAGTGCTGCCACCCCCCAAGTAAAATTCCACTCTGGGTATTTATACATAGAGCATGGAACTGCGGTTAGCCTTTGCCCATGTTTTCAGATAGTCTCTTGCTATTTCATAAGCCAGAACAACTAACATCAGCATATTCGCTCTAACTTTTTCTTTTCTATTCTTTCTCTTTCCACACCAGTATTTTTTTATCTTTGATACCATGTGTGCTAAGTCACTTTGGTCATGCCGACTCTTTGTGACCCCATGGACTGCAGGCCGCCAGGCTCCTCTCTCCATGGGATTCTCTGGGCAAGAATACTTGAGTGGGTTGCCATATCCTCCTCCAGGGGATCTTCTTGACCCAGAGATCGAACCCACCTCTCTTACGTCTCCTGCACTGGCAGGCAGGTTCTTTACCACTAGCACCAGAGTGGCTATTTCAGAGGACAGGATAATTAAAATACTTAAGGAGGAAGGAGATAGGAGGAAGTCTGGGAGAAGACTATTCCAGAAGGAAGAGTGAATACAAAGACTCTGTGGTGGAAATGCACTTGATATTTTCAACCAACTCCAAGAAGTGTAGAGAGAGGAAGGCAAGAGGAAGCAACATATCTTGTAGTGTCTTCAAGACCCCTGAGAGACTTTGGCTTTTACCTCTCAAGTGAGATCACCTTTTGACTTACATATTATCAACCTGCTCTGGCTGTTATGTTGAGCATAAAATGGGAATGGGCAATGGTGGAGCAACCAGCAGTTCTAATGGACCAATTAGGAGGCAGTGAGACAGATGGGAGATGATATTGGGTTGTTTCAAGATTGTAACAGGAAACATAACAAGAACACATCAACTTCTTTTTGTCTTTTTTACTTTATTTTTAAATTTTTATTTATTTTTGGGTCTATAATGTCTTAGTTGCAGCATGTGGGATCTTTAGTAGTGGCATATGAACTCTTAGTTGCAGCATTTGGGATCAAGTTCCCTGATCAGGAATCAAAACTGGGCCCCATGCACTGGGGACACAGAGTCTTAGCCACTGTATTACCAGGGAAGTTCTACACATCAGCTTCTGGAAACATTTTGAATATAGAGCCAACAGGACTTGCTAATGGGATATATCCATTGGTATGAAATCTGTATACTATACATTGTATCAGTGAGCACTGCCCCCTTATCCTACTCCAACATAGGACATCTGTTCTTTTTTAATAATCTTGTGTGCAAGAAGGAAATAGAAATATTTTTATATAGATGAAACTTGGCATCCAAAATCTTGGGTTTGCATCCAGGCTAAATCAGCTGTGCAAACCTAGACAAAATAGTCCATCCTTTGGTTTCATGGTTTTATCAGGAAGATGAAATGAGTGTTTAGAAGGAATTATGAACTTTAAAATTCAAAGAAAAATACATTAAGGAGAAAACAAAAATAAGAGTTGGAGTTTTATAGTGAGAATATGGTTGAGTGCTTGGAATTAGCTCAGTAGGTATATTTAATTATATGAAAGAGTATAACCCAAACGGGCAGATTAAAAAAGTCAGGAAGATAGTGCTCTAAATATCAATCTTTGCACTTCCCTGGTGGTCCAGTGGCTAAGACTCCATGCTCCCAATGCAGGGGGCCTGGGTTTCAATGCCTGGTCAGGTAACTAGGGGCTTCTCAAGTGTCAATAGTGGTAAAGAATCTGCCTGCCGTTGCTGGAGACTCAGGTTGGATCCCTGGGTGTGGAAGATCCCCTGGAGAAGGGAATGGCAACCCACTCCAGTATCCTTGCCTGGAGAATCCCAAGGACAGACAAGTTTGGCAGGCTACAGTCCATGGGATTGCAAAGAGTTGGACACCACTGAGTGTCTGAGCCCCCCCCCACACACACAGGAAACTACATGCCGTAACTGAAGATCTGTGAACCGCAACTAAGACCCAGCACAGTCAAATAAATAAGTACAAATAAATATTTGTAAAATGTTGGTCTTCTCCATGGATCATTATTAGGAGTTTCCAGGGTAATAAGGATGCTCATAAAAAGAAGAGATACAAAGCCTCAAACCAAAAGAATTATGAGTCAAAATTCTATCTGCCTTGTGCTCTTGTTTAGGCTTTAGTTTGTGATTGGAAAGAACAGAAGATAAAGGGAATGAAAGAGATGTTGTCTGGGGACACATTTTGACTGCTGAGGCAGTTTCCCAAACACTTCCTTATTCGGGTCACTGCAGTCCTGGATCTGGAGCTCAGCTTTCCTGGTCAGGAAATCTGATGTTGTCCCCGTGCTGCAGCTGACTCAGAGGAAGTGACTGTCTTAACTGAACTCCCAAATGGCTCATAAACAAACCAGGAAGCTAATTTAGTTTTCATTGCTTTGAATTGACCCAGTTTTTCATGTCCATCGAATTATACACCTCTTGAGGGTAAACAGAAGCCATGTTAGACCAGAAGATATCTGGCAAGCATGATATCAGGGCACTGACAGTAGGAAGGAAGATGTGGGGCATAACTCATTCAAAGCCAGCTGCAGTGTTTTTACCCACCAGTGAAGTATTTTTCCAGGATGCAGAACTTTGATTGCCTTGTCCAGTGGGTCTCCCTTGGATGGTCTTTTGCAGCCACTGACTACTTTTTCTTTCCCCTTCTTTCTTTGAGAAAAATTCAAACTGTCATCTTTATTTGTAGTCAGAAGAACATGAACTTATAATGTGCACTGTATAAGAAGTTTGGGAGTCAGGCAGATCAGCATGTACTTATGAGGTGGGTGACTTTGAACAAGTTAAACAACTTGATTCCTTCCGTAGCCTGCTTCATTATATGTGAAAAGCAATACCTAGTCTTCAAGTATATTGTGAGGATAAAGGAAATAACTCACTTAGTTCTATGCTTCTCAGGGAATAGACATCCAATACAAGAAATTGTTTCTTCTGGTTACATCATTCTCTCCCTTCCTCCCTCTTGAAAGGGAGGGAGTTTTCTCCCTACACTCAGCTCTGCGTTGTTTTCATATAGTCATTCAGCCTGGTAACTATGCTAGCTTCCTGTGATCAAATGCTGGTACTGACAGGTGACAGGAAGCAGCTCTAAGAACTGCATGCATTTCAGTGTTACTCAATTTGTTCAATACATCAACTATTTTGAAATGAATAGAGATTAAAATGTGAAGTGTGCTATGAATTTTTGGGCGAGCATTTCTTTACCTTGTTAAATATTAAAAAAATTTTCCAAGTTACAAAAGTATCTAAGAACTCTGAGAAACCCTGGAAGAATTGCCCACAAAGTTAAGAGAACTGATACAGACCAGGACTTTCAGAGGAAACTAACCACAAGGAAGGTCAGACAATCCTACAAAAGAAAAAAGAACAATTGGAAATATAGAGAACAATGAAATAAAGTCCGGCTAATCAAGAAGGGATGCTATATGTGAATAGTCAACAAACTAATCAACAAGGGAAAACAAAATGTGAGAAAAAAGGATCACAGCCATGACCCATGTAAGGCTAGAGATTGGGGACACAAGTTAATAATAGTAAATCCACATACATGTTGCTGAGAAGGAAGATTTTCCACTCAAGCCACTCACTGTCCAGCATTTGGTCTATTCTATGTTACTTGTGAAACATATCTGTACACAGGGCAATTTAGTGACGGTGACTGAGATTAATTTACCTCCAGAATCAAATCACAGATACCTATGTGCTGCGGTCCCAGGAATTTAATCATGCACTCCATAATTCCAGTATTTGAGAAGAACAGGCTTGTTACTTGTCTTTGCAATGTAAATTAATTAAGGGCATTGGTATGTACCTCTGTTAGGCGATGGTAGATGTGTGTGTTTTAAGCTGGATAGAGCTGTTGTTCCTATGGTTAATGCTTTTTGACAAGGGACTCCTCTGGCCCAGTGATTATAATTGATTATGATGGTGTCCATTTTATTCATTTATTGTAATTGCTCACACAGTAGCCTTTTCAGTTACACCTTCAGATATGTGGATACCTCTCACCTTCCTGAGACTTTGCCCTGGGCACTTTAACTGATGCAGACTTTGTCACCTCTTCCCAGCCAGAGCTTGATGACTCTTCCTGAGAGTAGGTCTTTGTCACCAGCTTGCTACTTCAATTCAAGTTTTTACCTAAATTTGACTTGTTTAACATTCTGTGGTTATGATGATTTTTTACATTGTCTTAAAACACTCTATATATCATGAAGTGTTTCAAAAAGGATCATTGTAATCTTCTTTTATCACAGTGGGATTAAGTTGAAGCAAAATGATATAACTAAGAATATAATATAATATATGCTGGCCAATATGGATAATAGAAATAATATAAAAACTTTAGACACTTTCAGGTAGATGAGTGAGACTTTTTGCAAATAATTAGAACTGGACTCTTCATTTTTCTTTGAGCAAGAAGAGAAGCATGATTGGTTTAGTTGCATTGTCCTTGATAGGAAACAGTAAAAAATACAGTAGATATTCCTTTGGAGGAGGGGCTCTTCTTTGGGGGGAGAACTACTTAAGACTAGTCTTATTTCCGTGTTTTGTGTTGTGGGGGTGGGAGGCAAGTTTCACTTTGTAAAGTCAACTTGAATGATGTAATAATACCACACATTGCCTTCAAAGTATTCCAGGATGTTTCCACTGATGTTTTCCAAATTTTCCTCCTGCTTCTCTTCCTTGTAAAAGTTGACTTTGAAAGTTCAGGCATTTTTAAGTTTTATCTGTGTGCAAAGCACATCTTGAATTTCTTTAATGTAGCTTGCAAGCTTGTGCTGTGTTTATTTCACCCTTGCATAACTCAAAAGTAGTGGAACAGATTGTGCTCAGATTGGACAAAAGCAATTACCCAAACCCTTAGACTAGGACTCGTCATGGCCCCAGAAAATAATTTGGGGGGAAGCCATGATGGCATGAAAACATAGGGTTATTAGAGGTTTCTGTTGACAGCTCTGCCGCCTCATGCTTTCTAGCATAGATCTTCTCAGAAGGATCTGCAGTGCCATTTCAGAGACTGGGTGGCACATTCTACACTCTGTGTTGACTTTGGTTTTAGCCTATGCTCCTGGCTCCATGTTTATTCCAAATTATAACTACATTGAAAACGCTCAGTAATAAATACTGGCTTAGCACTTGAACATGGACAAAATGCTTTCAATATTACAAGAGATCCTTACATCCCTATGTGTCATGAATGGTTTCTCTTTCTTTCTACAGATAGGATAACTGAGATTCATCAAGTTAATGATATGACCCCCAAGTCCTCATCAGCTCTTCAGAGGTAAGACTATAGCACAATTCTTCATTCATTCAGTAGTTATATCATGAAAGCCTAGTATGTACCAAGCACTGAGCCGGGGCAAGGGAGATGCAGTGATGAGCAAGGTAAGCAGAGTTTCTTTCTAAATGAGCATGAAATCATGACTCATTATACAGTTACAAGTCAGGATGTTCCAAAGGAAAAGGTCAGTGCACTCTGAGAGGGGAAAACAGGCACTGATTGCCATCAGGCGGCCTCTGGGAGGAAGATGCATGTGCATTTAAATTGAGATGAGAAGGAGCTAATAAGCTTCACAGCTCACTTGCAACATTATGCTCAGATCATCTTGGAATGGTGATCTGAAAATAACACAAAAAATACAAACATTAAAAAAAGTTCTCATGTTTGTCTTTATCGAAAAAATAAAATTACTGGGTACCAGTCAAAATTCACTTCACTGTTAACAATATAGGAGATAATAGGCCAGAATTTAATTGCAACAGTGGCCTTCTTTCAAAAGCGCCTGTGGCTTCTGAAGCCAGTCGGACAAATGAAGCCTGTGTAACACTTAGTCTAGTCTCCTCTTCAGACACTTGACTTGCCTTGGGTGTAATTAGTTCTGCCAAGTCACAGTGTCCACAGGGGCAGAGATCACGAGGTTTCCATATCTGCATTCTCAGAGTGTGCTGGCTCAACATTTGGTGTGGACTTCAGTTGGTAGATGGAGATATAGAAGCTGTGCATGAGAAAAATACAAAAGAAGCCGCATCGTGCAGCATAAAGAAGGGGTCTGTGGTGTCTGGTTGGTCTGGATTCAAGTTCTCATCCCAATCTCTCTGACCTTGCTCACTTAACCTTCTCTGAGCTTTGACTCCCTGTCTGTAAAAGTGGATATTAACATCCCACCTATAAGGCTGTTGAGGAAGAGAAAGCACAGTCTATTCAACACATAAAAATGAGATGGGTTGATTCAGTTGCTGACAAATTGTTAGTTACTAGTAAAGTGTTCTCATTCTCTTCTGATGGTGGTTTATCCATCTCCTAAGTTATTTTGAGTTTGGTTAAGGAAAGTGGTGGGGGGAATTCTGAGTGTTAGAATATTTCACATACGATGTAGATGTTTGCAATGTATCAAGGTATAATAAATGATGCAGGTACTAAGACATAATGATTGTTTAGCAAAGGACAAGATCAGGATTATATGTCACTGTGAACAATCAAATAGTATAGCATTCTTGTCCCATCAAAATGTATTATGATCTGAAAATACTGTTTCCTAGGTTTTTAAGATTATTGTTGGATGTATCTAAAAAAATTACAATATAGTGGGACTGTGTGAGACTGAAATCACTTCAAATCTTTCTACGTATGTTAGATTACCTCTCCTTGGTTCCTATAAGGGCATCTTTAATATCCACTATACCTGGTGCGTTTTCCTGCTGGCTTTGTAACTGATGAGAGTAAACAAACATGCTGTTTCAATCCCAGAGCCCTTCTCTGATCCACGGGGCTGGTGGGGACAGGAGGGCAGTCAACAGCATGAACACAGGAAGAAATGCGAGTTCATGTTATTAAGCCAAAGCAGAGCTGTTAATCCCCAAAGCTCATGGAGAGAAATCAATAGAGTCAAAATACTAATAATAAATAGCCATCTTCTTCCCTGTTTCAAACTTACCAAAGACAGCATGATCAAGAGAGCCTATAAACAGAGAACGTCTTATTAGCAGCTCATGGCTGTCCCTTTAATACTAACTGTATTTGCCCTTGGAGAGAAAACCAATACTGTAGACATTTAAATTTAAGTTACTTCTAACTGTTGATACACTGTCTCCACTGAAATACTGCCTGTCTGGAGGTAGCAGTGGTCTGGTGATCATTGTCATTACTATCGCTTTCCATCTCTCCCTGCTCCTCATCAGATAACTACTATCTGGGGTCATCTTCAAGTAATCAGGAGATCAGGTGTCTCCAGCCATCCATGAGCATTTCTGTCACACGCTGAGCGACCACTCAGCAGAGCTCTTCTCTTGGGGTGCTTTGACGTACAAATTTCATACATTTAGATGCTCCAGCAACTGTTGCTGGTACATCCCTCTTGGTGCTCACCTGATAATCACAGGGGAAGCATGGCGCTTTCTTTCCCATGTTCAGCTTCAAATGCTGTGGTTCTCATTCACCTGACTGATCCTTTTTACTCTTTTGTCAGTACCAACAGTTGAGAAGGGTGGTAAGATCCTAAATACTGATTGTTTGTGAGTCAAAGCTTATAGGAAAGAGCCTCAAGAGTGGGACAGTATGTCTCAAGTTCCTTTGATGCCAGTTGGGTCAAGATATTTGAATGGAGGGTACCAGACCCACATCTTCCTTCTCTGTGGCAGCCATTGAGCTCTCAGCATTGTTTATGCTCTGTGTGTGTGTGTGTGTGTGTGTGTGAGTGTGTGTGTGTGTGTGTGTGTGTGTGTGTGTGTGTGTGTGTATGGGGCTGAATGTCTGTTAGAAATACTCCGGGAAAGAGAACCTTTAAATGTTCTGAAACCAAAACTTTGACACAGGCTCTTCGCTGGAGTTAATGAGATGAGAAACATACCACTAAAATAGCTTGCGATTGTTCTCTGGCATTGTAGCCAAAGTGGGTCAGTTGAGGGTGGTCTGGGTTACAAGCATCTATTGTAACTCTTCAGGGGGACAGGACAAAAAGCACTGTGTGAATCCTCAAAGATTCAGCACTCCCTCTGTGTCTGTGGGTGTGACTGTGTCTGTGTGCATGTGTGAACATGCTTACCCTCACTTGTGCCCTTCTTTCCACTCGGCCCTCACTGCCATCCCTGCCTGTTTTGGATCTACCTATTTCTAAAGCTCAGTGAAACATCACTTACTCTATGCTGTTAACCTGGTGCTCTTCAGCCAGAAGCAATCTTTTCCTCCTCTAAATTCATGGCGTCTGGTCTGATTCTCTCTAAGGGCATTTTTTTGTCTTGGCTTTAACTTGAGTGAACATAGTTCATTCATCTCCCAATAGAACAGACTCATAACATTCATATTTGATGCATTGTTGACCCCCTAAAATGAATGTGAAATGAAGGTCAAACATTCATGAATATCATACTGCCTGTTTAAACCCTGATACATGTGTGGTACAGGTAATAGACAGCAAAGTACCACTATCACATTAATTGCTCAAAACTTTCTGATTTCTTAAGAAAAAGCCCCTTCAGATACCGAGGGGCTTCAGTGGAAGAATCTGTGTTTACTGCATCCTCGTCTGGTAGACAAGTCAGCCCAGCTGGCCGTGTGCCTCACCTATAACTCTGCAGCATCACACAAGTGCAAAGGAGCAGTGTCTTGACTGCAGTGAGAAGCAGGAACAAATCAACCGAAGAATGAGCACAAAGGCCAACTTGAGAAAAAGACTTTGTCATTCTTGGCAAAAGAGCCATGGCTTATTTAGTGTTGACGTTAGGTATTTTGGTAGTCTGTGTTCTCATTTGTTCACAAACCTTTATCAATAACTTTTCTGGGTTCTGTGGGGGGGGGATCAATTAACAAAAATAAAGGGACATTATTGCCAACAAGTGGAACAATTGGACACACACACACATATATAAATCATTCAGTGCACAATTACATTTTAACACAGCTATCTCTCAAAGGAACCCAACTGCAACCTCAAAGTCAATGTTACTTCCACCTTACTTTCAGCGTATATTCAGTTGCCATATCAAATTTTATATTTTGCTCACGTATTTGTTTATTTGTTTATGAGTGCTCTATGCATCTTAAGATGTTAGCAGCGACTTGTGGGGTCTCACATAGTGTGTGATCACACTTTAAATCTTTTGCAATGTCCCTTTCTATGTTACAAGGCTTCTGCCATATTTTCCTCTATTTTTGCTCCTGGTGTCTGAGCACTGGAACTATTATTTGAATGTCATGTGGTCCAGCTTTCTCCCAGATGGATAAGTGCCCTTTTCAAGAAGCAGACAATCTCTGATCAATATGTACGTGGCAGTCTCCAGTGTCAGGAGCTCACTAAATCCTCAGGTAACAAACAGCTAACCCCTCTTCTAGACAGCTTTCATTTTACAGGGCAGGGTGCTACTTGGTTGACTGTTTTGTTGATTTGCATTATTTATCTGTTACCTAATTTTTTCCATTAAGACTGTATCTTTAGAACAGTTTTAGGTGCTTGGAGAATTGAGGAGGTACGGAGGTTTCTCATATATCTGCTGTCCCACAAATACAGGTAACACATCATAATCCTCCCAAGTCCACGGTTGCTTATTGTTCCCACGTGAGGTTGTACATTCCGGGGTTTGGACAGAGGTGTACTGACCTGTATCACACATGTACCAGCATTGCAGTATCATGCACGGTAATTTCACCACCCTAAAGATCCTCTGTACCCTGCCTGATCATCCTTTCTTTTCTCCCCCGACAACTAGCAATTGCTGGCGTTTTTACTCTTCCTGTAGGCCTTTTAAAAAATATCACATAGTTGAAGTCATTCAGAACATAGTCTTTTAATATTAACATCTGCCGCTTAGTAAAATGCAGTTAAGTCTCCTTCATGTCTTCTTGTGGCTTCAGAGCTTGTTTCTTTTTAGCTCTGAGTAATAGTCTATTGTCTGGATGTACCACAGTGCACTTATCTGTTTGTCTACTGAAAGACATCTTGGCCGCTTCTGAATTTAGGCACTTCTAATAAAGTTGTGTCCATATACAGGTTTTGGGGTGGAGGTAAATTGTCATTTGGGCTTCCCAAGTGACTCAGTGGCAAAGAATCCACCTGCCAAGCAGGAGGCACAAGAGATGCCGGTTCAATCCCTGGGTTGGGAAGACCACCTGAAGGAGGAAATGGCAACCTACTCCAGTATTCTTGCCTGGAGAATCTCATGGACAGAGAAACATGGTGGGCTGCAGTCCTTGGAGTCACAAAAGAATCAGACATGACTTAGCAACTAAACAACACTAAAACAAAGTTGTCACCTACTCTGGGTAAATACCAAGCAGCTCAATTGGATCACGTGGTAAACGTAAGTTTGGTATTTTAGGAAACAGAAACTGCCTTCCAAAGTGACTGGACCAGTTTGCATTTCCATTAGCAGTGAAGGAGAGGTCTCACTCCACATCTTTTCCAGAATTTGATATTACCAGTGTTTTGGATTTCAGCTGTTCTAATAGACATATGTTGGTATCTCATGGTTAATTTAATTTGCATTTCCCTGTTGATATAGGATGTGGAGCATTTTTTCATATGCTTATTTGCTATCTGTATATCTTCTTTGGTGAGGTGTCTCTTAAGGTTTTTGACTCATTCTAAAATCCGATTGTTTGCTTCTTCTCCTTGAATTTTAAGTGTTCTTTGTATATTTTGGATAGCAGTCCTTTATCACATGTTTTTTGCAAATATTTTCTCCAAGTCTGTGGCTTCCTTGACATTGCCTTTCACAGAGCAGACATTTTTAATTTTAATGAAGTCTAGCTTATCAATTATTTCTTTCATGAATCATATTTTGGTCTTGTATCTAAGAAGTTATTGCCACATCTGAGATCATCTAGGCTTTCTCCTATATTACCCTCTGGGAGTTTTATAGTTAGGTTTGACCTATTTGTGAAAGTTGTAAAGTATGTGTGTCCAGATTCTTTTTTTTTTTTTGCCTATGGATGTCCAGTTGTTTTAGCACCATTTGTTAAAAAGTCTATCTTTGCTTCATGCTGTTGCCTGTGCTTCCCTGTCAAAAATCTGTGACTATTTATATGAGTCTATTTCTGAGCTTTCTATTCTGTTTCTCTGATCTAGTTGTATGTTTCTTCATCTACTACACTGTCTAGATTGCTAAGTGACTATATGAACTTTGGAAGAAAAGAGTGATTTGAAACTTTCAGTCCATCTGAGAACACTCTGTCATGAGGAATATTTGGATGTCAAATATCATTGCTAATTTGCCCCTTTGTGTATGGAAAGTTCAAGAAAAGCTGCTTTGGATGTGTTTATGTAGGCTCTTTAGCTCTTCTGATACTCTAGCTCTTTTTCATTTGACTCTATGCCTTGTTATTCTGTTTCCATGGATTCTAGAATCATTTCTAGGCTGCAACTAAAAAACAAAACTTTTTTTTTTGGGGGGGGGGCGCCTTGTTTATGGATGTATAACAATTGTACTTAAGAGGTACCTTCCCAGGGCTCCCACACTCCCAGATTTATCACTAACGTGAGGCAAACTTCTCACAACGAGGACCCACCTAGTAGACACTGGAGAGGCCTCTCTCATTTGCTCAATTGTCTCTCATGTGGCACACACCACGTAAGGCCACCTTTTTCTTTGCTAGAAAACACCCCTTCCTACACTATATTTTTTTAATTTTATTTATCTTTAGTTGGAGGATAATTACTTTACAATATTATCCTGGTTTCTGCCATACGTCAACATGAACCAGCCATAGTTATATGTATTTCCCCTCCCTCTTGAATCTCCCCTCCCACCTCCCACTCCATCACACCTCTCTAGGTTAACATACTCTTTTCTGTATGAAATTCAGTGAGCTTGAAATAACAACAGATCCTGTCCCCAGTAGAGTGTCAATGGAAATATATCTGTCGTGTGATTGGGGAGGTTGTGACATCCAGAGACCTCTGGCCTGTAATCTCCCATCACCTGTGGGGTGAACAGAGAAGAGATCTCATCACTCATCGCAATGGCTAAATGAGGAGCAGCATGGACAATATTTGCTGGTGTAGGATTTTTCATTTAATTAAGCCTGAGTTTCTATCTGCCCAAGGGACCTCACTGATAAAGGGAGGATGCTGAAAAAGCTTTGTTGATATTTAAGCCTCGCAATAACTTTTTCCCTATATAATTAAAGTCTGTCCATTGATTTCAGTTCTCAGGGAAGGTTATTGTTTTTGAACCAACACTGTCATCATGACTTTGTATTTATGGAGCAGCTTCATTAGTTAAGTGACCTTGGGCAAGTCACTTAACCCCTGTGACTCTTGGTATAGAGCAGAGTTATTAATACCCGCTAAATAGAGCTGTTGTCAGTATTACACAGGACAATGAATAAAAGCCTCATTACTTAGAAGGGAGACCACCGGCATTGCCTCAGTTCGTGCTTACAATACCAGTGGGAGGATAGACCTGTTTGTTGGGGTATGCTTGTGTGTGTGAGTGTGTGTTTAACCCTAAACTCCAGATGAGGGTTCAGGCTCAGAAAACATTAAATAAGCTGTCTAACATTGCAAACCTGAGAGATTGCAAAACAGAGATTCATCTCTAGCTATTTTGACACTCATAAGGCATCGGGCCCTACATACATTTCCTGATACTGAAGCCTGACCTCATTTAGAGACTTCACATTGACTTCCGTTATGTTGGCAGAAATCAGACATTTAAAAAAGCAAACCAAAGACAATAGGAACCTATCAAAACTGACCTGGAACCGAGAGTGCCCACTCTAGAAAAGAATTGGGGTGTGTGGGATGGGTTCACACCACCTCACAGGAGTTGTTAAATTTTTAGAAATTTTGTAAGTTAGTTGTTAAACAGCCGTTGTTAAAAAGGAAATTGTAAGGGCTTCCCTGGTGGCTCAGCGGTAAAGAATCGGCCTGCTAATGCAGGAGACACAGGTTTGATCCCTGATCTGGGAGGATCCCACCTACCGCAGAGCAACTAAGCCCATGCATCACAGCTACTGAGCTTGTGCTCTCGAGCCCGGGAGCCGCAGCTACTGAGCCCACGGGCCGCAGCTACTGAGCCCATGTGCCTGGAGCCTGTGCTCACCAACCAGAGAAGCCACTGCAGTCAGACGCCTGCACACCACCCTAGGGAGGAGCCCGTACAGCGACGAAGGCCCGCCACAGCAACAAATAAATAACTAAAGTAACTGCTCTTAAAAAAGAAATTGTATGTAGTTAATTAAATTATGGTACAAAGGTGAGGAATACTGAAAACATCACTTTCTAAACATTTTTTACTACATTTTACTATTTTCAAGCATATTGTAACTGTATTGTGAAATATATATATATATTAAATGGTCACTTACCACACACATGGCAGAAGTGATGGCATGTCCCTTGGTATTATAATAGAGAAGAACAAATCTTACTCCATACTGGATCTGTTTCTTTTACTTTAATCTTGGTATTCTGTAGCTTTGACTACAAGTTAGAAATGTTGCTTATCGTCTTAAATATACAGGAGAACTCATCCTGAAAGCTCTGACTTGTAAAAGTGTAACGCTTTCCCAGTCACATAGAGATACAAAGTTGTAGAACAGGGAATGACATTTTTCTTCTTAGAGAAGTTACAGGAACATGGTGACCTGCCCTACACAGACAGACTCAAGAACAAGCGCTTCTGACCCCAAAGAAGTTTGCAACGACCAACTACCCCGCTTTCCCTCTTAGTATCAAAGAAGCCTGAGCTGTAATCCAGGTGAGAGTTCTTGAGACATGAGTCCACCATCTCCTCAGTCTTCTGGCTTTCCAAATAAAGCAGCTCTTCCTTGGCTCGACAGCTTCTCTCTCAGTTTATTGGCCTGTTGCGTGATGAGCAGTATGAGCTTGGGCTCAGTAACACCTTCTGATACTAGGAGAGTAACACCTTCTAATATTAGATTATCAAAGACTGTAGATTCCGTTTTAGATTTCTTTCTCTCTGTCTCTTGGATATCTCACTCTCGGGAAGCCAGCTGCCATGACCTCAGGACACCCAGGCAGCCTATGGAGAGGCCCATGTGGCGAGAAAAAGAGGCCTCCAGCCTATGGCCAGACAGGAGCTGAGGCCTGCCAAAACCACATGAGTCTGGAAGTCTTCAAACAACTACATTCCCAGCTGACAGCTTCATTGCACCTCAGGAAAGACCTCAAGCCAGAACCAGCCTGTCAAGGTGCTCCCAGTAATCAATCACTATTCCAGTGGAAACGCATCTCAATATCTCCTCAATGTCTGATTTTAGAGTGATTTCCGTAGAGGTCAAGAAGCTTCTCTTTTCCCCTAAATGTTCCAAAATTATGGACAAACTTAAAATTATAGCCACTATTAATAGAAATATCTGTCCTTTTATATTTTGCTAGTTAGTAGGTTCGGGCAAAAACAACTGTGCTTTCTGAACCTATTTAATTGGGGGAAAGACATATTATTTCAAGTGTGAATTTAGATCTGGAACAATGTAGCCTACTTGACAGTTTTTATTTTTTCTCTTTAAATATGAACTATCAACTATCAAAATTTAAGGCATGGTTCTCCAGGAAAGCCTCTCAAGGTTAATGTAGGGTGTGAACAGTTTCTTTCTGACAGAGGTAAAAATCATGTGGTTGTCCTGAACAGGTAAGGGAAGAGGGTGGCCAAGGAAGAGTGTTAACAGCAACACGGAGTGCTGGCTAGTACAGAACCAACCAAGAGGCTTAGGGTGCTTTCAATAATAGAAGGAAGTTTAGTGGAGACGCTGGAACTAAACTGGAACTTTCACACATTTGATTCTTAATATAGCAAATGCTCCTTGCTATACCATGGAGAATCTTTGCTACTTACAGGAGTAGCAGAAGTTTTATCCTCTTAACCTAAGTAACCAAAAGAGCAGAAGTTATATCCTCTTAACCTACACCCAAGTGTCACTAGAAAAGATTCCTACTGGGACTTGGGTTTCCCCTCAATCATATCCTGAATATCTTTAGAGGTACCCAGGCTTCAGATACACATCTGTTATCTATACTTATATCTTTAGGTACATACACACATAAGTGGGAAATGCTGACATAAACTTTATTCTACAGTAATAGGTCAGGAACTCCCCTGAACCACATCATATTTGTATTACTGAGAAATAAATCATCTACAACTCCCCTGGATAACATCTTGCTTTCAGGTACGCACACCAAAATTTGCAAAGTTTTGTAAAATATGAGAAAGATGTACAGAATTGTAAATGCTCCAAAACTTGCCAAATGAGATCATTTCCTGAATTGAAGCACTATGCCAAAAGCATTTTAAAGATAAAATCCTGAATAAGGAACTTCTTGAGTCATTGGTTATTCTATAGTCTAATGGCAAAGGAAAAGCTAAGACAGCCCAGATACAGTTACTAAAATAAGTCTAAGACTCCCAACTTTTCTCTCTGGTCCTTTTTTTTTTTTTTTAATTATTGTTGTTTTGTCTTCTTTTTTCTTAATGGCCTAATAATTTTGAGGGGATGGAGGGATTTCCTACACTAGATCTTTTCACCGCTCTTATTTTTAGGAAGTGATATTTTCTTAAAGCAATTTTATTTTTTTAGGAGGCAGGATATAGGAGATTACAGTAAGGCAGTATTCAAACCTGGGAGACATTTTCTTTTTATGCATATTTATGCATGTTAGTTATTTCGGTCTTTCACTTTTCCCTGTCAAGAGAAATGGTGGTGGAAGGTTGTTTTCTAGGCAAAGCCTCTTTCTTTCTCCTGACACTTAGAGAGACTAATTCCATCACATTTAGCTTATCTGTGGAAAACCTTATTCACCCTCCAACCTCTGATTTAAAGAATTAAAGTAGGTCTAGGAAAGGTCTTCCCTGAAACCTAAGCATCCCATTTCTACTTTTGAAGAGGAGAGCTCTCTCTTGGGCCCTCGAGGATGCTCCCCACCTTTATAAGTATAACGTGCTGATTCTGTCTGAGCTCTGCAAATACAGATGTGTATTCCAGACTTGCTCCTTCTGCTTTTCTGTTTGGTTTCAACTACCTAGGGCAGCCATTCCTCTTATCTTGTGGCTCATATTTTCAGCTTTCTCCATGTTTCACTGAGTCCACATTTACATTTTTATTTCTGATCTTCCTTGATGTTTTGAGAGGATTTCCCAAAAGAGGCAAATGCTGATTTTATACCAGTATTTTAATACTAGATGCCCAATTATTCTGTTTGAAATGTATTGTGTAGAATAAACAGAGTTGGATCATTAGTCTGTTTGGATCATTAGTCTCTAGTTTAGAGACTGGATTAATGATACAAGTATATATCATTAGGTTACATCTAACCTTCCTAGATTATAACTCTTCTTACCTTTTAGAGTTGAAAGATGTTGGTATATATCTAAAGTATTTGCAACAGTGGAGGAAATAGTGCTGCTAATATAGAGTTATGAATTTCTCTTCATCTCTGCTTTCTGCTGTAAGCAAACCTTGGTAGATATAAACACTGACAAGGTTTAATATTATAGTATTGGTACTAGAAAAAGGAAATAGAGACCCTCAGTTGTGGCACCTTTGTTATCCGTGTTGTCTGAAAATTATTTTCAACATAGTTTTTAATATTCACAGGGATGTCCTCAACTGAGCCTTTTTACTCCAAATGTGAAAATTATATGTTCCTTGAATTTGAATCCATTTTCGAAGTGCTTCTGGTATTGGAATTCCTTTATAGCATGCAGTGAAGTTCTATGATTCATTAAAAAATAAATCACGTGAGGTTAAAAAAAAAAAGTATGATAAATTTAATTCCATTTAAAAATAGCTATACTTTTAAAATATAACAAGTAGGGAAGATTAAAAATCAACAAGTCTAGGTATTTGGAGAGTTTTTTTTTTTTTTTAATTTGACTTAAAATTCTCTAGTATTTAATCCAACATTGAATGGTAGTTCTAGACAATCTTCTCTTTTTCTTTCTGGAGTAAAGGAATCCTTCATAAAAAGGTTTCAGGGCAAAATACTCTAATATTGATGCTATTGTAAACCAAGTCTCATGATGATGCAAGAATCTCTCTTGTCTAGTTAGAAGTTTTGTTTGTCTGCATGTGTGTTCTCTTTCTGTCCAGTTTCAGGTAAATCTGGTTCCAAGACGAAAATATGTGGATTTTTAACAAACAGGCGAAAGTGTGAGAAGGAAAGATCACTTCCAGTGACAAATGGGTGGGTCCTGGTTTTTCCTAGGGAAAAAGTCTCAGAAATGACACTCCTGCTGAAACCCAGGATGTCCTAAGAGGGAGCATCCCTTCCAGGGCCCAGAGTAGAGATGCCTGAGAAAACCCTCCCAGTGTCCAGGAGGAAACAGGAAGCAGTAGAATCCCTGAAAGATAGAGGGGTGTGTGCGCACCCGCCCTAGCCGTGAATCCACACAGGCTGAATGGTCAATGTCAAGGACGATCCGTGTAACTCCAGAAGTTTCTGTGTAGCTCAAGAAGTTTCTGACAGCTGATAAAAGTGGACCTTAAATGACTAGAAATCTAATCAGTGGCAGCACTGGTACTCTAACCAAGGCAGCTCAATGTTGTTAAAATAAAATAGAAAGCTCGAAAATCCCTCAGACAGACCGAACCGTGTAAACCATGTAAGGAAAACTAAATCTTGCTTATTTCATGAACATAAGCAGAACTTAACTTAGGTTATTTCTTGAAAATACCTCTTAAAAGAAACATAATTATTCTAAAATGGTGCAAGATAATTAGCCTCCTTCCATCTGGAAACCCCCACAGTAATAACCAGTCATTGTAAAAGTTTAACAACTTCCTCATCCTCACTTATGAGCCATTCTGTGATGTCATGCTTCTGGACTTCATGTTAATTTTGAATTTGAAGACGCTTGGTTTGCAAACTCTTCTTTTGTGCTCAATACAGTCAGTGTTGTTCATTGCTGTTGTTCAGTCACTAAGCTGTGTCCAACTCTTTGCAACCCCATAAATTGTAGCACACCAGGCTTCCCTGTCCTTCACTATCTCCCTGAGTGCTCAAATGCACGCCCCTTGAGTTGGTGATGCCATCCAACCATTTATCCTCTATCACTCCCTTCTCTTCCTGCCCTCAACCTTTCCCAGCATCAGGGTCTTTTTCAGTGAGTCAGTTCTTTGCATCGGGTGGCCAAAATATTGGAGCTTCAGCTTCAGCATCAGTCTTTCCAATCAATATTCAGGGTTGATTTCTTTTAGGATTGACTGGTTTGATCTCCTTGCAGTCCAAGCGACTCTCAAGAGTCTCCTCCAACACCACAGTTCAAAAGCATCAGTTATTCAGTACTCAGCCATCTTAATGGTCCAACTCTTATATCCATATATGACTACTGGAAAAACCATAGCTTTGGCTATACAGATGTTGGTTGGCAAAGTGATGTCACAGTCTTCCTAATGCTATTGTATTGATCTGGATTTTTTTATAGTCTGGTTACTTTTTTTTACTAAGTTGTTTAGTTAAGTTTTCCCTTGAGTTTGGTTTTTGTTTTGTTTTTAAGTTTTTATTTTATATTGGAGCATAGCTAATGTGTTAGTTTCAGGTGTATAGCAAAGTGATCTGTTATATACACACATATCTATTCTTTTTCAAATTATTTTCCCATTTAGGTTATTACAGGGTATTAAACAGAGTTCCCTGTGCTATCCAGTAGGTCCTTGCTGGTTATCTATTTTGAATACAGCAGTGTGTTCATGTTAACTGACAGTCTGGATGCTTTAAAACCCGAAGAGCCCTGAAACTTGCCTCTGGAAGCAAGTAGCCAAGAAAGCAGTGCAATCTTGAGATGAAAAGCTCACATCTCTAGAACTTGTGCTCTAGAGAAAATATACAAAAGGAAGAGGTATAGTTCAAAAATCTCACACCCAGGAGCCTAAAATTCCAAGGCAAACATATTGTTAAATAGAAAATGGATCCCTGTTCTCAAATAATGGGTCTCTTGTCTAAGAGTTCCTAGTTTTATCTAGCAGTAACTAAATAAAAGCAGTATAATAAATAAACACAAGAACTAATACTCAGCAGTGATTCTTGTTTCCACCAAGGCGGTACAACTTTTTAAGTAAATTATTTGTGAGTGATGTATGCAAAAATCATACATGAATAAGCAACACTTAACTTAGGCATTTACATATGCAAGCATGTCGATATATGTGGCCATTTATACACATGAATTTCTCTCCCCATAGTCGTCATGGAGTTTCCAGGCGAATGTAATCACTTTAAGACCAGTCTGCCTGGCAGGAGTGTGAGGAGGCCTGTTTAGCTGGTAGTTTAGGTTTGGCTTAAGTTTCCCAAGGCTAGCTCAAAGAAAACTATTTTGTGTAGATGTAAACATTGTATAAAGGCTTTTCTCATTCCCTTAAAATTAACCTGCTTTCCTTTATTATCACAGTGAGGGCCGTTATCAAGAGCTATAAAAAAGACAGCACTTCATATTTATCCTTGGAGGCCTTCCTGGAACACTTTGGCATGTTTTGGTGAAATCTGACACTTTTCAACTAATACTAAACGTGTATTCAGATGGGTTGATGACTCCTAACATTCTCAGTTTAGGACAAATTTGTCATAATAACGAAGAATTCTAGCATGATCTCATGATGCCCCAATCAAAGAAGAAAGTGTAAAACCTTAAGTCAAAATGAAATGCACAAATAATTCAAATTGGCAGTTTAATGAAATGAGGATAGAGGTCAAAGTTTTCGGGTAGCACAGAAATCCCGAGAGCTCACTTGGGTACCAGGGCACCTCCCTTCAGGGCTGGGACCGGGAAGCTGAGTGTGCCACAGCTTCCCCCACTTGTTCCCAGAGCTACCCGGATGACTGTCTGTGAAAACACAGTTTAAAAGATGCCGCTTGACTGTCCTCAGAAATACCTCATTAGTTAATTAAACTGTAGCGATTTAAGCACCTGTAACAAGTAATGGGAATTTCAATTCTACTGATATAAGAATCTTATTTATCATGTGCCTCACCGCCACATGAGTTCTGAATGCAGAAGGCTCACCATTAAAATGTGACTCAGAACATTGCCATACTATCTGAGCTGCGTATGCTGATGGCAGAAGGAGGACCAGGGTATAAAGAAACCGTGAGAGCCAATGAGCCGGCCCATAGGAATAGCCAGCTCTGTGAGAGGCGGTCTTTGTTGGGGTAGAAATGTGAGGAGGGAAAATAGGAAGGGGACATTGCTTTGTTTTTCTCCTGCTTAAAATTAGATTCAATGGAGAAGCCTATGTTTTTTTCATATTGCTAGAATGTTCTGAGTTCTCCCTGTAGGGAATATCAGCAGCAACTCTAACTTCTAGGAAAATCATGCAATAGTAGAAAATGGGTAAGGTCAGGGCTCCTTGGCCCCCATAAATTTTTTTAGATGATTCTTTCCTCTGCCACTTCAAGCCAGCTTTAAATTAAAGATTGCACACCTACCTGCTGATCCAG
The DNA here is from genome assembly GCF_963930625.1 of Muntiacus reevesi. Lineage (NCBI taxonomy): Eukaryota > Metazoa > Chordata > Mammalia > Artiodactyla > Cervidae > Muntiacus > Muntiacus reevesi. The sequence goes on from NC_089252.1 coordinate 69,250,829, forward strand.
TGGTTAAGACTTTGCCTTCCAATGAAGGGGATGCAGGTTCAATCCCTGGTCAGGAAGCTAAGATCCCACATGCCTCATGGCCAAAAACGAAAAAGTAATGCAGAAGTAATACTGTACCAAATTGAATAAACACTTTGAAAATGGCCCACTTTAAAAACATCTCAAAAACAAAGGTTTAAGATCTTCATACAGCATCCATTACCTTAAGCTGCTGAATAAACTAGGATATCCAGGACTCAGGATGTTCACTCCCTTTCTTGAAGATTTTAGCTCTGGCATTGCAGTCACTCTCCCTTATACTCTGCCTGCCACAGTCTTTGGTGATGCCAGCATTCACATCAGCTTCTAGTACAACAGTCTTCACTTCCTTGACCTCCTCTCCTCAAATGAACTTGTCTTCTGCCCTAATGGAGCCATGGTCATACCCAAAGCTTTTCATTGTCAGTGATCAAGGTCGATTTACAATCTCAAACTTAACCTATTATCTCTCCAGTTCACTTCATTCAGTACCTACCAGCAACCATCCTTCATCCCCACTGAAACATTCATTACTGATCACATCACCTTTTATTCTGATCCTCCGCTCCTCACACTCTCAAATGTTCCCTTATAGATTTCACAGTTAATGTTGCATCTTCAATTAACTTTTTTCTTTATTCTTCTTGTGTGTGAAAGTGTTAGTCACTCTGTTGCGTCTGACTTTGTGATCTCATGGACTGTAGCCTATCAGGCTCCTCTGTCCTTGGATTTTTCCCAGCAAGAATACTGGAGTGGGTAGCCATTCCCTTCTCCAGGGAATCTTCCTGACCCAGGGATCGAACCTGGGTCTCTAGCATTGTGGGCAGATTCCTTACCATCTGAGTGACCTCTTACTTTATTATACACTTATTTGGAAATCCAGTAACTGCAGTAAGATGCAAGTTTCCACCTGTTCTATGCATCCACTCCCAAGTTTTGTATGGTAGAAAAACAGGTGTGCGATGACGGGTCTTAGCGAGTAATCAGAAGTGGACTTATAATGCTGCTCTGCAAGCACCATCTCTCCCTGTAATATTCGTTTTCTCTCATCTTCTTCCCAGCCTCACTCTCAGATGATGACCTTGCTCCTTCACTGACAAAATGCAACCAATTAGAAGAGACTTTTTGTAAGACACATATCCATACCTCCATATGAACCCCCACATGGAAAATTCTGCCTCCTTTCCTATTACAGTGGAGCCTTGATTTTTCTCCTTGCTTAGGCCTCCCCTTGTGCACAAGGATGCATTTTATCCCAACCTCTTGGGAACATCAGTCTAGCAGCGCCTCACTCTCCCTCTGTGTCATCAGTCATTCCCTTTTGATCACTTCATTATAACTGTACAGACATGTTGGGATTTGTATCCCTGGTCTGGGAGTTAAGATTCCACATGTTTCTTGGACAAAAAACCAAAATGTAAAGCAGAAACAATATTATAACAAATTATAATAAAGACTAAAAATGGTCCACATCCAAAAAAAATCTTAAAAAAAAAAAAAAGTAGGCCCCTAATCAAGTTGATGGATTTTGCACACATTGTTTCATAATTTCTTTCCCAACTTTTCTTTTGGAAAACTCCATAAAGTAGAAAACTTTCTAACTCTCAAAAGATCCCATTCTGTTCTGGAACTGAATTAGTAGTTTTTTATATGTATTATATATATATACATATATATATATAATATATATAATATGTTATGTATATAAATATATATTATGTATGTTTTGTATGTTATATCAGCATTATATAATATTAGTAATATAATAATGCAATATATTTTTACTGTGATATGTATTTTTTAAACTCTAAGTCAAAATTTTACTCCCTGAATTATTTATTCACTCAGTCTTATGAAATCACAGAAAGTTCACGCCAGACGTTAAGAACACACAAAGATAGTAACTACTTCCGATGTAAAGCCCTGTTCTGTGTTAGACATTCTCACTTGTAAATGACCCACCGCACTGTAATTGGCTTTGGGGGCTCTCTACGACTTTATTATATCCCTTAGAGATATGCTAATAGTAGTTAGCAGTGTCCCTTACAAAGCACAAATCACATAATGAGTCATCACGGCTCTTCTCATCATTTATTCTGAGCCAAAAGTAAAACGCACAGCTCTATGAGTCTATGTCTTTCCATGGACAACAGGCCTAGAGTATTTGAAAGAAAATAAAAATTAAAACCAGTGTTTTCTACAAACATAACAAATTTTCATTTAATTCATCATACATACTTGGGTTGTAATTGGGAATTAAATTCTTTTGGCTACTGACAACTCATTAGTCAATGCTGGTAAAAATGACCCTCATCAGTACAGGTGGTAAAGGGAGTTTTTTGTTTGTTTTGTTTCTGAATCTGCCAAACTGATTTAAAACCTCTGCCCTATTTTTTCTTGAGGATTAATATAATGAAAGTTCCACTGTGAAAACAAAAACAAGAAAAGTTGTGGACAGTTAATAAAGAGTAAAAAAATAATGTCTACAGAAACAGTAATGAGAGGACTTGGATTAACTATGTTTAATTGTCTAAATCAAAAACAAATTATCATTGTTCCATTAAAAGCATTTCTTCTCATGTGAAGAGCAGGAATCACAGTAGAAACTCTGTACTTTGACATCAGTAAAATGCCTGTTAAAGAGTGTCATGAAATGTGACCCAGAAAATCGGTCTAAATTGACTTGCAAAAGGACACAGAAGCATGTGTTAGAAAGTAGCTAAGTCAGGAGAGAGATTAATGATCGTTACAACTGTCGGCCCCTCTCTGTTTCAGGTCCCGATGAAGAGTTAACCTTCTTATTAGAGATATTTTCATCACGGCACCTGCAAATGTAGTAGTTTAGAAAGTGCCAGATTCAAACGGGTGCTCAGATAAACTGTGCATTGAATTTAAGATGACCACAGATTTTCTGGCCCTCTTTCCATCAAGACTAGGGATTTATCTCCTCTCCCCATGAAGACAGAAAGGTCTGTGACTGCTTTCACCAGTAGAACATGCAACCTTGTGTGATTTAAAATCTTCCCCTCCTTTTCGTTTGCCACCTCTGGGATCTCGGCCATGAGACTGTGAGAAACCCAGATTCCACAGAGGAGACCTATATGGATGCTGAGAAACCATCCAGCCCCATGGAGATTTTGCATGATACTAACCCCAGGGACCACTGGAAGGCAAATATTAAAAATAAGAGCTCCCAAGCAGGATACCCACAGAGAAGCCCTGCAACTCACAGACTTGTGAGCAATTATAATAAATTGGGGGAGCAGAGAGGTCATTACACAGCAATATATAACTACAACCACTTTGAAATAGTGGCAAATGTGTACTTAAAAACAGTGTTATAATCCTGCCACAGAAGCAGATGCTGTCATTAATTTATTTTAGAAAGCAGTTGAATGTATACACACCGGCTACTGAGATAAAATCTTTAAACAAATGCCATCCTCCCCCTCAAAAAAGGAAATCTTTCATGAAATTATTTACATTTTTCTCATTGAATTCAGCGGACAGGAAAGAGAACTTTGCTGTATCTATCTACTCTATAGTCTGATTAAAATGAATATCTGTTATATTTTAATAATATCTAAAAAGGGTAATTATTTTTATTATATTACTGATTTTATTATAGATGACTTTACAGATCTTAGATGATATTTTTGTTAGCCATACTGGAGTTAAGCTGTATTTAAAATTGTAAGAAAATTTTCCAAAGCAAACCAGAATTTCTGCTGTAAAAACATAATATGTACTGTTTCAAAGAATAAGTGTGAAACAGGTGAAACAGTAACCTACAGAATAATGGTCTTTTTAGCCCATAGTAGGCACTCAGTGGGTTTTCCAGGCTAGTGGTAAAGAACTCCCCTGCCAGTGCGGGAGACGTAAGAGACCTGGGTTCAATCCCTGCCTGGGTTGGGAAGATCCCCTGGAGAAAGGAATGGCAACCCACTCCAGTATTCTTGCCTGGAGAATCCCATGGACAGAGGAGCATGGTGGGCTACAGTCCATAGGATTGCAAATAAGCTGAGATGAGTAAGCAAGCACGCAAGCGCTCAACAGCCATATGTTACTCAACTGATGGATGGTCTGGCCTCACAGAGGTTCCATGTCATGAAGACAGACAACTTTGTTCATCCTTGGTTACATCTTGCATGCAAGGAAGTGCTTCAGGCCATAAGGTGTACACAGTTATATAAATCAACACCTAGAGGACTTCTCAAGTCTTTCTATCATCAATCATTATCTAACTCTCTGACAGTCTATGTCATAGTATTAAATGTCCCAGTACAATCTAGGTCTGGATTTTAGACGTGGTAGTTGATTTAAGCCTGTTTCCAGTTATTTCAAGAGAGGAAATAAAAAGAGAGAATTGAGTGAGCTTATTTTTTTTTTTCCAGAACCCACAGCAAACAGACATAGGGATTCAAATGCTGATGTTTAAATAGCTCATAATACTTTTAGAACTACAATAATTTAGATTTTCTTTTTCCAAAATCTTCTGAATAAAAAAAAATTGAGAAGAGCAACCACGCACTTCAAAGAGTGTGAACTTTGAAATTGCCACCTGCATTAAAAAAAAAAAAAACACGACTTTTTCTCTCTCTACTCTGGAATTGTGATCAGCTAACACAATCCCTCACTGACTCCAGCTGGGACTCGGGCCAACATGGCAAATTGCCACCTTATCAAGACCTCTTACCCTCTCTCTATGTGTCTTTCTTTGCTTCAAAAAGATGACTTTGAAAGAAAAGAAAGTGGGTTTGTATAGAAGGTTAGGCTGGTAAGAAGAATGAGGAAGGGAGTAATATGGGAGTGCCAAGAATAGAAGCTTTGTTGGCATCCCCTGCCTTTTGGTGTGTGTGTGCAGGATTTTTCCTTTTTAGTATCTCCACCAAAGTAAAGAGGATTTGCATAAAATTGGAATAAAAGAAATAATTTTGCCTGCTGACATTTCCTTTAGCCCAAAATACGCTTGAATCAGAAAATAAAAGATACTTTTCCTGCTTTCTGTACATACCTTTTTTTCTCTCTTTTTAAGCCACTGCTTGTAATGAATCTTGTGATACACTCTGTGTGTGTGTGTGTGTGTGTGTGTGTGTGTATATTCTTTAGCAAGGGTCCCCAATCTTTTTGGCACCAGGATCAGCTTTGTGGAAAACAGTTTTTCCATGGATGGCAGTGGGGGATGGTTTGGGGATGATTCAAGCACATTACACTTATTGTACACTTTATTATTATTACATGAGATCCACCTCAGAGCATCAGGCATTAGATCCCAGAGGTTGGGGAACCCTCCTTTAAGGCACTTCATTCCTGAAGTTTTAAAGTACATAGTGAGGGTACCTAACCGGGAAACACTGGACTGGCATAAGACTTCATTCACACTGTATCTATGAGGTGATGAACATGACTGTTTTGGTGTGTTTCCTTGACTCTCTGCTGAATGCTATATACAGTGATTATTCACCTAAGTGAGCAAAAATGAATCTGCGAAAATGAAACATGATATTAGAGATCGACTGAATTTCAAGGTGAAAGAAATGTTTCCTGGACCATCCAGACATAAAAAGTCCAAGACCACTTTTGGGCCCCGCAACTCCACTGGTGGATTTTATCAAACAGTGAAGTCATCAGTTGAGTTCAGAGACTCAGTCATGTCCAGTTCTTTGTAACCCCAGGGACTATAGCATGCCAGGCTTTCTATCCATCACCAGCTCCTGGAGTTTACTCAAACTCATGTCCACTGAGTCGGTGATGCCATACAACCATCTCATTCTCTTTCGTCCCCTTCTCCTCCCACCTTCAATCTTTCCCAGCATCAGTGTCTTTTCCAAGGAGTCAGTTCACATGAGGTGGTCAAAGTATTGGAGTTTCAGCTTTAGCATCAGTCCTTCCAATGAATATTCAGGACTGATTTTCTTTAGGATGGACTGGTTGGATCTCCGTGCAGTCCAAGGGACTTTCAGGAACCTTCTCCAACCTCACAGTTCAAAAGCATCAATTCAGTCCCACACAAACTTTTCTAGGAAAGAGACAAAAGGAAATGCTGATTAGTTTGTTTCATGGGGCCAGTATGACCTTGATACAAAAATGTAGTAAATACATTGCAAGAAATGACAACTGCATGCCCATTTAAATTTAATCTAGAAATACATAAAGTGGATACTACTGTTTTTTTTTTTTTTAATTTATTTTTGGCAATGTCAGGTCTCAGTTACAGCACGTGGACTTCTCTCCAGTTGTGCCGGGGGCTCGAGCATGCCTGGGTTCTGTAGTTTGGGGCACCTGGCCTCCCCAGTTGTGGTGTGTGTGCTTAGTAATTGTGTTGCAAGGGCTTAGTTGCCCTGCAGTATGTGGGGTCTTAGTTCCCCCACTAGGAATCGAACCCACATCCTCTGTGTTGGAAGGCAGATTCTTAACCACTGGCTCATGAGGGAAGTCCCGCCACCACTTATTTTAAAATGACACTATTAAGAGAAAATAGCAGGTAGAAAGATATACTGGGTTCATAGAGTCTATCTCGGTACTTTTAAGGTGACTAGTCTCCCCAATATCATTTATACATTCATTGCAACGATAATTGAAATACCAGCTGTTTTGCTGTCCTGCGTGAACCTGGAGTTAATCCCGTGTGTAAAGTGTTCAGTCAGTATTTGCATGTGTCACAAACGCATGGATCCAAGAGTTAAATCTACCATGAATTGGCTAAGTGGCTGTAGTGGGAGCTGGTTTGCTTTGTCTCCCATATGCAAGGATAAGTGAAAATCCTCTCTGCTCTTAAGACACTTCTCTCCAAAGGTTTGTTTGTTTGTTTGTTTGTTTTTCCCACCTATCTATCTACTGGGATCAAAAGACCAAAAGAACAGACATAATTATATCTACCAGACCTGACAGAGCATAGTCTTTTTGGTTTATTTGCCATTGATTTTTGGATTATGGCTCCATTAGAGATTAGAGCGAATGACAAACTCTAAAACTATAGAAAGCTTTTAAGATTAACCTTCAAAAAGTAGATAAAGAAACAATGGTTCTATTATATTCCTCTTGGTAGGTAAAGACTGTTGCAATGCATGGAAGTTGATGTTAGGAAGCATTTAACAGGAGGCTTCCTATGTGCTGTTTTGGATCTGTCATGAATCCTCTGTTCCTTATTAATTCCTGAATATTCAGGAATTAAGAGGAGAGGCAAGCCTCTCCAGGGACTGAGGAATGCATGCATTTCCTTCATTAGTTTTTCCATATGGTGAAAAGTAACTATTTACGACCCTCTTTTGATATAGACTGCCTTTTGACCTTATGGCCTCTATTGCTCCTTGTTTCGTTGGTAAACTTGTAAAGTCCGGTCTCTTGATCTTTATCTGAAGAAGCTACTGGTATATATACTCTTACAGAATTCAATAAAGCACCCTTGTTCCATCAGGGCTTGGGTCCCCATGTCTTTCTGTCTCTCTCTCTATTTCTGGCTGATTCCTTGGAGCACGAAGGCCAGCTTTGTAACCCAGGGAATATTAGCCTCTTTCCTTCTTTCACTTTCTCATCGTCAACTCTGGACTACCAGGTTCCGGTCCATTAAAGGACCCCAACAAGGTGACAGTCTTGTTCTCAGTTTTCCTAGGACCATCAGAGAACTCAGGCTTCGCTTGTGGCTCAGCAGAAAAAATCTGCCTGCAGAGCAGGAGACACAGGAGGTGAGAGTTCCATCTCTGGGTTGGGAAGATTCCCTGGAGGAAGACATGGCAACCCACTGCAGTATTCTTGCCTGGAGATCCCTTGGACAGAGGAACCTGGTGGGCCATAGCTCATGGAGTCGTAAGAGTAGGACACACCTGAAGCCACTGAGTATGAACACAGTCACAGAACTAAGGTCCAAAGCTCACTGTCAGGCCCAAAGCTAGGAAGACAGTGCATCCAGAGACAGAGCACCAAGGTCTGCTGAACTGGAGAAGAAGTTGTGGGAGAAAGTTATTGTGGCCACAGACTAATGAGAATTTAAATAGGGGACTTCCCCAGTGTCCAGTGGCTAAGACTCTGTACTCCCAATGCAGGGAGCCCAGGTTCGATCCCTGGTCAGGGAATTAGATCCCACATGCCCCACCTGGGACCTGGTGCAGCCAAATAAATAAGAACATATATGGTTATCTTCATGAATTGCTAGAGGCTGAGTGTGCAAGACAATAAAGTATGTAAATCCTGGGAAAGCAGTGTTAGGAGAGCCTCCAGTACAAATGTAGGCTTCTCCCTCAGGAATTCCACCAGGTTCTTCAGGTAAAGAAAGAAAAATCCCCTTATGGCCCTGGCTAAAATGGAGAATAACCATTTCAAACCAGACCCAGACTCGTTCCCTACTCTCTAAGAAAGGGCTGGACCAGAGTACAAGTTTAAAACCTTATCTCAGCTGTTTGAATGAAATTCCTCTATACTCTAGCTCTCCCCATACTCTGCCTTCATGGTAGAAAATATATAGAATTCACATTGCTTTTTTCTCTTGCTTCAGGTAGATAGATAGAAGACATGAGCTTTTCTGTTGTCTCATTGGTTAAGAATTCACCAACAGTGCAGGAGATGGAGATGTGGGTTCAATCCCTGCATTGGGAAGATCCCCTGGAGAAGGAAATGGCAACCCACTCCAGTATTCTTGCCTTAAGAAATCCCATGTGGCAGAAGAGCCTAGCAGACTGCAGTCAATGGGGTCGCGAAGAGTCGGAGACGACTTCAAAACTAAACAACAATAACAACAAGATAGATAAGAGATATGTTTATTTTTTTTTTTTCCAAATTTTACTTTTTAATTTAAAATATGAAACTTCTAAGTAACATCTGGAATTTAGGGTCATTCTACTTTTTTTTTCCTGCTTCAGTGCTTTAAGATTTACTTATCTCCTAGGTATGATAACAATAATATAACTCCTAAACTGACTCTGCTAGCTTTCTCTCCTTCACTAGTTTTTGGTTAGTGATATGATTATTTTAACAGCTTCATGATTTATAGAATTCACATTTGGTTTTCTCCCCACATTCACAGAATATGTTAGTTTCAGTTTAGTATTTAAATAAGTTAATACATACTGCTAGTTCTTTTACCAAAACTTGGACATTTTTAAGTTCCTTACTTTCATCCATCTTTTGAGTATGGGAACTTCATTTTACAGTATCTTTTAAAATGATTATTATTCAAGAAAGGCTCACCTGTAGCATACTCCCTAAACCCTTCGTATTTGACCTGATCAGGTCACAGTTTCTACAATTGACACATGACTTAGTTAGAGACAAAATTTTTGTGTCACCCTATGGTTTTGATGCTAGTTGATATTAGAAAACCATGCTCCTCTTTGATATGTAGATATAAATCTGTCTCACATAAGTACTGTCTTGGAATTGTTGAAGTTTCTGTCCCTGTTTCTATTTAATTTTCATTTCCAAGAATAATATCGCATATGCTTATTTTTTTTCTCCTTTATCTCTCTTCCTTATCATTCTTATCTACTCATACTTTCTCTTTCTCTCCCTTTTCTCTCTTATTTTGTGTAACTTCTTCAAGTTTTCCAGAAAGTACCAACTGTGAGCACAGACTTCATTTCTCACTTACTTTTCTCTTGATATGGCTTTCATCTCCAAAGTGGATTTGTTTTCCTTTTTCATTTCTGTCCAGATTTGTTGAGCTCATTTTGATCACCTTTGGTTGTCTTATCATCCTATTTTAATTTATCAGTATCACTCATTTGATCCCCCTTTTCAGGGAAAATATATTTTCATGACTTTTTCCTGGCACTGTGGAAGACTATATGAACTCATTTGTCTCCTGGAGTAAATAATATTATTCTGATGTACACATTCCCTTTTATTTTTTGCCCCTCTTCTTTTTCTCTTTCTTATTTTTATGAAATGTCAGTGTCTGTGCTTAGGTCCTATGCAGATACCATCTTGATCCTTCTAAATATGGAATTAGTATATTTATTTAGCTACATGCTTTGAAAGACAGTGAAGGATGCAGGAGGGGTGAGAGCTGGGATCTCTGAAATAAATAGGGTGGTGGGAATGGCAACTCACTCCAATATTCTTGCCTGGGAAATCCCATGGTCAGAGGAGCCTGATGGTCTATAGTCCATGGAGTTGCAAAAGAGACAGATAGGACTGATGCGACTTACCAGACAGGCATGCAGGTGTTGCCCAAAGCGTCATCAAATCTTACGTCTTCTGGGTTTTTGCTACCTGGAAGGTTTGTGAGACTCATGAGGAATCCCAACCAGTTAAAGAAGCTTGTGTTGTGATCTGGCAACCTGCTTTGTCCCCTTTGCCCTTCATTGGGAAGCATTTCAGCCTTGTCCCACTACCAGGAGGCTGAATTATAAATAACAAGGCAATGGACTTCAGTTGCTTTTTTGCCTTCTCTTCCAATTACCTGCCATTCTCCACTCTTGCCTTCATTCTGTCCTTGGTGACCAGTAGGATTAAATCACAGACTCTGAGAATAAAGAAAAGCTAAAGCAAAGGGGCTTTCAGTGGGAAACCGCAGAGACAAAAACGTCAGAAAGCTTCAAATTTGGAGCGATGATGGATGTTTCTGTTTCCTGAGAATGATGTTCTGCTTGAATTATATTGATCTCACAATATATTATAAAGGTAGGATGGGACTCAGCATCCTCACAGAAGAGCACAGCTATAAGCTGGTGATGGGAAATTCTTAAAAATCTCCACACCAGATACTAGCATGAAATGTACAGATGCTTTTCCCAGAATCAGCGAAAACATATATTCCTGGATGAATGTGGATACTGGCTATCTCAATGAGTTCATCCTTGGAGTTATTTTAGACATGCTTGTGTCTGTGGCAGTCAGACACACCGTAGAATTCTTGGGTCACTAAACATTGGTGACCCTGGAGGTTTTAAACATGGATGAATTAATTGTGCTTCTCTTCTGTTTTTCTTTTTTTTTTTCATCTCAGCAAGTTAAATCAGGTCTTAGGAAGTCACTGTGACATGGTGACCAGTTTATGGGTGTTTTCACTGAAAGTATAAGCACGAGATAGGGTATCTCAGTTCCTAACATACACAGTTTGTTCAGAGGATGTTTATCAAACTTTACCAAACTTGGTTTGTATTCATTGTGCTTTATGATTAAGTTTTGAAGAATAAATATTTTAAAATATATAAGCAAAAATAAGAGAAAAATATGTTCAGCCTATTACCATGTATAAACACTAGTTTGTTATGTACGTTCTTTTTTGCTTTATATGATATATGTTAGGGATTATTTCTAATTTTATTTTTTCAGATAAATTTATAGCAAATAATGAATTTCTGTATCAACCTACTGCCTTTTACAACTTTATGTATTTAAGTCTCTTAGTAGTTCATCATATTTTTTAATGTATTTTTCCTTATCCAGTGTTTGCTTTTAGAGATGCTCCTTTGTTATTTTATACAGATTTTCAAAGAATATTTTGCTTTATCACTTAATGAAGTAAACTTAGAAGTGGAACTTTAGGTTAAAGGGAATATGAATTTTTAAGGCTTCTGTTACCTTTCAGCCAGTTGCCTTCTACAAAGTTCGCACTAGTTTGTAATTCTAATTTATGTGAGTCTGTATATTACTTTGCTCTGTCTCTGGCACTAGTGGTTAATCAATAGTTATATCTTAGCCAAAAGTCAGAGCTGAACATGGGATAGCTTTACTACTTTTTGAATTATTGTAAGAAAATATCATTATAAATTTAACAGTGATTTACAGTTATGTTTAGTTACTTGTGTAAATCCTTCCACCATTTTTTCCTACTGAAGTCCTTTTTTTATGGTAAATAAGTGTTTGAGATTATATATGTGTGTGTGCATACATACACATACTTACATATATACACATATCATGTAATATCTCTCTAAAATTGACCCTTCTTTGTTAAATAAATCTTTCATTTTGTCACTTACTCTTATATTTGCTCAGAGCATTTTATGTTAAGAGAAGTGTTCATTTTTAGGTGATAAAATCTATCAGTATTTTATATTATGATTTCACAGTCTACTCTCATAATATGAAATATCTTCAGAAATCCAAAATTACATCTCTACTTTCATTTTTTATAAATGTATTTTATTGCAGTTGGATATTAATACATCTACACTTAATTTGATGTTAGATAGAATTCTTACATACCTCTTCAACTTGTCCAAACACAATTTATTGAATTAATTATTTTCCCCATTGCTTGAAATTCCAATTGTATTATACAATAAGCTGTTATAATAAGTTCTTAGATCTGTTTCTCAACTGCATGGTCATTTTCACTGCTCTGTTTCTCTTTTTCTGCACCAAATCCTGCCCTCGTTCTTCTTTTTCACTCCTAAAGGTTCAAGTTCCAACTTTTTTCTTGCTTTTCTTTAAAATGAACTGTATAATAGTTTTGTCAAGTTATTCATATAATCTCAATGAATTTTTAAGTGAAGTTAATTGATATTAAGAGTGTAAGGACTGTATAGATTCATTTTTGTTGTTGTTTTTTGTTTTTTTGCATGTGGATTTCTAGTTGTTCCAGTATTTTTTGTTTAGGAGTCACAAACCCATATATATATATATAATACATATATATGTATTGCTCCATTGCGTTGCCTTTGTTCCTTGTTCAGTGATCAGTTGACTATATATTTTTCAAATTATTTTTCATTGGAGAATAGTTAATTTACAAGGTTGCATTAAACTCAGGTATACATCAAAGTGAATCAGTTACACATATACACACACGAGCAAACTCCAGGACATGGTGAAGGACAAAGGAAGTCTGGGATGCTGCAGTCCATGGGGTCGCAAAGAGTCAGACACAACTGAACAACTGAACAACAACTCTATCTATCTACAATATATTTTCCTCTTTGGATTCTGTGCCCATATAGGTCATCAGAGACTGTTGAGTAGAGTTTCCTTGTGCTATACAGTAGGTTCTTACTAATTATCTGTTTTATGTGTGTGTGTGTGTATGTCGATCCCAAGCTCCTAACAGTTGACTCTATTTATGGGAATCTCTTTCTGGAATTTTTATTCTGTTCCATTGATTAATCTGTCCATTCATTCATATCATTCCATCATCATGTTCTAGCTTTATAGTAAGTCTTTTTTAGCCATTTGTCTGCTCATCTGGCCGCATGGGGTCTCAGCTGTAGCACACATGCTCTCTGGTTTTGGCGCACAAGCTCAGTAGTTGTGGTACGTGGTCTTAGTTGTCCTGTGGCATCTGGACTCCTAGTTCCCTGACCAGGAATCAAACCCTTGTCCCCTGCATTGCAATACGACCTCCTAACCATTGGACCGTGGGGAAAGTCCCTGCAGAGTAACTCTTAATGTCAGGTAATGCCACTCCTCCAACTGTGCTCTTCTCCTTTAACATTATATAAGGATTGAGGTATTGGTAAGGCCCTTTCCACCTTGATTTAACTATGGTGTTAATTCACCAGGAATTCCTAATGAGAACCGCAAGGACATATTGAGTCCCTTCTCCTTGACAGGATCTGACTAAACTCTATTTTTTTCAATCCCCAGCACTATGAAACTGCTGAAATTCGGTTTTGTTTTTCAGCCATTGTCTGAATAGCTTCTGGGGCCTCTCTCCCTGGGAAACGACCATCAGCAACTATTCAGAGATAAAGAGACCAAAGATATTGAACTCACTTCTCCTTTCTGGGGTGTTGTGCTCTTAAGCCTGGGATGCCTTGACCAGAAATGCAATTTTTGCTTCCCAGTGTTATGGGATTGCTGAAAGCTCTTCTGGCTCTGTGACTCTTGGAAGCAGCTCTCTTCTCAAATTCTCAGCCTCTCTCCTTAGACTAACTGGGAAAATTCCCTGGAGGGAAAAGTGATACATAGAAACTTGGGCACAGAAAATTTTAGAGTTCTCTCAAACTAATCAAACTACAACTTTCCTCTCTTTTTTATGAGAAATGGAATCTATTCCGTTAACGTGTGTATGTGTGCGTGTGTGTGTGTGAGTGAGTACTGTCAACTCCAAATCGGCACTTACCATGGCACTTGCCATTATTAAATCATGAGCTGCTGCAGCTGCTGACTTTCAACACCCCCTGAAAGGAGTTCAGGGTAGAGAGCAGGAATGAGACACTCTGTGCTAGAAGGAAAAAACGGCAAAGCAGGGCTTCAGATAGTTAGGTATTTTCAGGAACTGATTTTGTGAGCCTAATTACCGTATGTCCTCATTATCTAGAAAAGCACTAAATTCCTTCACGGTGACAACTTCTCCTTGTGAACTAGCAGAAAGCTTCTGCAAAAAATATGTGCTTGATTGCATGTACTGCCCCTGCACCAAAATCCACGTATATGTTCACCTTTCCCCTGTACCTCTTTGAAGCAGTTTCTCAGATCTATCTGAAATGCTATCTCCTGGGCTATAGTCCTCATTTCACCCCATATAAACCTTAACTCCCTTAATTCTCAACTCTAACATTGTGCAGTTTGTTTTTTTTAAGTTGACAATATATAGGAAAAATAGAGCTCAGACAGGTAATTTGTGTTCAACAGTGTCACATAGTATATTGGGGAAAAGGGGTGGGAAATACTAATACTCTAGCTCTCCAGACTTGCAGCTGTCTTTGCTGATATTTCTCATTTTTCTAATGCCTACTATTTACATTTTTTGGTAAAATGAACCCCAAGAGGAAAACTCTTGATTTTAACAGCTCAAAGGGATGCATCTGAGGAGGGACACTTTGGAGGTAGTCAGGCCTCCCTGGGTGGGACTCACACACCACCTGCCTGGAGAAGAATCATTTATAAATTCCTCCACACCTCAGCTTTGCAAGGGGCTCCTAAAGTTAAGACTGTTCTTTTCTATTAAGGAGTCTTTGCAGTGGCAAAGCAGTCATCAGCTTATGCAAATTCCTGTGGGTACAGAAAAGGGACCTTTTAAGCTGCCTATTACTTTATTATTGGTGAAAGAGAGAAAAGAGTCACAGAAAGGGAGAGGGGGTGGGGAGAATTAAGGATCTAATAACAGTGAGAGCTCGCTGCCCAGGTTGTGTCTCTTGCTGCGTTTGAATGATTTTTCTTTGTCGACAGCCTTGCACTTGGCTATTTTTAGCATCTCTTTAATAATTGAGCTGTAGCAATTGTGCTCACCGGCTGGAACAGGCAGGGAAATAGCAGCTCAAAGAAACAGTGCAGCAGGGTCATAATTTAAGTCAAGTCGCATTATGAAGCATACCTCTCAAAGGCAGAATGCTGAGCCCAGGTGGGGGGGAATAAAGTTGCAAAGAGTAGAAAGAGAGGAAGACAACATGAAGTGATGGATGGGGAGGTTTTTGTTTTTCTGATTTTTTTAAAACAAGCCTGAGAAGGTGCCCCCGCTGGCCAGACTGTTTTGAGGGTAATGAAAGTGGGGCGGGAGGGACTAGCGCCTTAGGTGGCATTCAGGACAGGAGCCTGAGGCTGCCAGCAGTATTGGTGTTCTCAATCCCAGGGCTGCACAGTGAAAACACTCCTACAGGACACCAGGAACCAGTGACCTGGGAGTGGCAGGAAGCTGAAAAGTTGGGAGAAGAAACTTTGGCCACTCACAGAGCAACTGCCTCATGAGGAAGAGGTGGCCTGGCAGTCCCTTATACTTCCCTCTCTTGAAAGGCTGCAAGCAAGGAGCACAAGCTTTTGGAAGATACAGTTGGGTTTTTTTCAAGTTTAGTTCTCAGCTCCATCATGAAATATTCAATTTAGGTTCATGAGGCATTGGGCACAGTGTACACTTCACCTCATCAAATTCATTGAGTTTGGCTCCAGGCAGGGTTTGCAGAGCCCAGAGTGAAATGGATGCTTAATAGGTGGAGACAGACTAAGTACTCATATGCCTGGTCCATGGAGACATTCAACCTGAGTAATTCAGGCAACCTAAACAAACAATCAAAATAGTAGACTGTGTCTCCAATTAATTAAATGGTCAAACTAACTAGACAACCACCAAATTATAACTGAGCAGGATTAACCCCTCCTTCCAGCTCCTCTCTGAAGTACCCAGAGAACAGTATCCGACACACATTTCCTGAGTTGTTTCACTGATGCTGAAACTGTTGCAGGAAGGGGAAACCCCTTCCAGGGCCCAGTGGGCTCTTGTCTAACACTTGGAAATGAATCGTCCAAGAAGACACACATGCTGAACAGCAAGAGGCTTTCTTGGGAAGCGGGGCAGCGGTGGAGAGCCAGGAGGGTAGGGGACCCCAGGAGGACTGCTCTGCCATGTGGCTCCACAGTCTCGGGCTTTATGGTGACGGGATCAGTTTCTGGGTTGTCCTTGGCCAATCACTCTGACTCTGGGTCTTTCCTGGTAGCACACACATTGCCCAGCCAAGATGGATGCCAGTGAGAAGAATTCTGGGAGGTGGAAGAGCACGTGGTATCTCCTTTTGACCTTTCCCAGACTCTTCTGGTTGGTTGTGGCTAATAGTTCCATATTCCTTACCAGGACGTCCTATTGTAAAATAATTCATGCAAGTGGTTACTCTGGTGTCTGGCCAGGCTGGGCAGTTTCAGTCAGTGTGTTTCCCCTAACACAACCCCCACTAAATGGAAGAAATTAAGTACTTGATGATCAAGACCACATAAACCCCAGACCTAAGGACTGATGATGTTAACCCCTGTGACACCACCCTGTAACCAGTTGTTAATTACCTCACTATCAACCAATCAGGATTTTTAACATACCCTGCTGACCCCACTCCCTCATCTTGCCTTTAAAAAATGTTTCCGTGAGGCTGAGATTAACATATACACAGTACTGTGTATAAAATAGGTAGCCAACAGGACTTACTGTATGGCACAAGGAACTAAACTCAGTATTTTGTAATGATCCCTAAGGGGAAAGGATCTGAGAAAGAATATGTATATATATGGATACACACACACACACATAACTGAATTGCTCTACTGTATATCTGAAACTAACATGCAATCAACTATGCCTCAATAAATAAATAAATAATAGTAAATTCAAATAGGACAAAGGCCAAAAAATTAGTCTCCCTGAAGCCCATTGGGGAGTTTAGGCTTTTGAGCACCAGCTGCCTTGGACTCCTTATTTAGCGTCTGCAATAAGCACTGCACTTTCCTTCGCCACAACCCAGTAGATGGCTTTATTGCACACAGACAAGCAGACCCAACTGTTTGCTTTGGTAGCAGAATTGCTCTGTCCGTTTTTAAGGAGGCGCAGATTGCTGAAGAATGTCTAGGTTGTGAGTTTTCTTCCTCAGCACTTCAAACATTTTGCCTCTTGCATTTCCCTTCTTTTTCCCTCTGCCTTGCTGTATTCTGGCCTTCACTACCTGCATTCATTTTCCTCTCCTTCCTTCCTTCCACACTGTATTTCCCTCTGCCTTTTTACCTTCCCTCTGCCTCTTTATGTCCCCTCTGCTTTCTAGCAGGATTTTATTTTTTTCTAATTGGAGGATAATTGCTTTACAATATTGTGTTAGTTTCTGATGTACAAGTAAATCAGCCGTATATACATACTTACATCCCCTCCCTCTTGAACTCCCCTCTCACCCACCCCCATCCCACCCTCTCGGTTGTCACGGAGTGCCCAGCTGAGGTCCCTGTGCTTACAGCAGCTTTCCACTAGCTATCTGTTCTGTTCATGGTAGTGTATATATGTCCGTGTCCAGCAGGGTTTTATTTTTTTTTTTTTTTTTTTTTTTTTTTTTTTTTTAATTTAACAAATCATTTAATTTCTAGTCATAGTGAACACTTACCATAGATATATACATTTCAGTTAACTTACTTATCTGCATTTAAATTATTTGAAATGTATTCGATAAGGAGATATGTGCTTGGCAGGATAGACTGAGGAGAAAAATACTGCATTTATGAAGCTAGATCACGAATAAATTGCTGTAGCGTTGTCTTCACACTTTGAGTATACTGTTTTCCTCCCTGATTTTTTTTTTTTTTTTTTTTTTTTTTTTAATTTATTTTTTTTTTATTTTTTTATTTTTTTAATATTATTTTATTAGTTGGAGGCCAATCACTTTACAACATTTCAGTGGGTTTTGTCATACATTGACATGAATCAGCCATATAGTTACATGTATTCCCCATCCCGATCCCCCCTCCCACCTCCCTCCCCACCCGACTCCTCAGGGTCCTCCCAGTGCACCAGGCCCGAGCACCTGACTCTTGTATCCCACCTGGGCTGGTGGTCCGTTTCACCATAGATAATATACATGCTGTTCTTTCAAAACATCCCACCCTCACGTTCTCCCCCAGAGTTCAAAAGTCTGTTCTGTATTTCTGTGTCTCTTTTTCTGTTTTGCATATAGGGTTATCGCCACCATCTATCTAAATTCCGTATATATGTGTTAGTATATTGTAATGTTCTTTATCTTTCTGACTTACTTCACTCTGTATAATGGGCTCGAGTTTCATCCATCTCATTAGAACTGATTCAAATGAATTCTTTTTAACGGCTGAGTAATATTCCATGGTGTATATGTACCACAGCTTCCTTATCCATTCATCTGCTGATGGGCATCTAGGTTGCTTCCATGTCCTGGCTATTATAAACAGTGCTGCGATGAACATTGGGGTGCACGTGTCTCTTTCAGATCTGGATTCCTCAGTGTGTATGCCCAGAAGTGGTATTGCTGGGTCATATGGCAGTTCTATTTCCAGTTTTTTAAGAAATCTCCACACTGTTTTCCATAGTGGCTGTACTAGTTTGCATTCCCACCAACAGTGTAAGAGGGTTCCCTTTTCTCCACACCCTCTCCAGCATTTATTCGTCAAAATGGCTATTCTACCCAAAGCAATCTATAGATTCAATGCAATCCCTATCAAGCTACCAACGGTATTTTTCACAGAACTAGAACAAATAATTTCACAATTTGTATGGAAATACAAAAAACCTCGAATAGCCAAAGTAATCTTGAGAAAGAAGAATGGAACTGGAGGAATCAACCTGCCTGACTTCAGACTCTACTACAAAGCCACAGTCATCAAGACAGTATGGTACTGGCACAAAGACAGAAATATAGATCAATGGAACAGAATAGAAAGCCCAGAGATAAATCCACGAACCTATGGACAGCTTATCTTTGACAAAGGAGGCAAGGATATACAATGGAAAAAAGACAATCTCTTTAACAAGTGGTGCTGGGAAAACTGGTTAACCACTTGTAAAAGAATGAAACTAGAACACTTCCTAACACCATACACAAAAATAAACTCAAAATGGATTAAAGATCTAAATGTAAGACCAGAAACTATAAAACTCCTAGAGGAGAACATAGGCAAAACACTCTCCGACATAAATCACAGCAAGATCTTCTATGACCCACCTCCCAGAATATTGGAAATAAAAGCAAAAATAAACAAATGGGACCTAATGAAAATTAAAAGCTTTTGCACAACAAAGGAAACTATAAGTAAGGTGAAAAGACAGCCCTCAGATTGGGAGAAAATAATAACAAATGAGGAAACAGACAAAGGATTAATCTCAAAAATATACAAGCAACTCCTGAAGCTCAATTCCAGAAAAATAAACGACCCAATCAAAAAATGGGCCAAAGAACTAAACAGACATTTCTCCAAAGAAGACATACAGATGGCTAACAAACACATGAAAAGATGCTCAACATCACTCATCATCAGAGAAATGCAAATCAAAACCACAATGAGGTACCATTACACGCCAGTCAGGATGGCTGCTATCCAAAAGTCTACAACCAGCAGGGTTTTAGACCAGAGCCTTAGGCAACGGGATAAAGTTTCTAAGCTGCCCTGAGCTGGTGAGACATTCCATCCAGCAGAGGTCAATGTGACAAAGGGAATTTCACACTACCTGGGCATACACACAGCCCATTGGCACAGTGCAGGGAAGGGGGACCTGAGATTCTTTCCTCACAGGAACCTTAATTATCAAAATAGCCATTTCCTTTAACACTCGTCTTCAGGAACTTTGAAATAGAAAGTGTAAAGAAGAAATACTTTTTATGGGTTTTTTTAAATCTCAGGGTCAGTGTTAAACTAATCCTTTCTTCTAAATAGGAAAAGAAGAAAAAGGTCTATATAAAATATCAGCCCTTATACACAGATTTACATACTTGACATATATTTTAGGTCTTCAGGAGGTCGAAAAGGGTGTCATAAACTTGAATAACAATCAAAAGACTTAGGTTGGTTCAGAGTGAAATCTGGGACATAGGTCAGACCTCACTTTTTCATATGAATTCATTCCATAAGAATTGGTATGTAAGGGCAGAACAATCGGATAGGATCGCTTGGCTGGGAAAGAGATACAAAGAATACGAGGGGATGTGTGTAGGATCGTCTTCAGATTTTGTGTGTGTGTGCGTTTGTGTGTGTGGGTTGCTCAGCACACAGAACATGCAGCTGCTATGTTCTGGCAGGCAGGTAGAGATATCCATACATCATTACACTTGCAGGCATTTAGGAGAATGCCAATTTTCAACTTCAGAGGCTTTCCTGAAGGTCCACTCCAGCAGCCAATTGAATCTATGAAATTGAAAATGAGATCTGGCGGGTTTGAAGGGATTAGAACTTCGGAGGGGGTACTTGTCCACTCTACCTGACGCCAGCCACAGAATTTAGCTGCACCCTATATTACTTACCTGGGCTTCCTAGGTGGTGCTAGTGGTAAAGAACCCACCTGCCAATGCAGGAGACATAAGAAATGTGGGTTCGATCCCTGGGGCAGGAATACCCTCTGGAGGAGGGCATGGCAACCCACTTCAGTATTCTTGCCTGGATAATCCCATGGACAGTGGAGCCTGGTATCCACAGTCCATCGGGTCGCAAAGAGTCAGACACAACTGAAGTGACTTAACACAGCACGTATTACTTTCCTAGAGCTTCCAGGACAAATTGCCACAAACAGTGACAACAGAAATTTATCTTATCACAGTTTTGGAGGCCAGAAGTTCAAAATCAGTCTCACTTGGCCTAAATTAAGCTGTTAGCAGAGCCCAGTTCCCTCCAGAATCTCTGGTGCAGGAGGGGAGGGGAACATTCCTTGCATCTTTCAACTTCTAGAGTGAAACCAAGCAGAACTCTGTGGGTCTCCAGAGTACAGATCCGTTCCATTCCCTACCCCACCCACCAGTTTCTTATTTGTAGGAATAGGTACATCCAACCTCCTAGACCTTTCTGGAGTTCCAAAGAGCATATTCAAACAGCTGCTAATCAGAGAAGGGAAGGAACGCAAGAATAAGAGAGGAGCAGTGGAGAAACAGTAGTGCAGTCGTGGGGTAGGGTCCTGGTCCCGCTCAGGGAATATACATAATATATCTCTGAGTTCTTCTGTAGGTACTCAGGCCCACACCCACCCAGGCAGAGGATGGTAACTTCAGGCTGAGCACAAGATTCCTGGAGCGTCACTCTGCTATCTCACTACCAATCAATCAGAAGAAAGCCACACACCCTGTAGCCCTCTCTCCAAACTTTGCCTATTGAAAACTTCTCCCCCCAAACCATTGGGGAGTCCAGGGTTTTTGAGCATAAATGACACATTCTCCTTGCTTGGCCCTATAATACACTTTTCTCTGCCCCCAAATCTGACATTTCAGTTTGTTTGGCCTCACTGTGCGTTGGACACATGAACTTGTGTTTGGTAACATTATAAGCCTGTCCTGGATTTTTTAAAGCAAACACCAGCATACACAGCTCTTTCATTCATTTACAGATTAAGAAACAAAGGAGATAAAATGAGTGAAAAGGGCAGAGGGTGAGAGAAGGTGAAAGAAGACAGAAAATATCTGTGTGTGTGTCTGTGTAGATATGCATGTGTATTTCACATGTAAATACATACAAAACTTAGACTTTGAGTAAATGGTGTTATTTTAGTAGTAAAAATGTTAGAAAGAGGAGTAGGCAGGGAAGGGAGTTTTACTAGGTTGTACAGTAAACTATGTCCCAATCATCTGTTAAAAAACATTAAATCGCAACCTCAGAGTAGGAAACAAATAATCTTTTTTCCCTCTGATGTTTTAGTGTCCTGTGTTGTTTTCTGTTTTACTGACCTTGCTTATTATCCCTTTATAAAAAAGTTTTATTAAAGTATAGTTGATTTACAATATTGTGTTAATTTCTGCTGCTCAGCAGAGTGACTCAGTTATACATATATATATATATTCCTTTTTATAGTCTTTCATTGTGGCTTATTACAGGATATTGAATATAGTTCACTGTGCTATACAGTAGGACCTTGTTGTTAATCAGCCTACATAGAATAGTCTGTATCTGCTAATCCCAAAGCTCACAACCCTTCCCTCCCGTTGGCGACCACAGGTTGGTTCTCTGTGTCTGTGGGTTTGTTTCTGTTTTGTAGATGTGTTCATTTGTATGTCAGATTTCACGTGTGAGTGATATCATATGCTTCTTTCTCTCTCTCTCTGACATATTTTGCTTAGCATGACAGCCTCTCAGTCCATCTCTGTTACTGCAAATGTCGCTTCATTCTTTTCAATGGCTGGGTAATCATGCATTGTATGTATGTATGTGTGCGTGTATATGTGTGTGTGTGTGTGCGTGTGTATGTGTGCGTGTGTGCGCGCGTGTGTATATATACACACATATGTATGCATGTGTGTCTATACATTGTTTTGCCAAATGTTTTAACTTTCATCTTAGGTTCAAACGATCTGTTAGCAAAAGAGACTAATCATTATATACAAATAAACAATTCCAGCATTTCATACAGAATGATCTGTCTTACTTTAAATATACAATCATTAAAAGAAAAGAGAATCAATGTGTAATAGAGAATATTTATCTTACTTTCAATATGCAGTCATTAAAAAGAAAGAGAAATAGAATGGTAAGGGAGAATAACTGCTCATACATCAGCAAATTGGGTTTTGAAGGACATCCAAACTCAAACAGTGCTGGGAAGCCCCATGTAACAGCAGTCAGGAGTCCCAGTTGGCTGCATGGGTAAGACTTCAAAACTGCAGTTTAGGGATTGCCAGTTATAATCCCAGTCCGCAAAAGAGCACACTGCACCTCTGGTTCTATGTTAATCTTTCTTTACGACACTGTTTGTTTTGTCTTCAGCTCTGGGAAAGTTGTTCAGCCCCAGGCGTGGTTGGCCAGACCCCTGCATTTGTTGTCACTAAGTGTGTCCCACTCTTTGCGACCCCAGGACTGCAGCACACCAGTCCTTCCTGTCCTTCACTGTCTTCCAGGGTGTGCTCAAACTCATGTCCATTGAGTCGGTGATGCCACGCAACCATTTCATCCTCTGTGGCACCCTTCTCCTCCTGCCCTCAATCTTGCCCAGCATCAGGGTCTGTTCTAACGAGTCGGCTCTTCACATCAGGTGGCCAAAGTATTGGAGCTTTAGTTTCAGCATTAGTCCTTCCAGTGAATATTCAGGGTTGATCTCCTTTAGGATGGACTGACTTGATCTCCTTGTGGTCCAGGGGACTCTCGAGTCTTCTCCAGCACCACAGTTTGAAAGCATCAGCTCTTCAGTGCTCAGTCTTCTTTAAGGTCCAACTCGCACATCCACACATAACTACAGGAAAAGCATAGTTTAGACTATATGGACCTTTGTCAGCAAAGTGATGTCTCTGCTTTTGAATGCATTGTCTAGATTTGTCATAGCTTTTCTTGCAAGGATCCAGCATCTTTTAATATTGTAGTTGTAGTCACTGTCCTCAGTGATTTAGGACCCCCCGCCCCCAAAATGCAATCTGCCAGCATTGCCATTTTTTCTTCATCTATTTGCCATGAAGTGATAGGATGGGATTTCATGATCTTAATTTTTTGAATGTTGAGTTATAGGCCAGCTTTTTTACTCTCCTCTTTCACGTTCATCTTCTTTGCTTTCTGCCATTAGGGTGTCATGTGGTTTGCCTTTACAACTGGCGTATAGTCAGGGCAGTGTCCAGGCCAGTCGAAAGCAAGGTCAGAGGTATGTGCTGGTTTCTTTGTCTCTGAAGCCTGAACAAGGCTATTGTCATTTAATTTCCCTAACAGTACACACTCCTGAGAAATCTGTATGCAGGCCAAACATACAATACTCCTGAGAAATCTGTACACAGGTCAAGAAGCATCAATTAGAACTGGACATGGAACACAGACTGGTTCCAAATTGGGAAAGGAGTACGTCAAGGCTGTATATTGTCACCCTACTTATTTAACTTATATGCAGAGTACATCATGAAAATGCCAGGCTGAATTGCACAAACTGGATAAAGATTGCCAGGAGAAATATCAATAACCTCAGGTATATAGATGACACCATCCTTATGGCAGAAAGCGAAGAAGAACTAAAGAGCCTCTTGATGAAGGTGAGAGAGGAGAGTGAAAAAGTTGGCTTAACACTTTTTTAAGTTTTGGCTCAGCATTCAGAAAACTGAGATCATGGCATCTGGTCCCATCACTTCATGGCAAATAGATGAGGAAACAATGGAAACAGTGACAGACTTTATTTTGGGGGGCTCCAAAGTCACTGCAGATGGTGACTGCAGCCATGAAATTAAAAGACGCTTACTCCTTGGAAGGAAAGTTATGACCAACCTAGATAGCATATTAAAAAGCAGAGACATTACTTTGCTAACAAAGGTCCATATAGTCAAAGCTATGGTTTTTCCACTAGTCATGTATGGATGTGAGAATTGGACTCTAAAGAAAGCTGAGTACCAAAGAATTGATGCTTTTGAACTGTGGTGTTGGAGAAGACTCTTGAGAGTCCCTTGGGCTGCAAAGAGATCAGACCAGTCCATCCTAAAGGAAATCAGTCCTGAGTGTTCATTGGAAGGACTGATGCTGAAGCTAAAGCTCCAATACTTTGGCTACCTAATGCGAAGAGCTGACTCATTGGAAAAGACCCTGATGCTGAAAAGATTGAAGGCAGGAGGAGAAGGGGATGACAGAGGATGAGATGGTTGGATGGCATCACTGACTCGATGCGTATGAGTTTGGGTGAGCTCTGGGAGTTGGTGATGGACAAGGAAGCCTGGTGTGCTGCAGTCCATGGAGTCACAAATAATCAGACACGACTGAGCGACTGAACTGAACTTAACACACACACACACACACACACACACACACACTCATGTTCATACTCAGTTGCTTCAGTTGTGTCCAACCCTTTGCGACCCTATAGACTGTAGCCCGCTAGGATTCTCCCTCCTTAGGATTTCCCAGGCAAGAATACTGGAGTGGGTTGCCATTTCCTCCTCCAGGGGATCTTCCCAACCCAGGGATCAAACCTGCGTCTCCCAGTTCCTCTCATAGAAGCACTTAAATACATTTTTTTTTAAATCCAATTTCTAAAGCTACTGTCTTCCCTTTGACCAATCCTTCTCTTGTCTTTGAAATTCTCTCCTTCCTTGACTCTTAAAACTCCAAGACCTATTTCTCCTCCAACCTCTTTGCCAGTCTTCTCATTCATGTCACCTGCTTCTAAATATCCTAAATACTAAATTATAAATATATTCATATTCTGTATACATACACACAGACACAGACACACACACACAGACATACACCACACCTTTTCATCATCTGTCAGTTGATATTTAGGTTGTTATCATGTCTTGGGTATTGTAAGTAGAGCTGCTAAGAACATTGGGCACGTGTATCTTTTTGAATTATAATTTTGTCCGGGTATATGCTCAAGAATGAAATTACTAGATCACTCTATTTTTAGTTTTTTAAGTCACCTTCATACTGTTTTCCGTAGTGGCAGCACCAGTTTACATTCCCACCACCCTATAGGAGGGCTCTCTTTTATCCACACCCTCCCCGGCATTTGTTATTTGTAGACTCTTTGATGATGGCCATTCTGAGCAGTGTGTAGAGTCCTATGTTTTATTACACAGTTACCAGGACCTGGAGATTAGGGATGTTTGGTCCTCTGAAAACAAAGCTACAAATATGTAGAGTGAACCCCTGAAAAGAAGGCATGGGGATGCCCCCTAATGTCATCTGTTTTTAATGTCACCTTTTGGGAAAATTGTATCTCTGCCTCCCATTAGGACGCAGTGATTTCTTTCTTAAATACCATCCGCTCAGGTAGGATACCTGCTGAAGGAAACTGCGACTTCAGTTTTTTGACATAAGCTTTGTTTTTGTTCTTGTGGGAACTGATTACTCTCTGTTCTTGTTTGCAAGCAGCAAAATTTTAACCATGATACTTGACTTTTAAGCTGCTTACATTTTTTAAAAAAGTAATAGCATTTTTCCTACTGTCTTTGAAGCAGTGTGCATTCACTATAGAGAATTTAGAAATCAGGACAATTGAAAAGATGAAATCATCCAGTGATCCTAATACCCAGAGATGACCACTATTCATAATTGCTAAATTCCTTTCACGCCTTCTTTGTATTTACATATAAATATTATAAAATGCAATAATGTTATATGGAGAGTGTTGGTTTTCATCCTTTATACTTGACATCAAATAAGGTTTTCTGAGCTTAAATATTCTTCGCAGTGTGATTTTCAGAATAAGATGTTCTTTGTTAATGTATGTAAAGGGTTCTCCAGAGAAACAAAACCAATAATGTTTATATTACATATTAAGAACCATATATATGTGTGTGCATATATATTTGTGTGTGTATATATATATATGGAGAGAGATTTATTATAAGAAATTTGCTTACGTGAGTATGAGGGTTGGTAAAATCTGCAGCCTGTGGTGCAGGAGACACAGGGAGAGCTGATGTTCAAGTTCAAAGGCCATCAGTCAGGAAGAGTCAATACTGCTGATGAAATCCAGAGGAAGTCAGCTGGAGAATTCTCTCAAACTCAAGGGAGAACTGGTCTTTTTGTTCTAATCTGACCTGCAATTGATTAGATGAGGCTATCCTGCATTATGGAGAACAGCCCGCTTCACTGAAAGTCCTTTGATTTCAATGTCAATCTCAGGCAAAAACACTTTCCCAGATACCCTGGGATAGTACCTGACCACCTGTGGGTACCTCATGGTCTAGTCAAGTTGACGCATATGATTTACCATTACAATGTGTATGCCTTCATTCATTTAACCAAATTTTATGAGGGACTATTTAGGTGATTTTTAAAAGCATGGACCTTTACAATCAGTCAGCCCTCCTTCACCCATGACAGAGACATAGTTTATCACACAACTCTTCCTTCTAAAGAGGGAGATACAAAGCTTTTTTTTTAATTTAAAATTTTATTTATTTATTTATTTTTTGGCTGTACTATTGGGGATGTGGGATCTTTGTTCCCCCACCAGGGATTGAATCTGCACCCACTACAGTAGAAGTGCAGAGTTTTAACCACTGGACCACCAGGGAAAGCCCCAGAGCTTTTTCTAAACGCAGCAACTGAAGGCTCCCACTGTCAGCCAGAGTTGATGTGTCATCAGAGATGAAGTTTCCTCTTTCTCATTCCATTTGTTTCTGATCAGCTGACGTGAAGTCATTGTCTTTCCCCAGCTTCTGTTCCTCTGAGATGACACAGTATATGGACTGTCACTGCCTTTGCATGCCCTACTAACATGCTGCTTCACGTCACACCTCCTGCTTCAAATGTAGGCGGTACCACCGGTCAAGGTGTAGTGCCTTGCTGCCAAACTATCCCTACCCTACTTCTCAGCCTATTTGCTCCCTGATTCTTGTTATGAATTAATATATTTTAAAGTAAAGATGCGAAATGCTAAGCTGGATGAAGCATAGGCTGAAATAAAATTGTGGGGAGAAATATCAATAACCTCAGATAAGTAGATGGCACCACCCTTAAGGCAGAAAGTGAAGAGGAATTAAAGAGCCTCTTGGTGAAACTGAAAGAGGAGAGTGAAAAAGCTGGCTTAAAACTCAACATTCAAAAGACTAATATAATGGCATCCGGTCCTATCACTTCATGGCAAATAGATGGGGAAACAATGGAAACAGTGACAGACATTATTTTCTTGGGCTCCAAAACCACTGCAGATGGTGACTGCAGCCATGTAATTTAAAAAGATGCTTGCTCCTTGGAAGAAAAGCTATGAAAAACCTAGATGACATATTAAAAAATCAGAGACATTACTTTGCCTACAAATGTCTGTCTAGTCAAAGCTATGGTTTTTCCAGCAGTTACGTATGGATGTGAGAGCTAGACAGTAAAAAAGGCTGAGCGCCGAAGAATGAATACTTCTATCTAGGGTGTTGGAGAAGACTTGAGAGTCCCTTGGATAGCAAGAAGATCAAAGCAGTCAATCCCAAAGGCAATCAACTCTGAATATTCATTGGAAGGACTAATGCTGAAGCTGAAGTTCCAGTACAATAATTTGGCCACCTAATGCAAGCAGCCAACTCATTGGTAAAGACCCTGATGCTGGGAAAGATTGAAGGCAGGAAGAGAAGGGGATGACGGAGGATGAGATGGTTGGATGGCATCACAGATTCAGTGGACATGAGTTTGAGCAAACTCAAGGAAATAGTGAAGGACAGAAAAGCCTGATGTGGTTGCAAAGAGCTGGAACACGACTGAGTCACCGAACAACATCAAAACTGAAGATGAGGGGATAGAAGTAAGAGGCACTCTTGAGGTAGAACAGTGTTCAGACAGCCCAGAAGGCAACACACATTAGGTAATAGGGTAGGAGAGGTGCAGAGGGCATGTTATTTTTTATTATTTACACTTTTTACTGTTTCATGAAGGCAAAACCGTACGAGACATTCTTTGGCCCTGCTCCCCATCTACCTCCCAGATCCTGTCGTATGAAGAAAATTCTACTTATGTCACGAGGTGTATTTCAGATACATCTGCGGCTGTGTTTTAATTTCTAATCCAACCCAATTGGCCTCATTGTTAGAATAAGTTCTCTCCAAATTCCAAAATTAGCTTTTCCATCTGTGTTTGAGAGATTTCGTCTTTATTCATATTTTCGTAAGAAGAGAAGTCAAGAAAGACCATTTTTGAACCTGCAAATCAGACCCAATTTTAACCACTGGCATATGTTTTAAATAGGAATTCATGACACTGTTATCTTAAGCTGTGTGCCCACTGCAATCCGGGAAGGCCAGTGACCTAACAAATTGAAGTGACTTGATAAAGTTATTTCTTAATGCTCTCTTGTACATTTTACATTTGCAACTGTAGCTAATTGTATCGAACGTGAAATCTAATTAAAACCTCATTGTACCATCTGTGTTCTTTGGTTAAAGGACATGTACTATTAAACAAGTATTGAAAAGGAGGTATTGAAAGAGTTACTTAAAATTCAATTCCTTCCATTCTCAAAGACTGGATGGTGGCAGAATGTAATACTGCATTGTTGTAGCCAGTCTTTAAAAGCTCCCCAGAGCCATAGTTAATTTTCCCATTAGTTACAGACTAGAGATTGCACCACCAAATTCAATCTCATAGTTTTGGCAATGGAGAGAGAGAAAATACACACACACACACACACACACACACACACATCTATCCAGTAAAAAATTAAGAACCTTGGTAATGCACAGACATAATAGTTTTTCAAGGGTTTCATCTTTTCTTCTCTCATCGTGTTGAATGCAAATGAGAAGTATTTTGTTAAATGGAAGACTTTTAGAATTTCCTCTGCCAACAAATGGACCAACCTGTTAATAACTGTAATTTCTCTGTGTTACATGGTGCAAAAGTCAGAGAGTAGGAAAGGAAGAATATCGAGAAATGATACTATTGGAGTGAAATCCACACATCTGCAAAAACTTAAGTGGCTACTCTAGTTTAGCTCACACCAGCATGGCCTACGCTTAGTTCGTTCCTCCTGTAATGGTCATGTGATGTCTGGAAAGAAATGACTGGCATTGAATCTTAGTTGAAATACTAAAAGTTAGTTTCAGTGGAAGTTTTCATTCTCCTTCTCTGTTAAAAATCTAAGACATATTAAGGCATATCTTCTTTGTAGGTCTTAGGCTTTTAAAAAGCCCCAGGGTGGCTTCCAGTTTATTTATATACCAGCAGCTGCAGTCATGACATCAAGATGCAATAAAACCATCTCTCAGTAATGCAGGCACCTGTTGTTAAAGAAAGAAATCTAGGACACACAGGCAGGGGCTCTCGGATCCTAAATGACAGTGGGCACCTTGAGAAACTAGATGCATTTTTAGGGCAGAAAAGCCAGGGGTGCACACATCAGTGACCTAATCTCCCCTGCTTAGGCCCTTTGTTAAATTGACCTCCTTGTTCACACATAGAAAGATGTCAATTTCTTTGTGCAGTTCACAACAAAATTGTGACGGGATAAAGTTGGTTTCCTCTTTGTTTTTGAAGCTGTGCATTCTGTTGCAGAGGACCCAGAAACACACAACACATCCTTGACACATATTCGTGAGTGATGGGGCAACCGGAACTTTCCACCCTGAGATGATCGATATGCTGCAGTCCAGGTTTTTGGTTTTTTTCCTCCAGTTGTATTTATTCGTTTATTTATTTTTGGCTGAGTTGGGTCTTTGTTGCTGTACGCTGGCTTTGCTCTGCTGCTGTGAGCAGGGCTAGTCTCTAGTTGGGGTGTGCAGGCTTCTCATTGCTGTGGCTTCTCTTGTTGAGGGCTCTAGAGCCTAGGCTTAGTTGCTCCTTGGCAGGTGGAATCTTCCCAGACCAGGCATGCCACCTGTGTCCCCTGCATTGGCAGCTGGATTCTTAATCACTGAACCACCTCAGAAGCACCCCCTTTTTTTTTTAAACAGTGGCTGTCCCAACCAAGTATCAAACAGGCTCATTGATATTTTGGTCTTCGTAGTAGCCATATCTGGGAGGCAAAACAGAACTGTGTTTTCACAGTTGAGGATCCTGAGGTCCACACAGGCTGAGTGATTTGCCTAAGATCACGTATGGAAGCTGGTCCAGGATGAACATCTGGCTGTTAGAGCAGCTCTTCAGTTCCCTGGGCACACACACAGCTGAGTTTGAATTCCGACTTATCACTTGTTTTCTCTCTGAAACTCAGTCTCCTGGTCTATACACAGTTTGAGGTGGGGTCAAATGTAATAATCTGACACAACCAACAACAGCATGAATGGCACACCCAGTCCTCAAGTCCTTTTCTTGTGCTCTCTTTGTGTGGAATTCAAACTAAAACATTCTGTGCTTTATAAAAATTGGCAAAATATATATTATTACATGAATTCAGTTTTCTAGTGAACCTTTTTCTTTCAAAAGATGATATACATGAAGGTTAAAAGTGTAAGGATGTGTCAGTATAAATATCAGAGCCATTACTTTTAAGGATTCATAATTTGTCATGGAAAAGCAAGGACTTCACCAAAGGGAACAAAAAGACAAAATAAATTGAGTCTGAAATTTGACTCTTCCCTGAGATCATCCTTAGAAAGGAATTTGAGC
Organism: Muntiacus reevesi; assembly: GCF_963930625.1. Classification (NCBI taxonomy): domain Eukaryota; kingdom Metazoa; phylum Chordata; class Mammalia; order Artiodactyla; family Cervidae; genus Muntiacus; species Muntiacus reevesi. Next base: position 69,282,128 of record NC_089252.1, read on the forward strand.
AAATAAATGGTTCAAGTTTTCTAGTTCAAGGTTCAAGTCTTCTAAGTTATTTGATATCACAGACCAGGCACAGCAAAAGAGTTTTCTGTCACTTCCCCTCATACCCCTATGGTCTCTGCTAAGAGTGTAATAAAGCCATGGGGGTGCTTCATCCAGATGCACAGAGCTTCTGGTGAAAACAAAGAGAAAAAGGCAAGGTATGATGGGTGCAAACCTTGGGTTGGATGGCAGTAGTCTCAGATGACTGTATTTATGAGGCAACGGTTTTGTTATGTTTTCTTTTTCTTTAACCTTCTGTAATGTACTGGAATTTCAGTCAGTATAGTCACCATCCTGGTAATGACTGAATTTGAAGGGAAACCAGTAGGATGCTAGATTTTAAGAACAAATTTGTATGCAGGTAGACAATTAACACACCATCATAATTACATAAAAAGTAAGTCTTGCTTTGAAAAACAAAAGATCATCAGTGGATATTCACTTTCTGTCAAATGCCGTATGTGTAGACTACTGATAGATGAGCAATATAAGTCAGTCATAGACATAAAATATGAGACTGGTTTGCCCTTGGAGATCATCTAGTTCAGGCATCCCAAGTGGATCTATTTTCACTTTCCCACCCTAATTGATTGGTGATGGCTACCAGATTAGCCATGTTCAGAAGGATTATAGGGCTTTGCCTAGAAACAGGAGAACAGTGACTGGGATGGATTAATAATGTATCCTGATTCCAGCCTCTAGTTCTAGAAGTCATTAATTCTTATAATTGTTGGGATTTAACTGTTGAGAAAACAAGCAACTTTTTTCAGTTTTAGTATCTTTTATTAAAGTATAGTTGGTTTACACTGTTGTGTTAACTTTTGCTGTTCAGCAAAATAACTCGATTATACACACACACGTAATACATACGCATATATATTCTTTTTTAATGCTCTTTTCCATTATGATTTATCATAGGATACTGCATGTAGTTCTCTGTGCTGTATGGTAGGACCTTGTTTATCTGTTCCATAAATAATAGCTTATATCTGCTAATCCCAACCTCCCACTCAGTCCCTCCCCTAAGCCCCTCCTCTTTGTCAACCACCTAAGGGGTTATACATTTCTGTTTCTATTTCATGGGTAAGTTCATTTGAGTCATATTTTAGATCCCACATATGAATGATACCATTTGTCTTTTTCTTTCTGACTTAGTTCACTTTGTATGACAATCTCTAATTGCCTTCATGTTGCTACCGATGGCATTGTTTTATAATTTTTGAGGCTGAGCGGTATCCCTCTGTGTGTACGTATCACGTCTTCTTTATCCGCTCGTCTGCTGTTGGACATTTGGTTTGTTTCCATGCCTTGGCTAGTGTGAATAGTGCCGCTCTGAACATGGATGAACAGGCGTGCATGTGTCTTTTCAAATTATGGTTCTGTCTGGATATTTGCCTAGGAGGGGGATTTCTGGATCAAATGATAATTCTGTTTTTAATTTTCTGAGGAACTTCCATGCTCTTTTCCATAGTGACTGCACCAAGTTACATTCTCACCAAGAATCTAGGAGGGTTCCCTTTTCTCCACACCTGCTCCAGCATTTGTTATTTGTAGACTTTTTGGTGATGGCCATTCTGACCAGTGTAAGGTGGTCCTTCATTATAGTTATGATTTGCCTTTCTCTAAAATGAACAATGAGCAGCTTTTCACGTGCCCATCAAGCCACCTGTATTTCTTCTTTGGAGAAATATCTTTTTAGATTTCCTGCCAATTTTTTGGGAGAAGGCAATGGCAACCCACTCCAGTACACTTGCCTGGAAAATCCCAAGGACAGAGGAGCCTGGGAGGCTACAGTCCATGGGGTCGTGAAGAGTCGGACACAATTGAGTGACTTCACCTTCACTTTTCACTTTCATGCATTGGAGAAAGAAATGACAACCGACTCGTGTTCTTGTCTGGAGAATCCCAGGGACAGGGGAGCCTGATGGGCTGCTGTCTATGGGGTCGCACAGAGTCGGACATGAATGAAGCAACTTAGCAGCAGCAGCCCATTTTTTTTATTGGGTTTTTTTGTTGTTGAGTTGTATGAGCTGTTTGTATATTTTGGAAATTAAGCCCATGCCAGTCACATAGTTTGCAGACATTTTCTCCTATTCTGTAGGTTATCTTTTGGCTTTGTTTTTGGTTTCCTTTGTTGTGCAAAATCTTGCAAGTTTGATTAGATAGATCTCTTTTGTTTAGTTTTGTTTTTATTTCCGTGGCCTTGGGAAACTGACCTAAGAAGACGTTGGTATGATTTTTGTTAGAGAATGTTTTGTCTGTTCCCCTCTAGGAGTGTTGTGGTGTCATGTCTTATGTTTCAGTCTTTAAGCTATTTTATTTTTGTGTGTGGTGAGAGGGTGTGTTCCAGCTTGATTTGCAGGTGGCTGTCCAACTTTCCCAACACCACTTGCTGAAGAGAATGTCTTTTTCCTATTGTATCTTCTTAACTCTTTTGTCAAACATTCGTTGACTCTAGGTGTGTGGGTTTATTTCTGGGTTGTCTATTTTGTTCCGGTGCTTTATAAGCCTGTTTTTGTGCAAATACCACTCTGTTTTGATTACTGTAGCTTTGCAGCATTGTCTGAATTTTTGGAGGTTTATGCATCCTGCTTTGTTCTTTATCTGCAGGATTGCTTTAGCAATTCTCGGTCTTTTAGGGTTCCATATGAATTTTAGGATTATTTGTTCTAGTTCTGTGAACAATTAACTTTTTAAAACTAAAATAAAGTAAAAATAGCTAGGTTAGGATCAAAGTAATGACTCTAAATTTTTTTGAGTATGACTTATAGAAGACACTTTGAAAATCTTTTTTTAAATTAGGCTATAATGTGTATGTGTTATAGATATGTGTGTAGTTTATATTTTTTATATAACATACAGAATATTAATCTTAAGTATATAGCTTGATGGATTTTTGCATAAACACCTATGTAACTACCACCTTGATCACTTTGAAGCATCCCAGAAGTTTCCCTTGAACCCCTTCCTAGTTAGTAACATGAGAGGTGACCACCATTCTGAATTCTGTAACCATTGATTGGTTTTGTATGTTCTGGAACTGCATAGAAATGGAATTATACTATGTACTTGGACATCTTTTTATTAATATAGGTTTATTATCTGTCTCTGCACTGGCAACTGATTATTCACAGTAAGTTGATTGGGAGCCTAGCATCTTATGAATGGAAAAGTTTTATACTTAATAAAAGAGATTGTTATGAAGAAAGGGAGGGTTGTGTTAGATGAGATGCAAATCTCTAATAATTCTTACCTCTTTAAGACAAGGCTAAGCTAACACATACACCTTGAAAAGGCTTTATGGAAAACCATATACTTTGAAAAGTTCTCTATATAAATAACTAGAAATGTTAGATAGAATATAGCAAACAACATTTTAAATTCACAAATGACCTCAATAAGCCTCCACAGAAAATTGCCAAGGATGGGGAAGGAATAAAGAAAACTGAAAACCAAAAAAAGTAATTTCATAATCTACTTCTGCAGCTTCTCTGCAGTCAGGGGAGGAGAAGAAACCACAGCCCACAATCAGGGATAGAAGATGGTTTATTGTACCCTTTCCACATATGGTCCTGGTATTGAGACCTTCTCTTGAAGCAGGATACAGCAAAAGGGCCAGTGTGCAACAAACTGAATACTAGAAAAATCACCTTTCAGCTGGCACAAGCAGATGACGAGATTGTTAGAGCCTGAGTGAGTTCTTTGCAGACAAAAACAAAATCTACGTAGAATTTACAGACATAATGGCCACCTTGCCTGGATTTAACAGCCCATGTGGTGTGAAAACTCTTCAAGGGAAACTAACATACACATGGCCTTCCCCATGGAACACTTGGCAGAGGCAACTGCATACATTTAATCTGTATCTTCAGGATTGTCATGACCATGCCCTTCTAAACATGTGTTCCAGCTCCAAATTATAATTACAAGATAAATGAATGAGAATCCAGATAAATATATATATTACTCATGCAGTGTTTTTTAATTAAGCAGTTTGTTTAATATATGAGATGATTTAGTTTAAACTATAAGTAAAATTGTAAGAAATACATTGAATTCCATCAAGAGGAGAAAGAAAAGAACAACATAAAATTCTATAATTAAGTAAATATGTTCAATCCCTGGGTTGGGAAGATCCCCTGGGGAACCCACTCCAGTATTCTTGCCTAGAGAATCCCATGGCCAGAGAAGCCTGGCAGGCTACAGTCCATAGGGTCGCAAAGAGTTGGACTTGACTGAAGCGACTTAGCACAAGTACAATACATATATGTAAAATAATTACATATGACTTGTGCAACTTAAAACAAGTATAAAATCATTGGTGAAATGGAACATAGACGTAAGGCAAGTTTCCAGATAAAATACTGTAGAAATTATATAACCCACTATGATGTCTAATACAAAATAATTATGTTTTACATATATGTACACACACCAATGTCACCACCAATTTAGTGGCTGAAAATGATGCATATTTATTATCTCAGTTTGTTGGGTCTTGGAACAGCCTAATGGGTTTTCTCTGCTTCAGGGTCTCATGAGGCTGTAGTCAAGGTATAGGTTAGAGCTATAGTCTCATCTGAAGTTCAGATGAGGAAGGATCCATCTTCAAGTTCATGGTTGTTGTCATCATCTAGTCCCCTGTGGGCTGTTGGACTGAGAGCTTGAGTCTCTTGCTGGCTAACTGCTGGCCAACAAGCATGTGTTTCTTGCCATGTGGGTCTTCTCAGTATAACTGTTTGTTCTCAGGCCTTCAACAGATAATATCTTCTAGCAAAATGGGTTAAAATCTTATGGAACACTATTACAATCATGATATTTGCCAAAGTCACAGGTCCCATTCAGAATCAAGAGCAGGAATTCCATAGAGCATGAATACCAGGAAGCAAAAATCTTGGGGGCTATCTTTGAGTGTGTCTACCCCAAAAAGGATTTAGATTTTTAGTATGTTTCATAGTTACAAAAAAATGGTAATAAAAGTTCTTTTCCTCTCCTCTTTCTCTTCTTTTCTCTTTCCACTTATACATTTGTCTTGCTGTAAAGCTGATGTTACAGATTCCTCTGAAGTTGGGATAGCAGGCACCCATGATGAGACACATGACTAACTGTCTACATCACAGTGCATATTATAACTTGCACGTCATTTCAACAAAGAAATTCCACCAGAAACTTGAGAGTGAATATGTTTCCTGATAATTAAGTATTTTAAAGAGAGAATAACATCTTTATAGAAAACAAGCTGAGTAGAAAAACAGGGCTCCAGAGAGATATTCCAAATTGTTTAGAGCTTTAACAAGTACAAGAGAGTATTGAAAGAATTAATTTACGCATGTTATTGACTACAAGTAACTCAAGCTAGGGACTACCAGACTGACAATAAATTTCTCCTCTCATGGATTTGTCCAAGATTTCCTTGCTATACTATACATATGCAGGATGAATTTTTTAGTGGAAGTGATTATTTATATCTATTCAATTGTCTCTTGGAAAGACTGATGTTTTTCAAATAACCAGGGCTCATTAATTCAGACTACTTCTTAGACGGTCCAGCCAAAATATTCAGAAATAGCTATATTCATACAAAAGAAGATCGCATAAGTTATTAATATATAAAAACCAATATGCTTTAGATTTTTGGAGAATGTAATATTATAATTTATTAAGTCCCTATGTTAAGAATGACATTACTTTCCATAATTAAATACAATAACTGAAGCTATATCAACAAAGAGATACTTAGTTTTGGAATCAGCAAGACCTATTTTAAGAATTTATATCTTTTGCTCGTTAACTTAGTTCCTTTTTTCTCTTTTAATTGCCTTGGACTTATTGGTTTGAAATGACTGAATGCTTTGACATTTTGTTATTGTTAATTTAACTAAAGAATCTTTATTCTTTTGCTCCAAACCAAATTGTTTCTGAGAAATTGGTTTATAGACTCCAGACAGTCTTAAGTTCCATCTCAAAATTGTTAGGATGGCTTCAGTCTAAAAAGAGGGAAAGTCTAGGTGTCCTTCGTACGAATCACTAGTCTGAAATCTTAGGTATTGTTTCTGCTCCTTAAAAACCTGCGTTAAGCAATCTTACAGCTCTCAGATTTGTTCTCTGTTGAATAGAGGAGTCCTGGGATAGTCTCAAAACATTTCCACTTAGAGCACTTTCCACTTGCCCCTAATTTATATGAAGGATTGCTATATCAATCAGAGAAAGGACAGAAGTATCAATGTATCAGGAAAGCCTGAATTTGTCAATATAGACATGTGGATGCTTTGGGACTATAAAAGCCAGATCTTGGAAAGAAGAGATGAGGTTTAATAAGGAAAAGGGTAGATTACTATCCAATTATTTATGTACCCAAAAGCTGGAGTTATATTTTCAAAAAATCCCTCTCCTTTTCTTTCTTTCTTATAGCCGTTTTGTCATTTTCTTGTGCTTTGGGGCAAAGTTCAGATTTCTTAAAATGTTCTATAGAGTTTTGCCCTGCTTGGCTCACACATAACAATGGAAAGATGAGCTTAATGCTTTAATGATGGATGAAACACTATGCAATGTACCAGTCCTTATCTGGGGTAAACAAACTGATTGAGCAGATGCAATCAGTGAGAAGAAAAAAAAAGGTCTCTGTGAGCTATTTGGGCTTTCTGGACAGACCACAGGAAAGTGAAACGTCACCCCGAAGGCGCTGTATTCCGGCTCCGTGGAAGGGAGCAGCGTGCACTTACACCACGCCCCCGACTTTTCACTCTGGCTTCCCCCAGGTCCTCAATGCAGCACGTTCTCTTCCACCACAGTGCCCTTGCTCACACTCTTTCCTCTACATCAAAACGCACTCCCTTACCTCACAACCTTTCTCTCACCCCTCACCATCTCTCCGTCTTTCTTTTTAGTTAACGCCATGCCTTTAGACCTGAACTCAGCATCTGCTTGCTCAAAATGGCTCTCCCTGGTTTTTAGGATGAGTCTTAATGTCAACTTTACAGCATTTCAAAGCAACATGCACCTCTTTTCACTGAAAGTGAAAGTGAAGTCGCTCAGTCGTGTCCGACTCTTTGCGACCCCATGGACTGTAGCCCACCAGGCTCCTCTGTCCATGGGATTTTCCAGGCAAGAATACTGGAGTGGGTTGCCATTTCCTACTAGCAGTGGACATAATTGTGATTTTCTCTAGTTTGTGTGACTATCTGTTTAATGATCATCTGTTTCACTAGGTTATAAGCTGCATCAGGCCCTTGTCTGTTTTGCTGATTATTTTAAGTCCCTTCCAATAGTGGAGATCAATAAGTTTTATTATTGAATTAATGTATCATATCTTTACCATATGATGCCTCTAACTACCATCATATAATGTAGATAGTTACTTGGTAATGATAGAGGTTAGAAATAACTTGAAAAGAGGACACTGTACTGTCTGCAGTGAGACAAGGGCTTCCTATGATATACAGGTGGGTTTTTGATGGACTCAGGGACCACAGGATCTTTACTTTCCATGATGAAAATTATAGCCTGCCTGATTAGTCTTTGTCATCACTTAATGACCAAGAGCAAGATAACAAAAGAGGGAGAATTCACTGCGGGAGGGAATGACACAGAAGCAGATTTATGCCACCTTCCTCCAAAACCTACCAAAATATATCAATACAAGTTTAAAATGTACCATTATTATAAAACCCCATATGACTCAAATTTCACTAATGAATCAGTAATGGAAAAAGATTAAGTCTTTAAGAACAAAATGAAGCATAAATACCTCAGTGATAGCCCTGTGAGGAAGGATGTGAATGGAGGAAATCCACTTGCAGATTAGATGTAAAGAAGCCGAAAATTCCTTTAGAGAAAAGCAAACAAAAACACAATTCCTGCCACTGTGGATAATTAGGGACACGAAGGAGGAAAGAATTCTTTAATTTGCCATTTATTTTGACATGGCTGGGAGAAATAACAGGAGTGAGAACAAAGAAATTTCTGTCTAATCATTAATAAAAACACATGAAAAAGGCCTTTTGAAAATCTCCCTTCCAGTGATGAGTAAGTCTTCTGTATTTAAAACCTTAAAGCATTGACTGTCTTCTCCTTTAGGTCTGCTCTGCTTCTCTTCACAGCAAAAAAGGAGATAGAAAAGTAGCATTGAAATAAGACAGGACTCCCCTTGTGATCCAGTGGTAAGACTTCATGCTCCCATTGCAGGGGGCCTGGGTTCAGCCTCTCGTCAGGGAACTAGATCCCCCATGCTGCAATTAAGACCCGACACAGCCAAATAAATAAATAATTATTTTTTTACAAAAGAAAGAAGACTTAAAAGTGATAGCATGCACAGGGCTTAGTAAAGTACAAAATCAGTCAAGGAAGACCACCCAAAATATATTTGAACAAATAAATTGGTCTGGGTAAAGATACATATGTGTTTTGTTATGTTTCCAAGTTAAGATATTATAGAACACAATATAATGACATTGGTAAATAACAGCGTAATTAGAAAATTTTAAAAATTCATCTCCTTCGAAGCACTTTAAACTTTCTCTTGAACAGCTTCTGAATTGCGGAGAAAATCAAAATCCTCAGTGGTCAAAGTATTGAAAGCCAGTGGACATTGGAACCCAGTTGTATAATCCAAGTAGGCAGCCTCCGAGGGGAAATAACAGGATGGAAAGTTGGAAAGTCATTATGCAAGGGCACACAAGAGATTTCTGGCCCAAGGAACAGAATAGATGAACAGAAGTTAGAGAGTGCATTCCAAAATTTTCTTGGATACAAGGAATCAGATATATTTTAACAAATGGCCAAATACATGTAGAAGGAGATGCTTTGGTACATAAGCTACAATGGCGGGTTCTTAAATAGGAAAATGAAACACAAAAGCTAGTGTTTCAGGAATATCAGTTTGGCCATTTTTCAGTTCAGTTCAGTTCAGTCACTCAGTCGTGTCTGACTCTTTGCGACCCCATGAACCACAGTACCCAGGCCTCCCTGTCCATCACCAACTCCTGGAGTCCATACAAATTCATGTCCATTGAGTCAGTGATGCCATCCAACCATCTCATCCTCTGTCGGCCCCTTCTCCTCCTGCCCTCAATCTTTCCCAGCATCAGGATCTTTTCCAGTGAGTAGGCTCTTTGCCTCAGGTGGCCAAAATATTAGAGTTTCAGCTTCAACATCAGTCCTTCCAGTGAATACCCAGGACTGATCTTCTTTGATGGACTGGTTGGAACTCCTTGCAGTCCAAGGGACTCTCAAGAGTCTTCTCCAACACCACATATCAAAAGCATCGATTCTTTGGCTCAGCTTTCTTTGAGAAAGTTACTTTCACAAGTTGAACATTCACAAATCCAACTTTCACATCCATACATGACTGCTGGAAAAACCATAGCCTTGACTAGACAGACCTTTGTTGGCAAAGTAATGTCTCTGCTTTTTAATATGTTATCTAGGTTGGTCATAACTTTCCTTCCAAGGAGTAAGCGTCTTTTAATTTCATAACTGTAGTCACCATCTGCAGTGATTTTGGAGCCCAAAAAAGTAAAGCCTGACACTGTCTCCACTGTTTCCCCATCTATTTGCCATGAAGTGATGGGACCAGATGCCATGATCTTAGTTTTCTGAATGTTAAGCTTTAAGCCAACATTTTCACTCTCCTCTTTCACTTCCATCAAGAGGCTTTTTAGCTCCTCTTCACTTTCTGCCATAAGGGTGGTGTCATCTGCATATCTGAGGTTATTGATATTTCTCCTGGCAATCTTGATTCCAGCTTGTGCTTCTTCCAGCCCAGCGTTTCTCGTGATGTACTCTGCATATAAGTTAAATAAGCAGAGTGACAATATACAGCCTCGATGTACTCCTTTTCCTATTTGGAACCAGTCTGTTTTTCCATGTCCAGTTCTAACTGTTGCTTCCTGACCTGCATACAGGTTTCTCAAAAGGCAGGTCAGGTGGTCTGGTATCCCCATCTCTTTCAGAATTTTTCACAGTTTATTGTGATCCACTCAGTCAAAGGCTTTGGCATAGTCAATAAAGTAGAAATAGATGTTTTTCTGGAACTCGCTTGCTTGTTCGATGATCCATCGGATGTTGGCAATTTGATCTCTGGTTCTTCTGCCTTTTCTAAACCCAGCTTGAACATCTGGAAGTTCACGGTTCTCGTATTGCTGAAGCCTGGCTTGGAGAATTTTGAGCATTACTTTACTAGCGTGTGAGATGAGTGCAATTGTGCGGTAGTTTGAGCATTCTTTGTGATTGCCTTTCTTTGGGATTGGAATGAAAACTGATATTTTCCAGTCCTGTGGCCACTGCTGAGTTTTCCAAATTTGCTGACATATTGAGTGAAGCACTTTCACAGCATCATCGTTTAGGATTTGAAATAGCTCAGCTGGAATTCCATCACCTCCACTAGCTTTGTTCGTAGTGATGCCTCCTAAGGCGCACTTGACTTTACATTCCAGGATGTCTGGCTCTAGGTGTTGATCACACCGTCGTGGTTATCTGGGTCGTGAAGATCTTTTTTGTACAGTTCCTCTGTGCATTCTTGCCACCTCTTCTTAATATCTTCTGCCTCTGTTAGGTCCATACCATTTCTGTCCTTTTTTGAGCCCATCTTTGCATGAAACGTTCCCTTGGTATCACTAATTTTCTTTAAGAGATCTCTAGTCTTGCCCATTCTATTGTTTTCCTCTATTTCTTTGCATTGATCGCTGAGGAAGGCTTTCTTATCTCTCCTTGCTATTCTTTAGGACTCTGCATTCAAATGGGTATATCTTTCCTTTTCTCCTTTGCTTTTCGCTTCTCTTCTTTTTACAGCTATTTGTAAGGCCTCCTCAGACAACCATGTTGCTTTTTTGCATTTCTTTTTCTTGGGAATAGTCTTGCTGCCTGTCTCCTGTACAATGTCAATGAACCTCCGTTCATAGTTCATCAGGCACTCATTCTGTCAGATCTAGTCCTTTAAATCTATTTCTAACTTCCACTGTATAATCATAAGGGATTTGATTTAGGTCATACCTGAATGGTCTAGTGGTTTTCCCTACTTTCTTCACTTTAAGTCTGAATTTGGCAATAAGGAGTTCATGATCTGAGCCACAGTCAGCTCCCAGTCTTGTTTTTGCTGACTGTGTAGAGCTTCTCCATCTTTGACTGCAAAGAATGTAATCAATCTGATTTCGATGTTGACCATCTGGTGATGTCCATGTGTAGAGTCTTCTCTTGTGTTGTTGGAAGAGGATGTTTGCTATGACCAGTGCGTTCTCTTGGCAAAAGTCTATTAGCCTTTGCCCTGCTTCATTTCGTACTCCAAGGCCAAATTTGCCTGTTACTCCAGGTGTTTCTTGACTTCCTACTTTTGCATTCCAGTCCACAATTGACCATTGTGGGCAGAGTAAATGGGAAACCAGGAAATATCTGTTTGGGCATGAAAAAAGGAAGTTAGCATACAGTCTAGTTTGGTCGATTTACGATTAAAAGTAAGTGGCTTATACTATATGATCATTTTTATCCAAGTGAGTGAAAGTCGCTCTGTCGTGTCCGACTCTCTGTGACCTCATGGACTGTAGTAGCCCTTTTATCCATGTATCTTTGAGCAGTCACGTTCCAGTTTGGGGGCACTTTTTTCTCTAGAAGATTTTTAAAGGGTAGAAATCACTTTAGTGATATAGAGACAAATTGCCAAATTATCCTTCAGAACACTTGATTTATAGTGTGTGTGTGTTAGTCATTCAGTCATGTTCAACTTTTTGTGACCCCATGGGTTGTAGCCCTCCAGGCTCCTCTTTCCATGGAATTCTCCAGGCAAAAATACTGGAATGGGTTGTCATTCCCTTCTCTAGGGGATCTTCCCAACCAGGGACGGGGCTTGGGTCTCCTGCATTGCAGACAGATTCTTCACTGTCTGTGCCACCAAGGAAGCCTGAATTGATTTATACTGCTCAGTGTTAGGTATGAAGTTGTCAGTTTCCCTGTGATTATCAGTCATATTCTTTTGAAGTCTCGTAGGCCACTGAGAGGTTCCTTTCAGTTACCTTAGGATGCCCTGCGAACATCTCTGTCACCACACTCATCATATTTTTAATCTGTTTCTGTGTCTGTCCTAGGACTTCAAGTGCCTTTCACTTCAGTATTTCTGTTATCTTTGTAATTTTCTCACATTTTTTCAGCATGGGGGTCTCTGAGAATAAAACTGAAGGGTAGGTCTCAGAGGAGCACGATTAAATAAATGATATCGTAGGACCAAATGAAAGAAGATGGCACATAAATGCATGAATTTGATCAGCAAGAGGAGTTTATTTAAAGAAAATAGAATTGATAGACTAGTAAGGATGAAAACTGCATCCCCTGACATGCCTAATAGAGATAAAGCAGGAAAAATTATGTAGGCAATGATTGTCACAGTCAGAAATACGTTCACCATTAGAAGGACTGGCAGGTTTGGCCCCTGATTCCAACAATAATCTATCTACAAAAATATGAAGAAACAGAGAGGCAAGATAATAATAGGAGGTGAATCTGAGTGAATGAAGCAATTGCATGAAATCCCAGGGGAGAAGAATGGTTTTTGGTTTAACTTGGGAAGTTTCTGAGGAGAGGTCATTAGTTAGGAATGCAGGGATGCACTAAAATAGAAGAAAGAAGACAAAAGACAGAAAAAGCTAGTGCCTGGGAAGTATATATTTGTCTTTAAACAAACTGAGATAACCAATAGGTCTGTGCAAGAGCAGAGAAGACAATGAGGTGTTAAACATTTGACAAAATAATGAAGATCTAATTAAAGAACATAGTCCTATGAAAAGAGGCAAATGTCTTCCACGCATATGGAGGAATAAAGTGAGATATCACAATTTCAAAGTTAAGATCATTTGGCATCATAACCAGGAAATAATCTTAATAGTCATATTGTTACATGGTTACTTTACTTATAATTAAGAGAGGTACCATATTTTAAATAAATGTGTAACATCTGGAATATGAGTCTGTTCAATTAGCATATAATATAGAATTTAATGAAGCTTCTTTATTGCAGTTATTCCTTCATAAAAAAATAAAAATAGGGGAGGAATTTATTAATGAAGACAAATAAGATGGGATTTGCTCCTACAGATCCAAAGTCTCCGAAAGATCAGAAACCTTCAGTTAATTCCACTTGTACATCACCATCATGTACACTCCGGACAGATTTTCAAGCTCTCTGTAGATAAAGCTTATTGCAATAATTATATACTGTATCATAGATGTTAGTCTGCATGCTACAAAATTAGAATCTTATTGACTGGGGTTTTGTTCCCTGGAAAAAAACAGGCAATTAAAATGGAATTGTTCATGAGTATGTATTCATTAACCAAAGACCTTGCAGCAGGTAGGAATTGAATACTCCTGGGAGGGGTACCAACTCAGTATGCCGGGTATTCAAGTATGCGGAAGAAACTAGCTGAGGCTGGAAGTCTCACAACCAAATGTTCAATGGTGAAGGGGCATCCTTTATCTCTGTGACAGGTTGTTGCCAGAGTCCAAGATTCTGGATCTATCTGCTTTTACTTTTGCTGCTTGTTCTAATGTTACCCTTGCCCTTCACAATAAGCTGCCTGATTCCTCAACTGATCTTTCAAGTGGGAAAGATAGCATTTGCGTCCTCTCCCTGACAAGAGAAAAGGACCTTCATTCTGGTACATGCATATCTCAACATCAATTTCTTGATGTTTTCTCAGTGTACTGACCTGAGTTTCTCTGCTCTTTACCCAGTACTGCTCATTCTGTTGAGCATTCTTATTCCTGATTGAAAGATTGTAGCTGTGGTAACCAAGGGCACTCAAGGGTGAACTTCTGACATCAACACTCCCAATAGAAGCTTGCCCCACACACCCTTTTTCTAGCCTCCCGTGAACCACTCCCTTTTCCAACTTTCCTATTTCCAGCAAAGGGTCTAATGCTTCTCTGTTTGCAAAAATTGCAAACAGTAGAATTCAAGGATTGAAAACTCAAGAATAGTGGGACTTCCTTGGTGGTCCAGTGGTGAGGATTCTGTCTCCAATGTAGGGGGCCTGGGTTCAATCCCTTGTAAGGGAACTAGATCTCATATGTTGCAACTAAGACCCAGACAAGCCAAACGAATAAATTTTTTAAAAAAACCTTAAGAATATGAAGAAACATTGCAAAATATCTACATTCTACTTTAGAACCTGATTTCGTTGTAAATTCACAATTCCTTCAGTTGATGCTGGTTGTCTAGAGAACCTAGTTGATAATGAGGCTTCATTTGTACCCACTGGGAAAGCTCCATGATAGATTAAAGATGTCTGGTTCGGTCATCAGACTAGTGTGAGGTTGCTTGTACTGGAAATAACACGTTCTGATTATAGCTGATTGGCCTTTTTATCAGTGCAAGGGTCTAAGGTTCTAAGCACTTAAATAACTAACTTTCAAATACACATCTCACTGCTGGAAAGAGAAACCAGATTTTCTGAGTCCTAGGAACATAATGTCCATGTATCAAAGGAAATTTAGAATTGAGCTGCAGAAGTTGCATGTATATTTTTGAGATTAATCCTTTGTCTTTTGCTTCGTTTGCTATTACTTTCTCCCAATCTGAGGGCTGTCTTTTCACCTTACTTATAGTTTCCTTTGTTGTGCAAAAGCTTTTAAGTTTCATTAGGTCCCATTTGTTTATTTTTGCTTTTATTTCCAATATTCTGGGAGGTGGGTCATAGAGGATCCTGCTGTGATTTATGTCGGAGAGTGTTTTGCCTATGTTCTCCTCTAGGAGTTTTATAGTTTCTGGTCTTACATTTAGATCTTTAATCCGTTTTGAGTTTATTTTTGTGTGTGGTGTTAGAAAGTGTTCTAGTTTCATTCTTTTACAAGTGGTTGACCAGTTTTCCCAGCACCACTTGTTAAAGAGGTTGTCTTTTTTCCATTGTCTATCCTTGCCTCCTTTGCAGGACTGTTTATAATAGCCAGGACATGGAAGCAACCTAGATGCCCATCAGCAGACGAATGGATAAGGAAGCTGTGGTACATATACACCATGGAATATTACTCAGCTGTTAAAAAGAATTCATTTGAATCAGTTCTAATGAGATGAAACTGGAGCCCATTATACAGAGTGAAGTAAGCCAGAAAGATAAAGAACATTCCAGCATACTAACACATATATATGGAATTTAGAAAGATGGTAACAATAACCCTATATGCAAAACAGAAAAAGAGACACAGATGTACAGAACAGACTTTTGGACTCTGTGGGAGAAGGCGAGGGTGGGATGTTTCAAAAGAACAGCATGTATATTATCTATAGTGAAACAGATTACCAGCCCAGGTGGGATGCATGAGACAAGTGTTCGGGCCTGGTGCACTGGGAAGACCCAGAGGAATCAGGTGGAGAGGGAGGTGGGAGGGGGGATCGGGATGGGGAATACATGTAACTCCATGGCTGATTCATGTCAATGTATGACAAAACCCACTGCAATGTTGTGAAGTAATTAGCCTCCAACTAATAAAAATAAATGAAAAAAATAAAAAATAAAATGAAAAAAAAAAAAACAAAGGAAATCTAATTCTAAGAGTTACGTTATCTTTGCGTCTTCCATATTAGAGCAGATCACATTCACAATTCATTCAAACTTTCCCTTCTCCAGTTTTATCTTTTCCAGTCCTTGAAGTATAACCTTTTCTTCTCACACAAACATTATGTCACGCTCCTGGTAATTGTTTTTCTTGTCTTTCACTATTCCTCCAATCAATCCTCTTCTTAGATAAATCTAATACACTATTAGTATAATCTTAATCTCCAGCTTTAAAAACAATCAAAAATATAACTATTTCTAAGATAAAATAAGTCCCTCCGACTACATTTTAAACTCTTTTGTGACGTCAGACTTTTTGTTCAGTCACTTAATCATGTCCAATTCTTTGTCACCCCATGGACAGCAGCACGCCAGGCTTCCCTGTCCTTCACCATCTCCCAGGGCTTGCTTAAACCCATGTCCATTGAGTCAGTGATGCCATACAACCATCTCATCCTCTGTCATCCCCTTCTCCTCCTGCCTTCAGTCTTTCCCAGCATCATGGTCTTTTCTCATGAGTTAGTTCTTTGCGTCAGGTGGCCAAAGTATTGGAGCTTCAGCTATGGCATCAATCCTTCCAATGAATATTCAGGACTGATTTCCTTAAGGATTGACTGGTTGGATCTCCTTGCAATCCAAGGGACTCTCAAAAGTTGTCTCCAACACCACAGAACAAAAGAATCAGTTTTTTGGCAGTCAACCTTCTTTATAGTCCAACTCTCACATCCATACATGACTACTGGAAAAACCATAGCTTTGACTAAACAGACCTTTGTTGGCAAATAATGTCTCTGCTTTCTAATATACTGTCTAGGTTGGTCATAGCTTTTCTTCCAAGGAGCAGGTGTCTTTTTTAATTTCATGGCTGCAGTCACCATCTGCAGTGATTTTGGAGCCAAGAAAATTAAGTCTGTCCCTGTTTCCACTGTTTCCCCATCTATTTCCCATGAAGTGATGGGACCAGATGGCATGATCTTAGTTTTCTGAATGTTGAGTTTTAACCCAGGTTTTTCACTCTCGTCTTTCACCTTCATCAAAAGGCTCTTTAGTTCTTCTTCACTTTCTGCCATAAGGGTGGTGTCATCTGCATATCTGAGGTTACTGATATTTTTCCCAACAATCTTGATTCTAGCTTGTGCTTCATCCAGTCCAGCATTTTGCATGAGTATATAACTCTGCATATAAGTTAAATAAGCAGGATGACAATATATAGCCTTGACATACTCCTTTCCCAGTTTTGAACCAGTCTGTTGTTCCATGTCTGGTTCTAACTGTTGCCTCTTAACCTGCACACAGATTTCTTAGGAGGCAGGTAAGGTGGTCTGGTATTCCCATCTCTTTAAGAATTTTCCAGGTGTTGTTGTGATCCACACAGTCAAAGGCTTTTATTGTAGTCAGTGAAGCAGAATTAGATGATTTTTTTAGAGTTCTCTTGCTTTTTCTCTGATCCAACGATGTTGGCAATTTGATCTCTGGTTCCAAGAAGTTAGACTACTACTTGGGAAAAATGCATTTCCTACTGTGACCCACTGGGTCACATACTCACTGGCTAGTTTGGTTTTGTCATATATGTGATGATGGCGTCATAATTTCTACCTAGCTAAATTCTTCACTTGGTTTTTCTACCCACTTGTTGTCAACTACTTTTTTACCTCTTTCCTGTAGCTGACACTACCTCACTACACAAACATCCACACACATAAATGCACAGATTAGCTTTTACGAAGCAGAAATCGCATGAATGCTGCATAGGTGAGTTGAAATAACTAGAAGAGCTAAGCATGACATAAGGACTTTGGCATATCAGAAACCGCAAAGAATGTGGTCTCAGATCTATACTATACATAGTAAGAAACCCAATAAATATTTTTCTGATAATGACATTGATATAAAAAATTGTTGTTACTCAGTTTGGCCATAATTTTATTAGCTTGAAGTCTATCTACATACTGATTTTCTCCCAAAATAGACCCTTTAGACTCCCTAGACAATTCTTTTCATTACTTTTCTGAAATTGATCAATTTCATCCCTGGCTTGTTTGACAGTCACCAAGGAAATTGAATTGCTTTTCAACAAGTAAATGGGTTCCCACTCCTTTTCCTACTTGAAAGAAAATACTTATTTGCAGCACAAATAAACCCCACACCTGTCCGTTTCTACAATACAAAAATTATTTGAGGAATCCGCTCAACTGGAAAATATATTGGGGTAAGAAACTACACACAAGTCAAGAAAGGCATTAGGGTAAAAAATAAATCTGACAGAGTCTGTATCTATTTATTCCTTGTATAAAGGACAGCTGTGGCACCAAAAGTTCCAGTTATTTTGGGTATCTCTTTACCATAATCCTGGGTCGGGTGAGGTTGGAGGGAGTGGAAGGGGGAAGGGAAAATCTAAACTAGATATACTATGATTTTTTTTTACTTAATGTCTCTTTGGTATTTTTTGTTTTGATTAATGTTTTAAAAATTAGAAAATATGATTAGTTAATAATGGTTAAGTTCTGAATACATGTAACCCTACAGAGTTCTATAGTTTATCTGTATCCCCTAAAGATCATGCACGGTGTCACTTTCAGCATTTAGGGAGCCTATTTGTGCATAATATGTATAAATCTTGAATAATTGCTTCCCCTTGCTTCCATGGGTCCTGTCATGGAACCTGGGCCTTCTACTCTGTGATCAGCTCATAGCGATCTCTCTGGGGTGACCCTTCCGGTGAGGTGGCTTTCTGGGACAGAATTCTCTGCCCTTGGTGTCCTTGTTCTCTGTGCCCACTATGATCAACTGTGGGTTTTTATTTTCCTGGGATCATTTGTTCTAGAATCCAGCTCACTATGATCCACTTGCTATCAACCCAGGAGTTATTCTCCTGAGGTGATTCTTAATTCTGTTCTTCTACGGCAGAAATAGGTTTGGAAGTGAGTTGTCAGTTTAGGATGTACAGTACTGGAAAAGGTCAGTTTCCACTCCAATCCCAAAGAAAGGCAATCCCAAAGAATGCTCAAACTACCACACAATTGCACTCATCTCACACGCTAGTAAAGAAATGTTCAAAATTCTCCAAGCCAGGCTTCAGCAATACGAGAACCGTGAACTTCCAGATGTTCAAGCTGGGTTTAGAAAAGGCAGAGGAACCAGAGATCAAATTGCCAACATCTGCTGGATCATCAAAAAAGCAAGAGAGTTCCAGAAAAACATCTATTTCTGCTTTATTGACTATGCCAAAGCCTTTGACTGTGTGGATCACAATAAACTGTGAAAAATTCTGAAAGAGATGGGAATTCAAGACCACCTGACCTGCCTTTTGAGAAGCCTGTATGCAGGTCAGGAAGCAACAGTTAGAACTGGACATGGAACAACAGACTGGTTCCAAATAGGAAAAGGAATATGTCAAGGCTGTATATTGTCACCCTGCTTATTTAACTTGTATGCAGAGTACATCATGAGAAACGCTGGGCTGGAAGAAGCACAAACTGGAATCAAGATTGCCAGGAGAAATATCAATAACCTCAGATATGCAGATGACACCACCCTTATGACGGAAAGTGAAGAGGAGCTAAAAAGCCTCTTGATGGAAGTGAAAGAGGAGAGTGAAGAAGTTGGCTTAAAGCTTAACATTCAGAAAACTAAGATCATGGCATCTGGTTCCATCACTTCATGGCAAATAGATGGGGAAACAGTGGAAACAGTATCAGACTTTATTTTTTGGGCTCCAAAATCACTGCAGATGGTGACTGCAGCTATGAAATTAAAAGACGCTTACTCCTTGGAAGGAAAGTTATGACCAACCTAAATAGCATACTAAAAAGCAGAGACATTACTTTGCCAACAAAGGTCTGTCTAGTCAAGGCTATGGTTTTTCCAGTGGTCATGTATGGATGTGACAGTTGGACTTGTGAATGTTCAACTTGTGAAAGTCACTTTCTCAAAGAAAGCTGAGCGCCAAAGAATTGATGCTTTTGAACTATGGTGTTGGAGAAGACTCTTGAGAGTCCCATGGACTGTGAGGAGATCCAGCCAGTCCATCCTAAAGGAGATCAGTCCTGGGTGTTCATTGGAAGGGCTGATGCTGAAGCTGAAACTCCAATACTTTGGTCACCTCATGTGAAGAGCTGACTCATTGGAAAAGACCCTGATGCTGGGAGGGATTGGGGGCAGGAGGAGAAGGGGACGACAGAGGATGAGATGGCTGGATGGCATCACCGACTCAATCGACATGAGTTTGAGTAAACTCTGGGAGTTGGTGATGAACTGGGAGGCCTGGTGTGCTGCAATTCATGGGGTCGCAAAGAGTTGAATGACTGAGCAACTGAACTGAACTGAACTGAACTTTAGGACTCTATTTATGTTTTCAAAATGGACACTGCTTGATATCATCATCAAAATAAGGCATGGTCTTTAAACAAACAAGTGAGATACAGTAAGTAATACATGAAGTGAAAATGTATCTTTTCAACTCATCATCTTCTGTAAACAATTACTTAAAATTAAATACTGGGACTTTGGTGGTGGTCCAGTGATTAAGAAACCATTTTCCAGTGCAGGAGATACATGTCAGTCCCCAGTAGGGAAGCTAAGATCCCACATCCTATGGGAGAGCTAAGCCCACACACCACAGCTCAGACCTAACACAGCCATAAATAAATAAATATTAATATTAAATACTGCTGTATACATTTTAATGTCTGGGATAATATCAGTAAACCTGTTAGCAGTATTTATTGATTTATTGATATAATCCCAGGCATTAAAATGTATATTTGTGTAAGCATGTATGAACATAAACACATATTATTAATACATATATATTCATATAATATATTTAAATTATTTTGCAACATATATTAACATTGTCTTTCAAAATGTCTTCCCTTCTTTAACTGTAAATATCTTTAATTTAAATGTTAATATTTACATGCCAGTATATACAGATCTACATTTCTTTCCTTTTTTTGGACTGCAACAGGTTATGTGGATGTGCCATTATTTCTTCTTCATCTCCGTAAAAAATACGTACCTTTCTCCTCAGAAAATGTGCAAACCACAGGGAGTAGAGTGAAATATTCATAGTACTAAAAGAAAGAATCCACCAACTATAAAAATAGTCAACAATTACAAAAATTTTGAAATACTATTGAGAATAAAGTCATAGACATATGAAGGATGGAAGACCTCACTGTGGGGCTTCCAAGTTGGTTCACTGGATAAAGAATTCATCTGCAGTGCAGGAGACACAGGAGATGTGAGTTCGATCGTGGGTCAGGAAAATCCCCTGGAGGAGGGCATGGCAACCCACTCCACTATTCTTGCCTGGAGAATTCCATGGACAGAGGAGCCTGGTGGGCTCCAATCTATAAGGTCACAAAGAGTCCGACACTATTGAAGTGACTGAGCACAAGACCATGATGTACACCATTCCATGTTAATACATTTGAAAATCATGATGGAAGACATTATTTTTCAGAGATCATAAATCTGAGATGCTGTGCATGTCTCTATAATGTTATTTCATTAAAATTTCCACTGTATTTGCAGAGATAAGTTTCATATGGACATCTATTTCCTGAGTAATTTTTAATAAATGAGTTTAACAAATTGGTTTAAAATGTCAGTTCTGCAATAGGTAATGCACTACAGGAAACACATTTGAATTTTTAGAAAATAAAGATTATTGCTGAAATTATAAATCTTATTTAAAAATTTAAAAGTCATCTTTCTTTGTTGGTCTTTAGTGATAAGAGTTCTAATGGATTCTGTTTATTTACTAAAGAAGTATTCATGGTGGGAATGCACAAATAGAATCTACTGGAAACAGCAGGAGGTGTTGTATTCATGCTATTCATGTCTCTAGAATGTTATTTAATTAAAATACACATATTTTATTTGCAGAGATAAATTTGCAGTGATGATTAGTTGCAAATAAAATCCTTAACCCAGATAGTTTTATGGATGAAGTCTATCATACCTTCAAAGAATGATAATGCTAAATTCAATATTAAGTTCTAGAACATAGAAAAATTCCAGCCTTCCCATTAGTATTATACAACTAGCATAACCCTAAAAGTAAATTAGATTAGGAAAATAGCCCAACAGAAATGTGAAGACCAATCTCAACTAGAATATTTGTATAAAGTTTAATTAAAACCATTGCAACTCAAATTTATATTGCATACTATTAATAAATAATATTTGGAAAGAAATCAAAAGTTGTTTGACATAAAAAACCTTACTGATATAATTCAATCTATTAATTCTTAAAAAAGGAATCTTCTTATTTTTTAAAAAGGACATTTGATATTTGACACACATTTTTGATAGAAAATAACCACTCTTGTTAAAAATATTCCTTACTTACAATAATATCCCCTTAAGATTTTTATCACATGTTGGCTCCACTTTTATGTATTTTAAATTTAAGTTAGCCTGCTAAAATGATCTATTTCTATCTTTTGCTTAATACTAGACTGTATCTTACTTCTATGCGTATGTATGTATACATTTGCATGATATACAACATATTATATATTTAAAATAATATATACTTTATAATATATTAAAGTTCTATATCTATATAGATACTATATATTATCTTTTATATTAATTTTTTTGTATTTTAAAGTATATATGTTCACCAGGCCATTTACCTTTTATGCATCAGTATGGTGCCATGTCAGGAAAGAATTTACGAGCCATCAGTTCAAAATCACTTATGATGCTGTATGTCAGGCACGAAACTCTTTGAGGACACAGACATGAATAAATCATAGGCCTTGCCCTTGAGGAGCTCACAGTCTAAGTAAAGATAACAGGTCTATAATGTACATCCATAGTGGCTTTGCTTGGAGAGGAAAATTATTTTCTCTTACAAGAGTTACTTGCACTAGCAGTGAAGTCCTGTCTTAATTTAAATCCTCAGCAGAATACCCATCACATAAATGACAACTTGGGGAAGTCCTCCACTCTGGAGTGTACGCCTAGATTTTGAATTTCAGCTTCCCCATAAGCCCAGTTCAGTGGATGATAGTGGATTGATTCTCACATCAAAAAGAACTCAGAGCTATACATACTTAACCTTTGGAACCAGCCACTGCTGGAAAAATAATAAGCAAGTCTTAGGAGGGAAAAAGTGTTGCTTGAAATTCTGCAGTTCTTTTAATCTTGTGAAGCATGGGCTATAAATCAATAAATAACAATAACATCAAGAGGTGCAATTACATTTTCTATCCACTTAGAAACTGGAAAGAAGTCCTTGGTTCCAACAGCTATCTTCCTTTAAAGTAATAACAGACTAAATCTTTACTTCTGCAACTAGGGCATGAGCCTGGGTCTAGGTTTGTGTTCTTTCACTGAATTGGAAATAGTGTAACACAAATAGATGGAAGAATAGTCTATGCCAAGAGATTCTTTCCTCAAACTCTTTCAAATTAGAAACATGCACATCTTTAAAGTTATATCTTAAGTAACTCCAAAAAGTAGACATTTATGCAAAATTTTTAGACATAGTTGGAGTCTTAGTGGTCAAATAACTCATTTCAAGTGAGGAAAAGTCACTTACCTAAAGCAATGTGGCTAATTTTGGAGGTATTTGATTCATAATTCTGACCTAAGTGCAAAAAACTCTTGCTAAGAATTTAACCAAATTTGGTACAATATCAGTAATTTTCTTATCTTTTTGTAGTTAATTCCCTCCAAGCCAGAGGTAGTTTTAATTTCTCAATTAAGAATAGTCGTGTCCTTTCCCTTGATTGGTTTGATTAGAAAGGTAATGAGATTTACCCCCATGGAACAGGTCCCATCACACTGTTCAATTTCAGGTGTGAAATAATATGCCTAAGTATCCCAATGAAAACTGTCCAATGGATGTGTGTGTGTGTGCAGAGCTCAACAATATATTTCCTTCTTTTTGAAAGAAATCGTTCTTTCCCCTACTACCTGAGTTGTTAAATTGGGGGGTGTGATGGAGAGTGTGAAACTGGGGTATAAATCCTGAGACCCACGGATCATAGAAGTCAAGGAGAAAGGGAGGATTCATCAGCTGGTTAAGTGGGATGGGTTGGAATAATAAATAAACATAGGTAGAATTACACCCGTGACTGATGAAAACTTTGTCTAAGTTATTGAAGATGAGCTCAGGGCAGATACAATGGGGAATCTGCAGTGGCTAGGAGGGTTTGTGTTTATACTTGCTGCCAGCACTGAAGAACTTGGAATTTAGACTGGACATTTCACAGGGACCAGTCGTGGTCATAGTAACTATTTCTTTTGCTATAATCAGTCTTTATACAGGCCTGTGTCCCACTTCCTTTTGTTATAACCATAAGAAATTTAAAACTTAATCTGTAACTTGTATTAATTGCCAATTTTGTGTTACTCCTGTTTAATTCAATCATAGTACCTACTACTGGGAGCAAATCAAATTTCATTTACATGATAATGCCTCTCTGAATGTACAATTACTGCAAAAGGAAATCTTTGAAACTTTTTCTAAATGTCTGCCCTTTTGCACTAATTTGAAAACTTTCAGCTGGACATCTCGCTGATCGATTGTCTGTGCTAGACCCATGAGGATGGTTTCAAAGTATTACCCACAGCATCCGGTCTGGAACTGTAACTTTGGTGATTGTCTTCATAATTGTATTTGTTGTTTATCGTCACCTTCCTATAAGGTTGGTTAATAGAGATAGGATTCTCAGGTGCACTGATTTGCTCCAACTCAAACCTTTTTTTTTTTTCTCATTAACTGCTTTTCTCAGCCATAATGAACAACCAGACTTAGAATTTTTAGTTTCATTCATCAAGTAGAGAGAATCCAAAGTGGCTATTTGCTGGGTAAATGATTCTTTTAAAGATATATAAACAGGTGATGGCCGCACCCTCACTCCAGTGGAAAGAGAAATTGAGCACCAGGGTGCCCAGGGCTATACCTCCTCCTCCATGCCCCCTGGGTTGGAGGTTTTGGCTGGAGCAAATTATGTGGTTCAGAAACTCTCTCTCTCTCTGTTCACCTGTTTCTCTCTGTTTCCTACCTTTTGATTGTGAAATAAAACTCATATACAGAAAACCAGACAAAAACAATAGTTTTTGAGTGAGTTATTAGAGTGAGTGAGTTATTAGAAAGCCAACAGTCTTCTCCCAAACAGCACTCAGGTCAAACAATAAAACCTTTGCAGGCTAATACAGAAGGTTCTTCTTCTCCCTCCCAATGAAAGTTTTCTCTCAATATTCACGACAGCCTTGCCTATAACAGCACAGCAAACAAGCAAATGTGCTACAAAGGGAACTAATTAACAAAGCAGATAAAGACATTCAGTGGAATACTATGCAGCAGTTATAAAGATGGAGACTGAATCATTCAGTCAGTCCTTTATTTGTGAACCTGCAGGCCCAATCCTAGCTTCTGGGGGATGAGAGTGAACAAAATAAAGAGTACTCATGTACTGTTAGAGATGACATTTGAATGAGGGAGACCGACGATAACAGACCTACCCAATAGTAAACAGTAACATTGGAATTAATGGGAATAGTTTGAGAACAAGAGATGGAGAGAAAGATGTTGTCCATAGAAGGGCTTTTGGAGGCATGAACATTTGAGCAGAGAGTGAAGTAAGTTTGGGGAAGAGGATTCCAATTAGAACAAAGAGCACTGCCAGTGGAATCTTCCAACAAAAGCAACGCTAGAGTGAAAGGCTGTGCTGTGCTGGGCTGAATTGCTCGGTCATGTCTGACTCTGTGCAATCCCGTGGGCTGTAGCCCGCCAGGCTCCTATCAGGAGATAAATTCGGGGGAAACAAGATAGAGAGCCTGGGCAGGCTCAGAAGCCAAGGGAGAAGGTTTGGATTTTATTTTAATTGCATTGGGAAACCACTGGAGGGTTTTGATCAAGGAGGTGACCATCATATTTATGTTTCTAAAGATCACATTGACAGTGAGGAGGAGCAATATTTAGGAGGCCTCTTGTCTCAGATTTGGATAAAGATGATGATGGAAGGAAGTTCTTAAAATAATATGGAAAGGTCTCAAAGGCATACTGTAGATTTTTTTTTAAAGCAAATAATTTCTAATGTGTGATCTTAGTTATGTAAAAATAGCAAAATTAGTACTTTCAGACCCCACAAATACAAGCTGTGTATATGTGACTGTGCGTAAATGCTTATTTAGAAAATTTTCAAGAGAATCATAGAAGGCAACACAGCAGACAGGAGAAATAATTCTGGGAACAGAGTGGGTTTGGCTGTGGGTGGGGATGAACCACTTTTGAATGATTTATTTTTATTTTTTGCAACAATAATGTATTCATTTGTTGATTGCCTATCTCATACACAAATTATAAGAATGATATAGCTGAATCAAGTGCTTGGGGTATGGCTAAAAAAAAATTATAAAGGTTTTTAACAGCTGCCTTCAAAAAGATAAATACTTTAGAGAATTGGTGATTCTGGAAGCGTGAGCTAAATCTCATAATTTTACATTTACAAATTTGCTGTCAAATTATTTCCCCACAACATTAATTTCAGAAAAGATTAGATATACATTTACATGAAAGATGAGTAGGATGTTGAGAAGGTGTGAGAACAGGTACAGATTTATGACAGTTCATGCAGAAATTTTGATCTCGAAACTGCTGATGGAGGATAAACAGAAAGGAAAGCTAGTTTTAAGAGCACTGGATTTGGAAATTTTTGTTATAAAAATAGACAATTTAAACCTAACATGGAACCCATGCTCCTTTGTTTTCTGAGCATGGAGTTAATGGGAATACTTTGAGAACAAGAGATGGAAAGATTCTGTCTATAGAAGGGCAAGTCACTTAACCTTTCTGAACTTCTATCTGTTCTCTGCTTAAAGGTAGCTATTCCTACCTGATCAGTTTACAAAAAGCATAGCTGAAGGAAGAAAGAGAAGCAGAGGGAGAGAGAAAGAGAAAGACTGTTATTGAAAATCACAGGTGACAGCAGCTTCTACCCCCCACAGGGGTGTCATTTCTCTTTGGATCAGGTAACCTTTTGTTGAGCAAAACAAAATGCTGGGACATTTGGCTGTGACAGCATCATCCTCAAGGCATGCTAAGAAAGAAAGTTTGTGAAAGAAAGAGGATGAAGTTGCCCTACATAATAAATACGAATTTCCAAGTTTCTAGAAGAGAGAGGTCCGTAGGATGGGGAGGGTGGGGGCCCAGGGTCTCTCAGCTGGAAAGAGTCACTCAGGGCCTTCTTAAGATACCCTCTGCCTACCAGTGACCCGTTGTGATCTGTTTGCGGCTTGTATTGCAATGAGACACACTCATGTCCATCAGCCACCAGGCTCAGTAAATGACTGCCCCAGAAAAAGGCCTCTCCGCTTGGGACTCTGTGAATGAATGAGGGGAAGGTGTCTGTCGGGAGATTAAATAGTTACCAACATGTAGGGTCCCAGAAGAAACTTCAGAAGAGTTAGGAGTTTCCTATTACAAGGAGGGTGAAAGCAATAGTCGCTCAGCTGTGTCCAACTCTTTGCAACCACATGGACTATAACCCACCAGGCTCCTCTGTCCATGGGGTCCTCCAGACAAGAATATTGGGTTACCATGCCCTTCTCCAGGGAGTCTTCCCAACCCAGGGATCAAACCCAGGTCTTCTGCATTGCGGGAGGATTCTTTACTGTCTGAGCCACGAGGGAAGCCTCTTCCTACCACAGGTGCAATAGAATTAGTCACCAGTGACAGTGTGTCTCCAGGTGACATTGGGGTTGCATGGGGGGATTAAAATAATGCAGAGAAAGAGTGGTTCACAACACATTTTATTAAATAAAGGCTCTTTATTTAAGTCTTTAATTTTAGTTTATTTTTGTGTATGGTGTAAGAGAGCGTTAATTTTCAAAATAGACAATGAGCTACAGGCGGCTCAATAACAAAAACAAAAACAAAAATAAACCCAAAGAACTCAATTATAATCCTAGTTTAAATAACAGTGTTGATGCTGGGTGTTACCACTGAGCAATATATGGAACTCTCTAGGCCTTGGTTTCCTTATCTCAGGGCTTCCCAGGAGGCTCAGTGGTAAAGAACCTGCCTGCCAATGCAGGAGATGCAGGTTCAGTCCCTAGGTCAGGAAGATCTGCTTGAGAATGGAATCACAACCCACTCCAGTATTCTTGCCTGGAGAATCCCATGGACAGAGGAACCTGGTGGGCTACAGTCCATGGGTGACAAAGAGTCGGGTATGGCTGAGCATGTATTCACAGGCACACACAATCTGGATAGTAATTTTAACTTAGATATTTTGTTTTTTTTGAGGAGGGGAGCAAGAATGTAAAAGTTAACATACATAAAGTGCCTGGAACTATGCCTTGAATGTTGATGGAAACAATCAATATTTTTATTAAATATTTATTTCCTTTACCTATTATACTACAAAGTAATCTCATAATGTTACTTGCAATGGAGGCAGCAAGACATTCTGGAAAGAGCAGTAACCCTAGGAGTCCCTTCATCCCTACCATCCCATTTATTCACTGTGGGTCTCTGAGTCCTTAGTCCCTAAAGTTAAATTATTTCATTTCTAAATCATGACCTTTGAACCAGATGATCACAAGTATGGATTTCCATTCAAACTAGCAAACTGTGAATCTCAAATCCTATATGAATGCACCTGTAACACAGTTCCCATGCATCATCTGACATACAAAAGTGGTTAAAAAGTTGTTTTCCATCCCCTTTATTCCCTTGAAAAAGCTCATAAAAGTAAAAAGTAACTTCCTCTCCAAACCATATAGTTTCATGGAGATGGCTTTGTCTTTCTGAATCTTGAGTTGCCCAGGTATAAAAATATTTTTTTTTTTTTAAGAATAAAGTCAGTTCAGTTCAGTCACTCAGTCCTATATGACTCTTTGCGACCCTATGGACTTCTGCACACCAGGCTTCCTTGTCCATCACCAGCTCCCAGAGCCTGCTCAAACTCATGTCCATAGAGTTGGTGATGCCATCCAACCATTTTATCCTCTGTCATCCCTTTTTCCTCCTGCCTTCAATCTTTCCCAGCTTAAAGGTCTTTTCCAGTGAGTCATTTCTTCATATCAGGTGGCCAAAGTAGTGAAGCTTCATCTTCAGCATCAGTCCTTCCAATGAATATTCAGGACTGATCGCCTTTAGGATGGACTTGTTTGATCTCCTTGTAGTCCAAGGGACTCTCAAGAGTCTTCTCCAACCCCACAGTTCAAAAGCATCAATTCTTCTGTGCTCAGCTTTCTTTATGGTCCAACTCTCACATCCATACATGACTACTGGAAAAGCTATAACTTTAACTAGACAGACCTTTGCTGGCAAAGTAACGTCTCTGTTTTTTTAACATGTTCTCTAGGTTGGTCATAGCTTTTCTTCTAAGGAGCAAGCGTCTTTTAATTTCATGGCTGCAGTCACCATCTGCAGTGATTTTGGAGCCCAAGAAAATAAAGTCTGTCACTGTTTCCATTATTTCCCCATCTATTTGCCATGAGGTGATGGGACCGGATGCCATGATCTTCGTTTTTTGAATGTTGAGTTTTTGTGGGTTTTTTTTTTTTTTTTTGCAAAATACTTTATTTCAACTCAAATATCATGATCTTTCCTTTCTATAAAGTTTCTAAAAATTTATTTTGCCTTGGACCTTCTTTTTGTTCCCATTTATTTTTATTAGTTGGAGGCTAACTGCTTTACAATATTGAGTTTTAAGCCAACTTTTTCACTCTCCTCTTTTACTTTCATCAAAAGGCTCTTTAGTTCCTCTTTGCTTTCTGCCATAAGGGAGGGAGGGAACACAGCCCCGCCCATCTGCCATGAGTCAGACTTGCCTATGAGTGTCTAGGAGTCTCTGGTGGAGGCATGGGTTGACAGTTTGACCTCAAGTCAAATAACAGGGAGGAAGCACAGCCCTGCCCATCAACAGAAAATTGGATTAAAGAATGAAATAGTCCTTCTCAATGTGGGATTTGCCTCAACATTAGAAGATGAGTATGGCCAAAAATAAATAAGAAAATAGCCCATGCCCAAACTCTCTTTAAAAAAAATTTTTTTTTCAAAAAAGAAAACTAACTGGTAGAAAAGTGACTTGCAGGTAAGAAAAAATAGTCCTCTTCACACTTCATGACCAGGAAAGAGATGAATATGTCTTGGACTAATACAATGGAATTAAAAGTGAAGAGAAATGGATATATTTGAGATAGTTTTGCAAGTAAAACTGATATTGATAGGATTTACTGATGCAGTAGATTGGGGAGTTGGAAAAAGGAAGAATCAGAATGATGCTGTCTCTGATTTAAGCAAATAACTTGATTGATGCCATTTAATTAGGTGGAAAAGGTTAGAAAACGAGCATGAAGAAAGGAAGATTCAGATCTCCATCGTGTGCCGGGTTGTTTGAGATGTACCTCTGGCTTCCAAATGGAAAAGTCACCTATCTATTTGATAAATAACCCTGGCATACAGCGAACAGGTTTGAGGCAGAAACAACCCTCTTGTTGTGGTCCACACACACCCATGACCTTTAAAAGCACCAGAAATGGATGAAATCACTAAAGCTACAAGGACCTAGCGTCAAACCCTGGGGGGCAGACGCAGAGCGGGAAAGGAAAGGGAACCTATTCAGGTGAGGGCTGCCCTGGCGGCTCAGTCGGTAAAGAATCTGCCTGCAGTGTGGGAGACCTGGGTTCCTTCCCTGAGTTGGGAAGATCCCTTGGAGGAGGGCATGGCAACCCACTCCAGTATTCTTGCCTGGAAAATTCCCAAGGACGGCGGGGCCTGGCGGGCCACAGTGCATGGGGTCACAAAGAGTCGGACATGACTGAGCATGATGGAGGAAGGGGGACTAATTTCAAAGAAGTGGAGCATTCATCTCTTAATTGCAACTTAGAAGAGAATGGAGAACAATCAATTGGATTTTGATCATGGACGTTATTGTTTACCTTATAAGAGCAGCTTTGGTGACAACTTAGGAGCAGAACTCCAACTGAACATTTTCAAAAATGAATTTGAGGTCTAACTGAAAGGAAGCTACAGATAGTAGATTGTTTTGCAAAAATTTGTCTTTAAGAAAAGCAGAAACTGTATTTTGTTACACCAAAAAAAAAAAAAAAAAAGAAAGAAAGAAAGAAAGAAAAAGAACTACAGAAGGGAGTTTGATAAACTTGAGTTTGTTAAGAATGTCTCCAGTGTTTTCAGGTGGTTTCTTTCTCATTGCATGGTATCTCAGTACTTTTTAAAAATTTTGATTTATTTTCGGCTTTGCTGAGTCTTTGTTGCAGTGTGCAGGCTTCTCATTACAGTGGCTTCTCTTATTGTGGAGCATGAGGTCTAAGGAGTGTGGGCCTTAGGATTTGTGGCGTGCAAGCTTAGCCTCCCCACGGTAAGTGGGATCTTCCAGGATCAGGGATCGAATCCGTGTTCCCTGCATTGGCAGGTGGATTCCTAACCACTGGACCACTAAAAAGTCCTCTCATCCCAATACTAACACAGTCTGACTAAAGCAGGTTTAGTTAGTAGTGGTGCTCTCTGGACTCACTTTGCCTCAGATTTTATATAATGTCAATTTAGCTGAAAGTGTTGGAGACTTCTAGTCCATCATGGGTTTACAGACTTCCCTCTGGAGCCCAGAAACTAAGGAGGATATGAGGGCATCCTAGTAGAAATACCTCATTCAGGTTAGGAATATGGTAGGGCTCCTC
The DNA here is from genome assembly GCF_963930625.1 of Muntiacus reevesi. Classification (NCBI taxonomy): domain Eukaryota; kingdom Metazoa; phylum Chordata; class Mammalia; order Artiodactyla; family Cervidae; genus Muntiacus; species Muntiacus reevesi. The sequence continues at coordinate 69,313,378 of NC_089252.1, forward strand.
AGGTGGCGCTAGTGGTAAAGAACCTGCCTGCCAAGGCAGGAGATGTGAGAAATGCCGGTTTGATCCCTGGGTCGGGAAGATCCCCTGGAGAAGGAAATGGCAACCTGCTCCAGTATTCTTGCCTGGAGAATCTCAGACAGAGGAGCCTGGAGGACAATAGTCCACGGGGTCGTAAAGAGTCAGACACAGCTGAAGTGACTTAGCACGCATGCAGGGCTAAGTTATTGGAGAAGGGACATTGCTCGTTCCACACAGGGCAGTGAGGTGAAGGGGAAGAACCAAGAACAGTACCTCGTGCTAATCTTTAGGGGAAATTGACTGTGAGAGTAGTTAAATATGTGGTCATCAGTTCAAACTATTCACCAGTGTTTCCAATGCCTGACCTATACGCATTCAGCTTTTTTCTAAACGTCAGCTCCTGAATATTCTGGCCTTGGCACAGCCTCACAGACCCCACGGGCAGTTTACCTTTATACTTGACTTAGACACAAGTGCCTTTGTCCCAGAGAGAGACCGCAGGGTGGGTATCAGTGAGCTGGAATCTGAGAGGTGGAGAAAACCATGGGGCCCATAGAGAGTGAAGATTTCCCTGGTCCAGGGCACTGCCTCCACCAGAGGCTGCACAGACCTTTCTCACACAATTCAGAACCTAGAAAGTTCCAAGAAAAGATGACATTCAAGTGAATTGACTTGAGATAGCATTAATATTTAGTATATTATTTCAGAGTTCAAGCTATACCACGCTAAGTCTTTTGACTGCATTGTCTAGCTTTATTATTATAACAGTCTTGGGCTTCCCTGATAGCTCAGTTGGTAAAGAATCCGGCTGCAACGTAGGAGACCCCGGTTCAATTCCTGGGTCAGGAAGATCCCATGGAGAAGAGATAGGCTACCCATTCCAGTACTCTTGGGCTTCACTTGTGGCTCAGCTGTGAATCCACCTGTGATGCGCAAGACCTGGATTTGATCCCTGGGTTGGGAAGATCCCCTGGAGAAGGGAAAGGCTACCCACTCCAGTATTCTGGCCTGAAGAATTCCATGGACTACAGTCCATGGGGTAACAAAGAGTCGGACATGAGTAAGCGACTTTCACTTTCACTTTTTCGGGATACGGAACGTTGAACATGATGAGAAGAGCATGTAACTCTGAGATTATGGCCACGTCTAGAGAATAGGAAGAGAAAAGCAGTGAAACCGGCGTGTGGTGGTGGACAGCAGGCCTGGTGGGGGTGGGGATGGACAGTGTAGGAGGACTGGTAGCTGGCAGTGAAACAAAGCCATGAAGATGTGCTGCAGAGTTCTTAATATTTCTCTTTCCAAACAACACTCTGACTTCAATTTGAAGAAATATTTCTAATATATTAGAATCAGTCTCAGAAGCCAGGACTGTCAGGGGCCTCATCATAGCAAAAAGGTGATCATTTCACTCAGATTTGGCCAGTTGGGGGTTTCTTCTCTGGGATTTGAAACTTAGAGGAACGAAAAGACTGAAATGCCCAGTATCGACTTTGTCTCTGTGAATGAGCCCTGAACATTTGGGACCATATTTCTGCTTCTCACTTCTGCAGCTGCTTTGCTTCCTGTCTCACTTCTCTCACCTCTCATCAATTCACTGAGCCCCTGGTGTCCTTTGTGTGGTGGAGGTTATTTTGCTTAAATGCATTTGGGTTGAATTTCTGTTGCTGGCAATCAGGGAGCCCTGACTCTGTCAGCAGACAAAGTTCACCGAAAGCTAGATGAGCACTGTTAGAAGTTCCTTTCAGGGAAACACACCTGAAACTAACTGAAAGGATTTTTAAAGATGAACAAAGAAGAGTGACTGGAAGAGGTTTCATTTATCCAAACCTCGAGTGCAAGAGAAATCAAAGTCTCTCTTTTTTTCCTTCCAGTCATACGTAACATGTTCAGAGGCCCCCTTCTTTCTGAAGGACAGATTAATTAATCTTAGTTATCAAGGAACCTTCCCACTCCAACAATAAGATATACAAGAGACTGCAACTGACTTGTTGCCATGCTCCTGGCCTCGTGTGGTCTCCACCATCTGTCCCTTGGGCACCTCTCATTGGTCCACAACGCTGACCACAGATGCCACATCACAGCTTTCCTTCTGTTATCCTACCACCTAAGGCACTCAAGGCCAGAGGCACACTTGCCTGTACTTCCTTCCTTAGTGCCCAAGGCTTATAAGAAGCTCAGATTTGGTGTCCAGGCTTTTTTACTTTTCCCATTCAAAAACGTGGCTCCATTTCATCCCTCTTCCTAGTCAGTCCAAATCTAGCATTGTTGCTGTTCAGTTGCTCACTCGTTTCCAATTCTCTCCGACCCCATGGACTGCAGCACACCAGACATCCCTGCTATCTCCCAGAGTTTGCTCAAACTCATGTCCATTGGGTCGGCGATGCCATCCAATGATCTCATCCTCTGTTACCCCCTTCATCTCCTGCCTTCAATCTTTCCCAGCATCAGGATTTTTTTCTAATCAGTCGGCTCTTCGCATCAGGTGGCCAAAGTATTGGAGCTTCAGCTTCGGCATCAGTCCTTCCAATGAATATTCAGGGTTGATTTCCTTTGGGATTGACTGGTTTAATCTTGCAGTCCAACGGACTCTCAGGTCTTCTCTTGCACCACAATTCGAAAGCATCAATTCTTTGGCCCTCAGCATGAATCCCCTTCAGTTCACCTTTGAAACCCACAACAATGACTTCTTTCTTGTAGGACAAGAAATGCTAACACCAGGGTTTGTTTTCTTTTTTCATTAATATCATCCTCTGTTGAATAACTAATGTAGTACATACCTGATTGTGTCATAATTATTTTGTTTGTTGCTGTGTGAAACAATTTAATTTAAAGAATTGATCTCTATATTTCCTGTTCCCAGTTCCTGGACCTACTGAACACTCAGTTTGTAAAATAGAATGAATGTTTGTAAAATAGATCACCACAAAAACCTACTGTGTAGACTCATCTTAACATCTTTGCACAGTTCCTGAGAATAGCTTTTGCGGAAAGTCATAAAAATGCATTGATGGGTAGATAGCATCCCCCAAACCAAGATTTTCAAGTGCTTTTCAATAATTAAATTCTGAGGAACAATTTAAAGCTTGCATAGTTTTCTCTCAAATGCTCTCTAGAGACAGCTGGTGCGCGCTGGGGTTCATGGACTTCATTACGAGTTCATTTTCCTCTTTTCTACATTGGGTATACTGACTGAAATGAGAAGGAGGGAACCAGGAACACAAATTAAACAGGTGGAATCTGGAAGGTGGCAGAGCCCGCACACATATTATTAAACAATGGGCTTTGCACTTGGTCTTGCCAGGCTTCACCATTCTGAATGAACTCAAGCAAATAGCTGTATGTGCATAACATGATGTTCAGTGTCTATGGGTCTAAGATCATTAAACAAGAATTCTGCCCACAATGCCAGAGATCCAGCTTCTATCCTTAAGCCAGGAAGATCCCCTGGAGAAGGGAATGGTAACCCACTCCAGTATTCTTGCCTGGAGAATTCCGTGAACAGAGGAACTTGACCGGCAGGTCACAGACAAGACAGGTCACAAAGAGTCAGACACGACTGAATGACTTTTCAGTTTCAAGGGTCTGAGATCAGTTAATAAGGGGCCTTCAACAAGTCTACTGTATATTTTGCACATCATTTCTCTCTTCGGATAACAGGATTTATAAGCTGCAGTCTCAGTGAGAAAGGGTGAGAAACACCTGACTTCCCATGTGCCTAAGAGTATAGAAACCATGCTAGAAGTTTAATACAAAGGAGCATGTGACTTGCCCAAGTAGAATTTTAATAAAAGTCATCCTGGAGGCTTTTTAGGTTTTATCCACTCAGATCCCTGAGGTTTTGTCAGCCTGTTAGAGCTGTTCAGAGCTAACTCTCCACCCCTGTCTGCAACCCATCACAGGAGCTCCTTTCAATCCTCAACTCTCCAGGCGTATCTTCTTTCTCCCCCATTAAGAAATCTTTCCTTTCTTAAGTTACTTCCCCCGGCCCAGTCCCTCTTTAGGCATGAGCTGGCAATACCTATCACAGTTGCAATAGCAGTGATGATGCTGACTGTAGAAGAAAATTGGTGCGCTTCTCCGATGATAGCGTCTAAACTCTAAGAGTGATCCCTGATGTAAATTTCAGCCTGTGCATCACGGGTGATGTAGAGAGCACATGGGGCCAGATTGTACATTTGGGAGACAGTAGCAAGAAGGGTTGTTGTCTAACTCTAGAAAGCATTTCCATGTCCTACTGCTGGAGTTGGAAATGTTTAAAACCAGACTTTCATTTGAATAAAAGGCACTACACACTTAAGGAGTATGTATGTACTTTCATACAAAAGATTGAATCTCCCACAGATTACTTTACAGAAGATATCGTAGGGACTTTCCTGACATTTCAGTGGTTAAGACTTTACCTTTCAATGCAGATGGTGTGGGTTCGATCCCTGGTCAGGGAGCTAAGATCACACATGCTTCATGGCCAAAAAACATAAAACAGAAGCGGTATTGTAACAAATTCAATAAAGACTTTAAAAATGGTCTACATCAAAAATATATATATTTTAAAAAGACATTCTAGCAAGTTTCAAAGTGGATTCTCACTAATAAAACACCTTATAAATTAGACAGGACTGATCATTAAATAGGATTTTATAAGGTAAGAAAACCACATCATAGGCAGAAAAAAGAGATATTACGTTCCTCTCTGTCATTGCCATATTGTGGACTGGCATTCTGGGGATTTTTGCTATTGTGCTCAGAGGCTCAGTCGTGTCTGACTCTTTGTGACCTCATGGACTGTATCCCACCAGGCTTCTCTGTCCATGGGATTCTCCCAGCAGGAATACTGGAGTGGGTTGCCATTTCTTCCTCCGGGAGATCTTCCTGACCCAGGGATTGAACCCAGGTCTCCTGCATTGCAGGTAGATTCTTTACCACTAGCTCCACCTGGAAAGCCCGTTGTGAGGTTTAAAACCTATCTAATGCATGTGAAAGCTGCAAACAGGAAAGTGAAAGTGAAAGTCACTTAATCATGTCTGACTCTTTGCGACCCCACAGACTATATAGCCCATGAAATTCTTCAGGCCGGAATACTGGAGTGGGAAGCCCTTCCCTTCTCCAGGGGATCTTTCCAACCCAGGTTTCCTACATTGCAGGTGATTCTTTACCAACAGACAGGAAGATTAGCATAATCACTGTACCCACCCCACCATGGGAATCTGTGCTAAACCTAAATATGATTAGCTTGAGATTTAGGGTATATCTCATATAAATGCTTAGAAAATGGTTAGTATCATGTTTTAACATAGGATTCTTAACTTCGTTAAAGCCTTTATTCCAGATGAACTCAGGTAGTAAGTCGAAAATAGAAAGTCCATGGCCATCAAACTTAGCTCTGCAGTTACATTCTTCCTTTCAGTGAAATTGATCCATGAGATGGACTCGAGTGTCCCTGAGGACAGGTTTAAGATTATGTCCCCTAGGATGACTCTCCTCGACCCTAATAACGGTGCCCAGGATTGAAATCCAGACCCAGTTGCCATGGTCATGCTGTTGAACCTGTAGAAGCAGCGTTTATATCTGCATTTCAGATGAATGACTTTTTGACATCCAGGGCTCAACAAAGTACAGGACCTGCTGCGAAGGGCTAGGTGATTTGGGGTCAGAGTGATCCTATTCACTGTCCACTCCGGTCATTGCAGGGGTTCAAATATTTACTGCCGTCGTGAGCCCAGACACACACGATTATTTTGTATTAACCTGAGTAAACAATTTGAGATTTATGTTTACACACTGTTAATGCTGGATCTTTAAACAGGAAAGCAGTATACTAATAAATGTCCTCTGCTTCCTCTGATCTGTGTAGCCCATGAATATGGAATCCCCTCCCCTTCACTCTCCCCTTTGCCTTACCATGTTGCTGCTTTGAGAGGCTGAAGGACATCAGATAAAAATATGTGTGGGGGAATCCAAGAGACAGCTGATGGAGTTGGCAGCAGTTTAGAATGGCTTCATTGAGTATGACATTTTTTTAGCAATGCCTTGTGAAAGCTGTAACATAAATGGGGTAGATACAGAGGCCCTTCATCAGTATCTCCCTGAAAGCTGTACATATAGTTTCACATTAATGATTTGATGTGTTGGGCAGAGTTTTTGCCTGCTTGGAAATATCAGTTAGGTGTTGTGCTGTAAGATGTTCATCTGCTCACACAGAAGCATAATGGGATCGCTCAGTCCAGACTGAAGTCAATGTTTCATGGGGTATTCAGGAATTTCTTCTGTTTTATTATTTATTACAGGCTGATGTGCTTATAGAGTGTCCTTGAACATGATAGAAATAAGTCCTGAGTTCTGAAGTCTTGTGTCACAACTGCTAAGGTGTCAGGAGAGTGAGGTACAAAATCCAAAACAAACAAGATGAAAACTTGTCTTCACTGAGTGGGTCAAGAGGAGTCCATTCACTATTAGACTTTCTTCTTGGTCATATGAGAGAGGTTTCTAGATAAAAAGACCTGCTACCTTGCCAAATTGTTTTTTTTGTTTGTTTGTTCATTTTCATTAGTTCAGCAAAATCAAGTCACAGATGGGCAATAAACTGAAAACTATATAAACTTTTTTTTAACACACCACATTTGTAAAAGCAATTGTCTTAAGGGACGCTAAACAACAAGTTTTTAAAAAAATTTTTATTTCACATGGTTCCCTGGAGAAAACAAAACAAAACACAATACCAGCCATCTTTAAAACAATGACCCTGTGTTAATATGATCAGAGAAGTTTAGATGATTCTGTGGGACAATTTTTTTCTTCTGCTTAGTCTTGTTGTTAGTTAAGGGTCTTCCCTGTATTCTTTTTCTGTTGTGGTTGTTCATTCACTAAGTAATTTCTGACTCTGTGACTCCATGAACTGCAGCTCACCAGGCTTCCCTGTCCTCACTGTCTCCTGGAGTTTACTCAAACTCGTGTCTATTGAGTCAGTGATGCCATCCCTGACATCTAATCTGGCATATTCTAATTTCAGAGCCAGACTGTTTTATGCTCCTTCTTTTCATAGTCCTTCTGTTTTATGGTCCTTTAGAGCCAGTATTCTTTATGGTCCTTCTTTATGGACCTTGGGGAGAGCTCAACAGACAGCCTTGAAAACAGGTTACCACAGTCATGTCATCTCATCCTCTGTCACCCCCTTCTCCTCTTCCCTTCAGTCTTTCCCAGCATCAGGGATGAGTCAGCTCTTCGCATCAGGTGGCCAAAGTATTGGAGCTTAAGCATCAGTCCTTCCAATGAATGTTCAAGGTTGATTTCCTCTAGGATTGACCAGTTTGATCTTGCTGTTTAAGGGACTCTCAAGAGTCTTCTCCAGAATCACAATTCAAAAGCATCAATTCTTTGATGCTCAGCCTTCTTTATGGCCCAACTCTCACATCCATACATGACTACTGGAGAAACCATAGCTTTGACTATACAGACCTTTGTCAGAAAAGAAATGTCTCTGCTTTTTAATATGCTCTCTAGGTTTGTCATAGCTTTTCTTCCAAGGAGCAAGCATCTTTTAATTTCATGGTTGCAGTTGCCATCCACAGTGATTTTGGAGCCCAAGAAAACAAAATCTGTCACTATTTCCACTTTTTCCTCATCTATTTTCCATGAAATGATGAAACTGAATGCCATGATCTTTGTCTTTTGAATGCTGAGCTTTAAGCCAGTTTTACATGCTTCTCTTTCATCCTCGTCAGGAGGCTCTTTAGTTCCTCTTTCTTCTGTTACCACGTTGCAATACTCTTCTGAATGGGGATCAGTCTTCCCACATAATGTCTGAGAAATAAGGGCAAGGCCTCTAGGTTGCCTGAGCCTTGCAGAGGGAGAGCTTTGCCTCAAAGGGTAACTGAAAACTAAGTATATTTGGTTCAACTGAACTATTTATTCAGGACTTACCTGGTAGTCCAGTGGCTAAGACTCCGAGCTCCCAATGCAAAGGGCCAGGGTTCAATCCCTGGTCAGGGAACTAGATCCTGTGTGCCAGAACTAAGACCTGGTTGCAGACAAATAAGTTTTAAAAAGAAAAGAGAGAAATATTCATTTCACTCAATTGATGAAAGTGATGATCCTGGGGCTTCCCTGGTGGCTAAGTGGTAAAGGATCTGCCTGCCAATGCAGGAGACACAGGTTCAATCTTTGATCTGAGAAGATCCCACATGCCATGGAGCAACTAAGCCTGTGTGCCGCAACGACTGAGCCTGTGCTCAAGGGCTCACAGGCCACAACAACTACTGAAGCCAGCGCCCTAGAGCCCATGCTCCACAACGAGAGAAGCCACGGCAATGAGAAGCCTGCACACCGCAACCAGAGGATAGCCTCCTCTCTCCACAAATAGAGAAAAGTTCCTGCAGCAATGAAGACCCACAACAGCCAAAAATAAAATAAATAAATTAAAAAAAAAAAAAGAAAGTGATGATCCTTTTATGAACATGGTTCTAGTAGTTGGTGTGAAGGACAGAAAGACATTAAGACTTTAAGACCTAAAGAATATCCAAGGCCAAAGGCTCTGAAATTAGAAGGTGGCACATTTGATGCCAAGAATGAGCCCTGGTTGGAGGGAAGGAAGCTGGATATTTGAAACTCTGTTCATCTTTCCAGTTTGCACTCAGTTTCCTGTTTGTTAGAATTTTAGGGTCATTTATTTTTAGATTTAACAAAGACCTAAGAAAGTCATTGACCCTGGGGAGAGCTTAACAAGATAGCCTTAAAATCAGGCTGTTACAGTCATGTCAGACTTCCCAGTATACAGGGACTGTATATACACAGAATCATGTTAGTCATGTAACTCTTACTAAGAAATAGATGATAGATATCAGAAATATTTTAGATAGTATTAATCATGCTGCATGGGAATCAGGTCTGGATTACTTTAAACAAGAATTTGCCGTTATGTAGGTTAAAGAAGTATAGAGATCTGATGTACAGCATGATGGCTATACTTGATAATACTGGAATGGGGTGGGATGAAGAGTGGGAGGGAGGTTCAAGAAGGAGGGGATGTATGTATATTTATGGCTGATTCACTGTACAGTACAGCAGAAACCAACACAGCATTGTAAAGCAATTATCCTCCAATTAAAATCAAAAATAAAATGAAAAAAGCAAAATAATAATGCTGCAGTGAATACTGGAAATTTGCTAAAAGAGTAGATTCTAATTGCTCTCACATCATACACACACACACACATACACACACACACACACACATATACACACATGAAATGTTACTTAGCCTGACTGTAGTCATCATTTCCCTAGGAATATGTATATCAAATAATAATGTTATAAACCTTAAATACATAAAAATCATATTTAAAATTATCACAATAAATAAATTTTTTAAATACCAAGAATTTGCGATTCATGTTGATAGAATGACATTATAAAAGAAGCACTTCTCACAATCAACAAATTTAGGTTATTTTCATGAAAAGAGGAATATATATTTATGGGAAAATGTGAAACTATGAATAATTCACAAAACATAAATGTCTTAGCCGTTGGTCTCTATTAAAGTCAAACATACTATTTTTTAGGAAAAAGAAGGCACATACTGTAGATAGTAGGAGACAGTAATTTTGACTTTTTCTCTAACTTTTCTATATTTTCAGAGTTATTGACAACATCCATTAATTTCTAATCTAATTAGGAAAAAATCCATCAAACTCTTCTTTGGCGAGCTTTCCTGAAAGCTGTCTCTTCTCACAGAGATCTTCCCTGTGATTCTACTATAAATCATTCCAGTTGACTAAGTGTCGTTATGCTCATGTAATAACAAAGAGATTTTTATTTTTAACATTCAGCTGTACATTCCTGACTTGTACAGTTAATATTTTGATGGGCTCTCTAGAATCTTCTTCTGAAGCCTCAGGTAGATTCTCTTATTGACTGGGGAGGTTTGAATAAATTCCCATGAATCTGAAAATCCCTCTTGATTGATTTTCTCTTTGATTAAGTCAAAAATAACCCACAATCCCAGACATGACTTTTTGAAAACTTTTCTAGTGTATTTTTAATATTGTTATTTTATTAACTCTGTTAGTCCCATCATAAGTGACATCTCTGAAAACTACATACATTGGAAAACTTTATGTCTTGAAAGCACAGCTGTAAAAATCAAGGCCAGGTAGGATCAGAGCAAGTAGTTAGGCTATCATCTGCTTGCTTCCACCAGCCTTACGTATCTGTATCATCAGCCTGCTCAAGGCCAAGTTGTAAAGTAATTTGGCCTGAGTGTCAGTGGCCCTCTGCCTTTCCATTCAATAATGCCAGTGTGTCTCCAGACGCCCAGAACTTCCCTAGCAAGTCAGCACCTTTCACCTTTATTGCCTGAGCAGTGCCTCAAAATCTGTATCTTACTTCCTCTAACTTCCATTTATAAAGTCACTTCTGCTGTAATCTCTGGGGAACCCTGTTCCCCACATTCCCTGTTGACTGCCAGGTATGTATCTTGTTCCATAGTGCAAGCCACCTGCATCATTATCCTGGCAGCTGGATGATGCGGGTGGCAGTGAAAGGCTGGTGTGGCCTCCTGCACATTCTTGGTGCTTCTGGTTTGCTCCTGTCACAGCTACTTCATGTCTATCTCCCAGTGGAGTGCTGGTGCCCACTTACCGGTGGTTTAACAAAATTCCTGAGTATTAACAACTAGCGTTACTGGCCCAGCTCACTTGAGACCCTGCACCTATTACACCTATTACAAATCTCCTATTTTGGAGATTAGACAGAAGATAAATATAGATATAGATCCTACTAGTTCTGCGTTTTTGGTAGCGCCCTAATTGTTATACTACTCAAAGAGAACAAATGCATGGATACCAAGCGGGGAAAGGTAGGAGTGGGATGGATTGGGAGGTTGGGATTGGTGTACATACGCTACTATGTATGACATGGATAACTAAGGAGAACCTACTATATAACATAGGGAACTTTACCCAGTGCTCTGTGGTGACTAATGGGAAAGAAATCCAAGAAAAAGGGGATGTGTATATACATATGGCTGATTCACTTTGCCATACGGCAGAAACAGACACAATATTATAAAGCAACTATACTCCAATAAAAATAATTTTTAATAAAAATAAAAATTTTAGAGGATTAAATTAAAGACCTCAGTCCATAATAGTTGAGGTCAAGTTTCTCAAGGAAATTTAGCAAATTAAGAGATCTCTAATTCGATACAATTTTTGAGATAAAATTCACTTGGGTCCATGGGGCTTCCCAGGTGGCGCTAGTGGTAAAGAACCCACCTGTCAATGCAGAAGGCTTAAGAGACGTGGGTTTAATCCCTGGGTCCAGAAGATCCCCTGGAGAAGGGAATCCAACCCACTCCAGTATTCTTGTCTGGAGAATCCCATGGACAGAGGCGCCTGGCCAGCTATAGTCCACAGGGTCACAAAGAGTCAGACACTACTGAGCAACTAACATGTTCACTTTCAGAGATGGTCGTTACAAGATAGTTGTTAGCAAAGGCTGACAGTTATACACAGATAACTTCTGGAGAACGTTTCAGTTTTAACTAATTCATTGGAAACAGTATAATGAACGGTGTTAACAATTCAAGATGGCAAATGTTCTAGATTCTGAGAAACCCTTGGCAGTCACAGGTCCACACAAGGGAAATCATCCCCCTTATTGCTGAGATTTGTTTGTACTTCTATGGTCTCTTAGCCGCCAAACCTGCCCCTGCGGTTCACCTTGAGCAACAAACGTAAGATGTACCTGGAAGGCACACACAACTGAGAGACCAAAAGTCCCTGCTCTGTTGGCTCCCAAGCATGTTTCAGTGGAGATATATGCCCCACCCTGGGTGAACCGCCGTCACATGGCCCTGTCATTGGGCCACCTGGTGTGTCCACTGCCGGGACCACAGAGGACCCAGAAGGATGGAACTGGATGACCTAGCTGTTCTCAGCTGGAATGAATTTTTGGTTTGTGGATCAGACTGCGATGTTCTGGTTTTGACAGAGTCTAGAAAATCCAATTTGGGCCTCTTGACCTTGGAATAAATTCTGTTCAGATGATGCTTTCCTATACAAATTTTACTACTCTCAACTCCTCTTCCTGCATAGTACTTAGCATGCCTCGCAGAGGGTTTTGGCATAACTAGGTGGTGTTTATTCTGACAAAATATTACTGGGTAAATGAATATTTCAGAATGTATTTGCATACCATGCTAGCGATACCCTAAATTTTAGACCCAGCTAAGATAATGGGCATACTCTAACTGCATAGTTTTGTTTATTTGTTTCAGCTAATTTAGCATGGCCCTAGACAGATGCTGTCTTAATTACTCCAAAAGAGTTTTTTCGCAGTTTGAATATTTAGTGGAAATATCTCTGAGTGCTTAAGATGCTGTCTCTGGTGAGATAAATGTTTATAATGGAAAGCGCTGGTGTTTTTTGCTAACCCCCAAGCCAGCGTCTCTTGGCTTATGTGGATGTATGTGTGGACAGTGTGCCGTGTAATTTGTGGCTTCAAGCACTGGCCCATCACCGCTTTGTGTTTTAGCATAAACATAATATTAAAGACTGTTGGACAGGAGCTGCACTAGGATGCTCTGATGGGGCTAGCCATCACTAGCCCAACACACACTCAGCGACTGCTGAGAAAGATGGATGGTCAAATAAGCTACCCAGTGCTCGGACAAGCTACCTTGGCGTGATAATCTTGTTTAAGATCTCGCTACATTATTCATTGCTTTTCTCCGCTACTAATCTTTGCGACATGCTTCTGTTATGTTTCTGCTTGCATTCTCAGAGCTATAGAGACTATTGTTTTATGATAGAGATAAAACTTTTCATTAATTTGCCCATGCTTTGCAGGGAGAGCAGGGAAGACAATGATCTCTGGTAGCTGCTGTTCACAGACCACTTCCTACAACTCGTAATTTCTACTGGCTAGAGGAGAATTAATCGTACATTCATAGAGATGATGGCAGGCTTAGGCATGGTCTCTGTCAAATGTCCATGGAAAGGGGGATTAATTAAAAGACTTTGGAACAATCACTTCCTTATTATAGCACCAACCTGGTTCTACCATTAATATGTTTGTTTATGAACATTTGGATATATGGACATAGATGTGAATACTGTTCCCTTGCAAGCATCCATATTCCATTGCTTTTTTTTTTTTTTTTTTTTCTGGCTTCTCTGGTTCTCGATTGCTGCATATGGGCTTTGAGTAGCTGCAGTGTGCAAGGGCTCCTCTCTAAGTTGTGGTGTGCAGGCTTCTCAGTTCAGTGGCCTTTGAATCAATGGCTCAAAGAAGAATCACAAGGGAATTAGAAAATACTTTGAGATGAATGACAATAAAGGCCTCCGAGCAAGAGAGAAGCCAGGTCCTGCCTCTGGTAACATAAGCAGCTTAGTTTTGTCCCTAAACTGTTCCTTTGTAAAAACAAACAACAGTAATGACAAAATCCCATGAAAAACAAAATACCTTTGAATTTTGAACAAATTAAAGAATTTGTCAGAATAAATCCTGGAAAATAAGACACTAACTCAAAATAATAGTGAACAAATGACTAAAGGAATTAACATGCTCTACTAGGATAATTCACTCATCCAGAGGAAAACAGTAACAGAAGAATAGAGAAACTTAAAGGATAGGCGATACAAAGAAAACAAAGAGTAAAATGGTAGACATAAATCCAATTTATCGATAATAGTGTTCAGTGTGACCAAATTAATCAATCCAACCAAAAGGCAGAGATTATCAGACTTGATTAAAAAGGAAAAATCCAACTATTTGATATCTATAGGACATACACGTCAGGTTCAAAGATACAAATAGGTTGAAAGTAAATGGATGGAAAAAATGAATAAGGCAAATAGAAGCTATAAGAAAGCTGAAGTGGTCATAGTAATATCAGACAAAATAAAATAGACTTTACAATAAAATTAAAATGTTGCTAGGGATAATAAAGAGCATTTTATCATGATAAAAAGGTCAATTCATCAGTAATAGTAATAGTTTTAACTATGCATGCATCAGGACTTCCCTTGTGGCTCAGACCGTAAAGAATCTGCGTGCAATGTGGGAGACCTGGGTTCGATCCCTGGGTTGGGAAGATCCCCTGGAGAAGGGAACAACTACCCTTTCCAGTATTCTGGCCTGGAGAATTCCATGGACAGAGGAGCCTAAGGGGCTACAGTCCACAGGGTCGCAAAGAATCGGACACGGTTGAGTGACTTTCACTTTCATGCATTTAATAACAGAACCCCCAAAACACATGAAGTCAAAACTGATAGAACTGAAGTAAAAATAGGCAATTTAACAGTTATAGTTTGATACTCCAGTATTCTGCTTTTAATAATGGCTAGAACTTTACAGAAGATCAACACAAAAATAGAAAACTTGAACAACACTAGAAATCAACCTGACCTAAAAGACTCTTTAGAATCTTTGACTCATCAGCAACAAGATACACAGTCTTGTTAAGTGCACGTAGAACATTCTCCAGTTTATGTCACATACTACAAAACAAACCTCAATAAATTAAAGAGATTGAAAACATACACAGTAAATTCTTCAACTGCAGTGGGAAGAGAAACAGAAGATGAGACGTTCAATAACAGAAACCAAGTTGGCAGTTAGAAGTGAAATAATATCCTCTAAATAACCAATGACTCAAAGAAGAATCACAAGGGAATTAGAAAATACTTCAAGATGAATGACAATAAAAACACACTGTAACAAAACTTATGGGAGATAGCAATGCTTAGAGGAAAACTTATAGCTCTAAACACTTACGTGAAAAGAAGAAAGATCACAATTCAGTAACCTAGCATTCCACCTTTATATGTTGGATGAAGAGATTGAGGTGCATCTAATGAAAGAAGAAAGAAAATGATAAAGATTCAAGAAGAAATTATTAAAACAGATAATGAAGAAAAGAACAACCAGTAGCTGATACTTTTAAAAAGCCAACAAAATTTACAACTTTGAAGAGTCAACAAAACTTAACTGGACTGGCCAAGAGAAAACAGGATGGTTCAAATTACTAACATCAAAAATTAAAGAGGAGGCATTAATACTGACCATACAGAAAGTTAAAGCATCATAAGGAAAGTAATTGTATGTGAAGAAATCAGATGGCATGAATAAAACACACTTCTAGAAAGACAGAAGCTACAAAGTGAATGAGTTAGAAGTAGAAATCTGAATAGACTTCTAACAAGTTAAGAGATTTATAAGGCTTATTGTTATATGTTTTAATAAGGTATTCAACTTTAAAATATTTGTAACCAGGAGCCGAAAGACTTCAAGAACTCTGTCTCTCTTTTACACCAAGAGCAATCTTAGCTTTAAACTTTGTAATTGTTAAGCCCTCAGAATCCTCTACTGCATTTTAATAAAGAAGCTGTCATTGAATTGTGTATCTCTCTGAAATACTAATAGAAAAATCAAAATTGGTTTACACTAGTATGCTATCTGATGAGCCAGAATGAAAGCTGGGAAATATTCTGGTAAGTTAGGAATCAGGTAATTATATTTTAGCCAAAGGAGTAATGATATTACAGGTGGGACTGAAAGGCATCAGTTCTCGCTTTGGGTAAGATAATTAAAAAAAAAAAAAAAAGAAAAAAAAATAGTGGTGTTGGGAATTCCCTGGCAGTCCAATTGCTGGGACTCTGCACTCTCACTGCTAAGAGCCCAGGTTCAATACCTGGTCAGGGAACTAATATTCCATGACCCATGTAGCATGGCCAAAAAATAAAATAGAAAGAATTTTTTTTTTAAATGGTGTCTGAAAACAAGCGGGGAAAATGGGAGTGACTGGTCCATGACATGGCATCCACCTTTCTTTAGTTAGCAAGTAGCAAATAGATCACACTCAAACTCTAATGGGCCAGACTCCACATGTTAGAGAAAGTTATATTTGCTTGAATATTTGAGCTCAATCAATACAGGAGGAAAGAAGCAGAATGGAAAGGCCCTGGGAATTGTGGTATCATGACAGGGGTGACAACTTTAATATACTGAGCCCCAGACTGCTTGTAATTATAGTAGTAGCCGAAGCACGGTATAGTAATAGTTACTGGACGTTTACTCTCTGCCAGGTACTGGGCTGAGAACTTCACACCCAGTAACTCACAAGAGATACATCATTCTATTTGGAAGATGGGAAGAAAGCAGGTTAAGGAGCAGATAGAACTTATCCAAGGTCACAGATAGCCAGTCTTCTATTGCATGTACACTCACTCTAAAGCTTAGGTTCTTTAAGGCTACGCTTCACTCAGAAATGAGAGACTCAGGACTTCCCTGGTGGCCCAGCGGGTACCAGTTCACCCGCCAATGCCAAGGACATGGGTTCCATCCCTGACCCGGGATGCGCCACGTGCCGCAGAGCAGCGAGGCCTGTGCCTCACAACTGCTGAGCTCTAGAGCCCGTGCACCCCAGCAAGAGGAGCCACCGCAATGAGAAGCCCGCTCACTGCAGTGAAGACTGGCCCCTGCTCACCACCGCTAGAGAAAGCCTGTGCCAAGCAGCGAAGAGCCAGTGCAGCCAAAAAAATAAAAGGAGGAAATAAGAGACTCAGGTTCTCGGTGGAGCCAGGAAATGATGTGAGTGAGCGATGATAGTGGATGCGAAGCACTAGGAGGACGGGCCAGAGGAGAGACCATCTCACGTGTGTTCCTTAGAAAGGGTTTGTTCTAATTTGCTTTGTTTTCTTTTTTTTTTTCTCTTTAAAAACATTTACTCACCAAGGACAAATTCAGCAGTCTGCCAGTTGACAGCCTCCCAATGAGTGGATGAACGTCAAGGGCTTTGTGAAAAATCTGACCCAGAAAACCAGCCTTTTTAATATTTTTTTTCTTCTGAGGAATAAGTGGATCCTTTCCAATTAGCACTTTGCATCATCTATGTGCAAGGAAGTGGGTGATAACGCTCACAGAGCACAGTCCTCTGCTCACACTTTTCCGTTTCCAGATGCCTCCTGCAAAGGACAAATAACCAAATGCAAGAATCCATTTTAATTGGTGGGATGTCAGCCTTCCAAGCCTATGCATTAAGACTGTAAAATTCAAGAATACAGAGGTGGTCCCCTCAGTTTTCCCTTTTAACCTGCCAGGAGCTTCTGAAGCAGCTGGTCTTTAATCAAGCCTCACTAAATATAAAGGAAGGAACAGAGCAGGAGCGGCTGAAGGGACTGTTTCCGAATGAGCACACATTAATAGGCTGAAACTATGCCCCTTCATAAGCAGCTCCATACCTTCTCTTCCCCTTGGTGACTTGTCCTCACAGAGGACTAGCTGTAAACCTAAGCTTTACAAACCAAGCTTTCATTTCTGACTCTCCTTTTAAAGGCTACCTGTGTACAACTTATTCCATTTATGAAAACTTTGGCTTCCTTAACTGCAAATGAATAATGCCTGTTCAAGATCGGCTGTAAAGTTTAAATGAGTTGATGCCTGGGACGTGTTCATTGTTCAGTAAATGGTTCTTGTTATGACTTTCTCCGACTTTCAACCTATCCACCATTGGACACCCAGCTCCACGGTTATATCCCCCATTAAGTCTTTCTTTTTTTTCTTCATTTATTTCACTGAAGTATAGTTGATTTACAATGTTGTGTTAATTTCTGCTACACACTGATGCAGATATATGTATATATATTCTTTTCCATTATGGTTTATTTTAGGATATCAAATATAGTTCCATGTGCTATACAGTAGGACCTTGTTGTTTATCCTCGTCCATCAAATTTTAAACGATCTCAATAGAAGATTTCTCTGATTTTCCTGTGTCTGTAAGTCCCATATTTTTTTTGTTGTTATGACATGTATTTCAATAGGTAAGATAGTTATATAACTTCTAATGAAAATAGTTGTACAATTTCTTTTTTCTGTTTTAAGTTATGATGTTCTAAAGGTAAAAGCCATGTCTTATTCACCACTTATACCTGCTGATAGTATAGTATAGTATCTTGCTGATAGAAATCACTCAGAAACATTTATTGAACAAATTCAACACTCTTTCTAGCCTTTGACTGAAGTATACTTTACAAAGCATTAAATTGCATGAATTGAAATTGTACATGATGATGACAAAATGGAAAATGGACATATCCGTGTAAACCACCACTAAGGTTTAATAACACATGTTCCTCGCAGATCACTAGCACCCTGGAGGCCACCTGTTGAACCCTGCCAATCAATAGCTGCCACCTCCCACACTGATGACCACTCTCCTGGCAATTAACACCCTATAGTATTTTAGCTTTGTCTGTGATTTAAATGTGTGCATCTATTTATGTATAATCTATATGCATAGATAAGAGTGCTTTTTTGTTTTGTTTTATTTTCTGATCAACAGCACTAGCATAACGGGGCCTAAAGCACTGCTTGCCAGTTAAAACCCCTTTTAATCTGAAAGCACAAACCCCTCAGTGATAACGGGCACCACTCCCGTAAAATGGTGTCTCTATATTTCCAGCCTCCCTCTTCACACTGACAGTTTATAACCTTCAAGAAACAACTTTTATTTTCCAGTGAAGATGACTGAGGCTCCCTTTGCAAGGTGCTCTATGGAACAAGGGTGAGAAGTCCATGTCCTCAGAGAGTTGAAAGCCTTCAAAGTCTTAAATTCCTTGGGAACCAAAGCAACTGGAAAATGTCATAAAGGACAAGTATGAGACTTGTACCTTGGGTTTTAGCGGAGACAAGATCTTACAGTGGATGCAGGAAGCAAGAAAGTTTGGCTCTAAAATGTTTCATCTGTACTTGCACCAGTTAGAGATTAGGGAACCTCCCCTGTCTGTCTTTGGAGAAGTAAATATCTGATGAGTTAGCCCACTGGTCCGGCATATTTCCCATGCCTTTTGTTTTGATTATATGTCGAGTCTGCCCCTCCTACCCATCTTGTTGTGGCTCCTTCATTTTGTTTTTAGTTGTAGAAGACCTTTTCTGATAAGTTTCAGTCTTCTTATAGGTGGTTGTTCTGCACATACTGTGGTTTGCGTGTGCTCATGAGAGGGAATGAGTTTGGGGGCGGAGGGGTCTTTCTATTCCACCATCTGGTTATCCTTCCTTGCCTTTGGTTTTCATTGAGGATAGCCTAGCTGAGTAACTGAGTCACAACTTGAAGCCTTGATTTGGAGCCAAGAGAGTTTGTAAGGACTGGAAGAATGAGAATGTAGAAGGTATAAAGAAAGCATCCTTTCATTTACTTATTTCTTCATCAGCTCAGAAGATTGCCAAACTCCAGTCCGCACACAGTCTAGTGGTTGGGAAAGACAGACTAAAGTGACAATGATTATGTTCCAGATTATTGTTTGGGTAAAGCATAGGTAGTTCCTGAGATACAAAGAAGAAGAAGAAAGAAGAAGATAAGAGATTATTTTCATGATTTTAGTTTTAATTTACGGTTCACATTAGATGCTGAGAAAACTCAGGTTTATGAATCTTCCATCCTTTCCTGAGTGGCAATATGGTTCCCTTGAGAAGATGGCATTTGAGGAAGATCTTGAAGAATGAGTTGGGGTGTAGCAAAGACTCTAGGCTCCTTCTCTGAATGCTGAGGATGTGCTGGGGGGTGTTTGATGTAGCAGTCATTGCTAGTGCTCCACCATGTATAACAAGCATGAAAACTAAAAGGGTCACCATTATTCAGTTCTAATTGTGATTGCCAGACATGTTACCTTAGAGAGTTCGTTGTAATCGCTACAGAAATCAATGGGAGACCATGCTTTGCTGTAAGTCTTTCAGACAGAGCTGCTACTAATTGCTCTGTAACTATGGGTCTGAGTGTGTTATCAACCTTACTTCACAAGTGATCCTGTTCTGGCGTAATTCTCCTTTTAATAGCTGTTTGCACAGAACAGCAGAGCCACAATGGCCCGTGGAGACATCTTGTCCAGACTTTTATCACTGGAGCCCTTTCTCCAGACACAATGCTCTTTAACCTTGTAAACAAATCAAAGAGGAGTGTTCATCTTAAGGAGCCCGTGTGTGTGGCCTGGTCTGTTTAGCCACTGCTCGGACTCAGAGCTGCACTGACCCTGGAGGAGGCTTCAGGGGGGCCCTGTCACCTGATGAGAGAGATGGGTCGTTGTATTTGCTAACACCTTGTTCTGACAGGTGAGGAAATTGACACCCAAAGAAGTTATGTGGTGGCTGGAAGTTACACAGCAAGGAGATGCCCTAGCTACCACAAATTATTGTTAGTTTTTACTCTAACATAGTTAATCTACCAAGTCTCTTTAGTAACAAGTAGCCAGATTTGGGTACAAAGTGTAGAGTAACATTTTGGCCACTTAGAATAAAACTCATTTAATCTCTTCATTTCTGGAACTTCCCTGGAAGTCCAGTGGTTAAGAATCTGCCTTCCAATGCAAGGGGTGCAGGTTTGATCATGCCTAGTGGCCAAAAAAACCAAAACATAAAACAGAAACAATATTGTAACAGATGCAATACTGACTTTAAAAATGGTTCACATCACTAAAAAAACTTATTAAAAAAAAAAAAAAAAAACCCTTCTTTTTCTCACATCAGTTTGCAGTACAGTGGGTCTCAAAACCTCAAGGACTCATGAACAACACAGAATTCTTGACCCCATTCCAGAATTAATAACGTCTCCTGGATCAGAATGAGAGAACAGGAATTTTATAAGACCATTCAGGTGATTCTGATGTAGCCTGTCAGTCAGTGGGATTAAGATGTGTCACTGGACTTACTGTTCTAGGGGAGTTGGGACTTATTAAACTTTGGAACTTCATATGTAGAATATGTGACTGGTATTTCACTTTCTATGAGGGCAAGATGACTTCAGCTAGGGAAGAAGTGCATAGAGTTCGTGAACAACTGTAGTCTGGGTGAGCAGTGGGCCTTCCCATTTTGCCTTGTGAGATTTGTGCATAAAACTGATGGGCGTGAAACCATCCCTCCAAGTCCACTGGGAAAGACTATGGAGCCTCATCAATTGTCTCCTTCAGTCTTCTCTCTGGATGTGGTCATCTGATGGATGGTAAGGATCGGTTCCAGTAAGACTGTGGCCTCCAAAGTTAAGACTACTAAACATCTCTTGGAAAAGCTCAATCTATAAATGTATTATACTTTCATACTGTTTGAATTAGAAAATCCAAATTCATTCGAAGTAGGTAGAGATAGCTTTCTTTATAAAATGATGAGTTTTTCAGACTTCAGAGGATCTCAGAAATTACACAGTTTATCTCCATTTTTCTTTTTTTAATAGAGATTAGTTAGGGCTGAGGGCTACCATACCTAGATAGAGGCAGGGCTGGGCCTTGAGTCAAAGCCAGGAAAGTGAGTAAATTTTTTTAAGTGAGTAAATATTTTGAATAATTTATTACATGGTATGGAAACTAAAGTTTCCTCCAGAATTTTATAAACTGAGTTGGCCACAAAGTTCACTCGAGTTTTTCCGACTTGTGGAAAAAACCCAAATAAACTTTCGCGGTCAATTCAATACTTGAAATTTGAAATAGGTAAGAGATAGTTGGAGGGCATCATTGAGTCAATGAATATGAGTTTGAGCAAACTCTGGGAGATAATGAAGGACCGGGAAACCTGGCATGATGCAGCTCATGGGGTCAGAAAGAGTTGGACATGACAGCAACTGAACGGCAGGGTAAAGAGAAACAAAATGGGCTGAGGAGGACATTTAATTCAAATTAGGTTATAGATTATTTGAGCACTCTTCTAAATCATCACTGTTATTTTTCAGCTTGTATCTATTGTAAATCAAGATTGGCACACAGTGGTTTAGTAAAAAGGATTCACCCTCATTAGTTTCTCGGCAAAGGGGCGAAAAAAGCAATGAGATAGAACTTGGTTTTTAAGACACTGTGATTTTAGATGGAAAATTTCCTACAAAGAAAGAGCAAAGGGGCAGCATACTAATGGCAATGGATGTCTAGGGGCTGTTCTGAGAACTGCTTGGGCCTTTAAGCAGCAGTAGACTCTCCAAGCCTAACTCACACTTCTCAGCAAATTCATTTTACATGCTGAAACGCAGCTTTTGACAAAATTCATGACTCTGCCTGCATGTGCCTTTGGCTGTGGCTTAAGGAGCTGCCTCTGACTCCTCTCAAGCCCATCAGCTTATGAAAGAGATTCAAAGGGGCCAACTCTGCCTTCCAGTGAGGACAGGATAGAGAGACTTCGCTGCCCTCCCTGCCCCAGCTCCCTCTTTATCTTTTCTTATGGTTTTTGTGATATTTTTATTTATTCGTTATTTATTTTTGGCTGTGCTGGGTCTTCATTACTGCACACAGGCTCTTTTATTGCAGCGAGCAGGGACTACTTTCTAGTTGTGGTGTGCAGGCTTCTCATTGCGGTGACTTCTCTTGTTGCAGAGCACGGGCTCCAGGCATGAGGTTTCAGTAGTTACAACGCCTGGGCTCAGTACCTGCAGCTTACCGGCTCTAAAGCCCGGCTCGGTAGTGGTGGCACACGGGCTTCGTTGCTCCACAACATGTGAGATCTTCCTGGACCAGGGTTCAAACCCATGTACCCTGCGTTGACAGGCAGACTCTTAAGCACTGGGCTGCCAGGGAAGTCACCCAGAAGCCTCTTTCTGCAAGTCCCCACTGGGGCAGTGGGAAAGGCAAAGTGGGCGCAGGAAAGGCTGCTCCCAGTGAAGGTAGTTTCAGTGTGTGTGTCAGCAGGCGTGGCACCTGGCCACGTGTTGGCTTTGGAGCCAGACACGACTAGCTTTGGCCCTTGCTTTCTTCTCTGAGATCTCGTGCAAATTATTTCCTCAGTCTGATCTTGTTCCATCTCTGGGTCTCAGTTTTCTCATTTAGCAAGTGAGAAAGATAAGAATGCTAGTTCCCTCTCAGATTGGTTACGTTCGTTTTTTTGTTTTTTGTACCCAGAGCAAAAATGAGTTCTCCTTAGTGATTGTTTACTTGGCAACCTCCATCATAGATTCCATTCCAGATGTCTTTCTTTTGACAGGTGTACTAGTTAGCTTATGCTGACTAATGGACTGCCCTAAACCATTTTAAACAAGACCATTTCCTGAGCTCAGGCTTCCCCCAATCGGCAATTTGAACTGGATTTAGCTGGATGGTGTGTTATGGATTTGGCTGATCTTGGCTGGGCTTGCTTTTGTATCTGCATTTAGGTAAGGCACCCAAGGCTGCCTGTGATGGGGTGGGGAGGAGGGGGAACCTTTTTGAAGAGGCTGGGTTTGTTCCCATGGAAGTAGCAAAGGCACCAGGAGAGCAAAGTGGAAGCTCTAAGACCTCTTGAGACCCAGGTGTGAAATAAACACATTTCTTCTGCCACATTCTTTTGGCTCATCAACTCATAAGCCCAGCCCAGATTTAAGAAGCTTTAAAGTACATTCCTTTTCTTGATGGAGGAGCTGAAAGAATTGACGCAATGTTTGCCGTCTGCCAGGTAAGCTTCTTCTAGATGCAATTTTAATTGACAGAAGGAATGCTACCACACGGAAGGATGCTCAGCTCTTAGTCACTTCACTGAGTCCATCATCATCTGCAGGAGGGCATTCATAGCAAAAACTTTGTTATTTTAATTTAGAATTGTATCTTCTTGTGACTCATCCCAGAGCTAAGGCAAGTATAGATGCTGTACACTTATTTATTGGAGGGTTGGGGACACTTCCTGTTGTTTTTTTTTTTTTCCTCTCTTTCTGACAGGTGTCCTGGGAAATCCTTCTGGAGTAGCAATCTGGCCCTTCTTCTCATTTTGCCAATCCGATCACCCTAGGGTAGGGCGATTTAACAGGAGTAATTAATCATTGTGTTTTCTGAAATTGGAAGCCAAGGCACATTAGCCTCATACCAGAGAGCATGTATGCAAGTGAGGGGGTTATGAAGGAGTGTGTGTAATGAGAGAGGTGAGAGTCTTATAATTAAGGAGGAGCATAAATAATAATGAAAGTCATTAGTGCCACTCGGTTGAAAGAATGTCATCAATGTAATTGGGGCATTAAAGTGAAATCCATTATGACAAACATTAACACATACAAAGCAGGGGAAAATGTGGTTATCTTGAGTTTGACAGATAGTGTCAGCTTCCAGTGGGGCCCAGATGGCATTCAGGAAAATGTTATGAGCAGTTTTATTTTAATATTTTTGGTTATGTGATATTTGGGAATCGAATGACATAAACACATGAGGAATTCTCACATGCCTGGCCTTGAAGCGGCTGGCAGAGAGGGGAGGTCACCAGAGGCAGCAGAAACTGGAGGACTTCCATCTCCATGCATGTTGTTTTTTCTTAGGTGTTGCAATGTAACTCAAGGCATATGATGCAGCCTGGCATTTTTTCCTCTGTGAAATTCCCCATTGAACCACACATGCAGTTTGGATGCTTTCTTTAAAAAATAGCAAAGTGTGGGGAGGGCGACAGGGATGAGAATGAGGACATTTAAACAATTATGCAGGAAATTATATGATGCTAAAATTGAACACGGACAGACTGTGCAATGGCAGGATTCCCGCTCGTGCTGAGCTTTGCAAAGGAGAGGGTGTTGTTTTTTTTTTTTTTCCTTTCTCTCTGGGACTGTAATTTTTGAGCATAAAATAATTCAGAATATAAAACAAAAGGGGAAAAATTCAAATATGTCTAGAGATGGAGGCAAAGAGAAATAGAAAAGAAGGCAATTGTAAAAAATAAGAGGGAGAATTGAGATGAAGTATATGTGTGTGTGTGTGTTTGTTCAAAAGGAGGAAATGATGAATGATGGCAGCGGTTTGCAAAGAGATATGTTCTCTGGGGTAAGAAACACTCAAGGGGATGGAGTCTGCCAGCAGGGGTATCATGAGGATTCAATGAGTCTATATATGTAAAAGACTTAACACACTGACTAATGGTAAACCCTTGATAAATGGGAGCTATAATTACTATTATTATAATGTTATTGTTTGTCAAGGCTGGTAGAGCAGTCCATATACAGGGGGTCTAGATTATTCATGCATGATGGGGAAGAGGGAGGAATACACTGACACTGATGTCAAACCCACTGTATGCAAAGAGATTTAGATAATATGTTAGCTCATTTAGTCTACATAGCAACGCTGCTCAGCAGGTATTGTTGCCTATAATCAAGGAGACAAAGGCTCAGATAGTTTAACGCATGTAAAGCAGTTAAAACAGTGACTGGCACATAATACAGGCTCAATAAATGTTAGCTCTTTGATTGCCATAAGAGCTGTGTAACTTGAAGTTACACAGTCAGCCACTGGAAGAGAAGATTGAAGCCCTTCTCTCTTTTATTCCAACCGCACCGAACTGTCTCTCACTTGACTCACCTGGAACAAACTGCACCCCCACAGATGAACATTCTGGGGTGAGAAGGCCATGGAGACAGCTGGGATGTGATGGAAAGTCCTTGAAGCTTGGAGCCAGATATATAAGTTGAGATCCCTGCTACTGCGCCCTAGATGCATGGTTCGTGTAGACTACACACAGTCATGGTGCTCAGAGTTCACGTTAAGGAAGGACCGGTTATCCCAGTTACTGGGAGAACTGTTAGTGGACCCCATATACAGTCACGGCCCTTTGTGAGGCACTCCATACTTGATCTTGATGACTGATGGCTGTGGGAATGTAAAGGTATAGACATGCCAACTTGGAAGGAACAACTCAGAGGGCCCATTATAGCTCTAGGGCTTCTTGCGTGCAGGGGTATCTATGTGTGTGTGTGGAATGAATGTTGGCCGAAGCTGTCAGGTGTCCAGCATGACAACTCTACTCCTCCTTTATTCCCCTGTCTTTTCCATCCCTTCCGCAAGAACAGATCTCAAGCACTCTTTTTAATCAACATTTTGCAGATTAAACTCTGGTTCAGAATCTGCTTCCTGGGGAACCCAAGCAGAGACAGTTTTGAATCTGCAAAGGGAGGTGGTATGATAGTTGCCTAAGATATTTCTGTGAGGAGCTTAGGGGAACGAGTCAGTCTATTCAGGCAGGAACACAGTTGTGAGAGCATGAGAGAATTTCAGAAAATACTGATTAAAGAAAAGATGGTGAGCACTCATCCTAACATAAGCTCTGAGCAGGATCATTCAGAAGACTGAAGAATTTCAGTCAGCATCTCCATCCTACCCTGAGGAGATGCCAGCATGCATTCAGTTTATCCCTAGGGGGGCTTGCCAGGAGGCAAAAGATATTGTTTAGGTAACAATGTCTTGTTGAACTTTCCCCACATATATGCTCTAATGTAGGGGAAAAACTGTTTAAAATGAACATCATAGGTATTAGAGAAGAACAAAAGAAAGTCATAAAAGAACAATGTTTAAACCTAGGAGGAAATATAGAAAATAGGCATGTGTCTTGATTTAGGAAGCCTGGTTTAAGGGGCTAAATAGTAAGTAATAATAATAAATAATAGTGAGTGGATCTAAGGAAGAACAATAGAAGCTAGTGACAGACTGGCTTAAATTTGTCTGCTTCCTTATTTGTTTTTAAATTCTGTTATTTATTTTAAAATAGATGAAAAGCATATAAATATGACTTCACTCTTTGGCATTGCCTTTCTTTGGGACTGGAATGAAAACCGACTTTTCCAGTCCTGTGGCCACTGCTGAGTCTTCCAAATTTCCTGGCATATTGAGTGCAGCTTTTTAACAGCCTCATCTTTTAGGATTTGAAATAGCTCAACTAGAATTCCATCACCTCCACTAGCTTTGTTCAGAGTAATGCTTCCTAATGCCCACTTGACTTGGCATTCCAAGATGTCTGGTTCTAGCAGAGTGAATACAACATCATGGTTATCTGGGTCATGAAGATTTTTTTTGTATAGTTCTTCTGTGTATTCTTGCCACCTCTACTTAATCTGAGAAATCAGTATGCAGGTCAAGAAGCAACAGAATTAGACATGGAACAACAGACTGGTTCTAAATTGAGAAAGGAAAGGAGTACATCAAGGCTATATATTGTCACCCTGCCTATTTAACTTATATGCAGAGTACATCATGCAAAATGCTGGGTTGGATGAAGCAGAAGCTGGAATCAAGATTACCAGGAGAAAAATCAATAACCTCAGATATGCAGATGACACCACCCTTATAGCAGAAAGTGAAGAAGAACTTTAGAGCCTCTTGGTGAAAGTGAAAGAGGAGAGTGAAAAAGTTGGCTTAAAACTCAACATTCAGAAAACTAAGATCATGCCAACTGGTCCCATCACTTCATGGCAAAAGATGGGGAACCAATGGAAACAGTGAGAGACTTTATTTTGGGGGCCTCCAAAATCATTGCAGATGGTAACTGTAGCCATGAAATTAAAAGACTCTTGCTCCTTGGAAGAAAAGCTATGACCAACCTAGACAGCATATTAAAAAGCAGAGACATTACACTGCCAATAAAGGTCCCTCTAGTCAAGGCTATGGTTTTTCCAGCAGTCATGTATGGACGTGAGGCTATAAAGAAAGTTGAGTGCCGAAGAAGTGATGCTTTTGAACTGTGATGTTGGAGAAGACTCTTGAGAGTCCCTTGGACTGCAAGGAGATCCATCCAGTCCATCTAAAGGAAATTGGTCCTGAATGTTCATTGGAAGGACTGATGCTGAAGCTGAAACTCCAATACTTTGGCCACCTGATGCGAAGAGCCGACTCATTGGAAAAGAGTCTGATGCTGGGAAAGATTGAAGGCGGGAGGAGAAGGGGATGACAGAGGATGAGATGGTTGTATGGCATCACTGACTCAATGGACATGAGTCTGAGTAAACTCTGGGAGTTGGTGATGGACAGGGAAGCCTGGCGTGCTGCAGTCGATGGAGTCGAAAAGAGTCGGACATGACTGAGCAACTGAACTGAACTGACTGATGACCTCATAGTCAAAAAGAAGCAAGTTAGTGGCTTAAGGATCTAATCCTAAAGGACTTGAACCTGCTCACCATAGAGGTTTCCTTTTGGGAATAGAAAAAAATTGAGGGCTAGAGATTCTATTAGTGAATACAATATTTGCTTTTTTATTTTTTAAAATAATTTTCAGTAGCTTTTTATGTCTCTTTTTAACTTAAAACTACTCTTTCATATATCATTTTTTCAAGCTTTTAAAAAAATTTTGTAGAAAAATTTTTCTAGCTTATTTTGGAATCAAAGAAATCTCTCATTTGTAGCAATGTTACTCTTATATATCCCATAAGAGTGTTTATGTCTATCTTTTTCTTTATTTTCTTAGAGAATTACCTGATTTTCAAGGAATGAGCTGTTTCTGGAAAAATGATCTTTCTTATAATTAAAATAAAATAAAAATAATTGTATCATTATCCTTTTATATTGCTTTCATTTCTGGTTGAACTATACTTGTCTTTCTTTTTCAGTTGGGTATTTAGGTAATCACATCAATTATTTTTCCATTTATCTATCTCTTTACCTACCTGCCTACCTTTATCCATTATTTGTAGGGATAAGAAATCCCCTCTGAGCACAGCTTTAGCTACTTCCCAATGGCTTGAAAAACAGGTCATTGATTTTAAATAGTTTTATCTGTATTTTATGTAGTTTATTCTTTCAAGGTAGAAATTTTAATTTCTCAACATGTTTTGGAGAGCATTAGCCATTAATGTATTATTGATTTATGCTTTGATTTCATCAGGGTTAGAAAATATGTTGTCCACATTTTTTAAAATTAGAGATAATTGCCTGTTGCCTAGCATACAATCTGTTTTTATAATGTTTCACGGATTTGGGTTTGTAAAAAAAAAAGTCTAGTTTTTTCTTTGAAAGATATGAGCTGCTTTTGAGAGTTATTTGATCCTACTTATTAATAGTACAACCATATCTTTACTATTTTTCCCTTTTTTTAAGAAAAAAGTTTAAAGTCTCTTCTATGGATCCTCCCACTTTAGCTTTACATATTTGTAAAGCTACTGCAAAATCTCTCCTTGCATTTTCAAAATTCCATAATGAGAAATGAATTCCTTCCCATCCAGATGGATTTTTATTTTCAAAAATTTCTAAAGAAATGCCACCAACCCTAGAAAAGGTGATATTTCCAGCTGGCCTAGCAATCACCAGGTATTGATGCCATCTCTCTTCCCTCCTGGGCCTTTGCCAGGCTTGGCTGATTGATCAAGGTCTTCCTTCCTGCAGAGTCCAGATGCTACCTTGGAATATAGTGCTCTAGTCAGTTCCTACCAGCCAGTCACAGTTTGCCCTTCATTTAAAACCTATTTGCCTTCTCTGTTCAAAACATTATTAGTCAAGGTAAGAAAATAAAGTTGACCAATGCCTGCTAGGTTTGGAGAGATGCCTCAGATTAATATTACCTGTCAAGCTATTATTCAAAGCAGTTGGCCAACACTGTTTAACATGGGAAATTTCAAGGTAAAAAAGTATCCTTGAGACCTTCTCAAAATACTTATTTGACAAAATCCAGACAACCAAGAGATGAATCAAAATAAACATTAAAGAAACTATGGTCATGGAATCCATCAAAATAAGGTTAAACAATTATAGTTACAGGACACAATGTATGTAGTTTTTATTCTCTGACCATGGAAATAAAGAATGTTACTGGCTGAAAATAAGTTAAAATAGCTAATCTGTAATTATTGGGAGAATATTGTTGAGGAAGGAAAAAAGCTGTTGATCTCACCTAATCTTTTTTAAAATGGTAACTAATGATGACATTTGGTAGGAGGGAAGGTTCTTATCCATGGAATTTCCTTAACAGAATACCCATGGGTTAGAATTGCCTGTGATGAACAAGATCAGTACAAATGAATTCATGAAACATCTCTGTGTGTGTGTGTGTGTGTGTGTGTGTGTGTGTGTGTGTGTGTGTGTGTTCAGTCATGTCTGACTCTGCAACCCCATGGACTATAGCCCCAACCCCCACCCCAGGCTCTTCTGTCCATGAGATTTTCCAGGCAAGAATACTGGAGTGGGTTGCCTTTTCCTACTCTAGGGATTTTCCCAACCCAGGGATCAAACCTGCATCTCCTGCATTGGCAGGCGGATTCTGGCAAGCCCCACTATAAAATATAATTCCCAAGAAATATTATATAAGATACATGACTGTCTGGAATATCAACTGAAAATGTTTCATGGTCAACATGTTTTCTGCTGTCTAAGCCTGGCAGATTTCAATTAGAGGCCTCATGTATTACTCTGGTCTAAAGACCTCTTACTTTGGCAAAGGAAGGGAGAACCTGAGGAATCATGAATGGTCTTGGGAACCTCTGTTTGCTTTGGTTGAGCTTCTCAGTTCTTGCATGTTAAATTATTATTAATAGTAAAGCTTGATTGGTGAGGGTATTCATTTGCTTCACTCATATTTTACAATCAGTTCTTCATATCTGTTGAGAAATTGGGGAGACATATAGACAGAAGTGGCACTTCCCAGGTGACTCAGCCAGTGTAGGAGACATGGGTTCAATCCCTGTGTCAGGAAGATCCTCTGGAGAAGGGAATGGTAACCTGCTCCAGTATTTTTGCCTGGGAAATCTCATAGACAGAGGAGCCTGGCAGGCTACAGTCCTTAGGCTTGCAAAGAGTTGAATACAACCGACTAACCAAGCATGCACACAGAGAAAGAAGTTCAAAACTGCATATTTCTTCTTCTTTCTAAGCATAGAATCCACCAAACTGAAACGTGGGACGGGCAAAATGTTTTACTCTCAACCTGTTACTGTTTTTCATAGTATTTTTTACATACTTAAGGGATTTTGGGGGAAATCCCACCGCTTAAAGTGTAAAATGTTCACCTCTTATTTAACAAATCATTTTGTTTTGCTTCTGTTTCTCCTTACTCTATACCCAAGTAAGTTATTATTAAAAGTAGCATGTACTATAAAATTCCTTTAAAAGGTTTTGTTTCTATCTACCTACTTCCCTACTGGCTACCTACCTACCTACCTATATTTTTTGTTAAAGGAGAACACACACATTATAAAGATTATCTAACCTTTAATTCTTTTTAATGTATGTAACTAATTTTCAAATGATAAATTGTTATTTATTAAAGAACTACTTGCAAGATCCTTAGTTAGGATTGATTTGACAACCATCAGAGCCTTTGGTATGCTAGAGGATGGAAAAGAAAATGAATAAAATGTGGTACACAGCTAGCATTTTAGTCTCCAGTCTGGTACTTTATGCGAACTTCTAGAATGTTCATTCTGCCTTATATTTTCTACATGCAAAGCTACTTACAGTGTCCTAAGCACTATTTTAAGTGGTGAAAAGAAGAAAAAGGACAAAAAAATCTTACCTCAAAGAGTCCAAAGTAAAAGTAACAATGTGGGGCATTGTTAAAGGTACCAAACTCTGTGTAAATTGCCACATGGGGTATTGGAAGAGGAGGCAGTAACTCTGCTTAGAGCAGCTAAGGAAGGTCTTCCATGAAGAGGAGACCAATATACAAACAAGGACCTCTAATTCATGGTTTATAGGGAAGTTTTAAGCCTTTGACATTTCATTATTCAAAATAACACCTTGAACAGAGTGCAGAATACAACATCACACCTGACTAAAACAGTCATAAAGAAGAATCGCAGTTTCCTTGGTGGTTACATAATAGAATTCAAAGAACCCAAAGTGACAAATGGAGATGGTGACTCACAGTTCTGACCCCAACACTGTAGGCCTTAACAGAACACTATAAATATGTGAATTTGCAGTGACATAAACTCTTTGGGTTTCATTTTCTTCTTCAGATAAGAAGTGGGGTTGAATTGCATTATCCAATATTTTTTGAAGACAGGAATCTGAAACATAGTTCAATGTTACCAAGACTAAGAAAAAATTTATACCAAAAGACCTACCCTAGGAGGTATTGGCTTAGCAATCAGGCAGCAGTTGTAAGAAGACTGATATAAGAGGCTGAAAAGAGCAAAATGTCTGACAAAATTGTTACCTCCAGCAACTAGGAGGCAAATCACATCCCTTACATACATGAGGGCATAGGGGGAAAGTTATGAAGACAGAACATGTTATTAACGTGTGTAGAATATCATTGGATGCTTTGGCAAAGTGTTAAAAAGGGGATTAACTCCAGATAGAATGGGCTGATTTCTAAATAAAAATGAAAGAAAGCAAAAGTTCTGTTAGAAAAGTATACTGCTTCTAAATCTAAGGCTTTGAATGGAAATATGCTCACTAAAGCTGATCAACTGATTGAAATGATGTAAGCAAAAATCAACATGAGTGTTTTTACCTACATAAGTTAAAATTTTTCAGTGAATTATTTTGCTTCAGGGAAAATATTGAAATAAATATGTTGATTAGTTGATATTTGGGATTGTCCCCCAAATCGCAAGTAAATAAGTGAGTTTTGTTTGGCCTTTACATGTGTTATTGCAGATAATGTCTTGAAAACACTCTAGAGAAAGAATCAGAGGTGTAGGAGTGGCAGGTGGGTAGGGCATGGAGGAGGGCTAGAAAAGTTTAGAAAACCACCGTAAGTACATAGAATTTACTGAAATCACACTATAAGAAGCCAAGTTAGTTTTGAAAGACAAAGAAACCGAGAGCTTGAGACTTAAAATGACCCTTTGACTCTCAAATTTCTGCAGGGAAGAGGCAGAATTAAAAAGTCGTATGACCTTCAAGGATAGCCAAAGAGGATGATGGAAAAAGAACCACCTCCCAGAAGGCACTATCTAGAGACCCAATGAGCAAAAACAAGATTGTTTCTTCACAAGACCAGAATCAAGACTTAAAGAATTCTCTGTATCCAGAGAATACAGACCTTAAGAAGGTCTGCCCAGAGGATTTTAAAGTTTGCTCCAAACCTATGAGTGGTTTGTATCTCCCATTCTTTCCACTTTCCAGGGGGGTACTGTGGTTACTCTCTCCTGTGTAATCTCTGCATTTAGGGGTTGGTTGAGAGGGTGACAGGAAATTCCTTTTAATTCACAAATTTCTATAACATTCTAGGAAAGCCCTTGTGGACCTGATATAGTAATTACTAACACATCACTAGGAGATCCTAGACTTTGAAATAAATATGTTGATTAGTTGGTATTTGGGATTGTTCTCCCATGACAAGTGAGTTTTTTATTGTTGCTTGTTTTCTAAATGTGCGAGAAGGGAGCAAAGACCTACATGGTGATCATTAGGATGAAAAATTATGGTATGTATATATTTATATGTCTGAAATTAAAAAATATCAAGGATATCTGAATTTAATAATTAGCGTTCATGTCTAGGTGTTTGATAGCTCAGCAATGCTTACATGAGTAATAATATAAAGATATATATACTATATAAATTAATGTGCACTGATTCTGTAGCATTTGATTTTCTTGCCTACACTTCAGGTAAAATCAATAATTATATTTTTATAACATTTGTCTCATTTTGAACTTTGTGTTCAAGTCAGGATCAAACCTGGGTTTCCTGCACTGCAGGCGAATTCTTTGCTGTCTGAGCTGCCTGAAAAGCCCGACATTAGTAACAGACAAGATTAAAGTATAAAATAGAAATGTGTTCAAAGTGCTGACAATTTGAACATGAAACAAGTACAAAAAGTCGAAAACTGTAGAATATAGATTTTCAGGAATGTTATTTTTCTTCTAGAGTATTTATTATTTTTATTAAAAAATAAAATAAAAAATCAAATCACTAATTTGAATAAAGTATAATAAAATAATTTGCATTTATATCTTTTAAATTTTAAATCAAATTCATGACTTTTTAGACATAAAACTAGTCACAATTCTAGCCTTTAATGTCCATCTAGTTTCCAACATAAGCCATCAGTATTGCCCTTTAGGCATGTTATACAATTATATCATATACAAATACAAGACAGCCCATTAAATTTGGATTGCAGATAAATAGCAATAATTTTTCATGCATGTATTCTCCAGATACTGCATTCAGACATGCTTACTCGAAAAAAGTTACTCATTTTTTAATCTAAAATTTAAATTATACTGATTGTCCTATATTTTATCTGGAAATGTACATGTAAATTTAAGAGTAATAGAATTTGCTTATTGCAACATGTTCCAGAGTCACTAGATACAACTGTTGCAAATAGCAGGGTGATACATAAGTGAATATATGAGGAGGAATTAATTGAAAACCACAAGTAGCAGCAAAACAGACACTTGGCAATACAGAGAACATATTTCAATATATTAAAAAAATTAAATTCACACCCGGAGGATATATATGACATGTTAATTAATTTGTGTTTTCTCTTACCTCAATGCTTCCACTGCTCAAATTCTGCCTGCATTCCAAGGCCGCATCTGTCTCCATACTTAGCAATGTCAGGTATTTTCAAGGTAGTCAAACATAGGTGTCTTCTGTCTCTAGGCCATAATGCAGAAGTCTTGGAGAAGGGTTCCCCTAACACCTGGGACCTAAAATGGGGTTAGTCATGGGAGTGGGAGTTAAGTGGTGTGACTTAATACTCTGCCGTGCCTGTTCTTTCGTCTTCAGTGTCTCTGAGGCACATACATCCCTTAATGTGTGAGTGTGTCCTCATAAAATCCTGGGCTCTTGAATGCCCAGGACCCAAAGTAGACATCCCATATAGCCAGGTGTAAAATGAATAAATTTAGATAAATTAAATTTCTGTCCAACTATCCTTGCTCTGACAGTTTTCCGGTCCTCCTGTTGGCCCCCTTTAATCCATGTGTGATGGACTGTGGGCAGAAGTATATACCACGGGTCATGTCGGTGCTGTCTCAGAGCTGGTGTGACATCCTTCAGCTCTCTCCAATCATAGCTATGTTGAGATGGCAGCACAAGACAAGACTAGAGGGCCTCCATTTCTGATCAAGTAGAAAAGAGCATAGTACCCACCCACATTAAATATGTAGCCCCCCAAAAAAAGTCTGTTAGGAAAAAACAAAAGGATTTTGGAGGTTTATTCCTTTCCTGAAAGCATAGCCTGGCATAATCTGAATAATATCAGTTCCATAATTTAAAAGAGTTTACACATTCCCAGATTATGTACCCACTTGAGTTTCTTTTTTTTTTTTTTTTTGAATTGTAGTTTGTGCTTTTTAAATTTACATTTAAATATTTAATCAAACTGAAATTTTATTTTAATGTTGCATACACTATACTTGGGCTTCCCTGGTGGCTCGGCAGTAAAGAATCTGCCCGCAATGCAAGAGACCTGGGTTCAATCCCTGGGTCAGGAAGATCCCTTGGAGGAGGGCATGGCACTCCACTCCAGTACTCTTGCCTGGAGTATCCCATGGAGAGAGGAGCCTGGCAGGCTACAGTCTATGGGGTTGCAAAGACTCGGACACAACTGAGCCATCGAGCACCCTCACATTCATGAAGCATTGGGTCTCTTACATCAATAACACTGTTTCAGGTTAAGTTGGGTGGTGAGTTAAAGATACAGGTTAGATGTGGTATAGTTTTTTTTTTTCATTATTCTTTTCCTTAACTATGTGATATGTATCGTAAACATCATATAAAAGTCAACACAAAAGAATCCCAAGATCTAGCAACTTGCAGGCCACAGTCAAGTCAAAATGACCGAGGCTTTAAGGTGGAAATGACTCATTGAAATCTCATAGTGATTTGATAGCTGATTCAGGACCAAAATTCTGGTCTCCTAAAACCTATTCTTGGGTTTTTCACTCCAGTATATATTGCTGTCTCACAGACTAGCAGAGGGTTTATAAATCAGAGAATCTAGGTTGTGCTTTGGTAACATAAAATCTGTAAGTCAGTGGCTTAAAACACTTTTTTTTTCTTGCTCTGTTTATTTGTGTGACATAGGTCAGTGTTGAAGTCTACTCCACTTCAGGGATCCAGTCTGATGCAGGCTCTATCACCGTGGAGCTGGACTGTCTGACCTCTGACCCCCTAAGTGTCTTTGTGGAGGCCAGGAGAACCCAGAGGATTTCACAAAGGCTTCTCACTGCCCCGGCCCAGAAGCGGTATGTACAGTCACATTCACTTGTCCTTGGTGAGAATTTGTGACGTGGTCGCTACTGAGTCCAAGAAGGCCAGGGCATATGCTGTCCTCTAAAGGAAAGAAGAAATGGGTGAGGTGAGCCCTGGGTTACAACTGCATGTGATGAAATGGAAGTAACTGAATTGATAGACTGACAATTTCTTTTTTCATTTTTAATTGTATTGGAGTATAGTTGATGCACAATGTTGCGTTAGTTTCAGATGTACAGCAAAGTGATTCAGTTATACTTATACATATATTCATTCTTTGTCAGACTTTTCCCCCATATGAGTTATCACAGAATATTGAGTGGAGTTCCCTGTGCTATACAATAGGTCCTTGTTGGTTATCTATCTTACATATAGTAGTGTGTGTATCTTAATCCCAAGCTCCTGATTTATCCCTCCTCCCCTTTGATGAATTTGTTTGTTTTCAATATCTGTAAGTCTGTTTGTATTTTGCAAATAAGTTCATTACATTTTTAAAAATTAGATTCCACATATTAGTGATATCATGTGATATTTGTCTTTGTCTGATTTACTTCACTAAGTAGGATCATCTCTAGGCCCATCCATGTTGCTGCAAATGGCATTAGTTTGTTCTTTTTTTATAGCTGAGTAATAGTCTACTGCACGTACCACATCTTCTTTACCCATTCCTCTGTCAAGAGACACTAGGTTGCTTCCATGGTTTGGCTGTTGTCAACAGTGCTGCAGTGAACATTGGGGTGCATTCTTATCAAAGGATGGTTTTCTCCAGATATATGCCCAGAAATGGGATTGCTGGATGATATGGTAGCTCTGTTTTTAGTTTTGTTTTTTTAAATATAAATTTATTTCATTGAAGGCTAATTGCTTTACAATATTGTATTGGTTTTGCCATACATTGACTTGAATCTGCCGTGGGTGTACATGTGTTCCCCACCCTGAACCCCCCTCCCAATCCCATCCGTTTGGGTCATCCCAGTGCACCCGCCCTGAGCACCTTGTCTCATGCATTGGACCTGAACTGGCGAGTCGTTTCACATGTGATAATATACGTGTTTCAATGTCATTCTCCCAAACCATCCCACCCTCGCCTTCTCACACAGAGTCCAAAAGACTGTTCTGTACATCTGTGTCTCTTTTGCTCTTACAGGGTCATCGTTACCATCTTTCTAAATTCCATATATATGCGTTAGTATATAGTATTGGTGTTTCTCTTTCTGCCTTACTTCACTCTGTGTAATAGGCTCCCATTTCATCCACCTCATTAGAATTGACTCAAATGAATTCTTTTTAATGGCTGAGTAATATTCCATGGTGTATTATGTACCACAGCTTCCTTATCCATTCGTCTGCTGATGGACATCTAGGTTGCTTCCATGTCCTGGCTATTATAAACAGTGCTGCGATGAACATTGGGGTGCATGTGTCTCTTTCAGATCTGGTTTCCTCAGTGTGTATGCCCAGCAGTGGGATTGCTGGGTCGTGTGGCAGTTCTATTTCCAGTTTTTTAAGGAATCTCCACACTGTTCTCCATAGTGGCTGTACTAGTTTGCATTCCCACCAACAGTGTAGGAAGGTTCCCTTTTCTCCACACCTTCTCCAGCATTTGTTGTTTGTAGACTTACTAATGATGGCCATTCTTACTGGTGTGAAGTAATAGCTTATTGTAAGGTATTGATTTGATTTGCATTTCTCTGATAATGATTTTGAGAATCTTTCCATGTGCTCTTTGGCCATCTGTATCAGACTGGCACTTTCTTATCTGATGATTTCTCTCCCACAGAAGCTTCTGGTTTCCTAACAAATTTCTGACATCCTGTGTCTGTACCCTTGTCCTGAGAATTGAATCAAAGGATAAGGATATGTCAAATCAGTGATTTGGGCTCTTTGTGCTTAAAATGGTTAAAATGATAAGAAAAAAAAAAAAGAAGATGCAAAAATGGTTTAGAGGCTTGCTCACGGCTCCTAAGGATCTGCTTTATTTCTGAGTGAAAGAGAGCAGAGTCTGCCAAAACAGGGTAATTTCTTGGCCTGAAAGGGTTCACTCAGCTTCCTCAAAAATTTACCATTTTTTTTTATATATAAAAAAAGTGTTTGGTGTCTGTGTTAAGGGAAAAATATGAAGCAAAAATGTAATTGGTAAACTCACGGAATTTTTAATTCTCTTTCCAAAAGGAAAATTTTGCCTTAACTTAAAAATACACACATAACAATGTTTTGTATGTTTTTAATGGTATATTTAGTTTTTTTTTATTGTTTATAATTTCTACCAGGGAGGCAAAGGTCAACCAGTTCTTAAATAAAGATTAGTAATCAAAACAAAAGATATTCTGAAGCTGATGTAGCATCTTTGAATCTAGAATTATTCCAAAATGTAAAATAGAGACATGTTTGATAAGCAATACAGATTTAAAGACTTACCCTCCCAAGGGATAATCCTCCAGTTTGGAGACCACAGTCTCCAATAGCTTTCACTTGTGTGTAACACAAGTTTTGTCTTCAGTACTCCACTCTGCTGTCATTAATATATTGAAATATCCAGTGTCATGAAAATAGCCCCCATGACTTATTATATAGAAAAACAAGGAGCGCTTTATGAAGTGGTATGCATTTTTTAATCCATTTATGCAAAATAGACCTATATATTTATGGATATGCACAGAAATTGGCTAAGCATAAAAGTGATGGCTGTTGGTGGTGGTATTTTGGGAGATTTTATTTTGTTCCTTTTTAATTTTGATTCCCACCCTCATTTTTTTGTGTGTGTGATAAATCTCTATAGATTTTGCAAGTGCACATTTATTTCCAAAGTTAAAAAAATTCTTCAGAGAGTAGCTTTTGAGAACAAATTGTACATTCATGTCACATTATAAATCTGTACATCGTGCTTCTTTAGATGCTGGATATTGGCCTACAGCTGGGTTTCCAATAAGATCATAGTACTCTTGAAATAGTAACACTGAATATGTTTTACCTTTTAAACACATATGCGTGCACACACACCCACCATTGAAAGTTATGAAGAACAGTTGAAAATGCCAAATGTGCTATATTTTATTAGAGATGAATTGTAGCTATTTTATTCTAGGGGCTAATTCACAGACCTTTAATGTTATGTCATTGTGAGGAAGCCAGATATATTATTTCAGTTCTGAATACCTCGGTAACCTTTTTGTCTTCCTTTGTGTGAAAAAAGGGAACCGTGTCCACTGCAGAAGAAAATGCTGTATCTCAGGACCAGGAATGTAGAAGTAGAGACAGGATTACAGAGGGCTTTGGCAGATGCTAGGCTATGTTCTGGATTGTTCCTTGCATGGCAGGAGGAAACATTTTCCTCTGCCCTTCCCAAAGAGTCCCTTGATGCTTCCGCTTCATTGCTGCTTTCAGTTCTGGGCTCAGTTTTTAAAAATCAAAAGCATCTTCCATGAGTTCCATAGGAATCTGAAAACACTTCATGCTGAAGAGACCCCAGGGGGCACTGCCCACCTCAGGCAGGTAGAGAGGCCACTGGACATCCTGCCTGAGCACATGCCTCCTCTACAGAGGCCCTGCATCTGATGCCCTCCTGCCTGGAACACAGGACTCGGCTCTGCAGAAGTCACCGGCCCCTCAGGGCACTAGATACAAAGAAGGAAGACGCACAGTACTCTGGGGGTGGGGGCGGGGGGGAGCAGGAGCCCAAACCCCCAAATACTAAGGTTGTGTCTAAATGCTGATATTTCTATCCCAAAAGATGCTGAAAAGAAATATGCAGTTCAGCCAACAGCCTTTCTTGTCTTTCGGTGCTCAGATGAAAGGCTTCCTAAGCTTCTCTGCAGCTCTTTCTTCTGATTGTCCCTCCTCTGATTTAGATGCATCTCCAAGGAAATACTGCACAGGTTCATTTTTGAGGAAATTTCTGAGTTTGCCCTGTCAGCCAAGCATCACCATGTGCATGTGCCGGCCAGGATTCATTTCTGGTCTGCCTGTGGGAACACCAAGGGTTCGTGAAGATCATTTTCTTGTACTGTGCAGAGCAGACTCCAGAAGGATCTGTGCCATCAGAACATTTGGTTTCTAGGCTCCCAAGTCCTCTTTGTTTTTGATCGTGACATTTCTTCATGCTCAGATGCATACGTGATGTAACATTCTTTGTTGATGTTCTGCAATGTGTTTTAGAGTTATTTTGGCTTAGCATTAATTAAGAATGGGGAACTAAACTTTTCTGGTTAAAATGTTACTCTCCCCCCCACCCTCCCTTCTGACTCCCCTGCCTTTCTGTACCAGGCCTATCTGTAGGGCTTTAAACCCAAGACTGGTACTTAATAGACCCTAGAATGTTTTGTTGAAAACAGGGCAAATGAGAATTCTCTCTGTGGGGTTTGTGGGTCTTTGTTGTGATGGGGAAGAGTGCCCTAAAGGGGAGTTCCTAGCAGCCTAATTGTTGAGAAATGATGGAAGTTCAACAGCATGGAAATTCTACTTCTCGCTTCAGCTGAAAAGGTGCTTATAAAGGTAGCTGGGCTATTTTAGCAATTTGCCTTATTTTGAAAATCCAATTTGAAAGCTTCATTAAAGGGCACTAATTTGCTGTCTTAAGGGAATACGTGTAAAGGAGCTTGTCGACAGTCTAAGATGTTTGCCAGTGAACTCAACCCCCCAAGCTGGGGTTACTTGGTTACCTGTTTGCCCTTTCATTTCAAATGTGATACGAAATTCAAAAGCATCCAGACTGAGAGAG
The DNA here is from genome assembly GCF_963930625.1 of Muntiacus reevesi. Lineage (NCBI taxonomy): Eukaryota > Metazoa > Chordata > Mammalia > Artiodactyla > Cervidae > Muntiacus > Muntiacus reevesi. Next base: position 69,353,944 of record NC_089252.1, read on the forward strand.
TAACAGCACAGCTTCTGCAAACACCTTCTGCTTGCTGCATAACAGGTCAGTAAATCAAGAGATGAATTGTTGGGACAAGGAATAGAGACTTTATTCAGAAAGCCAAAAGACAGAAAAGATGGCAGACTAATGTCCTAGAGAACCATCTTAACCCCATAAGAAAACAGACATTTTTTTATACTAAACAGGGGAGGGATATGGTTGGTTGTTGTTGCAAATTTCTTGGTGCAGGAATCCTTTGTTCTTGCAACTGTCCTGGTAGGTCAGGTCATGATGTTCCTGTAAACCTCCAACATGACAAATGTTATTTTCTGTTCTGCAACCTTGTATCTCTATATGAATGGGAAAGTGTTATACTCTTAAAGGTCAGAGCCTTGAGAATGGGCTATCCTGTATATTTCAAGTTGTAGGCAACATTCTTAACTCAAAGCAAAAGCAACAGAATACAAATCTTAAAGTAAAAGAAACAGACCTAATATGGAGTCAGACTTGTTCTTCCCTATGACACTTCCTTGTTCCTCCATTTCCACCACTTCTCACCCCTAAAAGTGGAATGCTTTCAGTGCAGAAATACCTCCGCTTGGACATCAGCATCATAGACATCATCCAGAAATCCAATAAGGAAGACAACAGTTTTACTGAGTTTAGTGGTAGTTAATATAGGACAGACCAAGGGCCATAAGGTATGGTAAGTGTTTCAAATTAAGGAAATGCAAATACTTTCTGAATGCCTGGAAGAGTCGCTTACTGCTCACTGCCTGCCTAATATTCCCAGAAGTATGTTTCAGTCCCACTTTGGGATGCAACAGTTAAAATTGGATAGCTGAATGTTAATTACCTAGGTGGCCTCAAATAAACTTGAACCTTCTCTAGTTCCTCCTTTGTTGACTACATATTATGAGAAAAGTTAGAAAAAGTTAGCCAAATTAAATGAATGTTATTCTTCTTTGGGAGGTTTTCCTTTTTAAGTAAAGGTTAAACTCTGTGAGAAATTGCATTGTTTCATCAAGCTTGTCTTTACACTGATAAGATACTGAAACACTGTGTCTTGTTCTTTTACATAATCACTGTTTGTAGGAAGAATGCTGATTGAATTCCCTTTCCCCCTGTTCAGTAGTTATAATTTCTAATCCAGTTTATGGAAAGGAGTTCCCGTGTGTGTGTGTGTGTGTGTGTGTGTGTGTGTGTGTGTGTGTGTAACTTACAGCGTGAAGTCAGATCTGTGTTAAGAACAAGCTCTTAAAGTTTTCTTCTTAGTAGATTACTCATCCACCCATTCAGAGAGTGCTTAGGTGTCACTCTGTCCAAAAGGAAAGTCAAGTACAATGACTTTCCGTGCAGTCCCAACTGTGTGAATTTAATACATAGCAAGTTGGCACAACAATTTCCCCAAAGGAAAGGAGATTTTTTTCGAACATGACTTGAGATGAAGGGAGGAGAATTAGAAATACTTTCTTGTGTGTGAATTTTCCCTTGAATTCCATATGGCTGGAAGGAGGAGAGAAATGCCTGTCAAAATGCTTTTGGAGAGGAACATTTGAGTTGAAATGCTCAAAAAATAGATCAACATAAGGGTCTTAAATTCTTTAGGCTTTATTTGCTGAAACCTCATACAGCAGATTTATTCTTATTCCAAAACTAGCCAATTCCCAAGGGAAACAATTTCCAATATTTGGGAAATAATTATCTATTCACCAAAGATCAGTACAACTTCATCCTAATTTTTTCCATAGCATTTACTAGCAGTGCACATAACATGTTTGGTATCTTAATCAATATCTTAGCATATATAAACATGGCTACTGCCATTGAAATTACTTTTCTATAAAAACTGGAAGGCATCCCTTAATAAATATCTGTCATCAGGAATGGTGTCAATAAATGGAACTAAAAGGATGTGGACATTTTCATGACACGGTTTATACTAGTTATTTATTTGTTGTCTCTTCATTGGGGTTACTAATTGCAGCTGGTAAAAGTTGATTTTCTCTTCTCCAATTTATTGTGGGATGGGGTGTTCATTGCACCAGATCCATAGTTATTCAGCGTCTGCATTTCAGAAGCTGAATTGCTGGATACTGTCAGAATCAGCTTTGGCAATTCCATGCAGGCGCGTACAACTATAATTTTGCTTCCCATTAATAACAGCCTAGCAAGGAAGCCCAGAATCAAATGCCTTGCTCTCAGCTGGGGGCAGAACGCCAGAGTGATCTATCTTGGTTGGTGACCTGTGATGTTGGAAAAGTAGGCTCCACATTCACTCAGGAGGGGTGGGCGGTGTTCCGGAAATGTATTCCCATTCCTCCACTATTCCTTTTCTTTCTTTTTTTTTTCTTTTGGTAGTGTGTACTTTGAAACAATGGGGGGAAAATGAATTACAGATAATAAAAATAGCACATCTCCAAACAAACAGGAAATGCAGCCCTTTTATTTCTTGGGGTGTCAACTCTGCGCCCTGCCCCACGCCCTAGCCTGCAGGGGTTTCTGGGGCACCTCTGATTCTCAATCAGCGCCCGGGCGGGCAGCGGGCTGGGCGGGCGCCCACGCGGAGTCCACCGGGCGCCGCACAAGAGGACTTGGGGTCCTGCTCAAAGCCGCGAATGTCTGAGAGCGCTGAGGCTTCGGCTGCATTTGGGTGGAGTGAGGTGTTATTGTTGTGGGATATTCTCCGCAGAGTTGGCCCCGGAGGAGGGGAGTGAGCACAGCCTGGCCAGGTGTCCGCCGCCAGAGTCGGGAGGCGCCCAGGAGAGGTACTTGGGGCTTTGGCCCGGGGCGGGGAGGGATGCGCGCTGGCCGAGAGCGGGGACGCATGGTGGAGGGGCAGGGGGCAACGTGCCAGTTTTCTCTCTGATGAATGATGTACACGTTCGTGGCTCCGGCGCTTTGTCTCTAGCCCGGGGGCCGGTGGAGTAGACCAGCCCGGGGACGGATGGCACCACCACGCGCTCCGGGCACCCCGGGCAGGTGCCCGCGCTCTGGCTCGGCCAACTCCGGCTGCGCCTGGTGGCCGAGGCCCGGCCCCCGCAGGCGCCCGAGCGCGGCCATCTCCCGGGTGTGGCGGGTCAGAGGCTGGAGTCTGCCGGCTGAGCAGCTGCCACGCCACATGCCACCCGCTCGCTGCCGCCAGCCCGGGCGGGGACCGGACGCGGCCGGGCTACGGGGAGGAGCCGGCGCGTGGGAGGGCAGGGGCGCGCGGAGGCGGGGAGCTGGGCGCGCGGGACCCAGGGACGCCGAGGCTGGCTGGCTCAGGGAGGGACTGGGAGTGACAGAGCGACGGACAGGTGGGAGCAGTCAGACAACTGGAGACGCGGAGACCGGCAGGCAGAGAGAGGGAGGGAGAGAGAGGCAGGGGAAGCAGACGGCCGAGGGAGAGAGTAGCAGCCGCGCGTGCCCTCCCTGCAGACACCCTCCTCTGTCCGAGGGAAGCGGCCGGGGGCTCGGAGTGGCAGAACGAGAGAGATGCGGGTGCAGAAGACCGGCGGAGGGTCCCTGCCTCGCTAGTGGGACCAAGAGTCGCGGAGGGACCGCCGCGAGGGGCAGCTCCGAGAGCGGATCGCGAGACGGCGGGAAGCCCGCGGCGGGCTGCCGGGCTGAGGGACAGACGGCCAGACAGACAGACGTGCCCGGGGACGGACTGGCAGCCAGGAGGCGGGAGCTCGCTCCCTCTCCGCAGCCAGGGGCCAAGAAGGCGGCGGCAGCGCCCCCGAGCGCATCTGAGCAGCGGGGAGCCGCAGGGACCTCGGGGTCACCGGCCGAAGCCGCTGCTGTGGCCGCAGCCCTGGGTGCCACAGCCCTGCCAGGAGCCCCGCCGACGCCGCAGAAGGCTCCTTTTATTAGCAGTTAAATAAATCAACCCAAAATAATAGCAAAAATAAGCCAAAGCAAACAAATACGGCCAAGTCATCCGTGAGAAACAATAATACTAATAAAAGCCAAAACCCAAAATCAATCAAGGAACAGAGACGCTGGGGGGACGTCCACTTTTCGGTCAAGGTAAAATAATTTTAAGGTCTTCCGACGTGAACATTGCACGCCTTTTGTCATTTCTTTCTTTTTTTTTTTTCTCTTCCTTCCTGCCTTGCATCTGTGCTTTTCTTTCGAGTTGTCTTTAAGTCTAGGTCTCGCTTTCCTGTGTGTAGAAAGCTGCTGTTATGTATGTATTGTATTTTCATCCTTTGTCGGAGGAGGGGTAGACTCCCCCCTCCCCAGAATGAGACAAAAATGAAAAGCAGGAAGAGAATGGAAAAGAGCAGGTCTCTTCATCAGAGAAGTATACAGGTGATCTTTAAAGGCTTCTCTGTAGAAAGTTGGGAATGTGCATATTTCTTTTGGGAGAGAGCTATGCAAGGGGCAGAAAGTTGTCATCTGTTGTCCTCAGAGGACTTGAGATCCCGGCTCCCCCAGGGTATAGAGGAAAGATGTTCAGTTTCATTTTTATGTGTCTGAATTCTGTATCATTGCAAACTCCAAATTTAACATCTTCTGCCTCAGGGGTGTAGATGTAGTGGTAGAAGGGAGTTGAATGAGACAGGTGTATAGAAAGTTTCCTAGGAAGAGAAATGGATTCTCTGGGTGTTTATGCATGGAAATGGAGCTGGACTGGATGTGGTGCTGTCAGTTCAGTGTCCTGAAGATACAGGCAAGCACAGAATCTGAGCTGGAAAGACAAAGAAAGAATTGAAAGTTAGAGGGATGGAAGGCTGGTAGAAATCACTTTCACGAGATGGTGTTTGGAGTGCAGATACCCATTTTAATTTCTGACTTTTTTCAAGTCCGTTGGTTTGACACTTCAGCCTCCCCAAACAAAGATGACGATCTCCAAAGTTTAGGCTAAATGTGGGCAAGATTTCACTCAAATACTGAAGAAATCTGAATGATCCCCACCTCTTCTTCATCCACTTTGGTGATCAAAATGGCTGTGATTGTTTTGGGCAAACAGAGAAATGGGGCTGACAGGAAATCACTTTTCATTTGGTAAAAGTTAGCAAATCTTTGACACTTTAAAACAAATGCACCTACTGCTCGGGTTTTGTCCCCACAGGGTTTACATGTCTTTGTAAGGTTTAGGTAATGTCATTTTCGCAGAGGGCAGTCATTTGGAAGCCCAGAGCTCTAGTTATGTAGCCGAGTAGTCTGGTTATCTTGGCAGTGATTGCTTCTGCTTTTTCCCAATGAGGATTGCATGGGAGATAATAACATATGCCCTCATCTCAGGTTGAAATGGATTTCTAAGGTATGTATATGTGTTTGATCCTGAATTTCCTTTCTAATAACATTCTTATACTTCTTTTCATCACTTGAACAGAATGTTTTTCAAGGCTCCAGAGAGGGAATTTAGAATATTCTTTAAGGAATACAGTTCCTCCTTACAAAAGGCTAGTCTATTACTACCCTTGATTATTAATACTATCACTTAGTCTCAAGTAATCTGGTTTAAATACAGTTTTAAGACATTCAGACTGCTCTACAGAGATGTCTTAACTTATCCTCACTGCTTGTGATTAATATTGTCCAATAAATCTTGAAATAAGTTGCTTTGGATGAATGTCTATTCAGCAGAGTACTTTTTCAGTGAGGTGTATTTAAAGAAACTTACACACTCCAGAAATGCACCTTGAGCTTCTCTGTGACTTCATTTCACTACATACTGACTTCTCTTTTACAGTATTCAGCTCAGATTGAGATAGGTTTGGGTGCACTGCACTATTAAATTTGTAAATTGCTGGTCTCCCAGTGACTTTCCTTCTTGGATACCAACTGAGTGTGGTTACCTTGAGAACTGTGGCACTAGCCCCATTAGAGCATGCTCCACTGGGGAGTTCTGTGCGGTCTATTTTTAATGCTATTTAATGAAGGAGTGAGTGCCTCGCTCAGCACTCCCGAGGAGCAGGATGGAAGGCAGAGCTGGGCATGGTGATGGATCCTGGAGAAGGATGTCTGGAAAGGTACAGACTGGCTGCTGGAGATGGTAATTTTCATTAGTCCTAATGAATCGCACTAACAGAGGCCAATTGATTTTAGTGGGAGAATTACCTGTGAATAGTTTGATATGTGTTTTCATCAACCTCTCCAGTAATTCTTAGAAAGAAGATTCAATAATCTGAGTGCCTTAAAACTTCAGGGAAATAGTAACCAGAGAGTTGCTGTGCATATACTATTTTTAATCCACACTGTCAGATGCTTGAGTGGTAAGAAGTGCAGAAGTAATGTCAGCTTCCTAAAATATTATACTGGGGAAGGGTTTGGAGTTTGTAAAATGTTCCGGGCATAAAATAACTAAATCCTTCTTAGACAGGCTGATGACTTGAAGCTCTGCCTTGTGACTCTGTTTTTCATTTTCTTTTAAAAACTTGGAGTCTAGATCAAGGATTGTGACAATGAAGTGAAGTAGGAAGTTTTGGCTGAACTTGATAGAATATTTAAGCTGTTTTTCCCTCCTTACTTTGAGATAAGCACAATAGATAATGTTACCAAGGTTAACTATTTCTTAAATGTAGATGTCAGAGGCAGCGCTGATAATTTTCAGGATGTTATGATGAGGGGGGACATGTCTTAATGTGATAGTGCGTAAGATATACGAAGCCATCTGTCTGCAGTATTTGCATATATGCAGAACGCCTGTCTTGAGGTAGGAAGTGAGAATGTTCAATCAGAAAGGTCCCTGTCGTTCACTTTCACATTAACAACGTACTGCAGTCGGGTTATTTCTTTGTGCAGAGTGAAGCTAATTAGAAAAATGCCTAGGTTGTTTCAAAAGTAATGAAAGAGAAAGTGAGAAGTTTGTATTAAGTGGAGAAATGAGTCATAATTATTGTTAAATGAAGCTGTTAGAACAGTGTCCAAAGTTGTCCTGAATCTTGTCAATTTTTATAAGAAGTAACCCCCCCCACACACACAAAAAAAAAAACACAAGAAAAATACATTGCAGAGAGTTAGTATAATTTGCTGCAGTTGCTTGTGTTTCCCACCTTCTACTTTGAGAAGGAGAAAGTAACCTGCATTGACCATAGTGTTTCTCTTACTGGAGAAATATTATTTGAACCACAGTGCTGCTACTTTTCTCCAGATTCTCTAAGCAATGGGCATTCTCATCTGAATTCAATGTGGATTTTATCTGTGGACAAGATAATGATAAACTGCATGAGTAGAATGTGGAGTGAGTCAGCCGGTAAAGACACAATATACCATATAGCCAGAAGTGGATAGGACTGAAAATCCTCTTTAGTACGGGGAGACAGTTTGAAGCCTGTAAGGTTGAAAATCGCAAACGAACCCTTTGTATATACGTTAGTTTAATTCAGATCTGCTTCATGACGAGGTTAGGAAAGACTCTGGCTTAAAGGTGATGTGGACGCTGAAAACCATCTCTTCAAATGGTAAGTGCTGGCATGGTCCTAACTGGTACACACAGTGGTGCATGCTGAGAAATCTGACTCTCTAATCAGGAAAAGGACTGGCTTCCTCAAAAATGCCTCATGTCACCAGCGAAGTTCTGAGCATATGTTAAGTCAGTGATGATGAACTTATCAAATCCATACTTCCTCTCTTTAGACAAACGACCTTCATTTTTTTTTAAATTGGTGCTTCCATAGTCTTTACATTTCTGACTTTGCTTTCTTTTATTTTTCATCCTAACATTGAAGTTAAATATGCTTAATGATTTCAAACAGTTATAGAAGTCACTGCTGAAGGACTGTTGAAGGCAGAAAAAGAATATTAGCAAGACTTATCTGTGACTGGATTTGTTTTTCTCAGGCTATCTTTGCTTCTGAGGCTGGCTTCCTTTAATGTATATTTATGCCAAGTGCTAATAAATTGATTTTTTTCAGTGGATCAGAGTCTTATAATCTAAATTAATTTTTCTCATCTTTGATTAAACTTGGCTCTGGATGTTCAGAGTTATGTATTATTTGTATTTACATCACAACCCTTTCATTTCTATGAAGATGAGATGGGAGCTAAGATACACAGTATTTAAACTGCATACATTAGTATCATCTGTTTGATTAAAAATAAAGTACTTGAGACAGAGTTTCAAGTTTACTCTGCAGTTTTTAATGTTTGGCAGCAGTGTTAGCTTGTGGTTTCAAAATCCTCTGTAATCTGGTGATATTGTGTTTTTGTAAGTCATAAAATGCCCATCTAACATTTTGAAGGTACCTTTCTCTAAAATTACTGGGAGGTATCTGTGCTCTGGGAAATAGCTACAGAGGTAAAACAAAACATGAATTGAAAGAATTCCATCGGGACAATTGAGGAGATATTGAGAAAACAAAAGGAACTGACTTATAAAACACCAAACTGACTCTACCTTCAAACTGAGTCCTTAGCATCGTGATATGTTCTTCTTTTGCTGCCACTAGCGATCTTCATTATCAGCAGGTGGAAGGACTGTTAACCATGGTCGGCAGCCACAGTAGATCAATATTTTAAATTCCTCTACATACTTTTCTTGAGAAAATTTCTTTTGGCAGTTTTTTATAACCCCTACCTAATATACAATGTCCATGCCAAAGGTTATATGAGATTTTTTAAAGTTCTGTAACCAAGTGATATCTATTAGGATAACATTGCATCTGTGACTTATTTAAAGGCCAAGAATTCACCCAGAATTATCTCACTCAAGGTACAAGATCATAATTATCCCTCAATCATAAATTTACACAACATTTTAAAAGTATTAATATGTTGCAGTTCTTTTATCTAGCAGCAGAAAACATTTCATTTTCTGCAGTCAAAGGGAAGAGGGTTCCAACAGTGATTAGCCCTTTAAGAAACAGGCCTTTTATCAATTTATTACAGTTCACACCATTTTAAAATGGTGCAGTTCTTACATTAAAAATGTGTTGTGGATAACACACAAAATATTAAGATTTTGTTGACAACATCACTTCTGTGAATAGTAACATTGGTTTTAATATAAGTAAAAATGAAATTCGGTTTCAGCTGAAAGGAAGGATTTAAGATTTTTTAACAGGAAAACAACTGCGTCACGTTTTATTTCAAATATTTCGGCAAATTTTGTAGAGATTTCTTTGATTACACAGCATGTGATTCTATGCAGAATCACTTCATGTAATATACAGTCTTTTTTTTCTGCAAGTTTTTTTCACTGCGACATATTCACAAAGCTAATCTACCTAGGTAAACCCAGATCAACCTCCTAATACCCACACAAGATAGGAAATCAGTGTTTGTGATAAAGACTTCCAAAAGAAGTCTGTGACTTTTCAACCTAAGATGGATGTAGTGCTGGAATTTTTAATAATGAATACACATTCTTTTACATTTCCTTTATTGTCAGTTGCTTCTTTATCATGCACTATACGTGATCAGAGTGAGGATCATCTCTAGGGAAATGCAAAGCAGAGGAATGATCTCACATATTTTGCAGATTTTCTTCCAGTTGTCAAGATCCAATACTCACTTTAGGACCATCTAAACCATAGCATCATACCTTAAAGGAAAAACTAAAAATGCATGTTGACATAATTTGATCTGGTTGCAACGGAAAATCAGCACCAATAATTGAGGTAAACTGTTTCCACATCTTCAGAAAACAACGGAACATCAATTTCTAAAAGTTTTACGATTGTCCAAGTCCAAATATGATATGCCTTGACATGGAAATTAGAAGGCCCAGCTGTCATCTGATGGTTCCGTCATCTGAGTTGCTTTCAGGTGATTTCATCACCATCATATAGAAAAAATCCAGTCATGGGTCAGCAGAGAATGAAGGAGGGGCATAGCAACTCTCTGAAATTCAGGGACTATGCATAATTGTGTAACTTTTTCTTGCTCATAAACTCAATAGGCAAGTAAAAAGCTATTGTGTTATTTTTGCAGTTTTTTTGTACCTTTCTAAAGTCATCAGCTAAAATCCCCACATGAAGTTCTAATATTTACTGATAAGAAAATATCCATGCTCTGCATTAGCAGGTTTTTCTTAGCATTTTGCTGGTTAATATGTATACCACTTTGATGGAAATCCCAGTGCTGCTGTCATCTGACTTAATTTAATCATCAAAGAGCTGTTAGAAAATAAGTAGATGCCATGTGAATATGTGACAGAATCAAGACTTCAGCATTGTTTACAAACCTCAAATACTCGTTTCTTTAAAATGTGATTTTTAAAAATGAGTGTCAAAAGGTCTTTTTGTTATAAATATAGCATTTTTTTTTTTCATTTTTTTAGAGAAAGAAGATTAAGGTTTCTACTCAAATGACCACTCTCTTAAGTCAACGAAGCACACAGTTATGTTGAAATTGCTATCGAACTCTGCCAAATTCATTCACGGTCAGGACATTGCAGTCGTTATCTGTGATCCTCTTTCTTTTATCTGGCTTATGGGAATAATGGCACTAACACTTTTAAATTATGCAGTTTTATATATTTATTTTAAATTTACTTAGATATACTAGCATTGTAAGAATTTTAGGAAATTATCAAATGGCATGGCACTAAAGATGAATTTAGAAGTCCCACTGGAAACAGCTAGTTGGTATTAATGGTTTGTCTTTTTATTTTCACTTCGGTGCTTATTTAACTTTGTTCAGCATTTATTTCATATTTCCTTTGTGAAGAGTAAAATCTTTCTCTAACCCTGAAATTTCCACGTAATCACAGGTAGAGTTTGGGAAAGATGAAATGATACAGCATGCCATCATGATGCAAGTCCATGCTGTTGCTATCTGCTTAAGCTCCGTGAAACACCCTTAACAACTGGACTCCTTCCTTTTTAATTACTATTATAATTATCGTCTTCATCCGGAACTACATGTGACTTCATTTTTAGTGGGTTTTTTTTTCCAGCAGTGAAGAGGTGGGAGAGTGTATACAGCTAAGAGAGTTTATATATGAAAAATGTATTCATATTATAAGACAAGGATGTAAATATTGGTCCGAGAGGGATATCATTTCACGATGATAATGATCGCAATGTCTGCATGATTTGTCAGATATGATGCGGGAAACTATGGATAGGGAGATGTTTTGAACTCAGAGGAGCTTTGGACCCCTTGTCAGATTAAAACTAAAGGAGAGGTGTAGGCTAGAGGATGGTGGAACTCATCAGAGAGCAGGCAGGGGAGTGCTGTGTGCTCATGATGACAGACTGTACCACTGAGACACACGAGCCTCCATGGGATTCTGCAGATCAGAGAAACGTGCAAAATCTGGATTAAAAGAAAAGGTTCGGAAAACAAAGTCTAAATGTGGTGGTGCATCTAAATCTCACTTCTCCAAAACTTACCTCCGTAAATATGTAATTTACTACCTGAGCAACCCGTCCTGGGGTTTAGCTTCTGGGTCTAAGCAAATAACTGAAAAATGTGTCTACCGCCAAGACTCTCAACCCTTCTCTGCTTCCTAGTTTCCGCAAGACTGTAGTAACACCAGTTCAGTCACAAACAAATGACCATCATGTGACCACAGCGCTTTTGTTAATTCCTCATTGCTTCCATTTTTTCATGCAGCATATGGGACACATGAGGCCTGCTTGGCAAGACTGAAGCAGAAACAAAGTCCCTGGTACCTTGGTATTATTCACTAAAAGGAAATCATCACCTTTTCGTATAAAAAATGTTGAGAGAGAGAGATTTAACCTGATTACTTGAAATGAAAAAAACTTCCTTTTAACTATTTTGCGTGTGTGTTTTAGTAATTTAGAGTACATCTCTTCTGTTTCCACCCTGTAACCATCTTTCCTGGTTGAAACTGGAAACTAGCTTTACTCTCTCTGTGCCTAGAGAGATATTTTTCTAGGCACAATATTTTCTGTGAGCCTAGAAAATACTGACAGCCAAGCAGAGGTAGTAACTAATCTAGGAGGTGGGCCTTGTGTGAGGATAGGAATGCTTAGTAAGGTCATTCTCTCCTGTCTGTCTCTAGGGGGAGGGTTGGATCCACTGAGAGTTGTCTGGAAAGTGAAAGGATAGGACCTAACTTTCTGAAACATTATAATTGTGTAATTTCCACCATTCAAAAGGGGTGGCCGAAGAGCCAGGTCATTATTGAATGGGAAGGAACTGAAATGGATCCAGGAAGGAATTGCCTTACATCCTGCGCTGAGTGGTGTGACCAGGAGCAGCACCTCTGGCGTGGACAGGGAAGGTGGAGACATTTCTTAGCATCCTCTGGAAGTTAAGGCAAGCAGAGCAGTGGGCTCGCTGCTGGGCTCGCTGGCGCCCCCACCGGCGGCTTTGGTGGCCTGTCTCCAAGCCATGAGTGCGCCTCTGATAATGGCCTCAGACTCTAACGTATCTTCAGTTATTGTTGCTGAAATGAATCATCTCAGCCCTTACATGAAAATGGTCAGAGGGCGATATCTGTCATAATTGGGTTTTAATGAGTTGATCCCCATCAGAAAATGAAGAAGCATGAATGGTGTTCCGTACAGAGGCTGAGCCATGCAAAGCAGTTAATTCAGATAACCACACTTTTTAAAAATCATAATTAAATATCAGCCATTCTTCTGAGGGGACTTCCCTAGCGGCACAGTGGTAAAGAACCCACCTGCCAATGCAGAAGACACAGGAGATGCAGCTTCTATTCCTGTGTCAGAAAGATCCCCTGGAGAAGGAAATGGCAACCCATTCCAGCATTCTTGCCTGGAGAATCCCATTGACAGAGGAGCCTGGCAGGCTCTAGTCCAAAGGGTCACAGAGTCAGACACGACTGAACATACACACACACACACATTGTTCTGAGAAATGAACAGAAAATGCGCTGATGAAATTTCTCAGATGAAACCTGAGAATACATTTATAAACCTTCAATATTCTAATAAGTGCTAGAACAAAAGGAACGGTTAGAGAGTATTTACAACATATATATATATAGGGTTGGCCAAAAAGTTTGAATTTTTCTGTAAGATATTCTAAATGAAAATTTTGGCCAACCCAATATGTACATATACTATACATATATATATGTATACACACACACATATATATATCAACACTAATATAGTATGTAGGTGTATATGCATTTAGTATATATATATGTTCTAGAATCAGCATAATATATATGCTTAAGTGCTAGCTGTTTAGCATTAAGCAAAAACTGAATCTATCTCAAAAGTATACAGGTAAAGGCAAACCTCAGAGATATTGTGGGTTCATTTCCAGACCACCTCAATAAAGTTACTATTGCAATAAAGCATTTCACATGAAAGTTTTTTGGTTCCTGGTGCATTTGAAAGTTATGTTTACTATATCACAGTCTGCAATAAGTGTGCAATAAGCGTGCAATTGTATCCTGTCTTTAAAAAAAGCAATGTACACATCCTAATCTAAAAATGTTTTAATACTAAAAGAGGCTAACCCTCATCTGAGACTTTAGCAAGTTGTCATCTTTTTAGAAGAGTAGCATCAAAGATTGCTGATCACAGATCACTTTATAACAAATATCATGATAAAGAAAATGCTGGAAATATTAGAATTACTAAAATGTGAGACAGAGACAGGAAGTGAACAAATGCACTTGGGAAGAATGGCACCAATAGACCTCCTTGATGAAGTGGTGCCACAAACTTTCAATTTGGAAAAAAAAAAGACGATAACTACAAAGAGCAAAAAAGTACCATGAAAGAAGGTCTGTGTGTATTTCCCAGTGCTTTTTTTTTTTTTTTTTTTTACTGTCCTTAGCTGTTCTTGTTTGCACATGCCAGCTATTTAATATGCTGGTGGAATTAAAAATTGACCTTTGTATTGTTGATGGCTCCTATTATTCAGGATTAAAATCAGCTCTAATTAAAGTTTTAATTGTATTTTTCCCCTAAAAGTTTCAGCCTAAGTGGATCTGACATTCATCTTCCTGAAAAAGAGAACAAAGAGATGCCCTTATATGTAGAATTATAACTTCACTAGAAATGATTTTGGCTCTTACAAAGAAGCTTCTCCTTTAGATCTCAAGCAGTGACTCAGGCTTTTATGGAGATAACAAGGTCCCTAAAACATCAGTCATTTAAGCTGAAAACCTATATCACTTTTCCATCTACGTGAAAGGAAATCATAGTTAACACTCAGTTAATGTGGTCTTGGGAGAGAAGATGAGGCAAGTACACAAACAATTTCCAAATTGCTGACACACACAGTTGGAAATAATGCCTGTTCACTGGAGATGTGCCTTTGGAGGGATTAACGTTGGTGAAGGTGATCCAGGATGTGGGGAAGAAATTCACTCCTCTGAAGAACTGGGCAAGTAGGCAGTGATGGACGAAGGCAGGGGAGGAAGAAGGAGAAGAGAATACTGAAAAGTTGGGTTTCCTTAACCTCTCTTCCTGCCCTAAGGAGAGTTGCCCTACTCTCCTTATTACATGGAAGCAGTGATCGGATTGCTGAGGGTTAACTGGCACACCAGTTAATCTGCTTGGGACCAGTAGAGCTGAATTAAGGTCTTACCCCTCTCTTTCAAAACAGTCTAGTCCTAAAGGGTGGGACCTGGTTGAACAAGAGTAGGGTGAATTTGCTTTCTTAAGTTAACTTCTACGTTTTAGGATATGCTGAGTGTGGTTCCGATGGAATGAACATCTGCATGCCTTTCTGACTTGATAGAGCAAAACAAAACCTGGTACCTTAATTTCGAAAGATGAGAACATTCTGTCTTTGAGGCTATGGCAGGCTTTAGGAAGATGTAGAAAGCAAGAGATTCTGACACAACCGGCATTTTCAACAGGAAACCAGAAGATTATCTTCTGGACCACATTGTGTCAGAGCAGGGGACTTCCTATGAGAGCTGAATGGAAGAGGCGGAGTTCTTGTGTGGGAGTCAGCAAGATCTGTCTGTTGCATCAGATGTCATACTCACTCATTTACTTGTTCATTCTTGGTTTTCAAATATTTATTGAAAATAAATACTTTTACATCAGGTCTCAAGCTAAATATTTGGGTAATTTGCTCTGTAGGATTTTGTAGGCATTTAGGAGAGAGACATGTGCTAGAACCTTTTGAATAATGAATTGAATGATCGAGAGCATAAGGAAACTCCAAAATGATAGATGGAGAATATCTTGGATGATAAACAATGTGAATAAATTTGACAAATCAGAAAAATCTTTTTTTTTAACCCATAAATTTCATTGACAAAATTGAAAGAAGTATACCTCGAGAGTGGAGACCATATTGTTTCCAAAAAGCAAACAAAGAAGAATTAACACCACGACTGGGGGAAAGTTCTGTTGGTGGTAATAGAGCACAAACTGAAACCACAAAAGCAGGAACTGGGAATTTCTCTCACAAGAGAAAGACAAGCTGATTATGACAAATGTGTACGGAATTGGAACAAGCCATTTGGTTTTCTATGTTTAATTTATAAAAATCACACATTTACACTATTACTCGAGCTGCAAGAAACTGATGCAAATATCATTGTTACGAACTGCAGAGTTCCAATTCATATCAGATCAAGCTATTGTATCTGCTAAGATTTAAGAAGAAAGTTTTTCTGAAAGGAAATGATTTTTTGAATTTGTTGTTAGATGCTACATTGTGTGTTTGAAAAAGGAAACTGAAATAGTTTCAGAATATTATAAACATCCTCGGTAGATTAAAAAATAATGCCCGTGATGAGAGGGAGATGGGATTACATACAGTTCTGGGAAACTTTAGGAGTAAAAGATTTGATCTGTAAGTTACTCAAAGGATAATTTCTCTTAAGAATGCATTTTTTTCTATTGGCTGAGACAGAGTTAAAGATTTAGGTATTTGGAAGCAGGGGGACATCTGGATACATTGTCTTAAGACCTAGCACCATGTTAAAATTTCTTGCCCTCAGACACTAAGGAAGAATTTACTTTTAGAAGTTACCCATAAAGCATCAAAATTACACCAGATGATTTATAAAATCTCTTCCAGTATTCGGTGTCTATTATTGAATGATTTGGGAGAGTATAATATTTATGAACTATTTTATATTGAATTGCCCATAAATTTTGGTCATACTTTTTTTTTTTCTTACCCTTTCAAGGAAGGACTAATGCTACAGAATGAGTGAAATGATTAGAATCTTGCCATTCTTCTGTCCTGTAGCTGACTTATCGTGAATAGAATAGTTAGGGGATGTGTGTGTGTGTGTGTGTGTGTGTGAGTGCGTATCTATGTATCTATATCTGTATATGCACATGTAACGGCAGAAACTAACACAACACTAACAATTAGCAATTAATAGAATTGTTAATTGCTACTTAACATTAGCAGTTAACAGAATATGCATTCCCAGACCTGGGTTCAGATTCCCCTCTGCAACTTGCTAGCAAGTTTTTCAAGCTTTCCTAAACCTCAGCTTCCTCATCTCTAAAATGGGCTTGTCAGCATTAAAGATGTTGTCTGTGCTTTTCCAGTTGGTGATATTCATTTATTCCGTGGTGGCTCATATTTTCAGTTTGCTTTCTCCTTGTCACTATCTTTGCTTGATTCCACAGGCCACACACACACACACACACACACACACACGCGTGCGCGCGCGCGCATCCCCTTGAGACCCCTCCCAGTCTTGAGTGTGTTTTCTTGACATGGCAGTTATCTTGGGTATCCTGTTCATGCATAAAGGGGCTCCAGTTTCAGTCCCGTCATACAGTACATGATAAGCACTTTCAAGCCAGTGGTTCAGTGACGAAAGGCCATCTGGGAACCTCTAAAATGCAGATGCTTTCTAGAAGATACTCGTTTGCACAGACAGCAGGGTTTGACATTTTAGAAGCTTGGATGGACAGTAGGCATCTTGAAAAAGAGACGTGGGCACTTGTGGTTTAAAATTCCACGTATACACAGAATTTCAGACAGTATTTCATTCTCTTATTAATGGTATCTCACATGGGATAAGGTTGTAGCCCGATGCTGCTTTACAAAGAATGTTAACTAGGGGTTTTTCTGTATTTGTCTAGAAGTGACATAGTTTAGTCTTAGCATCCTTCTGGGGCAATTTGGGGCTTTAAGAACCAGGACTGATTTCACATAATACTGTGGTAGACTTAAAATTTGTGCATTTGTACACTTTGCAGATAATACCAATGGCTATATCCAGCAGAAGTCCGTGTGTATAATCAGAGCTTCACCCAATGAGTCTGGCAAGAGAAGAGAGCTCTGAAATAGATTTTTCTAAAGTCACTAGAAAACATTACCTCATTGTTTTGACCTGGCTGTGGAAATAGATTGGTTTGGATGTTTTAAGAAAGGATGAGGAGATATCACTTGTTTCATTGTTTATAGATCAGATCCTCGGGCTTAAGCAGGAATCAGGGGGTGTGTACTGTTAGTGATGAAATTTACAGCAGTGAGACAGACCCAGATCTGAGAACTCGAAACAGCTGATCAATGGTATGTCCTACTAGATTAATAGATGGCCTTCCTAGTGACCTGACCAGGTGTGTTGAGGGAAAGTCAACTTCTGGGGTATTCTTGATGAAGTACACAAATATAGTAAGGACATTTTAAATGAAAGAGAAACAGTTTTTTTTTTTTTCCGAATGTTTTTAGGGAAGCTACTGAGTGGCCATTTGTGGAGGAAATCTGTGCTTATTTCTGTATTGATTAGGTCATTAGTGGCATTTGTTCGGCCTTGCAGGTGTTACTTTACGGGGCTAGCGCCTTCTGCTCTCTGTATTACTGTGTTTCTTCAGGCAGAAGTTCTTTCTAATATAGAGGTATGGGATTTCTGTGGTCCTGACTGTATCATTGCTGAAGCCACAGGGAGAGTGATGAGGAAAAGTCAGTATAATTCTACTGATTCTGAATTTACCTTTGGATCATTTTTTTAAAAACTTTTAATTTTATACTGGAGTATAGCCTGTAAGATTAGCAATGCTCTGATAGTTTCAGGTGCAAGCAGAAGGATTCATCCCTGCATATGCATGTATCCATTTTCCCCCAAACTCCCTTCCCATCCAGGCTGGCACATAACATTAAGCTGAGTTCCTGGTGCTATTCAGTAGGACCTTCTTGGTTAACCTTTGGATCATTTTTGATCAGAAGCTGTTTGTGGCTTTATTATTTTGGAAAACAGTCCTCTCACGTGGCACAATGGTAAAGAATGTGGCTGCCAGTGCAAGAGACACAAGAGATGTGGGTTCGATCCCAGGGTCAGGAAGATCCCCTGGAGGAGAAAACAGCACCCCACTCCAGTACTCTTGCCTGGAAAATTCCATGCACAGAGGAGCCTGGTGGGATACAGTCCATGGGGTCGCAAAGAGTCAGACATTGATTGAGCACACACCTCTGCCTCTTTGTACCTTTATTTTGGAGAAAGACTTTGTTTCATTGTTTCTCAGTGTAAATGTTCAGTCAGTTCAGTCGCTCAGTCGCGTCCTACTCTTTGCGACTCCATGGACTGCAGCACGCCAGGCATCCCTGTCCATCACCAACTCCCGGAGCTTATTCAGACTCACGTCCATTGAGTTGGTGATGCCATTCAGCCATCGTAAGTGTTATCATATGTTTATGAACTAGCTCTCCTGTGAAAGAGGGACTTGCACGCCCATGTGATGTCCACACCCATCAGCTCTTGGTCTTGGTCACAGCATGGGATACTGCTATTGTATCATACTTGGGGATTCCTGTTGCAGGGGAAAATAAAGAGGTATATTTAATTCTTTTATTTTTTTCCTTTGTGATACGACTCACACTGTGATATGCAATAGCCATGTGGAACACAGAGAATTCTGTCTAATCTAGGCATCAGGAATTAAGAAACAGGATATAATGGGATAATGGAAAGGTATATATGGAGCCATGACAAAGAAGGGCATGGAAATTAATTTCTGACCTGGTATAGAGTGGGTGGAACTTTATATGTCTCAAATCTGTACTTCTGGCTGCCATTTGGGGCAGGAATGACCATCTAGCTCATGAATTCACCTATCACTGGGACAGTTTCTCCTGGTGCGATGGACAGGCAATAGGCTTGAAGTCAAGGTGACCGAAGTTTGAATTCTATCCCCACCTGTCACTGACCTGGTCAAGTCAGTTAACTGTTGGGAGCTTTCATTTTCTTAATTGGCAACAAACCTCCCTTCATGAAGGATCACGTGCAAAATATTTGCCACAAGAGAAATATTGTCTCTGTCTGACTTCCTCCTGCAAGGTCTGACTATTAATCCATTAAAACATTGAAACCTGTAGGAGCACATGTAATGAAGTGACACATCAACACTTGTTGTAAAAATGCTATGGAGTTTGAGTCACAAATACCATCTGTCCACAGATTACGGAAAACAAGATAAAATGATTTTGGTGGATGGTGGGGTTCTTTTGTGTTGGCTTTTATAAGATGTTTACGATACGTATCACACAGTTAAGGAAAAGAATAGTAGGGGGAAAAAAAACCTACACCACATCTAACCTGTATCTTTACTCACCACCCAGCTCAATCTGAAACGTGTTATTAGTGTAAAGAGAGCCAGTGGTTCATGTATGTGAGTGTGGTCGGAGGCTCAGTCATGTCCTAGTCTTTGCAACCCCATAGACTATAGCCCGCCAGGCTTCTCTGTCCATGGGATTCTCCAGACAAGAATACTGGAGTGGGTTGCCATTTCCTTCTCCAGGGCATCTTCCCAACCCAGGGTACAAGACCACGTCTCCTGCATTGGCAAATGAATTCTTTACCTCTGAGCCACTTGGGAAGCCCAATGGTTCATACTTAAATATAAATAGATGCCCAAGGATAATTGATTAATGAACAAAATATTAATTAAAACATTTTAGTAAATAGATCATGGTTTTGAAGATATTTCAGTGATAAGTGGAGTTTGAAGAAAAAATTGCCTTTCCACTTTTGCTTGATTCATGAGGTTTGCGCTTTTTTTTTTTTTTTTTTTTCTTTTTCTGTCATGTGGGATGTTAGTTCCCCAGCCTGAGATTGAACCCATGCCCCCTGCTTTGGAAGCATGGAGTTGTAATTCTGTCGACTGCCAGGGAAGTCCTGGTTTGAGCTTTCAAATGCATGTTTGATGCTACACTTGTGATTCTTTATAGTTCAGGTATATTGCCTTGTTCTTCAAATATGTGTTCTGAGCCATCCCTCAGTCAGCTTGGGGGAAAGTTTTGTTATCCTCTGTGTTCTGTCCTTTGTTCTGCCTGAACTGATACCAGGTAGATAAACCTGCTTTAAGTCTACCAGCCAACACACACTTCTGCAGTTTCCGAATATTGAAGATGAAGTGATCAGTTCTACTAGTATTTTTCCCCTGAAATTATCTTCTGGAAAACCTGCGTTAGAATGAGCCAGTGTGAGCTTTCTTCATGGATGGTTTGGCCTCAATTTGTTTTATAGCAAGCCAGCCCCAGACACCTGGAACACAGACTCATTCATCCTTTGCCTGAGCTTTCATGTGTCTGCGTAAAGGGTGACGGTTGTTTTTGGCAGATGTACAGGATCAAAGGGGTCCCTTTATCCTGTTACCCTTGGGGAGTCAGTTGTTCAGATAAAGGAAGTGGTAAGGTTAACAGTAGTTTCAGTCCTCCCCCAAAATAAAAGTTAGTGAAGTAGGTATAATAAACCCTACTTATTAGCTATTTGTTAATATACTTGTACAGATATATTTAAGGATTATGTTTACTTTTGGGGCTTCCCTTGTGGCTCTGATGGTAAAGAACCTGCCCGCAATGTAGGAGACCAGGATTCAATCCCTGGGTCAGGAAGATGCTCTGGAGAAGGGAATGGCAACCCACTCGAGTATTCGTGCCTGGAAAGTTCCATGAGCAGAGGAGCCTGGTGGCTGCAGTACATGGGGTCGCAAAGAGCTGGAAACAACTGAGCAACAACCAGTTCACTTTTGTTACTTAATAATTAAATGTTTTAATTTTAGCAATTAAATGCTATAGTTGATATATACATTTATATAGATGCATATATATTAAATTTTGTAACAGAATAAATTATATAATATGTAATAAATATATATAATATATAAATAATATATATTATATATAATATATATAAATAAATAATATATATAATATATATATATATAAAACTTGGAATCCTGTTGTATTACAGAAACAGTAATCCCTATTTTTGTGAGATCTGTGATGAGGGGACCTAAGTTGGCTGCTTTTCCACTTCATTTCCCTTCTGAATTCATTTATTTCACTGTCGATGAACAATATCCCACTAAGGATAGTGTTACAGAACAGAGCCAGGGAAGAGAGGAAACTTGCATTTGCCCTGCTCTCTACCCATCAGAACTGATAAAATGACAGGGTGGAAAGAGAAGGTAAGACGATGTGTTCATTGTTTCAGCTGAGCAGTTAGGGATTTCCGTACAAACTAACTGAGCAGTTAGGGATTTCCGCACGACTTAGGTTTTGATTCCAGAGCTGTGCCCCCAGTGACCAAAATGAACGACACCAACTGTCTGGTAAATGTCAGTGGGTGATCTAGGGCTCATGTTTTTAACACAGTGAACCATCTTATCTCTAAGTGGTTCCTGCTACAGAAGGAAGTACTTGTGAGTGAGTGAGTAAGTATGTCATCTCAAGAGGGAGTCTCAGACCGTGGCATTCTTTTCTATACTGCACAGGCTTGTTGATCCCTAAAGCAGTGCTTCTGAAACCTGCATGAGCATCAGAAACCACCTGGAGAGATTTTTCAAATAGAGACCTCTGGACCCCACTGCCAAAGTTTCTGATTCAGCAGATCTGACGTGAGGCCCTGCGTATTTGCATTTCTAACGAGCTTCCAGGTGATGCTCATGCTGCTGGCTCATGGACCACCATTTGAGAACCGCTGATCTGAAATGTAAAACTTTCTATCAGAAGGTAGAATTTGTGTGACTGATGTTCTCTAATCTGAAATAGTAAAGGAACACTGTAAAATTTCAAAACACATCTCAGAATTAATTTACCCTGATTTTAAAATTATTTTTAAAACATTAGCATCTTAAAAGAAGAGATGAGGATGGCAAGTTCCACTAAACAGAAACACTTAGGCACCTCTGTTTCAGATGGTTTTGGGAAGAGGCAGGTTTTCCCATGAGGGTGTGTTCCAGGAGTCTCCAGGATTGGATCTAAACTCCATGGAGATTGAATAATCCCAAATTCACAAGATTGGGTATTCTAAGGAGCAAGAAAAACTTAAAAAAAATTGGTGAGCACCAGATGTTAAAATTATAAACACAGGAACATGTAGATAAAAGTCTAGAATAGCTTTATCTATAATTGCCTCAAACCAGAAGTAATCCAAACATGTTTCAGAAAGTGACTGGATAAAACATGGTGCATCCATCCATACGATGGAATGGAATGTCACTCGGCGGTACTGCAAGAAGGAGCAAACTCCCTGGATCTCAATGGCATTAAGCTGAGTGGATGAATCCAGTCTCCACACATCAGAGACTTTATAACCCCATTTTTGCAACATCTCAAAATGATCAAAATATAGTGACAGACCAGTGAATGCCAGGAGCTATATCGTTGGGGGCGGGGGATTTTGATTGGAAAAAGATGGCATGAGGCAGTGTTTTGGGTGATGAAACTGTTCTGTAGCCTGATCGTGGTGGTGATTACACACACATATACAGGTGTTAAGCTTCATGGAACTACACAGCCCTCTGCTCCCAACAAGTCAAACTTATTATAATTTTTAAGTTAAAACTAAAATCAGAATAGTGCTATCTTTTGTTTATTAACTGGATTTGTACCATTATATCAGGTAAAATACCAATGTATTTAAAGAAATACAAAAGCTGAATTTCAAGCAAAGCAAAAAAGAAAAGCATGATCTTCATGAAAACAGATCTTCATAAATGGTTGCGGTCATTGGCTGCAGGCAGGGATTCTAGGGAAAATTTGGAAGTAGGAAAAATCCGCCTGACATAGTCTTGACCTGGGACCCCTCTAAGATCTTTCTCCCATTTGTACTTTTTCTTAGAATCCTTCTCTGTAAGCTTTATTGTTTTCAAAATGAATTTCAAGGGCACTTGAATTTCATTTATACTCACTGAAAAATACCGATAACTCTAGCATTGTCATCCAGGTACCTCCCATATTTATGTGTGAACCCCCATAGTCACCGTCCACCCACACCTTGCATAGCCCAGTGACGGCTCCTGGGAGCCTTGGAAGGCTGTCAGTACTGTCCGGAAATAGCTGTAATGTTGGTAGACACTGATGTCTCTCAGTATCTAGACCTGGGTCTACAGAAGTGTTGGCAGTTTAATGCTAACCAGGCTCTAAGCCGGTAAGATCAAGAAGGATCTGTTGAATGGGTGCATGTGTTCGTTTCAGTAGAACAGAGTGCTAACTGCGAGGGGCAGACAATACCCTTGAGTGCTTCACTTATCTTAACTGGTTTAATCCTCACAACCTTCTGTGAGGTGGGGGAGGTGTCGTTATTTCCATTTTCAGATAAGGGAAACTGAGAGCACAGGATCCCGAAAGGAACTTTCTTGCTCAGTGAGTGGCGGAGTCAGGCTTCAAGCTCTGGACATCTGGCTTCCGAGTCCAAGCCGTTTCACAAGTGTGCAGCTCTGTGATGTCTGGGTTTTTTCCCTACATGTTCTCCTTTCAAGACAGGCTGATATTTGTGTTATGGTGCATCTCAGTTTCCACGTGACCCAAAAGCCCCGAGGTCATTCATTGACTTTTGTACACAGCTGACCTTGTTGCACCAGCTGGACAGGACATGCAGATTGTTGCATGTAAACCCAGTTACGCAGGAAGCCACTGGTTACCTGAACCTCCTGTGTGGGTCGAGTTACAATCGTGGGCCAAGAGAGAGGGCAGCCGAAGTGCCTGCTGATGCCCAGAGCAGCAAACTGCTCTGTGAGCGTGTCCAGGTTGGTACATGCCACAGAGCCGTATCTTTGGTCCTCGGGATGTACAGTGCTTGGAAACTGTCAGACCTGAAGAGGGTCGCTTGGTTGAAATCAGAGGTTTGTCCAGAAAGCCTGCTCCTGGCCCAGGGAATCTGCTTTTCCAGCCGCCTTGGGTGAGCCAAGGAGAACTTGACTCTGGAATGGAGAGAAAAGGTCCCTTCTCTTCACTCGTTCTCTGATTCAGCTCATGGAGCGGACGGAGGAGAAGAAGAATCCTATCCAGACCTTAGAAATGCAGGGGCTTTCCTTAGGCTCAGTGCAAAACAGCTCCTTCTTGTGGTGGGCCCTGAGGATGTCCCCATAGAAA
Source organism: Muntiacus reevesi (assembly GCF_963930625.1). NCBI lineage: Eukaryota > Metazoa > Chordata > Mammalia > Artiodactyla > Cervidae > Muntiacus > Muntiacus reevesi. The sequence goes on from NC_089252.1 coordinate 69,378,061, forward strand.
CCCTTCTTATTAGAGGTAGTCACCTCAGTCCACAAAGACAGGTGTGAACTAAAGTTGTGCTGCCTCGGGGTCGGCTCCATGTCCTAAAGGGATCTCCACTCCTGAATTTTAGCATGGCCGTCACAGGGAGAGCTCATGAACCTGAGAAACAGTCCTTCACCCCAGTGGGGTAACATGGGCGTGGACCCGAGGTCACGCATTCATTGTCCAGTAACAACAATGCTGGTTGTCTGCTTCTCCCTGATAAAATTTTATAAAATCAAGCATTCAGTATGCTTGTTTGTATTCTAGTGGGACATTCAAGGCAACTCTACTGGAAAAAAAAAGTAACTGCAGTTTTCTGGCTAAGGATAGCAGAAACAAGCCTCTGGTGCATTAAAAGGTGTGGTTTTGCTATCGTCCTTGAGTAAGCTCGCATGATGTTGTAGTCGCTCCTCGGCGAACGTGTAGTGAAGGCACGACCGATTGAACGATGTTGTGGCAGGCAGTGAGATTTTGAGACCAACATTTGAAGAATATCAGTGCCTTTGGACCTTGGACAGCAAACCTGTTCCTTCTGAACTTCAGGTTTCTCTCCTTCCTCCCCAACTCGATCCCTCCTCTTCTTCCTCCCTTCCTTCCTCCCTCCATCCCACCATCTTTTCTTCCTTCCTTTTTAAAAAATATGTGATTGAAGTTAGTAGTAGTGAAGATTAAAAGTACTCACTGTAATCTGTTTCTTGCAGCATCTGGCACATACTATGATATAGGAAGGACTTCCCTGGTGGCTCAGCCTGAAATAATCCACCTGCAATGTAGGAGTCACAGGAGATGCAGGTTCAATCCCTGGGTTGAGAATATTAGTGTGAGGAAGGCATGGCAACCCACTCCAGTATTCTTGCCTGGAGAATCCCATGGATAGAGGAGCCTGGAGGGGTGCATAGTTCATGGGGTTGCAAAGAGTTGGGCACAGCTGAAGTGACTTAGCTCTCATGCACACACATGATATAGAAAGACATGGTAGCTATTATTCTTACAGTGTAAGTTCATGCATCTGTGTTCAAGTTGGATGCAGTATCAATATGAACACCTATGGAAGTTTGTGACTACCACTGTCTGGATCACAGTTTTGTGATTTACTTTATACCAGTGAGATGGAGGATCAGTTTCCTTTTCTGACGAAGGGTGCACCCAAGACTCCTCTTGGTAACTTCCCAGTCTCATGAGAAATAAAGGAATTAAAATAGTAGTTTCATGCCAGCATAGCCAGAGGAGCTGAGATGTCTATTAAATGAAGTTGACATCTTAAGTAGCTCCTTTTAGACAGTTTCTTTCTGAACTGAGCCCTCTTTGGCCCCCAGTCTCTGGGTGTGTATGTGTGTGTGTGTGTGTGTGTGTGTCTGGACGTGTGCGGGGCGAACCTCAAGAGTGAGTGTTCAAGTGTCACACACAGTCTGTGTGTGAGCGACGGAGCTCCAGCCAGTCTTCCGCAGCTGGGAACAGCAATTAGCTGCTTCCTGAATTAGGGTCTTGTTTGCACTGTTGTCCAAGATAATCATTTGTTTGTTGTAACTAAGACGCTCTATCTTCCTCAGAGGCATCAATCCTCATATTTAAATGATGAGGCCTTTGAATCTCACAAATCATGTTTGGGTTTCACAGGAGGAACTCTGTCACAGCCTGTGTTTTCCCTCTCTGACTTGAGGAATCAAGTCTTAAGTTGCATGTATATTTCAGATTATTCTTCAGACAGTTACAAAAACATGATACAGTCTATTCCAGCAACGTTTTGGACACAGATCTATTTTTTAAATGCCTTTTGTATGAGTTCCCAGCACACATACATACTTATATGTGCATAGACACACTCCTCACAGATACCTGCACACGCAGATGCAAAAATACGATTTTATACAACAAGACACAGCCTTCCCTAGGGTATTGTCCTCTAATTCTTACCTATTCTATTCTAGTGCATTTCATTTTACTCCATTCATTTCACTCCGTTCTGTATTCTATTTACTGCCTTTACAAAGTTCCAAGTTAGAACGAACGATTCAACTTTCCGATTTACAAACAGGTCACAACCTGAAGTTTGAAAAACATGAATCTACATATAAATTGACTTCGGATTCTGTCTTCTCTTCCAGTGTTTGCAGAAGAAGGAAGTGCATCTGGCACTCCTGTGTCTTTTTGATCTTCAGCTATGCATGATCGTAATACAGTGATCCAAATATGTCTACATTTCCTCTACTGAATAAATGCCAGTTTGTACCCTTTTAAGACAGTTATGATCTCAGTTGACTCAATCAGTGCTCATTGCTGAGTCATACATTATTTTGGAACTCCTGAGTGGAAATCATTATCAACTATATCTGGTTTTTCTAGAAGAGGGACATCCTGAACAAGGAAGGGGTCACTGTGTTCCTAGGACATGTTCACTGGTCTGAACTGTGTCCTTCATATAGCCACAGCACACAGGATCAGGATTTTAAAGACATAAGTCTTAAGGACACATTTAAAAATTTTATACTATGAATATAATATAAACAGTTAATATTTTTAACCACCTGAAACATTAATACACTTTTACCAGTTAAGATGGTTAGGAGATACTCCCAGAAGATGTTTGTCTTTTTTTTAGAAACCATCATTAATCCCCTGTTATATTCCAGATGCCTTGGTGGGCCCTGGAGATCCAGAGATAAGCAAGGTGTAGTCCCGACTCCCGAGGCAGAGAGCCTGACTCTCGGGTAACTTCAGGGCCCTCTGATAAGGGCTGAGGTGGAGATGCAGCCTCTGATGGAGGTCAGGGTGAGCACAGAGGAGGACTAGACCCTGGGGAGTGGACACAGAGCCAGGAGCTCGAGGGGGAAGAGGTGACTTCTGAGTCTCATCTTGTTGGTTAGCATATTGGTTGAAAGCAGTGATCGCTCACATGACAGAAAGTGAGTTTCTCCTTTCGAGCATGGAGGTGGCAGGGGCATGGCCCCAACTGATGGAGGGCCTTCCTGCTTTGTTCCCAAAGCTCCGGGCCTTTCCAGAGCAGCCCAGCCAAGAATCACACGGGTACACGATGACCGTGAGGCTTCAGTGTGTGTGATTCATGTTAGCTCTTGTAATAAAAACATCAGAGCGCTGTTTTGTGACAAGTGTCACAGGTGTGCATTGCACCATCTGCTGGCGCCAGGAGAACATGAGACTCATTGCCAAGGGCCAGATTGAAGTTCTAGCCCTGACAGGCCTTCCTGGCATCCCTCTTGGGGCTCTCAGGTTGTGGACCTTGTCATCTTCTCTTTTTGACTGGGTTCAAGGCCAGAGGTGGTTAAATATATAATATAAGGTGTCTCTTCTAAATTACTGAGGATGCTTTTAAATGCATACATGTAAATGGTTCTTTTCAGTCTCTCCAGTGGGACACAGGGGGCTGGTCTGTCCACACCCTGAGAAATGAGCAAGGTGATCTGTCGACTTGCAAAGGGTCCTGCAGGCATCAAAGACCACTTCCTCTGTGTCTGTTCTTGACCTCAGCTGCTTATCATAGTCTGATCCTCCTGGGTGTGAGTGGTTGAACTCTGCCCCCGCCCCTGTTCCTGCATACACACCCGAAGTGCGCATCCCGCTTTGACCTTGCCCCCCTGCCCGTCTGAGCCGTCCTGGCCACCGATGGTTGCCCGTGTCCCCCCCTTTCTGATCTCTGCTGCCCTGTCCTTGGAGAAAGGTCTAGGGTCTCAGGGAGAGCAGAAGGGAGATTGCTCCCAGCTCTTCACTGGGTGGAACCACAGGTTTAGATAGTGACACACCTCATTCTTAGAGTTCACTACTTGGAAAATAATTGTCAGACTCCAACGGAGAATTATTAACTCTTGACTGAGGACTTGGATAAATTCTTCCTCACTGGGAGGATATTGTGCTCTTCATTGTATCGATTGAGAAGGCATTTTCTTCAAATCATAGATTAGTCTAGTCTACGTGTTATCCTGGAAGCTTAATGAGCAACCAGTAAGGATTCATTTGAAGTTCATTGTTTAGCATACTTGCCGAAAAACAGAGAAGGCAAGTCCTTGGAAAGCCAAGTTGAGTGACTCCACGTTTTAGCAAATGGTAAATTTCTTGAAGGCAGGAGCTGGACCATATCAATCTTTGTACATCTCACTGTTCCTAGCAGACTGGCTTGTATTTCATTGGAGCTGAGTAAATAATTGTTTATTGATTTCACTAGCATTAACAGCCTTGATTTACACACATGATCACACACACACACACACACACACACACACACACACACACACACACACACACACACACACACACACACACATGGATTGTCAGCAATTTAAGTAGGGTCTTCCAAGAGACTGAATGTTTTACTGAGAGCAATTTAAATACACATCTTCTCAGCCTTGTAAAACATCCAATGCTGAATACAACTTAATATTCTCTTATTGATTGATTGTCATAGTATGAAAATCAGTTATTGAGCTGTGATCATGGGAATAATGATTCCTGCTGCTGCAGTTTTACCTCCTCCGGCCGATCCACAAGAGAAGTGGTGAAGGAGGCCACATAAAGAAGAAAGGAGATAAAAGGACTCTGTAGGTTCTTACCCGTAAAATTTATAGAATGATGTTCAGCCTATAGGACCACAGTAATACTTATTAGCTGCTATTATAATTGTTTAGGCTGCTCCTTTATCAGAATCTTTGAAGTGCTAAGGCACTCGCTCTGTGTAGAGTAACTCGGGGAAATGAGAACACTTATAAACTTCCCATAGATAGCTGTACAAATTTTTAGATCAACAATATTCAATTAATTGACATTATGATGCCCTGCCTATTCCTCCAAAGAGTAGTTTAGATAGACAATAATAAGTCATGTTCCTGGGGTGAAAGTAAGGCATGCTTGATACTGTTTAACTTGTATGCATGCATACTCAGTTGCTTTAGTCATGTCCGACTCTTTGCGACCTCATGGGCCATAGCCCACCAGGCTCCTCTGTCCGGAATTCTCCAGGCAAGTATACTGGAGTGGGTTGCCTTGCCCTCCTCCAGAGGAATCTTCCCAACCCAGGGATGGAAACTGCATCTCCTGCATTGCAGGCGGGCTCTTTACCACTGAGCCACGAGGGATGCCTTTAACGTATATAATCTTGGGCAGTTATCTTGGTCGCACTGAGCCTCAGTTATCCCATCTGTGTAATAGAAGCTGTGACAGCTCATTGTTAGCAATTGTGAGGGCTTCCCTGGTGGCTTAGTGGTGAAGAATCCACCTGCGATGCAGGAAACACAGGTTTGATCCTTATGTTGGGAAGACCCCCTGGAGACGGAAATGGGATCTCACTCCTGTCTTCTTGCGTGGAAAATCCCACGGACAGAGGTACCTGGTGGTTTACAGTCCATGGGGTTGCAACGCGTTGGACATGACTTAGTGACTGAACAAGAAGTGAGAGAGTCACTAAGATCATGTGTATAAGCTGCTTATGTTATCTACCATGTTATCATGATATCTTTTGCCTCCAGTGTATCAGGCATGGTATTAGCTGATCTTGGTTTTGAAATGACATCTGGAAATGTCAACTTCAGAGGTGCCTGCAAGTAGACATATATTAGATTTGAGGTCAGAGGACTGTGTGGCCTCTGAGAACTGGAAGTAAAAAATAGGATCAGACTTTTATTTTTAGGTGAGAAGTCACAACTTTGGAGAGTCATGGATTTCTTTTCAATTGACCAGAATTAAATATGGGGTCCCAGAAGAAGCAGTCACCCAGAAGTCCAGGTCGATATACAAATGCATGCTTTATGAATGAGTCATAGCACCTGTACATGATTGTAAGATTTGGATCAGCAATGAGGTGTCCAGGGTTAGAGAAGCTGAGTTTTGTTCCCACCACCATGTGACTTCAACCTTCAGAGGGGAGTCCTGAGATGTGGCAGGCGAAGTCCTGGGAAGCGACCTCTGAGATGGAGTTCAATGTGCAGGAAGTTTACTTAGGACAGTTCTTGGTACCAACACTGAGGGGCAGGGAAGGGCACAGTTCAGGCCAGAGGACACGATCAGCCTTGGCCAGCTCTGGTGACGCTCTGCAGCTTATATGACCTTGGGTGTCAGCCTACAGTGGAGACGGCCATATGGACCTTCCCAGGTCAATTACTTATCGGATATGGACTGCCCTAGGGGAGGGTGTGGCCTTGGGGAATCAGACTGCAGCTGAAATAACCCCTCATGAGGCAGAAAGCCCTTCCTTGAAGAGGATTCTGTCTGTACCACCAAGGTTGACCAGAAAGATAAAAAATGACCACCATGATGCCCTGAAACATGTGTATTTTAGTGCCTGTCCCATTGTTACATAAAAATAGTCTTGCATCACTCTTTGGGAGACAAATCTTAACTGGAGGTAGGTCAGTTTTGTTTTTTATTTTTCCCAAAGAAGTTGTGTTCTAAGAGGTTTTCACACCTCTCCCATTCTCCCTAGAGATAATTATCGGTTGCCTCCAAATCCGTCTTTCCCACCAGGACTGAAGCCCATTTTGGGTGCAGAATATTTCTATCTGGTATTATTATATTATTTAATCTCAGGGGACATGTTATACATTCAGATTTCCATTATGAAAATCTTCAAAACACGCACAGAAAATACAGATTATTGACCACCGACCCCCCACGGATGTATCAGGGAGTGTCAGCATTTCCCCTTCTTCATCCAGAGTGTTTTCTCACATAGAAGTCACAGCCTCCCATGTTCATCCGAGACAGATCCGGATGGGCATGTCCTCAGAGCAGGGTGAGATTTCACAACGTTTGAAGTCACGAATGTCTCTTAATAGCACTGACGTGAGCGCACTTGGAGCTGTCAGATCCGTGGTTCCGGGAAGCGGCCCGCTCACCCTCTTTGCCCCACCAGATCTTCAAAGCAGCAGCCGGCCAGCCACTCACATTTCCACTGTTCTGCGTCTGCAGTTGGGCCGTGGGCATTAGCTGGGGGCCGGGAATGTGGGCTGAAGCCCGCGGCTGTCTAAACAATGTCCGTGGCAGCGAGAGGGCAACAAAGGTTGCCTGTAACTCGTGCGCTCCGTTTCCAGGACTCTGTGGTGTGGAGGGGCTTCCTGGAAACGGGTGGATGCAGAAGTGACCTGCCAGCCCACCCCATTCTGGGGCAGTATTTCAGCCTGATGTCGCCTCTGAGTCAGGGTTTCTGTATAGAAGAGGAGCCTCGTAGGCAAATTCTATAGAGCATTTCTAGAGCCTGGCTGTGGATCTAATGAGAACCTGTGACCTGAACATCCAAACCACTTCCGATGCCCCAGCAAGTCTGAGGCCCCCGGGATGTCCAGGGTGATGTCCCGGCCCTGAGGCTGTGCTGTGCCCCGAGCCGAGGAGTGAGTCAGCACTCCACTCTGCCCCCATGGATCCAGCAGGAGTTGGGCGGTGGTTTGGCCCCCAGAGCAGGTGGCGGTGGTGGGGGTTACTGCGGTTGCGCTTCCTCTCTGAGTTGGGGGCTCAGCTGTTTCCTCGGTCACGCGCCCCCCCAAGTGCTCAGGAGGAGGCAGGACGCCAAGAATACAGCTGAGGCTTGGGCCGCAGCCAAGTCGGGGCAGCTGCCTCTCTGTTCTCTGAGCTGGAACCAAGTCCAGGCTGCAGGGTGGCCCGAGCTGGCATCTGGGGAGGGGCCCGAGAGGGGTGTCGCCCATTCTGAGCAACTTGTCCCACCTGCTATTTGTATGTGTGTGCATGTGCATGGGTGTATATGTGTGTGTGTGTGGCTTAAGGGACACTTCTCTGACCTCTGTATTTCGTGAGATAAATGTAGCTCCATGAAAAAAAGCAGACAGCTTTCACTCCTTTGGGTCAATGGATTTGCAGGTCTGAAATGAGTTATTTTAAAAGGTAAAGCCTGAGGGCACCATCCTAACTCAGAATGTACGCGTTTGACACAAGCATATTTGAGTTTATCATTTCATCTCTCTGCATATGCACAGAAGCAGCTTGGAAAGGCTATTGCACTAGGAGTAAGAAAAACTGAATCTTAGGGGGTGTGTGACCCTTACAAAGATAGATAGGTATATGATTCCAAACCCCATCACTCTTCTCAGCCGAAATTTTTTGTTTCTTTGTTTAACTTGCTGCTGCTGCTGCTGCTAAGTCACTTCAGTCGTGTCCGACTCTGTGATCCCAGAGACGGCAGCCCACCAGGCTCCTCCATCCCTGGGATTCTCCAGGCAAGAACACTGGAGTGGGTTGCCATTTCCTTCTCCAATGCATGAAAGTGAAAAGGGAAAGTCAAGTCACTCAGTTGTCTCCAACTCTTAGCAACCCCATGGACTGTAGCCCACCAGGCTTCTCCATCCATGGGATTCTCCAGGCAAGAGTACTGGAGTGGGGTGCCATTGCCTTCTCCAGTTTAACTTGCTAGCTGAACACAATTCATTTCTCAGGTCAAATGAGGAGAGTTTGTTTTTTGGAGTAGCAAAAGTTAAACTAAGTAGGAAGTTTGGGGCGGAATGCTCAAAAACTTCAATTTAGCAGTCTGCAGAATCACAATGTAAACTTAGTTAACACTCTTTTATGTATCCATTCTTTTCTTCACCTTTATTTTTAATTGAAGTATTTGTTTCCCTGGTGGCTCAGATGGTAAGGAATCCGCCTGCAATGCAGACCTGGGTTCAGTCCCTGGGTTGGGAAAATCCCCTGGAGGAGGGCATGGCAACCCAATTCTGCATTCTTGCCAGGAGAATCCCATGGACAGAGGAGCCTGGTGGGCTACAGTCCATTGGGGTTGCAAAGAGTCAGACACAGCTGAGCAACTAAGCACATCGTTGATTTACAAAGTTGTGTTAGTTTCAGGTATACACAGCAAAATGATTGAGTTATACATAATTTTTTTTCAGATTCTTTTTTTCCCATATAGGTTATTACAAAATATTGAATAGAGTTCCCTGTGCTATACAGTAGGTCCTTGCTGGTTATCTATTTTATATAGTAGGGTGAATTTTTCTATATCTACACAGAAAGAATTGACAGGTCTTTAAAATGTGACTTAGGGTAGAGTCGTGTTATATGATATAAACGTATCCATTTGGAGGTAAGAGATGCTATCAAGCATTCAGGATTTTTTTATTTCCTGTATTTAAGAAACCAGAAAAAAATCATCCACATAAACACTGTATGAGCTCATGAATCTATCCTGCTACTTAAAAGCACTGCTGTTGAGAAAGAGCCACTTCTTATGAACTCTACCCCATCTTTTAAACAATGTGTGAGTTCTCCAGGGGGGAGGGCTGTTTTCTAGTCACCTTTGTACCCACTGTTTCTATCCAAGATGCTTGTTAAAAGTATGTGAAAGAAATGAAAATGTATTCAGTTTATCCCATTTGTTATGAATTTGAAAGGTAATATGATGATGATGATGGTGTGGATGTGTGTTGTCATTTCAAAAATACCCAAATCATTGCTCAGCATGCAACAGCTCCTCTGGTCTTTGCCCTTTCCCCCAGATTCTTAGCTTTCGTTTGCCCTTCAAAGAACGGTGGCTGTAGACAGAAGCTGTTTAAAAGTGTCAAACTTATAGGTGACTGCTGAATAAAAAATAAAAAACTCCAAGCCCATCTATAGGTGGTATAGATGGAGAACACTAAAATGATGCTATGTCACCCAGGACCCTTCCGGGAATCCAAATCTACAAAGCAGAAGGAAAGCACATTTTTTAAAATGAAGTTACAGAGTCACCCCACAAACAATTAATTTTCATTGAAAACTTTTGGTTGATTCCCAGTAGAAGCAAGTAAACTTAGAACCTGATATTCATATCAATGGCTCCATGTAAAAATATTCTTGAATTCTTTAGACATTTTGGCCTAGTCTGACTTGTAATTGTTCTCAACTTTGTTGTTAATGCATTTGAGTTGTTTAGGTTTTAGTGTTTATTCCAAAAACACATTTTATAATAACTTAAATATTTACCTATCTGGTATTGAGATTCTTCTGGCATTATTAAAATAGTTCTTAAATTTTTATTAAATAATTTGGTTTGTGTGTAGGGTATACTTTAAGTTTCATCTTTGACATTTATTTAAAACATATCTTTTCATAGATTTAATTCCTTTTACTGCACATTGGATTCGATGGACTTATTCTGTACTTTGGGTTTGGTTAACAGTTCTTTGCATCGTCCTTACTTTCATGTTTTCTAACTGAATGGGTAACTTCATGGCAACCACAAACATACTTCCCCATGCAATTAACAATGCAGATAGCCTTATTTGATATTTTGTGGTCTCTTCTCAATCTTCACGTTTACTTTTGCTAATTGTAAAACTAAAATAGGTTCATTTGAGAAAATCTAGAAAGACTAGGGTAAGCATGCGCCCTCAAATATCGCTTAGTTCCATGCCATGGATCTCCATGGCATCAGTTTGGCTGCCTTGGCTATTTATCATCTAGCGTGTGGTCATTGTTAACCTCAGTCGTGTCACAGTGTGGTTGAAGTTGGAGTCTTGGGGCCAGCCCGTCAGAATCTGAACTCCAGTCCCGTCTTTTCCTAGAGTGAGGTGTTAGCTACGATACACAGGGTGTCTGTGTGTTGGTCTCCGTGTCTCTGTGGCTCAGTTCTCTCCATTTTGAAATAGGATATTTGAGGGTGAATCTTTTTATCCTATATACATATATTTTTTTTTAATCAAAATAATGCCAGGCACTAATGAGTATCCCCTAGATATATTAAAACCATTGTCAATCGGCTCTCTTTACATTAGCATTAAACTTCCTTGTTATGTAAAAGTCTGTTCATTGTTCACAGTGAGTCGTTTCCTTTACAATGTGATTTATGGCCATGATGATGATAATGGGGAAGTAATTGCTAGTTTGGAAGCAAGACCTCAGTGGTTTTGCATTATGACTAGGCACTATAATCTCAAGACTTGTTAAATTGATGTATTCATTCACTAATTCATTAAATAAGTGCTTCATCAAACCCTTACTTACCACTAGGTGTTTCAGTAAAAAAAAAAATAGTCCCATTTTTTAAAAGAACTTATATGAGAGAGAGATAGGGAGGAGTAACTTACAGATTATTCCTGAAGAAGCAACAGTCTTTTCTGCACTGCTCATTGGAGGCTGGGCTCCATTTGGCTTACTTCTTAATAGATTTGGGAGAGGTGCCGAATTAAGAGACAGAAGCAATGTAAGATTATTTTTTTTTGTTTTTTTTTTTTTAATTATTTTTAATAGTTAATTAAAGGAAAATATAATCTGAAATGGGAGCATTTAGTGCACAAAAATGTAATTCAGAATGAAATTTCTCCAAAGTAAGGCACTCTGAAAGCATGCATATTCTTGTGTAGACACTGCTTTTTAAAAAGTAGACCTTGGGACTGCTCTGGTACCCTAGTGGTTAGGACTCCGTGATGCCACAATAGGGGCCTGAGTTCGACCTTTGGTCTGGGAGCTATACCAAGAGTGTAGTGACTGGGTGTCAGTCATGGTGACTGGAGCATCCTTCTGTTGGTTCTGCGTTTGTTTTTATCCATTTTGAGCGAGGAGTAGTCTTAAATATAGAAGTGTTCATTTTTGCCTGAGCATATCTATACTGAAATAAGAAAAGAATAAAAAAAAAGAGAACCTATGAATCTTTTTAGGAGCACAGTTATAAACACTACGTCTGATAAATGTCTTTATTGCATTCTTCAGGTATATAGCCCAGATGTGAGTGAGAGTGCATTTGTGTCTGTGTGTATATGAATGTGTATCTTTAGAGAGATTGAATTAAGGTGGATAAGGACTATACATTGGTCATGTTCAGTATAATATCAATAGTTTGGTTTTGATGGTCAGAAAACGAACTTCTGCTCCAGTGTGTATTTCAAGAAAGGGGCACAAGTGTCTTTCAAAATCCACTAAGAAACCTACCCCCCAAATTCAGTTGTAATGTTTAAAGAAAAACAGCAGGAAAAAAAAATTGCTCCTAACTTGCATATATAACTTTTGACAAAATAAAATATGTGAAAATGCTGCAAGACAATACATGTAAAGAGAGAGCTTCCTAAATTTTCTACCAGTTTTTAACATGTTGCCAGGAAACAAAACCTGCAGTGAACCCCAGGCCACTCCACTGAGAGAGCCAGGAGACAGGGTAGGTTTTGCTTATAACCAGAGCCTTTTTTTTTTTAAAACAAAAATCTCCCCGAGTTGACTGACTGAATTAGTGTGTGAACAGTACAGCAAGCCAGGAGTATTTAGACAGGCAGCTTTCTTTTCGAGTCTCCTGAAGTCTGGCGTCTCAGTGAGTCAGCGGATGGCCTTTGGAGGGAACAGTGTTTTCTGCCACTGTCACTCTGCCCTTGCTCCTTCTGGAGTCTGTCACGTTGAGAAAGAATATGGGCTGGGCATCGTGGGCATGCCCAAGCCCCCCGTAGGAATGGTGTCAGGCCACAGAATTTCCAGCAGAAACACCCCCCGGATTGACGACAGCCTGCCAGCCGAGAAGGATACTTTTGCACCAGGTGGGATGTCAGATTCCTGGGAATGTACGCATTACACATGTGTGGTCACTCTCTGTATATACATATGCACACGCATAGACACAGACACCTATGCACACATGCATGCACACACATGCACACGTATGCACACACATATAGGCACATGAATACATATATATACACACATATCACATCTAAATACACATAGATCTTAAACCTTAATATTTAAATTAGGATGCTAACAGTACCTTCTGAGGCTCAAAGTCGTCATTCATGTTAGCATACTTAGAATCCTTTGATTCTTACAGATTTAAATTACCTTTCTTGTCATCATGAATTTTGAGGCAACAGGATCCAACTGTGTTCTTCACATTTTTTTTTTCAGTGAAAATGAGTAATCATTTGAAGTGTAGAACACATTTTTTGTATATACCATACTTTAATAAACCCAGAAAATGCTTTTCCTAATATACATTTTGTCTATAATAGTGAACCATCCTGTCTCCACTTAGATGCCAACAATAATGAGTGAATGATTCTTTTTGCCTTCCTAGTTTTAAATCTGTGAAAATTAAAATTTGTCTTGGGCTTCCTCATGACTTTCTCCAAATAGTTCATGTTCTACTTTCACATGTTAAAGCCTGTCTTCCTCATTGCCTTTGTCCTTTTTTCCCTCCCTCTCTCACTTCCTTCCTTCCCTCCAAGAATCATTACAAGTAAAGAAAGTTGTGATCTTTTCCCCACTGTGTAATTTTCCCCAGGCTCACAACCTGGACATTTTATTGAAAGTCTCTGCAGCTCAAGTATGCTTCAAGACTGTTTTGTTCTAATCATTTGACACATGTACAAAGCTAATAGCCCCCTGTTGACCCTTAACTTAAGCATCGTAGACCCCATGAATAGAATGACCCCAGATCTTCAACTTCACCATTAGGAAGGCTTGAGGAATCCTCACGCACAGCGTAACCCTGTCATACCCTTCAGCCCTGGGACCTCAGCCCAGCATCTCTCATCACCTAGGTTGAAAGTATCTCCTGAGTTTCATAAGTAATTCCTACCAGCTCCCTAACATAGAACACTCTAGTAACCTGCCTTTTTCCCACCGTCACAGGTTAACTCTGGCAGGCTCTAATTTCACAGAGCTTACAGCAGCTCATAGTTTCGTAAAATTTTCCAAAGGTATTAGATATTTTTAAAGTACAGAGAATTTTAAAAAACAGCGCTTGAGGTCTCTCATGCAGGCTCTTTTCCTCCCTTGCATTCCTGAGCACCCCATGATGGTTTTGTTGTTGTTTACTCTCCCACATCTACAGTTTAAATGGTCTTTCTAGAGATTTCACTGCAGTGAGGAAAAATCCCAACACCGTGTTGCTAGCCAGTACCAGAAACATGCTGATGTCAAGTGAACTCATGTATCCTGCATTCCAAGTGCATCTGCTCCCAGGAAGTCCGAGGATCAAAGGAATCATTTATTGAACACTTACCTTCTTTAGCGTGGTCGTTGACCTCAGTACAGTGGCTTTTTAGTTTTCATGGCTGAGTTTGCAGGGGCATCGTATGTAATTTTCTGTCCCACTGTACTGGGCAACATAGAGAAAGAGGAAAAACAAAAGAGGGAAAAAGGTCCCTACAATTCAAGATGGAGCAGAGCTGGCCAGGAGAATGTAGGTATATTATCCTTCTCTTTGTGGGCTGAGCACCATGGCACCTATGGGGGGTGGGGGGTATGTCATCTGAGAGGCCTGATACAGCGGTGGGGGCCCTGATGAAGTGAGCCCTGGATGAGAGTCCATGGAAGAAACTCAGTGTAACAACCAAAAAAGCAGAGTTTCAAAGGAATGAGACACTACTTCTCTGTTTTCACTCTGGAAATGTGAGCAAGGCCGAACTGTCTGTCCAGTTTAATTGTGATAAATCATATATCTAATGGATGCAGTCACTTGCTCAGGAAAACTCATAGTGTCAAGGCCCTGAAAAAACTCACCTGCGTGTGAATCTTCAGGTCAGGGGTTCCACATTTTCCTTTTATCTTTTTTTTTTTTTTTTTTGGCATATAGTTGATCTGCAATGTTGTGTTAGTTTCAGATATACAGCAAAGTGATTCAGTTGCACACATGTCTACTCTTTCTTAGATTATTTTCCCAAGGAGGCCATTACAGAGTTTTGAGTAGAGTTCCCTGTGCTATGTACACAGTAGGTTCTTGTTAGTTATCTCGGTTATGTATGTTGTTTAATCACTAAGCCATGTCCACCTCTTATGACCCTGGCGGGCTACAGTGTATTGTTTGTGTTGTATGCCATAGTCATCTGGATGGGATGGCTTTGCCCTCAAATCCCTCTGTCTGCTGAACTCTCTCGTCGGGTGGGTAGCTCCCCTGGGACAGGCACCATCTCTTTCCTTTTTCTAGCTTCCAATCCAAAAGGTCCCCCAAAGGCAGGTGCTGTCTCCGAATGGCCTGGCCCATTATCACAGACATACAGAGCTCGGTCAGACCAAAGCCCTCTTGAGAATCACCCATCTGAAAGCATGCCATGGTTTTGCCCTTTTAGCAACTGTTGAGTGTTTTCCTTTAACCTTGCGCACTGGTTAATAGGTCTCTGAGTGGTTGCGTGTCCTGGCTTTTTTAGATGGAGGAAGCAGAAAAACAGTGACCCAGCCATCACTGATCAGAATTCAGGTAGAACTTGGAGCCCTTTTTCATTCACTGAGTCAGCAAGTCCTACTCTGTTTGAGGCGCTATTCTCAGCCCTGGGGTCAGTATAGCAGTAGACTAGCCAGGCAGAAATCTCAGTCATTGTGTAGTTTATGTAATAGTAGGGGGAGAATGACTCTTACTACTTGGTTAGAACATTGAGCCTTGTCAAAGAGTGACTCATCTGAGATTCTAAGACCTGGGGATTTCAGTGATGGATGGAGCCAATAGCCAGCTGCCCTCTCACTAAAGAGACAGGGTGAGTAGGCAAGCAATTGTCTTACTCACTGGAGGCTAGCAATGAATAGTGCAGTTGACACGAGGATAAAGTCTAATCATCTATGGAAAACCTTCCAGAATCACCCATGTGGAGGTAAATAATAAAAGCATTTAATGGTGTGATTGTTGGATCTTGTGAAAAGAGCTTTCTGTAGGTATGTGGTGGTGGTTTAATTGCTAAGTCCTGTCTGTCTCTTGGTGACCCCATGAACTGTAGCCTGCCAGGCTCCTCTGTCCATGGGGTTTTCCAGGCAGGAATCCTGCAGTGAGTTGCCATTTGCTATCAGTATAATAACACTCAATTTGTAGCCCAGATTCACCCAAGAGAATTAAAACTCTGTTGTTCCTGAAATTCCCCCTGCTCTTCTTGAGATGGCAGCAGCAGATATCCGTTTCTAGTAAACCTCTCTCCTGCCTTTCTCCCTGCCTCATGGGTGTAGAAGTCACTTCCTCCACTCATTGGCTTTCAGGCCCACCTTTTAGCTTTTTATTTGAGATGAAGCATCCTTTAATTCCTTTGCTCCCGTGGAAAATCTTTCCATTCTTCTGCCATTGTGCGGGGGTGGGCGGAGGCAGAGCTGAGGTCATGGGTGGGTAATTTAAACTTCTCCGTTGATTGCTTTTGATTAGATGTACTGATGGTATTAGCTAGTAATGGTTCTGAAAAAGCAACCTTAAGGCTTGAAATTTTCACAGGCTGTGGCACCAAACAGTATCCAATGACGTAAGGGAAAATAAAGACGTTGTGGCCATGAAAGCGCCTTATTTTTCCCAACTTATAAATGGACAGAACACGAACCTTATCACCATTTCAAAAATCTGAGTAATAATAATTTATCCATTTATTTTTGCTTTTTCTCATTTTCCCTAAGTGTGTATTCTTTTCTTCTTTTCTGCAAGAAAGATTTTAATAGCCCAAACAGCTCACATTCTGGCACCTATAACTACGTCACATTTGTTAAGTTTCATTGTTTTTGAAATGACAGATTCTACTTCCACTTCTTATAGAAATAAAAGACAAAAGTGTTCAGTCAGATGTGCTGAATAAAATTAGTATTTATCCCTACCCTTTTTTTGAAGGGCTTTTCCTCTTCATGATGAATTTTTATAACTGAATTCTTTCAGCCACAGTTGAAAATATGCATTTCATGATATATCCTTGTCCCATTAACAAAGTGTCTCCAGTATACATGTGTGTGTGTTTAGTCACATCCAACTCTTTGCAACCCTATGGACTGCAGCCCACCAGGCTCCTCTGTGGAATTCTCCAGACAAGAATACTGGAGTGGGTGGCCACTCCAGTATTGGAGATCCTTCTCCAGGGGCTCTTCCTGACCCAGGGATCAAACCTGCATCTCTTATATTGGCAAGCGAATTCTGTACCACTTCACCACCTACGAAGCCCGCAGTATACATAAATGGACATAAATAATGAATTATATCCTTGGCATCCAGATCCACCAAAAGAGGACATTTTAAAATACCTTATTGAACTAAATTGAGAATACAGAAGTTCTAACATCTGTGAGATTATTAATAACATTCAAGCAAAAGTATCAATTGATCATCCCCTTTCCCTTCCCTAAAATGGTTTTGTCTGTCTCAGGAGATTATGGGGTAGTGATATTGAGGGAAATGTTTAGGATAAGTGTGTAATGTGGTAGAATTCCTGGAAGATCTATTAAGAAACCAGAGTTACATGGCATTGTTAGCGGTAAGATCCCAGCGGTGTTACTTACATTCCCAGAAAATTTGCTTTAGTTACACTCAGAAGAAAAAACAACTTCTCAAGTCTAAGATTCCAGTTCTTTGCTTAAAGATTAGGAAGACATTCATTTCTAAATATTACATGTGTTCTGGTCCCAGTAGATTCAAATACATTGTTCCACATTTTTAAAAATGTGAGCACACTTTATCTGGGAATCTTGCAGGCATATGATTCCTGTATGGCCTCTAAAAGAAGGTACCATGAGCTGTAGAAGTGAAGGAGGAAACTGGGCAGATGGTAAGCATGTAACTTGAGGTCATTCTGATGAATGTGGCTTATAGGCTTTCGGGGGTTTCAAAGAACCAGACCAAGCATGATGTCTAGAGGTTCATGTGTCCATAAGATGTTAGTGATAAAATCAAGAAAGACACGTATCCTTATCAGGCAGACTATTCATGCAGGCTCTCTGCAGTCTATGCTGCCTCAGGCTAGTGGAGGAAGATAGTGGTTCAGGGGAAGAAATGTGTGGGTGTCTCTTGGAATACCCTGGAAATTAATGGAACAGATTAGATGCAACTCGTCTGTATTTCTTTTTTTTTTTTTTTTTTTCCATCTATATTTCTAATAAAGGCCCAGTCAGTATAGGAACATGTGGTTTTAAAAGGAGCTCTGATCCTCAGTCTAAATGACAGTGTTTTTGACCCAGCTCTGCCACTGTCTGGTTATGGATCTTCTCCAAGACGCTGGATTTAGTATCAGCTAGACTGACTGATTTCAAGGTTCTTGGCAAGGCTGTGGTTCTCTGAGTACTCGCACATTTTCTTTAAGTTTGCACATGACTGGAGGTTGGTGACACCACCTTGTATATAGATAAGTCATGCCTAGACAATTAACAGATTGAGGTAGGAAACATAAGGTGGTGATTACCCTGCATGGCTTATGAAAATCTGAGACTGTTTTAAAATCCTGGGAGTGGTCCCAGGGGTCACGCAGTCAAACTGGAGTGAACCTCAATGCTTTCTCAGTCTCACATGGCAGCAGGGCCACTGGCCTTGTGCTCTGTGCTATTTATTTTGGTCAGAAAACTCTCCTTACCTGCAATTTTTTAAAAAAAGTATGCAAAATACTGAGTCAGTGATGTGACAGAGCAGCTGCCTCCAGCTCCCTCATCTAGATGATTGAAAGTGGATGTTTGTATTGCAGTAAGATGCACCCAGGGTTGTCTTGCAGTTAGAAGTAGTTTCTGTTACCTTTTGCGGATGAAGACACATTGGCCAAACACACCTTGATTCTAGTAGAGATGCAGTGGAAGAGTCTGAACATCATCACATCCTCACCTTTATCCCTGCAGCATCCACATTGGATGGTTAAATAACAAAGCTTGTCTTGCCAAAGACACGACTGCTAAGGTGACCATGAGGAGGAGCAGGATGGTCCCAGTTATTGGGTACCTATTTGAATCAGCACAAACCGAGGCAGGTTACATCCATCACACTTGTCTTTACATGTATCAGTGTTATCAATACACCAGAAGCAGTTTTGTAAAGTAGAAGGCCACTTCCTCTGTTGTACTGTCATTTTCTGCCTTTGGTCTGTTTGTATGTATATTGATTTGTTTCCTTTTAAATCATATTCTAGAAGAAAAGAGTTTTTTAAGTTCTTTCCTTGTGACATATACATAATATTTTATCATTTTAGCTGTTGCTACGTGTACAATTCAGTGGCATTAAACAGTGAAACCATCACATCTATACTCACAACTTCTCCATCATCCCCAACAAAAGCTCTGTCCCGATTAAACAGTAACTCTTTCCTTCCTTACCTCCAGCTCCGGGTAGTCTGTACTCTATTTTCTGTCTCCATGAATTTGCCTATTCTAGGTACCTTGTGTAAGCAGAATCACACCACATTTATTCTTCGTGTCTGACCCATTTTACTAAGAATAATATATTCAAAGTCCATCCATATTGTAACATGGGTCAATTTCATTCCCTTTTAAGACAGAAGACTATTTCATCATCTGTATACCACATTGTGTTTATCCATTCATTCACTGATGGATACCTTTCAACCATTGTGAATAATGCTACTATGAACATTGGTGTTCTAGTCCTTGCTTTCTGGGTTTGTTTTTTGTTTTTTGTTTTTTTTTTGGATATCCATCTAGGTGTTGAATTACTGGGTCATATGGTAGTTCTGTGTTTAAAAAGCTAGGTTGTGGGGTTTTTTTTTTTTCCCCTAGTGCTAACTTTTGTAGCAATACCAAGTAAGACCAATTCCTTGTTCTCTGAATGTTTTAAAATAGTATAAGAAAACAGCTATTTTGTCCTCCCTAAGTCTTCTCTTGTCTAAACTAAAAATTCAAAATTATCCAACTATTTTTTTGAACCCAAATGTAAAATCTTATGTCAGTCTCTGCTACATTTTGCTTTATTACTTTGATCAACTAGTTCACTCTGTGGGGATATCCAAATATTTATTATGGGACCCAGTACATTATTTCCTTCTCCCAAATTTATGCCTTTTTTCTTTTGAAATACACTGAGAAAACATTTAAGAATTTTTAAAAACAGAAGACATCTTTATCTTCCAGTTGATGACTAATCAAAAAGAGGATGATGAAGATAAAATTGTTTAAAATTTTTCATGTGGATCCATTAGAATTATTTGCCTTTTATTATATTCTTTTGGGGGAAAAAAAAAAGATTTTTCCTTTTAAGATTGTATTAGCACATCCTTGCACTTGGTAGAGGTTCCGTGAACACTTTTTAGGAAAGTGAAGAATTGAAACATTGGTTTTTTTCCTTGGACAGTTTTTATTGAGATCTGACCCCTCTTATGTTTAAAGGCACTTGTGATTATCGTGGTACTGTTCTTATGTCCACAGCTTTGACATCAGTTATCTCCATTATTGGAAGCCTTGTAAACGTTGACGAAGGCTATGTTTGTGTCCAGTTTGCTGTAATGAGAAAGAAAAAGTGCTGTTCTTCTTATGAGTTACTATATATTTATAAACTGCCTAGCTATCCAAGTTGAAATAAAAATATTCATGTAAAATAATTCTACCCTTAAATCTCTAGTATGAAAATTCCTCTTCTTAAATCTCCTCCTAGGTTCTTCCTCCAAAACAGTTGTCTGGTTATTTTGGCATTTGCATGGGTGGTTTAGGAATCTTACAGAATGCTTGTGCATGGAGTCAACCAAAAAGAGTTTAATGAAAGGATAGAACTCCTGGTTGAGTGTTTCTTATACATGTATATTGAAGGAGAACATTTTCTTTGGGAAAGTAAACTTAGGAGAAATTTTCTCATTGACATCTTTCTGTTACCTGGGGAACTGTTCAGGCTCACCCAAGGTATTAATCTGAACCTTCTGTCCCTGCCATGATGCCATGGTGGCTCTCATTTCTGAAAGGATTACATTTCAATTACTTTTCTGTCTCTCTAAGTCTTTAAACTTAATCTTACACCTTCAAACTATTTTTTTTTAAACTTTAACAGAATAACTGCTTTAAGACTAGGATGTGTCTTTGGTTGCTAAGGGGTTGCAGCGTTTAAATACCTTATGCAGCCAATTGACAGATGACTAATATCACAGTTCACCAGCAGCTTACTTTTGCAGAACTGCGACCAGCTAAAAAAAGAAGGAACGGTGTAGAACTGAGAACCATCTCAATTGTTCTCGTAAGTAAATCTTGATTATGTTGTTTCATCATAAAGGACCTATAGTGGTTTGGGATGAGTCATCCTCTGCTGATTTTGAGTAGAAGGATTGTGACAAAAGTGACTAATAAAGTGGCTCTCCCAGCTTGCAAATAGAATTTGATGTCCCATTTTAGATATCCTCTGAGAAATAAATCACTGCCAGAATTGGAATCAAACCTCAAACTTTATTTCTCCACCCAAAAGCCCAGCGATTAATATATGTAACACGCACACACACATAGACGGACGATTAGGACACACCTATTTTTGTTGGTGATGATGAAAGACAGAATATTTGGTCTTTTACATTGTACTTCTCTCTCCATCTCTTTCTCATCCCCACAAACCCAGCTGCTACTATTTGCAACTCTAAAGTCAGCCAAAAAAATAAGAAACAACATGAACAGAATGTGAAATGGTCATTATTGTCCTCATTGTAAATAGCTGTTAGTGTCATTGATCAATTTCCTATAGCTTGTTCATTGCCTACCTTTGCTCAATATCACCTCCTAAACTATAGTTAAAATCTTGTAACTGAAAGAACTGCAGTAACTTTTATTTTGTGCATTTGTTGAGTGTCTTCCCTTTTTCTCCCTCCCCTGTCCCACAACCACATAACACTTGACACTTGGCCAGAATATCCATTAACCAAATGTTGGATAAAATATATTTGTTAGACATGGTTTTGCCTCTCTGTGTAAATGGGAGAAATCGGAACAAGTGAAGATTAAATGACAGAGGAAGTCGGGTTAGTTAGGGGAACAGAAAGCTGGACTAGGGTTGATTTCCTGGCAACACTTTCTTAGCAAAGAGAACAATTTTAATCAGTTACAAAAATATTTGTGATCCATATGTTCCTCTCTGCTCGTTCCCATATGCCCATACTCCCTTTTATCTAGGGTGGATGATGACTTTATGATTCAGGAATGCAAGAATAATACCTCGCTGGCTTTAGAGCCCAGTGCTATTTCCAAACGTGTCCTGGTAATTACGCACACACTATATATCCAGGCTGTTTCACCCTCTGAGATGGTTACGTGAATATCAGTTTGTTCTTTCTTCATGGAAAGAATTATATCTTGCATCCACCTACTGGGGCTGGAATAAGGCATCTAAGGCTTAGATCTGAAAACCGCACGAGCACTTCACAGGCCGGATTAACCCCACCGTGCAAGTAGGAGCATCAGAGAAAGGAGACAGGAGGGCTGCAGTGATCCTTGATAACTTCATTCTCTTTGACAAAAGGAAAACAGAAGCCAGAAAGCATTTGGTAAATCCATCCATCACAGGTGCCTCTATTTTAAGACATATTAGATACATGGCCGGTTGCTTAAATAGATCCTAATTTTAAGGCATGTTGACTTCTATTTAATGTCAAAGTGTTCATGATGCAAAACTGGTCAAAGTTGAAAAATCAAAATTACCGTCGATGACCAATGCATTTCATTCCTAACTTATTTCCTTTGCCAATATATCCTTAAAAAAATAGTTATATAATTTTTAACAACAAAAGAAACACTTTTTACAGCCAAATTATCCATTTTAATAAAGGCGTCAATCAAGCTGGAAAGGGTTGACTGTAGAAATGATTGAATTTTCAGCAGTTGTTTTCCTCTCACATAACAAATGGAGTCAGAACCCAATAGGCTGTTCATCAAGCTGCAGTAAAATCTGATGAGGAGCCAGCTGTGCTCCTGGCGGCTTGGGAGGGGGAGCGAGGGGGAGGCAGGGAGAGTTTCTAAACTTCAGAGTAAATAACTGAGATGCACTGGGTGTTTTCAAAGTCGGGTCTGGGGCGGAACACGTGTGCAGGCTGTTGTATTCAGCAGATGTGCGCCAGGGTCGAGTTGCAGCTTGGGTTGGGCAAATGTTATTAGGAATCCGTCTCTGTTTGCATTGAGGCTGTCTTCGCCGCTGCTCCTGGAGGAGTTTCGGGAAAAGGAAAGTGCACGTTATAGCAGGGATTGTTTTCAACAGGTTCAAAAGTTTGCAAGTCTGTTGAATCCCTCTGGCAGGATTGCTTCGCTGTCAAACAGAATACCCAGCTGGTGGTGGCAGTCCTCATGGGGAGGGCGGGGGACGGATAGATGGTGTTCACCCAGCACCGAGAATATTAGGAATTCTTGCTGAACTGTCAGTGGAGGAAAAAAAAGAGCTCTCTCAATAATACCATTATGAAAGTTTTCTGTTTTCTTTCTTTTTTTTTTTTTTTTCACTTTTACAGCTAATGCCTCATTAAGTCAAAAATCGTTCAATGTGCTTTCTTAGGATAGCTTACCTAAAGAAAAGAGTCACCAAAAAAAAAAAAAAACAACAGTACTCGGAAGATTATATTGATCTATAATTAAGACAAAGACTGGGGTTAAAAAAAGGAGGCAAGACTTTTTTGCTCATAGGTGATCTGGATTGTCATGGAGGCAAACACACAAGCTTGTTTTTTTTTTTTTTTTTTTAATATAAAGTGCGAGATTTCACTAAAAAAGGTTAAAATTGAAGTGAGTAATCTTCGGCGCATAATGCAATTGTTAATTTTAGCTCGTTGCGTGGGTGCCGTTCTGACTTGAACAGCCGGCTGGAGCCTTCATTAGAGAAGAAGCAGGCAGCTTGGGACAGGTGGAGTGGATCAAGCTGTGAACGTGGTTTGCTGGAGGCCGGTCATCAGTGTTAGGAACCCAGTCTTGTTTGTTTAGTCCTTTGCCCCTACCATGATTATTGCCATTATCGTTACTGTTGACTTTTCGTCTTTTTTCAGGTGGACGATGTGTCAGACCGTGTAAGGGAATCACATGGAGATGGGCGTTTTGAACTGTTAGTGGGGACATGGGACTCCCGTTGTCTCTGATCCCACGTGTGGATTTTCCCAGCGAAGAAGGACAGAAGCCGCTCGTAAGTCACCAAGGCCGGCAGCCGGACTCCTGCACGAAAGGTAAAGAGCTGTCATCGGATGGCTGTCCCTTCATCTCTATGTTTTCTTCAGTCTGTAAATGTGCATGTTTGCATGGAACAGTTCCTAAAAGGCCACCCAAACAGACAGCATCTGTATAAGGGATTCAGCTGGCTCGGAGTTTGTAAAATTAGAGCTCAATTTGTGCATTTCGTTTTTTTAAAAAAATCTGGTCACGATCTGTGTTTGATTGAAACGCTCCAGGAAAAAAGTTAGGGCAACAGAAGTCCTGTCTCCTCCCCCGACTCAGTATATTGAGAAACAAACTGTTTGCTTTGGGAAACAAAACTTTTTATTTGGTTAACTGCATCTCTCCCCCATGTCACTGAAATATGAGAGATCTGTCAGATACACTGAAGGGAATATCCTCAAACCTCCTCAAGAGCCTTGCTCACTGGCCCTCGCAGACTCCAGCCATCATCCCTGATGAAAACTTTTCCTTTTCCATTCCCACAATCCTTTGCCAAGTGAGCCTGTGTTTTTTTAAAACAATATCATTAGATACCATCTGTCCTGTCATGGTAGGTCTTAGCATATTTGCAACAGAAATTACTGTGTTATTAGATTTTTCTCATGCTTTCTATGTCCACTTGGAAATAAAGTTACTGAATTAGTATATGGTAATTAAACACTCCCAGAGAGACATATCAAGACACTGATATGTCCATTAATAATTACCATAGTAATAACTGGGAACAGAACAGTCATTACTTGGGAATTTTTATGAAAGAAGTGACTTTCTAGGCTCCAAGGTCTTTCTGTCCTTTTTTAATTTCCTTCTTTCCTTCCTCTTTTGTTTTCCTTTGCTTCCTTTTTCTCCTTTTTTCTGTCTTAAAAAAAAAACTGAGGAGGAAGTAAATGCTGAACTGTTTATGAGCCTCATTTGACAGCACAGCAGAAGGGGAAGTGTCAGGGGCTTTATGGAGGTAGGGAGAAAAAAAATACTAATAACAGGTTTATACTTTGAAAAGTCATTTCTAGCATCTATGTAGTCATCTCTTATGAGCCTGGAGCATTGGAGTTCAGTTGTGATAACTTCATTGGAGCTCCCTGCCTGAGACTTGCTTCTGAAGGATCTCCACAGCACCAGTCACTGACGGACTGGGGGGAGAGCTTCTGCTTTTAATAATGTCTCTGTCAATTTGAAGTCTGAAGTCCCTGACGGTTTCTTGCCAACTCGGGATCCTACATGTGTTCTGAATTATTACCCCTTACGTTGATTTCTCCTCTGGTAGCGTGTACTGAATTCCTTAGACCCAGGAAGGTACGTCTGTGGTTGAAACTTGCAAATCATTTGTGAGTCATCTTAGATGCTGCAGAACAGGTACCACCTCCCAACTCGGAAGCGGAGGAAGAGTTGGGGAAATACTCTCTTTTTCTTCTGCTTCCACTTTGGAGTGGAGCATAGGGACCGGGAGGTGTGTGGGACTTGGGTGTCTCAGTTTAAGATGTACTGATCCACCCTGACAGCAAGGTGTATTGATAGGAGCAAGTGCGTGTGTGTGTGTCTAGGGTCGTGGATTGACTGACCAAATCTGCCTCTTGGTGTTTGTCTGGGGTACTCGATTTGGTCTTGTTTTTTTTTTTTTTTTTTGGTCTTGTTTTATTCTCTGTGTGTGCAATTGGCAGGGAGGCTGGAGTTGCTCGTTTGATTTTGAGAACAAAGGGAAGAATCCAGTATCTCAACCATAATGGTCAAGACTTCACCCTGCACTGACTTTACTTTCTGATGTCTTCACCTTATAGGGTGTCAAACCTTGTGATTTTAATTTGCATCTGGGAGAATGTCTGAGCCAGGAGACCTGAGTCAGACCATAGTGGAGGAAGGTGGGCCTGAGCAGGAGACGGCCACTCCGGAGAACGGTGTGATTAAATCTGAGAGTCTGGACGAGGAGGAGAAACTGGAATTACAGGTGAGCCTGGAGAAATCCCATTTGTCATACCGCTGTGTGCACCCCTTTCTTTCATTTTGAAGATACCTCTGAAGGTTTGTTTGTTTGTCTTTTTACCTGTAAAGAGTTTGACCAGTGAAATGAACGTGTGTATGTAGGCTCAGTTGCATCCAATTCTTTGCGACCCCATTGACCAGAGCCCCCAGGTTCCTCTGTCCGTGGGATCCTCCAGGCGAGAATACTGGAGTGGGTTGCCATTTCCTCCTCCAGGGCATCTTCCTGGCCCAGAGATTGACCCCACATCTCCCCCCTGCATTGGCAGGCGGATTCTTTATCACTGAGTCACCTGGGAGTCCCAAGTAAAATGAATAGAAAATTCATAAAACACATCTTCTCTTTTCCCATTTATTAGTTCTGTTTTTCTGATTAAACAGTACATTGTGGTCAAAATGCCCTTTG
The DNA here is from genome assembly GCF_963930625.1 of Muntiacus reevesi. Lineage (NCBI taxonomy): Eukaryota > Metazoa > Chordata > Mammalia > Artiodactyla > Cervidae > Muntiacus > Muntiacus reevesi. Next base: position 69,404,192 of record NC_089252.1, read on the forward strand.
AAATAATACATATGTGTGTGTGTGTGTGTGTGTGTGTGTGTGTATGGCCAAAGAACATATTTAATGACTTAGTTTGCCTACAGTTTCTCCATATTAATTTCTAGACCACCTCAAGGAGTTAGTGGAGGGCTTCTCCTGAGGTAGCTTTATACTAGCTGAGTTTTAAAAATGGATTTGTATTCCATGAAAAGAGGAAGGGCCAGCTCATGACAGACCAAGAAATATCAAAGACATGAGCTCTGTTGACCTTCTTGCGCAGGCTAAGCATCAATTCTTATTAGCAGAAAAGCTTAGAATTCCCAGCCAGAAAGAGAGCGAGAATGCCCTGGGAGAGGCAGGGGCAGTTTGGGGGTGATTGAGAGTACTCAAAAAGTGATATGGCTAAGTGGTCAGGATTTATGAGAGAAGGAGAGTTGGTAGATGGAAAACAAACTGGACTTGCAAATAACCTGTATTGATTTTCTTTGACCCAAACTACAAAAGTGTTAACTGTTTTTATTTCATAAATGTGCAAAGGCAGATACTGGCATCATGGCCAGATGACCTCAAGGCCAGCCCTTGCTCTCCCCAGTAAGCTTCTGCGGGGCTTCCCAGGTGGCCCAGACAGTAACGAACCTGCCTGTCAGTGCAGGAGATGCAAGAGACCCAGGTTCAGTCCTCGGTTCGGGAAGATCCCCTGGAGAAGGAAATGGCAACCCACTCCAGTGTTCTTGCCTGGAGCATCGCATGCACAGAGGAGCCTGGTGGGCTACAGTCCATGGGGTCACAAAGGGTCAGACACAACAGAGCGACTAAGCACATAAGCTTCTGTAAGGAGGGAAGGAGAAAAGCTAAATGGTCAAAAGTTTTGGGGGAGCAAGGGCAGGAGGAGTCCTCCCCAATGTTTATAATACCTGATTGCTGTTATTGATTTTTCAACTCTAGTGACACCTTTTTCTCCATCTGTCTCCCCCCACTTCCCTCTCCTGATTGTTGGTTGCCTGTTTGTTTGTTTGTTTGATTTTGTTTCTCACATACAGAGGCGGCTGGCAGTTCAGAACCAAGAGAGAAGAAAATCCAAGGTAGGGTTCTGGAGTTGTACGCTGACCTGCTATCCTGGTTGCATATGTCACAACAGGGTTCGAGGATTTGCCAGGGATGCCCAGGGTTGTATGGAGGTCTCGGCTGCATCCGTGCTGCCTGTGTTTAAATGTGGTTGTGTTGACACCGCTTTTTTTGTCTTGCTTTATGTGCTTTTTAATTAGAGCATTTAGGGTTCACATAGCTGCAGTGTGTATATATATTTGATCCTGGCAACTTTGACAGTGCTTTACAAATGAATCGCTGCTCACTTTCTTTTCATTTTAAATCAAATTTGGGGGAAATTGTTTTGTATGTCCGATTCGTTTCTGCCTTGAAGTAAACAGGTTCTGACGTTTAGGATACAGTCTTCAACTTTTAACATATTTTCTCAGTCAGATCACTTTCAAACCCAGTTTTAGTAGAAATTCATCTGTGTTGTCTTTTCCTCCTTGCTTGTACATTCTTTCTACATTCCCAGTGCGATGGGCAGTTTGCTAAGAGTTTTGTTTAAATTTATTCTTCCACCCTCTCCTCCACCTGCACCGCCGGCAACACAGATCCGATGCTCTGAGCCAAAGTAGACACATTGTCCCCGTCCGCACAGGGGTCCAACACTTGGAACCAGTGTAGACTGGAACCAGTGTAGACAGCCCTGAGCTACGGATTTGAAGCTGGCTTTTAAAAATTTTGATTTGGGAATGTCCAGAGAAGGTGAAGATTGTTTGACAGCCTTGAGTTTATTTCCTGTTTTGTTTTTTTTTTTCTTCTTTATTTTCCTTTCCTTCCCATTTCTTTCCCCTCCCCAGTCAGGAGCAGGAAAAGGTAAATTGACTCGCAGCCTTGCTGTCTGTGAAGAGTCCTCGGCCAGACCAGGAGGGGAAAGTCTTCAGGATCAGGTATACGCCCTGTCTTTATGGGTCATGGATGAACGGGATCCACTTTTGTGTGCATGAGCATTCATTTGGCGTTAAACAGTGTTTTGGGGGGGAGTACAAGCTAGTTGAAGAAGGACAAAGTCCAGCTCCCTCCCCCATTTCTGAGACATCCTAACTTAGTTGAACAGTCTCAAAGTATTACATTTGTTTTTTTTCCAGACCCTCTGAACACTGCACATGGAAAGGAATTCAAAAGAATTTAGATTAAAACTTAAAATGTAAGCACAGTCGTGCTGCTATTCCTCAAAGGCTCTCCCTTGATCTGACTGAACCAAATACAGTCCTAAGTACCGCGTCTCCTCCCTTAGTGGAGAGTCTTACCTCCCCAAAATGCATTTGCCTATAAAAACACAAGTTTTGGCTCTTATGAAACTTCAGAATTAGTGAATAAGGTGCATTGAGCTTTGGAGACATACTTTTAGGGCCTTTGGTGGAGATTTCTCACTACTGGAAAAATGGTCCAGAAATAAATCTGAGATGAATGTGAATTTAAGTTAATATTGCTAACACTTTGCTGCACATCCTTACACCTGATTTTTGCTCCTTAAAGCAAGGCTGTTCAGCTCTAAAAATTCAACTTTCAACAAAACTCTTCACATTGTGTTTATTTTTGTTTTGTTTGCCTTTCAGGCATCGTATTCGCTTTTAGAAAAATGGTCTTGCTGTTAAAGTTTTTCCTTATTTTATCAGAGGCTGAGAGCAGTCAGGACAAAAGTAAAATGATTTATCTGAACCCAGAGGAGGAAAAATTGATTAAGTTAGCATTATTTTTGTTGGGCTGTCTTTTGCTTTTGTCTTTATAATTTAATTAAAATTCTCAAAATTTTCCTCATGGATACAGAGAGCATTGAGAGCACTTTCTTTAAAAGGACCAAAAATAAATTCCTCTTAGATTTCATCCTTAGAGTATTTTTTTTTTCCCCTAGCCTCATTTCCTTAACCTGCCACCCATGTCATACGCCAGGGGCGGGCTAGCTTTCAGTAGCCATCACTATGTTTCATACAAGCTTTATTTTCCTTGGGCTCTGAGAATCATGTGGCTTTTGTTCAGCATTTTATTTGTGCTTCTTCTTTGTATGGAGATTCAAAAGGGGGAATAAGGCGAATATCACAGCTTATATCATTCAAAGTGGATGGACGGCTTGTGATGTAATGCACGCAATACATGTTAATTCTGCAGAATGACAGACTCTGGGAGAAATAATGCCCCAGTGGTCTCTTACTCCGAATGCCAGGCAGAAGAACACAGCCTTTATAGATTTCATCTGATTTTTTTAATCCTATTTGATGAGGTACTGGGAGATTTTTTTCAAGTGATCATCTGTATCATTGTACCCACCCTGAACCTAAGTCTAGGTTACTCCTTGCAGTTGGAGCAGAGAAATAAGAGGCAAATGGTACTTGGCTCCTGCTGGCCCCATGCTGAGTAACTGAGACTAGCTTTGTAGGAATTAGACCTTGCAAGCCTTCCTTGGGACTGGCTGAGGCGGTGGGAGCAGGGCCTGCCCCCCCCCCCACACATATAAGCAAGTGGCCATGCTGCTCTTTTAGAGAATAAAGAAGCAGACCTTTGAGCTTGTATACAATGCCTTCATTAGGTACCACTGGCACTTAACATGTGGGAACTGAACCCCTGACAACACTGGCTGAAGTGTATGGTATACGAATTGTATGGCTCCCCCAATGTGTGTGTATTCACAGTATTTGGAAAACTGCCTTCATTTTCCTGTGTGGGAAAAAACTCTTGCTACCTGTATTACTTGATCTCAGACCCATAGCAGATGGTTCAGTCTGTCCTTAAGTTAAAGGAAGTGTTTCTTTTCTAATGTTATACTCTTTACCTATCAGTGTATTACTGCAACTTGAATCATTCTTTTCCTGTTGTTGGAGATAAAGTTATCCTGTACTGATGTATTTAACACTTGTATTTTATTATTGAGCATATCAATAAAAATATTAAAAAAGAACAGATTGTTTTTTACCAACTCTATAGCACTTTCGTGTATTCTTTCAACACCATGACGTGTAGAAAAGGCAGGTGTTTTTCTGAGTATAGTGTTTGTCAACACATGGCAGGACTTTGTACATTTTTTTTTTTTTAATAATGTCCTTTGGCCTCTGCTGTTGCATTCATATTTCCAAGCCTCTTTGATTTTAGATTTAAACTTACCGAGGCTGAATGGATCCATTGGCTTTGAAGAAGTAATGAGACCACTTCCTGACCTGGGACCCTCGCTTTCCTCTCCTGACCCACTGTCGAATCGATTCTTCCCCACTCGGAGCAAAAATGTTCCAGTTTTTTCCTTAGCAAGTGAAAGCAAACTGTAACACCAAAGTCTGCCTGAATCTTTGCAGACTAAGACATTTCTTTCCCAAGTGCTGTGATCAAAGACCTTATCATCAAATTACACTCGGATTCGTATATGGCCATCCCCAGGATAGTTTCTATATGTCCATCCCCAGGATAAACTTGCAGATATCAGGAAACCCAGCTAAGATAAATATTTATCATGAGAATGTATTTTATTTCATCCTCTGTATCATTCAGCTTTCCAGCCATGGGGACTTTTTATTCCAGCCCAGAATACACAGTAGAGCCCCTCCCAAAAAAGAAACTTGCCATTGAAGGACTTTGGTTTTCTGCTTGTCAGATCAGCTAGGTTTACCAAGAACCATTAAGAATCCCAGATTGGCCATAATTTGAGAATGTAGAGACATCAGTTTAGTCACATGTAGAAGAGTCTTGGTTTAGTTTTCAGTGGGAAACGCTATTAGTCATTGGGAATATTTTTTCCCCTTCATCATAAATGTTAATGTTGCCAGTGGAAGAAAGTTTTCCCATTAGATGATCTCTTACATAAGAACCAGTGGGCTTAATGTTGGCTCATTTGTCATAGTTTTAATCATAGCATAGTTTTTTCATAAAACTGAAAAACATAATTTGGCTCATTCTTCTTCAAAACAGTGAACATACTATCATCCAAATGGCTGATATATGAGTTCATATGAAATGATCTGTTTCAGTGCAAAATCAATAAATACAAAAGTGGATCCAGTCCAAATACTGTAAATGGTCAACCAAGCATTAGTTCAAGAGACTCTTACATCTTGAAAGGATTCACTGATACTAAGATTAAAATAATATTAATTATTTATATTTAATTGATGGAAAATATAGTCCTATTTTCTACCTTTTCCAAGAGGCAGTGCTTATTGTAAGTTTTAATGCTTTATTAATAGCTTTTGTAAGCGACATAGGATAACCCATATCTAGGATTCCTTCAATTCTGAATTTTTATTTTTCATAGTGATAGAAATCAGTATTTATGTGGCTCTGAAACAAAAGTTTACTTGTAAATGGGCTATTATAGCCTTTATTTATGTCTGTTTTTTTCTGTAATTATGATTCATGTAATATCTGTCTGTCTGTGCTTGTGCCAATTTTTTCTGTTCAAGGAATTATATAAAAGAACTTGCAGAAACCTCTTTTTTATGTTAATTTTTAAGACATGATAGTAGCTATGATGCAAACTTATTGATAAATAAATTTTTCTTAAGTGTTTAAAAATAAACCTATAGAGAAAATAAGAGTTGTGATCTGTAGGAATTTAGCTTGCTTTCAGTTAATATTCACAAGGCAAGGTTTTAGTACTAGCTACTTCTCATGACCTTCCATTGACCTCCAAAGTTAATTCATCTTAAAGAGCAATTATTTTTCTGACAGGTATAATTTTTTTACCATTTAAGAAAAAAAAAATCTGTACCTGGCTTTCATTTTCCTGTTCTTAATAATCTCTATGCAAAATGGAAACCAGACAGAGATTCTTAAATCTGGCCCTAAATTATTATATTTTTTCCCCAACAGGAATCAATTCATTTACAGCTTTCCAGTTTTCCCAGCCTGCAAGAGGAGGATAAATCTAGGAAAGATGACTCTGAAAGAGAAAAAGAAAAGGATAAAAACAAAGATAAAACCTCTGAAAAACCCAAGATCAGAATGTTATCAAAAGGTGAATGTGAAAATGTTTCCTTAACTTACTCAGTTTGGATACATAACTAGTCACAAAATACATTCTAGACTTTACACAAATATCACCTCCCTGCAAAATTTGCATAAAATTTTATTTGTATGTGTGTGTGTGTAAAAGATGATGTGAACTTGACTTTTTTCTGTTCATGGTGTCATTTTTGTGTATCTAAAAAGGTTATTTTTAGGATCACATATTTCTTCGGATATTCATTTGGATGTATTTTTGAGAAGTTTATACAAGGGAGTGAATATAACTCTGTTCTTAATTCACATTTGTTAGTCCAGTTAATTTGAATTGATGAACAGTAATGGTACCCAGTTTTATATCTTTTAAGTTTCGTGTTTATCCTAAAAGACAGATAGTGGATTAGCAATTCTCAGATGATAAGTGGTAAGTGGTATCCCCAGAGCGCAGATATATATATCAGTTTCAATGGAACACATATTAACATTTTATCTGGCCTAAATGAATTCGGTGTCTGCAACCCATATACTGCCCCACCACGTCTCACATAAAATATACACACTTCTACTTCAGGAAAAATTTCTTCTCCAAAAGTCATTCCTTATAAAACCCCAAAGCTACAATCCAGACTTTTCGACTTGTTGCCTTACATATAATTATACAAAAGTAGAACAAACAAACAAAAGCATAAGTAAAAACAAAATTAAATTGATATGAAGAATTCCATGAATAAACAGATTGGCAATAGACTAATTTTTTAAAATACCTGAGACGGTATAAGGCATTTAATCAGCTGAGAAAGGACAACTACTTCACATATGCTGCATAACCACAGATCTGCTTGTAACGATTGTCTCAGCTGCTGAACATCTAAAACCAAGGTGTATCCGAGAGTAAACAAATACAGCTTCCTAAGATGGCTTTAGAAATTAAACCTTAGACAGCGTCAAAAGACTTGGAAATATTTAATGCCCTCCTATATTTTGTATCAGTTAATATTTAGACAGTTTTATAACAGAACATTCAGTTTTTGCCTTCTCCATTTTAAGAGGGTTCCATGGTATCTCAAACTCTTGAGAGTTCTCTCTGGGGGTTGGGAGTACCCATCACTGTCATGGAGAGGTCATGGCCTTGCTGACTGACAGCCCAAAATGAACACATGACATCTGACTCCGCCCGCCCTCCCACCCAGACTGTGCCCACTTCCTCTCCTGTGACAGCTAGGTCTTTCCACGCTGGAAATCTACTGGGTGTTCTTAATCCCCGAATCTGACTTTCATGCTGATTTAATATTGCCAGGTTGCTAGTTTCGTAACATGTATCTCTAACACCAGTAGATTCAGCTAAAGCTTACCTGAGCATAAGGGAAAGGTTGGGAAAACCCTTTTCAGCCCACCTCCCCACGGCCCTTTCTCATAACTCCACCCTGCTGTTTGTTTCAGATTGCAGCCAAGAATATACGGATTCTACAGGCATAGATTTACATGAGTTTCTGATTAACACGTTAAAGAATAATTCCAGGTAAATCATTACGTAAACCTCTTGTTTTTAGAGGAGTCAAGTAGAATGTTACAATAAAGTCATTCATGCAAACACTTCTAAGAGGGAAGCTGTAGAAGGCTGAGTCCCTCTCTGATGTCTTAAACTGTCTCTTGTATTTTCTCTTTTCTGCTAATAGTTTGCATGTTTGCTGTTTTTAGCTAGTCTTAATTCCTGGGTACTTGTCCAGTGAACAAATTATAGTTTAAAGTTCTGCTTTTCTGGTCACAAAGAGATACCTGTTAAGGGGGAAAATAGAGGGAATGAGAAGCAATGTCAAATAAATATGCTTCGGGGCAGCTATTGAACCAACTACTTGGGCTTAGCTTTGTTAAAGTTTCCTATTAAATTAAAATATACAATTTACCTGGTATGTTTTATGGGCCTAATACCTTCTTTGTCTTACTTAACATTAAACACTACAAATGTTTCAGTAGTAGAACATGCTTAACAGATGAGAAATCCCCTTAAGGAGAATGGGATTACAGCTATTTTGACATCACATTTCAGAGAAGCTGATTTGTAGCTACATAGATTTAAACCATCTTCTCCATACATGTAAATGAAACTGTTAAGTCTTTGGGAATGGACAGTCCATAAAGCCTCTTCATTTTAACGTTTATTTTGCAGAGACAGGATGATCCTCCTGAAAATGGAGCAGGAAATTATTGATTTCATTGGTGACAACAAGTATGTTGAATCGCAGTGCCGGTTAATGAATCTGATGTGTCTTGGTTTGCTGTATGGGTTTACTCACTCATTCTGGAAAGATTTAGGGGTAGATAAAACATTATTTAATGTGTTTGCTGACTCATTAAATAAAGATGCTATTGGAGTTAGGAGCTATGTGTTGATGGGAATTGTTGCTTGGACCATGTGTACTCCTGCTTGTTAAATTCCTGACAAAATGGCTATAAACAGGGGGCCACTGATTAGCATTGAGTAGCAGTAACAAGAAACGACCCTTTTCGTTTTTATTATAGTTTTTTAATGGGCTCCAGCTGGCTGTAGTCAGTTATGCCTGGAAATAATTGCGCTGCTTTCAGTGTCAGCCGTGTAGTGACATCTCCAGATAGACATCTGCAGTCCCATATTATGTCATGTCATTTGTTGCTGTGCCTGGCTCTGTGGATAAGGTCTCCTGGACTAAAACAGAATATACTTTCCAACAAACATTAAGTTCTCTGTGGTCTGAGAAATGCACAACTGTAAAACAAAAACACTTATTGTACTTTAATCAATACATCTATAAGTGGAAAATTGGTCTGGAAATGAGAACATCGAGTGATGCCAGGAATGAAATAAGCTTAATGGTTCGGATGAAAAAGAAACGGTTTTGTGTGTGTGTCTCTCAAATGTACTACGGGCCAGAAACGAAAATGCTGATACTGCTGCTTCTTGCTTTCCTTTCCAGTAACCATTATAAAAAGTTTCCTCAGATGTCATCCTATCAGAGGATGCTTGTCCATCGAGTGGCCGCTTACTTTGGGCTGGATCACAATGTGGATCAAACCGGGAAATCGGTCATCATCAACAAGACCAGCAACACAAGAATGTAAGCCCCTTCACTGTATTTATTTAGCATTTTCTTTTTCTCTTGTGGATTCGTTTATAAGAACACAATATACAGTTCAAAGTACATGGCATTTAAAGTGTACAGTGTTATTCATCTCTTGCTCTTATCAACAGTAGTGGCATTTATCTATAGAAGATAATCTGTGGACCAGGAAAGTTGATAAAATTTAGGCTGTAAAGTGTATTTATTCCCAGATCTGTTACATGACTCCTGAAACACAATTTTCTTCCTTCCATTAGTAATCCATGTGGTTGTATACCAAAGGAACATGTTATGTCAGCTACAACTCTGATTAAAAACAACAGACATTTAAAAACAACAATAACATGTATAGGATAATTATCCTTTTCTTTCTTTTTTTGGTGTCAACACATTGATCTTACTGTGGTGTCTAGAATAACAAAAACTCCAAACCTGGAGACCGAAGTCTGGCCTCTAAGACCCATTCTTTTCCTTACTACCTGGGTGATTTGAAACAAGTCATGTAAAATGTGCCCTCTCGGGTTTTATTCACTTGTAATATCAGAGTTTTTTGAGCCAGATAATATCTAAGTTCTGGCTCTAAAAGAAGGTTGCCCGTTGTTTTGCTTCTTTCAACAGTTGTTTGCTTCTGTCTCACTGTGTTTTCATGGTGTCACTGAAAACATAAAATGAGTGGTCATTTGCTTTAGAAACTTCGAACTGTGTCTGCTGAACCTACATCTCCTTTAAGCACAGACCATTTTTATAGCACAGTACACATTACACTGAAAAATTGTCCTCATATAAAACAATTTCTTAAGACAGTTGTGTTTAGTAAATTGCGCACATTGCGTGGTTGTTAGGAATGCCACGTTACTGAAGGGAGCTTTTGTGTCAGGCACAGCAATATGGTTCAGACATTAGTTTCTATTCTCTGGAGGCTGGGCCTTGTTGGAGTGGAGGTGAGACCCCTTCTCTGCTCAAGACTCGGTCTGTGTTAGGCAGAATGAGTGTGAAGGTCATCTTCGGGAGAACTCAAGCTGGGAGATCTGGGGCTCCTGAGATTGGCTATTTTCTCAGGGACACTGAGCACTTCTCTTCTCTGGACTTCAGATTATTTATTTATCTGCAGGAGAGAGTTTGGAATGGTTAATGTTTAAAGGCCCTTGAGCTTCAGAAGTCTTGGGTCCTGTGGTTGCATTTTATTGTGAGGGCAAAACACATCTTAAAATTTATCAACTTTCCACTTTATCTGATTGTTGCCACATGGAACTCCTATTCTGGACTGTAGTAGGACTGAAAGGTCACTGTCCTTTAATCCTTCCCTCTCTATTAAATACTCCTAGTCTTTGCTGTTGTTTTTCATTCTTCATTCTGGTTTTTCTTATGATTTTCAGATAGTATAACTCAGGGACACACGGACTGCAAACTAGGCAAGCAGTTCTGTCCTTTTAATTCTTTCTCTATAAGGCTGTAACAGACGTGGAAAAGCCCATAGATCAAGTAGATTGATGTGGTTTCAACTAGTAGAGACAGTGCATTTATGTTTAATTCACCCTGATTTTGCAGTCGCATAGTCATAAATATTAATACACATGTTTGAGACCTGTTTCCTTGTCAAACAGTTCTTGAGAAAATAAAACACTCTTTGTATAAAGGCTCTTGGTAACTCAGCAATGGCTCCAAACTTGCAGTCAGTTTGATACAGTAGTCACTAGTTATATATGGCTATTTACATTTTAAATTAATTAAATTGAAATATAATTTAAGCTTTAAGATTCAGTCAGGCTAGCCATATTTCAGGTGTACCTATTGGAGAATATACAGAACATTCCTTTTATTTCAGAAAGTTCTGTAGGTCAAATCTTCTCAGAATCCTTGTGATTCTTGCAAGTTTCCAAATACCACTGGAGAACATAATTTGTCCCTCACAGCTTTTCTTTTCTGCTAATGAGCATCATATAATCAGACTTCTTCACTTCCAAATGAACACTAGCTTTTTTTTTTTCCTTTAATGGCCAATTTCCAATAGATGCCATGTGTTTATGCCTTGAGGAAGAGCAGAAGGAGAACTTGTGCAGGAAACACCTTCAGGTATTGTTCCTATAACAAAGTGCCTGGGCTGCTAGGCGTTTTGTCTAGTTCCTGCCTTTGATCATCAACATTGAGTCCCCACTCTGTGACTCCTAAATAAAAATGACCAATGACTGTATGTCATGGACAATCAAGGTATTTCCTGAAGAGCTGAATTTGATAATCTTTCATCCACAGCTGTATCAAATCCCACCACTCTATTCCAGACACCTCTCTGGCCATCCTTGATTTGTGAGTGGCTCTTGCCAGAGATTGAAATGGGGATGGGGGAAGCTAATATCTTTCAGAACAAGAGAAAAAGATGAATTTGATGTCCTTTTATAAATAGCATCCAGTCACATTTTCAGGACCTGAGTCACTTTGAGCAGTTTTAGTAAAGGAGAAATGTAGTTCTGTGGGAAATTATATTTGCTGCTGAAAGTCTGTTGCCATGTTTTCATGGAGTTAAAGTTCAAAAGATAACATCTCTTCAGGTTCTAGGTGTCTTGCATATTTTTGACTTTGAAAATTTCAAGAGTTGTGCCGTCAGGACAACTGGCCTATGATGATTGTGGGGACCATATTGGGTGAGATATATTATTAGATGAAAATGTTTCCATTTCTCTAAAGGAAGGAGGCTGAGATAGAAGTTCCTCAGATGATTCCTTGTGGGTTTTCTGTTTTGGCGATATCGTTTCAAGGTGTATACTTTAATGGTACCCCAAAACAAATGTGTGGAGATGCATATTTTAAACGTCAATAGAGATTGGGAGAAATTCGAAAAACTGTGGATGGAAGATACAAAACTGAACTGAAGGGCTGAGGAAGGGAAAACACTTCCTTTTTTAAATTTTTCGTTTTCAATGACCATGCTGGCATGTAAGGTGTTTTCTGAAGTAGATGCCTGTCAGCTAGATACTGGCTGGGATTTATTTCCAGAATTCCTGTTTTTCTAGATTGTCTGCAGTTTAAGTGCCTATAAAATGTGTCTTGAAAATACTAAGTTTTGCATGGAGAGAAAATAGTTTCACCTGAAGTTCAAAATATTTTAAGTCATGACAACAGACTGTGGGGATTATATATACACATGCATGTGTACTACAGTCACCTCTAGTATCTTCTCTGATATCTTCAAATATAATACATCCATCCTTTCATGATGGAAAAAATTATCTCGGACTTTTCAGATAGTTAGAATCACTTATAATAGCATTACATACTATTTGTTCAGTTGTACTGGTTACTTTACATCTTATCTAATGTATATTATTTCATTCATATTAAAAGCACACTTAGAACCTGAGTCATTAGAGCCTCATTTTACAGAAGAAGAACATTAAGTGCACAGGTTTGATCCCTGGCACAGGAAGATTCCGTATCCTGCAGGGCTCCATAGCTACTGAAGCTTGTGTGCTAGACTCAGTTTTGGACCTCCAGAGAAGCAGTGATCAGCATGGCTGGAATCTCAACCCAGTGTGTCTCATGCCAAGAACAATGTTACTAAGTAATCTAACTCTCTTTAAGGCAAAACAGTCCAGACTATCTGGATTGACATGCTCAAGATCTCCCGGATTGGTTGAGAATTCCCACTCCGGTCTGATAAGAAACAGTGATTGAGGGAGAAAGCCTTTTTGAAGGTTAACTCAGTGGTATCAGTAAATAACAGATACTTCCTCCAATATGACAGCATTTGCCAGATTTTCTTTGTCACCACTACATGGTGTGGCATTTGGGGAAAAATATGCAGTATTTAGAGGGAGTGCTATCCATTCAGTGGAAACTTCCTATACTCCGTTTCAGTCGGTGTTTTCAAGAATGAAAAAGACTGTGTTTACAGATAATGTCAGTGCAGGAGATGAGCCTGTCCTTTGTGTGAGCACAAAATTACTCTTCCAAGCAACTCAGTTGTCCAGATGCATGTTTTCATGTCATAACCACAGGAGCATGGGGTTAAGGGTGTAGTCATCCAGAGAGAGGAAGAAATAAGAATTGTGTTCTTTTGAGATTCATTCCAAAAAGGTGCCTTCTTCCAAGTGAACCGATGCGCTATGAAGAGTTAGCAAAGAAAAGTCACCTTACCCTGGCACCGCCCTGCCCCGGCTGTTTCTCAGGGCTAGGCAGGTGGAGGATTGAGCATGTGTCACCTCCGCCACCCAGCACAACACTCAGCCCACAGCGCAGGTCTTAATGATTGGCGGTGCCTCTGCTTAGAATGTCCTGTTATCTTGTTGAAATAATGGATGGAGTTTTTGAACTGAGCCTTGGTTTTTTTTCTGCTTTAGTCAGGCTCTCTTTCCCCAGCGTATGGCCAGAAGTATGTTTTCATCTCTAGCACTTACAGATTTTTTTCTGTTGGAGTTCTCTGTTAACTGTCAGATTATTTGGTCACCCCAGATGACCCCCTTGGAAATCTAGGGCAGAGGTATTAGGGTGTGTGCAACTTGGCACTGCAAGGGATATTTAAAATGTATTTACTTTCTATCATGTTACTTTTTAAAATCTGTTTTTATTTATGGCTGTGCTGGATATTTGTTGCTGTGCGCAGGCTTGCTTTATTTGCGGGGATCGGGGGCTGTTTATTGTGGGTTTCTCATTGTCACGGCTTCTCTAGTTGCGGAGCACAGGCTCTAGGTGCGTGGGCTCTAGAACTTGGGCTTCAGTAGTTGTGGTGCATGGGCTTAGTTGCCCTGTGGCACATGGAATCCTCCTAGACCAGGGATCGAACTCGTGTCCCATGTCCCTGTCATTCTTAACTACTGGATCACCAGGGGAGTCCCATGTTACTTTGGATGTTCAGGATTGAGGTTAAAAGATGAGCAGTGCTTTAAAATATATGTGTGTAAATGCTGCAAATACATGTCTCTTTTTAATGAAAAACTTTGTTCTTCTCTTTGTGTCTATTTCTAATTTTCACTTTCTCTCTTTTGCTTATTTTTCTACCTGTGTAGTCCAGAGCAGCTCATTGTTCTTTTCTTAGACAATTTCTATACCTCTCCCCTTTTCTCCCTCCAAGAGAAAAGAGGCATGTTCAAGGTGTATCATTTGAAGACTAGAAACCATCTACTTTCCCTTATATTTTCCAAAGGGCCAAGATCAGTCATAGGCAGAGAGAATCCCATGTATATCTGAATGCCTTTGCTTGTGTCAGAGCAACTATTTAACTAGTTTTTAAAAATCTTCATATTAAAACATTGTCATCTCTTGAGCATTTTTTTCTTCTGTCTTTCACATTCTCCCACTATCTTTGCCTCCAATCCCCTAGTCTAACAGCACAGAGCCAGGAAAGAAATGGTAGGTCTACTGGGGAGAGAGGATATAGGCCCTCACAAGCAGGAAACAAGAATATGACTCAGAGGCAGACGTTGGGGGTGACACTTAAGAGTCTAGTGCTCAGGAGCCCAAGTGCCTGATTCCCAGTGTGGACGTGGGTTTTGGCCAGGAGTGAGGAGTGATATATAGTGACCTCCATGGTTTGCTTGTTTCTTGCCCAAAGGATGATTCACTGAGCTAGCTATTTGATAAATCTCAAGAACCATGAACCTGGTTCTGATTGAGCCCAACAGAGCATCTCTCTAGGTGAAGCGGGTGAGCCCAGTTGACTTTGTTAAACATCCCTGAGATGAGGCACGCTGACTTCTCCTGTGAGCAGGACTAGGGACCCGCCACCCTCTCGGGCAGACTAGTGAGAAGTGGCCAGCAACTCGGCAGGGTCAAGGGGCGTCTGTTCCGCTTAGTTTCCTAAAGGGCTCAGGTTGAAGATGGGAATCTTTAGTTCTTGAACCTTAACCACTTCACTCCTGGCAGGTGATAAAGTGCATTTATCTCTTCCTCTTCTTCCCACATCTACTCTGCTTCTTTTCCTTTGGCTGGAATGTGAATGGCAGTGGGAATGAACTGAGCAGCGTCCTGAGACGATGCTTGCTTATTAATCTTCGGAAGAGGACCTAGTATCACTGTCTCCAGCCCCTCTTGGAAACTCTTTGAGTGGTTGGTTGGCAGCCTGTCATTTCTAAACAGGGCAAATTTACTCTACACTTTTTATAGGAAAAGTGTTGAAAATCATCTGACTTGAAGCCAAAGGTCAGGAAACTAATGAAGAATTACATTCCTCTCAAGAAAACCGTGAAAATTTTTTTTTTCCTAAGCACACAACCTACTTCTTTAAACAGTTCTCCAGCCCAAAGTTAAGACTTATTTATTAATATTGGTCAACCCGCATATCATTTCTCTCCAATGTGTTTTCTCATATTGTTTTCCTCAAATACCTCAGACAACACCAGGGTCTGTAGGTGAGAAAGACATACGTCGTTGAGGAGAGAAAATAAACTGTGTTATGTTCCTTTCCCAATGTAAAATTATTTATGGGCCTCTGAGTATTGAATGTATAATTTACTGTTTAATTTTGGAATGAAACATGCACCTACCTTCTATAATGTTAATATCTCGAATATAACTTTTTTAAAAAGAGCTTTTGTATTCATTAAAAATAATTTCCAAGTATCTAGCTAACTAGCTCTCAGCTAGGCTGAGATTCATGTCTTGATCTTATCTGGTCTCTTCACAAAAGATCAAGCCTGAAATCCACCACTCCTGTCACTCAGCCATGATTGAGGTTTGGAGAACAAGAACTAACATGAACAGAATCAATACCCCAAATGATGATAAAATCAAGAAGCAAACCAAACACTATCCTTTCACTGAGACCAGACCCACTGTATTTGTTTTTTGCTTGTTCTTTTCTTTCTTTCTTTTTTTTTTTTTTTACAAAATCCTAATTTACATTTAATTTTTAAAAAGTAAACAGAGAACTCAGTTAATGTTAATACCAAGATGAATACTAAAACTGTGATGCAAAACTCCAAAACCACAGAACACACTGGATTAAAAACTGTCCTGCCAAAACTTAGAGCTGAGATAAGACCCATTTTCTTAATTCTTTCAAGTGCCAAGCATTTCTCAGACATTCCATACTTTCCACAGAAGTACATATACATCAGATCCATCTTCTTCCTATTCAGAGTTTATTGGAGGAGCCAGGAACATTTTGATCAGGACTGTGTGCATGTGTGTGTGAATACATGGTATGTAATTGCCAGCCTAGGCGTATAAGTGTGTAAAGACATTATCTGTATTTCACAGTTTGCAGCAGTTTAGAGGAAGGTTCACTAAACATGAACTATTTATAGTATCTATATACTATAAATACTACATAGGGTATTTTCCTATATGTATGGTAGTTTTGAAGGGAGACAGATTATGGTGACTTGGTTCATTCCATCTGCAGCTTGGCCTCCTGTAGGCAGCAGAAATAGGCCGAGTTTCTGCAGGCTCCCTTCGTTGCTTCTAGATCCACGTTGAGGAGGAGCAGTCATGTTAGCACTTGTACCTTGGTGGAAGTTGAAGGCCAGAGCCTGTTTACAATGAATCTTCGTGGTGTCGTTCCTGTGTCTTTGTTAATCTTAAGGGTTTCTGCTACTGGAGAGGCTGTGAGCGTATCACTATGGCTCTAGGAAAAATGGAACTGAGGTACAGAGAAAGAGAAGTTGTAGTTTGTTGGTTGAAGGTGTTTGGTTTCCAGACTTAAATGCTAGAATACTGAATTTGTAAGGTGTGGTCTCATTTCAAAGTGAATCAAAAGGACAAGATGAAAGCAGAAATTATAAAATATGTAAAGAAGAATGTAGGACTTTCTTTTATAAATAAGAAGTATCAATTGTCAATGTGCTTCCCCAGGTGTCCCAGCAGAAGAATCCACCTGCCAATGCAGGAGATGAAGGAGACATGGGTCCAATCCCTGGGTCAGGAAGTGCCTGGAGGAGGTCATGGCAACCCACTCCAGTATTCTTGCCTGGATAATCCCATGGACAGAGGAGTCTGGCAGGCTACAGTCCATGGGGTCGCAGAGTGTGACGCAACTGAGCGCGCACACACACACACACACACACACACACATCGGTTGTCAATGTTGTAATTGAATATTTTCCCATGTAAAGGGAACAGGGCCACTTAGACTTCTCTAATGTGTTTGACTATTAAAATATTTTCAACGAATGTGTTACACATAAAACATTTCATCCTGTTATGCACAGCCACGTTTCTTTGTTAAGATGTATGCATGTTGATGATCATCTTTCCATTATTCAGGATGAAATTCAAAGATGTCCCTTGCTGCTCCTCTGCGTCTAGCAGAATTGAATTCTTCCCTTTGTGTATATGTTGGGGGAGGAAGCGGGGAGTGATTAAGCTGAACTGCTTGGAAGAAAAGTAATATATCTGGTTTCAAGAAACTGGCAGTGAGAATAAAGCACTGAAAATACTTCTGGATCAAAAAGATAAAAAACATAATAAAGCATGCTCATCTTTTTCTAAGCTTCAGGTGAGGAAAAAAACTAAAACGGGAACCAGTTGAGTAGGACAGTTTGATAGTCTCATGCAATGGTGTTTCACTCAGCCACTGTTGTTTTTTAGTCACTAAGTCATGTCCAACTCTGCGCGACCCCATGACTGTAGCCGGCCAGGCTCCTCTGTCCATGAGATTCTCCAGGCAAGAATACTGGGGTGGGTTACCACGCCCTCCTCTTCTGGGGGATCTTCTGACCTAGGGATCAAACTCGCGTCTCCTGTGCATTGGCAGGCAGATTCTTCACCACCTGAGGCATCACGGAAGTCCCTCTCAGTTCATGAGCTTTGTCTGTCTAATCAAGAACAATGAGGAGTTGATTCAAACTTTTGAAGGGATTGACTAGAGGATCCCAAGACGGACTGGAAATGCTAGTGTTGTTCTCCACACATGAACGATGAGTGCCACAGTAGATACCTGCTATGAATCGTGGGAAAACACTTTTTTTTAAACCTAAGAAGAGGAATATATTTTTTTTTTAATCACGAAAAAACATTAGATTTGTTTTCTCTGCTTTTTGGAATGATAAACAGACAGTAGAAATAACTCATGGACTAAAGTCTTCCAGGAAAAATAATGTAGGCATGTATAATGCATGGCCACGAGATACATAGTAAACTCTAGTTGTCATTAATTTAATAAGTAGTGTGACCTTTTGCAGCTTTGAGGAGTTTTTCTTAGAGTTATATCTTCATCTTGATCCATTGAAAGTAGTTCATCACCACTTTAAATGAAGGTCCATACCATATTACTGTAGTTTCATTCATTTTGTGGCTAAGAAATAATATTGCTATGATGTTAAATGAGTGGTTAAAAGGATTCTTAAAAGCTTTAATCTGATAGTGCATTACTGGTAATTTTTAGTGCAGCCACATGTAATGTTTCGGTCATAAACTACAGTTTGCATGAGTTTAAACTGAAAATTACTCCTTACCTCTAGATAAGTCTCTATAAAGTCAACCTGGGAAAATCTTATTATGTTTATTTTATTCCTTTTATGCAAACTTCAAATGGTCACTTTATAATCTTTCAAAACATTTTTGGTAAGTCAAGAAATGATTAGTTATTTGTACTATTAATTTCTAATGTTTGAATACAAATTTTTTTGAAAACAGTTGTGGATGATGCCCTCTGCATAATTTATATCAGAGTAACAAATATCATTGCTCTCAATAATATTTACATTATCGATTCAGACAAGCTCCTTTGACTACCCCTACTTAAGTGATGGATGTGTTTTTCCTGAATATGTCCTGCTGTGAAATAAAAATAAGCCAGCGCTATGAAGAAATGCAAATGAAGTTTCAAAAATAATGGTTAAATAGCTCTTGTGTAACTGTAATGACACTTTAAACTGAGAAGTTCCCATACTAAAAAAGTTAAAATTCCCATTTCCACCTCTTTTCCTCCAATGTGAAAACCTTTTCTTTAATGACACCATTAGTTTTGGTCAGCTTGCAGTCAAACATAAATCTGATTTTTAAAGATGTTCCTAATGTTCTGAATTTGAATTTATGTTCCTACTAACCCAACTCTACCCTGTTCTGTTTTACAATTTAAACATTTATGAATTTATGACTGGATATCTTAGTGATTCTTTGATCTGTCCCTGAGTTACTGTGACTTATATACAGCTATGCTAAATTTTCATACATTCATACACTGAGTCATTTATTCACCCAACCAAATGCCTCCCAATGCCAGGCATGGTTCTAGGCACCAAGGATACACTATTTAAAAAAGCAAAATCTCTACTCACATGGAACTTGCATTACATCTCTGGTTAGTATGCTGAAATCTCACTCTAAATATTTTTCTCCTGAAACAGGACTTTGCATGTGTGCTCAGTCACTTCAGTCGTGTCCAACTCTTTGCAACCCTATGGACTTTAGCCCCATGGGCTCCCCTGTCCATGGGATTCTCCAGGCAAGAATACTGGAGTGGGTTGCCGTTTCCTTCTCCGTAAGAAGAATTTAGTCTGAAGCAAATTCACCCTATGTTCATGGGTGTCATTTCATTTCTAAATGAACATTTACAGATGATTAGCAACAAATACAATAGATAGATCTGTGTGTTTAGCTGTTCTCCAATCATTTCATTGACTAGAGTTTATCAGATGTTCATAGCTCAGAGCTATTAGAAGATTAATTAGCATTGCTACCATTAGCATTTGTGTTCAAGTTAATATCTTAATTTTCCTTGTTACATAAAAATATGTACATAACAATATCTGAGTGGTTAAAAATGTTGGGAAGCTTTAAAAAACTCCTGGAGAATTCTCATTTTCAGTGGCCTGTAGCTATTCATGCTATTATAATATTGTCAGACTTTATAGTGTTATAAGTAATTGAAGGGTCCTGTGACTGGGCTCCGCCAAAATATATTTAATTTCTTTACTGTCAATGATCTCTTCATTATAAAGTGCAAATTTACTCTGTCTCCTTAGTGCTCTGATCTTAAAATGTCATATTCGCACATTCAGATTGCTATATTTTATTCCATGTTAATTCTGGTGGATAACATTTACATTAATATTGAAGATGATATGATGCAGGTTTTCTGTGCTTTATCCTGAGGTGTGAGGCCCTCGCTGACTGAGTACAATGAAAGCAGAAAGAGACTGTTCACTTCTCTGTAAGGAAGTAAGCAGGCTGTTGGATGCCTGTGGCTTAGTGGAAGAATATATAAACTGGAGTCAAGAGTCACTTGAGGGATAGTTTCCTTATCTGTAAAACAGGCAAAAAAAAAAAAAAAAAATTTGTTTCTCCTACATCAAAGTTTTATTGCAAAGACTGAATGAAAGAATGCAGAGATTACATATGATTCCAGAAGCTATAACTGGTATTATTTCAGTTTTCTGGTTTTGTCTGCTCCCCAGTATTATAATAACTGATACATGAGTGCTTAAGGAGACAATATTTCTCAACAAGGTTTGAATTATACACTTAAACTGCTCCTTTGATTTTAAAGTGTTTGCTTATTTGGGAGCTATAAGGAAACAATGAGATTCTCTTAATTACTGGCCACTCATATTAAACAACAGATGCAGTGATTTGGCTTCCTGATGACTGAATGCATACTGAACCCAGGGATGCACAGAAAACCCACCTGGCTTCAGAAGTAATACATAGACCTGAGGGGCACCTTTGAGAGCCATCAGTTACAACTGCTTCTGTACTAGAGAGGGACATTTTAGCACTTCCTCTGTGATTAACCCAAGCACAAGCCATTCACCAAGTTCTCTGGTATGCAGGGACGCTGGTGGGAAATGAACAGGGTGGTGGAGCCCTTTCCTGTAATAATACAAGGTGATTAAGAGGATCTTTAAAAAAATCAATTGACGAATCAATATCATGTAACTGCTTCGAGCATTTTTCCCATGCTAATCAGGCATTAAGTTGTTTAAGCTAAACATCTCCAGTTTCCCCAAGTTACTGAACTGATTTACAAGACATGGTCAAGGATGTCAGTCTGCTGGAGCCAGATTCCAGAGCATCTGTCATTAAAGAAAGATGGAAATAATTCATAGACAGCCCTCTCTCACTGCACATTCAGAAGCTCTCGAAAGGGAAAATATAATAGGAAGTATTCTCCTAGGTTTAATGTAGTAATCCCAAATTCTAAACATATATAGAGAATAAAGGTGGGGACTTAATGAAATTCAGGAGTGACAGAGGTCAAAATAACTATAGAAAATAGAAAATGCACACTATATATTTTCAGACCTTTAAAATTTTGTTTTAACTTCCACCATGGTGAACAGCATGCAGCAAACAAGACTGAATTCCAAACAAAGCAAAGGTATCGTAACGACACATGTGAAGTGACATAGTATTACCTCCATATATTGCCAGCAATTCTAGTATCAAAACCATGTGTAAACTTTTTCTTGAATGCCACTGTGGGGGAAAAAAAGAACACTAAGAAATAACTTTAAACAGGGGAAAAAACTTTTTTTATTGATATGTTTTACTTTGCTGGCAGACCAGAGCAAAGGTTTTGTGAACATTTAAAAGATGAAAAAGGTGAAGAATCCCAGAAGCGGTTTATCTTGAAGCGAGATAACTCTAGTATTGATAAAGAAGACACTCAGGTTGGTTCTCAAGTTTGAGAGTGGCTGACGTTGTTGTTTTGGAAGGTGGGCTGCCTGATGTTCTTGTCGTTCTTCTGTTGTCCCTGCTCCCCCCCCCCCCAAATCTCCCCTGCCTCTGAAAAGAACCCCCCCCCCAACCTCCTGTCCCCCTCCCCTACCTCCCCCTTTGGCATTCGGTGGGTAGCAGAAGACCACGTCATGGTTGCTTCAGCGCTGGCTCTGTGTTGGGCTGCATGGGTGGTGCTTGGCGCAGGCTCTGCTGCATGCCTTGGGGGGGTCGGGGTGCCGCAGGCTCTGAGCTGATGGGAAGAGCTTTGTCAGTTGCATTTCCAGGCGTCTGTGTAACTCTGGCAGTCGTTCCCCTCCCTACAGCTTTGTCCTTCCGTTGTGCACACATTGCGCTGGATTGTCAATACGGACCGCTGACCAACTGATGTAGCTGTAAACAGCAAACCTTGTTATGGTGAGGCCAGGTGGATTTTGCAAACTCTCCCAAAATAAGTCTTCGCAACAAAGAATCGAGTTTATGTTGTAGTCCCCCACCCCTTCCCATGTCTTAACTTCCATGTCAGTTGTTTGCTTGTTTTGCACGAACTGTAACAGAACTTCCTCCTTCCCTGTTTTTTGCTTGTGACAAAAACATTACATTGTTCTAGAATAACTTTATTCAGGAGAACTCGACAAGGCTAGAGAGACTTTTCTCTGGGTGGAGGGGGTGGGTTCCAGGGTGATGAAGAAGAAAACTTAAATGGCAAAAGAAAACACATTTTCAGTGATAAGGAGAACCATAGAAAGTCATACAAATGCCATTACAATTACGCTTCCTGTCTCTGACAATGAAAATAGAGCTTTTATGAAAATGACTTTGCTTTAGAATGCTGAAAGGTAAGACAATCTGCATCACACTCAAGTCATTATTTTAATCACCTACAGTGAGTCACTGTGAGCCAGTATGTGCATCTCTGACTCTTTAAAAAAAGCCACAACAAAAAACTGTCCATCATTTGTATCTCATCTCCTCCCCCCACCACCACCCCCGAACCACACCATGGCTTGAGTTGACTTTGACACATGTGCCTATGTCGTGTACTTAGTGGATGTTTGTTGAATGGATGGATGGATGGATGTGGTTAGTGCAGGGCGTTTGGGAGAGGAATGGCAGGGATAAGATGCAAAAGCAATAGGAACACAGGAAGTGACTCAAATAGAAGGCAGAAGAAGAGCAGTCCTCATGCTGGGTTCTTTGAATTGTTAGTTTACTTGATACTGACCCTAATCCACAGACAGTCTTTTTGAATTCAGTTCCTCCTTTTATCCCAGCTGCAATTCACAGAGTAAGTCGCTGAGTAAATAAAAACACAAATTAGGGTGCAGAGAAATGGTATCCACACCTTCCTTTCTGCCCGTTCCTGCTCTGTTTCTCTGACCACAAGTTTTCAAAGCCATTTATTCTCGTGGTCACCTTGAACTCGCCACTTCTTTTTTCACCACCATTCTGCCTCCTCCTGGGGCATCACATCTCTGCTAAGGAGACAGAACCCATCATATAGCAAACGGGCTGAATACCTGAGGCACATTCAGAGCTTACCTTCCAGAAACACCAAGCTATTTGCATCCAACCAGGAAACAGCCAGGAGTAACAGCACCCCTGCCATCACATGGCACACACCCCACACACATCACCCACCACGACTTCCTCCAGGACCAGAGGGAGTCAGACTTGTCAAGCCCCATTTATTTAAGTGAACATTTATTACTCTCAGCTGACAGTTTTTCTTGACTGCAGATTTCCAACCGCTCACCTTGGGTAACCCTCCTGATTTCTCTTTTCTGTTCAGCAAAACAGAATGCATCCTTTTAGAGATGACAGACGAAGTAAATCAATTGAAGAGAGAGAAGAGGAGTATCAGAGAGTGAGGGAGAGAATATTTGCACATGATGTGAGTAGTTGTTTTCATTGCCTCTTGAGTGCGGTCCCTCTCTCAGCAGTAAGGCAGCCTCGTTCCCCAGACAGGAAGCTGATAGGAATGAGGGAAGCTGGAGGCAGGGAGCTGCCGAAGGGCAGCGGACCAGAGGTGCTTCTGGAAGAGGACCTGGTTCAGGGAAGTGATGGAAAAATAGCCAGAGGTTTGTGTGTGTGTTCCCAAATATAGAGGTCCTATTTGGGGTCAATAAAATAGACCCTAAGTACAGAGAGAGGTTGCCAGCTTTGCAGAAGTCTCTTCATATTTATATTAGCCAACAGATACCAAGTGGTTTTCTTCTTAAGACCAACAATGTGCAGAAGAAAGAATTCCAAAGCAAGAGAAGAGTCAATTGAGCATATACACACAGAATTTCCTGCATTCTTAGCAAGTATGGACACTTTGTTATATCAAAGGTAAATAAAGATACTCATCCCCTCCCCCACCCCATTTTCAGATAAAATTTGTTCCGTGACCCATTTTCAAGGGAATGATCCGAAAACAATTTCTTTTGTTCATATCCCAACAAAGAAAATGTGGTTGGGATTTTTTTTTTTTTAATTCTTTTGCTCACTGTGGCCAAAATTAAATGTGATTAAATTCCATACAAATTAAAAGGTGAAAAAAAACTGAATTTAGATGCAACAGAATGGAAAGGACAAGCTGTTGCTCTAGGCTTTCTCTTCTATGATGAGCTCATTTGGCGGCCTCCAAAAAATGCTGTGGGTTTTTCCCTCTGCAGAGGTATAGCCAGGAGCACCTTTGTGTAGATTCTCTGTGGCCAACACCTCTGTCTTTACTAAGTCACATGGGCATCTGACCTCCTGTTTGATTTGTTCTCATGATTTGTTCCTTTAAAAGCCATTTAGACACCTAGGCGGAGGAGGCGATGACACCCCACTCCAGTACTCTTGCCTGGAAAATCCCATGGACGGAGGAGCCTAGTAGGCTGCAGTCCATGGGGTCGCGAAGAGTCAGACAGGACTGAGTGACTTCACTTTCACTTTTCACTTTCATGCATTGGAGAAGGCAATGGCAATCCACTCCAGTATTCTTGCCTGGAGAATTCCAGGGATGGGGGAGCCTGGTGAGCTGCCATCTACGGGGTCGCACAGAGTTGGACACAACTGAAGCGACTTAGCAGCAGCAGACACCTAGGCATCCATGCTTAACATGGAAGGGGCCTGCTATCCCCGGAGGTTTTAAGCCCAAGCTAGCCTCCCTGATCTTCCACCTTGTGCTGAATACTTTAATATGAACTACAGAGGAAATGACACTCTGCACTTCTTTCACATGCATGTGGATTTCTGTCATCTGCTCTAGAACCTCTCTGCCTTTCTTAGATATATTAAAATGCAATTTTGAATTGAATAGCCTGGTCCAAAGCTTGCAAATTAGGAGAGTGTGAGAGAAGGAGGTTAGGTAGCCATTGTTGAATGATGTCCAGGGACAATTCTAGAAGATTCTAGAAAATCCTTTAATTATGGTCAGAATTCTTGATGGTGCAAAGGACAGTCTGACACGTGGTAGACCTTTCCTTGTGTTTGCTGGATACAAGAACACAGTAATGAGAGGCTCTATTCTAGTCATAATACTGTAATAAACCTATCGTGGACTGGAGATAGAGTATTCCTGTCTGATGACCTTCAAGATGAGAAATTTTTCTGAAAGACAGTTTATTCTCTATTCTCTTTTTCTCTCTCTCCCTCTCTCTCTCTCTCTCTCACACACACACACACACACACACATACACACACACACACTCTCCCTCTTAGTCTAATTCTGGCAAGCCATATAGTTTATGAATGAGTTGTTACATTATAAAGCAAAGAGTAGTCACCCACATAATGTACAAACATTATGCTCTTTTTCTTTGTCACATTGCCAGACACTCAAGAGCCAGTCGACAGCAACTAGCATCACTGCTGCGTGCCTGTGATGGGGGTGACACTTATCCTGCCATCCTTCATTTTTGTATTCTCGGGCCCATAGGAGGTCATCGAAGGGAGGAGGGGTCAGCCTGACTCCTAGTCCACACTGCATTTCCTCACATCCTTGTTCAGGAGATTTAAGAGTAAGGAACCTGGGTTCCAGGCTGAAGATTGGAGGCAAGGGTTCCTGTTTAAAGCCTCTGTGGCCACATGCTGTATTATTATTTTTTTTAACAAGTAAAAGCAGACCTAAATGTGAGACAGCCTGAATGCAAAGCTGTTGTCATAGCCCTTTTATTCCATGAAATATTTCTTCAGCCTTCTCTGCAATGCTGTAGCTGCTTCTCCTTGTGGAGAGGAGGTGTAAACACCTTTGATAGACTCTCTGGTGGCCACCACTTCTGGTTTTACTAATTCAGGTGGGAAACTGGCACGTTTCTGATGCTGATTTTCACTTGATCTCCTAGGGCGGTAGATTTTTTTAATTGGCTTTCTGTACTCAGAGAGCTTCCCAGGTGACTCAGGGGAAGAATCTGCCTACCAATGTAGGAGATGCCCAAGACGTTGGTTTGATCCCTGGGTTGGGATCAAATCCAACTGATTTCCCTGGAGAAGGGTATTGCAACCCACTTCAGTATTCTTGCCTGGAAAATTCCATGGACAGAGGAGCCTGGCAGGCTACAGTCCATGGAATTGCAGAATCAGACATGACTGAGTGACTAAGCGTGACAAAAACAACCCAGAGTGTACTCATGAAGGGCTTCAGAGCTGACTGAAAATCCTTGTTATCACCTGTAAAATATTACATTCACGAGCATATGTGCATTTTTCTAAGGATAAACTCTCTAGTGTTTATCATATTATAAGTTTTCATGACACTTGAACAACCATGAGCCACTGTCCTAGAGGGAAATAAAATGCCAAATGTCTCTCTCCCTTGTCTGATAGCTCTTGTAGACACAATGCAGTCATGCTACTGGTGGTCCCCAAATTTGGCAGTTTAAAAAAGGGAAACAAAAAGCTTCTCATCTCACAGTTTGCAGAGCTCAGGAATGTGGGAGTGGCTTTGCTGAGTGACTGTTTCGTGGTCTCTCTTGAGGCTGCAGTCGGGCTGTCAGTTTGGGCTGGAGTCATCTGCAGATTTGGTGCAGTGGTCTTCTACTCCAGGAATCACTCACGTATCGCCAGCCCTCAGTTCTTGACTGGCTGTCAGCTAGAGGTCTCAGTTCTCACATAGTGAGCTGGGGCTCTCTGTAGGCTTGCAGGTGTCCTCACACATGGCAACTAGCTTTCCCTGGAGCAAGTGATCTGAGAGGAAAAGAAAAAGGGTCCCAGATGGAAGCCGCTGTACTATAAGCTGATCTTGGAAGTGACACATATTCCCTTCTGCTGTATTCTTTCAGACACACAGACCAGCTCTGCCGCACCTGGATGGTACCACACAGGCAAGGGTCCCTGGGGGCCACCCTGTATTAACAGGATATTACCATATTCTCTGTTAAACACAAACTCAAGGGCACAGCAGCAATATGAACTTTCTCGAATACATACGGTAACATAAAGACAGGACCCCCTAGGGAGCCTTTATCTGTATAATTCCAGATTCCCAAATGATCATTACTACCCAAATTGTTAAGGTACACAAGATAATAAGTGTATTAACTCATTTATAAAACAAATGCAAGGAATCCAGCATAAGGAAATTAAGTTATAGACATATAATTTTTTCAAGCTGGTCTTTAATTTAGCACCCACATAATTTAAAAACAGAGGTAATAAAACCAGCTTCCTTTGCCAGTTATTAAGTCGTAGAGTAGTTCAAACAGGTTCAAATGTCGATATACTTAAGTAGGATTATTTTTTCTACTTGAAGTTACAATAGGCATTTATTGAAAAATACTTCCTCATGTATATACTTAAGCAAAACCCAAATTTCTTTTAAAATTAGAAGTGTTCTTGAATATTTTACAAATGTATCTTGATGGCTAAGGGATGCATGTATGTGTGTGCGTGTGTGCTTTTGTACATAGGTGCACAATCAAAATACACAGATTTGGGGGTTTTCTAGAAAAGGCTTTTCAAATATAGTTTGAGAATTTGGGTATCTTGAAATAAGACCAATTCATCTGTTATTTGAGAACTAAAATGTTTAATTCAGAGCACACAGCAATTTAGTTCTCAAATAATAAACAAGTGTACTTTTGAAGTCAGAAATATTTGAAATATAACTCTTCTTTCTTTTTGGCAAGCATGTCAACTTATTTTATGATTAATCCTACGTGATATTGCTTCCTTTAGGAAGGTAGATAAAGTAGATAAAGCAATATATTTGAGAAGGACCTGTTTTGCCTAGGGGGTAATTTTTGAAGGATATTTATGTGTAAATAGGGATTCAAGGAAGATTTATCTTTGGTTTTCTTCATGGGGAGCTGATGACGAGGGTGTGAGGTACCACCTGGCTTGGGGGTAGCATGTGGAAGAGAATTCTATAACCCATTAGGCAAAAACATTTTTCTCCTTTTCAAAAAAGCCCTTTATGTTTATATCTGAGAATGCATATACCTCACAGCTCTGAATGCTGGGCTTAATTACTGTGATAATTTTATCTTTCTCTGCTATTAAAATTTGTAAGTTATTAATGCTTCTTTTAACACACACACATGCGCGCATGCACGCATATACATTTTCATCAGTTACTGAATCATAACCCATAATTGTCTTTGTCTTTATGAAAAGTGTAGTGGATGGATGATGAGATGGTTTTTTTTTTTTTTTTTTTTTTTTTTAGGACCTTTCCACAAAAATCAGGAAGATGCTCTGGAGATGGGTTTTTAGAGAGCATCATCTTTAATTTGCATGTGTCTTAGTTTTTAGTTCAAAGAGCTTGGGCTGCTTCCCTTACCAAATGCTATTAGACGAACAAGTCCGAAGAGGTCAAAATGTCTTTGATAGCTCCTTCAAAGACATAGTCAAGTCTCAGTTATTCAGAATCAGCCAGAACATCCTAAATGTAATTGACCTCTTTCCAATCTCAAGAACTGAGACGTAGCAAAGTATTAAATTCATCGTGGATATCTGGCATAGTCTCACTTTGTTCATATACCAAGACTTGGCTTAGACTTGACTCAAACTGGTTGGGAAACCCAACTAAAGGAAGTACAAACAATGGGATATTTAGCTTTCTCTAAAGAGATCCTCCTAGGAATAATGTCAGGGGCACATCATCTGTATTTGTTTCCCTTTATAAAATTAAATATCAAAGTACTTTAAAGGTATTTTTCTGAAAAGCCTGTGGCTTAATTGGCTGTGGTTGCCTTTTGTTAAACAAACTTTTTGCACACTTCATCTTCAGGATGCATGTTAAATGCATAGGGGTTAAAACAGAAGTGATTCTAGAGATGCCCTCATTAAAATGCTCAGACCACTGAGAAAAGGACATTATGCCCAAATCTAGTCCTTCAGCTTATGGAAAGAAATGATCTCTCTGGTAAAATGTAGCAAGAAACCAACATCCTGCTCGCCTCTGAGAGGTGGTTACATTAATAGCATTTTTAATTCAAAAATTCTATATTGAAAGGTCATTATTATTTCTTAATTTTTATGTTATTTTCTCTTAAAAATGAGCATATTTTTGATCCCTTTAGGAGGGGAACTTACTCATTATTTAGAAAATCCACACATATGTTATCTGTGTTTGCGGTTAAAATCTTAGTGCTTTGAAAACGGTTTTATGTTAGTTCCTAAGCACAGTTGTATTTTACGACTGTTGTACCATATTTTGTTAATACTTCTCTTTTTGCTTGTTAAAATTTAATTTGATCCGCCTTTCCCCAGCACCTAATGATAACGGGAATTTTATCTTCCCTACCTTGTGTATTAAACTCAAGATAGCAGAGACATGAATACTAGAGAACGGAAGCTAAAAGGAAAGTGACTGGGTTTTTTGTGTGTGAAAAGCTAAGATGTATTAGATGGGTTTGCCATTCTTTCCCGATGAGCTTCATTTTGTTCTCACTTGTTTTCCGAGCTCCTCCCTCCCTCCCTCCTTGCTAACTCCCCGCCGGCATTGGTTGAGGACATCTCTTCAGTTCTGAGAGTCTCACGGGCCTTGTGTTTACGTTGTGAGAGTTCATCGGGGCCAGATGCTAGCTGCAGGACTGTGGTTTCACAGCGCGCCCATCCTCAGGCGGAGGGTGCCACGTCTGCGAGCGCTGCCTTCATCCACCCTGGGCCTCCGGTCCAAGATGGCGGCTGGGGCCGGCGCCCCTGAGGAGCCGCTGGCTCAGGGCCTGCAGCTCACAGGCGTCTGCCGCACTTCGCTCACAGCACCTCTCTTCTTCCGACTTGATGTTGACTGGGCTAAATCTCTTTGAAACCTGGAGACACCATGATGGGAAAGTTGACACTTATAACTCTAACCTTTTTGTTTTTCTTCCTTTTTTTTTTTTCTCTAAAAACGCTGCACAGTTTTCTTAATTTTTTTCCTCTTGGAGGAAAAAATAGTTTGAAAATCAGGCCAGGATTTGGGCTCCCTCAGCGTATCCTGAACTTCTGATCCAATGCCTTTTTTTGTTTGTTTGTTTTTCAGTCAGTTTGCTCCCAGGAAAGCCTCTTTGTGGAAAACAGGTAAAATGAAATTTGCTTTTTCATGTCTTTAGAAGAACAGAGTCTGTCATGTGTGTCTTGTTTATTCATATATATATATATGCCATATATAAGTGTGTGCTTGAATATATGTATAAATACATATATCTATGCATGCACACATATATATGCTCACATATATGTTATTTAGCATATCCAGAAGCTATTTAATTTAGGAAAAAAGTCCTCTCAGTTATTTTCAAACATAACTTTCAACAGTTTCCTTATTTAAAGTCTCAACTTCTGGTCCTAACAAAGATATAATTCTGTTACCTTCCCCAGGCATTAAAAAGTATAACTGTTGAGACAGGAACTTGCAGTTTCATTGGCTTATTGAATAGGCTGCTAAAATCACGTGTGTATATGGTATTATCGGCCACTTCATGTGCCCCTTCATTGTATGTAGCTACACAGGTAATAATTTGAATAATTTTGTCTTATGTTTCTCATTCTAAATAATCTACTGGTTTTCATAAAAGGCCTAACTTGGAAAAGTTATCTAAACTGATCTAGTTTGTAGAGTGTACCTGGCTGGGTGTTAGTAGGGGAAGGGATGGTTATGACATGAATGGGTTAAAACATTTATACAAAGTCTTGTGTATAAGAGCAGAAGTTTTCAAATTTAGCATGTACCTTCTAAAAATAGTTCTAAGCTGATATAGATATTAAAATGCTCCATTGGTTTAATTGCATATCTTCAAGGGGAATTAAGGAATTCCACATTAGCTGCACTGATCACAATAAAATACATCACAATGGGCAATTTGGATTGGAAATACAGTTTCCATTTTAAAAGGGATGGTTAATTTCATTTCAGGTGTTGGCTTAATAGGCACCCCTATAAAATTGATTAAAACAGAGGCTATTTGATTAAATTCCATTACTTCGAAAATTTGAACATTAGAGAGGATTGGTTTAAAAAATGCTATCATTCATATTAGCAGTTAGAACTCTTCAAGTAACTACCCTCAATTGAACAACCTCTTGTAGAAAAAGAGATGAGAGTAGTGAGCAAGTCTTTACAAGATGTCTAAAAGCATCCTCAAAAATCCATACAGATTTCAACAAATATTCTGTATTTACAGTAAATTCAGAATCCCTGAGTTTTAGCATCTTAGGTATGATTCTGAGGCCAAAATTCTCTGTCCTTACCCAGAAGATGAAATAAGCATTTAGAATTCCATTTAGTAGGACCCTCGTTCCCTAATCTTCTGGCCAGTCATTTTCCCTGCTTACTCCCTAATCGTAATCATTTATTTGTGTTTTGTATAAAAAGACCACTAGTGCACTTGTGTCCCTAATATTCAAATTGGATTATATTCATATAATTGGTCACTAATACTCATTGCATATGTTAAGAAGTCTTGACAGTCCCAGAAGCAAAAATCTGAGTAGATTCTCTACAAAAATAAATGTATTTCTTGAGTACCTGCCTTTGAAAGGTCATATTTCACTATGCCCCAAAAATAAAGAATAATTTTAATATTATCCAGAGAAAAATCACAACTGACACATTCAGTTACTTAAATATCTTTTATATCTGTGTTAGTTACTTTGATTCTCCTCTCCTCTCCCATTCCCTCTGTCTTTTCTTCCCTTCTTTCTCCCTTGTCTAGGATCAGTGCCTTAATCCTAGGATATGGACAAATCAGGCTGCCATTCATTTATAGGGGCAAAATTCAACA
Source organism: Muntiacus reevesi (assembly GCF_963930625.1). Classification (NCBI taxonomy): domain Eukaryota; kingdom Metazoa; phylum Chordata; class Mammalia; order Artiodactyla; family Cervidae; genus Muntiacus; species Muntiacus reevesi. Next base: position 69,436,050 of record NC_089252.1, read on the forward strand.
TCAGGCAAATAAACCATAGCCTATGGGGTTGATCTGCAAGACAGGTGTGCTATGGTGGGTTCACATCCATTTGACATAGGGCATTTAGTACCCTCAGATTTCATATCATAAAAACCATGTTTTTCATTTCCAGTAGGCTCTTGGAAGACAGTAACATATGCAGTGAGACCTATAAGAAAAGACAGCTCTTTCGGTTGGTATGGTTTCCTTTTTTAAAACTGTGTTTTCAGATTATGTGCTGGAATCAATGTTGACTATAAGTGTATTAGTGTAAACTATCTCTGTTCATGAAAGGCAATATGTTTGGTTATTTCTTTGTAAAGCTTGTTACCGAGCTAGCTTTGAAGCTTTATTGGGGCCTGTAAGATACAGGATTGGCAAACCACGGCTTGGTCTGTAGTCTTGTAGGGTTCTTCCTCTGATTATCTGGGTTTTTCTCTGGGGGTGACTTTGGGAGTACACCGACTTTACATTCCCAAATCAACTTTGCTAAATTACACTGAATTAATATTTCTCTGGCAGGTTGCAATTGTGTATATGTTCCCAATACTAGAATACAAATCCAGGATAACTATTTGAGTAGTTGATTTTTAGCCACTACTATCCATCATGATATTTCAAACAACATTTTTTCAAGCACAGATTTTATTTCTAAAGAAAGATATGGGATTGTCTCCAATTATATTGAATTACATAAAATCTAGATCTGTGTAGGGTAAGGGGAATGTGTGTATTTCTAATAGATACATATAGTTTCATATATAATATATATGTAATTATATAAACATATATAAAGTTTTATGTAAACATATATAAAGTTTTATACAAGGCTAGAGAGTGCCAGAGAACTAAAGGGTCTTATAGCCATTCTCTCATCACTTTATTAAAAGTATCTCTAGCATCCATTGTAGGGAAGTGGATATACTGTGCTCTCTCTCTCTATATATGTGTATATATATATATGTAAATAATATGATTATATATGTGTGTGTATATTGAATACCTCACACATATATTTAATATGTTAGTGTTTCTATGACTATTAGGGAAGGCAAAACAAATCAAACAATAAAAGTTATTGACCACTTAGAAGGAAGAAAATACCAATAAATAAATAAATGGATTCTGGACTTTGAATATATCTTTTTGCTGTAAATCTGAACTTATGACCCCAACATCAGAAAAGTTCATTTCTTCTCTGTACACTGTGGCAGAAACAAAAAACAGGATCTATTTTTTTTTAAGCTTTTACTTTTCTAGGTTGAACAACATCTCTAACACCTTTCTCTTGTATCATTAGACAGTTTATTTTCATACTTGAAGATTAAGAAAATAACCTTGAATTTTTTTCCCTTGAAAGCCCAGGAAAAGCCTGTGATTTACCAGTGCTCATGCAGTCCCACACCATGGCTTGGTTTGTTGAGACCAGTAGGGATACAATTCTTGACCTAGAGGCATTTAGTTTGGGGGCTTCCCTTGTGGCTCAGCTGGTACAGAATCCACCTGCAGTGCAGGAGACCTGGGTTGGGAAGATCCCCTGAAGAAGGGAAAGGCTACCCACTCCAGTATTCTGGTCTGGAGAATTCCATGGACAGTACATGGGGTTGCAAAGATAGCCCCAAAACTGGGTCCCTAGCCAGAACTACCTTCTATTAAGGTCAGCCATCGCAAGTATAGATGCTATAACCCACCAAAATTTCCAAGCACAGAAACTCAGGAATGTGACTTAGTACAAAGCAATCCACACACTGATGAAAGTAATTCAAAGTCTACATCATACCTAACTTTGTTTAAAAAAAAAAAAAAGCAGTGTTCAGACATGAAGGAAAATAAAAATTACCAGTTACATTACTCAGCACAGAAGTAGAACTTAGAGTACCTGCTCTCTGACTAGTCTGGGGTCACATTCTATATAGTTATACACAAGAGGGCCAGCGCCTCTTGATAACCAGATATCACATTATCATCATCTTCCTGATTCCCAGTTAGAAGGGAATCAGGACTGCACTTAGGAGTGATGGGAAGGCACTTGTGGATATAATACCTATGATCCCACACCCAAGTAGATATGCAGTTCAACTCTGGACCTTACCCTGCCAGTATTAAGGTGAAAGATGGATAGAGCAGTAAAAAAGATGATTTCAGGGTATCAGTATCTAGAGACCATAAATTGATCATTTTAAATCTCTCTAAAGCAAAAAGTTAAATTCCATTTTTAAAATAAGTGTACAGATCTTAACTTGGGTTAAGGATTTGAGCCAGTGGAGTGAAGGTAGAAGTTAAGGAAATCTTAGGTTGCCTTTTTGGCCAGGGGATGAAATGAGTCTTAGAAGAGCTACCCAGGGTTTTTGAAACATGCCAAAATGCTCTGAGGAATGGTGGCCGACACCTCCTCTGCAGAGAGAGGCTCAGCCATCCTGGCATTTAGAGGAAGTCTGAATTCCTCCCAGGGAGGTGAAGAGTTGATATGGAGAGAATAATTGAAGCAGAATTAGTGAAGATCACCCCCGTTTGGAGAGTTGCCTTCTGACACATCCTGTATGCTAAGGACCACCTCAGATCTCTTCCTATGATAAATAGTCTATATTAGCGACAAGTGAGATTATTGTCACATCCCTGGTACATTCACTGTTGCTAAATAAAACTTTAGTTGGGCTTTGTCAAGAGTGGGTCAAATTAATCAGAATTATATGAGCAAAGATTGAAGCCGAATTTAGAGATTGAAAGGGAAATAATCAGATTTTCTCTACTCAGTCTCCTCTGGGCTACTTGAATTTCATAGGTGTTTAGGAATTAAAGTCACCTGGCTCTTGGTGAGTGTCTGATACTTCCTACTCATAAAATAGTCTTCCTTAACAGTCCTCGTTTCTAAAACTAGCCCACCGCTGAGGTACTGAACACAGAGAGGATGTTTGTAAGAGAACATTCAGAGAAGAGAGCGGGGCACTGAGTGCTTTGTTTTGTGAGTTTTCTGTTGCATTTCCTCCCTTCACTGTGCAAAATCTTCATGACAAACTAGCTGTTTTGTTTTTATTATCTCTTGGATTCATTGACCTTCTTAAGTTTTCACGAAATGAAAGAAAAAGTTAAGGCAAAATCTGAAATTTTCTGTATGCCTTCTGTACATGATGGTGGGTGAGTGTTTCAGTCAGATCTTTGTACTTTTAGCATCTCAACAGTCCATGATTGTCTTTAGAAGAATATTAATAAAGCTACTGTTCACATCTTAGAGGTTTAGATCAAGATATATGTCACATCGCACAGTGATATGAAATTAGGGGTTATATGTACTGCCCATGGTTTTTGTCCTCTTTACTTATTTATAGTCCATGAGAATCTTAGAATATTTTGATGATCCATAATTTCCAACTGCAGAAAAGGCTTTGAAAACAGTAACCAAGTTATTCTTTAAGCAATTGGAAACCAATGAAAATGCAAATTTCATCAGATTCCTCTGTAAAATACATGCAGCTTTGCACACTGCTGAGAAAGGCTCTCAAGTCTTCAAAATTGACTTCTGGCTATTGGATCTCTTCCAGTAAATTCAGTCTTTTTCTATTTGAATTTTGAACAAATGTGTCATTTCACCTATGGAGCTATTTTGTTATTTCCATTGATCTCTTTGGAAAGTCTCATGTCAGTGTAGTGTTTGCACTGTTGTTGTTATTATCACACGTTTTTCTATGTGAAAGGGATAAAGGGCTCTTTCCTCTGCCCATGAAGGTTAAACTCACCGGGCAGAATTCTCACCATAGGTTAATAGAGGAATTCCTGTGATTTCTGTGCCATCTGCCAAAGCCTTAATAAATGCAGATCTATATCTCTCATGAAGTTAGAAACTAAATTAGTAAATGGCTTCTTTGGAACTGTGTGTTCCGTTTTTCTATGGTCCAATTACTTAATGGTCAAAAGAAAGAGCTCTTTTTTCAGTGGGAGTTGCTTTTAGGTTCATTCAACATCATAATTGCTCTCAAACATTGATTCACGATTGATTTGGGTCCAGAGAATGTACCCCCCTCTCCCCTCTGCGTGAGAGAAGTTACCAATTATATTTTATATCCTGTTGTTCTCGTTTCCCCTTCACTGGCAGAGGGATTTTGTGACGTTTCTCAGTTGGTTTTTCTGTGTGTAACATGAGCGTTCTGTGTGGCGTGTTACTGTGTGTACATCAGTGAGGCGTCCGCGGTGTCCCTGGAGGCAGCAGGTGCCCTAGGAAGGGTTGACAAGAAGGCTCTTGCGTAGATGATACTTACAAGAACCACCCCACTCGGTGTCCGTCCTGCTCACAGCATCTAATGTTGTCCCATGCATCTTTCTGGTGGCCGTGCTCCAGGGGCAACCGAGATGGCTCAGGAAGAACTTCGGGAAGCAGGCAAAGCAGCTCGGAAAATGAACTCAAGTGGTCTGACCACCAGAGGGCCTGGAGCAGCACAGACTCTGACAGCTCCAACCGCAACCTCAAGCTGGCCATGACCAAGACGGCGAGTTTCGGGGGCATCACGGTGCTCAGCAGGGCTGACAGCACGTCCAGTAGCAGGAGTACCGGGAAGCTGTCCAAAGCAGGTAGTTAGTACTGAATGGGTTTATGTGCCGCGATAGTTTCCGGCTTCCATCCCAGCTGTATGGTCAGCGCACTCTCTGAGTTCCCTTAACTAAAGACGATATTCTGTGCTGAGTCACTCAGTCGTGTTCGACTCTTTGTGATCCCATGGACTGTAGCCCTCCAGGCTCCTCTGTCTACGGGAATTCTCCAGGCAAGAATACTGGAGTGGGTTGCCATGCCCTCCTCCAAGGGATCTTCCCAACCCAGGGATCGAGCCCAGGTCTCCCACATTGCAGGTGGATTCTCTTTACTGTCTGAGCCACCAGAGAAGCCCATGATGATGAGGTGAATGTTATTAATCACTGGGTTAGCCAAAAAGTCAGGAGTTGCCATTGAAATAACCATAGTGTTGTCGCGAGTCGTGTGCCTGGGGTTCTTGATTGAACCCAGTTCTTATCCTCAGTTTCCTTATCTGTAAAATGTAAGTGATAATAGAATGTCATTCTCACTTCCCTCGGTGAACTGTTGTAATTTTAAATTTGATCATTTATATAAAATCAGTTACTGAGGCACCTGCACAAGCCAAGTATTTGACCAAGGTTGGCTGTTTTTTGCATTTAATATTATGATTTATTCTTTAAAACTACATTGTCAGATAATTATATTAATTGTTTCAGTTCTTGCTCTGGTAAACTCTTAGTATATGGCTCAGACAGTAAAGAATCTGCCCCAGGTTTCATTCCTGGGTTGGAAAGATCTCCTGAAGGAGGAAATGGCAACCCACTCCAGGATTCTTGCCTGGGAAATTCCGTGGACAGAGTGTCCATGGGGCCGCAAAAAGTCAGACATGACTGAGCAACTAACACTTCAGTGTGATCTGGGGTAAGTTACTGAACTTATTTGTTTCCTCATTTGAGAAATAATCTCATAATTAGTCTAATCATCGTACCTATATTGCAAGTTATTGTAAAGATTAATAATATATACAAAGATATTCCAATCATGCTAGCCTTCAATAAACACTAATTATTGCTTATTTTTATTATTTCTTTTTAATGTTTTGCAGTTAAGGAAAAAGAGCCTCAGAAAGTTTTCATTTCCAAGTAGCTAGGTGCGTGCATCGCTTTACGTTTTCCTATTTTTTTTTCTTACAAGTTTATAGTGATCTTCTGATAGAGCTGGTTTAGGTTTGCACGCACAGTCTTTGACACATGCACAATGATGAAAAATCTAGGAGAACCATTAACCTGAAACAACTTCACACTGATGGACGCATAACACCATGGGATTCATAGCAGTCTAAGAGATATCCCTCATGGTCTGCTGTTTCTAGCTCTTCTGTCTCACAACTATCCCTCACCATCATTTTCAAATTATTTTCAAATGGCCACAATCAAAAAACTTGAGAAAATCCCCGGAAGCTGACTGAGTGACCATTCAGGAGCCCTCCATGAACTTTTAAGTTTGCGATGTTAGCATGGAATTATTTTCCTTTGGTTTTCATTTTGCCTTGGAAGTTTGGAGGCCCTGACTCCCAGCTAGGGTTGAGAGTTGAGAGTTGTGGTCCAGTAATGCATCTGGAGGTCAGGATACACGGATCCAGGGTGTGGAGAGTGGGAGGCCAGGACCCCAGGGGAATGGTGAATGGACAACACCAACCAGAGGTTAAAAAACACATGCTTTTCTCCACGGTGAATACATTCCCAACCAAGCTTCTCACAACTGCTCAGAGACTCTTTGTGAAATCTCGGCTCATTATGCTAATGGCTTAACATAATTATGTTGTTGACAAGTGCTTCCTAAGAAATTATCTTGTGTTTTCCTATATAGGCAGAAAATTAATAGCATTTAGTCTCAGTCACTACTTTACACACACACACACACACACACACACACACACACACACACCACCCACCCCTGCTTCTTGGAAAGAGTCAGGTGGGGCCTGCTGGCATTTTTATTTGCCATTTGGTGAATTCTTGGTTTCTTCCTATGATTAATTGCTCTTATACCCCACTACTGCAGCAACTGGAGTCAAGAAAATCCACTGTGGTACACTTGAGCTCTTGTAAACTAAGAAAGGTTAAATAGTTTTAAATCTCCTTCAAATGCAGAAACCAAGTACCTTAAATGGTGCACTTAAAAATTCCAGCACACCCAAAGAGCACTTAAGATTTTCAAATTAATCGTTCTTCTCCACGCACCAACCACCAGTCATCTCCAAAGCAGACCTCTTTGGAAACATTTAAAACACTTCAAGAATGCTAAAATGCCATGTTCTTTGAAGAATGATTAGAAGCTGTAAGTGCTTCAGACTTTTTTTTTTTTTTCTTTTCACCTAAGCATCTCCATTTGAAAGCCTGTCAAGGTATAGGAATGGCAAGAAAAAAAAAAAATTACAGGAGATCAAGATAGGATGTCAAAACAAACTTAGAATCTCCCAAGATGGTTTCACGAAGCAAAGCTGTCAATTGGCTGTCATGGAGCTTCAGAATCGTTCCAGGTTTCCAGTTTTGTTTTTGTTTTCTTTTTTTTTTTTACTTTATTGTTCACAGTGGAATGGCAAGCTCTCTTGACCTTTTTGAAACTCAGTCTGGGGTTATGATATTTAAGTGCTTCTGCTCCTCCTCTAATTACATAGGTTCTAGCTTCAAATAGATAATAATAAGATGCTTTCCAGATGGGAAACAGAGTTTTCTACATTTTGGGAAAAGCATGTTACTGAAGTCAAATGTGCAAGCACATCCTCTTGAGATCTGGTCTGCATTTCCCCTCTTGTACCCTCTGCCCTGAGCGCAGCCATGGTCAGTTACCAGGGGTCCAGCGAAGGTCTGTGGAGACAGCTGATTTCAGCACATCCTCATGGGGAAGAGGACTTGAATGGCTGCAGCCCCATTCTGTCTTGGTAGTGGCAATGGGTGAGAATTAAGAATACCATGTCATCTCTCTCTTTCCACGCTGGCCACACCATGTTGTGTGTGTCTGTGTTTTTTTTGGTTGGTTGTTTGGGGGAGTTTTTATTTTATATTGGGGTATAGTTTAAAATATTGTGTTAGTTTCAGGTGTTTAATTAAAGTGGTTTAATTGCAGAGACACACATATCCTTTCTTTTTCAGATTCTTTTCCCATATAGATTATTACGGAGTGTTGAGTAGAATTCCCTGTGCTATACAGTAGGTCTTTGTTGGTTATCTATTTTTATATAGTAGTGTGCATCTGTTAATCCCAGCCTCCTCATTTATCACTGTCCCCTTATCCCCCTTTGGGAACTGTAAGCTTGTTTTCAAAGTCTGTAAGTCTGCTTCTGTTTTATAAATAAGTTCATCTGTATCATTTTTTTAGAGTCCACATATAAGTGATATCATAGGATATTTGCCTTTCTGGCTTATTTCACTTAGTATGATCATCTCTAGGTCCATCCATGTAGTTGCAAATGACTTTATTTCCTTCTTTTGTGTAGCTGAGTAATATTATGTTGTAAATGTACCACATCTTCTTTAGCCATTCATCCACTGGTGGACATTTTGGCTGCATCCATGTCTTGGCTACTGTAGATACTGCTGCTGTGGACATGGGGTTGAGAAATAAGTGGGTTACCTCTGTTTCCACACTGGCCACACCATGCTGTTTGACTACCGTCCTTCCTTCTTGATGTCAGAGCAGGGCTTCTCGACTGGCTGCATCAAGATCACAGGAGAAGTCTGTCCAAGCACAGATGGGTTGTCTACAAACCCAGCTTGAGAAATAGCTGCTCTGGAAAAGTAAGAGCACCTTCTGCTTGGTTTTCACAAAATCAACATGACCTGGCATCTTGTTTTCTGGTTGCAAGGGTATCCTTGCTGTTGTCACCTTGCTGGTCTGTGCCCTGGGATATCTCTGGAGCCAATGCAAGACATGTCATCTTTCCATCACTTCCTCTTCTTTGTGTTAATGTTCATCACTATACTAATGCATTCTGGATATTCTTTCCCTCGTTATTTCAGAAGTTTTAGTTCAGAGTTCCACTGAACTCTGATCCCTGGTTTCTGGAGACATTTTCCTGGATTCAGGAGGAAAAAATTCTCCTGTTCAGGGTCCCTGTAAAAGAAAAATTGTCCCTGATGAGTTAAACAGGCAAGAAAGACTTTACCCATAACTAATCCAGTGAGGTCAAGACTCTTGGAGTAGGAGAGAGAAACTAAACTCAGCCCTGCAGAAACACAGACAGGACAGTCTGTAAGTGCATGAGAGAAAGATGCTAGAGGCGCTTACATAGGTGATGGGTCAGTTTAATTAGACCACTTGTGTTTACTAATTGGTACAGAGACTAGCAGAAAAAGGCACCATTTTTTCTTGAGGATTACACTTCAAAGGCTTGGTTCCCACATCCTTAAGACAGACCTTTCCTGGTGGTAAAACTGAAAAGAGGCTGGGAGAAGATTTTACATTTTAAAGGAACACAGATGCTCTATGAAAAGGGAGGAAAGGGGCCTAGAATCAGGAAGAAATCGATCTAAAGTATATTAAACTGAGGGGAACTTCAAGGGCATCATCCTCATCTCTACTCATCCTTTAGTCTGGTGACTTGCATTTTATAAAAGAAGACATTGAGATCTAAAAAAAAGAAGTCACTTCCGGAGGAAAATACAAGGAATTCTGACAGAACTAGAGCCAACACTCCCTCCCTGGGGAATGAATGGCGCACTCCCTTCTCCAAGGGAGTCCGCCCCCACCCTTCCCTTTCTGCCCCAGCCCTTCCCTGGATTTCCATTTTGTCTGCCTTGTGACCCCCGCCCCAGTCTCTCTCCATCTTTCCCTTTTCGTGTCTCCCTCTTGAGTGTTCACCTAAGGCTGTCACCCTGGTATCTTCTCTCTTCACCTCCCACCAGCTGCCCCTCCAGGTCCAACTTCCGACTTCTGAGCAACCCGTTGTGAGTAGTGTTGAATTTCTGAGCAGTGTCTCCTAGAACTTGACTCAGGCCTGGTGAGGACCCTGGTCCCACCGGTTCTTGCTGGAATGACCCATCGTGTAAACACGTGACCTGTAGGCTTCAAGCATGGTCCCTGGAATTGTGTTGCCTCTGTTTGAACTCAGGCTTCTCCACTGCACTTGGGAAATTTACCTAGCATCTCTGAGGATCAGCTCTCATCTGCAAAGCAACGTTGCTGTGCAAAGTAGATTAGATAATTCATACAGAATTATTAGCGTGGCGCTTGGTCACATTGACATACTGCTTAAATATTTGCAGTTGCTATCACTAAGTCCCTGAAAAAAGAAAACACAAACCAGTCAGTGCCCAAAGTAGTAAAGTTCTCAAATATTAATTTTTTATAAAACTTTGATCACTTCTGCTCCTGTGCCTTTTATCCATTTTTAATCAAGAACTGCCGTTAATTCTGGCTATATATAGGATACTGCTTTACCTGATTCTGGATGACCCATGTTCAGAAACTGTTCAAAGCTGGTTAGACACCAGCCAGGCTGCATGATCATGGCTGAGCCAGCCCTTCAAAGCATCTCGCTGGTTCCATCTTTGCAAGTGTTGAGAGTCTAAGCCGAATTTACTTTTCCTTCTTCTCTTTCTTTTAACCTGTGGGCCCTATATTTACCTTGTCTCATCGTTGTTCCTATTGAAGCTGCTGCTTTTTCTTAGCCAGTAGACAGAAATGATATTGCCAATCAGTGATCAGTGGCCATCTTCCAAAAGCCAAGGTGAAATCATCTTTTGGATTTTATAGAGGCACATCCGTCTATGTGTATCAGTCCCTAGCACCAACACACATGCCCAGACTGGCCCTGGATTCTTTATTAGGCCCCAGTTTTTCTATCTAACCTATCAGCCTGGACGCAGGCGGAATCAATTGTGTGTGACCTTCAACGCCTGGAGACGGAAAGTGTCACTGTATTATTACTGTTGTTGCTGTTGTTGACTCTTTAAGTGTCGGACTTGGACTGTAGCATCGCATCATAGACACAAGTCCACAAACACACACTATAGTTTGCACTGAGCAGTGAATTCAGGATCAGACATGTTAGCCATGTGTTCCCACAACTACTCTTACCATTTCCACATTTCCTTTTAGATCCTTTATTTTTCTGCCCATGTGTTTTTTTTTTAATTAATTTTTACTGGAGTATATTATTTTACCATGTGTTCGTCTCAACTGTACAGAAAAGAGAATCAGCCATACATATATATATATATCCCCCCTCTTTTGGATTTCCTTCCCATTTAGATCACCAAAGAGCATTGATTAGAGATCCTTGTAGATTCCCAATTAGTTACCTGTTTCATACATAGTATCAATACTGCACATATATCAATCTCAGTCTTCCAGTTCACCCTGCCATGTACCCGTATATTATTCAGAACTGTATTTCCATTAGTTAGATGGACCATCTTGAATTCACCTGAAACCTGATCATTCTGAATAGTCAAAAAAGCACAGAAGAGCCCCACCAAGAACACTGGTGTCGGTCAGTGTTGGGTCATGGTCGAATCTAGATCAGTCTGCCAGGATCACGTCCCAGCACCGTAGTTATCTACCTGTATGAGTTGGCTTGAGTTAGCTGCCTTCCCTCTGCTCCCATTTCCCTTCCTGTGTTTGCGGTCACAGTCCTTCAGATTACAGGCTTTACCAAGATGTCCACACATACTACGTACCCAGTAAATGTCACTATCCTTCTAATTCAGGGTAACTTTTGACTTTTATTTTTATATACTTTTAGATGTCCCTTAAAAGAGTCAATGAGAAAATAATTTAATTACACTCCAACATTGATAATGCTCTACTTTGAGGGACAAGAAATGGTCTCTCTGAGAAGCACTGTGGTGACATAGTCATGACTATTTTTGCCCAATTCTGAACTTGTTCAGTTCAGATAACTTAGTTTAGGATTTTAAGCCACTCTACCATGTTTGATTCGAATTTGAAAATAAATTCACACCTTGTATTCAAAAACAAAAATATTACCACATTCTCTAGTGGTCCCTTTTGTCTGCAGTCACATTATATTCCTCTCACTTATTTTAGAAGTTCTCCAGTTTAAGGGCACATTTTAGAATCTTCAAAACAATCTTAAATATTCTTTATATATGTATTAACCTTTAGTGACCCAGAACAATGAATTTTTAATGATATAAATCAATAGTGTGGGCTAATAGTTTTTAAAATTCCTTATACTCCATTCTTGCAAGTTGTGATGTCACTCAGTCCATTCATTAGTTTGAATCCACAGATGTAGAAATTTGGCTTGGGGCAGTTTCTCTCTGAGGCTCTGATTTAATATTCAGGGCCCAAGAACAGCCATGGGCAAGGGCGCTGGAGCTGCCTGGCTCTGCTTGCTGCTGTCTCGTGGACTTGGAATGTAGCTTTTCTTGTCCACACTGGAGGGAAAGGGAGACGATTAGCGTTGAATTCCATCTCAGTGGCTTCTGCACTGACCCTGTGTATTTGAAAAATCGTCAGTCCACAAATCCCCGCATGGTTCTGCTCTTGTGTCATCTGAAGAATGATCAATCATTATCGTGACGGCCAAGACCTCTTTGATTTATCTCTTGATCATATTAATAAGACTTCTGTAAATATGCAAGATCTGGTGCAGATCTTAAGCACTTTCTAGATCTTAATTAGAAGGAATGAGCCAGTTCTTCTACTCACATTTGAGGGGAAAGATCACTTCTGACTACAACCTTTCAAAATTCAGCTTTATGGATGTTGGAGTACTAGTACTTTAGAACTATCTGCCTGACCACGGACTTCTCCTTAAATTGCAGTCATTTTAACCTGCATCCCAGTCATTTTAACTTTTATGTATTTATTTATTGGGCTACAGTGGACAGGAATTTGAGCAAAGTCTGGGAGACAGTGAAGGACAGAGGAGCCTGGCATGCTGTAGTCTATGGGGCCACAAAGATGCAGACACCAGACAGGACTTGGCGACTGAATAACAACATTTATTTGGCTTCATCGGATCTTAGTTAACAGCATGTGGGATCTTCTTTGAATCAGGAGAGATCTTTCATTGCAGTGCGTGGTCTCTCTGGTAGTGGTATGTGAGCTTATTTGCCACTCATCATGTGAGATCTCCATTCCCCCAACAGGGATGGAACCCATGTGCCCTGCATTGCAAGGGGGGTTCTTAACCATTGGACCACCAGGGAAGTCCCCCAGTCATTTTAGTGTCGTAACTCAAGCTCAGTGAGACCTTTCCACATCATTCACTACTTGAGGAGACAGGAATTTGCAGGCACTGAGTTCTGAGCTTTATGGTACCATTTACCAGCTCATCACCCTAGTGGTAAGTGAGATGCCAGGAACTGGGGGCTCATTCTTCATCTCTCTTTTCCTGGGAGTCTGATCTATCTGAAAAACATGTGACAAATAAAATGTGGGAGAGGCATTAGTTAGTCTCATCCTGCAGCCGTTGCCTCAGATTCTTTAGTGATGGATTGTTTAAAGCAGTGGTTCCTCTCCCCTTCTCCATGTGGAATGACTCATTGATCTATGTCTCTCTGGTAGGTTCTGAGTCCTCCAGCAGTGCAGGCTCCTCAGGATCGCTGTCACGCATGTATCCACCTCTCCAGAGCACTCCGCTGGTCTCGAGCGTGGCAGCCACTTCTCCTGGCTGTGTGACCTACCCAGAGAACGGGATGGGGGGCCAGGTCGCTCCCAGCAGCACCAGCTACATCCTCCTTCCGCTCGAAGCTGCCACAGGCATCCCGCCCGGAAGCATCCTCCTTAATCCACACACAGGTTCGTTCATCACCTCTCTTTGACTGAGACACAAGGTCCGATGTCTGTTTTTGTGTCTGAGCTTTTGAATTTGCTAGCCAGTGGTCTGAAAGTTCCTGGGGCCTGAATGGTGGTGGAGGGTCTTATTTTAGGAAGAGCAGATCTATAGAGAGCTGGAATCTGTATCTCAGTATCAATATCAATATTGATGTGGAAATCAAAATACAGATACTTTCCAGAAATATACTTTTCTCTCTGGCCTCTCTTCCCTGGACATGGTCTCCCTCATGTATTCCTAGGATCTAAGAGCAGAAATTGTGGAGTGATAAATTGTGAGGTATTCATTGAAAATGGATGTTTCTCAGGCTAAATCCATGGTTAGCTTGTTGTTGTGTTTGAAGTGTTTTCACTTCCAAGATAATTTTAGAAACTTGAGATCTCAATTGGACACATAGCAGATTCTTCACTACATAAACTGTCTTCTCATCTTACAACTCCACACAGATACCACTGGGAATTAAGGAACAGCAGTGACTAGAGAATGCAGAGGACAGGATCTTACATATTTCAGGAATTTTAGGGTTAGGCTGGTTTTGGTGGGATTTGGAAAATTGCTAATTTCATGACTGCTGTTTCTTTCATGATGAATGACCATTGTTGTTGGGTTTTGTTGGGTTTTGTTTTTTACTTACTTAAAATCGAAGTATAGTTCTATAACATTATGTAAGCTACAGGTGCAAAATACAGTGCTTTGCAATTTTTAAAGTTTATACTCCATTTATAGTTATTGTAAAACACTGGCTATATTCGCCATGTTGTACAATGTATCCTTGTGGTTTGTTTTATACCTAATAGTTTGTACATCTTAAATTGCTTTGTACTTATTTAATTTCTCTAGTGGTCAGTTAACTTGCACAATAACCTCAGAGGACCCAGAGCACTGGGCAAATAGACTGATGAACGCCTGCTCTGTAAGGGACACTTCTCAACCTGGGGCAGTTTTCCCATGCATCCAAGGCCATTTGGCAATATGGCAAATATTTTTATTATCATGACCTGGGGAGGAGGGGCTCCTACTGACATCTAAGGAGAGAGACCAGAGATGCTACTGCACATCTCAAAATGCACAGGACAGCCCCTGACACCACAGGATTAACCAGCCCAAGATGTCAGTAGTGCCAGGGCTGGGAAACCCAGGGTTGGAAGGCTTGATATCAATAAGTCACTTCTCTAGAAACCTTTGAAAGAGATGGAAAAAATTTTTGAATTTTCTCAAAATATATCTATGGTTTGGTTTAGATTTTTCCAGAGTATTTCTTTGCTGAACTAAATTTAAAAATGCAGTGCTGGTTAAGAGTCTCATAAAAGTGCTGTGACTCCATGTTTTCACATGTCTAGTAATTAGGAAATTCAGAGATGCGTGAGCATGATAGTAAAATACTTACTTGAATAATTGCGACATTTTCATGAAAACATATGGCACATTCTCAAGGCACGGTGTGTGACTGAGACATTTTGAAAATGCCATAAGCTTGAGGGGAAAGAAGGCATAATCATTTTATTGAAAACCATTTGAAAGCTTTCAGATTAGATACTTGTAAGGAGGATATTAGATTGCTTTTATTTTATCTGGATCATTGTAAGCACTATAAAGGAAATGAAAAGAAAACCAAGATCATATCCATTACTCTGGGCACAGTTCAAAGTGTGATCAGATGCTGTCAGTTTAAAATTCTTTCACTTTTAATTGAGATAGGGAGGGTTTGTAGACAAGAGTATCCACTAAGTGTAGTTTTGAGTGGTATGTTTTAACCAAAATTGCAGAGTGTTTCCAAAAAGCTCAACAGAGTATTTTTTAGGGGACAATGATTTGTAATGATAGCGTGGATGTGCCTGTGTATGTGTATATTATCATCTATAATCTTGTTTATAGAACAGGGAAGAAAGTGCTTCCTGGTGCCAAGTCCCAATTTTTATACATTGGCATGAATAATTTAGAGCTGCTATTGAAATATCTCCTTTGCAAAAGGGTCCTAACTAAAGAAAAGCATCTAATAACACTGTTGAACAGTCTCCATACACACATCTGTGATTTGACAAATGAAAGACATGAAACTCTCCCTAGACCAGGAGGAAAATGTACTAAATTATTCTATACCATGATGAGTGGTGAGATGTAAGGTAAGTTGTGATGTTTGTTTTTTCCCAGAATTTGTTTATTTTTGTCAATTAAAAATATGCACAAAATCCCCTCCTGGTCTAGTGGTTAGGACTTCATGCTTTCACGGCCATGGCCCCACATTGCATATCTGGACAGGAAACTAAGATCCTACAAGCTATGTGATATAACCAAAAAAGGAAAAAAAATGTGTACATATATAGATACATATGTGTCATATATCATATCTGTGTGTGTATATGTGTATTTCTGGTATGTTGTGTGTGAGTCTGTCTCCTTGGCTATTAATCTCTCTTTTTTTAAGATTTTTTTTTTTTTTTTTTTGATACGGATCACTTCTAAAGTCTTTATTGAATGTTACAGTATTGTTTCTGTGAGGCATGTGGGATCTGAGCTCCCCATGCAGGGATTGAACCCACAACCCCTGCATTGGAAGGAGACATCTTAATCACTCGACTGTCAGGGAAGTCCCTATCTAATCACATGACACTACTATTAAAACTGGAAAGTTGCCTCCTTTGGGCCAAAATTCATCTTTCTCTGGCATTGCTGCCCCCTCCTAGAATCCACACCTCTTACATTTCTTAACCATTTCCTAACTACCTGTCTGCCAGTATGTGATAGGTGCTTCGGTATTCAACCCAGAGCCTCTGACCCCTTTGCTTCTTGGGTGAATTGCTTCAGGGTCCATTTCCCAGTTACCAGCACATTCCTGAGCTTGTGGGGAGGAGCCACACTTGGTTATATTTCTTGCCTCCCTGGAGTGGATGATGAAGTAGCCTGAGGCACTCCGCTCAGACACAGGTCCTCGGCAATTACATATTTTTGAAACAGTGTCTACCATTCATCATCCATGCTGATGTGGAGAGTAGAGCAGTTTTTCATCCGGTGTCATATATCTGAGAATGTGCCTCATGTGTAAAATGATGATGGATAAAAATATCTGTCTTAAGCAGGAATAAGACAAGCAATGATTTGAAATTCTAAGGTGCCTGTCCATCATTTGTCTGCTAACTGAAACAAAAATGAAACTAACTTTGTCGGCACAATGGACCAGACTTTTACTTGACACTGAGTATTTGGCAACCAAAACCAACCCATCCATTATACATTCTTGCAGTTCCGCCAATACAACCAGGACTTTTTACTTTGTCTGTCTTTAGACTCAGCTCCCACTTGGTCCATTTCTAACTCTGGACCTGTGTTGACTGTTGTTTCTTTGCTCTGTGGGCATCTGGATGAAGGAATCAGAGGCTCTTTGCTCGAGTTATGTCTGGACCACACCTTCATCCCTGCCAGGCAAGCCTGGGTTTGACTCTTGAGATGCAGCTTCCTCCAGCTGTCTTAGGTTCAGCCTCCTTTGGGAAGTTTCTAGCCGAAGGCTCATCTTTGGCAGTTTTCTGCCAACATGGTGCTATCCAGAGATGTCAACAGGCATTGGCACGCCTCACGCCCTTGTCAGTGTCCGTGTATGTTGTTTTGCCATTTTGCTTTGCTTTTGTCTGGCTAAAGTTCAGGAGCGTGAGATGCAAGAATACACCATTTGCAAGGACTTGACTTTGAGCTGCCTTTGAAGGCTGGTTTGTTCCAAATGCTCCTCATGGGTTTCCATAACGCTCTGCTTTTTGTGTTTCACGAGACGTCTAGAATCAATTTATCTGAGCTGCTTCCACCTTGTGCTTGAATGCGCCGTGGATTTTTTGTGTGCTGTCTAAAAACATGCCTTTGCAAGACCTGAAGTAAGCTTTGCTTATCCATAACTGCCAGCTTCTTTATCATTTGACTGCTCACTTTCTAAGAACTAAGAAGGAAGATATTTTCCCATCCTGCCCTCCCTTTCCTTTTAAATACCCTTCTGCCAGGTACACAGAGGCCATGCTTCAGTATGGGAAACCAAGAGCATATAATTACTTTCTTTTTAGTGTGAACTGCCCCTGGAGTCATTTCCTTGTTACCAGCCCATTTGTAAGTCCTTCATGAGGAGAGGTCCTGCTGAGTTTTTCGTTTTTGTTTTGCCTCCCTGGATAACAGAGCCTCGGTCCCTTGCAGGGGCTCAGTCATTATCTATTAGTAACATAATGTCGGCTGCACATTACGCACGTTGATGTGAAGAGCGGAGACGTCTTTCACCTCAAGTCATGTATTTGAGAGTGGCGGATGCTCTGCATTCAAACCTCCTCTCTGCCCTGGCTCAGCTCACAGCCCTGGCTTACTGCTGTCACTATACCCTCTTTACCTGCCAACACCCATGCCAGGCCTGCTGGGCAGGCTTCCGCAATTCTGACATGAAAACCTCTGCTAAGTGGAATAGTCCTAGAGCTAGTGAGCCTTTCTCCTTTGGTTTTCATCTGCTGTCATTCAAACTAGTTGTCTGTACTCAGTCGTAATTGTATCTGGATTGGTGAATAGGTAGAAAAAGGAGAGGCCGTCATAGCCTGACTTGAAAACCAAGAATCACTTCCCGGCCCTCATAGGAAATTGTTTTTGCTCTCTTCCCTGGCATTTGTCTTGACTTTTTTCATTTTCCTCAGTTTTCTCCATTGTTCCTTGGTGAGCATAAAAATCAACCTTTTATACTATGTTCTCTTTCCAGAAGAGCCTGTCCCCTCTCCCTACCCAAGTGAATTCTTAGTACTTCCCATGGACTGTAGCCCGCCAGGCTTCTCTGTCTATGGGATTCTCCAGGCAAGAATACTGGAGTGGGTTGCCATTCCCTTCTCCAAGGGATTGTCCTGACCCAGGAATTACCTGGTGTCCTGCATTGCAGGCAGATTCTTCACCATCTGAGCCACCAGGGAAGCCCTAGTAATTTTCACATGTTGTTATTTAGAGGTTTCTTTCTTCTGGTCCCCAGCACAATAATATTATTTTAAACAGAGAATCTAAACTGGCAGCTAAATACTTTACAGTTATATTTACACCCTAAGTATGGTCAATTTTTCACACTTCCTTTGTTCTCACTGGGGTAAATCAAAAGTCATAGAAATAGTGGGACTTCTCTGGTCCAATAATTAAGACTCTGTGTTTCCAATGAAGGGGGCATCGGTTAGATCCCTGGTCAGGAAACTAACATCCCACATGCCACGTGGTGTGACCAAAAATCCACAAATAACAGGTTTGTTTTGTTTTTTTTTTAATCCAATTTAATAAAAAGTCATAGAAATAGTAAAGATCATTTTCTTTTTGTTTTCCACCTTTGCATGATTGTGTTTATATGTGTGTGTGTGAGCATAGAGTAAGGCTGACATGAAAATGATTTCATATGTAGTTGCTATGATTTTTTTTAATGTTAAGAACCTAAAATTTTCCTCTTACCTATTAAGATACAAAATAGGAGGAGAGAACAAAGGATTAGAACCCCAAATGGGCCAGTAGATTTTTGTAAATTGAGCTATTTTTTTCATTCTTTCTTGAATTGTTGGGTTTTGCAGGAAAAAAAAAAATGGGTTGCAGACTTCTTTTTTAATTCAGAAGAGTTATTTTGGGAAAAAGAACAATAAGACAATAAAACATAGCTAAAATTAAATAACAATGATAGAGAAACAAGTGCTTATGAAGAACATTTTTTTAAAAACCCTCTAAATTTAGTCATTGTTCTGTGACTAAAATTCTAGCACATTTGCTTTTCTATCACACCATGTTGTGTTGGTTATGAAACTGTTGTTAGAACTTCTGTGGTTCTGGCAGGTATGTTCATGAATATGCAGCATATAAAGTTACTTGTTGGATATACACACACACACATATTGAGGGGAGTGCTGAAAATTTGAGAAATGCTAAAGCTTTCGTGTCAGCTCCTAATTTCCTTTTTAAAGGAAGGTGTTTTTTCCAGAACCATCCGTGTTTATTTGTTCACTTTTTAAAATTCATTTTTAATTGGAGGATAGTTGTTTTACAATGATGTGTAGGTCTCTGCCGTATAACAACGTGAATCCGCCATAAATATGCATATATTTTCCCCCTTTCTTCAGCCTCCCTCCCACCAGCCCCATTGCTACCCTTCTAGGTCATCACAGAGCACGGGGTTGAGCTCCCTCTGTTACACACCAGCTTCCCCAGAGCCGTCTGTTTCACACATGGTCATGCACCTGTTTCAGTGCTACTCTGTTAGTCCATCCCACCCTCTCCTTCCCGTCCTGTGTCCACAAGTCTCTTCTCTACATCTGCACCTCTGTTCCTGCCCTGCAGATAGGCTCATCAGTATTTAAAGGAAGGTTTTTGTTTGGTTTGGTTTGGTTTGGCCACACCGTGCAGCATTTGGAATCTTAGTTGCCCGACCTGGGATCAAACCTAAACCTAAACCTTCCTCTGCAGTGGAAGCACAGAGTCCTAACCATTGGGCCACCAGGGAAGTCCCATGTCAGTTCCTAAAGGAGTTGAAATTAAGTCCATTGCTCTTTACCTGTAAGCACTTTGCCCACCTCTTCACCCATATTCTGGGTCGTCTTTATCTACCAGTCCTGAGGGTGATTTCCACCTGGAAACATGACCCACACCTCTCCTAACTTCTCATGTGTTAATGAACAGTTTTCAGTTAATGGTTGGGTTTTTTTTTTTCCATGGAACCTCATTCACTGCCCCATGTATTCATCATGCAAACTTAGATAATTCACCAAAGTTGTTTGGTGTGATGGGAGGTGCATGAACCAGAGTCATTTCCTAAGCGTCTCACTTACTGCTTCATTTATTTCTGAGTAAGTTGCTTGGGCCCTCCAAACCCTGATTACCTTGTCTCTAAAAGTGCAGTGAGGGACTTCCCTGGTGGTTAAGCTGTTAGGACTCCACATTCCCACTGTAGGGGGCACAGGTTCGATCCCTGGTCAGGGAACTAAGATCCCAGAAGCCACGTGGCACAGCTAAATGAATAAAAAATAATAAAGTGGAATGAGATTGTGCATCTGTGGGGTGCTTGAAGAGAGGACCCTGGGTGTAAGGTGCTTGTTGTTGCACCTGTCATATTGGAAACCCACTTCTTCTCTCCCTTACCTTCCTTTCCCTCTTTCCCCTCTTTATTTGCATCCCCTTACCCTTCTCCTTTTAACCCCTTATTCCTGTAAGCTTCCTAGTGGCCCTATTTTTCCTCTTCAGAAACACAACACAATGACACCTTTCTTCCTTAGAGGCCCAGTGAGGTCCCAATGATACTATTTGGTAAATTATAAAAGACTCCTCAAATGGCAGGAACAATAACAGTGAAGCACACCAGTATTTCACAGGACAAGACAATGCATATTTGCTTCACCGTGACCAGATGGTTCTGTGATGGGTTTATTATGCATCACTTTCAAAATCTCAGTCCCCTCCCCTGCTGCTGTCTACTTGGAGAAGTGAATGAATGCCTGCAGTGTATTCCGGTTGTACATATATTTGTGGAACAGATAATGATGGAGTTGGTGACCAGCCCAGTGGAAGCAAAGCAAACGTACTGGTAAATAAGAAGTCACTGAATGCCGCGGAGTGGTCAATGCAAAACATTCCTTACCTCTCAGTATAGGTTACCTCGCTGGTGGCTGCGGGGTCCAGAACCGCACACACAGGTCTCCACGGGCCTCCTTCTCCAGGTGCCAGTACGCACAGGTACTCTTAGCTTCGGCGAATCACCCTGAAGGCGGTGGCTTTATTTGCAGTATCTCAAATTGCTTTGGACTTTTTAAACTGTTATTTTGCTCAACCAGATGAGTCTTAAACAGTCAAGTCTTCACCTTGGTGAAGGTTGTGGCGTCCTTGTCTTCAGGTTCCATTTTGAGCATCTCTCAGAGGGGTTCTTGTGTCCAAAGAGGGCTTGAGAAGTTTTCCTTGACCAAGGTATGGTCCCGTTGCAGGCCAGCCCTTCGTGAATCCTGATGGAACCCCCGCCATCTACAACCCCCCAGCCAGCCAGCAGCCCCTGCGTAGCGCGATGGTGGGGCAGACCCAGTCACAGCCCCAGCAACAGCCCTCCCCACAGCCGCAACAGCAGGTCCAGCCAGCCCAGCCGCAAATGGCCGGCCCCCTGGTCACTCAGGTAAGAGCTGGTGGGAAGACCGGGAGGGGAGGCGTGCGGAGACAGAGGTCACGCCAGCCTCGGAGATGCGATGCGTCAGGAAGGGGGCTATTTCCCATGGGTACCACCCCTGTCCACTCAACTCCATCATAAACGCTGGCCACCGAGAGCCCTGGCTGATAAACTAATGGGACTTCACCTGAATTCGTAAGTGTAGGTACAGCTGAGCATCCACCCCACCATGACTTGCGTGCTGAGGTGTGGTGCTTGGGAACAGGAATGACAAGTTTTGTCTTAGATCTAAATGCTGCTTGTATGGTCAAGGAGCCTGACTTGGGGACGGAACTCAATCCCATTCAGCCCGTTGTCATCATTCCCAATGCAGAGCAGTGTGCGTGTCTGCAAAGACTCAATATGAAATGCCTTACCAACGGGAAGAACAGAAACCAGCTCATTCCAAGACTGTTCACCTGTGCCTCGGACAGACGTAGGGCTGCCCTTCCGTTTTAGGGCGACACGTGGACATGGCCACAGAAACCTGAGGTGTCCAGGGAAGTGTTCAAGGCGAACCTCAGTTTTCTTTTTTTTTTTTTTTTCTTGCTTCTTACGAAAAATTTTCACCCTGGCAACTCTTAGCCTTTGGATTATATTTTTAGAGCCAGGGAATCTGACCACCACCACCATCATGAAAAGTCTCACAATATTTCTTAAAAAAAAAAAAAAACCTAAATGAAATTCTTTAAATTCTGTAGTACTTTACAGTTTTTTCAGCAGTTTCACACACAATTTCTTATCTGGGCAGCAAGCCTCCCCCAAGGCTGGCTGGTGCCTCTCTGCCCAGCTCTGACTTCCCATCAGTGGCCGGCCCTCCTCTCCAGAGTACACTGAACCAAGGCTGCCTGTGCGGGACGGTGGTGTGCTTCAGAGGCAGTGGGACCCCCAGCACTTACTGTTGACCTGATGAGCTTTCTCTTTCCTCCAGTCTGTCCAGGGGCTGCAGGCTTCCTCCCAGTCCGTGCAATACCCAACTGTGTCTTTTCCTCCCCAGCAACTCCTGCCCGTGTCTCCAACGCCGCAGTTCCCCCTGGTACTGTATCTTGTGGGGATGACGTTGCTCCTGGGAGAGTGTGTTCTGGGGTTTTACTATTGCCGAGTGGACTGATGCTGAGTGGGGCGCCCTGAGCTGACTGTCAGCGGGGGCACGGTGTGTGAATGTCTCATTCCAGGACATTGCCACTCCTCTCCAGAAATAATGATTTCCTTTCTGTCATCTGTCCCACGTTTAAGGCTCCTGCAGTCTGATACCCTTTTTAAAAGTTTACCAGCTTGGGACTTTTCCTGGTAGTCCAGCAGTTAAGACCTCTGTGTTTCCCCTGCAGGGGTCAGGGTTTTGATCCCTGGTCGAGGAACTAAGGTCCCATATGCCACGATGCACAGCCAAAAAAATATAAAAAAGCATGTACAAGCTAAGCAGGAATTGGATGTCCTCTGAGTTAGAAGTCAGGAGGAGAGAGATACATGAGTTTGGTGTGAAGGTTGGGAAATACCTTAAAATCAGTATCTAGATGGTAACTGACATCACCCTCTGCTCGTGATATAGATGTTCCCCTAGTATCCCAGTCCTCCAGAACCCTCTCATTTCCCCTCAATGTACTAGGTCCTTTTGGACAATGAGAGTGAACATTCTCCCTTAACCTTAGGCCAGGCAGTGAATAAATACTCCTTTACAAGTGGAATCCCACTCAGCCTGCTGATGACACCAGTCCTGGTTTCATTTTTGCAGCAGCCAAGGGCAGTACAAGTCCCTCTGTCTCTCTCCAGTAGGCAGAGTCTGTGGGCTATTGCTGGTAGACCAGATGACCCTCTAGGATAGACCACCAAGTCCTTTTCATCTCAGTGCTATCCTGAGGGTCTTGAGCCCACAGTGAAAAAAATAATCATTTTTTCCATTGAAAGAAGGAGATACAGGTCAACCTGTTGACCATCTCTGATCCTCAAGATGTTTAAAATCTATTTTCTCTTGTTAGGTTCTCTTGTTTTGGACAGAGAATTCCTTTATTTTTTTCCAGACCGTCCCCCCTCCGCCTCCTGTAAGGGCAAGCCTGTGTCCTGTGTCTGCTTCTGTGTGCCCCTCCCATTCCTCAGCCAGCCTTGCTGATGTCCCGGTTTCTCTCGATGGCTTGCAGAGAGAGGACGTGGCCACGCAGTTCGGCCAGCTGACCCTGAGCAGGCAGTCCTCGGGGGAGACTCCCGAGCCCCCCGCCGGTCCCGTCTACCCACCATCCCTCCTGCCTCAGCCCACCCAGCAGCCAAGCTACGTCATCGCTTCCACGGGTCAGCAGCTTCCCACGGGGAGCTTCTCTGGCTCCCAGCAAGTCCTCCAACCCCCTGCCTCGCCACAGGGATTCATGCATCAGCCTCCACCCACACAGGTGAGTGTGCCTCTTCTCACACTTGGGACCCAGAGCTGGTGGACCCAGAACATCTTGAGCTCGGTTTCCATGTAGAGATGTCGCCAGCTCAGCCCGCCTCGCCCTTCTGGGGCATACTGATAGTCCCAGCCTACAGGTCTTGGTCTGTCCTGCTCACCAGCTGTGCAGAGTCTTGTGGGGCTCAGAAAGGAAGCTGGACGAGGCGGACCTGTGTCCCCAGGACTGGAGGGAATGGCCCACTGTCTAGGCTGCTGTTGCAGAGGCCATGGCAGAGCATCACCTCCTGCAGGATGTGGCTCACTGTGGAAAGCCCTGGGGAAGGAAGCAGGGAAGTCAGCTCCTGGGGGCCTTGCATCTCTCCTGCTGCTACTCTAGAAACATGTTTCCTTTCTTATCCATTCATAAGCATCTTTCTGGAGCCAATCGGGGGCTCCTCTCAGAATATAAAGGAGGAAGCTAAGCCCCCTCCACTGTACTCTCCTCTCCCCTGGGGACTCTGGCCTCCCACACCCGCCTACAGGTAGCCATTAATCATATTTAATTGACTTGGGCATGTAAGACACCACAGATCACTGATTTTTACTGTCTTCTCAAAGACTGATTATGTGTTAGTCTTCACCACCAAACATCTCTGGGCTCTCCTGGGCATCCCTTGCTGAATATTGCAAGTGATTACTGTCAAGATGTAAAATGCACTGAGGCATTTTCTGGTCCATTTTCAAGGCATGCATAGCTCAAGCAAGTTCCATCCTAATTATGAAATATCTCATTGGAGGAGCTGTTTCAAGTACAGTGTCACCTTTGTATCATTTGTGGTTGCCTGAACATCTTGAATAAATTATTTTCTTTTCCTGCCATGCAGAATCCTCTACCATGAAGTGATTTTTCACCCAGTCATTCATTTTATCTTGAGTGATAATTATAGTCCACCTTTAGTTGCCTTCTCTGTAATGTAGTAGTGTCACTGGTAGGGTTTAAAGTGGAAGTGGCTCAGTCGTGTCTGACTCTGTGACCCCATGGACTTTATAGTCCATGGAATTCTCCAGGCCAGAATAATGGAGTAGGTAGCCTTTCCCTTCTCCAGGAGATCTTCCCAATCCAGGGATCAAACCCAGGTCTCTCATCTTGCAGGTAGATTCTTACCAGCTGAGTCACCAGGGAATACTGGAGTGGGTAGCCTATCCCTTCTCCAGCGGATCTTCCTGACCCAGGAATCAAACCAGGGCCTCCTACATTTCTGGCAGATTCTTTAGCAACTGAGATATTAGGGTAGGCTTTAAGGAGATGTGGAAAATAATTTTAAGTTACAGGAGAACAGGCCTCACTAATATATTAATGATTTTAATAATATTTAATTTGGGGGAAAGAGAAGACTTGGCAGAATATTCAGTTGAAGCCTTTTTTTAAAAAAAGATGTCCCTGCTTGATTGAAGAAATTCCAGTTTTAGTGAGCAAAGATACTAGAGCAAATATTAGAGCAAAGACAACCCAGAGCGCTGGTGTGTCTGCAACGGAAATACTCTCATTCTCTCATCAATAGATTTAAAAATAGAAAGAGAGAGGGAACAGGGGAAAACAACCAGAAAACACATGTTAACGATCAGTCTGAACATCTCTGAACTTCTTTGTAAAAGAACCACAGGTAAAGGTATAGGATATATCCCACAGTGATTTTCAATTTATTAAACATTTTAAAACTCAATGACTCGATGATGTGTAATAATGAAAAGAACATGAGATACGGTCTGTGGGCATATATGAAAATATGCTCAATTTATGCAGAAAAATGAACCTATTTAATAACTGTAAAGGTCAGTTTTGTCTGACTTGCCATGAACACCCAGCCCACCAGAAGAGTGAAGCAAATATGCATGGACAAGGCAAAGAGGGCAAGCCATAAAAATCTCCATGCTCAAACAGGTGGCTCTAAATCTTATTCTAAACAGATAAACCTTGTAGCCTGTGAACTAGCATGCCTTTGCTTACATTTTAAAGAAGTTGATAGAAGAAAAGTCAGAGGCCTAGAAATAAAAAGTAATTGATTAATAAGAAAAGAGCCTTCATATAAATGACCTGAGACAGGCAAGAAGTCTTTCCAGGTCACTAGACATTTTATTTGAATCTTACTGGAAGTAATTAGAATATTTTCAGTCATTCCCAGTCAGGAGAAAGTGACAGAAGGTGACATAAACAATAATTTTGACCTCTCTTTCTAGACTGAACATTCTTTTTTTAACCTATGTCCCTTTTTAGATTGAATATTCCTTTTTTTTTTTGGAGGGGGTATACTGGCTATGTGCCACTCTGCTAAGTGCTCTGCTGGACCTCCCCTTATTTCATAACTTCATCCTCTGATCGTTTTAGGCTTGAGATCAGCAGGTTTCATGACTTACCTGTGTTTCCATTAGAAAAACAATTCAAGTTAGATGATCACATTTAAGTGAAGTGAAGTGAAAGTCACTCAGTCGTGTCTGACTCTTTGCGACCCCATAGACTGTAGCCCACCAGGTTCCTCCGTCCATGGAATTCTCCAAGCAAAAATACTGGAGTGGGTTGCCATTCCCTTCTCCAAGGGATCTTCCCAACCCAGGGATCAAACACAGGTCTCTCACATTACAGGTAGATTCTTTTCCAGCTGAGCCACCAGGGAAGCCTGATCATGTTTAAAACTACCCTAAAAATATGCTGTCATTGTTGATGACTGTTTCATTCACTCTTCTTGCATTTAAAAAAATACAAAATTCAGTGCTTTAAGACAACAGCCATTGTCTAGCTCACAGCCAGGTCAGCGATTTGTGGCAGGACTCCGTGGGGATGGCCCGCCCCTTCACCATGTGGTGCCATCCCAGGCAGCTTTACTGGGCCTGGAAGGTTCCATGTGGCTTCACTCACGAGTCAGAGCACTGGGGTCTTGGCTGGGCGGCCTCTGGCCTCCACATGGCCTCTTTCTCCAGCTGGGCAGCCTGGACTTCTGGTGGCTGGGTTCTTTCCTGAAAGAGTAAAAGCTGCAAGTCTTCTTAAGGATCAGGTATACAAGTCTCAGAAATCATCATTCCTGTCTCATGGCATTGGTAACACATACATGGGCTTCCCTGGTAGCTCAGCCAGTAAGGAATCCACCTGCAATGCAGGAGACCCTGGTTAGATTCCTGGGTCAGCAAGATCCTCTAAAGAAAGGATTGGCTACCCACTCCAGCATTCTTGGGCTTCTCTGGTGGTTTAGATGGTAAAGAAGCCTCCTGCCATGCAGGAGATCTGAGTTTGATCCCTGAGTTGAGAAGATCCCCTGGAGAAGGAACAACTACCCAGCCCAGTATTCTGGCCTGGAGAATTCCACGGACAGAGGAGTATAGCAGCAGGCTACAGTCCATAGGGCCGCAGAGTTGGACACAACTGAGCGACTTTCACTCACTCACTCAATGCATACGCATGTAGGCAGCGTGGCCATCTTTGCAATTTACTGTACTCACATTATGTCATGAGATGACAATATACTTTATGTTTAAAAACATTACTCCGTTTGCAGCCCTCACATCCTGCCATTGTTCCCTTCCTTCCCCAGATGCCTGTGTATTATTATCCGTCTGGTCAGTACCCTACCTCAACCACGCAGCAGTACCGGCCTATGGCCTCGGTTCAGTTCAGCGCTCAGAGGGGCCAGCAAATACCGCCGACTGCGCAGCCAGCAGGTACTTGGAATGTGTTGCCCACTTCCTCCTCCAGCTCAGTTATTTTGCACATAAATCTCTCAGCTGTCCTCTTTGGATGAGCATCCAAGCTTCACAGTTCAAATCAGCTCATTTCCCTTTCCCGGGGAAGATAATGGAGCGTTTGATGAACTCTGTGTGGAGAAGTGACAGGTCCCACGAGGTGAAACCCACGTTACCCAGCCTCCCCAGCATGCACGCGAAACACGGTCTGCATAACTGACTTGGGGACCCTCTTTGTTTCTCTGAAAGCTGAGAGCCCACCGCCTCCCCATCTTCCTCGTTCATAGTATCCCCCACCCGTTTTCAACCTAGAGAGACTCTTCCCCTGTCCTTAAGGCTGGGCAACCTAGCGCCGTAAAAAAAATGCAGTGTCTGGAGAAGAAGGTCGCTGAGCGCCCGCCTGTGTCCGCGTGGCCCGGCGCCGGGCTCACGGTCTGGAGGGCCACTCGCCGCCGCGGCAGCCGCTGTGCAGTGGGAAGGGGGGCCGAGGCACTGTCCGAGAGTGAGTAGCAGGTCTCACAGTGAACCGGTCTCTTTCCCTACTGTTCCACACTCCTGACGGGACGCCGCCACCCCACGGCCGCAGGAAGCCGGCCGGCGCCAGGGACCCGCGCCGGGGACGCACGGGGTCCCTCCCGCTGCCCGCACGGTGCGGGGAGCCGCCGCCGCTCCTGCCGAAGACCCCGGCCGGGGCCCCTGCCTTCCGTGAGTAGGGCGGCGTGTTGGAGCACGTGCTCCCGTCTGTCGTCCGACCTGCGCACTGGGTCTGTGTATGTGCCTCTGTGATGGGTGAGACGTGGGCGTGGGGGACATACAGGAAACACGCGGCTTCTGGGCGTTGTGACCGAAAGCACCGTCTTTTCCAAGGATGAGTGCAGATCCCCACTGGGAGAATACTCATGCTGGTGGTACTGGTGGGAGGGATCATTTATTAACTGTGTTGGGAGTAGGTGTCTGTTCTTTAGTTCATCTCACGACCTGCTTAAAGTCCCTGCTTAAAGACAGGGACACGTATAGCAGGCACCCAGACTTTGCCTTGTTTTCACCTCTGTCAGTTTCGGAAAGAATATATTTTGACCTCTGAATTGACACTTTTGCAGTAATGAGAGCATTAAAGGACTTCTAATGATTAGTTATTTTAAGATAGGTGTTTGGCCATCTTTCCTCTCCTTGTTGGAAAATGTTATCTCTTTCAAGCTGGTGGTAACTGTACTGTCAATTTAGATACAATCTCTAGTGATGTGTTGTTTGTATTCTGAACTATCTCTCTCTTTTTTTTTTTTTGTCTGCTCATGTTTATCAAAGAGTTAATTTATAATCTTCTAGCTCTTGGTCCAGAGACTATAGCAAAGTTTCCCTTTTGGTTACTGATACCTTTAAAAGAAGAAAGATGTCAATATCTAACTATAAGAATATTAAAAATTTTAGTTGAGTACCACTGTTGGAGAGTTTTCTGAAGGATATGTTAGTCCTGTGTTAGGGTATAATTCACATACAAGAAGGCAGATCCAGAGGGCGGGAACCTATTGCACTGTGAGCTCTGGGTCTGTGTGAGGGGCTGAATAAGTTGGATGAATCTATTAACTAGGTAACAGAATAAGATTTTTAGAACAAGCCTCGGACTTCCCACTGCCTTCACTGGTGCATGTTAACACAAGGGAGAATCCATGTGACCTTTCTCTGTTCTCTTTTAAACACTGTGGGAGAATTTAGGGATGCAGAAACTACCCTCCCCATCTCAGGGAGACCTAACTGGTAGCATTTATGACAACCAAGTGGCTCTGACTTGTCCCGTGGCTCCACGTCACCAGGGAACTGCCACCCCAAGGCGAGATAATGACACGTAATTAGAAGAAGGCATTCTAAGTCAGTATCTTGCTCAAAATAGCAGCTGGTGCGTCAGGTGTCAAGGAAGTGAGTGGCAGCTAATGTATCTGTGGGGGTGGGGAGATGAGAAATGCCAAAACGATACATGCACAGCCTCGTCCTTGAAATCGATAACATGGTGTGCACGTGCGGGCCCTGAGCTCCTAGCTCAGTGAGCCCCACACCTGACATCAGGCCTAACACTCCCCAGCATTTTCCACCTCTCCTGAATTTACTGAGTGTTTGGGGGTCAGCTGGTGATCTCCCTGAGAATCACCTCTGCTAATAAAACCCAAGGAACACCGCTTAGCAATGGTTCCGTGATGGGAGAAGGGGCTCTGGGGCCCTACAGCTGGGAAGCTCTTTGCCAAGCTTAGCGGCACCAACAGCGACTTCCCAAAGGGACATGGCGAGTAATTTGGGGGAGCCGCTGTGTCGGTGGACTCTCTGACAGAGGAAGCCTCCTAAGCCTGCGTGTCAACCAATTTATCATAATGGCATAAATACACTTACTAGTTTTGCCCTTACTTCCTGGTATGGATGATCCTATAGAAATTAACATGCTGGTAACTAAGCCAGCATGCTACCAAGGCAGATAATGTATAACTAATTCTCTAAGTACACAAGTTGGCTTAATAGCAGAACAACTTGGAAACCTGGATTCTTGCCTCCCAACTCACATGGGCTTCCATGTTATTTTACAGAGCTGGTCAGGGACAAATGGCAGAGAGCAGCTGAGACATCTGCATACAAATCACACACTGGGAAGGAAAAAAATTAGAGTTCCTTTTAGATCATGTCTCCAATTCCAAATTCCCCTTTCAACTGACTTAAAAAGCAAAATGTCTGTATATATAGCTTTGTTCTTGGTTCTCCAAGATCTTGGGCATGCCCAAATGGCAACAAAAATGAGCTTGTAAAGCCCCATATACCTTCCTAACTAGGCATTTGGGAATGAATACATCCTGATTTGGGTATTAGAGTACTAATGGTTTCAAAAAATGAATTAGAAAGTGTTTCCTGCTCTTCTGTTTTCTGGTCAAAATGCATCATGCTGGTGCTAAATCTTCTTTAAATGTTTGCTAGAATTCTCCAGTGAAACTGTCAGAGCCTGGAAATTTGCAGAATCAGAAATATTTTGTTTTCTTTTTATTTGAAAATAATGTGTGGTACTTTTAAATTATGAATTCATTATGGTTATAAGACTATTCCAATTATCCATTTTATCTTTGCTGAGCTTTGGTAGTTTGTGGTGGCTGAGGAATTGGCCCGTTTCTTCTAAGTTGTAGAATTTATGGCTATAAAGTTATCAGTAGTTCTTTATTATTCCTTTGTTTTTCTTTTCTTTTGTGTTTTTTTGGCTACACTGGGTCTTTGTTGCAACTCAGGGGTTCTTTGTTGTGGCATGCGGGCATCTCTAGGTGTCTGTGCAGGCTCAGTAGTTGGGGCCCACAGGCTTAGTTGCCTGTGGCATGTGGAATCTTAGCTTCCAGCCAGGGATTGAACCTGCGTCCTCTGCATTGCAAGGCAGATTCTTAACCACTGAACCACTAGGGAAGTCCCTCCTTTATTATTTTTTTAATAGCTGCAGAATATGTGATAACTTCTTCTACCTTGATAATGATAATTTTAAAATTCTCTTAATTTTCATTAGAGCTTCCCTGGTGGCTCAACTGAGAAAGAGTCTACGCACAATGCAGGAGACTTGGGTTCAATTCCTGAGTCTGGAAGATCCCCTGGAGGAGGAAATGGCAACCCACACCAGTATTCTTGCCTGGAGAATCCCATGGACAGAGGAGCCTGGCAGGCAGGCTACTGTCCACAGGGTCGCAAAGAATCAGACAATCTTGCTAAATTTATCGATTTTATTGATCTTATCAAAGAACTACCTCTTTGTTTCATTAATGTTCTCTTTTTTATTTTCAATTTTATTGATTTCTGCTCTTATTTTCTTCCTTTTGCTTATTTTAGTCCTATTTTGGTCTACTTTTTATAGTTTCTTGAGGTAGGAAGTTGGATTATTGATTTTAAAACCTTTGCTCTTTTCTAATGTAAGATTTTAATGTTCTAAGTTTCATTGTCAAGTCTACTTTGGCTGTGTCCCACATATTTTTATATGTCATATTTTCATTCATTTGTATGTATTTGTTTCTTTTCTTGGAGATTTCCTCTTTGGCCCATGGTTTATTTAGAAGTGTGTTGTTTAATGTGCAAGTGTTTGGAGATTTCCCTGTGTATTTCTGTTATTGATTCTAGACTGATTTCATTTTTGTCAAAAACTATAACTGATTTCGGTTCTTATAAAATTGTTGAGGTTGGTTTTATAGCCCAGGATATGGTCTCCCTTGGTGAATGTTCCTTTAAGCACTTGGAATAAATGGGTATTCTGTTGTTAGGTGGAATGTTCTCTACATTTCAGTCAAATCCTATTTATTTTGTTGTTCAGATCTTCTATAATTGTGCTTATTTTTATTTGCTCATTCTGTCTGTTGCAGAGAGGTGGAAATTCACAACTCCAACTATAAGACTTCCTAAAGTCCTGAAATGAATCTCAAGACAAAGGTTGCACCTTCCAACCCCATACCCCTGAAGTCTAAGGATGGAGGGAGGTCTGTAGCTATATGGAGCATGTTGGTTCCTTTCCCAAATAAACAAGAAATGCTTCCTTTCCTAAAAGAAGCTGGAAGCATTCCATAGAAATCCCATTCCATCATCAGGAAGGGAAAGGCCCTGTGACCAGTGGAGTTTGGGTGAGGTCTTCTGTAAGCTGCTGCCCTGTCTCTCTCACACCAGGCTTTCAGCCCTGTTGCTTAGCAGCAGTAATACGACTTTAGGTCTAGGTATGAAAATCATGAGGGTAACTGCTTTACAAGGGACAGTCCAGTGGTCTGCTTTCCTGATAGAGCAAAAGATTCTGTATTCTTGATTGTCATGAAAACAAACTAACACAATATTGTAAAACAGTTACCCTCCAATTAAAAATTTTAAAAAAATAGAACAATAGGAAGAGAACATGGATGGCTTCAGAG
Source organism: Muntiacus reevesi (assembly GCF_963930625.1). Taxonomy (NCBI): domain Eukaryota; kingdom Metazoa; phylum Chordata; class Mammalia; order Artiodactyla; family Cervidae; genus Muntiacus; species Muntiacus reevesi. Next base: position 69,468,507 of record NC_089252.1, read on the forward strand.
CAGAAAGGGGGAAAAAATACGTGAAACTTGGTGGAATCTTAAGTTAGACTAGATTATAACTCCTATGGATCTTTTGAGGTAGATTCTGAAAATTGTGGAGATGCCTCTCACTTCTTTTTAAATCCTTTTCCTCTCCCACTTTCTCCTGCTCCCAACCATCTGCTAAATGATGCATTTTGGATAAAAACTGATTTCATAGAGCATTTTCCATGACAGTGTTTTACTTTTAAAACTGTAGTTCAAAAGGAAACAATGAAAAGGAAATCGTAACAAGGTTACATCCTATTGCAAACCCCCCTGCAGCTTTTGTGGGGCTTCTGCAGGCTTACCTAATTTCTTTCTGCTCTGCTCAGGTCACTGTGTTGTGTTGGTGAGACTCCACCCTGCCTTGTGATAGGGAAGATGGGATTTCTTGCAGGAGGCAATGGTAGAGGTCTTTAGAAGTTTTTGAACTTGATTCATTTTTTTCATTAGTATTTAAGGTAAACCTCACTTGGACTTCATCTTACACTCAGCTCACCAGTCATCATGAGATTTAAATAGTACTACTGATAGAAATGGAAATGGAAGTTAAACACTCAGTTTTGCTAGATGAGGAAACCAAAGATCAATCTCCTACCCAATGTGGAGTCTCTCTCATCAGAGCCAGGGAGCATATGTGTGTGAGTGAGAGAAAAATGTGTGAAGGTTTAAAATATTAAATGAAAGCTGCTTACCCCTCCAGAAATGAGTGAGTGACTTCACTTTCACTTTTCACCCCTCCAATTTAAGCATCAAAAGAGCATAGAATTCAGTGTCACAAAATCAAGTAAAAGAACCCTAACCAACCAGTCCACTTCAACAAACAAATATACACATCTTTTTCAAAATTTAAATGCCCAAGGACTATGTCATAGATCATATTCAGGGATACTATAAGTTTGGATTTTCTTTTCATTTGTTTGCTTGTTTTTGGCTGTGCTGCATAGCATGTGGGATCTTAGTTCCCTGACCAGAGATCTAACCCACGCCCCCTGCAGTGGAAGCAAGGTGTCTTAACCACTGGACCCGCAGTGCTGTGGTTAGTCGCTCAGTCATGTCAGACTCTTCACGACCCCATGGACTGTAACCCACCAGGCTCCTCTGTCCATTGGGATTCTCCAGGCAAGAATACTAGAGTGGGTTGCCATGCCTTCCTCCAGGGGATCTTCTCAACCCAGGGGTTGAACCCAGGTCTCCCACACTTTAGGCAGATTCTTTACTGTCTGAACCCCCAGGGAAGCCCCCTATTTATATTTTCATATACTGAGCAATTTGGGAATGTCTATAAAGTAATAATGCTCCCATCAGAAGTCATACATGTGACTAGTTTTGATAGTATTCAGATGGCAGGGAATAACCAGGCCCTGGAAACCTACCCACATCCTCCTTTGGCTGTAGCAGAGCTTTCCTTTAACCGTTTTAGTTGCCTTCTGGAAGTACAACAATGGAATGGAGTTGGATGGCATTCCTGGCAGGAAGATAGAATTATCTGTGACCTGTGTATATCTGAAGATAAACCAAAGCCTGTGCTCCTTTCCTGATAGGAAAAGCAACGTCTTAGTTTTTTCTTTCTTTTAGGAGTAATATTTCTTGTTGTAATAGCATATTGTTCCTATTAACAGCTCCTACTGAGAAGGAAGATTATTGCCTCTTTAATGTTGTTCTGAAACACATTTGGGATGGGGCAAAATGTAGCTTAATGGAGTCTATAAATTTGTTTAACCAGAACCGTTGAGTGAACTTGACAGTGACTCCTGTACTTTTAGCCTTACTTATTAAGCAGTCAGTTTCAATGTAATTGAGAAGGCTTTTATCTTTAAAAACATTTTCTCTGTCTTTGTTCTTAGGATGATATTCCCCACCTTGACTTCTTTCCCTCTCAGGATTGGCTAAGCTGAGGAGACAGAGCATCAGAGATTAGAGCTAAAGAAAGAATGTGGTTGACCAGTGTGACAAATAAGAGATGCTCATTTATAGAAATTGGGACCTTCTCTTTTTATCTTAAATTTATTTCCCAAATTTGATGATTATTTTTTTTAAAAAGAACTATTTTCCTAATTACCCTTCATAGAATTTCCATACATTTTAATATTTGAAACCTCACAAATCTTTTTTTTTTTCATTTGAGAACAAATATATAACCAATAAACACTCAGAGAAGCGATGGGAAAATTTTTATACTTGACAACTCTAAGGAAGTGATTGCACTTTGGATGTCTGCATTGTTATGTTCCTAAGAGCAGAGGGGGTAAATTATAAAACAGTTACAGGAGAATTTAATTGTCTGATATCTGTTAACATCAGAGGAAGTCACATGGATAAATCCTTGTGGAACACACTGTTCCGAAAATATCAGTCTGGAAAAGGTTTCTATGGAAATGTTCATGTGTTTCTTTCATTAATTGGTCTAATTATTCCATTTACAGAAATAGGAATGAGAAGTGTTAAGCTGGGATTCTGGGAAAAGTTAACACTATTAGAAGCAATGATAGGAATCATGCTATTTTTAGGTCTGAAAATCTTACAGGTTCAGAAAGCAACATAGATGGGTAAGTCCCTCTGTCCCCCAGGTCATGGTAAAAGAATTTATTCAACAAATTTGAAATAGTTACTTTAACACTTTGCATTTTATGTACTTTTGGTGTTAATTTTGCGCAGTTAAACAGGACTGTGACAGACTTTCTGCTCTTCTGTAAAGATCGTAAGTAAGACAGATCATAACATTATCTCTTTTCTTTGTCTTATGCAACGAAAGTGGAAAACATTGCTTGTTAAAGAAAAAACGAGTCATATTAGAGGATCATAAGGAAAGAATTGTGGCCAGAAAAGCACACAAATACTGTTTTTTGAAAACTCTAACATCTTTCACGTGTGATTGTCCTAAGAGAATGTGAATGCAATAGTGATAGCCAGAGAATGCAAACTACTTGTTCCAAGGTGTTAGGTTTACCTGATGACATAAAGCCAAAGTAAACTAAGAGAATTTAAGATGCTTTGTGCCATACATGTCTTGACCCTCCCTTTTTATGTGCTGCGTTTTTTTAATTTCCTACAACTTGATTGCCAGCAATTTCTGCTGTCACCTAGGTCTATGAATGACTTCATTTTTCAGCAGCATTTTTCTTTAGAAAAAATTTTTTTTTCATTCTTCATGGTCTCTGTTTCCTTCCCATCCCTAAATCTATTTTCTTATTTTATTTTCCATCTTTTATTAATTTTTAAAAAAAAATATTTACTTTTTGGCCGCACGGCATGTGCGATCTTAGTTCCCAGACCACGGATTGTCAATGGGTTCAGTGGAAGTGCAGTGTCTTAACCACTGGGCCAGCAGGGAAGTCCCTATATTCTGTCTTTAATTCTAACTCTGCATAAACAGTCAGTCTGTCTCTCCTGTTTGTCATTTGTTTTCCTTTTCATCTTTCCTTGTATTAAATAAGATTTTTCCAAAACTGCAAACTCTGGGTGCTTGTCTCTTACATCTCGTTTGTTTATTGTCTGCATTTCCCCCTCTACTTTCATTTTTCAATCTCATTTCTTTCCACTCTACACATCCCTTGCCATTAAGGGCATAGGACACTACTTTCTCCCAAAGACATCCACAATCTAACATTCAGATGATTCAGAAAAATGAGATGGATTTTCCCTACGTTCCCACGTAGAGCATGAAATGTACCAGACTATCCTTGGTCTCCAGTGCTGTCCCTAGAGCGAGCATCAAGTGAGCCTTCAGGGATTGGTTTCACTTAGAAATTTGTGGTGATAAAACAGTGACCGGCATCTTGAATTATGTTATTTATATCTTGCTTTCCAAATTCCAAGCTAACATGGTACCCACAGAAAAAATTATTAGCCTAGTGTTTAAATTTGTCATTCCAAGGAGTTCACTATTGCTTAACATTGTTGATGTTTTTCTAATTTTGAATAGAAAACTGTGCAAATCACTAACATCAAAGGACACTATCTCAAAGAAGTAGCCCTGAAATAGTCTCCTCTTCTCAGGTGGCTCAGTGGTAGAAAATTTAGCTGCAGTGCAAGAGACCCAGGTTCGATCTGATTTGGGAAAATCCCCTGGAGGAGGAAATGGCAACACACTCCAGTAGTCTTGCCTAGAGAATTCTATGGACAGAGGAGCCTGGCAGCCTACAGTCCATGGAGTCGCAAAGAGTCAGACACAACTGAGCAACTAATACTAAAATTCTTTCTTTTTTCCTCTGTCTTCAGATGTGACTATTTCTTTAGGGACACCATATATATATATATATATATATATATATATATATATATATATATATATATTCAGCCAAGCCATTCAGCATGGACTTACTTTATTCACAAAGTCCTAGCTTGCCCTTCTTCAGACCAGCAGCACAAGCACAAAATTGTAATCACCCCCTTCAGCTTTGAAATGCCACTGGCCTCTCTGTCCACATGATGCCTCATAAACCCGATAGCTCTGGATCCAGACAGCAGTGACTGTAACCCAGGAAGGCTGCAGGATTATTGGAGGCTCGTAAAATTAGTGTAATTCTCAAAGACGCACAGTGGCTCACATACCCTCTTGAAAGCAGATGGAGGTTGCCTGCTTTCAAGTAGGATCCCTAACTCACTTGTAACAGCAAGATTCCATGGCAGAGGAATTTTTGCACAGCTCTTCACTGCAAGAGCAGCATGCAGTAGACTTCACACCCATGCTCTTGTTCAGATCCCTGAAACGGCCACAGTTCCCCTGCGTGGTTGCTTCCAGGTTCTTTTCACAATTGTCAGCCCATCTTCCCTGGCTGCAGCGAGGACTGTGATGGCCTTCGAGGACAGCCACCAATCCCTAATCGCCCACTGACATCTTCTCCCTGATTCCCACACCATTTCCTCAAAGGCGCCTAGAGACTCATTAAAATTGCATTTATAAGTTTTTTCCCAGATGCTCTTACTCTGTTGGTTTTTTTGTTTTTATTTTTGAAGTAGGTCCAGCACCACTGAACTTTTTATGAGCCATTGTGAGTCATAACTGTTAAGAACAAAAAATAAATGGCAGAAAGAGGAGTCAGAATAGAGCGCCCCCCCCCCCCCAAATGCAGGCTATGCAATGGAGTACACATTTCAAGGGTTTGTAAGAACACAAAGTAGGATGTGTCAAACTTAGCTCCAGGTGGGATTGTGTGCATTTCTTTCCCAAGGAAAACAATGCATAGATAACTATCGCTCTAATGATTCATCTTTGCATGGACCATGTTAACTGGGCTGTGTGGTATTAATTTTATATGATAGAGGTCAAAGGACTGGGGTTACTCTTTGATGAATTTTGATGAACACCTTGGCTTCCTCATGCTAGGTAGATAGAAGAGGAAAAAGGAGTCTAAAATGGCGGTGGCTAAAAGACAGAAGGGAAAAGCGCCTGGCCCAGTTTTGCTCCTCTTTTTATATGTTTTTTATCCTCCCCCTGGGCCTGCCCTATGTCAATTGGGCTAGCCAGGAGTGCTGTTTGTTTTACCCGAGGTCCTCACTCCGGTCCTCAGACCTTCCTTTGTTCTGTTTCACGGGCTTTTCCCTTCTTGGTCTTTTAGCCATGGCCATTTTGGACCCTTTTTTCCTCTTCTAACTACCTAACACTCAGTTGATACCAGCTGGGTCCATCTTGAAGGAAAGGCTCTCTTTTTACTGGGAAGCTAGTCAAAAAGAACAATCCAAGGACAAAAGACAAATCAGAGAGTTAAGCTCCTGCCTCGCTGAAAATTGTGGCAGTTTGCAGTCCTCGTGGTAATTGTTGTCATTTTATTTAGAACATACAACTTTTTATAAACTGTAAAAACAGCACAGTACTTAAAAGAATTTTTTGAAAAACACAAAACTCCTTGCTAACAGAACAGTTTTTTGTTTTTTTTTTTTGCCTCTCTTTTTCTGCCTTTGAACTTCTGCATACGCTTGTTGTATATAGGCACATAATCGTAGATCATGGCAGTTTCTTAATAGTACATTTTTATTTATTGAAAACACCTTATTGTTTTACTTGCATGTAAACTGATTCTCAGAACAGTTCTGCAACACTATATTTCTTTGCAAAACGGTGTTTACAGATGAACATGCACATTTACTATTTTTTAATGTTTTATTTTTTGGCCGTGTCAGATCTTAGTTATGGTGTGTGGGCGCCATAGTTGCGTTGCTTGGACTTAAGCTCTATGGCGTGTGGAAAGTTAGTTCCCTGACCAGGAATCATACCTGAGTCCTCTGCATTGGAAGGTGGACTCTTAACCCCTGGAGAACCAGAGGAGTCCTGGCATGCATGTTTAAATAAAAAATTCAAGTCTACAAACTAGAACTAGTGAGTGAGTTTAACATTGTTGCAAACTATAAGGATACAATATAGGAAGTAATTATAGTTGTACATACTGGCAGCAAACAATATTGAAAATTTAATTATAATAGTGTGGTGTGTGGCATAATTTTGATAGCAATAATGAATCATCTTGCTTCCAACCTTGTAGGCCCAGCCTTGCCTTAGTCACCTGGAAACACCCAAGAGAACCCCAAACATCCCAAAATACCTTGCATAGTAACAACAGTTACAACATGGACTGTTTCCCAGAACAGTTCTTGCACTTCTCCTTTCCTCTTCAATTAAAAATAATAAGTGAAATTAAATATGAAAGCATACGTGATGGGGGAATTAAAGCCTTCAAATCTCTGACTTATCTATCTATCTTTAAACTTCCACATCCCAGGACTGTTTCATAACAGACTGTTGTTATTGGCTTTGCTATTCTCTTCCCCAAACAGGGAGGGCTTCACAGAAATTTCAGGATATTCTCTACCTTCTGTCAAGCAATCTTGTCTTTTTAATTTCCCATTGTTAAAATGACACAATTCAAGGAGCTCACATACTCTAGAGTTGGAGTCAACCTCGAGCATCTCTGGGAACGTGCCACACAAAGGAGAAGGTTTCCTTGGCAACAAGAACCTGGGGGAGAAAGCATGGAGACATGTGCTTCCTAGCTCCTTCCCTGGGGCCCCTTGACACTGCTGTTTGTCAGGCACAGAAACTCAACTTGAGACGAGACTGCTTGCCCTCCTCCATATGTTTAGCCATTGACCCCCATTACCAATCACTTGCTCTCTCTTCCCATTAATGAAAATAGTTCATCTGTGAATGGGAATTGTTTCATTATTGCCCTTAGCTGGTATTTTCTAGAAATGCAAACAGAGAAAAGGAAATGGGGTTTTAAGGAGTCTGTGTGTATGTTTGTGTGTGTGTGCGCCCATGCACATGAATGTGTTCATCCATTTAAACTGAATTTAAATGACTGGTAACACTTATTCTTACATTTATTTTCAATTATGAATTTGCATAATAGGTTTTCCCCTAAATTCTGGCAGGATATGATGGCATACTTGGTGACTGGTGTGAAAAGTAATGTATTAATTTGGCAGAACTTATGACATACTAAGTATGCTTCTAAAAAAGTGCCCATGAGCTCAAAATGCTTTTCTCCCTCTGTTAAAAATGGCAAGACAAATACTGGCATGTGAATTGATATCAATAGGTAGGTGAATCTAGGAAGTCTGATTCCAGGGACATCATTCAGTAGGTATGGGAACCAGCTGATGTAATTTTCAGTCCTAAGCTCTCACAGTGGCCCGGGAAGTCAATAATCCCGCATCAGCCTATGTTCCAAACTCACCCTCTTCCTAACCCACTCCATCCCTCTTCTCAGAGTTTTTTTCCTTCCTCAGAACACTGATAGAGAGTGTGCACATGAAATTTTTGATTTCTAAATTCTAGTGCTGCCGAGTTTGTCAGCTGTGGGAGGATATTTAGTGTGTTGTGGGCCTTTGCTTCTTTTACCAGGTAGTTGAACCACCTGTTCAGTTTGGAACTTCAGGATTGTAAGTGTTTGCCAGGAGATTTATTGTCTCTTATTCAGGAACAAGTATTCAGCACAAGTAGCAAAAAGAAAAAAAAAGAGAGAATTAGTATCTGCCATGTGTGTGTGGGTGTGTGTGTGTGCGTGTGTGTACCATAAAGAACTGGAATTTACTTCTCCCCTTTCTAGAGGCTGGAGGTGCAAGGTCAGGTTGTTGACAAGTTGGTTTCTCCTGAAGTCTCACTCCTTGCGGAAATCTGACCATTCTTTCTAAAGTGAAGGACTGAAAAAAAGCTATTAAGTGCGGGGACTTCCCTGGCAATCCCGCGGTTAAGACTCTGTGCTCCCACTGCAAGGGGTGCAGGTTCAATCCCTGGTCCGGGAACTAAGACCCTCCACGCCGTGCAGTGCTGCCAAAATAAAACAGAAACATAGTACATGTAGAAAACGAGTGTGTTTTGCCCAGGAGTTCTCATGACGCTGTCAACAAGCACTAACACACCGGATCGTTTTCCCCATCACCGGCTAGAATGAACCAGAGCAAAAACTGTGACCATGTGTTACTTCCCATTTGGAGCTACTGTAATGTTGCAGGAACTACATCATGCCTTCTGGAACTAGATGGCATGTATTAAACATCACATTGTCCCTGTGCGTATTGATAAATATAGATTAAAAATTCTGAGAGGATATGCCAGGGTTTATTCAAGAGGCTGTGAAACAGAGTTAAAAAGGCACCAAAAGCTTTCTTTCTTTTTCTTTTCCCCTCCTTTGTTGTTGTGTTTGTTGTTGGTTTGTGGTGACAGTGACTGTTAATGACGTGAATCAGTAATGCCAGCTCGCAGCATCCCACGAGCTCTTTTCCTGTCCCAGCTCACACTGGTGGCCCCCAGGGTCCACAGGACTGTAGGGAAGACCAGCTACTTGAATCCTGTACATTTGCCTGGTGGTGACAGCCAGCACTTATACAAGACAACTACCATCTGGCTCTTTCTGCTAAATTTGCAGCAGAAGCCCCTGTTGGGTGGAGGGGATGTGAGAGGCTCCAGGCAAACCAGAACCTCTGTGAAATCACTGCAGATGGCTTTATTTTGGGAGCTAACAGGCATGCAAGTTGAAGCAGGAAGTAGAAAAATAAATCAGCTGGGAATTTGATGTCTCTTCAAGGGGCTTGAGATGAATTTCATCGATTTATTAGGATGCTGTTATTTACCTGGAAATATTCGGAAGCATTGTGAAAGCAATTTGAAACTTTAAAGATTCTAAAGACCCCATCACGGAGCTGGGGCTGTTAGATTCTTCTTCAGGAGAGATGTTGATGTGTTGGGAATTAGCCATTGGAAAAAGGTGCGTTCATCATTCCTAAATCACCGTGTCTCACGAGATGGTTCCTCTGCATTAGGATGGGGAGGGGAGCTTATCAAAAGTACAGATAACTGGATTTTCCTGAGTTAACTGCAGGCTGGGTACCACCTCTCCCCCAGGAATACTCTGCTTTTGTAGAGAGTGTACGTTTCTTCAGTCTCTTCAAAAGCTTTTTATTTATTTATTTTTTATTTTAACTAAGTGCTACTGATTCTAACGCTCAGACAGATCACCTTCTGCAAAATGCATTCTCAAGCAATTAATAGGCCATTAATCTTTAAGAGCCATTGCTCTAAAGTTAATCTACATTGAGAATTCCTCGGATGTTTATTTCCTTCTCTGCGTTCTAAACAATCCTCATGAGCAGGAATACCATCGGGTTCAAGTTGGGGGAGATTTCCCTCCATATTTTTCAAGATGTCTGTGTTGTCAAGAATCCTGTCAGATGCAGCAAATGTGGGCTTTCTCTAGATGAAGGGATGTGTTCAGAGATGATTATTAAGTTGAAGGGGTTAGAGTAGGCAAGGTCCGTGACAAAAGTGACCAGCATTTTCTGTTTTTGTTTTTTTTTTACTTTTTTTAACTGGAGTGTAACAGCTTTATAATGCTGTGTTAGCATGTCAGTCTCTGCTGTACAATGAAGTGAGTCGGCCAATGGATTACACATGTATGTTGAAAGTGAAAGTGTTAGTCGCTCAGCTCTGTCCAACCCTTTGCAACCCCATAAACTGTAGCCCGCCAGACTCCTCTGTCCATGGAATTCTCCAGGAAAGAATACTGGAGTGGGTAGGCATTTCCTTCTCCAGGGGATCTTCCCCACCTAGGGCTTGAGCCCAGGTCTCTTGTTTTGCAGGCAGATTCTTGACCATCTGAGCCACCAGGAAAGATATATACATATATCCCTCCCTCTTGACTGCTTATAAGGCGAAGCTACTTATAAACTAGTCACATGACCTCTGTGCCTTCCTGGGTGTTTCTTCTTTATACAATAACAGGATACAGTTATACAGTCTCTGCTTCCATGAGCCCAGGGACTTCCTACTGGAGAACAGCCCTCTGCACCTCCTCCTCCTCCCCTCTGTGACTTGATGTCCATGGAGGTAGCCCATCAAGATTGTCAGCGGAGTTAGTGTTCTAGTCTGTTTATTGGGATTTCTTTAAATTTATTTATTGGGCTGCACTGGGTCTTTATTGGCATGCAGGATCTTTCGCTGTGGCATGTAGGATCTAGTCCCCTGACTAGGGATCAAACCCAGGCCCCTTTCATTGGGAACTCAGAGGCTTAGCCTCTGGAACTTCAGGGGAGTCCCTCTAGTATGTCGTTGCGGAGCATATTTTAATCTTCTCTGAGGGAAAACTATAAGAACCAGTATGACTTTTTATTATTAAATGGTGGAAAGTGGAAACTAAAATACTGTGAATTTCCAGTATGTAGGGCCTGGAAAGATTAGCACTGCAGCCACCAATGATGTTAATGACCAAAAAGTTTGTTCAGGTGTATCATGAGTTTTGTTTGTACAGGTTTAATTTCCAAGTGGTTTTGTAATCAGGCATTTATTCATTGAGCCCCTAATAAAACCGGGCAGAAATTCAGTGATATTTGGAGACATAGGCCTGCTGTCATCCCACAAGGAAGCCACTTGCGCCCCCATCCAGGCATCCGCTCAGATCTGTTGTGGTTTTACAACATGCTTAAATAACAGAGGCCTCAACATGCAAATCAAAAACTATAACAGCTACACACACAAACACACTCACATACCCACATGTACACACATATGGAATACATCATTATTATTCCACATAAATTTTTTCCAGTAATTATCTTTTCACCTATTTTAAACTAAAATTACAGAGAATTAACTATACTCCAATATAAAATAAAAATTTAAATAAGTAGATAGATGGATAGATACTGGGTTGTCCAAAAAGTTCATTTGGGTTTTCCCACAAGGTGTTACAGAAAAATCCAAATGAATTTTTTGGTCAACCTGATAGGGAGTAAATGATAGAAAAATAAAGATTAGTTAAAATTACAGAGATATTCTGTCATGGAAAATATTTGAGTTAATAATGAAGATAGACTATACTTTGAACATTGTAAAAGTGATACTTGTGATGCTATTAAGGAGATGCTGATACCATTTCTCAGTGTTTACTTACTTACTCTTCACATTCAATCGCTGAGGTTGGCAACAGACACCACGTATGTGCACATATGAAACACTATTCCCACGTGACCCACAGGTGTGATACTGTTCGGCTACTAGAATATTAGAACCCTGTCTGGGACCTTCGGATCCTCATGAATTTTCTCTCACTCTTTATGCCATGCTTTAGGGGGCGGCTCAGAGGTTAAAGCGTCTGCCTGCAACGTGGGAGACCCAGGTTCGACCCCTGGGTCGGGAAGATCCTCTGGAGAAGGAAATGGCAACCCACTCCAGTACTCTTGCCTGGAAAATCCCATGGACAGAGGAGCCTGGTGGGCTACAGTCCATGGGGTCGCAAAGAGTCGGACATGACTTCACTTTCACTTTCACTTTAGTTACTCAGTCGTCGCCAACTCTTTGCGATCCCATGGACTGTAGCCCGCCAGGCTCCTCTGTCCATGGAATTCTCCAGGCAAGAATACTGGAGTGGGTTGCCATGCCCTCCTCCAGGGGATCTTCCCAACCCAGGCCTCTCACATTGCAGGCAGATGTTTTACCACCGCCTGAGCCTGATCAGTCTTGGATTCATGAAGGCTAAAGGGCTGGAGAATGAAAGCATCCTTGACCTCTTACTGCCGGTGGAGACCAGTTGTGTCAATATAAACCTCACATAGCAGGCACACAATCAATATTTTTGAATGAACAAATGGCAGCATTTCCTAAAATGATAAGACCAAATGTTGGAAAAGATGGTTTTAAATGTCCAGTTTAACCCCAATTTAAAGATCTGCATATTGTTGAAGTTTTGTGAAGTCTTAATTTAGTGTTGTATTGCTGGCCAGAAGTTCAAAATCAGAATTGACCTCTGGAGCCAAGTAAACTCTAAAACAACATCATTCCCAGGATTGTTCAGTTCTACTGGGGAGGGGTCGTTTCCCTTGTATCCCTCAAGGACTTCTTTCACTAACTGTTATGGATTCTTATGCTCAGACAGACCAGGTGCTCTGAAATCTGTTTGTTTCGTTTTTTTTTTTTTTTTAATTTATTGAGGTTTTTTTTTAGTTTGTTTTTGTCTGCACTGCGTCTTCATTGCTGCTTGGATTTTTCTCTAGTTGCAGCAAGTGGGGGCTACTCTCTAGTCAGGGTGTGTGGGCTTCTCATTCCAGTGGCTCCTCTTGCAGAACACTCTAGGAGCTTCTTGTAGGGCTCTAAGAGCACTGACCTCAGTAGTTGCAGCTCCTGAACTCTAGAGCACAGGCTTAATAGTTGTGAGTCACAGACTCAGTGACTCCACAGCATGTGGGATGTTCCTGGATCAGGGCGTGAACCTATGTCCCCTGCATTAGCAGACAGATTCCTAACCAGTGGACCACCAGTGAAGTCCTGAAATCTTTTTGAACTAATCACTAAAGAAGTGAATCAGAGGCCTCAGTAGCAGACACAAATATAGACCCAAACAGTTAGATGTGGTAGAAGAAAAATCCCAGGGACACAGTTCTAAGATTAGTGGCGCTGTATGTCTTTTTAAAATGATTACACAGTGAGGGGTGAGGAAACCTATCAAAATATCAAAAGTTCTCTAATGTAATTAACTGACATACTTTTGTTGTATTAATATGCCAGTGATTCTGATTAAGAAGTCTTCCACTTTCATCATTCCCACTCATCCCAATGGGGATCTTAGTGGGAGGTGGGCTGCTTGCCTAGCCTCAGGGCAGCCCATCAGGGAGTCACCAACATAGTGTGACTTGCAGTCCCGTGGAGGAAATCCTACCTAGGACTGCGTGTTCTGCAACTGATAGCAGTGTTTAAAAGGCTTGGTAGGTGCCTGCTTTGTAAGAAAAGCTATGACAGACCTAGATAACATATTAAAAAGCAGCGACATCACTTTGCTGACAAAGGTCCCTATTGTTAAAGCTGTGGTTTTTCCAGTAATCATGTATAGATGTGAGAGTTGGACCATAAGGAGGGCTGAACAACAAAGAATTGATGCTTTTGAACTGTGGTGCTGGAGAAGACTCTTGAGAGTCCCTTGGACGGCACGGAGATCAAACCAGTCAATCCTGAAGGAAATCAACCCTGAATATTCATTGGAAGGACTGGTGCTGAAGCTGAAGCTCCAATACTCTGGCCACCTAATGAGAAGAGCTAACTCAATGGAAAAGACCCTGATGCTGGGAAAGATTGAGGACCGGAAGATGAGATGGTTGGATAGTATCATCAGCTCAATGGATATGAGTTTGAGCAAACACTGGGAAGTGGTGAAGGACAGGGAAGCCTGGTGTGGTGCTGTCTATTGGGTCGCAGAGTAGGACAGGACTTAGCAACTGAACAACAACTTGTAGCATCTACCTGCCTTTCAGTGGCATGCCTTGTGAAGAGCGAGGAGGTGGATGTTGACTTCCTTCCCCATGTTTTCCTTCTGCGAAGGAAGAGAGCTTTACCAAATGCCATGGAACCACATAGAGCTCATCCAATATCAAAATGATAACCCAGCAATTCTCATTTGACAACCACAAGTCCTTTAGGGATTACCATAAAATCGAATTCATTTTTAAAAAATATTATGTGTTTATTTGGCTGCATTGGGTCTTAGACACGGCACTCGGGACATCAGTGCATCATGAGGGATCTTTTGTTGCAGCACACAGATTGCGTAGTTGCATCATACAGCCTCAGTAGCTCCATAGCCTGTGAGAGCTTAGTTTCTAACCAGGGATCGAACCCATGTCCCCTGCATTGCAGGGCAGATTACTAATCTTTGGACCACCAGGGAAGTCCCTAGTACGTTTGACAGAAGTGAATACAGTACATTGACCTTGAGTCTGAAGTCATAACTAACAATGCAGAGGCCTCAGTAGGGGCAAACCCCCAGTCCCAGTATAGAAATTGTGTGCTAAGGGGTATTATTTCAAAATTTTTCATCACTTTCTAATATTCATGGGAGCATTCAGAAACTGTTCTTCAACAGTAAAACTTTGTGAATGACTGTTGTGTTGATCAAATTGGATCTTCAGAAGGGGTTGATTTGCTAAGGATCACTAAAATAAAAAGGTATATTTTGGGGACTTCCCTGGTAGCTCAACGGTAAAGAATCCACCCGCCAGTGAGGGGACACAGGTTCGATCCCTAGTCTGGGAAGATCCCACTTGCCATGGAGCAACTAAGCCTGTGTGCCACAACTGCTGAAGCCTGTACACCCAGAGCCCATTCCCCACACGAGACACTGCAGTGAGAAGCCCGCTCACCACAACACAGAATAGCCCGTGCATGCCCCAACTAGGGAAAAGCCCAGACAGCAGTGAGGACCCAGTGCAGCCAAAGATAAATAATGTTTTTTTTCAGAAAGGTACATTTTTAAAAGAAATTCACTTGTTTTAGGAAATTAAATGTTAGTGTCTCCTCTGGTCCCATGAAAGAATATAGTGAATGTTTTAACTTTTGTGGGTAAGCTAAAAAAAAAAAAAAAAAAAATATATATATATATATATATATATATATATATATATATATATATATAGCATATATATAGTTCAGTTCAGTCGCTCAGTTGTATCTGACTCTGTGACCTCATGGACTGCAGCACACCAGGCCTCCCTATCCATCACCCGTTCCCGGAGTTTGATGAAAAAGAATAGTGTGAGTCCCTCTTAGACATACTTGTCAAGAAAACTAGAGCTGTATAAAACTACTTTTGCATGATAAAAGCATTTTTAGACATGTTTCTTTGTGATATGGTGGCTTTGACTTTAAAGGTTGATGGCTTGCACTAGAAATGTAACAGATGTAACCAACATACAGTGGTGTGGCAACAGGTTTAGCAGTTTTTGTCTTCCATGGACTCTCATTTGTTGTCTCTCTAAGGGCTGACGCGTGCCCCTTGGATATATTTGGATCTTTTCTTGCTTTCCTCCATGCCCGAGGGGAGATAGCAAGTACGACACAGTGTGTGGAAGTCAGGAATTGATCTCAGAAAGTGTTACACCCTCATCCCTAACTCAGGTTACTCACTCAAGCACAGTTTTCTTTGGTCTCGAAAGAGATCAGGAGAAACTCAGAATTACTGGGCCAAAAAGAGACCTTAGATAATGTTGGGGGGGGGGGTGGGGCTTTAGTTTTATGTTTGCATATATATATATAATATACATATATATATATATATATATATGCATTTTAGTTTTCTAAATAGTTGTAGAGAAACAAGTGTAAATCTACCACTTTTACAAAAATGTTAGTTTCTCTTGTTTGTATATGAAAGAGCAAAATCCATATACATGTAAACATAGGTTTACAGAGTCAAGAGTGGATTTTTTTAAAGTATTTTGAAGTTATGGCAAGGAGTTTTAACACTTGTTACTTCCAAAACCTCTTTGTTTGTCAGAATCTGAAGTAATTGTCTTTCTTCTGTTGGCTAAATACAAAGCCACAGCATCAGGATTTAAATCATGAGAAATACATTATTGTCTTATGTATGTACTATTGCCGAAGGGCAGGGAAAATTATGCTTAGGTTAGTTTTTTTTAAAAAAGGAAGAAAATTATCCTTTTTAGCAACTGATTTTAAATTTTGGATAGAAATTGTGCAGAAGTAGTTTCACTTTCCCACCTGACGAAATAGAATAGATTCACTGAACACAGCATTGTTCTTACCCTATCCCAAGACTACACTTCTTTTTGCTGAGTTATGTCTGTCAGAATGTCACATTCTGAGCAGGATTGCTTTCGCCCCCTTTTTTTTCCTTCTGCTCTGACTTGGGTTGAGAGAGTGATAACAGAGCTTGTTAGAGACATGTCTAAGACTGATTCTGAGTGATGGCTAAGGAGCTTAGCTAAGAAGAAAAAGCATGAGGTTTAGTACAGAAACACTGTAACAAGTAGTTAACTGGGTTCTCTCTTTTGCCCCGCTTCCTTCCTTTTATTCCCTAAGTGAAGCATCAGTGCACTGAAAATCAATCACCCATCCTTCTTGTCAGCTGGGATGCAATTTTGCATGCTTTCTCGCCAAGGAACAAAGCTCAGCCATTCCAAGAAACAAAGAGGTGACACGAGAATGCAAATGCAAGTCAAGTGCTTTCAGCACTTATTCAATTAATTGAGTGTAAGTAGTTTCCTCCTACTGAGATCAAAAATGAGAAAGGTGGAAAAGATAAAAATTAGCCCTTTAAAACAGATCAGCCTCCATAGTTATGACGCAGAAGTAATTTGTCCCATATAATGCAATGGTTAGAAATAAGAACTGAGAAGTTAGATGACCTGGCTTCACACAGCCTTTATAGCCGTGTAACCATTCTACCTAGGTGTTCTCATCTGCAAAGTGGAGGGAATCCCAGCACTGGCTCATCCGTGGTGAATGCAATAATGAGAGGAGATGGCTGAGATTGTGGGGACTCAGTGATTGATGCGCAGGTCACAGTGACTGATGCGTCATGTCACTCTGGGTACCTCACTGAGCCTTCGGAAGAAATGGGCTCTGATTCTGAAGACTTTCTATCCTCAGGTACCTCTTTTCTGTGAAGGGGGATTATCTGAGATCCAGTGTGGTGAAATCTTCTACCCAGTGATCTTCCATTAGGGTTTTAATTTTCTAGATTTCAAATGTGGGTCATATAGCTGGAGTCATGTTTCTCTTCTTCAAAGAGGAAACTGGGTGTTTGGGTACATGGTTCTGCCAAGTTTCATTCTGGAACCAGTTGGTAACCAGTTGTAGTTTTAAGGGCACACATGCCTAAGCTAATATTGGATACAGTGTGGGGATGCCAGTCTCTCTACTGATAAAAAACAAGAGAAGCTTTGTTACTAAAAATCACTGTCATGAAATAAAAGAGTGAGGCCCTAATTTGTTTCTTTGCCTACCATAGATGCCACTGCATGTGAGGGATTACCATGGAAAACACATTCTTGCTATAATTTGGAGCCTTTAGGCATTTGATGTGCCAGTTGCCTTCAGTTGGATCTGGTCTGTAATTCATCACTGGAGTGTCCTACCCAGCTCAAACGTGCCCTTTGTGGGCAGAGGCAAAGCTAATATACTTTCCAAGTGTATGTGAATTGCTTCAATAAATCAAAGCTGCCACTGTAAGCAGCTTTATCATTTGCCAGAACAATAAGTTATCTTCATGCTTTAGAGATGCAATGCTCTCTGAGACTTTTATTTGTGTAAATCGTAATGCATCATAAACCCATTTCCAAAAATGAAATTGGGAAGTGCTCTCTCTCTCTCCATATATATATATATATATATATATACACACACACACACTTTTTTAAGGTGCAAGGAATTATTACAAGGAACTTGTGGAGGCTCACCAAGAAATGAGATATTTTTATCCTGCTTATTTTATAGCAGCAAATATTTCTTTATTATTACTATAATGATATGAACATTAAATGCTTGCAGTTGGGGTTAAATGTCATTTAGCTCTTTACTGCTCCAGTGTCTCAGTGAAACCAGTCCACAGACAAAGAGGACAGAGCAAACGTGGTTCCGGCTGGGTCTGCCAGGCACAAGTTGGAGAAACCTGATGTTTCATAAATATCCATTTCTGGTGATGACTCTGTTGACAGCCATTCCAGTAAATCAGGCTCCAGAATCAGATTTTTGGTGATCTCCAGGACTGACTTCTAATCTCCTCTTCATTTCACAAGGACCAAACCCGAATTCAAACCTGACTTGAACCCATTAGACTCCTGAGAGGGAAATGGATTACATAACAATATTATATCTGAAGTTCCCAATGAGGAAAACATAACCTAATTTTAACACTATTTCAGGACTCTAATCAGCATGATGGACAATAAAATGTGTTCTTTTTTATTGGCTTGACTGCATAACTGCTAAATATTTATAAACTAATTTGCCATCACTTCTTCCGTGATAAGAAAATACTTTTATTCGTAATTGCCTCAATAGCTCACTCCAAGCAGAGAAAACAATGTTTGTAAAGAAGCCAGGTTTCATAATTAGAAACTAATTTATTTGTTTCAAAGCCAAGTGTTTTCCCATGCATATTACAATATTTGAATTAGCTTTAATTCTTCCTGTCTTCATTATCAAGAGGGGACTTCTGTGTCCTGCTATGGAATTTTAGATTTTTCCATCCATCTCTTGAAATTTATAGTGCTGTTTATTTTTATATCAAACTACCCAGTAGCTATGATTAAGAACATCATAAACCCCTCCTTTTTGCCTGATTATAGGATCTTTTAAGTCCATGTTTTCCAAACACTCAGTAGTAGCAGTCCCATTATACCCCTTAAATAAAACTCCATGCCTTGCAGTTTTTTTTTTTAATTTATTTATTTGACTGCACTGGGTCATCGTTGTGGCATTCAGGATCTTTTTTTTTTTCTATTTGTGGCACTCGAGATCTTTTTAGTTGTGAGATGTGAACTCAGTTGCAGCACCTGGGATCCTAGCTCTCTGACCAGGGATCAAACCTGGGCCACTTGCATTGGGAGCTCAGAGTCTTAGCCACTGAACTGCCAGGGAAGTCCCTGCTTACCAGTTCCTAAACATCAGTGTTCAAGTCAGCATCGCCTTCCCTATCATCTACAGGTTACTAGGGATGTAGCCCAAGACTTCTGTCTTCTCATCACTTTTCCATTCACTTACATGGTTTCTGGCTCCACCAGCCACCTCCTTCCCTTTCTGATGCCTAACCAATGCAACATTCATTCCTGTGGGGAGGCATAAAGGATGGGGAGGATGGAGGTGGAGCTGAGACTTCCGTCCTCCACTGCTTTAAGTAGGTAGAATTTTGCCTCTCTCCTTCATATTTCTTCTTTTACCCCAGGCCCTCACCCCATGGCCTTCTCTCTTTGAATTCATGGAAGGAAGCTGATTGCTCCCTAGAACAGGCAATTAGCTAGCCAGTTCTGCTCCCAAGTGGAAAGAGAACAATCATTTTTGGAAGATTTGCTCATTATCACCACATATGGGACAATGTCTAACACTGAGATTTTAATTACTCCTCTTCTAGAAAACCATATCTTTCTGGGACTATCACTATTTCATAAATATCCATTTAAAAAGGAAAAACCACTGATAGTTGGTATTTTACTATCATTCATTTTATTAGCAGCATGTCTTTGAAAGAAAAGATCCATGTAGTAAAGAAATAGCAAGCCATCATGGATGATTGTTGGTAAAATAATTTTTTAAGATTTTTTTTTTGGGGGGGGGGTCATTTTTAAAATCTTCGTTGAATTTGGTACAATACTGCTTCTCTTTTATGTTTTGGTGTTTTGGCCATGAGGCATGTGAGATCTTGGCTCCCCAACCAGGAATCAGACTTGCACCCTCTGCATTGGAAGGTGATATCTTAACCACTGAACCACCATGGAAGTGCCGACTGTTTAAAAATTTAATTGGCAACATTTCTGTATGAAATCCCATTCACAAATTTGCTTTCTAAAAAAATTCCATTTGTGCATGTTGAGTTTCACATTTTTTCAGATGCTTAATTGAGCATGACTCAGCCTCATTTATCTTATCTTTCCACTGAAGGGCCACCTGCATTCTTTTCTAAATTATTACAATATTACAGTATTATTACTATAATTATTTTATCATTATGATGCTTACAATTTATTATCGTATTGCCATTGTGTTCTTTATGTACTGGCATGATAATTTTCAGTATCCTGAGTTCACTGCACAGGCAGAGTTTACTAAATTAGGAATGTTATGGAAATGAAAAGGGGCTAGAATAAATGAAATTCTCCTTTGGGGTGTCAGCCTGTGTTAAGCCCAGATGGAAAGTCAAG
This sequence comes from Muntiacus reevesi, assembly GCF_963930625.1. Taxonomy (NCBI): domain Eukaryota; kingdom Metazoa; phylum Chordata; class Mammalia; order Artiodactyla; family Cervidae; genus Muntiacus; species Muntiacus reevesi. Next base: position 69,488,667 of record NC_089252.1, read on the forward strand.
GGAAAGATTATTGAGAATCCATGAAGAAGTAAAGCATTCTTTGTCTGTCTCTCTCTCCCTCCGTCCCTGTTCCTCCTCCTCCACCTCTCTCTTGCACACACAGTGAGTTCTATATTATATATCTCCATCTTCGAAGAGTGAAAATTAGCTCAGGCTGAGAAAGTAAAACTCTGCACAGCCATTCATCAGGCTGGAATACCAGGCACAGAAGTGTGGGCAGCATTAACCGGAAGTGTGTCTCCTAAGGACAGGAAGCTGTAGAGTCACAGTAACCCCCTTCCTTGAGTGACTGCTACCCGCTTGTTCACTGAGAAATCTTGTCCTCTTAGATCACGGACAGTGTGAAGTTACATCAGTGAAGAATAAAACTTGCCACTCCCGCCCAGGACGCTTGAGTCCCTGTGACACAGAGAAGCAGCCTCGATGGGCAGCCCACGTGCGGGGGTTCAGACAGATCCTTCCGGACACAACAGTCCGCATCTGTCCTAACTCTGTGCTTGAGACAAAGGAGACAGGACCCTGGGCGCATTGTGCTGTCCAGGCACGGGGTTAACTCCTTGACACGGCCCACTTTGCTTTAAGCCTGTTAAAACTCTGCTTCCCTTTCCTGCTATCTAAACCCCCTAGGACACCTGCATTTTCCTCTCTCCTGTGTTGGTAAGACACCCTCGAGTTCCTCTGCCCTGTGGCCTCCCTCATTGCCACCAGTAATAATTTGTCAGATTATAGTTTTTTCCCCTTGGTAGTTTTAGGCTGATTGTGCTAAGACAATCTCTATCCATCCACCCATACCCCTTTGATGATAATTTGGGGCCAACTTTCTTTGCTGCCTGCCTAGAAAATATACATTCCAGTAGCCAGAGCCATGCGACTTCATCAAGAAGCAGGAAGGGCAGTTGACATGGAGACAGCACGGGAGTACAGGCACTGCTTAGAAAAGCAGGTGGTAATTTGGTTTGAAAACTCAGAGAAGTTTCCCCCAACCACAAAAATAACAAACCCACAACCCCGCTAGAGTGTGGGGCCATGGAAACCACTGAGCTTTCACAGTCCAGGGGACTCACTTCCTAAATTTGCTGTGTTGTCGCTGTTCGCAGAATCCATTGCATCATTCAGATAGCAAGGCAACTGCTCAGGCACTCAGTCATGTCTGACTCTTTGTGACCCTTTGGACAATTGTCCACCAGGTTCCTCTGTCCATGGGATTTCCCAGACAAGAATACTAGAGTGAGTTGCTATTTCCTCTCCAGGGGATTTTCCTGGCCCAGGGATTGAACCTACGTCTCTTGTGTCTTCTGCGTTGCAGGCAGATTCTTTACCCGATGAGCCATCAGGGAAGTCCTAGAAAGCTGCTCAACCGTAGCATCTGTTGACTGCAAAATACTCATTGGAAATGTATTTCTTTTTTGTTGTCTCTGGGATTAAAACAGATTTGTTTTTATCATTATTATTTATATAATTTGGGGCTGTGCTTGGTCTTCCTTGTTGTGCATGGGCTTTCCCTAGCTGCGATGCGTGGGCTTCCGACTGTGGTGAGCATAGGCTCTTGTTGCTGAGCATAGGCTCTAGGGCACGTGGCCTCAGTAGTTAGGCGCATGGGCTTAGTTGCCCCATGGCATGTGGGATCTTCCTGGACCAGGGATCGATCCCATGTTCCCTGCATTGGCAGGCGGATTCTTAACCACTGAACCACCAGGGAAGCCCTCCAAACCTGCTTTATAAGATGTTCTTCCCAGCGAGTCCCCAAGTTGGGCTTCTAAATTTTCTTATTTAGTCTTTCGGATGTCTCCAAGCACTCCTTTTACTTGTTTCTTTTCACCCTCTCGGTGTAGAAAAGTGGCTAGGTGTTACCAACCATAGTGTCTTTAAGGATGGACGTTAGTAAGGTGAGTAAACCGGTCCACCATTCTGAGTCTCGGCTGCGTCTCCAGCTGGAATGGGAGCCTTCATCTGCATGCTTTGCGACAGCACTAGGAAAGAGCTTGTGGTTGTTCTGACCACAAACAGCACTTACTGTCTGTGGTGAAGCACTTCCTGCCACGGTTTAAGAAGACGCTTGAAGAACGGCGTGGCCTTGAGAAGGGTGAACATATTTGATTATGTGTTTTCACAGGTAGGAAGTGACTCTGCCCAACTTCTCTCGATGCCGTAATTGCTGAGCATCATTTTTGAGCCCGGGAGATAGCCTGCAGAAAAACTAAACAAAATGTTAAAATCACCCACAGCAGCCTGCTGACTGTCCTCCCATGATGCTTTATACCCTAATAGTCAGTCTGTGTCATTCACGTGATTTACAATGCGGAGGTTATTCATTGCTGTAGTGGATCGTTTCGGTCAGCGAATGGTTATTTGGAGTGGCAAACAATTAAGTAATCGTCAGTAAAGACACAGGATTTTCAAAGGAGAAGGTCAGTCAGTGTTGGCAGAACATGAAAGTCCTGGATTGTCGGAGCTGGAGGAATCGCCCAGCTCTCGTTTGTCACCTGAGAAATGGGTGTGATGAGTTACGTGCTCAGCCCAGAGCCACAGACAGCATCCACCTATATGTGACCTGAGATTCCACTGGGAGAGAACTTGGGTTGGAAACGGCCTGTTCCTCGGAGCTAGAGGCACACTTAGGCAGATAGGTCAGACGGACTGAGGACCACAGCCCTTCCCAGGGGGACTTCTAGTTCAGTCTCCTTGCCCATGTGCATGTTGGTGTTCATTACCTGTTTTTCTTGTTGGCCTCTAGGTTGGCTCTTTAGAAATAAGACATCCGTAATGCTGTTTTATCTATCAAGTTCCATTCAACAGTAACAATAGATTTATTAAGCTTCCACTATGTGCAGGAATTGTAACTACATAGAGGGTATGGGGTCAGCACAGTGGGACCCATGTAACAAAGGTAAGTAATAACATAGAAACAATCTCTTAAGAGGACTTTAATCAAAAGAAAGAAAAGTGACTCAAAATAAGCACAGAGTCACACACATTAGCAAAATAATTTTTTAAAGGCCTTTTGAACTGTTTTCAAATCAAGAGGGTTTTTTTCATGTTTATTTTTCTCCCCCCAAAATGTTGGTATAAACTGACTGAACTAACCTCAACAGAGTCCGTGAAAACCCAATTTACATTTGGCCAAAAAAAAGGGGGGGGGTGACAAATCTAGTATCAGATTTAGTTCAGATTTGATACTGTCTTTTGAAGTAGCAAATGTAGCTGCTCTCTGAAGCCATCACAAAGTTCTAATTTTGGTTGCAGCTGGTTACTGCAGCCAGTGAGAGAGGTAACCTTTGATGAATTTGGCAAGTTGAGTTTGAAGCATTGGGGAGCATGTGTTGAAGGATCCAGTATCCTTATCAGCTATTCTTGGAAGCGGGATAAAAGGAAAGCATATTTAAATAGGAAACATCAAAGCAACTATACTCCAGTCAAATTTTGTTTAAAAACAGGAGCTTTTGGTAGTGATGGATATGTTCATGATTGTGGTGATGATTTTCAGCCTCATGTTAATAAAATTCTTATGAAGTCTAAAATATTTTATAAATGTCAAATTTCATCTCCATAAACTATAAATATATGCAGTTTGTTGCCATTTATACCATACCTACCTCAATAAAATTTTTTTAAGTGAAAAATAAATAAATAGAAAACATCTTCCAGAGTTTCAAAAGTTTGTGACAGAATACTTAGTTGTCCTCCATAAAGCAATCCTGTTTAAATATTTGAATGTTAGAAGAGATCTTCGATCCAGTTTAACATCTGGACCCTAGCCTGTCAGGCTTCGCTGGTGGCTTAGTTGGTGAAGAATCTGTCTGCAACGCAGGAGACCCAGGTTCAGTCCCTTAATCAGGAAGATCCCCTGGAGGAGGAAATGGCAACCCACTCCAGTATTCTTGCCTGGGAAATCCCATGGACTGAGGAGCCTAGAGGGCTACAGTCCATGGGGTTGCCAAAGACTCGGACACGACTCAGCGACCAAGCCACCACCACCACCATCTAGCTTGTCAGTCATACTCAGGGTGACGAGCCCAAGGCCAAGGGTGGTTACATCACTTGCTCAGAGCCATATAATGGAGTAAAAGTCATGAGCTGAAGTTCAGGTTTCTGTACAACGGGTCAGTGATCAGCACAGCCAACCTTGTTTCAGAGATAAGGGCATTTCCTGCATCCAGATGTGAGGCCATGGCTTCTTGGGTGGTCCTCACAGTCTGACTCTCCATCCCATTTCGATCTTGCCTTTCTCAGAGCCAAGCTGTTTTCTTTCCAGTCCAGTGGATTTACCCCTACAATACATAATCCTCTTCTCTTTTTATTCCACTTTATTTTGGGCAATCATCTGTGTGGTGATCAGAGATTTCTTAGTTGCAGATAAATTAAAGGGCGTCAGATGTTTGAGAACAGCTACCCAGGCTTCGGTTGGGTTAATGCATTGATTTCAGCCCCGCAGCACAGGGTGTCGGCCGGAGCCTGGCTCAGCTGCTCTGCTGTAGAAGGGCGCTTCTGTAACAGAGCCTCGCATTAGATTACAATTATTTTTGCCTCTAGCCAGCTGTTCCTCACAGATATTTTACTTTTTATGGAAGTGAGATAAAAAGGATTTTGTATTTTGAAAGATGGCTTTCTGAGGCATATCTTCAGCCTAAGCATTGAGTTTCTTTTTATTCATGGAACTTCAAGCTGTGTCTTGAAAAATGAGTAGAAGGTATATCATCTCCAGGATAAATCATGTTATTAGTGCGTGATGCTTTTTGGGGTGAACCCTGGGGAGGTACACTCTTGGCGGCAAGTGAATTTCCAACTTCAAATCATTTTTTGAGTTATAAACTAAAGCAACTTGAGTATTTTTTCTCTATATGCCAGACAGTGTGCTTAGGGGTATATTATCACTTAATCCTCTCCTCAATCCTGTAAGATTGATGTTGTCAATTGAATCACCTCCTCCACTTTGCAGATGATGGAAATAGAGGCTTGGTAAGCAGAAGTAACTGCCCTAGGAGATGCAAGGGGTCTGAATCCCAACCCTGGGTCTTTACTGTAATATATACAGTCTCTTGTGATTTGACAGTTGTGCCTACAAAACAGAACAGTAATCATCTTTGCTTTCTCCCAAAGAAACGTTTTTAGTGGTCTTAGGATGAGGTGTTTGTATCCGCTGAGACATCATTAGGTGTGTAGGCCCAGGTATTAGATATCAAATAGTGGTTCTTCCACACCTAGGGAAAGCACTTGTAATCATCTATTTTTAAACTGCTCGGCTATGTCCTTCATCATGATCTTGTTAATAATGCCAGGCCGCTTAGGAGTTATCAGTCATGAAATTTCATCATACAAGCTTTCCAGGGTCCCTCACCTGCTGAAACACCAACTTTGCTTAATTAAAAATTTATTCTCCAAAGAAACAGCTCTATGTGTTTTTTAGTCAGTTAATAATGAAACTAATTATCATGGTCGGCTGCAGCTTTGGCTCCAGCTATTTAAATATGGGCATTTGTAGGCCTCTGTTCCCTGGCAGCATCGGGAAGGCACACTGTTAGCTGAGCAGATGTGTTTCGGGGAGGGTCTGCCCATTCCATTTCAGTTTAACACTTTTGGAGGACAGTGTCTGTGTCCAGCCTCTGCTGGGAGACAGAGCCTTTGGTCTCCAGAAGCCTATCAGCTCAGCAGGGTGTTTTTACTTTAATGTGGCTGAGGTAAGATGGAGAATGTCCCACCCAAAATGAACTTACCAATATTATAAAAGGTTAGAAAGGATTTCCCTCAGGGCAAGCAACTTAAAAAAAAAATGGTTGGGAATGTTACTAAATGAGAAACATTTTATTTTTTTTGAAATTTTATTGAAGTATTGTTGATTTTCAGTGTTAATTTTTGCTGTACCGCAGAGTGATTCAGTTATGCATGTATTCTTTCTCATATTCTTTTCCACTGGGGTTTATCCAGGATATTGAAAATATTATAGTTCCCTGTACGACACAGTAGGACCTTATTGTTTATCCATTCTATATACTAGCTTGCATCTTCTAATTGCAAACTCCCAGTCCATCCCTTCCCCACCTCCTCTTCCCCTTGGCAACCACGAGTCTGTTCTCTATGTCTGTGAGTCTGTTTCCTAGATACGTTCATTTGCATCATATTTTAGATTCCACATATATGTGACGTCATATGGTAATTGTCTTTCTGACTGACTTTGCTTAGTATGGTATTCTGTAGGTGTAGGACCATCCATGTGGCCACAAATGGCTTTATTTCATTCTTTCTAAGGCTGAGTAATATTCTATTGTATATACGTACCACATCTTCTTTATCCACTCATCTGTCGATGGACATTTAGGTTTCCATGTCTTGGCTGTTGGGACAGCGCTGCTGTGAATATGGGGGTACATGTGTCTTTTCGAATTATAGTTTCGTCTGGGTATACGCAAGTGGCAAGCTGGCTCATATGGCAACTCTGCTTTGAGGTTTCTGAGGAACCTCCATGCTGTTTTCCATGGTGACTGCACCAGTTCACATGCCCACCAACAAAGCAGGAGGGAGGAGCATTCTCCTTCTGTCGTAGTCTTTCTCTGATCAGTCAGAGATGCCTGAACCTGTCTGAGTGACAGTAAATTGTTCTTTATCAATGCAGATTTCTTCCTTGTGAATTCCTCAAGCCCTCTCTCCCTCTCTTCCGCTCTTTTTTAATATTTAGGATATTGCTGGAAGAATGTGATGGGAACTGACTGATTTGAATCTTGTCATATCTGAATGGTAAAGAATGAGGGCTGTTCATCTTTGGCCACTAGATCTGGAGTTAGTCTTTTTATTGCCATGCTCTGAGGCATGCGGGTGGCGTCTTAGTTCCCAGTCCAGGGGTCAAACCTACGCCCCCTGCAGTGGAAGCACAGTGTCTTCACCATGGACTGCCAGGGAAGTTCCTAGATCAGGAGTTTTAAATTCTGGACTGGGCTTTTGGAGCTCCTGAAATCAGCAAAATTTTACACAAAGTATTTTTTTCTTTATGTGCCAGGGTAAAACTGACCAGGGGAAAAAAAAAAAAAAAACAATTGAGAGGCATTTCATTAAATTCTCAGTGTGATTCACGATCCTTAGCAACTCTTAAATGTCAGTGTCCTTGATCAATAACGCTTCCAGGGGCTGCCTATTGTTTTGCTGCCTCCCTTTCAAAGGTTAGTGAGGAAATGAAGCAGCAGTTCCCAAACTGGACATCAGGGCTTCTGGCAGTTCCTGCTGTTAAAAACAGCAAATATGTCCATTTGAAAAAGATTAATGCATCAAATCATCACAAGCATTCCCCCATCCTCACCCTCTCCACCAAGAAAGGAATTCAGCAGATGCACTCTGAGTGGGAGGCTCTTAAGAGAGATTAGATGAGAGGCTGCCATGACTCAGTCACTCATTCTTCTTGGCACTTTTTGAACCCAGTTATCTGCCAAATTGATGTAAATAGTTTCAATCTGAATTTATCCATTGTTTAGCTTATATGCATAACTGGAACAGGAAGAGAGGAAATAGCCAATGTTGCAATCCAAGATATGAGGAGCTCAAAAAGAGTGACATTTCTCTGAATTCACACCAATAAAAATTTTCCCTCAATTCCTAAAAATGTATACTTATGTGTACATTTGCTATACATACAGTTGCAGACACACATGTATGTGTATATATATCTGTGTGTAAATGTCATCTGATACATATACCTATATATAGTAACTGCAAAATTTCTCATCTGAACCCATGCTTGTTCGAGAGTGAAAAGGAAGGTTATTAATAATTACACTAGAGTAACTGGCATTAGTAAACATATGTTTACTACATATGTCACCTTATACATAAATGCAATATTGGCTCAGTTATTTTGGAAAAAAAAGTTTTAGAAATGAGGGAGTTAGATTTTAATCTTAATTTTGTACCCCTCTGGACAATATGTAATAGATAAAAATAAAGATTAGAAGTAAATACATTCCAAAGTTTAAGAGAGGGAAATAATGATGTTTATATCCAATGGGGTTGTTTATTTCAAAAGAAAGCCTATCTATAATCTACAATGTGTTTTTTTGTGGATAAGGGCTCAGTGAGCAGCAGGAATCCTTTTTGTCTTAACTCATCAATTAGAAACAAAACACAAAAATTATCAAAACCAGTCAGTTGATTTATAATGTATAAGGTATAGCATTTCTAAACGTTAAGTCAAAAAGCATTTTAAAAAATCTATCTTTAACACAATGCCTATTTTAGTCTCATGTTTCCCAAGCTCAACATTTTGAAAGATATTTATTCACAAATCATTATTTTTTTTCTCACATAATTAAACAGAAAGCAAATGAAACATCACTGTGTCATTTGTTAAACAGGAAAAAGCAAAATTGGTCCAGATAAATTATGAACATTGTTAAATATTGCACTTGAAAGAATACTGTAGTATAATCAATAACATGTTCAGCACCACAGGGGGCATGGGTTTGATCCCTGGTTGGGGAACTAAGACCCTGCATGCCAGAGGCGTCGGTGAAAAAATAAACTATCTCTTAAAATAATAATATAGGGACTTCCCCGATGATCCAGTGGTTAAGAATCTGCCCTGCAATGCAGGAGATATGGGTTCAACCCCCGGTTGGGGAACTACGATTCCCACATGCAGCAGAAAAATGAAGCCCATGCGTTAACACCAGGAGATCCCGAGTTACACAACTAAGACCCCACACAAGTAAATACATTTAATAAGTAAATAAAAAATAATGTATTCACTCAAAATATACCTTTCTTCCTAAAAATCACTTGCTTCATCATCTCGCCTAACAGTACACAATGCTTAGTTTAGCAATACTCCTAAAGGGGAAGGTTCTCTGTCTTTCTGCAGGGATCTCAGAGGTTCTAGGCGCTGTGAACAACGATCATAGTCTGAGTTAAGACATGGACCCTGAGCGAGACAGGTGCCCAGGGGGAGCAGAGGCGGGAGCTGCCATTTGGCATTAATGTCTCATCTTTGATGTGATGAGAATCCCCTGGAAAAAGATGGAAAGGCACCTCCCTGAACCCAGGATTCCCCCTGTTATCTTCTGCTCTGAGACAGCTTTAGATCAGGACATAAGACGGAGGGAAACCGGATCTGTTTCTTACATGGGAACAAAGGAAAGTCTCAGGTTTCTCTGTCGTTGCTACTAAACGTGGAGCACAGCTTCTAGACAAAGGACACAGGCCCCCTGGCTGTCTTCAAGTTACAGCCTAGAAATCGGTGCTCCGCCAGCGTCGGAGTCCGGAACCCCCGGCCTTTGCAGATGACGCCCGGCTGGGCCCGGGCTCCTGGCTGTGATGAGCTCACCTCGCCCACTCGCTGTGCGCTGTGTCCTGAGCACTCTGCCTGCCTGCACATCCAGAGCTGCTCCTGTTGCCTTCCGTCACACTTTCCACATAAACCCAGGTCAGAAAGGCACAGTCACTGCAGCACCCGTGGTCACGCCCAGGTGGACTGCACTTAAGGACTGTGTCTTGGCTCGGAGGCAATTTGGGGTACGGAAACCTGAACACTGTCAGCTAGATGAGGCAGTTCCAGGAATTGTTTTGGCATGTGGAGTCCTCCCTAGTGGTATCAAAACCCAGTTGGTTCTTCATGAAAGGTGCAATAGTGGGGGAGTGGAAACACTTTCTGGTTACACAGCATTATTTGGTGGAGACAGATGCCGACTATCATAGACACTGCTATGTGTGAGGACGTTTGACTTATATCTACTTGGTCTTCATAAAAGCCTGGGAATTGGAGATTAGTTGTTGTTTTTCAGTGGCTAAGTTATTTCCAACACTTTGTGACCCCAGGTACTGCCACACACCAGGATTTCCTGTCTTTCACTATCTCTTGGAGTTTGCTCAAACTCGTATTCATCAAGTTGGTGATGCCATCCACCCACCTCATCTTCTGTTCTCCCCTTCTCCTCCTGCCTTCTAGCTTTCCCAGCATAGGGATCTTTTCCAGTGACTTGGCTCTTCACATCAATTGACCAAAGTATTGGAGCTTCAGCTTCAGCATCAGTCCTTCCAATGAATATGCAAGGTTGATTTCCTTTAGGATTGACTGGTTTGATCTCCATGCTGTCCAAGGGATTCTCAAGTCTTCTCCAACACCACAATCCAAAAGCATCAGTTCTTCATTGCTCAGTCTTCTTTGTGGTCCAATTCTCATATCTATATATGACTACTGGAATTAGTAGCACCCAGTTAATAGGCAAGCAAGACATAGCTCAAGAATAATAGAGCCAGTGTGTAGAAGATGCGGCAATCAGCCTCTTGTCTGTCTGATTACAGAGCCTGTGATTTTTCTATTAGGAAACACAAACTCAGATTTAACACCAGAAGGCTAATTTGAAGTCTTATTGAAGTATTCTTTCATACCATTTCATCTTGCTAATAATTCCTTTAAATATTTGAGATAATTATGGTGAAATGTATTAAACTGGAGACCAATTTATAGCAGAGCATTTTCTAACCCAAATGTGCTTGGGAATTCAAGGCTCAGTTAGGGTCACTGTGGAAATAATAAACTAGACCCTTTTTTTCTTTCTTTCATTTTCTCCTAAAATATCCTTTGCCCATCGTTATCCATTTGATCTCAGCCATCTGGTGGTGCAGCCGGCAAAGGAAAATGTCAAATTCAACAAAATGAGTAGTACTGCTGGAGCTGAATCATAATTTAACTTTTTTTCCCCTCTGCCCTACAGGATATTTAAACAGTAATATTACTTAATAATACTTCCTAAGTTATTATCAATTCCCTACAAAACATTGCCATTTCCTCAAAATGGAAAGGCAGGCACTAGGGCCAAGAGTCAAATATTTTGCCCTAACAGCCAATGACGTCTAAATTCACCAGTTAACATTTACTTAATTGCTGAGGCAGTCATGCTAAGTGCACAGTCTGACACATTATCAGGTGTTTTTAAAAAAAAAGATAATTTCTGAGGGGGAAAAAAAAAACAGATCTATAAAACCAAGAGACACGACTCTGCTAACATCATTATCCGACTCTCATTTTTAAAATCTTTGTTTGATCAGGTTGGCAAGCTGGTGAGGGGAATACTGCTTGATATAAGGATGTGTTCTGTGTAATTTTTGAAGGGAAGGCGGGGGCAGGATTCTGCTTGCTTCTCCTCTTGTCACATAGCCATTCTCCATCCTTCTCTTCTGACTCCACAAACTGCATCTCTCAGCATCCTTTGTCCTGTGGCTTCCAGGTGGGTTTTGTCCATGGAAGGCGTCAGCAGCAGGAGGGCAAAGGAAGAGAGATCAGAATCTCTTCATCCTCGCCTCCCTCCCTGTGCAGATAGCTCCCCAGGTGGCCCCAAAGGCTGCTAGGAACACTGACTCCACCCCGACACCTGCACGCTGAGGGGAGAAAACAGTTCTTTCTGTGGTTAGGCTCTGGGTGTCTCCCTCTCCCGTCTTCTTTTTTACTGGCTGCACCAAGTCTTAGTTGCAGAACGTGGGTTCTAGTTCCCTAACCAGGGATTGAACCCAGGCCTTCTGCATTGGGAGCATGGAGTCTTAGCCACTGGACCACCGGGGAAGTCCATCCTGGTGTCTTAACTTGCCTACTAGTTTGGTGATGCTCTCTTTATTAATATCTCTTCAGGTGAATCACTGCAGTGGAATTCTGTTGCCTGCCAGGATCCTGAGTTGGGGGTGGGGGTTGAGAGATTAGTGGAAGACCCCTGACTTAGTGCTGGCCCTTGTGGGCTGTGTGTCCCTAAACAATCCAGGGATTCCATGTGCTTTACTTTCATCTTCTGTAAAGTGAGTCATAATGGTACTGCTCCTCGAGTGCTTAACTCAGTCATGTATAAGCCGTAAAGGTTATCACAAATAAGCTTGGAGGAAGAAAGGGGAATGAATGCTCGTTCTCCTGGTTTGATTTCTTGCGAACGTGGCCTATACTTACTCAGCATATTACTTCCTGAGAACACTGCCTGTTGATAAAAACTGCTCCTGTGTGTGTGTTTAGGCGCCAAGCTGTGTCCAACTCTTTGCGACCCCATAGACCACAGCATGCCAGGCCTCCCTGTCCCTCACTGTCTCCCTGAGTTTGTTCCACTGAAGCACTCATATCTACGTCTAAACATCAGGATGCAGTCGGGCTGCGAGTTTCCAAAGAGATGGTTTGATTCCTGTCTTTTACAAATCATGGTATGTTCCTTGAATCTCCAGATTTTTCTTTTCTTTCTCCATAATGCTGTACTATGGCTTATCTTAGAAAAGTCTGTTGGTAGCTACTGGAAACAAGCTTGGTGAGCCCCAGGTCACATACACAAGGTGTATTCTCCAAGTGCTTAGTAATGACATGGTAATAGCCACAGAGCCAGCATTTGTGTGTCAAATATACGCCTGGCAGCCCAGTCTGTCATATTTGGAGGAAGCATTATAGCATATATATGCCAGCAAGGGGACTGACAGCAGAGTGAGATTTAATCCCCAACTCATGAGAAATTCTGTGTGCAATCCTGTGCCTTCTTAGCCCTCAGCACCCCCAGCTTCCATCGTCCTGAGCTGGCTGGGCCAGGAGGGCTCCAGATCCATTGTCCCCCCTCGAGTTGAATGATTTCAGACTTGCAGTGGGGAGGAGAGAGGGCAGGGCAAGAGAGAATATTTTTTTAATGTGTATCAATTTTAAAGTCTTTTTTTAAATTTTATTTTCTTGCAGCTTCTTTCGTTTGGGCTGCATCAGGCCTAGCTGCATCGCACGGGATCTTTGTGGTGCTCTGACCCTGGTTGTGTCACGTGGGCCCCAGAGCACACGCGTTCAGTAGTTGTGATGCAGGGCCTTAGTTTCTCAGAGGCAGGTGGGGGTCTCAGTTCCCAGACAAGGGATCGATTCCGCGTCCCCTGCAGTTCAGGGCAGATTGTTAACCACAGGGACCAGAGGAGTCCCCGTTTTTTGAAGTCCTGATTGAATTTGTTACAACATTGCGTCTGTTTTCTGTTTTGGTGGTTTGGCTGCAAGGCATGTGGGATCTTAGGTCCCTAGGGAGGGAGAGAACCTGTACCCCCGACATTGGAAGGTGAAGTCTTAACCACTGGACCGCCAGGGAAGGCCCTGAGAAGAGATTTAGAAAAGCAAGGAATCCCAGACATGTGCTGTAGGAGGGCAAGTAGGTGAGCGCCGGGTTTCTCGTTGGCTTTTTTTTTCCCCAAGCCCAGTGACGATCAAGACATACAAGCAAGCCCACAGTTATGTCCCAAAGACGCGGGGCTTCAGAAATCTGATTTGTTTTCCCAGATGCCTGGCCGAGAGCTAGCAGACTGGTTTGTGCATACCAGACAGTGTCTGGGGGTTTTTCTGCCCTTCCCACTCCCCTTTTCAGCTCCTTTCCATATCTCCTCCTTACTGAGGCCTCTCCCGGCACCTGTCCCAACACTATCCGGTGAAAGTGGAAGCTGTGCTGTGCCTACTTGACTTGCTGCTGAAAGGAGCTTTTTCCAGAGGCAAAAGGGACAAGAAAAAACAGTCGGCGTCTGGTCAGCTTTGTCTTTTTTCTGCTGTGATGGTGATCAGTTGCTTTTCTTTGGCCATCCCTCAAGCATGGGCAGGGCTGCGGCGTTCTGTTCTGAGTACATTGCTGCTTCTCCCCGCCCGCCACACTGTGTGACATGCAGAACCTAATTCCTTGATCAGGGATCAAGCCCAGACTCCCTGCATTAGAAGGTGAAGTCTTAACCATTAAGTCTTAATCACTGGGCAACCAGGGAAGTCCTGCTTCCTCATTCTTTTTACCCAGGTCTCTGTTTGTGGGCTTATTTTCTGTCCTGTGGCATTGTAAGATTCCTCTAGGGCGAATACAGTGAGGGTGGTTTTTCATCAACATCATTGATAAATGTTCTTGAGTCACTGAATGCAGAATACCAGGCTAGACCCAGATGTATAAGAAACACTTCCTTTTCCAGAGGATGAGCGGGGGCAGGGAGGTCACATCTCAGTCACAGCCGGGTGCTCGATGTTTCTTACAAGAGGGATCTTGGTCTACCTAAAACCCCTTGAGAAAAGGATGGTCCCAGATTTACAGGTAAGGAAAATGAAGTCAGAGAGGAGAGATGCCCCCCTGCCCCCGCCCCCCGCACAAGGAGTGATGTATCAGATCCCATCAGCTACAATATGAAAGGAAAAGTAAGAGGCTTAAACAGTAAGAATTCAAGGCAAAAGTATTCATTGAAAGGGCTTCTCTGGTGGCTCAGCGGTAAAGAATCCACCTGCCCAAGCAGGAGACCCAGGTTTGGTCCCTGGTTCGGGAAGATGCCCTGGAGAAGGAAATGGCAACCCACTCCAGTAGTATTGCCTGGGAAATCCCATGGACTGAGGAACCTGGTAACTACTGTCCATGGAGTCATAAAAGAGCTGGACACGACTTAATGACTGAATTCGTTGAAAACCAAGGTCCAGCAGTGATCTTCAAAGTGTGGTCCCCAGACAGCAGCATCAGCAGCCCCCTGGGAACTTGTCAAGGCGGCACTTCCCAAGGCCCCACCCAAACCTGCTGAATCAAAACCTCTGGAGGTTGGAGCCTAGGAATCTGTGTTTTAACTTGGTCATTCTAACCAAGTGATTCCAGAGACAGGAGAATGTTGAGAGCCATTGTCAGGGGAAGCAGGGCAGGGACGCAGGTGCTCGGAGATGGAGATGTGACGAGGAGGCAGGACTGAGTGGCAAACTGTGAGAAGTCAAAGCTTTGAGAAGGGCTGCAAGGGGGGCCTGGTTTAGTACACTCAGCGCAACCTGGTGTGCTGCCAGAGACAGCCTGTGAGGCGCACCTGGTTCTCTTAGACCCGGGCTGTTGGCATCGTCTCCTTACAGTGAATTCACAGGCTGCAAAGGTGTGACTATCAATAGAGCTCCTACTCTGTTTGGGTGCTTATAAGCTTCCCTGGTGGCTCAGATGATAAAGAATATGCCTGCAATGCAGGAGACCTGGGTTCGATCCCTGAGTTGGGAGGATCCCCTGGAGGAGGGCATGGCAACCAACTCCAGTATTGTTGCCTGGAGAATCCCCATGGACAGAGGAGCCTAGCGGGCTACAGTCTTTGGGGTTGCAGGGAGTTGGACACGACTGAGCGACTCAGCACAGCACAAAGAATCTGACCACGGTGAAACGCTAGCAGGCCTCGGGTGGAAGACCATTTGTCCTTCATGTTTCTTTTTACTTTAATTTTTGTGGAATGGGGTTTAAGTGTGGACCATATCCTGCAGCTCCAGCTAAAAAGATAAGCACATTTGTATTTGCATGGACAAGCCTATAGATTTCTAATTGTTGTCTCAATTAGATAAGAGCAATACTTTTAAATAACAGTTCCCCGCATGGTGAGATTAAAGACTGTTCTTATTGCTATTAACAAGGATAATCATGGGTTGATTAGGTAGATGAACAGAAACAATCTCGTTCTTGTTGCTTGGACTTGTGACATCATCTCTTGCCCAGCGGCTTCACTTTGGGGCCATCTGTTGGAAAACTGATAGAAACACAGAGGATTCAAAATTAATGTTCCCTGAACCCTATGATGAGAATTTCTTTACAAATGTTTATCCTCAGATTTTTTGCTTAGAAAACATTAGTTATGGGTAGAAAACCATTTATACCAGGTTCAGTTGTGGGATTTTTGTTTTTGAGCTACCCATTATATAATTTAGAGTCAATCACTCTTTTGTTATAATAAAATGTAAGCAAGTTGACCTTTAAACATTTTTGGCATCTCGAAATTGAAAACGGACTGATGTTGTCTAACCTAGAGTTCAAGGAAAAGTCAGGAGGAACTAAATCCCAAATCATTAGAGGTTGGCCTTCTGCATATATAGGTTCAGAGGATATGTATCCACGATGTACCAGAAAACATCATGCTGGCACTTCTTTCAGTTTCTTCAGAGCCAGTGTAGATGCCAGTGGACACACACTGTACATCCAGTGTACTGTGCAGTCTGGTCCAGCGTACAGTATACGGCCCTGTCCAATGTATACTGTGCGGTCCAGCGTACAGTCTATTGCACACCATAAGGTACAGGCCAGTGTCCAGTATATGGTACAGTTCAATTTACAGTCCAGTGTCCAGTATCCTCTACAGTCCAGTGTATAGTCCAGTCCAGTGTATATGGACACATCTGGCACACATCTGACACTCTGGTATATGGTCAGATGCACAGCTGGACACCTCTGGACAGCTGGCATAGTCAAATGCACATAGAGACACATCCAGTGTCCAGTCCAGTGTCCGGCCCAGTCCAATATACAGCAGTGTATATCTAGTACACAGTCCAGTATACACTCCAGTGTATGTCCAGTATACACCAGTGTACATCCAGTGTACGTCCAGCATACACTCCAGTGTATATCCAGTGTATGTCCAGTGTCTCTGCGCCTGTCTTCTCCATGTCCATAAAAATCCTATGAATAGCTCTTAGAGTCATTGATACAAAAAAGAGCAAAGTATAGTCAGCAGGTTCAAACGAAGGATAAAAGAGGCAAAACCTAAGTAAACTGAAAATCAGATTGACACTGAATTCAGGTCAGTGGGGTGCCAGAGTTCTCTACATGAGCAACATTCAAAACATCAGGAGTTTTGCTAGCTGATTGTTAAAGCGCTTTGTAGCCTGAAATTGGTGGGGATAGTCACCTCAGGCAAATCAGTGAGCACTACAAATCAGGGCTTTTTGTTTATCAGAGTCTGGGTTCCAGTGGACAGCTGACATCTACGATTATGGTACAGTCAGTCCAAGCTAGTGTCCATCCAACATGCAGCATCACTAAAACTCCTGGCTGCCAGTATCCGGCCCTGGTGTGTGCCTTCTCTCATCCTCCATCTCTGCCTTAGTATCTGTCTTTATTGCCTCTGGCCTAGATTACTGCTGTTGCCTCCCAGCAGACTCTACCACTGGAACAGTATTACTGCTAAATCTACCACTAGAGGGACTTCCCTGGCAGTCCAGTGGCTAAGACTCTGCACTCCCACTGCAGGAGGCATCGGTTCGATCCCTGGCCGAGGAACTGAGATCCCAGATGCTGGAATCTACCACTAGAATAAAGTTTAGGTAAGAACCCTGCCAGTCTGCAACTGAGGAAGGTAGTTATCTTTGACTATTGGGAAAAATAATATATAATGCTTTCTTCTATAAACAGGTTACTTTTGATTAACTATAAAGCAGGTGGGGTTTTTTTCTCTCTGTTTTGATGTAGGGTTCTACAAATTGAATCTATGACCATAGAACTTATTTTCAGAATAGTGGGCCAGGGCTAGCTTACAACCTGTAACCATGTGAGAGTGATGGTAATAGAATCACCGTGGGGTTGACCCCATGACTTCTGACCTCATGATCATCCTGTTCTAGCCAACTGATCGAAAGCAATTTGTCAATGGGAACACCCCCCAGAGGGAATGCTCCCATGGACCATGATTAAACCCACCTCTGTCTTCGCTCTACCCTGAGTTTAGTTTGTGGAGAGAACTCCTCTAAGCTGCCTCAGCACCAATTTGCTGTCACTCAGCCTGGTGTTAGCATGTCCATAATTAACACTGGTAGACGTGCAGAAATGCAAGAATGCCACGTTTTCTAAGCCACGCAGCCTCATTAAGAAAGTAAAACGTTTGTGAATCTCCTGCAGGTTTTCTCCCTCTGGGTTGTGGAGGCTCTCTGGCTGTCAGCACAGCAGTCTGGGCCAGGAAAGTTCAGAGAATTACTTCAATAATATGACAGCCTCGTCCATTTAAAATGGAATTCAATGCCAGCTTCCCTTAGAGGCATTCATTGAAATTCTGTGCATGAGCTGTTCCTGTAGTCACTTAACAATGTCTCTCATGTTTGCCCTGATTTGGAAAAAAAAGAGAGAAAGAAAACTAGCTTTGTAGTTGCGATAGCGTGGATCCGGATGGTCTAATTACAATGAAGAGGCCCCGGGCTTGCAGTAATAGGATGGTTCATCTGATGTGTACGGACGGCCACGGGAAAATGACCCATGTGTGGGCATTCTCGGGGGACACTAAAGAGGCTTTTAAGAATTACACTCTGTGCAGCAAGCAAGCTAATGAGCAAAAGAGAAAGTAGGAAGGAAAACCACTGCTTCAGGAAGCGTAGTTCCACTTACGGCTGGTGACAGCATTCCCCAAATTCATTAGGATGGACTGGGCTTCCCTGGGATGGGTGTGGCCTCCCGCACTCATTCTGCATCTTGTTCCTAAGGAATGAAAACCCCTGAATAATAAATAGCGAGGAAGAGAAAGAGGACAGAGACCGAGATGGCCGGTAAATCAGATAAAGGCAGACACTTACACAAGGATGAAAGAAGTCAAAATGAACTTCAACAGCCAAAAAAAAAGGCAGTTTTTTTATACCCTTCTTTTTTCATTTTTTGGCCAGTTTCATGGTATTTTACTTCATGTATAAGAACAGTATCTTCTTATGATGTCCAGGGAAGATATTTTTATCCTGTTATTCTTAATCTTTGGACATGTTTGAAAAAAGAAAATGTCTTCGGATCTAGTCTATACTGGTTTTCTTCTTTTAAAAGTTCTACATGGGGTTTTAGGGCACATAAATTGGCAAGTTGACATAAAGGCAAAACGCTTCAAAAGATACACGCCTTGCTTTTCAAAGGTGACCCCACTTAACCTACGCAGTCACATCAGGGAGTCATCACCTGGGAGGAGAAGCAAGACAGTGTCTGCAAAGGCCAGGGAAATCAAGAGGACCGTGTGTCCCTGGACCCCGAGGGAGGCCAAGGACCAGTGGGACTGTCAGGGGCACCTTCCGCTCTACCTGAGGGGGGCACCAGGCCTCCAGTACCCCAGACCTACTCCTCTGAAGCATGAGGAGGTGGTCCTCTTTCAGGAAGCCATAGAGATATCATGATCCCATAGGATGCATCTGTTCTCCCTACTCATGGCTAGCCACCTTGAACATCAAGGTAGTTTAGACAGATGAAGCCAGAAGGGCCCCCTGTCTTAAAAAGTGCCCTTCTAATGAAAGAAAACTTGGGAACAAATCCATAGTGTTCATAGAATTAGAACAGTCATGAGAGCAGCCTCTAAAGTCCCCAAGTACAGCCACCTCTGAGTGGCTGTAAAACAGGAGACCCAGGTTCAATCTCTGGGCTGGGAAGATCTCCTAGAGAAGGGAAAGGCTACCCACTCCAGTATCCTTGCCTGGAGAATTCCATGGACAGAGGAGCCTGGTGGAGTATGGGGTCACAAAGAGTTGGACAGGACTGAGCGACTAACACTTTTCATCTGACATCCTAGACATCCTAGAGCTTCTGTGTATCTTCTCTTACCAGCTTTCAAATACTATACTTTTTATTTCCAAAGGTCACATGACTTTCTGAGCCACAGCTAGCTGCCTGGTATAGTCAAACAACAGAACCAGTATTATATTTAATGAGCAAATAAGGTTTTTTTTTAATGCGTTCTTTTTTTTTTTTTCCCTAAAATATTTATTTGGCTGTGCCGGGTCTTAGTTGTGGCATGTGGGATCTGATTCCCTGACCAGGGGTTGAATCCTAGCCCCCTGCACTGGGAGTGGGTAGTCTTAGCCACTGGACCACCAGGAAGTCCCAAGTTATTTTTATCTTATATTTTGAGAAAACAATCCAGAGAAAATGTACAGAATCTTTGAAGATTGTGAGGATAGGCATTTTTGAAATGGACCTAGTAATTGAAAACTATAGTTTCCACTGATTAGGAACTAATAAAGTAAATGAAGGGACTAGAATGCATTTGACTCACCCCCACCCAGCTCCAACCTGACCACCTGTCTGGTATCCTGTTATCTGAGTGACCAACCTTTAAATCATTATTGAGTGGTCTGAGGTGATTTTGTCGGGGCAATTATGCTTTACCTTTGATTTTTCTTTCTTTGATACCAGCAAGACAGTGTTCAACAGACTGTGGATCATAACTCTCATCCTCTAAATGGTTTTAACTATTGAGAAAACAATGAATACAATGAATGGCCATTGAGTAGCTGCCATGCTAAGGAAATTATGTTAATATATGAGAGTTGGAAGAATGTGTAATAGATAGTACTACAGTTTAGGGAGGAAAAACAGGGATGCCCAAGCCAGAAAACCTCAACCTAAATTCTAGCTTTCCCTCCTATTGGCACTCTTGACCCTGACAAATGTCTGGGTCATAGTTGTGTCTTTTGTAAAAGGAGTTTAATAGCACTGACTACCTCCCAGGATTGTTGTGACAATAAAGTGTAAGTGTTTAATTTACTGCCTGGATCAGAGTAAGTGATCAAACCAGTATAGCTAATTAGCCAGTTATGATGGAGAATCTGTAAGGAAGAAGAAAAAGTAAAAGAATTGATAGGAAACCAACAAACAGAACCAGGCAGATATTGTTAATAGAAAGTAGTATGTGGAATGCATGAACTATAAAAATTTAGCACAGGGACAAGCCAGTCCTGGATAAGCATTTTTCTTTTTCATATTCTTCATTAGCTATGTCACAGCTGAACTACTGTAATTCCATCTCAAAACCATGTACAGAGAACAGAATTTGAATTCAGAACCAGCTACCCTGGTTCCTTAGAAGCCTGTGTATGTTGGTTCACCCAAGAGAAGTCATATTTTCTATTAAGCAGATTATTAACTTTAATCATTTGAAAAGACATTGTACCATATTAAGAATACTTAAGAAACCCAATAGGAAAATTTCACTGCTTAGGTGACTTGGGGAGGTGTTGAGAATTGCATAGCTTCTTACTTTGCTCTGTAGATGCTAAGTTGGCCAAAAAGTTCATTCTGTAAGACGGTACAGAAAAACTCGAACGAACTCTGGCCAACCCAATATCTGCCCAATATTTGTAGTTAAGATACACCCTACTCACCTTCAACCTTCATAACCAACAACAGCCAGGGAATCAAACACCTAAAAACACAGGTCATGACTTTGTCATTCGTTCATTTCCAAAATGTTGGCTCCATAACAATGTATTTACAAATAAGAGTTAAAATAACATCCGTATCAATCATACAATTTTTAATTCCTAAATTGTAATTCCAATTTACATTCTGATTTTTCATAAATATGCTACATCAAGCGAAATGCTTCCTTGACAGAATATTAATGAATTACCCTCAGACTACAAAGAGTATTCAATCACTGCCATATTTTAGTCAAAACAATGTTAAATTTCAGATCTGTAAGATCCAGACATTTTACATGTTATACCTCCTCATTCTTAGCAGAGGGGTGTTCTTTTACCGGTCAGGAGGCATTTGTCCATTCCTGACCTTTTTACCTTCAGAAAATAAATGACGCATGTGACACGAAAATTGAATTAACTTCAACTGAAAAAGGAATAATACAAATAGCTAATGTCTTTACGATCGCCCTAGCAAGCCTCCAGGGCAGCTACTGTTGCTGTTTCTGTTTTGTACGATGCATTCTATCTGACTAATCCTCAATAAATATGAAAAACAGATCATTTCACGGCTAAGAACTGACAAACGGGAACAGGCTTCTCATTTGAGTAGACGAGATAAGCAGGCTGCCACCAGCCAGCTCCACCATCTTCGCCTTCAGGCGAGTGGTGTCCCAGGCAGACCCTGTTAGTTCACACTGAGGTCACTGCTATCACATTTCTGTTTGTCTATTCCTAGACCGGAGCTCAAATTCACATTCCACACAGCCTCCTGTCTCAAGGACCATTCTGCCGCCTACCTTCTGTAGCATCACTTAAAGCAGTGGGGCCCTCCGATTAAACCATTCCAGGTGTGAATTTCTTGCCTGGAGAGCGAACTGAGAAATGAATGGGGTTCATGAATATAAATTGGACTTTCCTTAACTTTTCATTTAGAAATTGTGTGGCGTGATTCGCTCCCCACATAAATCTTTATTTGCCTTAAGTGTGTTGACTGTGGGAATCCTCGGGCAGGGCTGGTAGCCCATCGCTATGCATGACTGGGTGTTAAAGTTCACAAATCAGGCAGAAGCGGCTTGGGGAGGGAACACCACGGCAGAGTCCCCACACCCGTGGGCTCAGCGAAGATGAGTTGCATCCCCCCACCCCCAACCCGGGCCTGCACCTTTATTGGGAGGAGGCCGCCCAACCTCCTCACTCTTTTTCTCTCCTTGAATATTATCTGATAGCTACGTCCTCTTCCTACCAAGACATTCTGTTTTCTGTATGTCTTAGCAGCTCTATTATCATCAAACTGATTTTTCCCTTCACCCCAATTTTGGTTTATAGAGCTGATGTAATAAATGAATCTTTCATAGGCCATCTCGATTTATTTTTGAATAGACGCTGTGAACCAGAGTCATTCTGAAGATGACTCGGGAAAGGCTGGAAGGATTCAATAAGCAAGTGCATCCTCTTTAGACGTGAGGCCACCCGACCTCTCCTGCCCTCTCTCCTCCCCTTCCTCCCGCCTTCTATTTCCATCATAGCCATGTGTACCCTGCATTAGTACCCCTGAGACCAACGGGGTTTCACCCTAAGATCCAAGTATAAATCAGATTTTTTTTTAAAAGACATTTCTCTCATTTTCAACCTGTGCTTTGACTCTTTAGCCAGAAATAAGCACCATTACACAGACCTGAAAGTGTGTTCACGTTGCTTGCTCTTTGCTATAGAAATAGGACATGGTAAGGAAGGCTGTGACCATGAATTTTCTACAGTCGTACTAAGTTGTTTTGTTTTTTTTTAACATATATAACAACAATCCTTGCTACAGTGAATTTGATATGGCTAGTAGTAACGTCCTAGTAATAATAAAACAGCAACAGAATTTTTTTTTCCAGGGCCAATGGGTATAAGAATAAAAGGGGGAAATCCTAGAGAACAAATTTTGGCAATGAATGTTAAAAGAAATTTCTCCCTGCATATGAGGCATTGTGGGAGGTAGGGAGGACCGTGACATGGCCTTAAGTCACATTTCTTGTTCCCAAGTCTGATGATTTTTCCATATTGTATAAACTTCAAACGCTTTGCCATATTTATAAACCCTCTGGGCTAAGGTTATTGAGATCCAGTAGACCTGCAAAGCACATGTAAGGGAGGCTTTGACTGTGTTCCCATGCACTCAGAATAACTGGAGGAAAGGTGGTCACGACCCTTAATTACATTCTTAGTATGTGGTGTCTATGCTAGAATTTAAAATAACCTAGTAAGTAAAACCACTATTAAAATGGAGTAAGGAGAGTGATGTGAACATTTTTTAAAAAATGGAACATATAAAAGAAGGTCAGAGGATGATTTCCAGATTACGCCCTGGCTCCACTCACTGATGGGCAGGCATCGCCCAGGCCTCCTGACCCGGCTCGACCCCGAGTTTGCTCTCTCGAGTGTCCATGACTTCATTTTCATCTCATTTGATGAATAGAGCTGATCTCTTAACTTAGTGACTGTTTGCAAGATACACTTCCCCAGTATTTCTGAGGTGAATGAAAACATTTTTTGCCAAACACAGGCTTGCCAAGTGTTGTCTATTGTAAAAATGCTAATGTAATTTCATCCTTTCTCAATTAAAACTCTCAAATACACTCAAAAGAAAGGCTATTTATAAACAATGGCCACTGATTAGGAATTCTTTACCCTTCGTTTCAATTTTTCAAATCTGATTGTAAAACTTAGTGTTCGCGTCAAGAAAATGTAAAGCCTCTCTCCCAGAGAACTGTGTTAAGAGAGCAATTGGTCTGGTTTCAGTACGCTTAATAACAGGAGCTCTGGAAGGACCTTATTTTATAGCATAAAGTGAAGCTGTTTTATTTCTCTGTCACCCTGCCATCTTCACCAACATCATAACTTCCTTCCCAATATTTATAATAGTTGACAGCCTTGCTTTAAGAACGCGTTTTAAACCACATCTTGTAGTAGGGGTTAAAATAATTAGAATAAATTCTGGTCCCTTTAGGAAGAAAAGAAACCCTACCAGCTGGCCCGCCTGGAAGGACACCAGCAGATACACTCTTTAAATTTTGTATTCTGTATAATCTATGATACGTACATGGTCTCTTAAGGGAGTATTTTGCCAGAACGTTCTCTTGGGGGCTAGCAGTGGAACAGAATAAAGTGTGACATACCTGTGGTTGTTGCCTTTGTCTGAGTCAACGAATATTGAATTCGGTAGAGTTGCGAGTCTTCTTGTGCATGGAAAATAGAATGTGTCCCAAGTTAACAGGCTGTATGGTGATCTCTCTGTGAAGTGAGGTAGTGCAGGAAAGTCAGAGGGTAAGAAAATGAGTCAATATTAAATTGAAAAACTTGATAATTTGTGACTTGTCCAAGTATCATTGAAACCAAAGCAAAAGACAGATCTGAAAGGTATAACTTGCAGCAGCCAACCCGCATCAATAGAGGTTCCCATCTTTGTGTCATGAAGAATGTACCACTACCACAACACTAACCCTTGGGTGGAGATACCAATGAATTTTTTGGAGTCAGGCCCTCATCCACTCTTGAGAAGCATAACGTGCATAGTTAGGAAATAAGCATTCCTAACACGGACAGTGAAAGGTCTTCAGGTTGGCTGGTGAAGAAGTTCTCTTACCCCATGCAAGTTCATCTTCGTTCTCCTCGGTACAACCAGTTCAAAAGATGTTTCCTCTTCACAGGTTACCAGCCAGTCTTGTCTGGTCAGCAGGGGTTCCAAGGCCTCATGGGGGTGCAGCAGCCACCTCAGAGTCAGGGCGTGATGAGCAGCCAGCAGGGAACTCCAGTGCAGAGCGTGATGGTCTCCTACCCAGCCGTGTCTAATTATCAGGTGCGTATCCGGAGCTTGGCAAACAGTGCTTTGAAAAGCAGAATTGCCAAAGCACAGGCGTGGGTGTGTCCCCGTCTCAGACGGGTGGGAGGTGGCAGGGGGTGCTAGGTGCAGTTGTGTTGGTGGTTGACTTTGAGTCAAGATTATACTAAACAAGTAAAAAACTGAAAATGTACATTTCCATAACAAAAATGGCATTTGAATGCCCTTCGAAGTCTGGTTCTGCATAAGCTTTCTATTCATGAAGGAAAATGCTTTTGAGTTCTGTTCATGAAGACCTCTGGACATTCTGTTGAAATGGTTCTTAATGAGAGAAAGTCCTTGTGACAAATCTGTGTTTGTTTTGATCACACCCAAAGAAACTTCATTTCGCCACAAATTTAACTTATAAAGCATTTTTAAATGGCATCTCAAATTGATCTAAAGGGTATTTATTGGACCTGACAGCTGCATTTTCCAGACTAAACTTACATTGAGTATTTAAAGTGTCACACCCCCTTCAGTAATGCATATTCTGAAATTCACTGAGAGGGAAAGTGAAGGGTTGGTGAACTACGTTAATCATTCAGTTTAGCTGCACCAAGTACCTCTGGCCCTAGAGACCCTATCCTCGGTATTCCTGCCTTGACCATCCTTGTTCACGTTGCATCCGTCTCTACCGCCAGCTCAATAAGAAATGTTCTCGAAAGTTGCAAGTTGAGAGTGAGGTAGGTTCCTGGGACAAGAGCCTCTTTTATTATCAGTGGCTCCAGGCCACTTTGCATAAAACCAGAATGGGAGCATGGCTTTCCAAAACAGAAATCCAGAGAGGGGGGTGGTCCAGACGGCAGTCCCTGGAGAGCCAGGAAAGGGGAAGGAAAGGGGCTCAAAGCTGACACTTGCTGAGCGTGTACTTCTCACCAGTCATGGCCCTGGTGCTGCCGCATCCTCCTGCAGCTCTGCCAGGGGCCACTTTGAAGGCGGTGTCATTATGCACGTGGAGTCAGAAAATCAGAGCGGTCAAATGGTCTGCCCAGTGAGAAACAGCTGACAAAAGGCAGAGCTGGGACCCGAACCCCAAAGCGTGACTGTTTTCGATGACACCACCGTAGCTTGCGGGACACCCCGGAATGACCTCCTCATACAGGAACGTGTCTTGTGTCTCTGCTCAGGTGCCAATGACCCAGGGTTCTCAAGGACTGCCCCAGCAGTCGTACCAACAGCCACTCATGCTCCCCACCCAGGCAGGCCAAGGCTCCCTCCCGGCCGCTGGAATGCCGGTGTACTGTAACGTCACGCCGCCGACCCCTCAGAGCGGCCTGAGGCTGGTGGGCCCGCACTGCCCCTCGAGCTCTCTCCCCGCGGCGTCGGCCAGCTGCAGGACCAACTGCGCCAGCGTGGGCACCGCCGGGTGGCAGGCCAGGTTCTGAGCGCGCCGGCCAGCCCGCGGCCCTTTGCGGGGGCAGGAGCCGGGCCGGGAGGCTCGCTGAGGACTGAAGTGTTCACTCCACACCCCAATGACTGCTGCTGGTATTCTGTAAAAAAAAAAAAAAAAGACTAATCCACACGTTAGCTGGTTAATGGTGCATATTTCCGTCATGTCCGCTAGGTATGCCTTTCTAGCTTAGCTAGTGACATGAATTCATCAAGGTAAGATTTTCTCCTACCACTGAATACCACTGTGTAGACGATACTATCCCTAATTTGGATTATTAGTTTTGTACTTTGTGTTGACTTTGTGATGCTAAGAAGTATTTAAAAAAAAATTATATACTGAAATCACATTGTACCAAAGCTGTAATGGAAAAGAAAAGAATTGATGAATGGAAGGAATAATTTATATACACAATAGAGTTTTCTTTTTTTAATGGATATATACTGTATTGTAGTGTTTAATCGAAATAAAACTATTTGACCTTATGGAGAAAGGTCATGTTTTTACCACCAGTTTCTTTCACTCTCTGTTCCCCTGTGTGTTGGCTTGTGTCCTTTTATCCCCTTCAAGCACTGCTTTATCAATAATGTGCAGAAAAGATATTCTGGGTGTTGGTAGATGAACTGGTATCACACTAGTAGGCAAACACTGAACCAGTTGCAGCTTCTTGTGAATACCACAGGGCTCCTGGAAATAAATGACATGCGACTCATCCACTCACTGAATACACATTTTTGAAATGTACACACGTGGCCTTTAATTTTACGCCCATTGAATGCATGTAGCTTTACTTCACCAACTGGGAAAATCTGCCAACAGCAGCTCTATACCAAATCCTGTACTAAACCCTATGCCACCTCCTCAAATTTCTCCACTCCTTGAAAAACAAGGTATCTTTGCTTAGAGCGAAATTGAAAGAGGCACAATCTAGGACTTCCCTGGGTGGCCCAGTGGTTGAGCATCCACCTGCCAACGCAGGGAACACAAGTTCAGTCCCTGGTCCAGGAAGACGCCACATGCCAGGGGGCAAATGAACCCGTGTGCGACAGCTACTGAGCCCGCGCACCCTGGAGCCGTGCGCCGGTAGAGAAGCCGCCACAACGAGAAGCCTGCTCTCGGCAGCGAGATAAGCCTGTGCTCAGCAACAAAGACCCAGCACGGTCAGAAAGAAAGAAAGAAAATAAACCAGCCCAGCCTAACTTCACCCATTATGTTGGGTCACATAGTGTAAGGTATCACAGGCATTAACAGTAAGGCAGGAACTCAAAGGTGCTAATGCTTGTCCTAATGATTTAAAACAAGGCAAAAAATAAAGCAAGAATTTGGTTACAAAGATGCAGAACAGTCACACACACACACAAACATTGAAAAGGCCGTTCCTGTCTAATCTCAAAAATGTTTACCTCCCTGTGGATTCTGCAGGTAAGACCGACTTATGACAGCCTTTGAAAAATAACAGCTGAGTATCATCTTTGGCCCTTCCAGGGGGTATGTAATGAGAGAATAAAACCCCACAGCTTTCACTTTGCTATAGTAGTACAATGACTAACAGTTCTGTTAACTCTATACCCAAAAAACACTTGCCAGTGAGAAGGATTTGGAAAGTATATATGGGTAATTCCCATTATTTTTCATATTACCACATTCTGTATATTAGATTTTTTCATGTCCATGTCCTTTAGCTGGAGATAGAGTTAGGCAGCCAGATGCAAACTACCTACTAGATTACTGTTGCTTAATTTTACACTACTTTTCCTTTAAAAGGGAATTTCACACATATCATCATCAGCTTCATTCCTTGTGAAGTCTGTTCCATTTCCTCAGATTTCAGTCTACTGACTTCATCATAAGTAAACCAGAACTATGAAAAATGTTCTAAGAAAAAGGGACATTGCATTTTTTAATTGAGCATTAAACCAATAGGTTGAGTGGCTTTTAAACCAAGAGCTGCTCTGAGAAGAAGCAAAGTGTTCACTGAATTAGTATCTTCCCCTAATGGAAGGAGGAGGCTGACCAATATGGACTCATTTTTGAAATATATTTTCCATGGAGCCCTCTGACCCTGGCAGTGATCCCAAACACAAGGATCCAAATATAGGCTGAATGTTTTCCTTTTCATCCTATTCTGAGAAGTTTGAAGCACTTCTTTAGGGAATCTTAGAGTTACTGAGCCTTCTTTCCCATGGATTTGAAGCCTACATCATGTTAAGGGTAAAGACAGATCTTTGTTGTTTCTGGCCATTCTTTTCTAAAAGTGTTATTCTCGTATTTAGACATTTGACTTTTATTGCATAGCATATCCCTTTATTTACTGTTTATAGCTGAGCAATCTTCCTTCCTTTCACTAAATATTTGTATCCAGTATTACTTTATTCCTAATATCATGTTAAACTTACTTTTTACATTTGAATATTTGAGATGGCTGTGTAGAGAGACAGTTTTATTAGTGAAGCACTTCCAGAATTTAATTTACTGTCAGGAGAACATTCAGTTGTTTTCACATTGATTAGAACTGCATTACAATCCCATTTGGAAATTATATATATGTCTATAAACTTATATAGATACATATGCAAATACACAGTCATCCCTAATGATTCTCCATGTGAAAGTAAAAGAGAACATAAGTGACTCATGCATTCATTTATTCAGCAAATTTTTACCACATACTTGATTATATCCTAATTAGTGGCACAATTCCAAGTAAGACTACAAATAAATTTCATGCCCACAGATTTACTCTTGTTTTTTCATACATTCGGTTATCCTGTGATGGTTAGAACTAAATGTTCTAACTAGGATACCAATGAATTTCAGCCATAATTATTTTATTGTTTTAATATCATTCCCCAGCGTGTGGAGTAGGATAAGACAGTGTGTTATATATAACGTTATGGAAATGGAATTATGTAATTAATTATATAGTTGGAGGCTAAATCACAAAATAACTGGGGTGGGGACGTGCCTGGTGGTCCACTGGTTAAGACACTGCACTTCCGCTGCAGGGAGCGTGGGTTCAATCCCTGGTTGGGGAAGTAAGATCACCCATGCCGCATGGTGCAGCCAAAATATAGGGGGGAAAAAGTGGAGTACAAATGAGCCAGAGCAGCTTCACAAGAAGAAGGAAGGACAAAGCAGACACAATCAGGGGAAAGACCGTGGCAGCAGAAATGGCTTTTGCCATCAAAATAAATGAGTACTTGGACTCAGCTTCCACTTTTGCCAGTGGCTGGCAAGGGAGAGGACACTTCCCTGCACCTGTCCTCCTGCTACCTATATTCTGCATCCCCAGGCACATCCAGGACAGAGGGGCATGCCCACCCTCACCAGCCCAGGGGTTCCCTCACAGGCAAACTCATCATCCCCAGACCAAAAACAGAAAAAGAACTGTACATACCTCACCCTAAAGGTGGAGTCCAACTTTCACACTTTAAAATCCAACCAATATCTTACAACAGCTTTTCTAAAACATTTTCCATAGAAGACTTTTTCCTTGGGATAGTGACAGTTGTTAGATTAAACCTGACTGTTCCCAGAATGGCTATAATTGGAAGACAAGGTTAATGAAGGTCAAACAATCTTTTAAAAAGCTATCTGATTTCTGGAAATCTTTATGATGTAAGAGGGAACCATAATTTGCATATTTTCTCAAACATATTTGAACAAAATATCCTTCTCTTCACAGACTACATCAAAAGACTAATATTGTGAGGTACATATAGTTTTAATTACATTAAGGCGTCTGAAACCAAGAGTACAAACACAGTTATTTTATTTCTATAGATATCATATTAGACTATTATAAAGTGTAAATGTAATAGCACTACAACCTTACTATCCAGTCGTGACATCTTTGGGTAATTGACCCTGGAGTGCATTATTTACTCCTTGAACACGTGAGCTGAAAAGTAAGCCTTGGCACCAATATTTCTGGACCTTTTAATTCTTAATATTGAAGGACTTGATATTTCTATTTATGTCTAAAATGGTAGTACTGGTCATACAGCTATATAGATAGAGTTATTCCAAATGATCTTTCAGATCTCTATGTGAATGTAAAAGAGAACAAGACTGATTTATGCATCCACTTACTCAACAAGCATTGATACCTTCTTACTCATTTTAAGACCTTGTACCACAGTCTGTGGAGCCTGTGTCTTTAGGAACTTTGTGAGTTTTCAGAATAAATTATACCAAACAACTAACTAAAAAATATAGGAAGTTAGTCATAGGTCTTTTATTTTAAATATAAGACACATTAAAATAGGATTCTGGAGAAGGAATGGGTGGCTTCTGGGTGTGGTTTTATGAGGCTTTTGACCAGGGTCCTGTTGAACAGATGGAATTTGAACCTATAGACCTGAGCATGGGTGAACCCCAGCCTAGCCAGGAGAAATGCCTAGGGAGAGAAAAAGGAAGAAAGAGATGAACTACAGTAAGTCCCCTACATACAAATAGGTTCTGTTCTAAGAGTGCATTCGTAAGTCTAAATTGTTTGTAAGTCCAACAGTTAGCCTAGGTCCCCCACTAACACAGTCAGTTATATGGTACTGTGCTGTAATAGGTTTATACTACTTTTCACACAAATGACACATAAAAAACAGACTCAAAAAAAGTAAACCTTTTAAATCTTACAGCACAGTACCTTGAAAAGTACAGCAGTATGGTGCAACAGTTGGCACACAGGGGCTGGTATCAAGTGAACAGGCAAGACGTTCTGATGGGAGGAGGGAGAGGAGGCGGGAGACGGCAGAGCTGAAGGGTCATCAGCAGATGTCAGAAGATGGAGGGCAGACTGCAGTTTCACTCTCGCCTGATGTCGGTGGCATGGGTTTTGGTTCCTTGCTAGAACCAGATGCACATTTACATCTCTGACAGTTCACAACTTGAAGGTTTGTGTGTTGGGGGCTTCCTGTAGAGGTTGGCTGGAGTGGGAGGTGAAGCACAGGAGAAAAGGAGGGACTGATTACTGGGAAATGGACGCAGGGCCTGGCTGAGATGATCTTGAAAGCTGGTCAAGAGTTCACAGGCAACCAGAGGCTCCTGAAGATTTGTCAGTGAGAAGTCATGTGATCTCAGCCATGGTTCATAAAGAAGCATGGGCCTCAACAAGTGGTGTGGATGAGACTTGAAAAGGATCTTCACTCAGAAACCAGAGATGAACACGATAATAGTGATAATCTGGCGCTGAGCTACAGTTACCATCAGCATTGTTGGGCTCAGTCAGAAATGAGTCCAAGCTCTTAAGTCTTAGCAATTCTGTTTTTATAGGCAGCAGAGCTTTAGCGCTACATATTTTCTCCTTCCCTCGTGGACAGAAGCTTCTGTATGTAAGCACACTGTCTTAAGCTGCATCACAAGGCACAGTCCGTACAACCTTTTAAGATAAAACAAATGAGACCGAACAGAAAACTCAAACAGCACAGGAGGGCTGCCAAGTCTCCATCACGATGGATCTCGTATCAACGCCCAATATGCAGTAACATTAGATATCAACTACCTAGTCACTCTTGTTAGAAATCAAAACAGAACAAAACTGGTGAGACATTTATCCATTCTGGCTCACAAAACATTGTTTGTTTTTTTCCCTGTACTTTGCCAGATACCACTTCTTCTATACAGAACCAAAAATATTTGCTTCCTCCCCTATTATTCTGTCTAAAACCCTCTTTACTGAGAAGGTTGTTTTCATTAGGGTTCTGACATTAGTTTCCAATAGTCCCCAGCTGTAGTGTCTGTTTCAAGTTCAAGTTGCCTTCTGTGAAGTTTTGCAACCTCCAGTCTTCTCCTTCCAAAGTAGATTTACCCCTATTACATGTCATCAGTGGCAAGAGCTTTTCACTCCTGGAACTGAGTTCTCTGCTGCTCCCGGCATTGTGCACACAGTTTTGGGGGAATTGGGGGGTGGGGTGGCGGGCAAGGCATCTGATACTACTCTTCTATGGAGGAAATCATCTTCTCATCGATGTCCTAACAGAGACCCAGGTCATCTACTGGGCATGAGGCTGCTTCTGCTCAGACAATAATAACCAGCCCCCTGACTGCAGATGTGCAGTGAGTGCTTTGATATTCAAGTTTATTATTTGCTTTGTATTGTTTCACTGCTTTATTCCATATTCCTCTCAGTGTTGTTACAGGAGGAGAGGAAGTCAGATACTGAGCAAACAAGAGGAGATGTAAATCTGAAGAGGGGTGAGCCCTGAAACTGGGATTCAATGAACAGTCAAGGAGCAAACACGGCAGGCATTCATGATAATGTGTATACTGCTGATGCGCTGGTCAGACTGACTGGGCTAGATAGCATCCTGTTGGAAAAGAGTTGCTTTTTGAATGTTCAAGACCTCACTTCAGAGTCTGGTGCAAACAGGGGATGGGGGGGCAGTGGGGGGGGGGGCTCATGTCGGGGTAGGGAAGGAGAAGATGATACAGAATATAGAGGTCCTAGAATTAAAAATAGGACAGCTTATTGTGAAATTTGGGGGGGGGGGTGTGTTGGCCATGTTGTGCAATATGTGGAATCTTAGTTCCCCAACCAGGGATCAAACCCACACCTCTTGCATTGGAAACGCAGAGTTTTAACCACTGGGCCACCAGGGGAGTCCCTATTGTGAGGTTTTGAATCATGTTTCCTGTTAAGAGATCCAATATCCCCATAGGAATGGTCCAATAAAACAGATCTGGTTAAATGCAGGGATGATGTAGGGCCTTACTGCTCCCCCTGTACCCCAAAAGGTTTTATTGTGTTAACAGCTTGGAAACCACTGCTGTTTGTGTTGCCATAATGCTATCATAAGACTCCCACCTTCCTCTAATTGGATTTCATTGCATACAGAGTTTGCAGCTGCCTCTCCTGGGTTCTCCAGCAAGTCAGTCAGTAGGCACTGCTGTCTGTGCACAAATGTCATCTCCCTTTTGCATCAAATACCTCAGCTCATTGGAGAAGCAAATGGCAACCCCCTCCAGTATTCTTGCCTGGAGAATCCCATGGACGGAGGAGCCTGGCGGGCTGCAGTCTGTGGGGTCGCAAGAGTCAGACACGACTTAGTGACTGAACCATCACCACCGCCTTAGCTGATACAGGATTCACAGTTCCTTGAAGAAATGAGTGAGTGGGCACTCCTATGAGCTCCCCTGGTGGCTCAGCGGGTAAAGAATGCACCTACAATGCAGGAGACACCACAGACTCAGGTTTGATCTCTGGGTCGGGAAGATCCCCCAGAGGACGAAATGGCAGCCCACTCCAGTATTCCTGCCTGGAGAATCCCATGGACAGAGGAGCCTCGCGGGCTACAGTCCATGGGGTCGCAGAGAGTCAGACATGACTAAGAAGAAACATCAAGTATATAGTGCCATCTGAATCCTATATATCTGTCCCATGAATTGTTTCTAAGCTGATGAAAAACAAAAAAAAAATTTTTTTAAGAAATAAGACAATCACCTATCTTTCTCAAGTGTTTAAAATTTGTCTACAAGGAGGAGGCCACATTTTCCAATGAAACTCACGAGCCAATTTCATCCTTTTCAAAAGAGAGAGGAGTTACTTAAAGTGCTTAATGGTAATGTAATAGAGAGCAACGGCCTGGGACTGAAAAATGCAGCAATTTGAATTGGACATTAAGAAAAATTTCACTGGAAGCAAGGGCAATTATACAATGAAATAATTTCCTAAGGGAGAAACAGTGAGACGCTGTTAAAAAGAGTTGTTTAAAAGAGTAGATTAAAAAAAAAAAAAAAAACACTTGCAGCTGAGGCTGCTGGAGGATGGTTTTATGACTTATTGCTTTACTGTGGCCACACGCCATCCTCTCTGGAGATTTCCCAGGCTCAGCTAGCTTACCTTCCATTAACGAAGGATCTGTATGGTGCCCAAGGACTGTGATATCTGTATTCTGTTTTTTATGCAAAAATGTAGACTTGTAAATGGAATACCCATGAAAGCGGCAAGAAGAACCTAGAAGGCTCTAGTTGTTCAAAATCCACTCTGTGTCAGCGTCCTAGGGTATTTTACACACACACACATGTATATATAGGTACATACATCTCTCTCTCCCTCTGTCCCTTTGTCCCTCTCTCTCCCTACCCCCAATCTTATTTAAACCTTCTGCAACTAACTGGTTGATCTGTTCAAACTGGTGGCCATTTATCAGTCAGTATTACTGGCCATGAGAATACATGACATGATTATTCCTTCACACAAACTGCTACATGTGCAGCATAGGGTAGATAAAAGCAACCTTCACCTGATGTCAGGAGCCTTGCTTTTGAATCCTAGCCCCATGATCAAGCACCCTCAGAAACTAACGTCTGGGTCTTGCTTGTACAGTTCTCTAATCATCACTATTCCTTTCTTTTGTAATCTGTTCCCTCCCTTATCAGGACCAGCGATTTTCCAGCCAGTGTACATAGGGATTTAACTCTGGTTATCAGTCTAACAGCAAGGATAGGAAGAGAGGGCGTCTGCAGAGGGGAAGAAGGGATCCCACGGAGATTCCCAGCCAAGTGCTGGGGAGGAGCCACTTCCAGGCCCTCCGAAGGCTCAGAGGGACCTGCAGAACCAACATCCCCCAGCACTTCTATCAGGATGGCCTTATGCCACGTTCCAGGGTTTCTGCTTTTCTCATCCAGAGACTGCAGCATTGCAGACCTATTCAACTGAACATTCAGTATCTCTGGAGCTCTGAAATTATGAGGTTTTATGTTTGCTGCTCAGCTGTCTCCCCTCTCCTACTGCAGAAGTTGGAAGCCTTTTTATGCACTCCCAGAGAGGCCCTCTGGCTCTCATCCTTAAGACTTGTAAGTGGTCTTTGGTTCTTTGTTACCCTCCTCGCAGGGTGAAGATACCACTTAGCAATACCTCTAGCCACCTCACCTCTCTGCTGCCCTCTGGACATTTTCTCCTAGTGTCTTTCAAGTGCTTGAACTTTCATCCCTACAAGGGCATCTACCCACAGTGAGGCTTGACCCCGTCACCGCCAGTGCAATGTTCAGCAAGGCAACCACGTGCCAAGGAACTCAGGATGACATCTTATATCCACTCTTGGCACCATCTGTATTATTTCAAGTCTCTGAAAAGCAGATGCCAAGATGGAATTAGACTTTTTAGAGACAGAGGAGGAAAATTCAGGAAGGAGAAGTGGATAGGGAGCTGCAGAAAGCCATCAGAGTCATTTGACCTGATGCAAGTCTGACATCTGTGGAGGAGAGAGAAAAAGGCTTAGAATTCAGAGCAACTCGAAAATTGCAGCAAGACCTATTGAGAGTTCTCAAGTCAAAGTCTGCCAGAGACCCACACGTCTAGAGAGTCAGCCTACTTTAGCATCTCTGCTGAGCTCATGAAGGTCTTGGGCAGCATGTTGGCCATGTTGGAAAGGTAGTCATCATTTTTAGAGTCCCTGCTGTCAGAGACACGAGAAGTGCATTCCTCTCGCCGCCATACAGAGGGACCCAGAGTCCTTTCAGCTTGAGAAATCAACCTTCTGTATGGCGAAGTCCTCTGTATCCAGCCAGTGGATGATAAGTGTGAGAAGAGACATATCCCTCTGCGCATGTGGATGCACTTCACTGCGTGGAAAGTCTGAGAAATGTGGGCCTAGCTGGGGACTCCACTTAACAGCAAGAAGTCTACAGTATGGAAAAGGAAATGCAAGCCTTTGATGGACAGTGAGGCCTTCCTGCTGCTGAGAATAAATAAAAGTGGAATGGAAATGTTGTTACTCTGATGGGATGAATGATTAAAAGAGAAAGAAAAACACTATGAGAAAGGGAAACTTCCCCAGGGGTAAAGTAGCTAAGACTCCATGTTCCCAATGCAGGGGGCCTTGGGGTCGACCCAGGTTGGGGAACTAGATCCCACGTGCCACAACTAAAGATCCCACATGCTGCAACAGATTGAAGATCCCACATGTCACAGGTGAGACCTGGCAGAGCCAAATAAATAAATATAATAAATAC
This sequence comes from Muntiacus reevesi, assembly GCF_963930625.1. Taxonomy (NCBI): domain Eukaryota; kingdom Metazoa; phylum Chordata; class Mammalia; order Artiodactyla; family Cervidae; genus Muntiacus; species Muntiacus reevesi. Next base: position 69,524,742 of record NC_089252.1, read on the forward strand.
AAACAACAACAACAGTATTAGGAAAAATGGGGCCTAACTATAAACAAAAAAACAGTGTTGATGCTGCAAACAGCTTTATGCCAATAAATTTGGAAAATGGATACCATATTTGCAAAATATTGTTTACCAAGAATGACAAAAAGTAAATGCAAAACCTGAATAACCTAAAAGATTACTATTAAAGATATTCTAATTCCCAAATACCAGTCTCAGAAATGTTTACAAAGGAGTCCCACTAAGCCATTTTACATGTGTTCTATTAGATTTTTCTTAAGGCCACCCCCAAAACAGATAAGTGCTAACGCCATGAAATCAGAACAAAACAAGGAAAGAATAAAGACAGTCAAATCATAGTTCAAACTCATTCTTGAAAACAGATGCAAAATATTTGCAATTGAATATTAACAAATGCAGGGCTTTCCTGGTGGCTCAGTGATAAAGAATCCTCCTGCGATGTAGGAGACGCAGGTTCGATGGCTGGATTGGGAAGATCCCCTGGAGGAGGAAATAGCAACCCACTCCAGTAGTCTTGCTTGGAAAACTCCATGGACAGAGGAGCCTGGAAGGCTACAGTCCATGGGGTGGCAAAGAGTCGGACATGACTGAGTGACTGAACAATATTAACAAATGCAACTCAACAACATGTACATGTGCGATCTCATGAGAAGAAATCAGGCTGATATCTTGATCTTAGGCTGGAAGGCTTCAGAACTATGAGAAAATAAAATTCTGTTGTTTAAACCACCTCATAGGTAGTGTTTTATTATGGCAGCCTAGCAGAGTTGCTACATCAATTCTCCACATATTAAACACCTCAAACTTATTATCAACAATGTTTCAACCTATTTTAAAGGCATTTCTAAAGTCTATCCTAAAGTTCAGGTAGAACAGCAAACAGCTAAGAACATCAAATAAATGTGGAGGAACAAGATGAAGATGCTGCCCAATCAAATATCAAGGCATTATAAAGATACACAGTTAACATTTCATGATTTTATTTTTTTTTTTTTTTTTTTTTTTTTTTAATATTATTTTATTAGTTGGAGGCCAATCACTTTACAACATTTCAGTGGGTTTTGTCATACATTGACATGAATCAGCCATATAGTTACATGTATTCCCCATCCCGATCCCCCCTCCCACCTCCCTCCCCACCCGACTCCTCAGGGTCCTCCCAGTGCACCAGGCCCGAGCACCTGACTCATGTATCCCACCTGGGCTGGTGGTCCGTTTCACCATAGATAATATACATGCTGTTCTTTCAAAACATCCCACCCTCACGTTCTCCCCCAGAGTTCAAAAGTCTGTTCTGTATTTCTGTGTCTCTTTTTCTGTTTTGCATATAGGGTTATCGCCACCATCTATCTAAATTCCGTATATATGTGTTAGTATACTGTAATGTTCTTTATCTTTCTGGCTTACTTCACTCTGTATAATGGGCTCCAGTTTCATCCATCTCATTAGAACTGATTCAAATGAATTCTTTTTAACGGCTGAGTAATATTCCATGGTGTATATGTACCACAGCTTCCTTATCCATTCATCTCATTTCATGATTTTAACACGCCAATAAATTAGTATATCCCTCAGAATAAAATAAAGGGCCTAGGCACAAAGACACCCACAAATAAAAATAATGACACACAAACTGTGGGAAAATGATACTTTATCCAGTAATAGGGATGAGTTAACATGTAGTCTCTATGAAAAATAAAATTAAATATTTTATCTCACAAAGCATAGAGAAATAACATTAAAGTAGCTGAAAATCCTAAATGAGTTAAGTGATGGGTATGTTAATTACCTTGTCAAGGAACAGTCTTTCACTATGGATACACATATCAAATCACCATGCTGACACTTTATCTTGTAGTTTTATTATTCAATTATACCTCAGTAAAGCTGAAAAATTCTAAATACAAAATACAAAGCTGTAAGATATTAGGAGAAGCTACAGAAGAACATCTCATGTCCTCAGGTTATTTATTGATTTTTTTAATGAAGATACAAAAATCACAATAAACTTTACTAAGAAAGTCTTAGTAAATTTGATCACCATAAAATTCAAGATGACTCTAAAGAAATGTCACCACGACCAGGTGAAAAGAGAAGCTACTGGCTAAAAGATATTGTATACATTCAAAATGTATAAAGAATACTTCTAAAGCTATTAAAAAAAAAGCCATACAACGCAATGTAAAACTAAAGAACAGAACTGAACAATCAATTCACAGAAGAGTAAACCTAAATGGTCTGATACACATACTGAAATAAAGGCTCAATATAACTAGTGTTCAGGAAATAAATTTAAAATTCCATATACCATTTTACTCTCCACTACATAAGCAACAGTACGTGAACCGGTAACTTCAGGATGTTCAAGCTGGAAAAGGGAGAGGAACCAGAGATCAAGTTGTCAACATCTGTTGGATAATAGAAAAAGTAAGAGAGTTCCAGAAAAACATCTACTTCTGCTTCACTGACTATACTAAAGGCATGGACTGTGTGGATCACAACAAACTCTGGAAAATTCTTCAAGAAATGGGAATACCAACCACATTACCTGCCTCCTAAGAAATCTGTATGCGGGTCAAGAAGCAACAGTTAGAAAGGGACATGGAACAACGGACTAGTTCCAAATTGGGAAAGGAGTACGTCAAGGCTATATACTGTCACCCTGCTTATTTAACTTATATGCAGAGTACATCATAAGAAACACTGGGCTGGATGAAGCACAAGTTGGAATCAAGATTTCCAGGAGAAATATCAATAACCTCAGATAAGCAGATGACACCACCAAGGTAGAAAGTGAAACATTCAGAAAGAAAACATTCAGAAAACTAAGATCATGGCATCTGGTCCCATCACTTCATGGCAAATAGATGGGGAAAAAATGGAAACAATGACAGACTTTATTTTCTTGGGCTCCAGAATCACTACAGATGGTAAATGCAGCCATGAAATTAAAAGACACTTACTCCTTGGAAGAAAGGCCATGACCAACTTAGCATATTAAAAAACAGAGATGTTACTTTGCCAACAAAGGTCCATCTATTCAAAGCTATGGTTTTTCCAGTAGTAATGTACAGATGTGAAAGTTCAACCATAAAGAAAGCTGAACACCAAAGAATAGATGCTTTTGAACTATGGTGTTGGAAAAGACTCTTGAGAGTCCCTCGGACTGCAAGGAGATCCAACCAGTCCATCCTAAAGGAAATCAACCCTGAATATTCATTGGAAGGACTGATGCTGAAGCTGAAGCCCCAGTACTTTGGCCATCAGATGTGAAGAACTGACTCATTGGAAAAGACCCTGATGCTGGGAAAGATTGAAGGCAGGAGGAGAAGGGGACAACAGAAGATGAGATGGTTGGATGGCATCACCGACTCAATGGACATGAGTTTGAGCAACCTCTGGGAGTTGGTGATGGACAGGGAAGCCTGGTGTGCTGCAGTCTATGGGGTTGCAAAGAGTCGGAATGACTGAGCAACTGAACTGAACTGATATGAGCAACAGTGAACAAATGTGGCAACAGTTAAATATTAGGTAAGAATGAGAAGCTCCTGTCCACCACTGGGGGTGTGGGTGGGACTGGTATGTAAGCCAGAAGAGTCACTTTGATAAAGAAAGGAACATTATGTAGTAAAGTTGGAAATAAGTCTATCGAGTGTACAACAATACCACTTGTAGGAAAATGGCCCAGAGTACCCCGTGCATAGGTAAACAAGAACACACAAGAATTACTAATTTCAGTTTTTTAAAAAAGAGAAAAATTGGGATCAGCCTGAATGCCTACTAGAATGGATGGATGCATTCATTCCAAGGGATAAGGAACAATGGTAATGATGAATGAACTAAAGCTGCACATCTCAGCATGAGAAAATCTCAGAGACAAATCACTGGCAAACATGAAAGGAGAAGAGAAATATTTATAATACTTAAGTAAACTTGAAAACATTCAAAATAATACTGTGTACAGTTCATGAATATGCATAAAGCATAATTTTTAAATGTGCAATAAAATATGCATGTGGATAATATTAAATTTAGACTAGGCTTCATAGTTGGAGGAAGAGGGTGAAGAATGGAAAAGGTATATTTATATAAGAAGCTTCAAATTGATCTGAAATATGAAATAGGAAAGCAATGTAAAAATGACATGAAAAAATAGATGGTTAAAGATCCGACTGTTTGCAAAATATACTCTGTATTTTCCTGAAAGCTTGAGATTTCAAGGTAAACATTATTTGAAGACACACAGGAAAAGGTGTTTCGTTGTTATCATTTTATCACTTTAGCTCTAAGCTTGGTGAGTCTTAGTAACTGAGAAATAGCCTACATTTTTTTTTCTTACAGACATTACAGTGTAGTAAAGGATATATGTTTGGAAGTTTGATAGTTCATCCATGAGCATTACTAACTTTTTTTTTCCCTCTTAGGAGAAATGTTAATGGGTTCATCTGAATACAGCTATTTGAGTGTATGACTTTCCTGGCAGAGAAAGCAGAACTAAAGCTGTATTAATCAAAGAGAAGAAGTGTGTGTGTATGTGTGTGTGTGTGTGTGTGAGAGAGAGAGAGAGAGAGAGAGAGAGAGAGAGAGATAAGAGGAGATGGAGGGGGAAAAGAGGAGTGAGGGAGAAGAAGGAGGGAGAGAGATCTCAAGTTGTGGATTATTTGCCAAGATAAGTCAAATCAAATTTCTCAGAAGGTTTTGGATATTTGGGTAATTTTGGTACTTTGGTGTTTGTGAAAAGTGAAATCAAAGTGTTAGTCACTAAGTCGTGTCCAACTCTGCAACCTCATAGACTGAAGCCCACCAGGCTCCTCTGTCCATGGAATTCTCCAGGCAAGAATACTGGAGTAGGCATCTATTCCATTCTCTAGCAGATCTTCCTGATTCAGGGATCAAATCTTGTCTCTTGCATTGCAGGCAGATTTATTACTATCTGAGTCATCAGGGAAGCTTAGTTAAGTTCAAGTAACATTTCATCCACAACAGACTGTTTCAAAATTGGGAAAAAGAGTACATCAAGGCTATATATTGTCACCCTGCTGATTTAATTTATATGAAGAGTACATCATGCAAAATGCTGGGCTGGATGAAGCACAAGCTGGAATCAAGATTGCCAGGAGAAATATCAGTAACCTCAGACATACAGATGACACCACCCTAATGGCAGAAAGCAAAGAGGAACTAAAGAGTCTCTTTATGAAGGTGAAAAGAGGAGCATGAAAAAGCTAGCTTAAAACTCAACATTCAAACAAGTATGATCATGGCATCTGGTCCCATCACTTCATGGCAAATAGGTGGGGATAAAATGGAAACAGTGACAGACTTTATTTTCTTGGGCTTCAAGATCACTGTGGATGGTGACTGCAGCCATGAAATTAAAAGACGCTTGCTCCTTGGAAGAAAAACTATGACCAATCTAGACAGCATATTAAAAAGCGGACATATTACTTGAAAACAAAGGTCTGTATAGTCAAAGCTATGGTTTGTCCAGTAGTCATGTATGAATGTGAGATTTGGACCATAAAGAAGGCTGAGTGCCCAAGAATTGATGCTTTCAAATTGTGATGCTGGAAAAGACTCTTGAGAGTTCTTTGGACTGCAGGGAGATCAAACCAGTCCATCCTAGAAGAAATCAACCCTGAATATTCATTGGAAGGACTGATGTTGAAGCTGAAGCTCCAATACTTTGACCACCTAAGGTTTAGAGTAGACTCATTAGAAAAGACCCTGATGCTGGGAAAGACTGAAGGCAGGAGGAGAAGGGGGCAGTAGAGGATGAGACTGGTTGGATGGCATCATCGACTCAATGGACATGAGTTTGAGCAAACTTGGGGAGAGAGGGAAGTACAGAAAAGTCTGGTATGGTGCAGTCCATGGGGGTCACACAAAGAGTCAGACACAACTGAGCGAACAAACAAGAAAATTTCTATGACAGCTGTAAATAATACTGACCCAGACACTCACTGAATGCCAGTGCTATAGGCTAAGAGAAACACTGGATTAACCATATTTAGGATTTTCTTGAAATATAAGGTCCTGATTGAGTTTCCTGACACACCCAAATGTCCACTAGAGAAGCTGAATTGAAGGCCCTGGGTGATTTCTACAACTGCAGGCAAATTAATAAAAGGCTGTGGCTCGAGTGTTCTCATCTAAGAAAGGTATTATTAAGCTTAAACATTGTTTATTCTTCCCCTTTCCATGAGATTTTATATGTCACTGTAGCAGGAGGAAATCAGTGAATTGTAATCTCTTGCATATAACAAGACAGCAGAGAGCATTTAATGTTAGCAGAAGCCCCTGAGGGTGACTTTTGAAAGCTCACAGTGAGTGTGTCAGGAGCAGAATCCAGATGGTCTAGCTTTCATCTTAGTAGTTATTCATTCTAAAATTAATTTACTTCATTATTTTTCCCTTGATGGGAAAAAAAATAACATCATCATCAGTCTCTACATTTTTTATTCACAATGCCCAAATTAAATTTTTAAAAGGTACACAAGAATAATTTTTTAAAAAAAGAATAATCAGAGGGACTTCCCTGGTGGTCCGAAGGCTGACTCTGAACTCAATGCAGGGGGCCCAGGTTCAGTCCCTGGTCAGGAAACTAGACCCCACATGCCACAACTAAGAGTTTGCATGCTGCAACTAAAGTTCCTGGATGCCACAACTAAGACCCAGTACAGCCAAATAAATAAAATTTTTAAAAAGAATCATCAGATCAAAGCAAATGCAAAGATAAATAAGATACAGAAGTTCAGTCACTCAGTCGTATCTGATTCTTTGCGACCCCATGGACTGCAGCACACCAGGCTTCCCTGTCCATCACCCACTCCCAGAATTCACCCAAACTCGTGTCCATTGAGTCGGTGATGCCATCCAACCATCTCATCCTCTGTTGTCCCCTTCTCCTCCCGCCCTCAATCTTTCCCAGCATCAGGGTCTTTTCCAATGAGTCAGTTCTTCACATCAGGTGGCCAGAGTATTGGGGCTTCAGCTTCAGTATCAGTGCTTCCAATGAATACTCAGGGTTAGTTTCCTTTAGGGTTGACTGGTTGCATCTCCTTGCAGTCCAAGGGACTCTCAAGAATCTTCAACAATACAGTTCAAAAGCATCAATTCTTTGGCACTCAGCTTTCTTTATGGTCCAATTCTCACATCCATACATTACTACTGGAAAAACCATAGCTTTGACTGGACGGACTTTTGTTGGTAAAGTTATGTCTCTGCTTTTTAATATGCTGTCTAAGTTTATCATAGTTTTTCTTCCAAGGAGTAAGCATCTTTTAATTTCATGGCAGTAGTTACCGTCTGCAGTGATTTTGGAGCCCCCAAAAATAAAGTCTGTCACTGTTTCCCTTGTTTCCCATCTATTTGCCATGAAGTGATGGGACTGGAAGCCATGATCTTTGTTTTCTGAATGTTAAGCTTTAAGCCAACTTTTTCACTCACCTCTTTCACTTTCATCAAGAGGCTCTTTAGTTCTTCTTTGCTTTCTACAATAAGGGTGGTATCATCTGCATAACTGAGGTTATTGATATTTTTCTCAGCAATCTTGATGCCAGCTTGTGCTTCTTCCAGCCCAGCATTTCTCATGATGTACTCTGCATATAAGTTAAATAAGCAGGGTGACAATATACAGCCTTGACATACTCCTTCTCCTATTTGGAACCAGTCCGTTGCTTTATAGCTGGTTCTAATTGTTGCTTCTTGACCTGCATACAGATTTCTCAGGAGGCAGGTAAGGTGATCTGGTAATCCCATCTCTTGAAGAATTTTTCACAGTTTGCTGTGATCCATATAGTCAAAGACTTTGGCATAGTCAATAAAGCAGAAGTAGATGTTTTTCTGGAACTCTTTTGCTTTTTCTCTGATCCAACAGATGTTGGCAATTTGATCTCTGGTTCCTCTGCCTTTCCTTAATCCAGTCTGAACATCTGAACGTTCTTGGTTCACATACTGCTGAAGCCTCGCTTGGAGAATTTTGAGTATTACTTTGCTAGTGTGTGAGATGAATGCAATTGTGTGGTAGTTTGAACATTCTTTGGCATTGCCTTTCTTTGGGATTGGAATGAAAACCGACCTTTACAGAAGTACATAAGCAAGTTTACGATGGCCACATAAGAAGTTAGAAAAAAAAATAGTTTTTAAATGCTGAGAAGATGAAGAATTTCATCTGAAATGTGGAATCACAGGAACAAATCAAATGGCATTCTAAAATAGAAGTGGTTATTCTGGAAAATATATACACAGCCTAATAACTGAGACTACTACATGGGTGGAAAGATATGCTGAGCAGAAGACAGAATTAGCAGAAGACAGACAGATAAAAAATATATTAAAATTAAAGCATACATGCACAAAAATTATAGAAAGGGCAGGAGCGCATAGGAAATGTGTAGGATGCAGATGGCCTGACACGGTAGTCCTAGAAGAGGACTGAGAGATGCGATAATTAAACTCTCAAGATTTTACCTAACATGCTAAAAATTATAAACCCACGGTTTCAAGAAGTTCAGCAAAACCAAAATAAGATTAATACAAAGAAGATGGCACAATGTTTTGAGTTATTTGGCTGAGCTCATGGATCAGTTTGATCAGCTGCTGGGCTGATGGGGCCAGAAGGCATTAGCTAGGATGGATTTTATCTGCTCTATGTGCTGGCTCAGCCTCCAGTAGGTTATTCTGATTATTCTCCAGGCAGCAAAGAGACACCAGAAGAGGAAGAAGTTAGGCTCAAAACTGACACCCTTCCACCACATTCTATTGGGGTGGCCAGAATTTTCCCAAAACACTTTATGGAAAAATCCGATTGAACTCTGGCCAACCCAATATTAAGCAAAGCAAAACACAAGGCCCAGATTAAAGACGAGGAGAAACAGTCTTCAACTCTTGATGAGATGAACTGCAAAGCTGCATCATCTGGCATATAGATACAAAGAGGAGCCTAACTGCAGACAATTTTGTAACAATCTACTGATGCTTCTCCAGGAAACCCAGAACTCTGCATACACATACCATTTCTTCTAATCTAAGACTGTAGATTTTATGTAGGTTAGATTTTAGGAATGAGAAAAATCGAAGAAAAAGGATGCCACGTAATCTATTTAAGATCACAGTGAGTGATGGCAGCTTCACTCTGTCTTCCAAATGCCTGTGCAATACCAACTATTACAAGGACTTCTCTGGTGCTTCACTGGTAAAGACCCTGAGCTCCCAATGCCAGGGGCCTGGGTTCAATCTCCACTCAGGGAACGAGAGCCCACATGCTGCAACTAAGACCTGGCACAGTTAAGTAAATAAATTAAAAAGAAAAAAATCTATTATAAAACTCTGTATGAGTGATTACACTGCCACCCTAAATATGTCTTTAAATGTGCTTTATTTGGCCCTTAAAATGTTTTCAAGGTTTTTTACTAGTTGCTAGCCTTCAACTAAAGTTCAAACTCGCACCTTCTCTGGAGCATCAGGAGAGCCACAGCACTGGACCCCTGACGCTTCACTTTAGCGGCGGAGGAAGAGAAGGTTTCCCCCAGCCTGCCTCCCAGGCCAACACTCCCCACCACCTCACCCACAGCCAGTTTCCTGCATCTAGGTTACCTTCCTGGCCTTTGGAAGAATCAGACTCTGTAACTTCTTGCTCTATACCAAAGGCTTGAATCTGTTGTTAATTAATTTATAGCTACTGATATTAGGCTGGATAACTAGCTTGTATGTTTATCTTAGTGTAGAACACAAGAACAAATTATCTTTTGCCCCTCCTAATCCAAGAAGAATTAGCAATGCTTTGAGCCCTAGAGTTGGGAATCTCATAAAAATGCTTATTCTGATTCAGCAGATCTGGCTGGCATCTGAGATTCTACATGCAATTTTTAAAAATTGAAGTATAGTTGATTTACAATATTGTGTTAGTTTCTGGTATACAGAAAGTGATTCAGCTATACATATATATTCTTTTTCATATTCTTTCCTATATGGCTTATTACAGGATATTGAATATAGTTCCCTGTGCTATACGGTCAGACCTTGTTGTTCACCCACTTTATACATAACAGTTTGTATCTGCTAAACCCAAGTTCCTAATTGATCCTTCCCCTGTCCCTTCCATCACCACAAGTTTGTTTCCTATGTCTGTGAGTCTGTTTCCGTTTTGTAAATAACTTCACTGGTGTCATATTTCAGATTCCACATATAAGTGATATCATCTGATATTTATCTTTCTGTTTCTGACTGACTTCACTGAGTATGACAACGAGATTCTGCATTTCTAATCAGCTTCCTGGTGATGCTGCGGGACCTCACTGGGCTCACTGTCACAGAACTGCCACTTCCAGTGCTCCAGGGCAAGTTTAGGAGGCTTTGCTCTGACAACCTAAAGTTCAAGAAGACAGACAGCCGGATTGTCCAAGGGGAGGGCCGATGGCTGGTGCAAAACTGGGGTGGGGAAAAAAAACACCAAAACAAAACTGGGGTGGGGGAAGGGAAGGAAATTTCCCAAAATGAAGGGAAAATGCCTAGGTTTAGAAAAGAGTAGCTGGGTTTTGTGAACCTTGGAATCAACAAGAACCTACTTATTTCCTTAGGGAGCCAGACTCACAGGAACTCTGATCAGGTGACCAGGGATGACCCAGGGTTCTCTTTTTCTTGGGGAGGTGGTGCACACTGTGAGGTATGTGGAACTTCCCCAACCAAGGATCAAACTCATGCCCCCTGCAGTCAAAGCAGTGGACCACCAGGAAGTGCCACCCAGAGTTCTGACATAGAGGACAGCGGTAGCGAAGCAGGCTTCATGGAAACACGATCTGAGCAGTCTCCAAGAAGTCCATCCTTACAAGGACTTGCACTCGCTTTAAAACTCTGCTCTTGGGACTTCCCTGGTGATCCAGTGGTTAAGAATCCACCTGCCACTGCAAGGGACATGGGTTTGATCCCTGGTCTTGGAAGATCCCACATGCCACAGAACAACTAAGCCCATGAGCTGCATCTGCTGAAGCCCATGCAACAAAACTAGTAGCCCTGCAACTACTGAAGCCCAAGTGCCTAGAGCCCGTGCTCCCCGACTAGAGAAGCCACCACGATGAGGAGCCCGTGTAATGCAACTAAAGAGAGCATCCCCCTGCTTGCTGCAACGAGAGAAAGCCCACACACAATACTGAAGACCCAGCGCAGCCTAAAGCAAATACATACATAAATTTTTTTAACTTAAAAAATAAAACTCTGCTCTACCTTAAAATTCTTAATAAATCTAAATAAGAGGTCCTGAAGTTTCTTTTTCACAGTGAGCCCTCCAAATTATGTAGCTATTACTTAGTAGCAGTGAGATTTACCCCAAAAGATGCCCATTTAAGAAGCAGGAGGCAGGTGAGAATTCTATCACTGAATCTGGAATTTGAGAGTAAGAGACACACCACATATAAAACAGGTAAACAACAAGGTCCTACTGTATACCACAGGGAACTCTGTTTAATATCTTGTAATAAACCATAATGAAAAAGAATACACATATTTATATTGTTCAGTCACTCAATCGTGTCCGACTCTTTGCAACCCCATGGACTGCAGCATGCCAGGCTTCCCTGTCTTTCACTATCTCCCGGAGTTTGTTCAAACTCATGTCCATTGAGTCACTGACGCCATCCAATCATCTCGTCCTCTGTCACCCCCTTCTCCATGTGTAACTGAATCACTTTGTTATATACCTGAAAAACTGTAAATCAACTCTTTTTCAACAAACAATTTAAAAAAGCAGCAGCAGCAGGGGGAAGCTATCTACCTTGGAGGCAACTCCTAAGTTCAGATAAGGAGCATTTAAGAGACAATTATAATGACTTTATCTCTAAACTCTTCTACCCCCACACCCTCATTTCACTCAACACTTTTTGGCAGCCCCAGAAAAAGGGAATCCTCAAACATGACTGAGTTTGAATCTCTTGTCACCCAGGGAAGTACAGGCTCAGACCTCCATCTGATTTGATTTAGACAAATAATGAGACCTTTTTTAAACCTTGGATGGTGGAATAAGAAACATAACCCCTGCACATGTTTCCAACAACCCACTGATCTGATTAAGAATTTTACAGACCGCAGTGAACAGTTATAAGGATGTAAACACCTAGGCAAAAGGACGTCACATCATGTCAGCTGAATTGACTGACTGTTAAATGGAGGGTAGCTTGTGATTACATCTATTTAACAGACTCTGTTGTAGCCACATCATTGAAGTGGTGTTGGCATGGGCCATGAGCCAAGAAGGGGTGTGAGCTGCAATACAGGGTCTGGGCGCGCTGGTGGCGTTCATTCAAATTATATGCTGTCAGGCATCTTGAGTGATGAACTGAAACAGGAAGAAACTGACATTTGTTCAGATCTTTCAGGGGAAGCTGGAAGTGTGAACAAGAAGAGTTTGAAGAAGATCTTCATTAGTGGTGAAGTGATGCATCAAAGCTTGCAGAGGAGACTTGGATGTCCAGAGGTCCAAGAAAATGCATGTGTCAAAGTCAGAAGTGAAGCCCACGTTGCTTTTATTTTTTGCCTCTTTGACATCAATCGCCTTGCTCACGGAAAATTAATCTCTCAGGGTTCACCTATCCTGTATGGTTAGAAATTAAGACACGATTGAGACTGTCTGTATAATCTAATAGGATCGAACTGCGCTTTTTCCTTTATAAATGGAGCAGATTATCTACTGAATACCCACCATTTGAACAACTCTCTGCTTTGGGCAAGGGGCTGTGAGAGAACAGAAAGATGAATCAGTCTTGGGTCCTGCAATCAAGATTATATTTTTCAGAGACAGGATAAGACATGGACAAAAATGAGGAAAAAGTCAGGCCATGTGAAAGATACCAAGAAAAATGTTTATAGCTACTGTGAATTCTGGAGCTTGATGACTACTTGGGAAGATTGGATGGGAGGGTTAGGGGCAAGTGGATGGATGATGATGCAGCCTTCTTGCTGGGCATTAAGGTATTGGTAGAATTTAACTTCTCACTGTTAATGGGGAAGGCTGTTCTTGGTACAAGAAGCAACTTACAGAAAGATGCGGAGACAGTGAAGAGTGAGCATATATGAAAACTTTTAGGGAAAATTCGCAACCTAACATTCTAGAATGTGTAGTTCTGAAACACAGCATGGAATGAAGGACTGCAATAGTGAGAAAGTCCTAATCACCTGGGTGGTACTGATGCTTTCAACTGTCTTTGTTTATTTTTGGATGTCTTCTTACAGCTCTGAATATTCTTATATTCATATTAATTTCACAAAGGAAGACACTGTAGAATTTGCCACTTTTAATGAATTTTTATTGGGGAACAGTTTTAGAGTGATAAAATTATTGCAAACATAATACAGGGTTCTTGCATACATGTCACACCCGTTGTCCTCCATGATTAATATCCTCTATGGCTATGGCATACTTATCACAGTTAATGAAGCAGCATTGATACATCCTTATTCACTGAAGTTTATACTGTATTCCCATCTCCTTAGCTTTCACGGGTCTATTTTCTGTTTCCTGGATCCCGTCAAGGGTACCGTATTAATTTAGGAGTCATGTCTCCTGAGGTTCTTCTTGGTTTTAACAGTCCCTCGGTCTTGTCTTGCTTTGGAGGACCTTTGCACGTTTGAAAACTGATGCTCTGGCATTTTGAGGAATATGCTTCCAGTGAGATTTTTCTGATGTCTTCCTCATAATTAGACTGGGGTTTTGAGTTTTGGGACAAGGTCACAAGGTAAAGTGTCAGTTTCATCAAATCAGCAAGTGCACATACAGTCAACATGACTTAAAACCATGGTGTTGACCTTTAGGACCTGGCTGAGTGTGTGTCAGGTTTATCCACAGTAAAGCTAGTCTCTCCTTTTTGCTGTTTCCATGCTCTTTCCAGAAGTTACTATGCTCAGCTATGCCCCACCTCCTTGGAAGCAGAGCTTCTGCAGTCGACCATATTTGTGTGAGTCTGTTTCCAGGCATGGGATTTGGTTCCACTGGTCTATGACTCTGTTCTAGCAATAATACCATGCTGTTCTGATTACTGCAGCCTTACAATAAGCCTCCATATCAGTGGCCACTCTTCCATCTTTGCTTCTCTTCAGTGTTTCGATGCTCTGTCAAGGTTTTGCGCCTTTCCATTAAACTTTACAATCAGTTATCATTATCTACAAAATAGGCAGCATGCAGACAACAGAATAAATGAGATCATCTAAAATAGTGGAGGGAGAGAAGGCCCAGAGATAAACCCATGCACCTATGGGCAGCTTATTTTTGTGGAAGCAAAGGGAGCAAAAACATACAGTGGAGAAAAGATAATCTCTTCACTAAGTGGTGCTGGGAAAACTCGACAGTTATGGGTAAAAGAATGAAATTAGAACACTTCCTAACACTATACATAAAAATAAACTCAAAATGGATTAAAGACTTAAATGTAAGACCAGAAACTCTAAAACTCTTCAAGGAAAACATAGGCAGAACACTCATTGACATAAATCACAGCAAGATCCTCTATGACCCACCTCCTAGAGTAATGGAAATAAAAAACAAAAATAAACAAATGGGACCTAATTAAACTTAAAAGCTTTTTGCACAGCAAAGGAAACTATAAATAAGGTGAAAAGACAACCCTTTGAATGGGAGAAAATAATAGCAAATGAAACAACGAACAGAGTACTTATCTCCAAAATATACAAGCAGCTCATGCAGCTCAATATCAGAAAAATAAACAACCCAATCAAAAAATTGGGCAGAAGACCTCAGCAGACACTTCTGCAAAGAAGTCATTAGTCAGATAGCTAATAAACACATGAAAAGATGCTACAGAGTGAAATAAATCAGAAAAATAAATACCGATATTAATGCACAGATTAATAGTATCTAGGAAGATGATACTTATGAGCCTGTCTGCAGGGCAGGAATAGACACGCAGATTCACAGAACAGACTTGCGAACACACAGCAAGACGGAGAGGGTGGGACGAACTGAGAGAGTAGCATGGACCCGCACACACCACCATATGTAAACTAGAGAGCCAGCGGGAATTAGCTGTAAGGCAGAGAGCTCAAACCCAGTGCTCTGTGACAACCTAGAGGAGTGGGGTGGAAGGAGGGGTGGCGGGAGGGAGGTTCAGGAGAGAGGGATCATATGTATACCTATGGCCGATGCATGTTGATGTATGGCAGAAACCTGTTAGTGAGTGGGGGGCGGGGGCCTTGTTTTGCCAGTGTGATTAGGGCAGGTCTCCCTAGGAGAGGGCATTTAAGAGAACTGCATTAAGAGAAAGAGCAAGTCCTGTCGAGTTCAAGGAAATAAAAATGCAGTGAAGAAACTGAGGTCTGAAGGGCTCTGAATTGGGTCCAGGTTGCTTTGTTTCAGCAACTCCAAGGAGTCCACTGTGGTCACTGTTCAGCTAGTTGGGAGAGAGTTTTGAGAGATGAAGTGGAATGAATTCAAGCATGGATTGATGAAGTGAGGATTTGAATGTGTAGGTGATGATGGGCAACTTGGGACAAAACGAGATGAGTGGGGTCAGAGGAACCCCGGGCAAGTGTTGGACAGAACCTGGGCAGAGAGACCCTAATACTGGACTGAAATTCATATGCAACAGATAATTTTTTGCTTTGAGTTCAAAATTTTTCTCATTCTTTTTAACCTCTGCAGCAGTGATATAAAGGTAGGCTAGAAAAGTAAAAGAAAATAATTCAGAGAATTTTGTACTTTGCAATATGAACCAAAGTTTCCAATAACCGTAAATACCTGCCTCACTTGTAGAAGTCAGATTAAAAGGCACAGCACTGAGTGTCCACGAAATCACAGACATTTTTCATGATCTTGGATTTCCTTGTGTACAGTCCTCTTCTTAAATTTCTTACTCTTATTTTCTCTCTCCCCCACCTTCTGTCTGTCTCTGTCTCTCCTTCTCCTTTCCTCTGTCTTCCCTCTCCATTCCCCTGTTTCTCTTTAAATCTAGTTCTTCCATTTATCTATCTATCATCTATCTGTATCTAATGTGATCTAACTTAAGGACCTCGAAAGATAAATTTGTTAGCACCGCAGCATTATTTTGACCCGAGAAAGTATATTTCAACAATGTGGTTATCTGCTATTCCCCAAATTCCTTCTGCCTCCTCTCTTTGCTCAAGCTGCTGCTGTATTTTCCCCTAGATCATTTGCATCATGGCCCCGCCCTACAGAACACCTACCCACACCACCGCAGCCAGTTCAAATGCCATCTTGTGGACAATCACTTGACAGTCAAAAATGCTAGACAGGACTTTTGACCAGGGTAGTGGTGGATCTGAACTGGGCTGTGTGGAAACTACTGTGATGTGGGTATGGAATAACTTCCAGATAAAGAAGTACAAAAGAAACAGTTCAGGTTCATAAGGCTCAGAAACCATTATTTTTGAAAGCCTCTGAGCCATTTCTCCCAACTCTCAGCCATTTTACACCTTTTCCCTAGTCACGTGTGTCAGGGGCACAGGTGGTCAGTCATTTTATTTCTTAATTAGAACAAATGAGCCCTGGATGTTTGACGGGGGCTGGTTGAGTCCCCGTGATGATGACAAAATCACTAGCTCGGTCTCTGGAGCTGAAAGAATACTATGTAAACAGGGCTGTGAGTCACACGTATTCAATTTAGGCAATTGCATCTGGACATGTGATGAGTCTGTCTGGAAATGGGATCAGTCAGGAAGAAAAATAGACTTTGCGAGGCTGAACAAATAAGCTGCTCACCAAAAATTGAAATTTCTAGTTTCTCCCCTAGTTCTTAGATGAAGTTGTCCATGTCTTTGAAACTCTGGAGAGTTCTTCTCTTGCTTCTTCCCCTTCTGTCAATAAGATGTACTGTGAGTGTATGTGTGTGTGTGCGCCTGTGTGTTTTCACCAAATGCCTACAATGATCCTGGTGTATTTGCTACAGAGCAAGATGCATGGCAGCGTAGCAGTTGATGCATTTATAAATCTATCCTGGAAGGCACAGGCTGCAAGACTTTCACTCACTCACTCCCTTTCTTCCCCCTTCCTCCCTCGATTTCTCAGTCCAAATCACAATGAACAATGATAATGAAATCTTCCTTGGCAAGCTAATTGCATTTCCTGAACCAAACAAGATAACACTAGGGCTCCTTGGAACCACGAGTTAACTTACTTTATATCTGTATGTTTGTAAAAAAATATGATTTCTCCTTCCCCTGTTCCTCAATCCCAGCTAATCGGAAATGTGCACTGTCATGACTGTTTCTCAGGGCACAGAGCCTTTGTTTCTGACCCAGACCATCCTCTAATGCACTTTCAGTTACTAAGGCAGCAGTTGGAGGGTGAGAGTCTCTCTTTAGAATTGTATTCAGTAGTAGCAGCAGCAGCCGTCACCACTGTGGTAGTAGATGGAGCTGCAGTAGCAGTTGTCACAGTAACATGTATGATTGTGCTGCATGCCTGCTCAATCACTCAGTCACGTCCGACTCTTTGCGACCCCATGGACTTAGCCCTCCAGGCTCCTCTGTCCATGGGATTTCCCAGGAAAGAACACTGGAGTGGGTTGCCAAGCCCTCTTCCAGGAGACCTTCCCGACTCAGAATCGAACTTGAGCCTCCTGCACTGGCAGGCTGATTCTTTTACCACTGAGCGACCTGGGAGCCCTAAGCACTCACTATCAAGTATCTAATCTAATCATTCTTGTCATCTTACACAATAGACATTATTATCCCCATTCTGGCAATGAGGGAGTTCAGAGTCTATAGGAGAAATGACTCATAAATATTCGAGCCTGGATTCAATCCTAAGTCTATTCAAATTGTCATCTTTATCCCCCTGCCATATTGCCACTCAGAACCTTTGAAGGAGAAGCTCTTACTTCTAATATATATTCATATATTAATTATTTTTTTTCAGGCAACATGATACTGAGAATGAGGCTTGCTTTAGAATTTGATCATATCAATGACTGTCTGCACTAAACAATGGAGCATGAAGACCTGTAACATGGTGAGGAAAGAAAAACACTGAAGCTGCTAAATGGTGTTTAATGAACACATATTGATTTCTACTAAATGCAAGGCATGCACTAAACAAAGGGTGATGAATTGGACCCAACGTTTGACTTCAAGCAGAGCTGGAGAAGAGGTTCAGGCAAATAACCATAAGGTCACATTGTAAACAGTGTTATAAAGATACATTAAAATGAATGAGGTTTGACAGAAACCAACACAATAATAAAAAGCAATTATCCCTCAATTAAAAATAATTAAAAAAAAAAAATAAATGAGGTGATCAGGGAACCACAGACCATTTGCAATAGTTGGAACACTGCATTTTGAACTGCAGTGTTCTAGAAAATTGTAGGTTAACAATTGCATTAAATCATGTCACTCTCTGTTTACTACTACAATGATTTCTGTTGATGACATTAATATTGACTCAACAGATAACACACTGGGTGCCCCTTCAGTGCCTACAAACCACGGCCTCCAGAGAGAACAAAGACAGGAGAACCACACTGACCACAACAGAGTCAGCAGTTTACCACATTTCCCAGCTGATGGTCATGACCCATGACCATGCGTGCTTGAGGAACCCTGTTTTTATGTAAGTAAACTTGACATCTCAATAGCCTGGTGTTTAGAAATCTAAACTGTTCATCAGCCAGTAAGATAGATAAGAGTGTGTACTATAAAAAACGGTGCAGCTTGAAACAATGTGTCTGTTTCCCAGTAGTCTCCATAAAATCATTTCCCTCCAATACAACATATTGAAATAAGTCTGAAGCCAGCCTCCTACTGGGAGACACAGTCATACTCAGAGCAGATATTTGCTCACTTTTGAACTTAGAGCTCATAACTGCTCTTTGTCAGACAATTTCAACTGTGCAGGACTTCTTATGTGTGAATTATGAGTTTATGGGGCTGTTAAGGGGATGACCCCATTCTTCTTTGTTATGCATGAACTCAGGAGGTCATGTAATCCAAACTAACTAGATTCAACGAGTGTATTTTTTTTTTTTAGCACCAAATTAGGTGCTATGAAATGTAAAATAAGACCACTATCAAGATTCTCAAGAGTAAGTTAAGAAAAGTTTTGGAATATTGGATGTGATACCAGCAGGTGGTATTAAATAGCTCCAGTTGCTGCCAGTGTGAGTCCTGGTGCCACTCCTCCTGGTAAAGTGTGGGACAGGTTGATTTTGTCCTCCCAAAAAATATGCTGAAGTCCAAACTCCCAGTGCCTAAGAATGTGACCTTGTTTGGAAATAGAGTCTTTGCAAATATAAACGAATGAAGATGAGGTCATTGGGAATACACCCTAACCCAGTAGGCCTTGTATCCTTGTAGGAAGAGGGAGGGACTTCCCTAGTGAGCAACTGATTAAGGCTTCGCCTTCAAATGCAGGGGCTGTGGGTTTTATCCCTGGTCAAGGAACGAGACCCCGCACGCCTCATGGCCAAAAAACCAAAACATAAAAAAACAGAAGCAACTGTAACAGAGGCAATAAAGACTTAAAAAAATTAATCCACATCAAAAAAAAAAGAGAGAGAGAAATCTTGGGACTTCCCTGGTGGTCCAGTGGCTAAGATTCCATGCTCCCAAAGCAGGGGGCCTGGGTTCAATCTCTGGTCGGGGAACTAGATCCTGCATACTGCAACTAAGAGTTTGCATGCCGCAACTGAGGGATCCCACATGCTACGACTAAGACCCAGCACAGTCTAAATAAATAAAGAAATGTTTGAAAAAAAGAAAGAAAGAGAAAGAAAAGGGAAATACGGACACAGAGATATGGGGGAAATGTCATGTGAAGACAGAAGCAGAGACTGGAGTGATGCATCTACCAGTCAAGCTATGCCAAGGATTGCTGGCCTCTACCAGACACTGACAAAGAGGTGTAAAACCCCATTCTCCCTTGGAGCCCTCAGAAGGAACCAATTCTACCAACACCTAGATTTTGGACTTCTGGCCTCCAGACCTATGAGAGAATGAATTTCTGTTGTTTTAAGCCACCCAGTTTGTGGTACTTTGTTATAGCATCCCTTGGAAACCAATTAAATTAAAAAAAAAACAAACTTGGATACAATCTGAGAAAAGATGTTCATAATTGATTTGGAAGCATGCCACTTGTGATCCCCGGGAGCAATCAAATTTGAGCGTATATATTTAGTAGACAGTCTCCATAGAGCTGCCAACAGTTCCTCCCTTCCTTGTAAACAAATGCCACTCCTCACATCAAGGGGCAGAGACTACAGTTTTACCTTTCTTTGATCAACAGAATGCAGTGGAAGTGACATTCTGGGATTTCCAAACCCAGGCCCTATGAGGACAGGCAGCTTGTGCTTCTTCCCTTTTGGAGTGCAGCCTCCAGGCTGTAAGGAAATCCAAACTATAGAACTGAATGATTAGAATACCTAAAAAGAGACCCTAAGTGATAAAGAGTCCAACAGGAATATTCCAGTTCTGTCTGAATTCTTAGCTGATTGGAGCCACTGAAGTAACCTCAGTCAGCATCACCAGGAGCAAAAGAACCACCTAGCTGAGCCCTCCCTGAATTACTGACCTACAGCCTGGCCACAGATAACAAATTGTGTTTGTTTTATTCTACCAAGTTTGGGGTGGTTTGTTAAGTGACAATAGATAACTGATACAATGTGTATGAGTGTTGGGGGCTGGAGCACAAACAGAGGTGGCCAGCTGGCTAGATTACAGAGAATTAAGACAAAAATAAGTGGAGGAAGAAGGTGAACACTAAGAAAGTGAGATTAGAAATATAGCACAGAATGTGCAGAAGTTAATTTGCCAAAAATAAGAAACTAATTCAAGTTGATCATTTCTAGGCCAGAGCAAGTTGGGTGTAAAGAGTCCATGACTGAGGAGTAATTGGTCATCTTCAATTTTACTTTTAAACCGTTCAAAGGACTTTCTCATGCAGTTTTGTCTAAAGAGCAGAAGCCAAACATGGGCCATCACTAGATTCTCTACTTCTGTGCCCCTTAGCATTGATTTTTCTTGATTCATTTTTCTCTTCTTGATCAAGACATGTTTTATAGCAAAAAGCTCATCATGTCTTTTATGGATGACATAACCATTCTTAATAAGTTGTCATAATTATTTAGTGCTCTCTTCTCTAGATATAAGAAGACTCCAGTCTCACCCGTATGGTTCAGAAAATGCAAATTATAACACGGATATTGTCCAGCTATATGGCCTACTTTTTGGTACAAAGATTGTTAGAGCAATGTCACATTCCTAGGCATTTTTTGTACAATGCTTTCTATACATCTTCAACTGATTCTTCCTCTCCCTTGGTCTCATACAGAAAGGATGAAGAGGCTGAGTCACAGTAGAGATGATGCCAAGTTGAAGATGTGTCTGGTGGTGAAAGTAAAGCCCGATGCTGTGTAGAACGATACCGCATAGGAACCTGCAGTGAGAGGTCCATGAAGCAAGGTAAGCTGGACGTGGTCAAATAGGAGATGGCAAAAGTGAACAAGAACATTTTAGCAATCAGTGAACTAAAACAGACGGAACTGGGCAATTAAATTACAGATGACCATTATATCAACTACTGTGGGCAAGACTCCTTTAGAAGAAACAGAATAGCCTTCCATTATTCAACAAAACAGCCTGAAATGCAGTACTTGAGTGCAATCTGAAAAATGACAGAATGATTCCACTTTGTTTCCAAGGCAAACCATTCAGCATCACAGTAATCCAAGTCTATGTCCCAACTACTAAGCTGAAGTTGAACAGTTCTATGAAGGCTTCTAGAACAAACTTCAAAAAAAAAAGATGTCCTTTTCATCAAAGCGGATTGGAATGCAAAAGCAGGAAGTCAAGAGACACCTAAAGTAACAGGCAAGTTTGGCCTTGGAGTACAAAATGCAGAAGGGCAAAGTCTAACAGAGTTTTGCCAAGAGAATGCACTGGACATAGCAAACACCCTCTTCCAATAACACAAGAGATGAATCTACACATGGACATCACCAGATGGTCAATATCGAAATCAGATTGATTACAATCTTTGCAGTTGAAGATGGATAAGCTCTATACAATCTACAAAAACAAGATCAGGAGCTGACTGTGACTCAGGTCATGAGCTCCTTATTGCAAATTCAGGCTTAAATTGAAGAAAGTACCGAAAAACTTTTCATACCATTCATGGGTTCTCAAGGCAAGAATACTGAAGTGGTTTGCCCTTCCCTTCTCCAGTGGACCACGTTTTGTCAGATCTCTCCACCATGAGCCATCTGTCTTGGGCGGCCCTACACAGCATGGCTGAGTTTCACTGAGTTAGACAAGGCTGTGGTCCATGTGATCAGTTTGATTAGTTTTCTGTAACTGTGGTTTCCATTCCGTCTGCCCTCTGATGGATAAGGATAAGAGGCTTGTGGAATCTTCCTGATGGGAGGGACTGTCTCTGGGGGAATCTGGGTCTTGCTCTCTTGGGCAGGGCCGTGCTCAGTAAATCTTCTATCCAATTTTCTGTTGATTAGTGGGGCTGTGTTCCCTCCCTGTAGTTTAGCCTGAGGCCAAACTATGGTAGGGGTAATGGAAGTAACTGCGACCTCCTTCAAAAGGCCTCATGCCGCGGCTGCTGTATTCAGTGCCCCTGACCCCGTGGCAGGCCACTGTCAACCCACACCTCTGCTGGAGATTCCTGAACACTCACAGGCAACTGGCTCAGTCTCTTGTGGGATGACTCCTCCTTTTTCCTGGTTCCTGGTGCACACAAGGTTTTGTTTGTGCCTGCCAAGAGTCTGTTTCTCTAGTCCTGTGGAACTTATGTAATCAATCTTGGGCTCCAAAATCACTGCAGATGGTGACTGGAGCCATGAAATTAAAAGATGCTTGCTCTTTGGGAGAAAAGCTATGACAAACCTAAACAACATATTAAAAAGCAGAGACATTACTTTACCAACAAGGATCCATATAATTGAAACTATGGTTTTTCCAGGAGTCATGTATGGATGTGAGACTTGACCATAAAGAAGGCTGAGCACTGAAGAATTAATGCTTTTGAACTGTGGTGTTGGAGAAGACTCTTGAGAGTCCTTCGGACAGCAAGGAGATCAAACCAGTCAATTCCTAAAGGAAATCAGTCCTGAATACTCATTGGAAGAACTGATGCAGAAGCTGAAGCTTCAACACTTTGGCCACCTGATGGAAAGAACTGACTCATTGGAAGAGACCTTGATGTTGGGAAAGATTGAAGGCAGGAGGACAAGGGGACGACAGAGGATGAGATGGTTGGATGGCATCACCAACTCAATGGACATGGGTTTGGGTGGACTCCGGGAGTTGGTGATGGACAGGCAGGCCTGGCGTGCTGCGGTTCATGGGGTCACAAACGGTTGGACACAACAGAGCGACTGAATTGAACTAGAGAAAACCACTGGCCATTCAGGTATGATCTAAATCAAATCCTTTATGAATATAAAGTAGAAGTGACAGTCAGATTCAAGGAATTAGATATATTAGACAGCGTACCTGAAGAACTATGTATGGAGATTTGTAATACTGTACAGGAGGCAGTGATCGAAACCATCCCAAAGAAAAAGAAACGCAGGAAGGAAAAGTGGTTATCTGAGAATGGCTTGCAAATAGTCAAGGAAAGAAGAGAGGCAAAAGTCAAAGGAGAAAGGGAAAAATATAGCCAACTGAATGCAGAGTTCCAAGGAATAGCAAGAGAGATACGAAAGCCTTCTTAAGTGAACAATGCAACGAAATAGAAGAAAACAATAGAATTGGAAAGACTAGAGATCTCTTCAAGAAAATCAGAGATACCAAGGGAACATTTCATGTAAGGATGGGCACAATAAAGGACAGAAATGGCATGGACCTAACATAAGCAGAAGATATTAACAAGAGGTGGCAAGCATACACAGAAGAACCATACAAAAAAGGTCTTAATGACCCAGATAACCATGATAATATAACTCACCTCACCTAGAGCCTTACATCCTGGAGTGTGAAGTCTTGTGGGCCTTAGGAAGGATTACCATGAACAAAGTTAGTGGAGGTGATTCCAGCTGAGCTATTTCAAATCTTAAAAGATGATGCTGGTAAAGTGCTGTACTCAATACGCCAGCGTATTTGGAAGACTCAACAGTGGCCCCAGGACTGAAAAGGTCAGTTTTCATTCCAATCCCAAAGAAGGGCAATGTCAAAGAATGTTCAAACTACCAAACAATTGCACTTATCTCACATGCTAGCAAGGTAATACTCAAAATCCTTCAAGCTAGGCTTCAACAGTAGGTGAATTGAGAACATGCAGATATACAAGGTGGATGTAGAAAAGGCAGAGGAACCAGAAATCAAATTGCCAACCTCCGTTGGATCACAGAAAAAGCAAGAGAATTCCAGAAAAACATCTACTTCTGCTTCACTGACTACACTAAAGTCTTTGTGTGAATCACAACAAAATGTGGAAAATTCTTAAAGAGATGGGAATATCAGACCACCTTACCAGCCTCCTGAGAAACCTGTATGTATGACAAGAAGCAACAGTTAGAACTGGACACGGAACAACTGGTTCAAAATTGGGAAGGGGATACATCAAGGATATATATTGTCATCCTGCTCATTGAACGTATATGCAGAGTACATCATGTGAAATGGTAGGCTAGATGAATCACAAGCTCGGATCACGATTGCCAGGAAAAATAGCAACAACCTCAAATATGCAGATGATACCACCCTAATGGCAGAAAGCAAAGAGGAACTAGAGAGCCTCTTGATGAAAGTGAAAGAGGAGAGGGAAAAAGCTGGCTTAAAACTCAACATTTAAAAAATTAAAATCATGGCATCTGGTCCCATCACTTCATGGCAAATAGATGGGAAAAAAATGGAAACAGTGGCAGATTTTAATTTCTTGGGCTCCAAAATCACTGTGGACAGTGACTGCAGCCATAAAATAAACAAAAGCTATGACAAACCTAGACAGCATATTAAAAAGCAGAGCCATCAGTCTACTGACAAAGGTCCTTCTAGTCAAAGCTATGGTTTTTCCAGTAGTCATGTACAGATGTGACTGCTGGACTATAAAAAAGGCTGAGCGCTGAAGAATTGATGCTTTTGAACTGTGGTGCTGGAATAGACTCTTGAGAGTCCCTTGAACAGCAAGAAAATCAAACCAGTCAATCCTAAACAAAACCAACCCTGAATATTCACTGGAAGGACTGATGCTGAAGCTAAAGCTCCAAAGCTTTGGTCACCTGATGCAAACAGCCAACTCCTTGGAAAAGACTTTGATGCTGGGAAAGACTGAGGGCAGGAGGAAAAGTGGGCAAAAGCACATGAGATGGTTGGATGGCATGACTGACTCAAAGGATATGAGTTTGAGCAAGCTCTGGGAGATGGTGAAGGACAGGGAAGCCTAGAGTTCTGTAGTCCATGGGGTCGCAAAGTGTCGGACAAGACTTAGCAACTGAACAACGAATCTCAAACAAACATACATGACCACCTTAAGGGCAAATTCACACTGGATATGACAACTGAAGACAGATGCTGCCTTCTTGAATCCTGTCTAGCAAGCTCCCATGTGCTTTCACTGTGCCTTTTACATGCCTCTCTCCAACATATCAAGTGTATATATTTTTCTCTGTAAATCTGGGAGCTCCACAAGGGCAGTCTGTCATTCTTATTCATTCCTCTAAGTTCAGTATTTAACTTGGATCCCAGCCCATACCATTGTTCAATAATATGAAATAAGAAATGAACATATCATCTGCTATCAGAATCTAAGACACTGTGATCTTGTTTGAGTCATCTAACTCCCCAGTGCTTGAGTATTTCTCCTTTGACTGAAAAGGGAGTGATTGCTACTGCTCCTGTCTACTCCATGCTGGCTTTCTGGAGTGTAATCAGTTAATCATCATAAAACACTCAGAAGATAAGGGACATGAACAATGCCAGATGGCAACAAAATCCCAAGGCATCTGGAAGAGACCTGTCAATCACTGAAAAGCCATGGAATGCAGCTTCAAGCACCAGCTATTCTGACAGCTGCAGAATCTCATCTGTGTCATGCTGGTGTCAGGGATCCTAGGGGCTCTGCTATGATTCCTGCTGATTGATGTTCATAGCCTCAGCTCTGCCAGCACCTGTTTAGATGTATCACTGAACGATGAACATGTAACACCACTGCATTTGGCTCTGATATTCAATTTCACATGTGTTCTTTATTTATCTGCAACAGTTGCAAACCTTTTATAGTTATGAATCCTAACATCACAGGAATTCAAGGCTGGGGCTTTCTAAGACAGGCTGACATTAGCCCTGGAATGTGGTGGTCATTTCTTATGCTCCTTTGGATAATCAGATGTTGGATGAAAAGCACATATTGCTGGGTGCAAACACAAACACACACACATAAATGCACTTTCCAAAATTTCCCACACTTTCCAATACTTCCATTTTCCAGTATTTTCTCAAATTTGCTAGAACTGTGAATCCTCCAACTCCATGAAAGCTCCTCCCAGCTGATCCTACAAGGATCAAAGCTGTTCCTGCCAAGCCCTGCCCAAACTGAAGATCCAACAGAAAAAGGTTCAGTTGTTTTTAAGCTTTTAAGTTATAAGGTGGTTTGTTATACAGCAAGTGATTATTGACACACTGCCTTCTCCATTCCTAATTTCTACACTTAGAGGCAGATATTTTGAAATTGTTTTGCTATTTCTTCTGGAAAATGCTTCGATATTTCTAGCTAGCATCATTGCAACACCAATTAAAGGAAACTATGCACACTTTCTGAGGCTCATTCTTATCATATGTAAAATGAGGTAGTAATAATACCTTTGTCACTAGTTGTTCTAAGCATTAACTGAGACCATAAACTTAGACACACAGTAGAGAAAATGGCACATAATAAATACTATATGTTATACTTTTAATTTTTTTAATTAGAAGAAAATCACATTTTTATGTCAATGTAGAGTAATCAAGAGTGGAGATCCATATCAGGGATCAAAATGATCAGGATCTACTTAGAGCTAAAATTAGAATGACCTTGAAAACAAAAAATTATGTGCTAGGCACAGTTGAGTCAGTTCATATATGCTCTAATAGATATTTCTTGAATTTTAAAAGAGTGGACACTGTCTGGAAACTTCATACTACAGAAGATGAACACTAATTTCTCTTATAGTGATTATAAACACATTTCTTTCTCCACCTCCCTGCTATGATAATACTATAACAGAGAACAGCAAAATCTGACTCCATGTTGAATCTGTTTCTTTTATTGTAGCTTTTGCTTTTCTTTGCTTTTGTTACTGTAATCACAAAAAGATGCTATCTATAGCCCTAAGCATACATAATAGCCTGCCTGGGGAACCCTGCCCCTCTGCCTGAATATTCAACTAAAGTGCCTTTGTTCAGCTCACAGGGAGACATTCTGACCTTGCTCACCTGTAAAAGGCTGCAGAAAAAAAGAAATTAACACATCCCCTCCCCAATGCTAGCCAAGCCTGGAGATATTTTCCAAGACGTATGGCCTTTTTACTTAACCTTCTCACCTCCTCTCCCCTGTGTTCTATAAAAGAAACCTGCATCCAGACCCTGATAAGATGGTTCTCTAGGACTCCAGTCCACCATCTTCTTAGATGCCCAGCTTTTCGAATGGAGCTGCTCTTCCTTGCGTCAACATCTTGCCTCCTGATTTCCGGCCTCTCATGTAGCAAGCAGAACATGCTTGGATTTGGTAACAATATCACACATTTTGGTTAATTAAGTATTTATATTATTATAACCATTTAAAAATGTTATAACTGAGCCATATTCTACTGTTAAACAATGCCCTTTTTTCTCATTTTCTGAAGATGATTTTTATAGCTTTACTGTGTTGCTTAATTTTCTATTGTTGTTTAGTCACCCAGTCATGTCTGACTCTTTGCAACCCCATGGACTGTAGCCCACCAGGCTCCTCTGACCATGGGATTCTCCAGGCAATAAAATTGGAGTGGGTTGCCATTTTCTTCTCCAGGAGATCTTCCTGATCCAGGGCTCAAACCTGTATCTCCTGCATCACAGGAGGATTCTTTACCACTAAGCCAATAGAGAAGCCCCTAATTTTCTGTTACTTCACATTAATTTGTAAACAAATGCTCTGCTTTAAGTTTTTCTCTGATTCTTGGCTGTCCGAGTTTGCAAGTGAGTCACTAAAACTAATCCTCAACCTGATAGCCCACGCAAAAGGCAAAGTGACAGGTGGTTTTGAATGCAGAGTGATAAGGAGTTAAATGGATTTTTTAAATTAAGATACCCCAATGTCCTTCTCTCACTGTACAGAAGACAGGAATCAAGATCATCCCCAAGAAAAAGAAATGCAAAAAAGCGAAATGGCTGTCTGAGGAGGCCTTACAAATAGCTGTGAAAACAAGGGAAGCGAAAAGCAAAGGAGAAAAGGAAAGATATACCCATTTGAATGCAGAGTTCCAAAGAATCGAAAGGAGAGATAAGAAAGCCTTCCTCATCGATCAGTGCAAAGAAATAGAGGAAAACAATAGAATGGGAAAGACCAGAGATCTCTTCAAGAAAATAAGAGCTACCAAGGGAATATTTCATGCAAAGATGGGCTCAATAAAGGACAGAAATGGTAGGGACCTAACAGAAGATATTAAGAAGAAGTGGCAAGAATACACAGAACTGTACAAAAAAGATCTTCACGACCCAGATAACACACCATGGTGTGATCACTCACTTAGAGCCAGACATCCTGAAATGTGAAGTCAAGTGGGCCTTAGGAAGCATCACTATGAACAAAGCTAGTGGAGGTGATGAAATTCCAGTTGAGCTATTTCAAATCCTGAAAGATGACGCTATGACAGTGCTGCACTCAATATGCCAGCAAATTTGGAAAACCGAGCAGTGGCCATAGGACTGGAAAAGGTCCATTTTCATTCCAATCCCAAAGAAAGGCAATGCCAAAGAATGCTCAAACTATTGCACAATTGCACTCATCTCACACGCTACTAGAGTAATGCTTAAAATTCTCCAAGCCAGGCTTCAGCAATACGTGAACCGGGAACTTCCAGATGTTCAAGCTGGTTTTAGAAAAGGCAGAGGAACCAGAGATCAAATGGCCAACATTCGCTGGATCATTGAAACAGCAAGAGAGTTCCAGAAAAACATGTATTTCTGCTTTATTGACTATGCCAAAGCTTTTGACTGTGTGGATCACAATAAACTGTGGAAAATTCTGAAAGAGATGGGAATACCAGACCACCTCTCCTGCCTCTTGAGAAACCTGTATGCAGGTCAGGAAGAAACAGTTAGAACTGGACATGAAACAACAGACTGGTTCCCAATAGGAAAAGGAGTATGTCAAGGCTGTATATTGTCACCCTGCTTATTTAACTTATATGCAGAGTACATCATGAGAAACCCTGGGCTGGAGGAAGCACAAGCTGGAATCAAGATTGCCAGGAGAAATATCAATAACCTCATATATGCAGATAACACCACCATTATGGTAGAAATTGAGGAAGAACTAAAGAGCCTCTTGATGAAAATGAAAGAGGAGAGTGGAAAAGTCGGCTTAAAGCTCAACATTCAGAAACTAAGATCATGGCATCTGGTCCCATCACTTCATGGGAAATAGATGGGGAAACAGTGGAAATAGTGTCAGACTTTATTTTTCTGGACTCCAAAATCACTGCAGACAGTGATTGCAGTCATGAAATTAAAAGATGCTTACTCCTTGGAAGGAAAGTTATGACCAACCTAGATAGCATATTAAAAAGCAGAGACATTCCTTTGCCAACAAAGGAATGCCAACAAAAGTTTGCCAACAAACCTAGTCAAGGCTATGGTTTTTCCAGTGGTCATGCGTGGATGTGAGAGTTTGACTATAAAGAAGGCTGAGCGCCGAAGAATTGATGCTTTTGAACTGTGGTGTTGGAGAAGACTCTTGAGAGTCCCTTGGACTGCAAGATCCAACTAGTCCATCCTAAAGGAGATCAGTCCTGGGTGGTCATTGGAGGGACTGATGTTGAAGCTGAAACTCCAATACTTTGACCACCTGATGAGAAGAGCTGACTCATTTGAAAAGACCCTGATGCTGGGAGGGATTGAGGTCATGAGAAGAAGGAGACGACAGAGGATGAGATGGTTGGATGGCATCACTGACTCAATGGACATGGGTTTGGGTGGACTCCTGGAGTTGGTGATGGACAGGGAGGCCTGGCATACTGCAGTTCATGACATCGCAAAGAGTCGGACATGACTGAGCGACTGAACTGAACTGAAGTGAATGTCCTTCTCTGTGGCTATGGATTCTGGGGCTGGGGAAGCATCCCATCTACCTGAAATGGATAAGCCTGGTGGCCTCAGGACTTCCCTGGCAGTCCAGTGTTTAAGACTCTGTGCTTCTAATACAGGGGGTGTGGGTCTGATCTCTGGTCAGGGAACTAAGATGCCACATGCTGTGTGTCACAGTCAAAAAAAAAACCTAGTGGCTTCAGAAGGGGCAGAAGGCAGAGGGTCTCATCATTCGTGTGTTTCCAGTTGGAAATTTCAATCACACTAGCCATGTCATGACCAGATGATCCATAATTGAGCTTCTCCAGAAAGTAAACCTAATTCATCATGGGGTTACAGAGGGGCTGTTACCTGGGTGTATGAATTTAGAGAATGAAGTGAGGGGTCTAACTGATCTTTAAACTAATTTTCCATTCTCTTTTCTGTCCCTCCATGCAACACACCAGCCTTGGAACCCACCTTCAGAGGTGGGTGGAACTTCCAATCTCTGAGCCTCTCTAGGGGTCTGTGGCTTGAATAACTTTTTCCTTCAAGGCTCACCCACTGCACACTTTGAACTCCATCAGGCATGCTGAGTCAGTATCATCCATCCACATTCTTTCCCACTTCTGAAATCAATTGACTTAATAGCTGTTGCATCTTCACTAATTCTCATATCATGGACTTCTCTTTTTCCTTTATCTATACACATTTTTGTTCCCTTACTTTTGTTTTATTGGCACTTAAGAGGAAGTGAAGTAAATACATTTGTTTACAAGTTTAAGAATTTCTCTATATCTTCTACTGATACTCTCAAACATTCTCCTGGATGAGAATCAGAAGCCAAAAGAGAACCCAAGAGAAGCTGGATTTGGGGGAAAATGGTTCCTTTTGCTTTGGACCCTGGGACTGGCTTATTTGAAGGGATGTTTTAAGCTCATTGGTTAGTAAAGTCCCCAAGACTGTGGTAGAGATATCTGGAGCACCCCTTTCGAATCAGGGAGGGAATGACTCCTAATAAAATTTCACACTGGCATCAGGCTGAGTCAGAGAAGCAAAGTAACCAAGGCTTTGTTGGAGTAAAGGTTATTATTTCTTACAAGACTTACAGTAAGTGAGTGGGGGATCTTTTATCCTTGCCACTATACTCCAACCAGGAAAACCTGTTTCCCAAGAGGAAGGAAAACAACCTCAGTGGGCTTTCGTGGAGCTTAAGTGCAAACATAATCTTTATATAGATCTCTGAGAGCTGACAGAAGACATGCAGAAGCCTCTGACTGTCACTGTCCAAGGACCCTTTCAAGGCTTCCACAGAGGCAAGAGACAGATGGGCCCTAGGCTGAACATTAGGAGTCTGTCCCCTGTGGAAACATACTCCAAGATGAAGAGGAGGAGGAGCTATGCCCTGCCCAGATAAGAGACCTCATATTTCTCATTCTTGAAGTCAAGGAAAACGTTCCAACTATACATGCACAGAAAGGCCAAAAACGGAAAGATGTCACCCTTCTCACATGTCTGTTTGCTAGAATCCATCTTGGCTAAGAAAAGCCCATGCACACATGAGAGGACCCTGAGATAAACCAATACAGACCCAGAACCAGGCAAAGCAAGATGACTGGCCAAAGGAAACCTGGAAGAAATGCCCCATGTAAGTGATTCAAATTACTGTGAGGGCGCAACGCTCTGCGTCTGCCCATGTGTGCCTATCCACACATACTCTTCTTCTTCTGAATAGTACTTGTTTCACTACTTTTTGATCTTCTGTGGAAATTCATTTTCTGCAAAGCTGTACAGGCCAGGCCTTGTCACCAAGCACTGGTCCCTGACGGTCTAGTGGCTAGGACTCAGTACTCTCAACTGAGGCCATGACCTTTAACCCCTGGCTGGGAACCAAAATCCTGCTTTAAGCCACAAGCTGAAAGCAAGCTGAGGCCACAGAAGCTCACCAACATGAGAAGTTTTTCGTTCTGAGAAGCACTTGAGGAATCCCTTCTCACTGTCTAGGTCTCCTAACATGTGGGAGTTTCCAGGACCTGTCTTCAAGCAACTGTCTTCTCATTCTGTACGCTAGAACAAGTTGTGGGAAGTAGAGATGATATAAAAGAATATATGGCAAAAACCACCACAATATCGTAAAGTAATTCAGTTCAGTTGCTCAGTCGTGTCCGACCGACTCTTTGCGACCCCATAAACCGCAGCATGCCAGGCCTCCCTGTCCATCACCAACTCCTGGAGTTTACCCAAACTCATGTCCATCGAGTCGGTGATGCCATCCAACCAACTCAACCTCTGTTATCCCCTTCTCCTCACGCGTTCAATCTTTCCCAGCATCAGGGTCTTTTCAAATGAGTTAGCTTTTTGCATCAGGTGGCCAAAGTATTGGAGTTTCTTAGCCTCCAATTAAAATAAATAAATTAATTTTTAAAAAAGAATATAGATGATATAAAAGAACTAAAGAACTTGAAACTCTTGAAATCAATTAGAGTTTAGTTAGAAAATTCCTCTTAAATTGTGAAAAAAATATCGTTTTCTCTTTCAAATTACTGGATTGTTCCCTTTTAAATGGATGATGAAATTAAATCAGACTTTGTTTTTTCTTTAGGTTAGTTAACATTCAATATGCTGAGTAAACCTGAATAAACCAATTAGTCAATCTTGATCATTAAGAATCAAGTAAACAAGCCCTTTAGCTCCTTGTTTTGCATTTCCTTCTTCTAAACTAAAGTGAACTTGTTCATCTTGAAGAAGGACATTCTTAGAATCAAAATGGTAGCAATTTCCTAAGTTAAGAATGGTGAGGGCTCTTCATCCATCTTACACAGTTTTCACAGAAATAAAGTAGTAGAATTCACAAAATAAAGTAGCAGAATTTGTATGCTGTTTTCACTTTTACAGTAGTACTAGATACTCAGTGTCCTTTTGCTAAAAAGAATAACAATTCCCAGGTAGTATTTTCCAGCAGAAACATCAACCTGGACATCTTATGAAAACAAGTTCTCGGAGTTCTCGCCTTCCTCTTCCCTCCCCTCCTCCTCCTCTTTATACTGCTGCTACTGCACTGGTAGCTGGGTTATAACTAAAATAAAGTTGTCCAAAAAAGAGATCTGTCTATTTAAGGGCTTGCAAAAGACAGGTGGCATAGTCTTAACTGTTGTAGCCTTGGTGATAAAAATCAAGTATAGTTTTAAGACTCCACGCCTCTCTCATCCATATCCACTTCTCTGAGAAATCTCAAGCTGATTTTTCAAGACAGATCAAAGAGAAGGAAATTTTTTTCCATTAGGATTATTGCTTCTGAGGGCAAAAAAAGACAAACAATGAGTTAGAGGAAAAAGAAAAAAGTGGGAAAAGTAAGTATGGCATCACAGCTTCATTACTTTTTCTTTTTTAACTATTTATTTATTAGGCTGCATCGGGTCTTAGTTGCAGCATGTGGGATCTTCGTTGCACCATGTGGGACCTTTGGTTGTGACTCCTGGACTCTCTAGTTGTGGTGCAAGGGCTCAGGAGTTGTGAAACAGGAGGGAAGAGGGCAGGGCACAGCCTTTCAAAGAATGACATAGCCCAAGGACACAACGTCAAGTGATTAGAATCAAAGGGGTCCAAGATGGCAGAGAAGTCAGCTTCAGCTAGACCTTTGATCCTCAGCATATGCTCATTATAACACATCAGTAAGCCAAATGACACACCCAGAGGCACCATGACAGCTCCAAGGCCAACCATCAAAGACTAAAAAGGGTCAGGGGCCAAATTCCTGGACATCTCCATCCTTCCCCCCAGAACAGCTGATAATCCTCCCACTCATTAGCTTATGATATTAACCAGCCCATAAACGCTAACCACACCACATTTCGAGGCCACACTTGCCCTCTGCAACAGCCCACACTCTGTCTGTGGACTGCGTTTCTCTTTACATAAATCCACTTATCTCACTTTGTTTCTCATTGAATTCTTTATGCCATGAGACATCAAGAACCTGAGCTTCACTGCATTCTGAAACCAGGTGATCCCAGTTGGAAAACCACGGGTTTTGGCAGGGTTTGAGTCTCTGCACATGGGTTCAAGTCCCAATCTGAAGTGAACAATTTCAGTCACAGTGCAGCATATGGGATCTTAATTCCCCAACCAGGAACTGAACCCGCCTCCTTTGTATTGCAAGGCAGATTCCTAACCACTGGACCCCCAAGGAAGTCCCTTCCTTACTTTTTATAAGACCAAGTAGTAATGACTTTTGCCATCATCCTGATAAAAAGAAGCAACAGTATTTCCACTTTGTCTGGATCTAAGAGAGAAACCGTAATTATTGCATAACTAAAATAAATTTAAAACTTGTGACTTTTGGTGAATGTATGTTGGATCAGTTTCTTGCTTTGAATGAAGCAGATGGGAGAAATTCCACACATGGGGAAAGCATGCTTGAAAATCAAAACCCAGTGATCTCAATCAACTGGAGTGATACAGGACACATAAGGGGATTATCACAAAGCCTCTTGGGGATGAGAGAGGCAGGCACAAGTAGTTTCTAAAAGCTCATTTAATGCAGCCATTGTTTCAATAAAGAAGCCTACAGAATTTTAAGCTGGACAGAAGTCTCTTGGCTTAAGGTTGGTGCAGGGAAGGGAGAAAGGCAGAAAATTAGTCTAAAGGAACAGGCAGGACCAGATTGTAAGTGGCCCTGAATGTCAGTTTTACAAGTCTACAATTTGCTTTGTAGATGGTGGAAGGGCAGCTTGAAGATGCAGGCAAAAGAGGAGCACAGTGGGAATAGAATTCAGGAAGATGACTGCCTTAGCCTGCATAGTATTTTGAAGGGTTAACTTGGGTTTGACAATGGGGAGAGCTGGCAAAGAGAGAAGCACAAGAATGAATTCTAGATTTCTGACTTTCAACATTGAGTGGATGTTTGTACCAATAAACAGAGGGGAGATCCTATTTCTATTTTTGAAAAGCTACTAAAGACACTGGGTAGCAGGCAACATTAAAGCCTTTTACATACTTCTATTTAATTCTCACAAACATCTTGTAGGGTGTAGACCAATTTTATAGATACAAGTAAAGAAACTAAGGTTTATTAAGACTGATGACTTCCCTAAAGCCATCCAGTTCATAAACCTTGGATACAGAATTCAAACCCAGGTTTGCTGGACTTCAAAGCAACTCTGATTTTTGCCATTCCACCAGAGACAGTGAGTCCTTTTGATGGCTACGTGGCAGAGGTACTTTTCCTGCTCTGTTACTTCTTCCTTCCTCCCTTCCCTCCTTTCTGCAGCAACAATTACTAAAACCATATTGTACACGGGCAAGGTCTTTGGTCTAGACCATTTCAATAAGAAAAATAGATTTTATTAAGTTATCATATTTTGCCTGTAGTGTCCATGCATTATGTACTTTCCACTCTTTTTAAAAAGCAGAGATATTATTTTGTCAACAAAGGTCCATCTAGTCAAGGCTACAGTTTTTCCAGTAGTCATGGATGAATGTGAGAGTTGGACTATAAAGAAAGCTGAGTGCAGAAGAATTGATGCTTTGAGCTGTGGTGTTGGAGAAGACACTTGAGAGTCCCTTGGACTGCAAGGAGATCCAACCAGTCCATCCTAAAGGAGATCAGTCCTGGGTGTTCACTGGAAGGACTGATGCTAAAGCTGAAACTCCAATACTTTGGCCACCTCATGCCAAGAACTGACTCATTGAAAAAGACCCTGATGCTGGGAGGGATTGAGGACAGGAAGGGAAGGGGACGACAGAGGATGAGATGGTTCGATGGCATCACCAACTCAATGGAGATGAGTTTGAGTAAACTCCTGGAGTTGGTGATGGACAGGGAGGCCTGACGTGCTGTGGTTCATGGGATTGCAAAGAGTCGGACAAGACTGAGCAACTGAACTGAACTGAACTCTGGCTTTGAGGCAGGAGATAGATAGGCCCCAGGCTGAAGAGCTGGAGTCTGTCCTCTGTGGACAGATACTCCATGATGAAGAGAAGGAGCTAAGCCCTGCCCAGATAAGAGGCCACATATTTCTCATTCTCAAGGTCAAGGAGACTTTCCCAACTACACATGTGCGAAGATGCTCCTTGGAGGTCGAAAAGGGAATGACATCAATCTACTCATGGACATCTTCACTAGATTCCATCTTGGCTACGAGATTTCATGCACACATGAGATGACCCTGAGATGAACCAATACGGACTCTGAACCAGGCAAAGCAAGATGACTGAGCAAAGAAAACCCAGAAAAAAGGCCCCATAAAAGTGATTCAAACCACAAGGAGGCGACCCTCTCTCTGAGCCTACCCATGCATCTATCCACACGTACCCTTTTCCTCCTGATAACACTTTACTTGTTCTACTACTTTCCATGGTTGTGGGAATGCTTTTTTGCCAAACTGAAAGGTTACACCTTGTCACTGACCACTGGTCTAGTGGCTCAGATTCAGTGGTCTCACTCGTGAGGCCTGACTTCAATCTCTAACGGGAAACCAAAATCCCGCCTCAAGTCACAACAGGCCAAGGCCACCCATGATCAGCTTGAGAGATTACTACAATAAATAACAAATAAATAAATAAATGTTAGCCATTATTTTTAGAAGTCATAGTAGTAGCTGTATTAATAGTAAACATCCAAACACAACTGTGTTAAAATTCATGTTTAAAATTCTACTATTTATAGCAAAAATTATGAATCTTTCTGAAGTGTAATCTTCTAGCCCATAATTGGACCTCGAAATGAGGCTTCATAACAACAAAGACAAATGACTTTGCCAGAGTCATGTGCCAGGGAAGTGACATGCACAACTCCTAAAATTTATATATGATTGCTTCTAGGGACATTCCAGACATAATTCACTTCCCAAGGATATCTGGCCAAGGGGATGAGGAGCAGCTGAAATCTAGTCCAAATCCCCTCCCCAAGCATCCGTCCATACTTTTTTCTAATTCACACATCCACTGTCACACTCACAACACACGTTAATGCAGATGCACCTCCACAAAGGGAGAGAGTGTGATTTCAATTTTTCACAAAAGTGCCTTGAGGGTTAGTAGTGACCATGGTCAGTCTGGATGCCCACGTACAGACCCTGGCTCTGCAGAATGTCGCAGTTACTAGAGTAAATCACCTACATATGAACCTTTGAGTTGCAAACTTTCACAGATGCTAATACCCCATCACATAAATTAGTATTAATTTATTAATACTTAATAATTAACACTTAATTGTTATATTTAATTTTATTAAACTATTTCATTTTAATATCATAATTTAACAATAATTTAATACTTAATGCTTAATTAATAATTAATAAATAAATATATTAATATTAATAGTATTCATATTAGTATTTGCATGCCCCATCACATAAATTAGTTCACGTGTCTGGCATACACTGTCACATGCATGCATCCTCTACAAGTGGTTGTTCTTTTGAGTACTTTCCCGTAGGACAGTGTATAGACTGCAGTAGTACATTATCTTTATAGATAGAACTGAATCCAGCAAGGAAACAGAACCTGTGCCATCAACATCAGGCGTGAGTGAAAGTGCAGCCTGCCCTCCATATCCTGTTGCTGATGATCCTTCAGCTCTGCCATTTCCCACAACTTCTCCCTCCTCTCATCAGTAACTCATCTTGCCTGCTCACTCGACGCCAGCTGCTCTACTGTCCTACTACATTTTTCAGGGTCAGTTCAGTTCAGTCGCTCAGTCGTGTCCGACTCTTTGCGACCCCATGAATCGAAGCACACCAGGCCTCCCTGTCCATCACCAACTCCCGGAGTTTACTCAAACTCATGTCCATGGAGTCGGTGATGCCATCCAGCCATCTCATCCTCTGTTGTCCCCTTCTCCTCTTGCCCCCAATCCCTCCCAGCATCAGGGTCTTTTCCAATGAGTCAACTCTTCGCATGAGGTGGCCAAAGTATTGGAGTTTCAGCTTCAGCATCAGTCCTGTCAATGAACACCCAGGACTGATCTCCTTTAGGATGGACTGGTTGGATCTCCTTGCAGTCCAAGGGACTCTCAAGAGTCTTCTCCAACACCACAGTTCAAAAGCATCAATTTTTCAGTGCTCAGCTTCTTCACAGTCCAACTCTCACATCCATACATGACCACTGGAAAAACCATACCCTTGACTAGACGAACCTTTGTTGGCAAAGGAATGTCTCTGCTTTTTAATATGCTATCTAGGTTGGTCATAACTTTCCTTCCAAGGAGTAAGCGTTTTTTAATTTCATGGCTGCAATCACCATCTGCAGTGATTTTGGAGCCCCCCAAAATAAAGTCTGACACTGTTTCCACTGTTTCCCCGTCTATTTCCCATGAAGTGATGGGACCAGATGCCATGATCTTAGTTTTCTGAATGTTGAGCTTTAAGCCAACATTTTCACTCTCCTCCTTCACTTTACTTTCATCAAGAGGCTTTTTAGTTCCTCTTCACTTTTTGCCATAAGGGTGGTGTCATCTGCATATCTGAGGTTATTGGTATTTCTCCTGGCAATCTTGATTCCAGCTTGTGCTTCCTCCAGTCCAGCATTTCTCATGATGTACTCTGCATATAAGTTAAATAAACAGGGTGACAATATACAGCCTTGACATACTCCTTTTCCTATTGGGAACCAGTATGTTGTTCCATGTCCAGTTCTAAGTGTTGCTTCCTGACCTGCATACAGGTTTCTCAAGAGGCAGGAGAGGTGGTCTGGTATTACCATCTCTTTCAGGATTTTCCACAGTTTATTGTGATCCACACAGTCAAAAGCTTTGGCATAGTCAATAAAGCAGAAATACATATTTTTCTGGAACTCTATCGCTTTTTTGATGATCCAGCAGATGTTGGCAATTTGATCTCTGGTTCCTCTGCCTTTTCTAAATCCAGCTTGAACATCTGGAAGTTCACGGTTCATGTATTGCTGAAGCCTGGCTTGGAGAATTTTAAGCATTACTTTACTAGCATGTGAGATGAGTGCAATTGTGTGGTAGTTTGAACATTCTTTGGCATTGCCTTTCTTTGGGATTGGAGTGAAAACTGACTTTTCCAGTCCTGTGGCCACTGCTGAGTTTTCCAAATTTGCTGGCATATTGAGTGCAGCACTTTCACAGCATCATCTTTCAGGATTTGAAATAGCTCAACTGGAATTCCATCACCTCCACTAGCTTTGTCTGTAGTGATGCTTCCTAAGGCCCACTTGACTTCACATTCCAGGATGTCTGGCTCTAGGTGAGTGATCATACCATGGTGATTATCTGGATCATGAAGATCTTTTTTGTACAGTTCTTCTGTGTATTCTTGCCACCTCTTCTTAACATCTTCTGCTTCTGTTAGGTCCATACCATACCAGTTCTGTCCTTTATCGAACCCATCTTTGCATGGAATGTTCCCTTGGTATCTCTTAATTTTCGTGAAGAGATCTCTCGTCTTTCCCATTCTGTTGTTTTCCTCTATTTCTTTGCATTGATTGCTGAGGAAGGCTTTCTTATCTCTCCTTGCTATTCTTTGGAACTCTGCATTCAAATGGGAATATCTTTCCTTTTCTCCTTTTCTTTTAGCTTCTCTTCTTTTCACAGCTATTTGTAAAGCCTCCTCAGACAGCCATTTTGCTTTTTTCCATTTCTTTTCCATGGGGATGGCTTGATCCTTGTCTCCTGTACAATGTTACGAACCTCCATCCATAGTTCATCAGGCACTCTGTCTATCAGATCTAGTCCCTTAAATCTATTTCTCACTTCCACTGTATAGTCATAAGGGATTTGATTTAGGTCATACTTGAATGGTCTAGTGGTTTTCCCCACTTTCTTCAATTTAAGTTTAATCTTCAATTAAACTCCTTATTTTGGCAATAAGGAGTTTATGATCTGAGCCACAGTCAGCTCCCGGTCTTGTTTTTGCTGACTCTATAGAGTTTCTCCATCTTTGGCTGCAAAGAATATAATCAATCTGATTTCAGTGTTGACCACCTGGTGATGTCCATGTGTAGAGTCTTCTCTTGTGTTGTTGGAAGAGGGTGTTTGCTATGACCAGTGCGTTCTCTTGGCAGAACTCTGTTAGCCTTTGCCCTGCTTCATTCCTTACTCCAAGGCCAAATTTGCATTTTACTCCAGGTGTTTCTTGACTTCCTACTTTTGCATTCCAGCCCCCTATAATGAAAAGGACATCTCTTTTGGGTGTTAGTTCTAAAAGGTCTTGTAGGTCTTCATAGAACCGTTCAACTTCAGCTTCTTCAGCATAACTGGTTGGGGCATAGGCTTGGATTACCGTGATATTGAGTGGTTTGCCTTGGAAACGATCAGAAATCATTCTGTCGTTTTTGAGATTGCATCCAAGTACTTTTCAGGGTACTGTCCTGTAAAAGTGTTTTATTCTTTGTTTTTTTTTTAATGTAATATTTGTGTGAAAAGTAGTATTAACCTATTACAGGAGAGTACTATGTAGCCTATTGTCTTAGTTGGGTATCTAGGCTCACTTAGTTGGACTTAGGAACGTGCCATCGGAACAGAACTCATTCGTATACAGGAGACTTATTGTCGGTTTACCTGAGGTTGGCTTTTTAAAGGTAACGTTCTAAGTCTATGGAAAAATGCATTTTCAATTTGTGTGAAATTGAGACTATGATTAGAATTCTCTTCATTTTCTGGAAACAATTTGCCTTTTGGCAGCCTATCCAGTATTTAAGATGCAATTAAATGGGGAGGCAGAGTGAAGCTTGATACTGGAGATGCCATCACAGTTCTCCTAATTATTGATATTGTTATTTTAAAAAAGTAATGTCACACTGTTAGGTCTGGTCTCTACCTGTAATATCTTTGCTACTATTTTCAAACTCTAAATGAATCCTGGATTGGGACTTCCCAGTGGGGGAATTTTGAGGGTTTTATCACATGTCCTGAATGGAATATGCTTTCATCTCATTGTTAAAAAAAAAAAAAAATCAAAGT
The DNA here is from genome assembly GCF_963930625.1 of Muntiacus reevesi. NCBI lineage: Eukaryota > Metazoa > Chordata > Mammalia > Artiodactyla > Cervidae > Muntiacus > Muntiacus reevesi. The sequence goes on from NC_089252.1 coordinate 69,565,891, forward strand.
CTGTCTGAATTCAGGTTCTCATAGCAACACATTCTGAGACTAAAGAGTACGCTATGATTGTGCAGCACATCTAGAGGTGCCATTACAAAAGGGTCAGTGTTTGACCACCAGCCAATAGAAAACAAAAAATAAATAGAGCAAATAAATCCTATGCGTCTGGATTGGATCCCTGTGCTTCTTTACTCAGGTCTCTCCTCTGGACTTATATATATTCCTGAATTTCTCACCACTGCCCTCATGACCATGAGACCTCTACCCACCCACCCAGTCAGCAGGCTCCCCAATTCTTTCAAGTGGCTCTTTGAAGCTTATCAAAGCCACTTCTCTCACTGTCCCTTAAATTTTCCCTTTAAATAGCTTCTAAAGCTGAAAGTCCCTCATCTGGCTCTTTCTGGTTCCTCTACAGTGGTATCTATGGATAATGGACATTTCAGTGACTATTTCTGGCTTAACGATTCCCAAACAATTCACAAGGCCAGTCAATCTCATGAATTCCCAAAGGACTCATCATGAAGTTGATGAGAACCCTAAGAAAATGGTGAACACCCTAACTTGGATGTCTCAGATGGAGATGACCTAAATGCTCTGACCTTGGGAAGTCATGCTTATACATTTAATAGAGAAGTTCCGCCCTGACCAGGGGCTCCGAACAGTGTCCTGGGGCCTCAGGCACTTCCACGTCTGGTAATGGCAGCCTGGGCAAATCAGACCAGCTCTCTTGCTGAGAATGATTAGAACCACTAGAAATAAAGCCTGAAAGTGACTGGATTGATAACAAACCTGTGACAAACTGCCAGAACAAAAAAGCTAGGAAAAAAAAAAAACTCAGATGGGTAAGCTGTCCTGTGTAGCTCCTTTCCCCCCAAAGACTTTTGTTGAATTTAGAAGAAAGAGCGGGACTTAGAAGTCAGCCAGGACATCTGACAGTATCTTGGGTTTAGAAGGGAGAACAACTGGATTCTTTTTATTGTTCCAAGCCTACCTGCTGGGATGAAAAAGCTCTCCTGACTGAGTTTGGTGGAGGAAGGAGGAGGCTCCATGCAAGCATGCCACACACTCATACTCTTTGTACTCAAGTTCAACAGTTTTTCATAAACACATAATACTTTGCTGAATTTCTGAGCATTACTGTGGTTCTTTGGGACCAATTTTTCCAATTTTTCAGACGCATTCCAGGCAAGAGGCTTTTCAACATTCTCACTCCATTGTGCCAGAAGTAAGAAGTCCCCACAGCTTTCTAAACCATTCTATGATGGCTTGTCAAAATTCCTTAGCCTATTAACATCTCTATACATCTTTTTTCTTTCTCTATGACTTTCTTTGTCCTTCCATTTTATATAATATACATCTCTAAACAGGCATATAGCTATGTTTTTTGTTAGCTTATCTGACAATCTGTATCTCTGAATAGGACATTTTAATGCATTTTTATTATTGTGACAACAGCAATATTTGCATATTTCTTCTTTCCTTTGTCCTTCCGTTTTTCAAATTTTCCCCTTTCCTTTACTATACTGAAGTTTTAAATATTTTTCCACTTTTTTTCTTCTTCACTGGTTTGGAAATTTTCAGTTCACTTTATATTTCTTTAATGATTACTTTTTATTACCATATGTAACTTAAAAATCAATCAAATCAATATATTTATACTCCCCCTAAACAAACAAGAGCTTTAGTCAGTTTTAACTCCAAATACTGCCTTTCATTTTTAACTTTGTGTTAATTCTGGTTATCAAGGAATCAGACATTAAAAATGTGTATATTCTTTATTTCTGTAACCCTGTAAATTAGACATTAAAAAACATTCTTCTATACTGCCAGTGCTTGTAACCCATGGATTCTTTGTCTCACCATTTCTTTTGCATCATAGAATACTTTTATGATTATTTTCTTCTTTTCTGGAATCCCTTCCATGAACTTCATTGGGTAAAAAACTCATTTCTGTTTCTCTGACATTTCTTTATTTTGTCCTCTTTGAACAACTTTTGGTTTCCTTCAGCACTTCTATGATATATCACTGACTTATCTTTTACATTCCGTTTTGCTCCTGAGAAAGCGGCTGTCTTATTTCTCTTTAGATGATTTTTTAATGACTGCTGAGATCGTCTTTTGCTTTGGTTGTGTGCAGTCTCGATACTATGCATCTAAGTGTGGATTTTTTTTCCCCTTTGTCGTGGTTGAGATTTCTTGTGCTTCCTTAATATGAAGCTTTGTGACTTCAACTTCTGAATAATCTTTGCTATTCTTCCTTTACACGTCGCCTGTCCCATTACCAACATGTATTTCCTCTTGTCACAATAATAAAAATGCATTAAAATATCCCTTTAAAACACAGAGAGCTTACTCAAAGTTCATCACTCATAAATGCTCTCGTGTGTGTATGTGTGTGTGTGTGTGTGTGTGTGTGTGTGTGAAGCCCGACACAACTGTTTCATGCACTGTTTTCCACAACCACCGTTGCAAACAAGATCCCTATGTGTACCATTACTAGGAGGCTTCTTCGCTACTGTCTTATAGCTGCCTGGTTCCCCTTCCTCCCCATCCATAATTCCTAAATGAGTTTTGAATGGTAGCCAGCCTTGCATATCTGGCCCAAGTCCTACTTGGTCTTGAAGCATATTTTACATATTTTTGGATTTAATTTGCTAAATTGAAGAATTTGTATATCTAAGGACATTAGAAATATTTATGTATAGTTTGCATTGTTTTAAGCTGTCTTTGGTTTTTATATAAGCAAAATTCTAGTTTCATAAAATCAGTTAGGTTCTGTAAGTAATTACGTAGAATTAAGTGTTAATGCTTCTTTAAATGTTTGGTAAAATCCTCCAATGAAACTGTCCGGGCCTGGGTATTTCATTTTGGGGAGATTTTTAAGTGAAAATTCAGCTTCTTTAATTGCTGTTGTTGTTCAGAGACTAGGTCGTGTCCGACTGTTTGTGACCCCATGAACTATAGCAGGTCAGGCTCCTCTGTCCTCCACTATCTCCTGGAGTCTGCTCAAATTCAAGTCCAATGAATCGGTGATGCTTTCTAACCATCTCATCCTCTGCTGTCCCCTTATTTCCCTTTAATAGCTGTATAATAATCTGAGCTATCTATTTCATTTGGTTGACTTTTAGTAGTCTGTAGTTTTTAAGTAAAGAATTGGTCCATTTTTTCCAAGTTGTAAAATCAGGAATTAAAATAGTTTGTGCATGCTCAATCACTCAGTTGTATCCCTGACTCTTTGTGACCCCATGGACTGCAGCCCACCAGGTTCCTCTGTCCATGGGATTATCTCAGCAAAAATAATGGAATGGGCTGCCACTTCCTCCTTCAGGGGATCTTTCTAACCCAGGGATCAAACTCCCAATCTCCTGCAGCTCCTGCATTGGCAGATGGATTCTTTACCACTGAGCCACATGGGAAGCCCCCAGATAGTTCCTAGTATTCGCTTAATATCTTTTGATAACTTCAGGATCTGTTGTGATACCATCTGTTTTATTCCTGGTATTCGCGATTCGTGTCTTTTGCTCTTTTTCTTTGTCAGTCATGCCAGAGGTTTCTCGATTTTATTTTAAAGATTTTTTTTTATGTGGACCATTTTTAAAGTCTGTATTGAATTTGTTACAATATCGTTTCTGTTTTATGTTTTGGGCTTTTTTTTTTTTTTTTTTTTGGCCATGAGGCATGTGGGATCCTAGCTCCTTGACCAGGTATCAAAGGTGCATTTCCCACGCTGAAAGGCAAAGTTGTAACCACTGAACCGCCATAGAAGTCCCCCAGTTTTATTATTTGTTTTCCAAGAGAGCTTTTTGTCTTATTAGTTTTCTCTACTGTTTTCAATTTCACTGAATTCTGTGTGGAATATAAAAACATCAAACCCAGAGTATAATAGTGGTTACCAGGGGCTGAGAGGTGGGGGAAATGAGATGTTAGTCAAAGGATATAAATTTTATGTTACAAGACAGATAAGTTCCAGGGATCCAAGGTGCCGCATGGTGACTACAGTTAATATTACTGTATCATATACCTGGAAGCTGCTGTGAGAATGGAGTTCTAATGTTCTCACCATGACAAAGAAGAAAAAATAATTATGTGAGGTGAAGATGTGTTAATTAACCACACTGTGGTGTCAACTCATCATGCAACTTTAACTTACACAATGTTGTGTGTTGTATGTCAATTATATCTCAACAGAGCTTGAAAAAGTGAAATTCCTCAGCAGATCCAGACTGTACATGAACAAATCTCTAGCTACTTCTCTGAAATTCTCCTGAAACTCTTTATTCTCCAAATCCTAACTTCCGTAGCTTCTTTCTGTTCCGCAAACATGCCAAGCTAGTTTACTCCTCAGCTTCTAGCAACTCCGACTTCCTCAGACACTCTTTTACCAACAGCTTTGTATAAGTGATTCTTTCCAATCTTCCAAGTCAAAACCCAAATATCTTCTCAAAGGAATTTTCCTGACACCTAACTCAGCGGCCTCCCCTCTATCTACCCAGTCATTCTATTTTTAAATTTCTGCTTTAGCATTAGCCATTAATTTGCAACCATCTCCTGTGGGGTTTTGCTCGGTTCTATGTTTATCTTTTTCTTTGTCCTTAGAGTGTAACCCCTTGGAGGCAGAAAAACCTATTGTTTTTATAATCCCTGATACAACCGCCCTTCTTAAAAAGAGTCTTCTAGGCGCAATAAATATTAAGTGCATGGATGAGTGAGTGTCTCTCTCACTTTCTATTCGGCTGTAAGCCTACTGAAGTACCGGACGCGCCTTGTTCACCTGCAGTGCCTGTTACATAAGCAGATTCTCTGTACTGGATGATTAATCATTTTAAAATGCTGAGGTTTTGCTTGATAAATACACTGATACTTGTCATTCTTGAATATTGTGAAAAACCATGCTGATAATTTCAGTGGGGGAAAAAAAAGTGAACTTAGGCTTTAAAAGGCTTGCTATGAGCTGGTTCCATTCTGTCTTGTCAATTCAACTGTACTAAAACGCTATGATTCTTCCCCCAGCTATAATTTTGCAAAGTATCTGCTAAGCTTTTCTGTGATTGCGCCTCAGATTCAAACTGTTAGGCCTTTCTTGTCACTTCCTCCCTCATTTCCTTTCCCAGGTAATTTATAAACAGGGGTATCAGGGACAGCTGGGGTCCCTGCAGAGCTCACTGGGCATACTTTCTGTGACTAGAGCAGGTGTATTTATCATTTCCACACAAAAGCAACTTCAGTGCCATTTTCAGTCTCGGAGGGGACTTCGAGTGATCAAAGCGTTCTTCTTTGGACTAGGAAGCTTTATTTATTGAAATAAAATGTGCAGAAAGGTGACAGCTAAGGGACCCGCGCAGTCTCCAGCTGGCACATGGTCTTCGCCGTCCTCAGGAGGAGCTATTGGCTGCAGGATCACAGCGTCTAAACACAGACCCCAAGGGGCCAGGAAACGTGAATGAGAGTTGGCAGTTCATGCACGCAGGCAGACAGCTACAAAATGTTACCTGACATTAAAAGCGGTTTAGAAGTCAGTTTCTCCTTCACTGGAGACAGAATGTTCCAGTCTATTTGTGTGAGTCGAGCACTGTTTGAAATACTTATCTATGGTGAGAAACATATTCTTACAAAAAAAAAAAAAAAATCCTTATTCTAGACATTCACTTTCTATCGTTCAGTAGAATTTCATGTAATTCCTCAGAAAATGTGGGGCTGGCCCCTGCGATCTTACCAGCCTCCTTTTGTCCCTTCCCTATGAAATGTTCACAGGGAAAATCCTGCCTTTACTGAATGCACTATATGCTTTCATTCTCTCAGTTCAAATGATACCTCCTCTGTGAAATCTGACTTGGCCCATCCTAAGCTGGAAAGGACTTCCCTTGTATTATACAATGGTCTGTTCAGATATTCACCTCTCCAGTGAACTCTGGGACCATGACTGGATGGACCTCCATTGTATTTTCAAAACCTAGAATTAGGGTTAGCTAGGTTTATTTACTGAAGAAGATTTAAAACAATTTTAGGTACATGCTAAGTTCAGTGTCTCATAAACTGGGTATTGTTTTCTAATGCCAAAAAAATATTTTCCCTCACAAATCCAATTCTAAATAGTAAAGACTAAATGTTGAATGGTTCTTCTTAGACTGTATCTTTTTAAGAGCAGAACAATGTCTCAATTTTCTCTCTACCTGACACCTACAGAAGTGGCTGATACAGAAGAGGCACTCAGTAAATATTTGCCGAAAATAACAGAAATACAACATTAAAAAAGAAACCAGTGGTACAAAATTGAGTCAGAACATTTGACTTCCAAAAATCACAGTCTAAGTTCACACTGCATTAGAAAAGCGGAAAGATAAGAAAAGAATTACTTCTGGTTTAGAGTCACCCCCTCCAAACTGCTGAGCTATGCTAAAAGGGTGAAAATCAGTGTTCTAAGATGAACTGAAGCTACTAAAATAAGTTTAAAATTTTCAACCTGATGTTAAGCTGTCCTTGGGAATAATATCACCTTTAATTCCCTAAGACCCTGAATATTTGCTGAACATTCTTGTACTGCTTCTCCTCAACTCTGAATTTCTGCAGCAGAAACTTAGATTGGTTTTAGGTTTTTGATGTGTTGTTACTATTAGTTCTCTAATACTCAACTTAGTATCAGAAAAACCAAGGCTACAAGTAATAAATTGAGCTTCATTTGTGAGCAGGAGCCAGTCTCAGAGAAGTGGTACATCTCCTCAGGATTCCTAGGGGAGGCTCCTTTAATTTAAGCAAATCATACATAATCATATTTTTATTCTCCATTTAAAGTTTTCTTCTTAAGCTCTTGCTGAGAAGGATCCACAACATCAAATGGACTTAGATGTTTCAGCCATAAATTTCAGTAATTTAAGATCAAACGCAGCTATTTCAGGAAGGAGCCAAGACAGAGTCAGCTGAGAACATCTACTTGGAGAAAAATCGAAAGTGCTGAGCCAGAAGAATAGTATTTGTGAATGCCTGGGTACGTGGAGGGATCGGGGGCTGGAGACAGGAAAGGAAAGCAGGATGGCAAAGTAGACCAAGATGCAACACGAAATCCCTGCGTGCTAAGTCACTTCAGTTGTGGCCGTCTCTTTGAGGCCCCATGGACTGTAGACCACCAGGCTCCTTTGACCACGGGATTCTCCAAGCAAGAATCCTGGAGTGGCCTGACATTTCCTCCTCCAGGGGATCTTCCCAATCCAGAGATTGAACCCGGTCTCTTACATCTGCTGCATTGGCAGGCAGTTCTTTATCACTAGCACCACCTGGGAAGCCCATGGAATCCCTGGTGCACCGTTTACTTTTATTTTGTATTTTAAAATAAGAATGAAGAAATGTGTGCCAAAACACTGAGAGCTTTGCATTCTCTCCTTTAAATTTCTGAATTTTGGAAACTGCTAGAAGAAACTGCAAAATGGCCTGGCTCTGCATCCTGAGATCCGGAAGTAGCAACTTCACACAACAGAAAGAAAAGTAGGCAACATAACAATGTGGGTAGTTGGCGCTGGGCTTCATTTTATGCTTTCTGTTACTGCGTAGGTAAGCTATGGGTGATCTGATGAAGTGAGTAACCTAAGACAGAAAGATGGTGAGCCTTTTGGGTACGTGTCTTCGTTTGGGTTTAGAGTTTTTTCAGTTAAAAATCTCATACCCAGGCTTCTCCAAACTATTATACCTATGTCGATACATACGCCCTCTCTATTTTAGTCTTTCCCCATATAGGTCATTGCAGAGTACTGAGCAGAGCTCCCGGTGCTATATACTAAGTAGGTCCGTATGTGAAAGACAGTGAAACTGAAAGTCACTCAGTCATGTCCGACTCTTTGCGACACCATGGACTACACAGTCCATGGAATTCTCCAGGCCAGAATACTGGAGTGGGTAGCCTTTCCCTTCTCCAGGGGATCTTCCCAACCCAGAGATTGAGCCCAGGTCTCCTGCATTGCAGGCAGATTCTTTACCAGCTGAACCACAGTGGAAGTCCAAGAATACTGGAGTGGGTAGCCTATCCCTTCTCCAGGGGATCTTCCCAACCCAGGAATTGAACCAGGGTCTCCAGCTTTACAGGCAGATTGTTTACCAACTGAGCTATCAGGGAAGCCCAAGGTCCTTATGTAGTTACCTGTTTTATATATAATAGTGCATATATGTCAATTCCAATCTCTCAACTTAATCCTCCTTCCCACTATTTTTATAACTAGGGATTGTCATATAATGACTAATTTTTAAACATCACTGAAAGAGAGGTGTTCAAGTTAGTTATACTATAGGTCCCTACCGTCCTACTGTTCAAACAACCACCTTTTTATTCCTTGGTTATGTAAGTTATTATAGTAGTAAGCTTTTAATTGTCAGTAGTTCGTAGAAAAATGCCTGACTCTTGGAGAAAAAAAAAATCAAATTTTTAAGAGACTAAAATCTCACAAATTTTTAATCAGGTATAATGAAAACAAAGCTATCAACAAACTGACAGGTAAGAAGCAGAGGAACAAAGCTGTATTTTAATTAGCAGAAATGAAACATGTTTCAAACATCAGGCAACACATGAAGATATCTATGTATGAAACACAAGATGTTTCATCCTTTGTGAGATAAAATTACACGTTTTTGAAAACCAGTAAAGTAGACCTAAATAAAAGGAGAAACATACTATGCTCATGGACTGGAAGACAAAGTCGAGGTGTCAGTATTCTCACAAATAACCTAAGAGTCAACCTATTTCAACAGAAGAGTTAACAGATGACTAATAAAACATGACAAGTTGAGTCTAAAATTTAGGAGAAAGCTGAAGTCAAAAAATAAAAATACTAAAGAAAAATGACTAGACAGGGAACAAGACAAAGCTCTATTAACAAAAAAAATTCATTAACAGAGTAGTTTTAAAGGCCATTAATAAAACCAGCAAGATTTTGACTTAGTAACAAACAGACCAATGGAACAAAGTAGAATTTCAGGAACAACCTGATAGCAATATACAAACTTAGCATGACATTTGTCAACTCTGATATTTCAGATAAATGCGGAAATGTATTACTCAATGAACAGTACTAAATACATTAGCTACATACATGGGGAAAATTAACATTGCAATTCCTACTTTTACAAACATTTTTGTGGATAAACTGCTTAAATGTGCAGGGCAAAATTATAAAATTTTATAATTTAAAATTATAAATTTAAAATTTTATAAATTTAAAATTATAAAATTTTAAAATATGAATTATCTTTATAACATAACTGTAAAGAAACAATCCTTAAACAAAATAGAGAAATACTCAGATTTGACTTTTAAATGTACAACCTCCATTACTGAAAAAAATACTGTATGGGAAATTAAGACATATCATGTACTAAGAAAAAAATAGCTGTGCTGTATTCAAAAAAGTATTATTCTTATCTTAAATGGTTGAGTCTCTATATGAAAGACAAAAAATTCAGTAGAAAAAAATTGATAAATAATTTAAACAGGTACTTCAGAGAAGAGGAAGAGGGAAGTTTATAGCATTACAATTTTACTTCCAGAAACGAGAAGAATCTCAGGGAAACAACCTAACCTTACACCTAAAACAACTAGACAAAGAACAAACAAAACCCAAAGAAGAAGGAACCCTTAGCAGAAGGAAGGAAATCACAAGATCAGAGCAGAAGCAAATGAAATAGAGATGAAGAAAACAATAGAAAGATCAATGAAACTAAAAGCTGGTTCTTTGAGAAGATTAACAAAATTGATAAACCTCTAGCCAGACTCATCATCCAAAAAAAAGGTGGGGGGGGCGGGTAATGACTCAAATCAATAAAATCAGAAATAAAAAAGGAGATGTTACAGTGGATACCACAGAAATACAAAGAATCATAAGAGACTACTATAAGAAACTACACACCAATAAAATGGACAACCTAGAAGAAAAGGTCAAATTCTTAGAGAGGCACAACTTTCAAGACTGAACCAGGAAGAAACAGAAAAAAAGAACAAACTCATCAAAACTACTTAAATTGAAACTGCGATTTAAAAACTTCCAACAAACAGAAGTACAGAATCGGATGGCTTCACAGGTGAATTCTATCAAACACCCAGAGAGGAGTTAACACCTATTCCTCTCAAACTCTTCCAAAAAACTGCAGAGGAAAGAACACTCCCAAGCTCACTCTACGAGGCCCCCATCACCCTGATGCCAGACAAAGATATCACAAAAAAAAGATAACTACAGGCCAATACCACTGATGAACAAAGACACAAAATTCCTCAACAAAATACTAACAATCTGAACCCAACAATACACTAAAAGGATCATACACCATGATCAAGTGGGGTTTATCCCAGGGACACAAGGATTCTTCAATATACATAAATCAATGCGATACACCACATAAACAAATTGAAAGACAAAAACCACATGATAATCTTAAAAGATGTAGACAAAATTCAACACCCATTTGTGATTAAAAAAAAAAAACAAACCAACTCTCTAGAAAGTGGGCACAGAGGGAACATACTTCAACATAATAAAGGCCATATATGGCAATCCCACAGCTCACATCATTCTCAATAGTGAAAAACTGAAAGCAATTTCTCTAAGATCAGAAATAAGACAAGGGTGCCCACTCTTAACCATTATTATTCAACATAGTTTTGGAAGTCCTAGCCATGGCAATCAGAGAAGAAAAAAGAAAGAAAAGCAGTCCAAATAGGAAAGAAAGAAAACTGTCAGTGTTTGCAGATGACTTGATACTATACACAGAAAAGCCTCAAGATGCTACCAAAACCACTTGAGGTCACCAGTGAATTTGGTAAAGTTGCAGGATAGAGAAGAGGAAACTCAAATGAATGACCTGAATAGTCCAAAGTAATTAAAACAGTCCAACATAATTAAAGTATTTAATTTATAGTCATTTCTGATGTGTAGTATCTCAAGGCACTTTATAGAAGCAGATGAAAGTTCTCTATTGAAAACCATACATCACTCCAGTCCTCAAAGAATTCTCATGCTTACAGTGGCAGGTCACAGTGGAGAGGGAGCGGGGAGGAGTACAAAATACAAATAAGAACAAGGCAGAGAAGATGCTCCTCAGAAACAACAGACGTCATAATCGGAGCCTAAAAATGACAGACACTAGCATTACCCAACTCAAAATGTTTAGTCTCTTTCAAGATTTGAAAATATGAGTATAGACATATCATTCACAAAATGTTGTAAATACAGCATTTCTAGAAATAAAATGAATTGTCTCCATCCCCGTCACTTCTTGGAGTTGGCACGTGTTGCTGGCACTTGTTAAAGGCAGGTGTGCCAATCTCTATCGGTGTGTTTGGGAGGAATGGAAGCCCAGCTAAATAAAGGAACTCCACAGACCTTAGGACAGAAACTGTGTTTACTCCCTAGCGATTTCAGCATGTGCTGGCTCCCTGGTGCAGTCTGCATTTACGCCCAGCAGCCTTCCATTTGTGAATGAGAGATACTTTTGAACTCTTCAAACACGACTCATTAGATCTTGGGCAAGGCAGCTCTCCCTTCAGAGCTCATTTAGTAATTTTAGGCTGCTGACACCATTCCTTGGACATGGGTTCTACTTTCCATTGGATGGTGGCTTAGTGGAAGCACCAAAGTCAAAGTTGCTCTGGAATCCAAAGGGCGTGTCCTTGCTCAGTTTCCAATTAAATGTTGCCTTTTTCTTCTATATTCTACAAATTTGATTGATGGTTTAGTTTCAAAAAAGAAAGTAAATTAAACCCAGTAGACTATCTGACATGAGTCTAACTTTAAGACAGCTGAGGAACAGGTGATCTGAAATCCACAGCCCTTTCAATTAATTTAGTGGACTCACTTGGATCTAATTCTCAGAAAACCCATTTAGTGGCCATCAAGCTGTCAATCAGAGACCCCTGAGTGAAGAGATGGGAGAGAAATAGGATTAAAGTAAAGCAATTACATTTTCCAAGGAGAAGACTTAATTTCATGAAAAGAGCAACAGGCGTTACACTGAATCAACTGAAGTTTAGATTTTTTTGTCATTTTTTTCTCTACACTTTTTCTGGAAAAATCCATAAGGATGGTCTTTTTTAAAACCCTATAGCCAAAACTGGGAAAAGATAGACAAAGTTGTATATAGTCACCTGGCTTATTTAACATATAGGCAGAGCTGTCGTTGTTTATTCGTTGTCATATTCACCTCTTTAGGACCGCATGGACTCTAAGCCCAACCAGGCTCCTCTGGGCATGGAATTCTCCAGGCAAGAAGACTGGAGTACAGAATACATGTACAGATGTGAGAGTGGGATCATAAAGAAGGCTGAACACCAAAGAATTGACGCTTTCAACTGTGGTGCTGGAGAAGACTCTTGAGGGTCCCTTTCAAGGGGCAGCAAAGAGATCAAACCAGTCAATCCTAAAGGAAATCAACTCTGAATATTCACTGGAAGGACTGATGCTGAAGCTGGAGCGTCAATACTTTGGCCACCTGATGCAAAAGGCCAACTCACTGGAAAAGACCCTAATGCTGGGAAAAACTGAAAGCAAAAGAAGGGGATGACAGAAAGTGAGATGATAAGATAATATCTATGGACTCAATGGACATGAATTTGAGCAAATTCTGGGAGAGAGTGGAGGAAAGAGGAGCCTGGCATGCTTTAGCCCATGGGGCTGTAAAGAGTCAGACATGACTTAATGACTGAACAACAGTGACCAAAGAATTTACTATATAATCTATCTGCTACTCAGAGTTTGCTCAGTTTTCATTATGATGAGGTGGAAAGGTTTTTTTGCTTTAAAGATTAGGCCCCTAGCTTTTTATGGGTGCACACTAGTTTTTGAAACACAGATCTCTCCCATTCTCCATCTAATACAGTACTTACATATTAAAAAGACCTAAAGACCCAGGGAGGCCATCAGGAGACATTTGTAACATGCAAAACAAACAACTAACTTCTGGAATGTAAAAGAAACCTTGTACAGCAGAAAGAGAAAAAGAAGGGATTCAATGGACACTGAGCTAAGGATGTGAAATAAGGCTCCAAACAGGTAATGAATATAAGGAAATTCAATGGTAGCAATAATCAGAGAAACGTAAATTAAAACAAAAATAAGACTTTGTTGTTCAAGGTTAGTTACACAAGTGTGTTCTGTCCTAAAATTTTACTTTGCTGTATACTTAGGACATTGATCTTTTTCTTAGGTTTATTATAATTTCACTAAGAAGTTAAAAAGGGCTGAGAAGTAAAAGCAGTACAATAATATTTGAAAAGACAGATACCAATGTATATCCTTACAAATTGATAGATTAGTCGCTCAGTTGTGTCTGATTCTTTGGGACTCCACAGGCTGTGGCCTGCCAGGCTCCTCTGTCCATGGGATTCTCCAGGCACGAATCCTGGAGTGGGTTGCCATTTCCTCCTCCAGGGGATCTTCCCAACCCAGGGATTGAACCTGGGTCTCCACACTGCAGGTAGATTCTTTACCATCTGAGCCACCAGTGAAGCCTACAAACTGATAAAACTCAGACAACTGAAATATTATCAAATACTATCAGGGATGTGAGGAAATGCAATCTCTCTTACACTCCTAGCAGGAATATCAACTGGCAACGTGGCGGACAGCCCCCTGCAGGCCTGCAAACCCTGCATGTTCCCAGCTTCGAGACTGAAGCGCCCAGAGTCAGCACCAGAGACAGCAACGGTGTAATGGAAGCGGGGGTCCTATGCGCCTGAAGCAAGATCGTGGAGCGACACCCCACCACGTGTGGCCGGACACGGCACTAGCTTTCACAGTGGGGGGAGAGGGATGTTACCAGTTACAGAGGAAACTGACACCCAGTTGGCTTATTGGTTACCAGGAAACCAGCAGCAGGGCATGCATGCCCCTCACTGCCCCTTTAATAAGGTATCATGGTGGAGAAGTTGCGCCTTAAGATTACATTCACTAATTTAACATTCACCAGCTCTGGTGGGGGAAGTAAGTAGGAAGTACGGTCACGTGAGTCGGGTGCACGTGAAGCAGGCACCGGATGAGCAGGGCATATACAGACAGCAATCCCGGTGAGGAAAAACTCAGGCGCTGTTAGTACCTTTTTGGCACCAGTGACAGGTTTCACGGGAAACAATTTTTCCAGGGTTGGGGGGTGTTTGGGATGACCTAAGTGCATTGGGGGGTGGCTGTGAATACAGACAAAGCTTCTCTGACTCAGCAACTGCTCACGTCCTGCTGTGTGGCCCAGCGCCTAACAGACCAGTCAGTGGCTCAGGAGTCGGGGACCCCTGCAGGAGGGCATGGAGTGGTCCAGTATTCTTGCATGGGAAACCCATGCGCAGAGAAGCCTGGTAGGCTACAGCCCATGGGGTTGCAGAGAGTCGGACACGACAAGTGACTTTTCACACACACAAGATATTACACATAAAAGTCCTTGGGTTAGTACCTTTCCACTATGTGGCTCACACGATGAGGTAGTCAATGGGGAAGGAAAAAAAAACAGAATATGATGGGACATACCTGGCTGGATCCAAGATGAGACGTGGAAAAAACTGAGGCTACCAAATTAAATATCACTCTAAACCCATTATTAGAAGTAAATAAAATTTCTCCTTGTATTCTAGACTTGTGGAGGAAAGTAGGGTGGGGGCAGGGAATGAAAGCAAAAGAAAAGAAATGATTGGCAGCAGAGTTGAGTGAATGAAGAAGTAATGAAGCCTGGAACAATTCAATTTTCTCGATGTCTCTGGAGCCCTGGCACACCTCAGAAAGTCATTCTGGGCAATGCAGATACTGATGGCTGAAGCGCTGCCAGGGCATAGGAGGACTCACGAAGTGACAAGACAAGCAAAGGAGGTAGATCCAGCTGCCACAGTGAGTGACAGATGGGTAAGAGAGAAACAGGGCCTTGACGTGGAGATAAATCACAGAGGAAGGGCACAGGCAGAGGTGAAGGGACCAGACAGCAGCTGATGTTTAAGCTTCGGAGTCCTCGGCCCGTCAAAAGGTCTGCGTCTAGATTTATACTCTTCATGAAGGTAATCTCTCCAAATGTTACCAGCCTGAGAGAGGAGCCAAAAGTGCCCCATCTCTTGTCTCCTCTAGAGATAGGCTTTGCTATGGTGTGGTCCCACTTGTGTTAACAGCAAAGGAATTACATGTGCTATCTGTCCAGTGGTGTCACTTCAAGACCTTTGCCCGGAGAGAAACAGACAAATGGTCCAAGGCAGAGGTCTTTGACCCCCAGGTCAAAGACCAGTACTGGTGCATGGCCTGTTAGGAACTGGTCCCCACAGCAGGAGGTGAGCTGCTGGGCGGGTGAAGCTTCATCTGTATTTATAGCCACTCCCCATCACATTGCCACTGGAGCTCCAGCTCAAGTCAGATCAGCAGTGGCCTTAGATTCTCACAGGAGCTTGAACCCTACTGTGAAGTGTGAACTCGAGAGATTTAGGTGGCATGCTCTTTAAACAATCACCCATTCCACGCCGCCCAGCCAGGGAAAAGTTGTCTTCCACAAAACGAGTCCCTGGTGCCAAAAAGATTGGGGATCGCTGGCTCCAGGAATCAGCTAACACACCCATAGTTTCACACCACACTTCCATCAGTATAAAATAAATGCAGTCGGGAATTAACCAGAGAAGAAATTTAGAGCAGCAGCAGCCAAGACAGCCGAGGAGAAGACAAGTCTCTTTCATCCTGAGTCCCACGCAGCGGAAGGAGGTAATCTGCGCTGCTACAGCCACTCCGACATACATCGTTGACTGAATTAATCACGCAGGTCAGCTTTCCCATGTGCCCAGAAATACAATCTAAAGGAACTAGGAAGCCTTTGACAAGGACACCAATCAGTCACCACCCAGATTCACATGTAATATCATGAGGATTGATTGCCTTTCTATCTGAAATTACATAAGGAGGCCCCCGAAACCTGCACAATTGCTACATTTGGGCAGAGATGTTTAGCATTCCACAGACCTGACAACCGGTTTGCCTCCTGTGGGGTCTTATTATTGCACTCAGTTAGCTAAATAAACGTGTAATCTGTAACCGCTAGCATAAATTACCTATTTCATAGCCTGCACCAGTGCATGAAAGAAATCCGGGAGAGAGGGAGAGACACCAATTTCTTTTTGTAATTCCATCTACTGCGGGCAAATTGATGAAATGGCTTATGCAGTTTATTAATTAAGTGAACTGACCCCGGAAAGGTGATGCACAGCAGCTGCATCCAGCCAATCAAAGCAAGTTATCTGTGGCTGTGACTCGGTGGCCTGCAGCTTGATTTAATAGAATTGACTGTTACTTGGAGCCGTGCTACCTTCTCAAAGCGTGGGCCTCTGCCAGCAGCATCCCCATGACCAGGGAGCCTGTTACGATGCAGAGTCTTGGGTCCCCATTCTGGACCCACTGTACACAATCTACACTTAAACATTCCCCCAAATAATTCATATGCACAATAAAGTGTGAGAAGAACTGGATTAAAGGAATGGTACTGAGCTGATCAAACATCCCCCACAAGACTATCTGAGACCCAAGTTCACTGTGGGGCTCCGAGACCACATGCAGTGAGCTACTTTACATGGGCTCTGGCATCAGACCCAAAGGATACAAACATGACATCAACCTTTACCAGCTGTGTGCCCTTGGGTAAGCTGTCAACCTCCGTAGCTTCGGTTTCCTTGGCTCTAAAGTGGGATAACGACACTACTTTTCTCATAGGATTGTGATATGCATGCCAAGCTGCAGGCACGTGGCCTGCACTGAGCCCCCAAAATAACTTCATCCTTAATATTATTATTTGAGGGTAGAGATGCTGAAGGTGTGACTTGGGAAAGCATAAGTGAATCCAACGGCCTCTGCTTCTAAGCCTTGATTATATTCAGTACATTTGCTGACCCTCTGCTTGCCTCCTCCTGGCTCAATTCTCTGCAGGAAACACATCGACTCCCTCGGTGACATTGTCTGAATCCTTAACATGCTTCTTACCTCCTAATGCAACTCATTTTTGTAGCAAGCTTTTTATCTTTTTTTTTTTTTTTTTTTTTGAGGAGAGCAGATCTCAAAAGTAGGCCAAAGTGGAAAAGGTGCTGGTCTTTCTACAGATTATTTGCAATTCAGCAACATGCAGATTCTCAACTGGACCATCTCCACATTCAGGCATCTCCAAAGGGCACATATAGAAGGGAAATTGTGCCCCAGAGCTAAGCTTCCGCAATTTCTTATTTCAAGCCAAGCATCTTATAGTACTCGTGGTATTCTATGTCTGTTTCATTTATTTGCTTCTTCAATCATTATTCATTCATTCACTATTATTTATTCAGAGCTGTTGAAGTGTGAATGGTGCTAATGGAATTGAAAGATTAAAGAGACCTAGCCTTTCTCCACCAAAGATTTACACCGTCGTAACTTAACATCCAAACTATTACCATAACCATGTGAGACAAGTCCTCCTCATCCCACTTATTTTTTTCCAAATGTTCTCCCTGCTATTCCTACAGGATCCCTCTTGCATTCCTTTTCTCTCACATCTTGCCTTACTGCTCATTCTATATTTCTCTGTTCACTGCCACTGGTTTTGATCATAACACTAGAATTGGTCTCATAAGCTGATAACAAGAATGCATTTCCTCTGCCGTTTTAACCAGCACCTTTCCCAGTTGAATTGTCTCTTTCAGTTTTTCTGAACATTCTGAGAGATAATTGCCCAATTTTAGTTAAAGAAAAATGCCAAATGCAGTATATTCTGATGATCTGTACATAGTGGCAGCTCTTCAGTGAACAAGGAAACCTGGCAGTTTTCATCTCAGGGAAAAATGAAAACTAGACAAGTGCAGTATTGCATGTGACCATGAAAACTATTGAGCCTATCTGGCAGCAAAGAGAGACATGTCAGTGGAGAGAAACTTTTAAGTTTGGGTTGCAAAATTCAGTATATGCTACCAGGAAATAGCACAGATTAGAATCTCAAGATGTGGCTGCTTCTGAGGCCCACTGCTGGTCAGAGAGGAACACATAAGTTGTTGAGTTGTGTGTTTTTTTTTCCCCTGTGACCTCAAGGGTCCATGAGGCCAGAAGCTCCTGACAATCATTGTTAGGTTACAGTTTCCACACTCAGTTGTCCACAACACAACAAGACAACTCTCCACATCCTCAGCCACTTGGCTTCAGCCATTTCCAGGATGTTTCCCCAACATTCTGATCCAAAACTGTAAACATCCAAAGGATGAAACGTGTCATAGCAAAGGAGAACCAACTGGCTCTAACTCTTCAAACTGGCCCTTTAGGAAGGCAGAGAGGCTATTTAAAAAAAAAAAAAAAAAAGCCTTCTTTTGGGAGGGTCATCTTTCCCAGAAAATTAAAAACAATACAAAATAAACCTAAAACACTTTTACCCTTCCTTTAAATGCAAGTTTTGGCAGCTCTACGCATTAAAATTTCTTTCAAATTGAACAAATTTATGGTTGCCAAGGGGGAGAGGGGTGGGGAGGGGGGAGTGGAGTGGGAGTTGGGATTAGCAGATGCAAACTATTATACATAGAATGGATGAACAACAAGGTCCTACTGTAGAGCATGGGGAACTATATTCTGTATCCTGTGATACACCATAATGGAAAAGAGTAGGAAAAAGAATGTATATATTTATGTATAAGTGAATCGCTTTGCTGTACAGTAGAAGTTAGCACAACACTGTAACTCCACTATACTTCAATATTTTTTTTCAAAAAATTGCTCTCAAATCTACTTTTGCCCATTTATCTTCACTTCCAGTGCTCCCATACAAGCCCTCATCGTTTCCACTCTCAACGGCAACTGCTACCATCTACTCTTCATCCAATGTTTAACCCAAATTGGTAGAGCTGCCTCTCTAACACCCGTCTGATCGTCTGTGGGTTCCCACTGCCACGAGGACAGCATTCAAATTTCTCCATGTGGAATACAAACCCCGCCACCATCTGGTCCCAGGCAATCTGCAGTTTTCCTATGCTCCCCATGCACTAACTTTGCAAGATTTGCCCCAGACCAGCTGTTACCCAAGCCGTTTCCCATCCAGAAATTTCTTTTACTTTCCTTACTAAATACGTCTGTCCTCTAGCACACTCTGTTTAAAACCAGTCTCTGTAGTTGCCTTCTGTCAATAAATGATTGTGTATTTTTATTTCCCTTCCCCTCTCATGACCTAAGCCCTCCAACAAGGGGGCTTCCCTTGTTGGCTCAGCTGGTAAAGAATCCACCTGCAATGTGGGAGACCTGGGTTCGACCCCTGGGTTGGGAAGATCCCCCGGAGAAGGGAAAGGCTACCCACTCCAGTATTCTGGCCTGGAGAATTCCATGGATGCCCATGAGGTCGCAAAGAGTCGGACGCAACTCAGTGACTTTCACTTCACTTCACTTCCCCTCTCATGACATCCTTGCTTATTTCTCACCTCTGTACCTGCGGCCTCTCCTCTCCTTGGATCTCTGTTCTGGGTGGAATGATCGCCCCTTTTCTCTAGTATATTTCTTCCCCTCCCCTCTTAGGTCTCAGCCTGTAAACCATCATAATAGGTGAGCCTCTCTCCCATGGTCACTCCCGGATACCTTGACTCCCTGTATCTTCCGTTTATCACATTCTAAGTAAGGAAGCAGTAGCTTAACCTCTGTCTCCTCTGATGGACTGAAAGCTCTATGAGGCCAGGAATAGAAACTCAGTCTTCACTTTGCCTGGAAGTTGACCTTGTCTGGAACCACATAGCTATTCACATATTGGAAGACTTCAAGCTGCCTAAGACAATAATGATATAAATTATATGTAATGTTTTAAAAAACAAAGTTACTATAAATATTATAATAAAGACAGTAAGACTACTTTGATAACATCATTAAAACTGCTAAGGTGCCATCATTTCCCCACCTAAATGACTTGCCCAAAGGAATAAGTCTTCAAGAAGAATCATAATTTGGGAATATTTTAAACTCTTTGGAGAAAGGCTTATTTTCCTTTTTTTAAAATTCTCAGAATTAACAGCTATTATGAAGCTTTATTTATTTCAAATTCATAGAATCTGACATGTTAGTGTCCGCTGGAACTGCTTTGTTTAATGGATACAATAATTTAGATTAGTTTTCTTATTTATGTATAAATTTTACTAAAGAATTTAAAGCAGAGTTATTAAACATATCTCCCTAAAATCTGATCGGAGTTTTCCTTTGACTATCAATTAGTTTTAAACTAAACACCACACACACAAATTAAGCACAAAATTTAAAAATTTTAACCAAATTTCACCAATTCCATTGAAAAAGATGTCAGTTGGGGCATTTAAATATATTTCAGCTTCCAACATACCACCAGCTACATTTTAGCCAATTTATATAAATAAATACAGTCGTGGTGTTAACTGAACAATTCCCACATGCTCTACACATTTTCCTATAAGAAGATACTCATTACTTCTCTTCTTTCAGACTGGAAGTTCTTTGAAGATAGGGAAGTTATAGCATTACTGTCACAGCTATAGTTTTTGAGCTAAGTGCCCAGGAAAAACATCAATGAAGGCCACTGAGTCCAGTCTGGACTCTGGGCAAAAAGGTGACAAGTAGCTCAAGCCCCACTCTCCCCACATCCTTTGGGGAGTCATCTTTGGGGTGGGGGTTAGCTGGATAGGGTGTGGGGCTAAGCTAGGGTGTGGGTCCCTTGGCTGGAACCCCAGGCAAGGGAATCTCAACTCTTCTTTTTCATGCATCAAGCATGTAGCAACACTGAGTGGTTGGACTTGGACATTAAACTGGCTGAGGTCAGACGCCAACGATTAGGGACGGTGCTGAGAAATGCCAGACTCCCAGCACAGCACATGGAAAGCTTGCTCAGGGACTACGGCCCTGTAAGAATTGAGTCTGTGCATAGACCTCCCCTCTGGGAGATGAAGCCCAGCACACTCATCTCCTAGCAACCTGGAGTGAGCCTTGAGACAACTTGCTAGAAATCCTGCCTGCCATCTCCATGCATCTCTTCTCTGTTCACAAACTCTTGATTTCAAATGACTGAGTTGCAACTTAAAACACTGGTGCTATTTGTTCTTTATGGCACTGAATATACAGTCACTTTGAAACTTGTTTGGTAACAACCAGTCAAAAGAAATCAGTCTTTTTTTTTCCCAATTATTTTTATTAGTTGGAGGCTAATTACTTCACAATATTGTAGTGGTTTTGCCATACATTGACATGAATCAGCCATGGATTTACATGTGTTCCCCATCCTGAATCCCCCTCCCACCTCCCTCCCTGTCCCATCCCTCTGGGTCATCAGTCTTTAAGTGATTATTACCTAGATGAGAACTGAGATGAAAAAGGCAAAGTGACTATTCTTTTTGTGAACATCTGCTCACACCTGTGATGTGCCCTATTCCTACAACACAACTAATGGAGTAGCTATTACTGGCCCTCTTTAAAAACTAGCAGAAAGAGAATCATTACAAGTGGCCCAAGGTTCTATCGTTGGTAAAAGGTAGTTTGTCAGAATCCAATTTGTTCGGTTGATTTTCTGTGGTTCCCTTCAGTGACCTCACACACACACACACAACAACAACAACAGCTTGTTTTGGGGACGACAACAACACAGAGATTTGGGGTCGATAATTCAGTATTATCTGCAGGCCCCAGACAATGTGTCAGTTACTTTTTTCT
This sequence comes from Muntiacus reevesi, assembly GCF_963930625.1. Lineage (NCBI taxonomy): Eukaryota > Metazoa > Chordata > Mammalia > Artiodactyla > Cervidae > Muntiacus > Muntiacus reevesi. The sequence continues at coordinate 69,587,511 of NC_089252.1, forward strand.
TTCCTATCCCATCTGATCATCCATGTGTCTCAAGTGGATTTTCTGCTCAAATTCTAATTAAATCACAAATCAATGGTTTACTTTTTTTTTTTTTAATTAGCAGAATCCATTTTTAAATGAAAGGCTAAATCAGAAGCCCCACCTTCTCTTCCTCAAATACAAGGTCCCCTTGAACACATTCTGGAATACTGGTATTTCACGTCACATGGACTTTGAGAGCTACTGCTTAGGTCAGGAAACGTACTATAGGAAGCAAACGAGCAAGTCCAGTTGTGAGCGTTCTGGTTTCCCAGAAGCCCTGTCTGGGACAGAAGGTCATGCCCTGAAGGAGAGGTGATGGCAGCTCATGATGTGTGAAGCGGCTGCCACAGCAAATGGAGGACAACATTTTCTCTGGCGTTTCAACTCACAAAATGGGAGAATCACCTCATTACCCCTGGATGCCTGTTACTGCAACTCAATTGTATGCTGGACAAATGCTGGTGTCATAAAAATTATGCTCTCTATATATCACGCTGAAATTGACCCAACCTCACCCTTACAATAAACTCATGAAGTCACATGGATTTGCAGCTTGAGTCCATTTGTCTTCCTGATCCGTTAACAATGCATTTATCATCAAATGAACTTAAAATGATTTTGCTGCTGTTGGCTCACAACAGCGTAGGTGGTCAAGGCACTGACATCACTTGGTGAATCTGACCAGGGGATAGAGACTCGGTGGGCACACAGGAGGAGAGATTCTTTGAAAAAGGAGAAAAAGAGATTCAGCAGAAGGCCAGAAATCAAAACGGAAAATGAAATCATGGTGCAGAAAGACCCTCTGTGACAGTGTCCCTGACAAACACGGCTCCTCTTTTGGGCAATGAGGAGGAGTAAGCATCCTTCAATTATTTATGTCTTACTGTTCACCAGAGGGTTTCACTTACTGAGCTTGTCCCTAAAGTCTAGAAAACAGAAATAAACATTGCCATTGTCTTCAACATTTGGAGATAAGAAAAAAGAACTTTGTGATACCATAAAGCCTTGGCTTCAATACAAATACTGCAAATGTATTCAACCCTTTCATTGTGGTGAGTTAATCAGACAGATTTTTCAGAAACTGTAATGTCAGACTTCATCTCTCTATGGACCCCTGTAGTCAATAAATCTATACAATCCTTCTGAACCTTTAAGACAATACCAAGAGCAATGAAAGGCAATGCCAAAGAATGTTCAAACCACCAAACAATCGGGCTTATTTCACATGCTAGCAAGATAATGCTCAAAATTCTTCAAGTTAGGCTTCAACAGTACATGAACCAAGAACCTCCAGATGTTCACGCTGGGTTCAGAAAAGGCAGAGGAATCAGAGATCAAATTGCCATCATCCACTAGATCATAGATAAAGCAAGGGAATTCCAGAAAAACATCTACTTCTGCTTCACTGACTATGCTAAAGCCTTTGACTGTGTGGATCACAACAAACTGGAAAATTCCTAAAGACATGGAATACCAGACCACTTTAACTGTCTCGTGAGAAACCTGTATGCAGATAAAGCAGCAACAGTTAGAACCGAACATGAAACAACAGGCTGGTTCTAAATTGGGAAAGGAGGACGTCAAGGCTGTACACCCTGCTATTTAACATTTTTGCAGCGTACATCATGTGAAATGCCAGGCTGGGTGAAGCACAAACTGGAATCAAGATTGTCAGGAGAAATATCAACCACTTCAGATATGCAGGTGATACCATCTAATGGCAGAAAGCCAAGAGAAACCAGAGAGCTTCTTGATGAGGGTGAAAGAGGAGAGTGAAAAAGCTGATTTAAAACTCAACATTCAGAAAACTAAGATCATGGCATCTGGTCCCATCACTTCATGGCAAACAGAAGGGGAAAAAGAAGAAGCAGTGACAGACTTTATTTTCTTGGGCTCCAAAATCACTGCAGACAGTGACTGCAGCCATGAAATGAAAAGACACTTGCTCCTTGGAAAGAAAGCTATGATAAACCTAGAGAGTGTATTAAAAAACAGAGACATCACTTCACTAACAAGGTCAGTACAGTCAAAGCTATGGTTTTTCCAGTAGTCATGTACAGCTGTGAGAGCTGGACCATAAAGAAGAGTAAGCGCCGAAGAACTGATGCTTTCAAACTGTGGTGCTAGAGCAGCCTCGAAGCCCCTTGGATAGCAAGGAGATCAAACCAATCCTTCCTAAAGGAAATCAACCCTGAATATTCACTGGAAGGACTGATGCTGAAGCTCCAATACTTTGGCCACCTGATGCAAAGAGCTGACTCACTAGAAAAGACCCTGATGCTAGGAAAGATTTAAGGCAAAAAAAGAGGGTGGCAAAGAACAAGATAGTCAGATAGCATCACCGACTCAATGGATATGAGTCTGACCAAACTCTCAGAAATAAAGAAGGACAGGGAAGCCTGGCATGCTGCAGTCCATGGGGTCTCAAAGGGTCAGACAAAACTTAGCAACTGAACAAACAAGAGCAACAGAACAGACCAAAACAACATGGACTCTTCTGTTCCTAAGAACCACCCAGTTTCAGTTTTCTGAGCCAAACAATGAGCCATCTCTTAACTCATGCTCCACATGTTCCACCAGTTTCATCCTGGATTCAAAGCTTTGCTGTCTGTTTTTACCCTCATCTAATTATCACCTTCCCATCAAGAGCACAGAACACTGCATCAGGAACTCAGTGGGGAACCTTGAGATTTCAGGCTTGCTGGGGTGGGCCTGAACTTGTCCGCAGTTCATGGAGTTACATCAGAAGCATTAATGAATCAAGAGAGCAGAAAAGGACACCCGGGTAGACAGAGTCTACCTGAGTCAAAAACTGTGAGATAGAAGCCGAGCAAGACAGGGAACTCCGGCAAGAAACAAGAAGGAAATCTGGGATCCCATGCGGAAATTCCTCTACTATTTTTTAAATTTTACTTATTTTCAGTTTTTTTTCTAGGGTCTCTTCCTTCTTTTAAGGGCACCTATCCCATCAGGGGGACTTTACTCTCTCCACCTCATTTTCTAATACTGTCACATGGAGGTACAGGGCTTCAATGCAAGAATCTGGAAGGGAGGCACATTCAAGCCCTAATGCTCTGTAACCTTGCACAAACTACTTAATAAAGTTGACAGCGTACAAGGGGGAATAGTGATATCTCACTCAAAGAGCCATTTTAAAGGGCTGCTGTGAAACTTCAATGAGATACTACAGAAACAGTGGTTAGAATGGTACCTTATACATAGAAAGATCTGGAAAAATAGTGTGTTCCCTTCTATTCTCTCAAGGAACATAGCTATTTCTTTCTGGGGTAGCACCTAAACAGAGGAGTAAACACAATCTACACTGCCCAGAGAAGCATACATATAGTCTAGATAAGGCAGGGATTCCCCTCATCTCTGCACTGTGGGCTCAGCTCTCAGTCCTTCACCCAGAATGGTCTCCTATAACGGGACCCATGCCCAGAGGATGCTACCACGATGTCAATGCATCTGGACACCAAGACTCTTGAGTTTACTTAGAAACATCATATTTTAAGAAGATTGTTGACAGCTGTAGGCATTTCAAGAGGAAGATGATTAGGTTAGGAAAAGTCTGGAAACCATGGGAATTAACGAACAATATACTATAAGTAATGTTGCCAGATTTAGCAAATATAAACATAAGAAGTCCAGTAAAATCAGGATAAAGTGAAAAAAGAGTGAAAGGCGCTCAAATGTGTCTGACTCTTTGCGACCCCATGGACTATACAGTCCATGGAATTCTCCAGGCCAGAATACTGGAGTGGGTAGCCTTTTCCTTCTTCAGGGGATATTCCAAACTCAGGGACTGAACCCAGGTTTCCCACATTTCAGGCAGATTCTTTACTAGCTAAGTCACAAGGGAAGCCTAAGAATACTGGAGTGAGTAGCCTATCCCTTCTCCAGCGGACCTGGCCGGCCCAGGAATCAAACCGGGGTCTCCTGCATTGCAGGCGGCTTCTTTACCAACTGAGCTATCAGGGAATCAGGATAAAACAGTGAATAAACAATGAAACAAAACAGTGATAAAACAGTGAATAAACTCAGATAAACAGTGAATTATATTTCAGTATAAGTGTGCTCCATGCAATACCTGGGGACTACTCATACCAACAATGTATTTCTTGTGTATCTGAGATTCAAATCCAACCAGGATCCCTCAATTTTATCTGGCAATCCTGGCTACAAGGAGTTTATGGTCTCTTATATGGAGTCAGTGCAAACTCATGAGACAGCATGTAACATCACAGTCATGAGCACCCATTCATTTTTATACCCGAACAACATGAGCTGCTAGGTATACAAATTTCTGAGTAAGCAATGGGAAAGTCTAGAAGTAAGGATCTGGGGAGAATTCTTCTACTCATTAGAAAGAAAGTCATTCACACAAATATAAGCAAGGTGTAAGAACTGCCACAAAATTACCTATATCTGTAGCCTCTGGCCTGGATCTGGCCTCTGGATTTCCAGAGGTAATCTTAGCATCGAGTCCTCCCAGGTCCACTGTTTACTATACATGTCTCCCACTGTTGCAAGTTCAAGTTGGGGGAATTATTGGGATCATACTCTGGACTCTTTTACTGACTGCCCAATGGATTAAGTCTTAGGTTATCCATCTTTCCCTTAAAAGATATGGAGAAATCCTTCAAAGAAATGTATTTGCTTCTGGGATGACAATGGCCTTCTCAAATATCCAATCTGTCACATAGTATTCTGTGAATCCATTATATTAATACGACATCTCAATACAAATTCCCAAACATAATAATGTAAATAAGCCACCAGCAAAGGAAAAAGTGACTGTTTTCACAAATTCAGTGTGTTCCAACACTGTTCAGCTTTTCTCTGATCTTTATACTGAGGAAAAGAAACTGCAAGAAGACACCTTATTCAAGGAAACTAAACAAGGAACCTACCTGAGCTAGCATTTGGCAATCACAGTAGGTGCCTAAAATAAACTCTTTAGCCCAGAGGAGAAGCCTCTTGTTCTGGCAGTTTCCATGTCTATTTCCTTATAAACCTGCCCATCCAAGGTGCTGCATCTCTGAAACTTCAAAATAAAACTCTGGTAAAGCAAACATTTGTTTGCTTATCTTACCTGGATAGGTAATATTCAGGACTCATGCAGAACAACTCCCCAAGACCTCTCTCCCTCCAGAAGCATAAACAGTGTGACAAAATTACATAACTCAAGTATGATGGAGCGCGGGAGGCCACATATACTTTCTCAAAAGCAACAGGAGGGCTTGAGCAAAACTGTCAAAAACCACCATTTCACTGCTCTGGAAATTGTCCAAAGACAAAGGACAGACTGAGATGCGTTCATTTGTGAAACAGTTGAACTTACGATGATAACAGAGGATCCTTGCCCAGTACGCCCCACTTCCCTGTCAGTCGCTCTAACAGGGGAGGACAGATGGTGGACATCAGCGACTTTGCTTTCCCTGCTGACGGAGCTCCCTTAAATAGAACATCATCAACTCAGTATCACAGTAATTCAAGTATATGCCTCAACCAGTAATGCTGCAGAAGCTGAACAGTTCTATGAAGACCTATAAGATCTTCTAGAATTAACACCAAAAAAGATGTCCTTTTCATCATAGGGGATTGGAATGCAAGAGTAGGAAGTCAAGAGATACCTGGAATAACAGGCAAGTTTGGCCTTGGAGTACAAAATGAAGCAGGGCAAAGACTAACACAGTTTTGCCAAGAGAATACACAGGTCATAGCAAGCACCCTCTTCCAACAACACAAGAGACGACGCTGCACATGGACATCACCAGATGGTCAATAACAAAATCAGACTGATTATATTCTTTGCAGCCCAAGATGAAGAAGCCCTATACAGTCAGCAAAAACAAGACTGGGAGCTGACTGTGGCTCAGATCATGAACTCCTTATTGCAAAATTCAGACCTAAATTGAAGAAAGTAGGGAAAACCACTAGACCATTCAGGTATGACCTAAATCAAATCCCTTATGATTATACAGTGGAAGTGACAAACAAATTCAAGGGATTAGATCTGATAGACAGAGTGCCTGAAGAACTATGCAGAGAGGTTCATGACATTGTACAGGAGGCAGTGATCAAAACCATCCCCAAAAAGAAATGAAAAAAAAGAAAAAGAAATGAAAAAAGGCAAAATGGTTGTCTGAGGAGGCCACATAAATAGCTGAGAAAAGAAGAGAAGAGGTAAAGAAGAATGGGAAAGATACACCCATCTGAATGCAGAGTTCCAAAGAATAGCAAGAAGAAATAAGAAAGCCTTCCCAAGAGATCAACACAAAGAAATAGAGGAAAACAATAGAATGGGAAAGACTAGAGATCTCTTCAAGAAAATTAGAGATACCAAGGGAACATTCCATGCAAAGATGGGACAAAGATGGGATAAAGGACAGAAATGATAAGGACCTAACAGAAGCAGAAGATATTAAGAGGGGGCAAGAATACACAGAAGAACTGTACATAAAAGATCTTCATGACCCAGATAACCACAATGGTGTGATCACTCACCTAGAGCCAGACATCGTGGAGTATGAAGTCATATGGACCTTAGGAAGCATCACTACAAACAAAGCTAGTAGAGCTGATGGAATCCAGTTGAGCTATTTCAAATCCTAAAAGATGATGCTGTGAAAGTGCTGCACTCAATATGCCAGCAAATTTGGAAAATTCAGCAGTGGCCACAGGACTGGAAAAGGTCAGTTTTCATTCCAATATCAAAAGGGGCATGCAAATTAAAAAAAAAAAAGAAAGGGCAATGCCAAAGAATGTTCAAACTACCGCATAACTGCACTCATTTCACATGCTAGCAAGGTCATGCTCAAAACTCTCCAAGCTAGGCTTCAACATTAGGTGAACCGAGAACTTCCAGATGTACAAGCTGAATTTAGAAAAGGCCCAGAGAAAAGAACCAGAGATCAAATTGCTGACATCAAATGGATCATAGAAAAAAGTAAGAGAATTCCAGAAAAACATCTACTTCTGCGTCATTAACTATGTTAAAGCCTTTGACGGTGTGGATCACAACAAACTGTGGAAAATCCTTAAAGAGATGGTGTTAGGGAAATTGAATGAATAGTCTTGTTTAGGCTTCAGGGACAAAGCAGAGCAGGCCTCTGACCTTGCTTCTAACCTGTCTGGAGACTGCCCTGACTGGGAGTGACTGCCTGCTGTGAGTAAGACTTGCAGCACCATAGAAATGATGAGGGAGGAATCTTGAGATTGTTGAACCCCTGGGGCAGGCCTGGTCAATCAAGCCCCAGGCTTCGCAGCATTCCAAGTTTTATTAAGACAAAGCAAACAGCATTAACAAAAAACCAGGTTTGCAATCTGGTCACAGACTGAAGATGATATCAGTTTGCATCCATCCTGGAATTATAAGCATGAACCCTGAACTGCAATCTTTGAAGTCTCAGGCACAGAACGGACATGCTGCCTGGCACCCCGTCCCAACTGGGACTCCAGATGCGCTGTGACACAGGACTTCCCAGTGCTGTTTAAGTCTGGATATTGGTCAAAACCCAAATTGGTGATGTATCCTCTGCTCTTTCTATTTCTCTTTCCTTTTAAAGTCAATATGTTGAAAGCAAGCTATATAATCCTCTAATAAATATGTGTATTATTTATATGTATATAACAAGTGGCTCATGTTGTTAACAAATCCTTTGAACCTAAGATGAAGGTGAAAACTTTCAGCAAAACAGATGGGAATACCAGACCACCTTACCTGCCTCCTGAGAAAACTATGTGGGTCAAGCAGCAACAGTTAGAACCGAACATGGAACAACAGACTGGTTCAAAATTGGGAAAGGAGTGCATCAAGGCTGTATATTGTAACTCTATTTAACTTATGTGCATATTACATCATGAGAAATGCCAGGCTAGATGAATCACAAGCTGGAATCAAGATTTCCCAGAGAAATATCTATAACCTCAGATATGCAGATGACACCATCCTTATGGCAGAAAGGAAGAGGAACTAAAGAGTCTCTTGATGAAGGTGAAAGAGGAGAGTGAAAAAGCTGGCTTAAAACTCAACATTCAAAAAACTAAGATCATGGCACCTGGTCCCATCACTTTATGGCAAATAGATGGGGAAAAAGTGGAAACAGTGAGAGACTTTATTTTCTTGGGTTCCAAAATCACTGCAGATGGTGACTGCAGCCATGAAATTAAAGACTTATGCTCCTTGGGAGAAAGGCTATGACCAACCTAGACAATGTATTAAAAAGAAGACATTACTTTGCCAACAAAGGTCCCTATAGTCAAAGCTATGGTTTTTCCAGTAGTCATGTATGGATGTGAGAGTTGGACCATAAAGAAGGCTGAGCACCAAAGAACTGATGCTTTTGAACTGTGGTGTTGGAAAAGACTCTAGAGAGTCCCTTGGACAGCAA